>NC_091767.1:32542128-33806056 GCF_029378745.1 Bos indicus
TGTTCAACTCTTTGTGACCCCATGATCTGTAGCCCGCCTGGTTCCTCTGTCCATGGGGATTCTCCATGCAACAATACTGGAGTTGGTTGCCATGCCCTCCTCCAGAGTATCTTCCCAACTCAGGGATCCAACCCAGGTTTCCCACATTGCAGGCAGATTCTTTATCATCTGAGCTACCGGGGAAGCCCAGTAAATACCACATTCTTTGCCAATTCAATGAGAAGAACTTGCACAGACTAGCCCAATGGTTGGTTTAAAGAATAGGGATGAGAGACATGTGGAGCAGAAGCCCCCTTAGTTGAGCCTAGCTAGGTCTGGTGACCTCCAGCCTGCCTGCACAAAAGTGAGAATAGACCAAACATAGATTAGCTGATTAGTAAACTGAGCCAACTATAAACTCATCTACAAGTACATGATTTACTATTAATATGTGGCATATCAGTGAGATTTTGTTTGATACATAATCATATTGTGGCCTGTTTTATATATATATATATATATATATATATAGATAGAGAGAGAGAGAGAGAGAGAGAGAGAGAGAGATAGAAAGATAGATGTATATAAAGACAGAGATACCCATATACTTATATACATATATCTACAATAAAGAATAAAGTACTTTATTCCATAAAGATATCATATAGTTACAGTCTTAGATTTAAAGTAAGCAGACCAAATATGAACTTGCTAATAAAATCAGCAATTGTTAATGATTCATTTCCAAACATAAATTTAGAGCTTGCCAAAGGAGTTGCAGAGTAGTCAGATCATCCAGTTCACACTTCAAGGCTGCCAACCACTTCCAACCTTCCAATTTGTTATTATTCCACTAAAATAAGTTTTAGCTCCTTAGTCTTGTATCCCAGGAGATCTAGAACATCTACAGCAGTAACATTCCTAGTCTCATGCACAAATGCTAAGACTTTGCCAGCAGCACTTGGATAACAATAATAATAACAGTGTGCTATAACAATAACAATAAGCTCGGCGTGCTGCAGTCCATGGGGTCACAAAGAGTAGGACATGACTGAGCAACTGAGCAATAACAATATAGTGGCTAGGTCACATGGTCAAGTGTGAATGTTATTTTGAACTTAAATTTCCTTTCCTATCCTCTAGCTTTAAATCTCTGGATATCCCCATGTTCTCCTTCATACCATGAGCAGAATCCCTTGAATTTAAAGCTAAAATGAGTAAATTTCTAAGATAAACTTTATTATACAGTTGTGGAAACAGTGACTTCTCTAAAAGCATTATGTTGGCTAGACACAGAGCTAATGTTAATAACCAAGATATTCTTATTCACATCTGTAGGTCTTTTAGGATTCCCTAATACCTTGGTCTGATATCTTGGATTCCCTAATATCTTGGAATAAGCTGACTCATTAGAAAAGACGCAGATTCTGGGAAAGATTGAAGGCAGGAGGAGAAGCGGATGACAGAAGACGAGATGGTTGGATGGCATCACTGACTCAATGGACATGAGTTTGAGCAAGCTCTGGGAGTTGGTGAAGGACAGGGAAGCCCAGTGTGCTGCAGTCCATGGGGTCACAAAGAGTAGGACTTGACTGAGCAACTGAGCAATAACAATATCTTGGTCTACCACAAAGTACTCCTGACATTTATTCTGAATTCCTGGCCAGAAATTTGGAAACCGGTGCTGATATCTTTGATGCTTAGCAACAGACAAAGAGGAAACTTTCTGAGATCATTGCTAATTTAGCTAATCTATAAAAATAAGTTCAAAAGTTGACTGTACCCAGGTATCAAATATAAATTTAAGTAAATTAAATCTTACAGAGCTTAACTAAATGCTATACTCTGTAACAGTTTAATATACTTTACATTAATTCCTGTCAGGCAGCAAAGTGAGATTTCATTTAAGTTTCAAACACATTGTTCTTTAATATGTGACTTACCAGTGTCATCAGTAATTTATAAAGAGAATTTGCTTTTTCTAGGATAAAGAACTGCACTTATATATTAAATCAAAACTGTAATGTTTTATGACAAGTGCTGCATCTTATAAATATTGCTCTTTAAAAGTGGACTAAGCCCCCATACTTTTCAAAAGAATATTCTCATTTTTTCCCTGATAAGAAAAACTGGGGATAAAAAAGTATTGAAAGCAAAGTTGAAATAAGTAAAGGACCAGAAACTGCAGAGCTCTTCTTTTGAAGATGCTTACTTAAAAGGAAGGCCAAAAAAGCAGAAGTATCAAAGATATTAAGTTTTAAATGATTCTGTGGGGCATATAAAATGTTGTCACAAAGTAATTTTTTTAAGTTACACTGAGAAAATATATATGAATTCTTAGATATTACATTGCACCTTAAAACTGATAGTGTTTTACAAAAATTAATAAATTTTATTACATCTCTTTGAGGTAAATGAGTGTTATTAAACACTATAGGTTAGAAATGCATTAGCTGTTGTGATAATAGTTATTGCCACAGTAACATGGACACCACAGGCCTGGTACCAAATTCCTTACTCGTGCAAAATGTTTAATGGTTTTAATGAGTGTTCTCTGTGAATCCAGATCCAAATTCTGCCCCATGTGTTCACTTCTTTGGAAAACATTTGAATTCAGTATTGCTTTATTCTTATTAACTGTGTATCATACAGCACATGTGAGTCACCACAACAGTATGGGGTAATTTAGGCTAATACTGCAATTACATTTAGACTTTATCATTTGGGTCAAGCAAATGAACTATGTACAAATAAGCCCAGTCCCTTATGAGGGGTGGTCTGTCTAACAAAGAATAAAGGCAAAGAAAGTCATTTTTTTGAACATGTGTTTTTGATGGCTACAATTCAGTGAGTACACCACTGGTGTGTGTGCAATATTAGAAAACACTCTGCTGTTATAGCTAGATAAGTGCTTTATTTCAGTTAGAACTACCACTGGGACATCCTTGGACATCCTCAAAGGAGTATACATCCTCAAAGGCCATCTTCCTTACTAAATTCAAATACAGCACAACTGAATTTAGAAATTTTGCAATAATAATCATGATAAATGCAACAATGATAATCTGAGTAACAATACAGGATATTATATATATAATATATTAAATTTTGCACACATCTTGTTGTTACACAGTATCTATATATTATATATATATATATATATTAAATTTTCCACACATTTTGTTGTTACACAGTATATAATTTATTTCAGTTAGAACTACCACTGGGGCATCCTTGGACATCCTCAAAGGAGTATACATCCTCAAAGGCCATCTTCCTTACTAAATTCAAATACAGCACAACTGAATTTAAAAATTTTGCAATAATAATCATGAGAAATGCAACAATGATAATCTGAGTAACAATATAGGATATTATATAATATATATATATATATATATATATTAAATTTTGCACACATTTTGTTGTTACACAGTATCAAACTATGAAGTAGATGATGTAGAAATTGTTTTCATCATCAATCTTAAAAGTACAGTTCAAGTGTAATGTCAGGGAAGTAAAACAAACAAACAAAATAAACACACACACACATATGCAGAGGAAAAAAACTTAAGTGCTTTAAAACTGGGACCATGACCTCAAACCCTAACTTTATCATTTATAAATTGTATGCAGGCCAGGGAAACTCTTTCAACCTCAGTGTCTTTATCTGGAAAATATGGATGAAAACAGCTATTTCTATTATTATGTGTACTTTATAATGAAAAAAAGGTATATTAATTAATTTCAATTAAAGTATTCTTAGGTTGGGCTTCCCTAGTGGCTCAGCGATAAAGAATCTGCCTGAAATGCAGGAGCTGCAGGAGCCATGGGTTCAGATCCCCGGGTCAAGAAGATCCCTTCAGGAGGGCATGGCAACACATTCCAGTATTCTTGCCTGGGGAATCCCACGGACAGAGGAGCCTGACAGTTTACAGTCCACAGGGTCACAAAGAGTCAGACATGATTGAAGCAACTTAGCACAGCACAGCACAGCATTCTTAGGTGAATTTTTTAAAGACAGAATATTTAACTTTCAGATCAGGATCAAGATATAGAAAGAAAATTTAAAAAAAAATCAATACAAAAGATGAAATGAAATTAAAGAGAAGTACATATAGCAAAGGGCTTCCAAGATACATCTAGTGGAAAAGAAGCTGTCTGCTGATGTAGCAGATGTAAGAAATGTAGGTTCGATCCATGTGTCAGGAAGATTCCCTTGGAGGAGGGCATGGCCACCAACTCCAATATTCTTGCCTGGAGAATCCCACAGACAGAGGAGCCTGACAGGCTATATAGTCCATGGGGTTGCCAAGAGTCAGATGACTAAAGTGACTTCGCAGCCATGCACAAATAACAAAATTATGGCAGAGGCAACACAGAAGAGAATGACACAAATATTCCAAATATATCAATATAAATTTAAATATTGAAATATTTAAAAATATGTATGTTGACTAATTTGATTAACTTGGATAAAAAAGTCATTTATATGCCACTTATGAGACACACTGTGATGGTTACTTTTGTCAACATGGCTGGACCACAGGGAACTCAGATATTTGGTTAATATTATCCTGAATGTATCTGTTAGGGATCTGTTTTGGATGAGAGATTTAGCATCTAAACTGGTGAACTGATTAAAGAAAATTACGCTCCTTAATATGGGATTGCTTAGCCTTCATAATTGTGTGAGTCAGTTTCTTAGAATTGATAGATAGGTAGACAGATACATACATACATACATAAACATCCTGTTGAGCCAATTTTTCAGGACACATATGTAGACATAAGGACTCAAACAAAAGAATTTGAGAGAATATATATATGGAAAATACATAAAATCAAAAGAAGCTATTAATCTTTAATAATAATAATTTTGTTATCAGCTAATATTACTGTCATTAATAATTAAGTTAATAATTAATATTTAAGTTAATCAGATTAACTTTATGGCAAAAATTTTTATTCAAATTAGAGAGAATCAAATATCCAGTGAAATTCTAACCTGTATAAAGCTTATATTATCAACTCAAATTATATGAAGCAAAAAGTGACATATTTACAAAAGCTATTGACAAAGCAATAATATAATTGAATAATTTAGCACTCATTTCTCTTTAAAATAATAGACTTCAAACATAAAATATTGCTAATGGTATATAAAGTATAAATAATATAATTAATGATTATAACCAAATTAACATGTACAGTCTTCTCCTTCAACAATTAGGTAGAAAATGCATACTTGCTTTTCTCAAGTACACACAACATTTACAAAAATTTACCACATTACAGGCAGTAAAGCAAACAAGAACACATTTCCAACAGTAGATAACATATAGGATACTCTATCAGGTAAACAGCAACATTTTTGAAAAATTATTTAATGACACAGCCAGAAATCTGGAAACTAGGAACATATGGGCCAAAGAACCAATACAACCTAGTAGAGCAATTTTCCTCCAATTAGAAAATGAATTAAAGAAAAAGAACATATGGGCCAAAGAAAAAGTTGTAACAGATATTAGAGAATAATCTGAACTTTAAAATATGAGAATGGCATTGAAACATGTATATTATCATATGTGAAATGGATCACCAGTACAGGTTCAATGCATGAGACAGGGTGCTCAGGGCTGTTGCACTGGGATGACCCAGAGGGGTGGGATGGGGTGGGAGGTGGGAGGGGGATTCAGGATGGGGAACACATGTACACCCATGACAGATCCATGTCAATGTATGACAAAAGCACTACAATATTGTCAAGTAATTAGCCTTCAATTAAAACAAATAAATTTATATTAAAAAATAAGTTAAACACTTCATATAAATATTTTTGGGACAAATGTAAAACAATATATCAAGAAAATATATATCCCAAAATGCTTATATTAGAAAAGAAGCAAAATTAAGCACTTATGTGCTATGTTATTCAACATAAATTCACAATTTGAATAACTGTCCTGTATTTAGAAGAATATTTCTGACTTTAAGACACTATATAAACATATTTAAAAATATTTACAACCAGTGAATCACAGCATTGAGAAAGTAACCTCTCAGTTGGACAGGATGATGGTATAGGCGTTTGTGATCTTAGTATAAGAACTTTTGGGGGCTTCCCTTGTGCCTCAGCTGGTAAAGAATCTGCCTGCAGTGTGAGAGACCTGGGTGAGATCCATGGGTGGGAAGGTCCCCTGGAGAAGGGAAAGGCTACCCACCCCAGTATTCTGGCCTAAAGAATTCCATGGACTGTACAGTCCATGGGATTGCAAAGAGTCGGACACGACTGAGCAACTTTCACTTTCAGTACACTGAAGGAAAATGACTGAGCTAGGAACTTACACCAATGCTTGATTTCATAATTTTGCCCAGCCCTTTTTAAAAGAGACTTCCTGTATAGGTTTTTCGTGGAAGGGATTTTCATACCTGTACTATGCAACTTGAACTTTGTTTCTTTTGCTTCTGAAGAAAGAAATATCGTTCTTGAGTGATAACAGCAGCCTTGGGAAGGAGGACTCAAACTATTGAGCCATGGCTAGGATAAACTGTCAACCCACTCCAGTACTCTTGCCTGGAAAATCCCATGGACGGAGGGACCTGGTGGGCTGCAGTCCATGGGGTCACTAGGAGTCGGACACGACTGAGCGACTTCACTTTTCACTTTCATGCATTGGAGAAGGAAATGGCAACCCACTCCAGTGTTCTTGCCTGGAGAATCCCAGGGACGGGGGAGCCTGGTGGGCTGCCGTCTATGGGGTCACACAGAGTTGGACACGACTGAAGCGACTTAGTAGCAGCAGCAGCAGGATAAACAGTGCATTATTTTCTGAACGCCATCCATATCAAGTGCCATGTTTTGGAACATGCGTAGAATGAGTTCCAAGAAAAAATGATTTAATGTGAGAATTAAACACACAAAGGAAATTTCTAAAAAATGGAACATGTCAGAAATTGGAAAAATGTGTAGAATTTCAAAGCTCTGTCTCATTATAATATAGGACATATATTTCATTTTTTACATGTACTCGTGGATTTTCTCACTTTTCAGCCTTTGCACATTTGTGACCACATTGCTCAAATGGTAATGTAAGCAAAAAATATTTGAGATGTATTCATTAAATAATACATATCTAAGGGAATAGAGCTAAACACTACATTAAAATAAATCTGTTGCATTTTCTGTTGGTGTTTTACTTTTATGAGTTATTTTCAACTAACTTTTCCAATGCACGTTAAGAACACACTTGGCTTGCACTATTAAAATAGCCAAGGCATAGAAGCAATCTAAATGTCCATTGACAGATGAATGGATAAATTCTTCTTGAGTGATGACAGCAGCCCTGGGAAGGAGGAATCAAACTATTGAGACATGGCTAGGATAAACAATGGACACACACACACACACCCTGGAATACTACTCAATCATAAAAAGAATGTGTGCATGCTTAGTTTCTCAGCAGTGTCTGACTCTTTGTGACCCCATGGACTGTAGCCCTCAAGGCTCCTCTGTCTATGAGATTCTCCAGGCAAGAATACTGGAGTGGGTTGCCATGCCCTCCTCCAGGAGATCCTCTCAACTCAGGAATTGAACCCAGGTCTCCCGCATTACAGGCAGATTAGGGAAGCCTGTACAAAGAATGAAGCAGTGCCAATTGCAGCAACATGGATGGACCTAGAGTTTGTCATTCTCAGTGAAGTTAGAAAGACAGACAAATACCATATTCCACTTAGATGTGATCTCTGAAATATCATACAAATGAACTCATTTATAAGACAGAAACAGACTCACAGACCTAGAAACCATGTTTATGGTGACCAAAGGGGAAAGGGGAGGATAAATTTGGAGTTTTGGATTAGCAGATACAAACTACTCATATATAAAATAGACAAATGAGGTCCTACTGTGTAGCATAGGGAACTATATTCAATATCCTATAATGCTTATAATAACTGAATCACTTTGCTGTACACCAGAATCTAACATATTATAAATCAACTATGCCTGAATAAAAAAGAACACACTATGTTTCATTTGATTTATTTACGGTATCAGTCATTTTATAGTCCCTGTCTGGGAGCACCTGTGCTTCACTTGTGCATATTCATTTTATGTATCGACTAGCAGAATGTGTCCTCGGGTACCTGCTTCTTTGCTTTATGCTGCTTTGGCTTATGAAAGGCTTCCTAGGAGTGCTCTGCTTTCAGATAGTGGGAAAACCTGGACTAGGCACTGCAGGTGGGATCTGCCCTTTCCATTCTCCAGACCCCTCAGTCAGGTCACTATATTACTTTTAGCCACTTTGTGATTTATCCTGCCTTTAACCCATGTGTTAATCATGTCCAACTCTTCTGTGACCCCGTGGACTGTAGCCCAGCAGACTCCTCTGACCATGGGATTTCCAAGGCAAGAATACTGGAGCAGGTTGACATTTCTTTACCCAGGAGATCTTCCCAACCCAGGGATTGAACCCACATCTCCTGCTTTGACAGGTGGATTCTTTACTACTGAGCCACCAGGGAAGCTCTTTATAGTTAATGCTTATGGTGAAAGTGAAGTCGCTCAGTCGTGTCTGACTCTTTGCAACCCCATAGACTGTAGCCTACCAGGCTTCTCCATCCATGGGATTTTCCAGGCAAGAGTACTGGAGTGGGTTGCCATTTCCTTCTGCAGAGGATCTTCCCAACCCAGGCATCAAACCCAGGTCTCACACATTGTAGGCAGACACTTTACCATCTTAGCCACCAGGAAAGCCTTTAGCCCATTATAACACCTCACATAAAATACTTAAAATATTTCTATGCCTGCATAGTTTTCTATTGCTGCCATAAAAAGTTGTCACAAACTTAGAGGCTTAAAAAATACCCATCTGTTATCTCAGTTTTTCTGGGCTAAAAGTCCTAGCACAGTGGGACTCAGCTGTTTCCTTTGCTCTGTTTCTCACAAGACCAAAATCAAGAGTTCATTGGCTACATTCCTTTCTTTAAGATCTAGAGAAGAATATACTTGCAATTAGTTCACATTGTTGACAACACTCAGTTCCTTGAAGTCAAAGACAGATCCTCGTTTTCTTTCTGGCTATCAGCTAGGGACTGACTATGTCCAGAGGAGTCCCCAGGCCATGTCTGCAGCCCTGTCCATCTCAGAACAAGCAACAACATTTGGAACCCATCTCCTTGACCTTCCTGCTACTGCATCTCACCAGACTTCTGCTTCATTTCACTGATTTTCTTCTTTTCCCGATGCTTTCAAGGGCTCATCAAATTAGCCTGGGCCTACCTGAATAATCCAGACCACTCTCCTTATTGTAAGGTCCTTAACATTTATTATGTTTGTAAATTTCCTTTGCCATATAAAGCATTATACTCATAGCTGCCTTGAATCAAGCCATGGACATCTCTGGCAGTTCATTAGTCATCTATTTTTAAGTATCCAAATCTAAAGTATCCAATATATTTAAGCTACTTACTTGAAGAATAATGAAAGACTTTGAGGTATCTAGATTATTTTTGTTATTTTCCTGAGACAAAAATCCTATAAAACAATAGATATCATATCACTACTAAATTTGTTTAGCATAATGTTATAGGCAAATCCAAGCATGTAAAAACTATACTAATTTCTTGGTCATTGATTACATGGGTGATATTATGAGTTGATACTCAATATTGTTTCTCAGATAAGAAATGTGAGAAAGATGTGCTATTCCTGTTTTCTTCTTAGTCAGAAATTCCAGACACATGAAAGTTATAAATTCATACATTATCTTGTCCCAAGGCCTGCAAATTTTGATCTTTAGCCATATTACTTACAGTCACTAACTTAAAGGAAGTTACTTATCAATTTGCCAGTATTCAAATTCTTAGTACCTGGTTGCTTTGTAGGTAATTCTAGTAAAGCTAGTTTCTGTAGCTAAAATTAAAAAAAAAATCTTGCAATTCTTATAGCACAGAGCTAAACAAAATTTCAAAATACTTTACAAAAGATCATATATTTTAAAATCAATAATGATACTCTTTAGTAAAATAATAATCAGATAATAAATGTTATTTTGATGATATGTGTTAAATAGAAAGAAGAATGGGGATTTTGCTTTGCTGTTTTATTTGCTGTTTCATTATTACGCCTTATAGAAGTAAGTAAACTGAGACAATCTAAGAGAAACAGCCCATACATTATGACTGAGGAAAAGACTAACTTCACATTAATGAAAAGCTGGAATGTACAGAACCACTGACAAGTTAAAAACAAAAACAAAACAAAACAAAAAACAGTAACAAGGGACCATTTCTGAGAGAATGTAAAATTTATCACAGATTAAAAACATTTTGCTTTACTCATCTAAATTCTCAGAATTTTTTAGTAAGTTGTTGAGACCCAAGGGAAATCCTGAAGGTTTTAAACTTTAGCATTTATCACCATGACACCCCTTAAGTGGGTTTCCAGTGTGGAATTTGCAATACTCTTTTCCTAATCAATTTCACCCACTGGCCAAAATGGAGTTTGCTACACTACAGTCTATTTCAGTGACTAGCCAGTAAGAAAACTAATATTAAAGCTAAGCTAAGAAGAAAGAAAATAATGATTCCCCAAACATTTTGATTTTCTTAATGGGAGTAATTTCAAATTTTTTATCTTAGAAGTTTAGAGGGCCAAAAGTATCACATTTAAATTTATCTGATTATGTATCAGGACCAATAAATAATAAGTATGATATTGTTTTTGTATGATATATTTATTTTAACACTATGAGAAATGCATAAGTTTTCTTTTTACATTTTTAAACATGTTTTTATTTTTATTCAGAGGATAGTCGCTTCACAATGTTGTGTTGGTTTCTGCCATACATCAACATGAATCAACCATAGGGTATACACACAGGGTATACACAAGTCCCCTCCCTGTTGAACTTCCCTCCCACCTCCCATCCCATCCAACCCCTCTAGGTTGTCACAGAGCACAAGGCTGAGCTCCCCGGGATATACAGCAAGTTTCCATTAGCTACCTATTTTACACATGGTAATGTACATATTTCAATGCTACTCTCTCAATTCATCCCACCCTCTCTGTCCCCTGAGACCTTTGTTAGAGAACCAGGTGGCATCAGTGGTTAAGAACTTGCCTGCCAATGCAGGAGACGTAAGAGACACGAGTTTGATCCTCGGGTCAGGAAGGTCTCCTGGGGTAGGAAATGGCAACCTGCTCCAATATTCTTGCCTGGGAAATTCCATGGACAGAGAAGCCTGATGGGCTATAGTCCATGGGGCCACAAAGAGTCAGGCACGACTGAGCAGTTTCATTTTTTTCTCCTTCCCTTGCTATGTCCACAAGTCTGTTCTCTGTCTGAGTCTCTTGCTGCCCTGCAAACAAGTTCATCAATACCATTTTTCCAGATTCCATATACATGCATTAATATATGATATTTTTCTCTTTCTGACTTTCTTCACTCTAGGCTTATCCACCTTACTGGAACTGACTCAAATTCATTCATCTTTATGGCTGAGTAATATTGCATTGTGTACATGTATCACAACTTCTTTATCCGTTCATCTGTCGATGGGCATCTAGGTTGCTTCCATGTCCTGGCTACTGTAAATAGTGTTGCAATGAACATTGGGTATGGTGTCTTTCAAATATGGTTTTCAGTATATGCCCAGCAGTGGGATTGCTGGGTCATATGGTAGTTGTATTCCTAGTTTTTAAAGAAATCTCCATACTGTTCCCCACAATGGCTGTATCAATTTACATGCCCACCAACAGTGTAAGAGGGTTCACTTTTCTCCATACCTTCTTCAGCATTTATTGTTTGTAGTTTTTTTTATGATGGCCATTCTGACCGTGTGAGGTAATACCTCATTGTAGTCTTCACTTGCAGAGAAGTGCATATAATCCCTTAAGTATATCATTTCTATTATAGCACTGAAGCCTTAATTCAAGCCATGAGGGAATTAATGAAGAAATTTAGGGAGTAAATGCTTTCCTGAACCAGACTAAGTTATTGCATTATATAATTCAGTTGCTACTGCCCTCTAATCCCAATTACTTATCAATTTATTGTGTTATGACTAAGGTTTATATGAGGATTAATTTGTATCTACTTAAGAGAAACTTTTCAAATAATAGCAACAATCAATACAAAAATTCATTTTTATGTAGTTTAAATACTTAATCATTTTAATTGAATGCCTTAAAGAAAGAATGCCCTGTTAAAGATTAGATTTTATTTTTTAAACAAATTTTTGTTAGAAGATCAAACTAAATTTTCTCTTAAAAACAGAAATGGGAGGTACTTCCCTGGTGGTCAAGTGGTTAAGAATCTGCCTTCCCAATGCAGGGGATACAGGTTTGATCCCTGATGGGGGAACTAAGATCCCACATGCTACAGAGCTACTACTGAGCCTGTGCTCTCTAGAGCCTTTATGCCACAGCTAGAGAGAAATGGTGCCACACCAGAAAATACTGCATGCCACAACTAGGACCCAATACACCCAAATAATAAGTAAATAAATAAATAATTTTAATAGGAGGTAGGGAATCTGTTTTGAATATTCAGGTTATCTTAGAATGATCATCTTGGAATGACAGGTCATAATATTTCTTAGGAAAGCTATTGATGTTGAAATTAACTCAGGCTATTCTATGTAAGCACGGGCGGCTGTGACCGGTGAACTAAGCTAACCCAAGTCTGAGGTCAGGGGCAGAAGCTGGGAGGACTCCTGGCCAGAAGGGTGGCAGCCAAGAGGAGTTACCCCACGTCCAAGGTCAGGGGCAGCAGTCGGGAGAAGATACCTCACGTCCGAGGCCAGGGGCGGCGGCCAGGAGGACCAAACCCACATCCAAGGAGCAGTGGCTGCGTAGGCATAGGACGGCCTAGAGGAGCTATCCCACGTTGAAGGTCAGGAAGGGCGGTGGTGAGGAGACACCCCTCTATCAAGGTAAGGAGCAGAGGCTGCACTTTGCTGGAGCGGCCATGAAGAGATACCCCACACCCAAAGTAAGAGAAACCCAAGAAAGACGATAGGTATTGCAAGAGGGCATCAGAGGGTTTCAGACACACTGAAACCATACTTACAGAAAACTAGTCGATCTAAGCACACTAGGACCACAGCCTTGTCTAACTCAATGAAACTAAGCCATGCCCGTGGGGCAACCCAAGACGGGCAGGTCATGGTGGAGAGATCTGACAGAATGTGGTCCAAGGGAGAAGGTAATGGCAAACCACTTCAGTATTCTTGACTTGAGAACCCCATGAATAGTATGAAAAGGCAAAATGATAGGATACTGAAAGAGGAACTTCCCAGGTCAGTAGGTGCCCAATATGCTACTGGAGATCAGTGGAGAAATAACTCCAGAAAGAATGAAGGGATTGGAACCAAAGCAAAAAGAAGAATACCCAGCTGTGGATGTGACTGGTGATAGAAGCAAGGTCTGATGCTCTAAAGAGCACTATTGCATAGGAACCTGGAATTTCAGGTCCATGAAGCAAGGCAAGTTGGAAGTGGTCAAACAAGAAATGGCAAGAGTGAATGTCAACATTCTGGAATCAGCGAACTCAAATGGACTGGAATGGGTGAATTTAACTCAGATGACCATTATATATACTACTGCAGGCAGGAATCCCTCACAAGAAATGGAGTAGCCATCATGGTCAACAAAAAAGTTCAAAATGCAGTTCAGTTCAGTTCAGTCGCTCAGTCGTGTCTGACTCTTTGCAACCCCATGAATCGCAGCACACTGGGCCTCCCTGTCCATCACCAACTCCCTGAGTTCACTCAGACTCACATCCATCGAATCAGTGATGCCATCCAGCCATCTCATCCTCTGTTGTCTCCTTCTCCTCCTGCCCCCAATCCCTCCCAGCATTAGAGTCTTTTCCAATGAGTCAACTCTTTGCATGAGGTGGCCAAAGTACTGGAGTTTCAGCTTTAGCATCATTCCTTCCAAAGAAATCCTAGGGCTGATCTCCTTCAGAGTGGACTGGTTGGATCTCCTTGCAGTCCAAGGGACTCTCAAGAGTCTTCAACACCACAGTTCAAAAGCATCAATTCTTTGGCGCTCAGCCTTCTTCATACTCCAACTCTCACATCCATACATGACCACAGGAAAAACCATAGCCTTGACTAGACAGACCTTTGTTGGCAAAGTAACGTCTCTGCTTTTTAATATGCTATCCAGGTTGGTCATAACTTTTCTTCCAAGGAGTAAGCGTGTTTTAATTTCATGGCTGCAGTCACTATCTGCAGTGATGGCTGTCTGGGGAGGCCTTACAAATAGCTGTGAAAAGAAGAGAAGCAAAAAGCAAAGGAGAAAAGGAAATATATAAGCATCTGAATGCAGAGTTCCAAAGAATAGCAAGAAGAGATATGAAAGCCTTCCTCAGTGATCAATGCAAAGAAATAGAGGAAAACAACAGAATGGGAAAGATTAGAGATCTCCTCAAGAAAATTAGAGACACCAAGGGAACATTTCATGCAAAGATGGGCTCGATAAAGGACAGAAATGGTATGGACCTAACAGAAGCAGAAGATAGTAAGAAGAGGTGGCAAGAATACACAGAACTGTACAAAAAAGATCTTCATGACCCAGATAATCACAATGGTGTGATCACTGACCTAAAGCCAGACATCCTGGAATGTGAAGTCAAGTGGGCCTTAGAAAGAATCACTACAAATAAAGCTAGTGGAGGTGATGGAATTCCAGTTGAGCTATTTCAAATCTTAAAAGATGATGCTCTGAAAGTGTTGCACTCAATATGCCAGCAAATTTGGTAAACTCAGCAGTGGCCACAGGACTGGAAATGGTCAGTTTTCATTCCAATCCCAAAGAAAGGCAATACCAAAGAATGCTCAAACTACCGCACAATTCACTCATCTCACATGCTAGTAAAGTAATGCTCAAAAGTCTCCAAGCCAGGCTTCAGCAATACATAAACCTTGAACTTCCTGATGTTCAACCTGGTTTTAGAAAAGGCAGAGGAACCAGAGATCAAATTGCCAACATCCTCTGGATCATGGAAAAAGCAAGAGAGTTCCAGAAAAACATCTATTTCTGCTTTATTGACATGCCAAAGCCTTTGACTGTGTGGATCACAATAAACTGTGGAAAATTCTGAAAGAGATGGGAATACCAGACCACCTGACCTGCCTCTTGAGAAACCTATATGCAGGTCAGGAAGCAACAGTTAGAACTGGACATGGAACAGCAGACTGGTTCCAAATAGGAAAAGGCGTACGTCAAGGCTGTATATTGTCACCCTGCTTAATTAACATATGCAGAGTACATCATGAGAAACGCTGGGCTGGAAGAAGCACAAGCTGGAATCAAGATTGCTGGGAGAAATATCAATAACCTCAGATATGCAGATGACACCACCCTTATGGCAAAATGTGAAGAGAAACTCTAAAAAGCCTCTTGATGAAAGTGAAAGTGGAGAGTGAAAAAGTTGGCTTAAAGCTCAACATTCAGAAAACTAAGATCATGGCATCTGGTCCCATCACTTCATGGGAAATAGATGGGGAAACAGCAAAACAGTGTCAGACTTTATCTTTTTGGGCTCCAAAATCACTGCATATGGAGACCGCAGTCATGAAATTAAAAGATGCTTTCTCCTTGGAAGGAAATTTATGATCAACCTAGATAACATATTCAAAAGCAGAGACATTATTTTGCCAACAAAGGTTCATCTAGTCAAGGCTATGGTTTTTCCTGTGGTCATGTATGGATGTGAGAGTTGGATTGTGAAGTAGGCTGAGGGCCGAAGAATTGATGCTTTTGAACTGTGGTGTTGGAGAAGACTCTTGAGAGTCCCTTGGACTGCAAGGAGATCCAACCAGTCCATTCTGAAGGAGATCAGCCCTGGGATTTCTTTGGAAGGAATGATGCTAAAGCTGAAACTCCAGTACTTTGGCCACCTCATGCGAAGAGGTGACTCATTGGAAAAGAGTCTGATGCTGGGAGGGATTGGGGGCAGGAGGAGAAGGGGACGACAGAGGATGAGATGGCTGGATGGCATCACTGACTCAATGGACATGAGTCTGAGTGAACCCCGGGAGTTGGTTGGGAGTTGGACAGGGAGGCCCAGTGTGCTGCGATTCATGGGGTCACAAAAAGTCGGACACGAGTGAGCAACTGAACTGAACTGAACTGATTCTATGTAAAGATTATATAATCAAATCTCTTGTTTTAAGGAGGATGAGATCAACCAAGCTAAATTGACCAGCCAGGGAAACACACACACACAAGAAAACCAAAGAACAAAAATAAGCAAAGAAATTACAAATCTCATGCTAGGAAATTATTTGATGGAGGGGAGAAAGAGAGTGTAATACTGGTATATCAGGGGTTAATTGCCTAAGAAAGCCTTGTTCTACATTCTGGGCTCAGATTTCACTTGAGTAGGTAGTTCATAGATTAAAAAAAGAGAATGAGATGATCTCTAAAAAAAAAAAATTGTGCTAATTTTTAATGAAAGTGAGACATACTGAGCAAGATATGGGGAAGAAAGTTGTCCCCAGAGAACCTTAATAATAGTTTCTATTTCAACTTATATGGGAGAGGAACTATACTTCCACTTTCAACCACTTTGATACCAACATTTCAACATAAGTAACAAATCTTCCTGTAGTCTGCATCTTCAGTTAAGAGAAAATCAAAACAGAGCCAAATACTGAGAATTCCCTTACCGCCTGTTGGAAAGAGTCGGTAATCACATCTTCGATTTGTATGTTTTTCTCAATCCTCATCATTCATGGATGTCTAATTTGCAACTTCACCTACTTGCTAAAATGTTTTTGTAAGGTTCAAATTAATACTTACAGGTGGTTTTGCAATCATTCATGGATATGCACAGAGTGGCAAAAAATTTGAGGTCCCTGGTTTGTGTTTCAGTGGAGGACAAACAAAAGCCTTCTTATTTCAGTTTTCATGATCTAAGCAAGTGTCCTTTTCATGGTCTATTTAGTGCTATGTTTCCCACATTTTCGGGCTTTTGGTTGGTGATTTTGCTCTTGAAAATATGCCCTCCCCACTGTGCTGAGGTGCTGGTTAGTGTCCTAGCTGCAAGTCAGAATGAATCAACAACGTATATTAAATTACCTTTAACTGAAACACATATAAAATGAGGTTGTGCATTGATCAGTTGATAAAAAGGTTGTGACCAGAGTTCACAGGAACCTAGTCCTTCATTCTCTTAAGATCAATTGTTTGCTGCTGCTGCTGCTAAGTTGCTTCAGTCGTGTCCAACTCTGTAACACCACATAGACGGCAGCCCACTAGGCTCCTCTGTCTCTGGGATTCTCCAGGCAAGAACACTGGAGTGGGTTGCCATTTTCTTCTCCAATGCACGAAAGTGAAAAGTGAAATTGAAGTCGCTCAGTCGTGTCCGACTCTTCACAACCCCATGGACTGCAGCCTACCAAGCTCCTCCGTCCATGGGATTTTCCAGGCAAGATAACTGAAGTAGGGTGTCATCGCCTTGTCAGATGATCAATAGTTTAGTATTTGCTAATTCAGTGTACAAGGCAACTTAATAGAATACAACTACTGCAGACAAGATTTGATTGTGTGTGTGTGTGTGTGTTCATGTATGTATTTAGAAAGATAGCTAAATAGATAAATAGATAGATACAGGGTTTTGTAATTATTTGTGGTATAATTTTCATAGAGTAAATCATCTGATTGTAAATATTTAATTCAGTAAGTTTTGACAACTATATACTCTTTGTCCATTATACAAAAACTAAACATATTATTATAGAGGATCCTCTTGTGTTTCTTTTCAGTAAATTTTTTGAGAGATAGCTCCGTCATTGAAGATTACTTTTGCCAATTCTAGGACTTCAGAAATGAAAAATACATTTTGTATTTTTCTATATTTGGTTTGTTTTACAAATCATGATTTCTGCAATTCATCTATGTTATTGCATGTATAAATATTTTGGTCCTTTTTAATGAGTGGAAGTCTATTATATTAATGTTCCACAATATCTTTATCCATTGCCCTATTAATAACTTCTAGTTTTCTACTCAGTTATTTACTGTTTTAGTTTGCCATTCTTGTAGACTAATTGTATTGCACAATTTTCATGGATCTATTACTCAATTTATGTCTTCTTTTGTGAAGCATCAATTCAAATATTTTTGCACATATTTTATTTTTGCTTCTGATTCATAATTCTTATATACTAATATATCCTATAAGAAATACTTGTATTGTGAATATCTTGCCACAAGTTGTTACATGCAGCATCATTTTCTTTTTGGGGTCTTTTGATAAGAAATTGCCAATACTTAATGTTAAGTTTAGTAATTTTTTATGGTCAATTTCTTCCATGTTCTAAATAATAAATCTTTTTTCTACTTCAAAAGTCTTAAGACACTTCATATTTCCTTTTACAAACTTTATGACTTTGCCTGTTATGATTAAGCCTACAATACATATTTATTTCATTCTTGTGTGTGGAGTGAGTGATGAGTAATTTTTTTTTCCCATTTGGTATCCATTTTTAAGCACCATAAATTAAAAAAATAAAATAAAACTTTTTTTCCCTATTGAACTGAACTATCTCTTTTAAAAATATCAATAGATTGTCTATTTTTAGCCTTTCTTCTGTTCCATTGATTTGATTGCTTGTGTTCTGTTTTCCAGAAAGATTCATTATATAATTAATAACTATTTTAATTGATATATTAATCTATGCCACATACATGGGATAAGTGTCAAATCTAAAAAAATATTTTGGATGTGGTATCAATTGTGTCCTCTTTGAGACACCTATAAGACATAATCTAGTGGTGATACTTTCACTTCTTTCTCAAATATTATGTTTGTTATTTCATATCTTTGCTCTCATACACTGGCTACGACTTCAGTACAGTGTTGTATAGAAAGGATTATAGTGGTTATCTTTGTGTTATTTGCAATCTTAAGAGAAATTGTTCAGTATTCCCCTACTACATATGAAGTTACCTGAGAACTTTTAAAAATAGATGCCCTTTATAAAATTGGTAAAATGCCATTCTATTCTGCAATTGCTAAGATACTTTAAGTAGATGTTAAATTTGGTTAAATATATTTTGACATTGATTACAACTTTTTAAAATTTCGGATTCTACTTTATGAATGACTTTTTACCATTTATTCTTAGTGTTATTTATAGTAATTGCTCTAGAGATTATACCATGTAATAGTTACTTTTCACAGTATATTCAAATGAGAATATATTACTTTAGACAAAAGCAAGAATCTTATGGTAGCTACTATATAAGTGCTATATATCTGCAATGACACTACTTCGTAGTAAGTGTACATTTTGAGGTTCTAGGGGTGATGACGTTAATATGTGAATTTGGTACATGTGTTCATAGTCACTTCAGTTATGTCCGACTCTTTGTGATCCTATGGACTGTAGCCTGCCAAGCTCCTCTGTCCATGGGATTCCCCAGGCAAGAATACTGGAGAGAATTATCATGCCCTCCTCCAGGGGATCTTCCTGACCCAGGGATCAAACCTGAGTTTCTTATGTCTCCTGCATTGGCAGGTGGGTTCTCTATAACTAGTACCACCTGCTGCTGCTGCTGCTAAGTCACTTCAGTCATGTCTGACTTTGTGCGACCCCATAGACAGCAGTCCACTAGGCTCCTCTGTCCCTGGGATTCTCCAGGCAAGAACACTGGAGTGGGTTGCCATTTCCTTCTCCAATGCAGGAAAGTGAAAAGTGAAAGGGAGGTCGCTCAGTCATGCCTGACTCTTAGCGACCCCATGGACTGCAGCCTACCAGGCTCCTCTGTCCATGGGATTTTCCAGGCAAGAGTACTGGAGTGGGGTGCCATTGCCTTCTCCGAGTACCACCTAGGAACCCCAAAACTTTAAGACATGATACTGCTTTCCTGCCACACACCTGTCCTTCAGAGAAATGATACAACACACTCATTGCAGTCTTGCAGAGATTTGGAGGACTGCATTTCTTTCAGGACTCCTGTTCTGTTCCCATCTTTGGTCAGGTCACTGCATTTTAATTGGAGGGTCATTTCTTTAACTATTGGGGAGATATTCCTGAGATAAGGATATCTCACTTACCCTTCTCCAGCATTCAATGGGCAGCTGCCTTGCACTCAAAAGAGCTCTCTGCCTTCAGTTTAAGGGGGATAGTCATGAGCTTGGAGTGATATCTTGTCCAGTTCCCATGCCTCCCCCCATGATTGCTTACCAAAGATGTTGCCTTTCACTTGATTAGAATCTTGTCAGTCACTCGGGTATGGCAACTAGATATAGTCATTATTATTATTATTATTTTTTATCATTTTGACACTCTACTAGAATCAGTCATGGGTATCTCTTTTCTCTTAGGAAGGGTGTGCCACTTTCTGGAATTCAGTTCACTCAGGTTTTTTTCTTTTTTTTTTGCACCTTCACCTCCAATTGTCATGAAATTGATTTTTTTTTCCTCATATGTTTTGTTATAAGGTTGGTAGAAACATTCTGTTGTGATTTTTACATTCTAATTAGTACGGCATCCCTCCATCATGTCTTTCTTGACAAGTCTCATATAGAAAATGTGAGACTGTGGCATTAAATAACTCCAGTGATGCCATTCCCATCATAGTCTATGTAAATACTGTCCCCTGGAGCCATAGAGTTCTCAAAATACATGGCTAACATAGTATCTCAGTATTAACAGGTCTGAATCAAGAAAGCCCGAGTCAGTTCATAGTGACTATGAACTGAGAGAGAATTGAAGCAATTTATTTGAATGATTCAAGCCTTAGGTATTCTCACTGGGAACTTTTCTTCCCTGAGTGAAGAAATAAAAAGTACATTACTCTGATGGGCTCTAGTGTATTTTCTTGGGAGAAGTTGACATGGTTTAACACAGAGTGATGAGAAGTCCACCACCTAATACTTAGCATCTGAAGTGAGCAATGCATTCCTAATATCCCAAGGCAATTATGGTAGTCAACAACTTTACCTCAACATTCAAAGAATCAAAAACCAAATTTTGTGTACAGTAACTATCTTTCCTCAGTTTGACAGAGGACATGAAATCCTATTTTAAGGTTCTTTTTAAAAATATTTTTCTGTAGAGTATATTAAATGGTGGATTAAAGACATGAAAAAGAATAATTTGAAATTCTATATGTCTATGCTTTCCAATAGTTTAAGATCTAAACATTTTACTTTTTAAGTTGGACCAGGATATATTATTTGCACTGTCAAACTTTGTGTAAGAATACCTGATGTTTAAAACTAATTTAGAAAATTTAAAGAAAATTAAATCATATAACTCTTATATTTTAACTTTAATAGCCAATGAAAGTATTTTTGTATTTTTAAAAGCCAAAAAAGTCCTTTTTAGTAGATCTACAAACAGCTTTATAAAATCAAATGCAAACTATTGTTCTAATATCTGAATACTATAGGAAGAAAACAATATAACTTCATATTTTCACATTTTTAAATATGCAGGAAACAAACACATATAGATATACACAAACATTTGCATATTTGCATATATAAACACACACAAATACCTAGCACCAGAATTTATGGCCAGTTAATTAAAACTAAAAATAAGACAAGGACATAAGCTAGAGTGATGATCTATTTAAACTACATTAATTGTTATGAATTATTTTCCAGTAACATTGTCATTATTTTTGATACTTTTGGTTCAGCTAAATGAATTTACTTGTATTATAAAGATTCTGTATTTTGGTAGAGATGATTCATTAATAACAGTGAAATAAACAATATATATTACACAGAGAAATCAAACTCACAATATTTAAAACACCCAAAGTTTTCTGTTGTTTTTGAATGGGATATGGTTTACCACTTTCTTTCTTTGTATGGAGCTGAACTCTTATTTTTTCTTGCTTTCATATCTTAAAAAAACAATTAATTAATACATAATATGTAACAAAGTATTCTCATGTTGGCATTCCACACCAACTGAGTGTTATTACAAATAATTGATAAATTTGTAAGATATTACATTATACAGCACACCAATTAGAATGTGAAACTGTGCTATAATTCAATCAACAGAAAACAGTCAGCACTTAAATTTTTATATTCTATCTTTACTTTTAAGCATAAATAAAATATATTACTTTTCAAATTTTTAAGTAATGTAAATCACCTTAAAACATGCCATAAGCATTACTGTGGGATAGTCAGGTTCTAAATTGTTTTCCAGGGGAATATAGAAGTCTCTGTTTATTTTATGATGTGACTATATATCTTAATATTGATCTGAATCTACTTTCAGGAGTATACCAAGTCTCTAGTTTTCTGAAGTATCATCAATGTATTACTCCTATCTATGATGTCTGTGATTTTTATACATTGTAATGTGCATTCTTTTTACTAGCAATGGAGAATAAATCCTTTTACTGCTTGCATTTAAATTCTAAGTAATCCATTTGTTCACTGTATTTAATTTTAATATACTTTCCTGAACACTCGAGTTTTGATTATGCAAACAACAAAATGCAATACAGAAAATTTGACTGCGATGTATCCCTTTTAAAAAAATGTGTAGATTTCTCTCCACTTTCAAAAGAAAATTAAATTATGATTTTATATAACTTCATCATATCTGTGTTGAGAGCTACTGTGTGTATGTGAAAGTCACTCAGTTGTGTCTGACTCTGCGACCCCATAGACTGTATGGAATTCTGCAGGCCAGAATACTGGAGTGG
This sequence comes from Bos indicus, assembly GCF_029378745.1. Taxonomy (NCBI): domain Eukaryota; kingdom Metazoa; phylum Chordata; class Mammalia; order Artiodactyla; family Bovidae; genus Bos; species Bos indicus. Next base: position 32,564,813 of record NC_091767.1, read on the forward strand.
GTAGCTTTTCCCTTCTCCAGGGAATCTTCCCAAGCCAGGGATTGAACCCAGGTCTCCCGCATTCCAAGCGGGATTCTTTACCAGCTGAGCCACAAGGGAAGCCCTTTCAATACATATTCCAATACGTTATTCAGTGAAAGTTTAATTGAAACTAGCATAATTATATCAAAGCTTCTGTGTACTTTGTTTCCTCCTTTTCTGTAGCCCAAAGGTCAGAATTATTTTAATTAATTGGCAATCATTGGCATCAGCTAAGAGCTATACAGTAAGACTTAAAAGTACCTAAGGACCATTGACTGATGAAATTGTGACTAAAATTCATTTTCCAGCGAGGTCAAAGCACTTCAAAACCTAGTCTAGCAGAGGCTGTCTCTTATTTTCTTTCACAAAATAAGTAAAATCTGTCCATTTATTCTTCATTTTTTGTTGTTGCTACGTTCTCTTGCAAATGTCCATGTTTGTTTTCATATTTGAGGTTTCTTATCTAATTTTGTGACATCCTTCTTCAATATAATGCAAAGGTTATCCATAACACCTTTTTTTTCAACAAAGAATTCATTTACCTCCACAATTGGTTTTTATGTCTTATTATACACCTGGAAGTAGAAACATCCTGAATGTAATAACGTACTTGGAATTTCATAAGAAAAGACTGTGCAGAAGATTTTAAGTTTAATTAGGTCCCATTTGTTTATTTTTGCTTTTATTTCCAATATTCTGGGAGGTGGGTCATAGAGGATCTGCTGTGATGTATGTCGGAGAGTGTTTTGCCTATGTTCTCCTCTAGGAGTTTTATAGTTTCTGGTCTTACATTGAGATCTTTAATCCATTTTGAGTTTATTTTTGTGTATGGTGTTAGAAAGTGGTCTAGTTTCATTCTTTTACAAGTGGCGGACCAGTTTTCCCAGCACCACTTGTTAAAGAGATTGTCTTTAATCCATTGTATATTCTTGCCTCCATTGTCAAAGATAAGGTGTCCATATGTGTGTGCATTAATCTCTGGGCTTTCTGTTTTGTTCCATTGATCTGTATTTCTGTCTTTGTGCCAGTACCATACTGTCTTGATGACTGTGGCTTTGTAGTAGAGCCTGAAGTCAGGCAGGTTGATTCCTCCAGTTCCATTCTTGTTTCTCACTATAGCTTTGGCTATTCGAGGTTTTTTGTATTTCCATACAAATTGTGAAATTATTTGTTCTAGGTCTGTGAAGAATACCATTGGTAGCTTGATAGGGATTGCATTGAATCTATAAATTGCTTTGGGTAGTGTACTCATTTTCACTATATTGATTCTTCCAACCATGAACATGGTATATTTCTCCATCTATTAGTGTCCTCTTTGATTTCTTTCACCAGTGTTTTATAGTTTTCTATATATAGGTCTTTAGTTTTTTTAGGTAGATATATTCCTAAGTATTTTATTCTTTTCATTGTAATGGTGAATGTAATTGTTTCCTTAATTTCTGTTTTCTCATTATTAGTGTATAGGAATGCAAGGGATTTCTGTGTGTTGATTTTATATCCTGCAACTTTACTATAATCATTGATTAGTTCTAGTAATTTTCTGGTGGAGTCTTTAGGGTTTTCTATGTAGAGGATCATGTCATCTGCAAACAGTGAGAGTTTTACTTCTTCTTTTCCAATTTGGCTTCCTTTTATTTCTTTTTCTGCTCTGATTGCTGCACAACAAAGGAAACTATAAGCAAGGTGAAAAGACAGCCTTCAGAATGGGAGAAAATAATAGCAAATGAAGCAACTGACAAACAACTAATCTCAAAAATATACAAGCAACTCCTACAGCTCAACTTCAGAAAAATAAATGACCCAATCAAAAAATGGGCCAAAGAACTAAATAGACATTTCTCCAAAGAAGACATACAGATGGCTAACAAACATATAAAAAGATGCTCAACATCACTCATTATCAGAGAAATGCAAATCAAAACCACTATGAGGTACCATTTCACGCCAGTCAGAATGGCTGTGATCCAAAAGTCTAAAAGTAATAAATGCTGGAGAGGATGTGGAGAAAAGGGAACCCTCTTACACTGTTGGTGGGCATGCAAACTAGTACAGCCACTATGGAAAACAGTGTGGAGATTCCTTAAAAATTGGAAATAGAACTGCTTTATGATCCAGCAATCCCACTGCTGGGCATACACACTGAGGAAACCAGAAGGGAAAGAGACACGTGTACCCCACTGTTCATCGCAGCACTGTTTATAATAGCCAGGACATGGAAGCAACCTAGATGCCCATCAGCAGATGAATGGATAAGAAAGCTGTGGTACATATACACAATGGAGTATTACTCAGCCATTAAAAAGAATACATTTGAATCAGTTCTAATGAGGTGGATGAAACTGGAGCCTATTATACAGAGTGAAGTAAGCCAGAAAGAAAAACACCAATACAGTATACTAACGCATATATATGGAATTTAGAAAGATGGTAACGATAATCCTGTATACAAGACAGCAAAAGAGACACTGATGTATAGAACAGTCTTTTGGACTCTGTGGAAGAGGGAGAGGGTGGGATGATTTGGGAGGATGGCATTGAAATATGTATAATATCATATATGAAACGAGTCGCCAGTCCAGATTCAATGCACGATACTGGATGCTTAGGGCTAGTGCACTGGGACGACCCAGAGGGATGGTATGGGGAGGGATGAGGGTGGAGGGTTCAGGATGGGGAACACATGTATGCCTGTGGTGGATTCATTTCGATATATGGCAGAACCAATACAATATTGTAAAGTTTAAAAATAAAATAAAATTAAAAAAAATAATAATAAAAGAAAAAAAGAGAAAAGACTGTGATGAATACCTTTGGCTTTGACTGGTTATGATTCTTTAAATTTCATCCTAAGAAGTTTATTTTCTAAGTTAACATGTTTTTTCTTAGAAATTGCAAATGTTTTGTGATTGGAGGTATTTTAATTAGTTGACCTGTTAATAGTGATGCAAATGTTTTTAAACCTTTAAGCACAAGTTGAGGTTACTATCTTTAACACATAGCTTTCAAGTGATCAAAATTAGAGAAATAAATTATGCTATAAATAGAAAATCATGGAAAACTCAAAATTGAGTAACAAAGAGTTAACATGTCATAAGTCTTTGTTATGCTTTTATACATTGATAATTCTATTCCAAACATACTGCTTAGTTTGTATTCACTAATTTGTTAAATGGGCTTCAATTAATTCTTACATGAATAAACCAGGCCAAGCATCCTGGTAGAAACTTCAGAGACAAAGGTAGTAAAATTATGCTACAATATTAATGTACCCTCATTCAATCCTCACAAAAATCCTGTTAGGTGCGCATGAATTATTTTGTATTAATATGCTGTGATTGCTGAAACAAACTACCACAACCTGGGTGCATAAACCACAGACTTTTTTTTTTTTTTTTCTTTGCTTCACAGTTCTAGAAGCTAGAAATCTGAAATCAAGGTGTCAGCAGGATGAGTTATTTCTGGGCACTGTAAGTAAGTCTTGGTTCTGTGTCTCTCCCAAGGTTTCTGGTAGGTAGTCTGAGCTTAATGAGGAGTTCTTAGGGCATCTGTGTTTGCTAACTGGCTTTACACAAAGGGAAAGTGAACATTCTAGTATATTCATGACCCAGGTTAGGTTGACAACTTGGAGAAGAGGTGGCCAAAAAAAGTTCGCCTCCTACACTTCTAGAGACTTGGAGATATGGGCGCTAATTTCCCTAGTGCTTACATTTCAAAGAGATGGTTCCTAGGTCCTTGAGAAAAACCCTTCTGGATTGTAAAACTAGCAGGAGAATTTTAAAATATTTTTACATCTCAACAGGTGGAGGAGGGATTTAAAGTTGTGAGTTTTCCACAATAAATGCTCTAAAGAAGGGAGATCTGGGCCTTAAGGCAGGAACCCGGCTGCCAAAATTTAATCAACCTGAGAGGCTGTCTTGGCCTTCTGTTTGGTATGATTAGTAAACTCCAAGATAAAAGTAAGTTCTTTGAAGGAAATAGTTTATCTGTCTTGTACAAGATTTCAATCAGTAGATATAGGACAGTATCTGGCTAAAGAAAAAAAGAAAGCACTGTTGGAAGGATGAAAGGAAAGTATTTAATAATGCTTTCCTGGAATGAGCTTTTGGCTCATATTCACAAATGGAATTGTCTAGAGTAAGAGAGCAGACATGATTCTTGTTTATTTGAATTTCTCTGATTACAGTACTTCTGAGGTTCTACTATATCTCCATGAGGTCTTTTCTGCAATGATGCTTACTTACTACAAAAGACCTAACCTTTGTATTTAAACAGAGGGATTTAAGTACTCTTTCTAAATTGACCCTTTTTGCTATGCATTAGAGTATTTTACACTAAATCATTGCCTGGGGACATTTTCTTGTTTGTTTCTTTCTCTGTTTGCTGAATACCACAACTAATGTCTATAAGCATTTCATGCTCTTTATGATCATTGTTTTGCTAACTTTGCATTCTTGGCATGCAGTTAAGACGTCTTTTTCTATTTCATTGAGGTCTAAACTTGAAAATGTATTTTCTCACTTGAAAGAAAACACACAGTCAAAATTTGCCATTTTGGCATCCAGATATGCTCCCAGCAGTGTTTTCTCTATGGTCACTTTGTATTCGTGTTGCATTCTTGCAAATTATATAAATTTTTCCAAATTGCACTCTCTTCTGATGTGCAACACAGAAATTAGGATTTTTTTCTCTCCAATAAACTGACTGTGATACTATATGTATGATTTACAAAATACCATATTCTTTAAAAAAAACTTCCAAATAAATTAAATCAGTTATTTTTGGTCATTTTTTCCCCCTTCAGTAATTGTGCCATGTTATTCAACCTAACTTCTTTCTCTCTTTCACCCATCACATTTCCTACACAGGGACAGACAAGGCCCAAGTAATGAGTGCCAAATATCTGTCTAGGAATAAAATTTGCAAAACAGGAAATAAGAATTTAATTTTCCTGATTGACAGGAGTATCTGTTGGCTTCTTTCTTTAAATTTTTGTTTTGCATCCTTTTGATCTCAATATTTGGTTAACATTTGAAACTAAGTCTTAGTATTGGTCTCTTTGTTATACTGTCAGACATATGGTTGCAGTATCTAAAATCGGGGGAAATGTGTTTGAGGTCTGGGAAAGCAATGATTCTGTTTTGGTAAAACAGTAGTTATGGGCAAACTACAAAAAGGGAAAAAGAAGATAGCTGTTTGCAATTCCAATCTCTGCTGCTCACCCAAGCAGACCCAAGTATCCGCTGGCTGTTAAAGCAACCGCTAGCTCTATCACTTTGAGTCACCAAGTGGGAATCGTCCTTTGAAAAAAAACAGGAAATAAGAAAAATTGCTTTGAGGGCTTGGAAAGGAGAAATAACACAAGAATCAGCTGCTATATATATATGTATATATATAAAGAAATCTACAATAAAAGTTACTTTTAAGGAGACTTTAGCTCATCATGATGCTTTTTGAAATTCACTTTGTATTTCTTAAAAGAAAATACAACAGTAAAATAAGTGAAATATTTACAAAATACCATATTAATGTCTACATGGTAAGTATATAGAACTTAAATGGAATAATGTATAAAATAATAAAAGCTCTAATAAATACAATGGTTTCTCTCTCTTGTTCTGTCTCTCTCCACATGAGTTCTAGCAAATCTTTTGTTATGCGTTTTCATTTCTAATATCATTTATTACCTTTCCTAACTTGGCTTTTCTAAACCTAAAAGGCAAATTTCCAATAGACCTTGACATATTTTCACTTTCATTTAAGAGGGATAAATGCTCCAGCATGCACACTGATGGAAATAATTTCATCTAAATGCTCTTAGGCTAGTTATGTGCAAATATAAATATTCCTACTGTAAATTTTGTTGCCAAAGGTTTTCCATTACTAATGGCAGCTCTGACTAGATTGTAAGAAAGCAGCAAAGTCCTAATTAAAAAAAAACAAAAACAGGAATCTGCTTTTTTATCAAATTATCCATGAGCATTAACAGGAAAGTCTATCCATCTTCCACAAAGGTTTCCTTTGTAGCTTTCTACTAACATCAAGTGATGGAACAATGATCACATTCAGTGAGTAAGATTAAGCCCTAGAATGAGGTCTATGAATGATGATGAGTATTGTGCATCCAGCAGGGAATTCACAACTGCAAAATTAAGCTTCAAGCAGCGTTTTGGTCCCACAGAAAAACAAAACAAAAGCTACAGGGTTTTAATAGGTGAACTTTCATTACTGATTCCATCAGTTCAGTTTAGTTTCTCAGTCATGTCCGACTCTTTGTAACCCCATGGACTGCAGCACTGATTCCATATAACCTATATATTTTGAATTGTAGTCTATATCATGATATGTAACACTAATCTTTTTCTTTTCCTGTCTATTTATTGACATATAAGTTATATAAAACAAAATACACATTTCCCTCTGTATTTTGATGAGTTTGGGCAAATATCAACACTCACATACGCACCCTCTCAATCATTCTAGGTATGTCCATATACTCCAAAAGTTTCAACCCCACCAGAAAAACACGAATCTGTGTTGTGCCATTATTTATTTGCTTTCCCATTTTTAGACCTTTATGTAAAGAGAAACATACAATAAAAGCTCTTTCATTCCTGGATTCTTATACCAAGCACAGTATTTTGGGGATTCATCAAAAATAGTTCTATGAAATGAATAATGTGCTTTTTTATTCCTACCTCATATTTTATCATATTAATACACCAAGATGTGTTTATTCACTTACCTGATATGAACTTTTGTACTCTTTTCAATTTGGATTAACATGGATAAAGCTGTTATGAATATGCATTGTATTATGAATATGAATATGCACTGTAGAGTGAATGTACGTTTTCATTATCTTTGTAAATGTTAATACTTAAGAATAAAATCAATGGGTCAGATAGCAAAAGTCAGTTTAACTTTATAAGACACTGTAAAGTTATTTCCAAAGTGGAAACCAGCAGAACGTGAGAGTAACAGTTGCTTCACACCCACTCAAACACCTAGAATTGTCAGACATTTAAGAAATGTTAGCCATTTGTGGGTATGGACAGTGTCTAGTGGTAGTGGGAGCCTGGTAGGCTGCCTCGTCCTTGGGCTCGCACAGAGTTGGACACGACTGAAGCGACTTAGCAGCAGCAGCAGTAACTGTGCTGTAACACTGGTCCACTGTTTCAATTTTTTGTTGCAGCCAGACAGAACCAAGGAAATTACACACTCCCCCAACAATCCTAAGACCCCCTTCGAGTTTTTTCAGGTATTCCCCAAAGTTCTTTACAGTAAAATAATTCAGAGAAGAATCATCACAGCATTCAATTGTCTTTTACCCCTAATCTACTTTCATCTGGACACATTCCTGTTTTTTACTTGACTTTTATGACTTTTAATATTTTTTGAAGCTTAAATGCCAGTGATTTATAGAATGCCAATTTTTAACTCTCTCTTCCCAATTAGATTCAGGTTTTTCATGAATCTTTTAATGAGGCATAGAAAAGTAACCCTGTGTTCTTCTAATTGCATCCTATCAAGTGGCACATGATTTCAGTTTGTCCTAATACAGAAAGCATTCACACTGATCACTTGATTAAGATAGTGTCTGCTAGGATTCTCCATTGCATAGCTACTCTTTTACTCTTTGTAAGCAATATGTATTTTGGGAGAGAACTATTTGAAAAATCAGCTCCCTGGTGGCTCAGTGGTAAAGAACCCACCTGCCAAAGCAGAAGATGTGGATTAAATCCCTGGGTCAGGAAGACCACCTGAAGAAGGAAATCACAACCCACTCTAGTATTCTTGCCTAGGAAATCCCATGACAGAGGAGCCTGGGGGGCTATAGTCTATGGGGTTGTAAAAGAGTCAGAAACAACTTAGTGTGTAAACAATAGCATCTGAAAATTACGTGTATATTCCATGCCTCACCAATCTTTCAATTTATTGATTGATTGAGTTTTATAAATATGGGGATTTCCCTGGTGGTTCAGTGGTAAAGTACCGGCCTGTCAATGCAGGAGACACAGGTTCAATCCCTGGGTTGAGAAGATCCCTTGGAGAAGAAAATGGCAACCCACTCCAGTATTCTTGCCTGGGAAATTCCATGGACAGAGGAGTCTGGAGGCTATAGTCCATGGGATGATGAAAGAGTCAGACACTACTTGCCAACTGAAAAACACCAGTGTAGATATGGACTAACTGTTTTCTACTTTATTTACTGGGTAATAATATCATACAATATTTCTTCTCATCCTGAAATTATCAGTTTTGTGCTGTAAGGATCTCCTTTTAAAGACTGTGTCTATGTAATTTCGACATATTCTAATCATCTTTTAAATACATCCTTGCTTCTAACACAACACGATGGCCTAAACTCTCTCCAAAGTTGCTGAACCAGTTTAGAGTCTTGCCAAGAGTGTTTGAGAATTCTGGTTGTTTCACATCCTCACCAACATTTGATAATGTCATTCCTTTGAATTTTAGCCATACTGAAACTTCTTGGGAGGTTGCTTCAAGTTTGTTTTTTTTAAACAGGATCTTGTTGTTGTTGTTCCTTTTAATGTTATCCCATAGGTTTTATTTCTCCTTTAATTTCTCCTTTAATTATGTCCATGCTTTCTTTAAATTCTTGAGCATATTGTTAATAGCTGTTTTAAATTCATATGTATGATGTTATTATTTCTGTCATTCTGTCTCTGTTTCTGTTGACTAATTTCTCTCCTGGCTATGAGACATAATTACTATTTACATATCTAGTAATATTTGACTGGATGATGATCATTAGACACTGTATATTGTTTTAGTATCTGGATTTTTTTACTTCCCTTTAAAGGGTCATGGCATTTTCTACACCACGCATTTAAATTATTTACAGATCATCTTGATTCTTCCAAGACTTCTTTTTTATGCTATGTTAAGGCAGGGCTAGAGTATCATTCAGAGAAGGCAATGGCACCCCACTCCAGTACTCTTGCCTGGAATATCCCATGGACAGAGGAGCCTGGTAGGCTGCAGTCCATGGGGTCGCTAAGAGTCGGACACAACTGAGCGACTTAACATTCACTTTTCACTTTCGTGCGTTGGAGAAGGAAATGGCAACCCACTCCAGTGTTCTTGCCTGGAGAATCCCAGAGACGGGGGGAGCCTGGTGGGCTGCCGTCTCTGGGGTCACACAGCGCTGGACCCGACTGACGTGACTTAGCAGCAGCAGCAGCAGCAGAGTATCATTTCCCCAAGCCCTAAATACTAATAAATGACTCTTTTGTCATCCCCACTGAATATCTGAGGTGTTCAATACGGTCTCTCAACTTTGGCTGGTTGGAAATTGAACTCTCTCATTCTGTGTAAACACCGAGAATGAGAAAAACTAGATTTATTCTTAGCCACTGTACCTTGCCAGACTTATGAAACTGCACTGAGTATGTACAGCTTGATATTGAGCAAAAGACACAAGGTAACTTATACAGACTTCAGGAGGCATTTTCCTGTGTAGCTTCCTCTGTTCTTATATACTGCCCTGTGAATTTCAGATGCCTCAACTTCCTTTAACTTCTACTTAAGTATCTCTAACTCAAAAATCCATCCTCTTTGCTTGGGTTCACCTCTCAGCATCATAATCTAGAAAGTACCTCCAGAGAGAAAACCAAGGAAATTATAGAACTCACTCAGATCTCTCCAGGTCAAAGTTCTTCGCTGTCTGTTGTTCATAGTCTAAAATCCATTCTTTCATATATATTTACTAGTTTTCTAGCATTTGACAGAGGACAGCAATTCCAGTAACAGAAGCTCTGCCATGGCTATAAGAGAAAAACAACAGTATTTTTTTTTTTTAAGTAAGAAAGTTCTAAATAATTAATTTTATTTAAATAATTACGTACAAATGATAAATGAATGAAACATACAGTCCTGATTTGATTCAACTTTTTATCTGCATAAAAATGCATAACATTTTGTCCTTATTTTTTTATCACTTTTCACACACTTTTTTATCACAATTTCATTTGTCAGTTTGACTCCAATTATAATTTTGATAACAAAATTTTATACTTGTTTACTTACCTAGTATATGAAGTACCATTGTTAGTTAAAACTTTGTTACAAATAACAGATACCAAGGTTTCTATCTTAAAACTAAAGAGAAACTTTATTATAAGTAAAAATATGTCTCACAGAACAGCAATTAATTCTGTCGGATCTCAGGTATGAGCTGAGTATAGTCCCAGAAGTTGCCTGTCTCATTTTCAGCTTGGTTTTATTTTTCGCATATTGGCTTTCTATATATTGCTAGTTCATGTAGCATAATGAGTCCAGAGATGATCAATTTCAGATTTCTGGAGAATCAGCCCTGATTGGCCCTTCTCAAGGTTGGAGGCTTGTACTAATCAAATCCCTAAGTCTAAATATGTTGGGTCATATCTGTAAGCTGGGTTGCTTCCATTATAATCACATGTATATTTGGAGTGTTTGTGTAGGAGAATGTTCTAGAAACCGTAGAATAAAAGAATAGGCAGAAGGAAAAGCACCAATACAGTATAATAATGCATATATATGGAATTTAGAAAGATGGTAACAATAACCCTGTGTACGAGACAGCAAAAGAGACACTGATGTATAGAACAGTCTTATGGACTCTATGGGAGAGGGAGAGGGTGGGAAGATTTGGGAGAATGGCATTGAAACAAGTAAAATATCATGTATGAAACGAGATGCCAGTCCAGGTTCGATGCACGATACTGGATGCTTGGGGCTAGTGCACTCGGACGACCCAGAGGGATGGTATGGGGATGGAGGAGGGAGGAGGGTTCAGGATGGGGAACACATGTATACCTGTGGCGGATTCATTTTGATATTTGGCAAAACTAATACAATTATGTAAAGTTTAAAAATAAAATAAAATTAAAAAAAAAAAAAGAATAGGCACCAAATTTACAGGATGGACTGGAATGCTAAGAGAGTTTTATGGCAATTGTAAAATTTGTTACCTGTCACATGTTCTGGTTTTGATTGTGCTTTTTAAGTATTTTATTTTCAAATTTTAACTAGTAAATTCAAATGTTTACAGAATGATGACACTGACGCTAAGGCGAATAAGTAATTCCCAAAGAGACCATTTAGCATTAGTTTGTTCTTTGGATATACTAGAGAATACTGTCTGAAAGTCGTCACATGAATACATGCTCTGAGATTTCAGAAACACATGGATATAGATGATAGAGCTCAAATGCATTGCTTTTGCTAGGTAAAATATATATGTATAACCAATGAGTGATTTTTGTAAATACAAATATTGACTGAATCTGGGTTTCTGCTCTTAAAAATACAATTTTCCTACAAGCTGTTCTTACCTCCACCATTCAACTAAGACATGCATGTTTAAAGATCATATTGCCTATTAGCATCAATAGGTTTTTTTCATCCTTCTATTTTGATAGTTTCTACAACTGAGCTGCTCATGGAATGTTAAATGAGAGAGTAATTTTAACTGTTTAAAAATCTTGCTTCTGTTAAACATTGTTAATATTTAGAATTCCGAACCATTAGAAGTTGGGATCAGTATCAAATGTTCCAACCATCATGTTCCAAAGTAGATTATATGTTTATTTTCAAGGTAGAAACTTGAGTCATGTAAAGTAAAAGCAGTTTTGAGTAAAGAACTAAGGTAGATACTGACGTCGATTTGCTATGTCTAAATGTGTCCTGATGTTTACGTGAAATACTGGACGCAACCACTTCCTTATCAAGTTGCAGATGAGAGGAACACCTTTGAGTACCACAAGATTTTTTTTTTTTTTCATTAGCTTTAAATAGATAAATGAGAGACTAATTTTCTCAAACTTCCTTCTATTTTAAATATGCAGGACTAGTTGGTTCTCTAAATTTCTAAGCAAGAAGATAGAAATGACCAATGGAAATTCCTTATGGGCATAAGATGAACAAAGGACACAGCTTTTAACCACAGAGAGGAATTTTTTGGTATAACAGAAGTACTCTCCTCACTACAAAGTCTGATAAAGTAAAGAAGTATTTGATTTTCAGCTTTATAAATATCATCTGTTGGCTTCTCATCTGATAAATGTGCTGTTATCTAATTTATCATGTCAGAACCATCCTAAGAATATTCCCAAATTTTCTATTTTATGTTGATTTCTCCAATGCAACATTTTATATGATGAGATCATATATATAGCCTTATACTAATTACAATATATATATATTTGTTTGTTTTTATATAGTCATTTATATGTGTACACACACACACATATATATATGAAAGTGAAAGTGTTAGTCACTCAGTCATGTCCAACTCTTTGCAACCCCATGGATTGTAGCACGCTAGACATCCATGTCCCTCAACATCTCCCAAAGTTTGCCGAAGTTTATTCCACTGCATTGATGATGCCATCCAGCCGTCTCATCCTCTGGTGCCCTATTCTCATTCTGCCTTCAATCTTTCCAAGCATCAGGGACTTTTCCAATGAGTCAGCTGTTCATATCAGATGACCAAAATACTGGAGCTTCAGCTTCAGCATCAGTCCTTCCAACAAGCATTCAGAATTGATTTCCCTTAAGATTGACTGGTTTGATCTTCTTGCTGTCCAAGGGATTTTCAGGAGTCTTTTCCAGGACCACAGTTCAAAGGCATCAATTTTTTGGTGTTCTGCCTTCTTCATGGTCCAGCTTTCACAACCATACCTGACCTCTGGGAGGACCATAGCCTTGACTCTACGGACATTTGTCAGCAGAATAAAGTCTCTGCTTTTCAACACATTCCCTAAGTTTCTTATAGCTTTCCTGCCAAGAAGCAATCATCTTCTGATATTAAGGATGAGTCACCATATGCAGTAATTTTAGAGCCCAAGAAGAGAAAACCTGTCACTACTTCCACTTTTTCCCTTTCTACTGCCATGAAGTAATGGTGCCAGATGCCATGATCTTAAACTTTTTTTAATATTTAGTTTTAAGCTGGTTCTTTCTTCTCTTAACACTCCAGAGGCTCTTTATTTCCTCTTTGCTTTCTGCCATTAGACTGGTATCAGCATAACTGAGGTTTTGAAGTTTTCCACACCTATCTTGATTCCTCAGGTCAGTTCAGTTCAGTTGCTCAGTCATGTCCGACTCTTTGCGACCCCATGAATCGCAGCACACCAGGCCTCTCTGTCCATCACCAACTCCCGGAGTTCACTCAGACTCATGTCCATCGAGTCAGTGATGCCATCCAGCCATCTCATCCTCTGTCATCCCCTTCTCCTCCTGCCCCCAATCCTTCCCAGCATCAGAGTCTTTTCCAATGAGTCAACTCTTCACATGAGGTGGTCAAAGTACTGGAGTTTCAGCTTTAGCATCATTCCTTCCAAAGAAATCCCAGGGCTGATCTCCTTCAGAATGTACTGGTTGGATCTCCTTGCAGTACAAGTGACTCTCAAGAGTCTTCTCCAACACCACAGTTCAAAAGCATCAATTCTTCGGCATTCAGCTTTCTTCACAGTCCAACTCTCACATCCATACCTGACCACTGGAAAAACCATAGCCTTGACTAGATGGACCTTTGTTGGAAAAGTAATGTCTCTGCTTTTCAATATGCTATCTAGGTTGGTCATAACTTTTCTTCCAAGGAGTAAGCGTCTTCTAATTTCATGGCTGCAATCACCTTCTGCAGTGATTTTGGAGCCCAAAGAAATAAAGTCTGACACTGTTTCCACTGTTTTCCCATCTATTTCCCATGAAGTGATGGGACCAGATGCCATGATCTTCATTTTCTGAATGATGAGCCAACTTTTTCACTCTCCACTTTCACTTTCATCAAGAGGCTTTTTAGTTCCTCTTCACTTTCTGCCATAAGGGCGGTGTCATCTGCATATCTGAGGTTATTGATATTTCTCCCAGCAATCTTGATTCTAGCTTGTGCTTCTTCCAGCCCAGCATTTCTCATGATGTACTCTGCATATAAGTTAAATAACCAGGGTGACAATATACAGCCTTGACATACTTCTTTTCCTATTTGGAACCAGTCTGTTGTCCCATGTCCAGTTCTAACTGTTGCTTCCTGACCTGCATATAGGTTTCTCAAGAGGCAGGTCAGGTGGTCTTGTATTCCCATCTCTTTCAGAATTTTCCACAGTTTATTGTGATCCACACAGTCAAAGGCTTGGCATCTTGATTCCTAGCTTGTAACTAATCCCAGCCTGGCATTTCTCATGATGTGCTTAGCATATAGATTAAACAAACAAGTTGAGAGCAGATAGGCCTGTCCTACTCCTTTCTCAATCTTAAACCAATAAGTTGTTCCATTAAGGGTTCTAACTGTTACATCTTGACCTGTATATAGGTTTCTCTGGAGACAGGTAACATGATCTGGTATTCCCATCTGTTTAAGAACTTTCCACAGTTTGTTATGATTCACACAGTCAAAGGCTGTGGCGTAGTTGATGAAATAGAGGAAGATGTTTTCTTGGAATTCCCTAGCTTTCTCAATGATCCAGTGAATGTTGGCAATTTGATCTCTGGTTCCACTTCCTTTTCTAAATCCAGCTTGGACGTCTGGAAGTTCTTGGTTTGCATAATGCTGAAACCTAGCATGCAAGATTTTAAGCATGACCTTATTAGCATGGGAGATGAGTGCAACTGTCTGATGGTTTGAATATTCTTTAGTACTACCTTCCTTGGGAATTGGGATGAATATTGACCTTTTCCAGTCCTGTGGCCACTGCTGGGTCTTCCCGATTTGCGGACATATTGAATGTAACACCTTGATGGCATCATCCTTTAGGGTTTTGAATAGTTCTCCAGGAATTCCATTGGACTTCCCTGGTGGCTTAGATGGTAAAGCTTCTGCCTACAATGTGAGAAACCCAGGTTCAATCCCTGGGTCAGGAATATCTCCTGGAGAAGGAAATGGCAACCCACTCTAGTATTCTTGCCTGGAAAATCCCATGGACTGAGGAACCTGGTAGGCTAAAGTCCATGGAGTCGCAAAGAGTCAGACATGACTGAGCGACTTCACTTTCACTGGAATTCCATTGCATCCATTAGCTTTATTAACAGCAGTGCTTCCTAAGGCCCACTTGACTTCACTCTCCAGAAAGTCTGGCTCTGGGTAACTGGCCACACCCATGTAGCAACCTGGTTCATGAAGATATTTTTTGTACAGTTCTTCCATGTATTCTTTCCTATCTTCTTGATCTCTTCAGCATCTACTAGGTCTCTACCATTCTGTCCTTTATTGTGACCATTTTTGGACAAAATATTCCCTTGATATCTCCAACTTTCTTGAAGAGAGCTCTAATCTTTCCCCTTCTGTTGTTTTCTTCAGTTTTATGCACTGTTCATTGAAGAAGACCTTCTTGTCTCTCTGTGCTGTTCTTAGGAACTCTGAGTTTAGTTGTATATAAATTACAAGTTTTCTTTCTTTTATAAGAAAAACACAAACAAACACTTTGAAATGTAGTTCAGCCTTTTAGGTTTCCAATCACCCTTTAAATACAGTTATTGCTTCAGGGAGATTGTTGACTATATATTGGAAAACAATAAGTTTTCCAATGTATTTCTGCACTAACACACATCTAAGTCTTTGTGTAGCTTTTATTTCATGTTGAAATAAATTTAAATATTACATTATCATTCTAGTCCAAAGCCACATAGTACTTTACTTAGAAAATATTAAGGATTCAATATTTACTGATCTGACATTTATAGCCCTTGGATTGCACAAATTACTTATTTTAGCATTCTGTATCTCTCACATTTTATTTCACTAGACAGTCATGATGATTGTTACAACAAAAGAATGTAGTTAATTCTACCTTTTTAAAAATTATATAAATTCCTATGATAACAAATCTTTGTAAAAATTTTAGAGTTCTTTGACATGTTATTGTTTAAATTTTAAACAATTAGTCTGACTTTTTTATTTGGAGTGCAATTGCTTTATAATATATTAGTTTCTGCTGAACAATAAAGTGGATCAGCTATATGTATTCTCTCCCATGTGAACCTCCTTCCCACCCCTGATTCTACCCATCAAGGTCATCTACAAAAAAATAAGCTGAGTTCCCTGTGCTATATGGTAGGTTTCCACTAGCTATCTATTTTACAAACAGTAGTGTATATATGTCAATCCTATTCTCCCAATTTGTCTCACTTTCTCTCCCACCTGCCCCTGCATCCACATGTCCAATCTCTATGTCTGTGTCTCAAATCCTGCCCTGCAAACAGGCTCATTTGTAAAATGTTTTTAGATTCCATATGTATACATTAATATACAATATTTATTTTTCTCTTTCTGACTTACTTCACTCTGACAGACACTAGATCCATCTACATCACTACAAATTAGTTTCATTTCTTTTTATGAATGTTCAATTATATATATATAATAATATTCAATTATATACACACACACACACACACACACACACACATACACATATATACTTACACCACATCTTCTTTATCCATTCATCTGTCAGTGGATAAGGTTGTTTCCATGTTCTGGCTATTATAAATGGTGGTGCAATGAACATTGGGGTACATGGATGTTTTTTAATTATGGTTTTCTCAGGGTATATACCCTTTAGTGGAATTACTAGGTCATATGATAAGTTTTTTGTTTTTGTTTATTTTTAGATTTTCAAGGAACTTTGATACTGTCCTCCATAGCAGTTGAATCAATTTACATTCCCACCAACAGTGTTCCCTTTTCTCCACACTCTCACCAGCATTTATTGTTTGTAGATTTTTTGATGATAGCCATTCTTACCAGTGTAAGGTGATAACTGGTAGTTTGACTTGATTTCTCTAATAATAAGTGACTTTGAGCAACTTATCTTGTGTTATTTTAGCCACAGTCTATTGAGGAGAAACTGGCATATGTGATTGCATACTGAAAATTGTTGGTACCCACATTTATTTGTGGAATAACCTCAAACATTGAACATAAACACGTGGTATATATAGAAAAAAAGGAAATAGGAAGAATATGGGATTGCATTACCATTCACTTCAGTTCAGTTCAGTCGCTCAGTCATATCCGACTCTTTGCGACCCCATGAATCGCAGCACACCAGGCCTCTCTGTCCATCACCAACTCCCGGAGTTCACTCAGACTCACATCCATCGAGTCAGTGATGCTATACAGCCATCTCATCCTCTGTCGTCCCCTTCTCCTCCTGCCCCCAATCCCTCCAGCATCAGAGTTTCAGCTTTAGCATCATTCCTCCCAAAGAAATCCCAGGGCTGATCTCCTTCAGAATGGACTGGTTGGATCTCCTTGCAGTCCAAGGGACTCTCAAGAGTCTTCTCCAACACCACAGTTCAAAACCATCAATTCTTTGGCGCTCAGCTTTCTTCACAGTCCAACTCTCACATCCATACATGACCACTGGAAAAACCATAGCCTTGACTAGATGAACCTTTGTTGGCAAAGTACTATCTCTGCTTTTCAGTATGCTGTCCAGGTTGGTCATAACTTTTCTTCCAAGGAGTAAGCGTCTTTTAATTTCATGGCTGGAGTCACCATCTGCAGTAATAAAAAATAAAGTCTGACACTGTTTCCCCATCTATTTCCCATGAACTGATGGGACCAGATGCCATGAGCTTCATCTTCTGAATGTTGAGTTTTAAGCCAACTTTTCCACTCTCCTCTTTCACCTTCATCAAGAGGCTTTTTAGTTCCTCTTCACTTCTGCCATGAGGGTGGTGTCATCTGCATATCTGAGGTTATTGATATTTCTCCCGTCAATCTTGATTCCAGCTTGTGATTCTTCCAGCCCAGTATTTCTCATGATGTACTCTACATATAAGTTAAATAAGCAGGGTGACAATATATAGCCTTGACGTACTCCTTTTCCTATTTGGAACCAGTCTGCTGTTCCATGTCCAGTTCTAACTGTTGCTTCCTGACCGGCATATAGGTTTCTCAAGAGGCAGGTCAGGTGGTCTTGTATTCCCATCTCTTTCAGAATTTTCCACAGTTTATTATGATCCACACAATCAAAGGCTTTGGCATAGTCAATAAAGCAGAAATAGATGTTTTTCTGAAACTCTCTTGCTTTTTTGATGATCCAGTGGATGTTGGCAATTTGATCTCTGGTTCCTCTACCTTTTCTAAAACCAGCTTGAACATCTGTAATTTCAAGGTTTACGTATTGCTGAAGCCTGGCTTGGAGAATTTTGAGCATTACTTTACTAGTGTGTGAGATGAGTGCAATTGTGCGGTAGTTTGAGCATTCTTTGGCATTGCTTTTCTTTGGGATTGGATAAAAACTGACCTTTTCCAGTCCTGTGGCCACTGCTGAATTTTCCAAATTTGCTGGCATATTGAGTGCAGCACTTTCACAGCATCATCTTTCACGATTTCAAATAGCTCAATTGGAATTCCATCACCTCCACTAGCTTTGTTCGTAGTGAAGCTTTCTAAGGCCCACTTGACTTCACATTCCAGGATGTCTGGCTCTAGGTCAGTGATCACACCATTGTGATTATCTGGGTCATGAAGATCTTTTTTGTACAGTTGTTCTGTGTATTCTTGCCACCTCTTCTTAATATCTTCTGCTTCTGTTAGGTCCATACCATTTTTGTCCTTTATCGAGCCCATCTTTGCATGAAATGTTCCCTTGGTATCTCTAATTTTCTTGAAGAGATCTTTAATCTTTCCCATTCTGTTGTTTTCCTCTATTACTTTGCATTGATCACTGAAGAAGGCTTTCTTATCTCTCCTTGCTATTCTTTGGAACTCTGCATTCAGATGCTTATATCATTCCTTTTCTCCTTTGCTTTTCACTTCTCTTCTTTTCACAGCTATTTGTAAAGCCTCCCCAGACAGCCATTTTGCTTTTTTGCATTTCTTTTCCATGGGGATGGTCTTGATCCCTGTTTCCTGTACAATATCATGAACCTCCGTCCATAGTTCATCAGGCACTCTATCTATCAGATAGGCCCTTAAATCTATTTCTCACTTCCACTGTATAATCATAAGGGATTTGATTTAGGTCATACCTGAATGGTCTAGTGGTTTTCCCTACTTTCTTCAATTTCAGTCTGAATTTGACAATAAGGAGTTCATGATCTGAGCCACAGTCAGCTCCTGGTCTTGTTTTTGTTGACTGTATATAGCTTCTCCATCTTTGGCTGCAGAGAATATAATCGATCTGATTTTGGTGTTGACCATTTGGTGATGTTCATGTGTAGAGTCTTCTCTTGTGTTTTTGGAAGAGGGTGTTTGCTATGACCAGTGCATTTTCTTGGCAAAACTCTATTAGTCTTTGCCCTGCTTCATTCCGTATTCCAAAGCCAAATTTGCCTGTTACTCCAGGTGTTTCTTGACTTCCTACTTTTGCATTCCAGTCCCCTATAATGAAAAGAACATCTTTTTTGGATGTTAGTTCTAAAAGGTCTTGTAAATCTTCATAGAACCGTTCAACTTCAGCTTCTTCAGCGTTACTGGTTGGGGCATAGACTTGGATTACTGTGATATTGAATGGTTTGCCTTGGAAATGAACAGAGATCATTCTGTCTTTTTTGAGACTGTATCCAAGTACTGCATTTCAGACTCTTTTGTTGACCATGATGGCTACTCTATTTCTTGTGAGGGATTCCTGCCCACAGTAGTAGATATAATGGTCATCTGAGTTATATTTACCCATTCCAGTAGATTTTAGTTCACTGATTCCTAGAATGTCGACGTTTACTCTTGCCATCTCTTGTTTGACCACTTCCAATGTGCCTGATTCATGGACCTGACATTCCAGGTTCCTATGCAATATTGCTCTTTACAGCATCGGACCTTGCTTCTATCACCAGTCACATCCACAGCTGGGTATTGTTTTTGCTTTGGCTCCACCCCTTCATTCTTTCTGGAGTTATTTCTCCACTGATCTCCAGTAGCATATTGGGCACCTACTGACCTGGGGAGTTCCTTTTTCAGTATCCTATCATTTTGCCTTTTCCTACTGTTCATGGGGTTCTGTTCAAGGCATAATACTGAAGTGGTTTGCCATTCCCTTCTCCAGTGGACTACATTCTGTCAGATCTCTCCACCATGACCAGCCCGTCTTGCGTGGCCCCACAGGCATGGCTTAATTTCATTGAATTAGACAATGCTGTGGTCCTAGTGTGATTAGATTGACTAGTTTTCTGTGAGTATGGTTTCAGTGTGTGTGCCCTCTGATGCCCTCTTGCAACACCTACTGTCTTACTTGGGTTTCTCTTCCCTTGGACATGGGGTATCTCTTCACGGCTGCCCCAGCAAAGCGCAGCCGTTGCTCTTTACCTTGGACAAGGGGTATCTCCTCACTGCGGCCCCTTCTGACCTTGAACATGGAATAGCTCCTCTAGGCACTCCTAAGCCTGCGCAGCCACTGCTGGCCTCCTGCGTTGGGTAGCTCCTCCTGGCTGCTGCCCCTGGCCTCGGCCGTTTCTGCATGGTCACAGCCTGGCACTCTGGGCCGCCTCCTCTTGGGCATGGGGTCCTCCTGACTTCTGCCCCTGACCTCAGATGTGGGGTAGCCACCTGCGCTAAGTGCGCCGGTCGCAGCTGCCCGCGCATTACCATTAAATCTATGTAATGCTATTTGAATCATTTAAAATGGTTTCTTAGCACTTGATACCATCACTCTGACCCTGTAAACAAATAAAAGCTAAAATGATTAAGTAATTCTTTACAAAATTCTAACTACAGATCATTTGTTCCTTCTGACTTTGTGTTTAGTGCAAAGAGTTGCACATATGCTAGATAATTCTGGGTGTCAAAAAAGTCAAAATTCATATCATTTCCACTTGCTCAAATACTCCCACAAATAAATTAACTCCATTTGTTCTTCAGGCTCACAGATAAGCTACAGTATTCATAATGGAGTTTGACTGCATATTCTAGTAATAAAATGTTGGTCTGAGTGAACTTTAAGAGGAAATTAAAATAAAGTTAATGATCATTTTAGTGTTAATTACTACTGTACTTGCAGAACCTGAATTCATCTAAAGAATAATGTTTTCTTCTTATTACATATTTTATTCCTCAACTATCAACCTTTTGAATCTTGACATATTTAATGTTTATGGTGTCATCAAAGGAAGTTCACTTTATGTCACTTTTCTGTCTTAAGGAGAACAGATGTTATTATTAAAACACAACCGTTTTCACCCATTGTGACTCACTATTTCATAAAGGTTCACATTTCCACACACTGTTGACCACCCTCAATCTATAGTTTGAAGTAGGAGATCAACATGGATGTAATAACAAGCAAAGGGGATAAATTCACTGCTAACTGACACAGAGAATTTTCCACCCTCAGCATTGGCTACATAATATAGTAGTTTGGAGAGCAATGAATGTGGAGAAAAGTGAGAGCAATCAGCTGAATTTCATTCAGTGAGATGGAAGAGCCTGTCAAAGACACCAACAACTAATCAGCCATCGACACTGATTGATGCTTTTGCCTGAATTCAAATCTATCATGGTGACCAAGTAATGTCTACCATTTACCCAGTGGATGGATAAACTGGAGCTAATATATAGCTTCTAAGCAAATAGATCATTAATTTTGCTTAATATGTGGGGGTTAAAGCTTAAATCTTCCAAGAGCAACCTTTCCCTTAGAGAGAGAGTGAAAGCAAGTTATGGTTGACTAGGCAATAATGATATTTTTTACAAGGAACAAATTTACTGTGTTAGATTTTATTTCAGTTTGCACTTTGCAATTGTCAGTTGCTTTTAAAACTACAGGGAACTTATTAACATGTTAATTAAAATGGCTGACAAAGATAAGAATTGATGTACTGAAGGAGGCAGGGAATTGCTTTTTCTTATATTCCTTCCTGGGGTGAAAATTACTTCTCCTTCTGACTTTATGCTTTCTTTCTTTTTCATGAGATGATTTTTTAAAAACTTGTAGTCATTGAGTTAATTGCATTTCATTATTACTTGGCTTCTAATTAATTGCAGGGCACAGCATAGAATGACTTTTTAATAGCTTATAAGTCCAATATTTTTCACCAATCAGCATGAATGATAGATGGTTTGGAACATACATAGTGCTAATTTGAGATATAATTATAATTAAACGACATACTAAGGTCATAGTAAATAAAATCTGACAAACTATTAGAGAAGAGGAGGCACACTTGCAATAGTGTCAAGGAACAGGTCAGAATTTGCTAATCATCGAACTTTTGGGGTATCAGAGTTAAAAAAATTATTTATTCCAAAGGTATATATTTAGAAATCTTTGTAGAAAGAATGTTTTTAAGTGATACAAGGAAAACTCAAGTGAATTCATATTATGTCAATAATAAATGCAATTTCTAAAGTTACTTTTAGTCATACATTTGCAATTATAAATAGTAGTACATAATTTACAATATTCAATATTCATGTGGTATATTTTGTAAATAATTTATATAGGGAAACTCTAATATATCTCTTACTACACTTAGCACAGATAAGCTAATCTTTGTGAAATACTTAA
The DNA here is from genome assembly GCF_029378745.1 of Bos indicus. NCBI lineage: Eukaryota > Metazoa > Chordata > Mammalia > Artiodactyla > Bovidae > Bos > Bos indicus. Next base: position 32,587,288 of record NC_091767.1, read on the forward strand.
GAAAACATTAAAAACTTACAAGAAATATAGGAAGATCAGTGTCTTTAGTAAACACATAGGAATAAAAATTGCAATTTCTTTATGCCATGTTCTTTTTACACAATGTATTAAATCCTTCTACCTTGACACACTCCACAATTTATCTAATAAATTTTTAAAAATGAATAAACTAAATGTATTTGAGTGTTCATGATCTCACATTAACCTATTATCTAAGTGATTAACACACAGAGTCCAAAAAAATTGTGAAAAGATGTGGGAACAAGATAACTAACTGTAAGAAAAACAATCATCTGTACTATTCAATGGCAAATAATCTGAGCTTTATTAATAGATTATTATGCTTATTAATCCTGTCTTTGTATTTTGTTATATACCATACCAAAACAACTTTGGACTTACTGATCCTTTTAATAATGAACATAGAATTAAAAACAGATTTTTCATTTATAAACCTCGAGGTAAACATATGGTTAAAAACTGTATGTGGGAGAGTATGGAAACCCACCCAACCAGTAATTAAAACAGTAAACTAATTCACATGTTAGGCAGAATGTATTTCTCATAAAGAACAGTGTGAAATATAACAGATTTTGTTATACTGATAAAATATTTTATTATAATTAAACATTACTATCTAAATTTGCATTATTTGAACTCAAGATACAAGAGATTTGGATAATAGGACATATTTGTATATATCAATATTAAGGATTATCTTTGGATGGTATAAATGGGCCATTTTTCCTTCTTCTCATAATCTACATTTGTCAGTTTTGACAATGCATATTTATTTTACTTTATTAATGTTGAAAATAATGTATTTGACAGACAGAGAAAAATATTTTCGTAATAGCCTAACTCTTAGCAATATAATTCAATATATTTTCAGTCCCTTCATGCCCTCTAACATTTATTTTCCCACCTCCGGACTAAATCGTAATCGATTATGTTTGTAGTTTACCTGTGTCTACATCATGCTTAAACTCTTTTTGATTTTTGTATAAGGTTTGGTATAGTGGTATGTAAGCTGTAGATGGACTATACAAAAGATTTTAGAGACCAATGTGCTAAAAGGCACCGAATCTGATAAGTGTTCTGAAAATTCTTATGAATAATGCCAGTATTTGGCCTTATCATCTGAAGAATCACAGGAAAGTCCTGTATAATCTTGAAGCCTTTGATTCTAGTAGGAAGCTATTTCATAAAAAGAGCATGAATGAGCTAATGCTGAGATCCTCCATTTAGAAAATATACAACTAAAAACACTTCTGTTGATAAGAATAAATCTCTGATACATTTTCTCATTTCTGTCCTTTAGGAGATGCGGTAGCCAAAAAAACAAAACAAAACAAACATTACTTTGAAGAAGATTTTCCACTTAACACTGGCAAGCCAGCACTAGAGAAAGAACTGATGAGCAATATTTATTTAATTATGAGCTACTCCATCTTCGGAACATAGACAAAAATCAGTACTGTAAACTGAACAATGAAAAACAACCACGAACATAAATGATGTACTTAATTTAGTAAGTAGATAAATTAATAAATGCATGTAGACAAATGCAAAATAGAATGCAAATTTAATTTAAATCCAAAGATAAAATTACTACCTAAAGGAAACATTCAATAATATTGGGTACAATTTCTAGAGGAAAACATCAGCAATCTTTGCTTTGCTCCCCTGTAGTCAAAACAAGGGAGAAAAGAAAAGACCTACTATATTCCTGAGAAAATAAACCAGGAACTCAACAGAAGGACACTTCTCTGGATACCAATCTACTTGGGAATTATCGAGTCATTAATGATAGGAAGGTGATGAGAATTTATGCCTCTGAAAACATATAGACCAGTAATTGTCTTAAACAGAGTTTGTGGTATTATTCTATCCTTGATCCCTCATAGGTAAATATTTTACTACATAAAAGAGATGAAAACCATATGAAAATTTAGATCATTTTATATGCTTTTCATGGTAATTGAAATATTATATTTTACTTGCCTTTAACATATGTTAAAATATTTTATATTTGAGAGTCACCCAGCTGGTTTTGAATTATATCTTTAACAATTAATACCTTCATAACACTAGGTAAGTAATAATGTTTTATATATGTTAGTTGGTAGGGATATTAATAACTTCTACCAATAAGTTTTCTTGGCATGATATATTAAGATATTACCAGTAAAGTTCTTGAAACAATATCTGAAACAGTTTAAGTTTTCAACAAGTAATAGGTTAACATAATTATCATGACGACTTTTAATTATTTATTTTACTAATCATTTTAAATCATAATTTTAATATTATAGTTATTTTTTTTAATATTGCAAATAATAATTTATATAGTCATTTTGTTATTATTAATTATTTAATTATCACCTGGCTCTGTATAACTCAAAGTGACACTCAAGTTTATATCAGGAAGAGAGGAGACTCAACGGCATTTCGTTACATTCTGGAATTACTTAAAATGACTTTAAAATTATTTAAAAGGGCAACAAGCGTTCATTCAATAAACGTTTATTGAATACGTACTCTGTGTTAGCAAATGGCTTATGGGAGTTGAAGAGAATCGATAAAAATTCACTTCTAGAGTGTGAAGAAGAGATAAATTGAATCCAGTAATATGATAATAGTAGCGTGCATGCATGCTCCATCATGTCATATCATGTCCAACTCTTTGAAATCCCATGGGCTGTAGCTCACCAGGCTCCTCTGTCCATGGAATTTTCCAGGCAAGAATACTAGAGTGGGCTGCTATTTCCTCCTGCAAGAGATCTTTCTGACCTAGGGATCGAACCCACGTCTCCTGTGTCCCCTGCATTGGCAGGCAGATTCTTTACCACTGAGCCACCTTATATATATATAGGCTTGTTACTAGCATCCTGCAGTTTCTGGCACAATGTGATACTGGTTATCAGCAAAAACCCACAGGAGTAGATTTACATATTGTGCCAAGAGGCAATAGTGGAAGCAATCCACTATTACAGGTACCAAGGATTGCTATGTTTGACTCACTGCTCATACAGCATATCTTCCTCTGCCACTGCCACTCTTCCTCCTTAATCTTTACTCCAGTAGTTCTTTTCCAATCCGTTTTCTCCTCCTCTGCACAGTCCATTAAGTATTTTGTAGTGGGACCTATTACTAATGTTTTCCTGATAAAAAGACTCCAGCCCCTGGCTGGGGACATATTCTTGGAAATGGCTGGGAAGGGAGTTTCTCATTAAAAGTTTCATCTCCAGATTTTAGCCCAGCACAATATCTGAGCACCCATTATTCCCACTTTCAAAGGGAAAAAGCAAGATCTGTAAGGAGGTATTTCATTCAGTCTGGCCTCTCAATCCAGATTCAGCTTTTTTTTTAACCTTGCTTGTATAAGATGTTCTTCTCTTGTATTTACCTCCCATTTTCTGGCACAGTGCTCAGAGAATGCCATATATTTAATATATTCTGCATGAATACATGCATATTTGAACTAGCATGATAAACTGTGAAACTTAAACCCCGCTGGTCTCAATTTCTGTTTAGCAATGAATGGAACTAGACTGAAAGAGGAGGGAATGGAGAGATGAATGTGGCACTTGAATCATTCTGGCTCTAAAGAGCCTTAACAAAGGTTGTTAACCTTTATTCCTGCCTATTAAAATTATCTTTGCCAAATGATTATTTTAGAAGCCTGGTGTCAGGTGTATTGCTTCTAGCTCACTGATCCTGCAGGGAAACCCACCATTCCACAGCTGGCTTTGCGACTTGTACCATAGATTAAATTGCTTGGTGAGAGGGGAAATCAATTGCTATTTTTACAAAAACTTCACAAAATGTGTTCAATCTACAATCTAATCAAAATCTAAAAGCCCCTTGTAGATTAGTTTTATTGGCACACTTTATACCGCAGAACTGATGACATTTCTTACACAACCTGTATTCTTATTTCTTCCAACTACAGCACTGATTTTACTGATAGTTACCAGGAGGAAATGAGTCCTAGTGCAGTTGTTCATCTCCAGAGTATTATTTTGTCATTTTTGCTTATATTTTTATGCAGTCAAATTATTTTTTTCCTATATGAACCATTCTATTTATATTTATGTGGCCATTTACTCCAATTTATGTCAGTGGATAGGAACAACAAGCCACCTGTCATCAAGGATAATTGCCCTACCATTCTGGAATTACTTAAAATTACTTAAAAGGGCACCAAGCATTCATTCAATAAACATTCATTGAATACGTACTCTGTATTAGCAAATGGATTATGGGAGTTGAAGAGAATGGATAAAAATCACTTCTGGAGTTCCAAGAAGAGACAGATTCAATACAGTAGCATATATATATATATATATATAGGCTTCCCAGGTGGCTTCCTGGTAAAGAATCCACTTGCCAATGCAGGAGATGCAGGAGTTCGGGTTCAATTCCTTGGTAGGGAAGATCCCCTGGAGCAGAAAATGGGAAATCACTCCAGTATTATTGCCTGGAAAATTCCATGGATGGAGGAGCCTGGTGAGGTGTTGTCAATTGTCAGGAAGCATTTTAACAGGAGGCTTCCCGTGTGCTGTTTTGGATCTGTCAGGAATTCTCTGTTCCTTATTAATTCCTGAATATTCAGGAATTAAGAGGAGAGGCAAGCCTCTCCTGGGGCTGAGGAATTCAGGCTTTTCCTTCGTTAGTTTTTCTATATGGTGATAAGTACCCTCTTCCTTTTTATGAACCATATGGTACAAGTAATTATTTACAACTCTATTTCTCTTTAATATGGATCTCCTATGTTTTGCAAGTCTGGAATTTCAATCTTTGTCTTTCCTGAGAATAACTACAGTATATATGCCCACACCATGTTGATTAAAACACCTTTGCTCCATCAGAGCTTTGGTCCCCGTGTCTTGCTTTATCTCTCTCTCTCTCTTTTTCAGGCTGATCCCCTGGAGTGCAGAGGTCCTCTGTGTTCACTTTCCTGCCCGAGCTCTAAGGTGCTCTGCACCTTCACCCCATCGAGAGGCCACCTGAGGCCTTCGTGAACAGATCGTGCCCCGTGCAGGGGCTTTATTGGCTTTCTGCGTAAACCAAGGAATATCAGCCTCTTTCTCTTTCCTTTACTTTCTTATCGGTCGACTCCGGACCATCAGGTTCTGGTGCATTAAAGGACCTCAACAGTCAATGGTGTCACAAAGAGTGGGACACAACTGAGTATGCATGTGTGCATGCACGCACACACACACACACACACACGTGTTTGTATCCAAAGGTTCAGAAAGTGCTGAAGTATAAACAATAAATCACTGAAGTCATAATTAGTAAGTTTATTTTGCACACACTAAAAACTTAGTTTGTAAACCAGCAGCACTCAAAGCAAAATATGTAATGAGGCTCAGGGGTACACTGTTATAAAGCAGCTTATATAGTGAGAAAGCAGTTACTGTTTATTCTTCCCAATGATTGATTATACTACTAGAATTTTCAGTGGTTACCTCATGTTAACCTTGGGAAACAGTTCAAATTTTGCTTGATTTCAAGAGGCATAAGCTAGAAATGACCCAGGTCAAGTTAGTCTTGCAAAATATCTAAATTAAGCTTTATTTGTATGACTAAACTGGCTTTGTCTGCTCAGGGAATTTTCAAGGCTGATGTGTTTGTTTTTTATTTTAAACAATATAATATCCCACATCTACCATATAATATCCCACAGTTACCATATATTATTAAATATATTATATTAATATATCAAATACAATATAAATAAAAATACTTATATTTATAAAATAAATATAATTTATTTATAATATAAATATATTTATATATTTATAAGTTTATATAAACATAGATATAATATAATTAATATAAATATAAAATAATTAAATATATATGTTATATATTTAATATATACATGTAATATAGTACACCATGAGAAACGCTGGGCTAGAAGAAGAGCTGGAATCAAGATTGCTGGGAGAAATATCAATAACCTCAGATATGCAGATGACACCACCCTTATGGCAGAAAGTGAAGAGGAACTAAAAAGCCCCTTGATGAAGGTGAAAGAAGAGAGTGGAAAAGTTGGCTTAAAACTCAACATTCAGAAAACAAAGATCATGGCATCCGGTCCCATCACTTCATGGGAAACAGATGGGGAAACAGTGGAAACAGTGTCAGACTTTATTTTTTATTACTGCAGATGGTGACTCCAGCCATGAAATTAAAAGACGCTTACTCCTTGGAAGAAAAGTTATGACCAACCTAGATAGCATATTGAAAAGCAGAGATAGTACTTTGCCAACAAAGGTCCATCTAGTCAAGGCTATGGTTTTTCCAGTGGTCATGTATGGCTGTGAGAGTTGAATTGTGAAGAAAGCTGAGCACCAAAGAATTGATGGTTTTGAACTGTGGTGTTGGAGAAGACTCTTGAGAGTCCCTTGGACTGCAAGGAGATCCAACCAGTCCATTCTGAAGATCAGCCCTGGGATTTCTTTGGAAGGAATGATGCTAAAGCTGAAACTCCAGTACTTTGGCCACCTCATGCGAAGAGTTGACTCATTGGAAAAGACTCTGATGCTGGACGGATTGGGGGCAGGAGGAGAAGGGGACGACAGAGGATGAGATGGCTGGATGGCATCACTGACTCAATGGAGGTGAGTCTGAGTGAACTCCGGGAGTTGGTGATGGACAGGGAGGCCTGGTGTGCTGCGATTCATGGGGTTGCAAAGAGTCAGACATGACTGAGAGACTGAACTGAACTGAACTGAACTGTAATATGTATAAATAATATAATCTGAAATAAATGTAAATAAATATTAAATATATATACACATTATATATAATGCACTGACTTGTTAATGAATTAATACTTAATGCAAGTTCACAAAATAGGGACTAACTGCTTATCCTCCCACATACACCTGTGAAAGCACACACTATGATAGCCCAATTATTTACACAAGCTTGCTCCATATTCTTCAATGACATGTTTAATAATTAATGGATTATATTCCTGCCACATTAAATTTTAGAAGTGAGAGAATTTGCTTTTGTGTTTAGTGTAAACATGTTCTGAATTTCAAGACCTTTTAAATCAGCCTCTCTTTAAATCCAGACAGCATTCAGAGTGTTGGCGTGTCCATTACTGACCAGTGCCAGATTTACTTTAGATACATTTGAAGTTGAGAGAATGGAAACTCCCTGCTTCTGCATTTCAATGTCAGCACTTCAAATCCAGCTGATTGAATTATAAATGACTGAAGAAAGTACAAGCATTGCAAACGTCTACTTGAAATGTAAATATTTTTCTTTGAAATGCCATGTCTTCATGACAGAAATAAACTTCAAACAAAGCTTTATGCATAGACTGCAATGGAAAAATATTTTAGACACTAACAAGTCTTGATATGACTGATGTAATTATTACTTGCAAACCATGAAATTATAATGGTAACCAAGAAAAAGTAACTGAGACATGGGGACAGGAAGACTCTAGAGACAGATGGGTGCTGTACAACAGCCAAAAACCTGAGAGTACTTGTTCTAGTCTAACATCTTCCTGCTCAGTTAGAGCAATGTGAGATTCTAGAACCTAAGTCTTCAGGGGTTCGTTTTTCTTTTTCTAAAATATTCATTATTTTTGGTTGTGCTGAGTCTTCATTGCTGCATCGGCTTTTCTCTAGTTGCTGGGAGCAGGGACTACTCTCTACTTGCAGTGCGCTGACTTTTCACTGTGGTGGCTTGTTGTGAAGCACCAGCTCCAGGGTGCACAGGCTTAGCTGCTCCATGGCATGTGGGATCCTCCTGGGCCAGGTTTAGAACCCCATATCTCCTGCACTGGCAGGTGGATTCTTCACCACACTTCCTGATTTCTTAATCATTTAATACTTAACTTTCTCTAACAGGAAAACTTTGTCTTTTTCCTTGAGCAAACCTGTCTAGTTCTTGTGATATAAGGGCAAAAGCTACAACAAAATTTTGAATTTGAGTGCATAAAAGAACCCTAAATATTACCTTGGCTTTTTTGTAACTTGCTGCTGCTGCTGCTAAGTTGCTTCAGTCATGTCCGACTCTGTGCAACCCCACAGATGGCAGCCCACCAGGCTCCCCTGTCCCTGGGATTCTCCAGGCAAGAATACTGGAGTGGGTTGCCATTGCTTTCTCTGTTTCGTAACTTAGGAATCCATAAAAATAGACAGTTTGTTTTGATAGTGTCCCTTACTGTAGCTTTACCTCACAGGTTTCCTCTCTGTTACCTGTCAGTCATCCAGCATGCTGTTAATATGTTTTTGTTAATAGTGAAAAATGAATCACGTTAATGATTATTGACATTAACTGATAGCCCACTGCATCATCCTACATCACTCTTTACCCCTATCTTTGGAACAACCTTGATAGATTTATATTCAGTTCAGTTCAGTTCAGTTCAGTCGCTCAGTCATGTCTGACTCTGCGACCCCATGAATCACAGCACGCCAGGCCTCCCTGTCCATCACCAACTCCTGGAGTTCACTCAGACTCACATCCATCAAGTTGGTGATGCCATTCAGCCATCTCATCCTCTGTTGTCCCCTTCTCCTCCTGCCCCCAATCCCTCCCAGCATCAGAGTCTTTTCCAGTGAGTCAACTCTTCGCATGAGTTGTTTGTACTTCACCAAAGTACTGGAGTTTTAGCTTTAGCATCATTCCTTCCAAAGAACACCCAGGACTGATCCCTTTGGAATGGACTGATTGGATCTCCTTGCAGTCCAAGGGACTCTCAAGAGTCTTCTCCAACACCACAGTTCAAAAGTATCAATTCTTTGGTGCTCAGCTATCTTCACGGACCAACTCTCACATCCATACATGACTGCTGGAAAAACCATAGCCTTGACTAGACGGACCTTTGTCGGCAAAGTAATGTCTCTGCTTTTGAATATGCTCTCTAGGTTGGTCATAATTTTTCTTCCAAGGAGTAAGCATCTTTTAATTTCATGGCTGCAGTCACTACATTATGGGGTCGATTTTTAAAACTTGAATTGTAAGTTTCAGGAAATTAATGTTCCATAGTCATCCAAGTAAAAACAAACAAACAAACAAAAAAACCCATCAATTAACTCAATCTTTCTGCCTCTGGAATCTCATTCCTCACCAAAAGATACTTATTTATGTTTTTATTCAGATAACTTTTATAAAATGATTGATACTTGGCTTAGTGTGGCATGCTTTAGAAAAACAATGGTGAGCAAAGGAGGTCCTAAGCATCTTTAGTATTAGAAAGAATTTATCACCTTTCCCATTGGTATTTTTATTTCATATGATATCTTAATGTAGAATTCTAACCCAGTGTAAAGTAGAATTCTAATCTAGTAGTTGCCTTTGTAAGATGCAAAAATTTAACCTCTATGTAACAGAATGGAAATGTCTGACACTTTCTTGGTTGCTATTTCTTGGATCTAAATTCAAAACCAAAGATAAATGTTTATTCTGCCATTGTTTAATATCATTCTTACTGAATTTGCTCAATAATTTGAAAAAAGTGGCTCAACCTATTGAAATGTGAGAGGCATAATTTTTCCAATATACCAGAGACTCTTCAACTGAAAAATAATCAGGTTCTTATAATCTTTTGAAGAGTTATTTATTATGGTTTATTTCTTGATCTTTTAGCCAATTAGTATATTTATATGACATAAAGCTTTAGTAAAACATATTAAAACTTGGATGTTAATCCTGCCTCTGATAATTTCTTCACAAATCAAAAGATTCATGTATTTCTCATAATACTTAATGCCTAATAACATAAATGTAATCATTAGCATAAACCTATTTATTATGAATGTTTAATCTAATTATCCTAAGTAATGAAAACAGCATGTCTTCTTGTATGATTTTTCATGTGTTTAGATGCATAAATGAAAATGTTACCATAAAGTATTCTCTGGATTTGAAACAGAACAGGACCTTGTAGGGCTCTTCTGGAGACACCAACCTATCTGTGTCCTGAGTTACTTATTTGTAGGAAAAAGACTGCAGCCTCCTAGATCTTCCCTGAGTCCCTAAGAGCACATTCAAAGTTATTGATTAGGGAAGAGAGGAAATGCAGAAACAAGGAGAAGTAGTCAAGAAAGAATAGTGCAGCAATAAAGCTGGATTCACCCAAAGGGATATACCTAACAATATATCTTTGCACTTTTCTGCAGGAGCTAAGGCTGCTACCCAAGTGGAGGATGGTTATTATTCAATCACTCAGTAATGTCCCACACTTAGCAACACCATGGACTATAGAACATGCCAAGCTTCCCTGTCCTTCACTGTCTCTCAGAGTTTGATCAAACTCATGACCATTGAGTCAATGATATCATCCAACCATCTCATTCTCTGTCACCCACTTCTCCTCTTGCCCTCAGTCTTTCCCAGCACCAGGGTCTTTTCCAGTGAGTCAGCTCTTTGAATCAGGTGGCCAAAGTATTGAAGCCTCAGTATCAGTCCTTCCAGTGAATATTCAGGGTTGATCTCCTTTAGGATTGACTGGTTTGATCTCCTTGCAGGTCAAGGGACTCTCAAGAGTTTTTACCCGCACCATAGCTTGAAAGCATCAGTTCTTCTGTGCTCAGCCATCTTTATGGTTCAACTCTCACATCCATACATGACTACCGGAAAAATCATAGCTTTGACTCTAAGGACCTTTGTAGGCAAAATTACGTCTCTGCTTTTTAACATGCTATCTAATTTTGTCATAACTTTCCTTCCAAGAAGCAAGCACCATTTATTTTTGTGGCTGCAGTCACTATACATATTGATTTTGGAGCCCAAGAAAATAAAGTCTGTCACTGTTTCCACTTTTTCCCCCATCTATTTGCCATGAAGTTATGGGACATGATGCCATATCTTAGATTTTTGAATGTTGAGTCTTAAGCCAGCCTTTTCACTCTCCTCTTTCACCTTCATTTAGAGGCTCTTTAGTTCCTCTTAGCTTTCCATCATTAGATGATGTCATCTGCATATCTAAGATTATTGATATTTTCCCCAGAGATCTTGATTCCAGCTTGTGCTTCATCTAGACCAGCATTTTGTATGATGTACTCTGCAGAGAAGTTAGATAAGCAGGATGACAATACTGCCCTGATGAACTCCTTTCTCAATTTTGGACCAGTCCATTGTTTCATGTCTGGATCTAACTGCTCCTTCTGGACCTGCATACAAGTTTCTTAGGAGGCAGGTATGGTGGTCTGGTATTCCCATCTCTTGAAGAATTTTGCATAGTTTGTTGCGACCCACATTGTCAAAGGCTTTAGCATAGTCAACGAAGAAGCAGCAGATGTTTTTCTGTAATTCCTTTTCTTTTACTATGATCCAAAAAATGTTGGTAATTTGCTCTCTGGTTCCTCTGCCATTTCTAAATCTAGCTTGTATATCTGGAATGTCTTAGTTTACATACTGTTGAAGCCTGGCTTGAAGGATTTTGAGCACTACCTTGCTAGCATCTGAAACGAGTACAATTATGTGGTAGTTTTAACATTTTGGGGCATTGCCCTTGTTTGGGATTGGAATGAAAGTTGACCGTGACCACTGCTGAGTTTTCCAAATTTGCTGACATATTGAGTATAGCACTTTAACAGCATCATCTTTTAGGATTTGAAATAGCTCAGCTGGAATTCCATCACTTCCACTAGCTTTGTTTGTAGTGATGCTTCCTAAGGACCACCCATCTTCACACTCCAGGATATCTAGCTCTAGGTAAGTGATCACACCATAATGGTTATCTGGGTAATTCTGACCATTTTTTGTACAGTTTTGTGTATTCTTGCCTTCTGTTCTTAATCTCTTCTGGTTCTGTTACGTCCATACTGTTTCTTTCCTTTATTGTGCCCATCTTTGCATGAGATGTTCCCTTGGTATCTCTAAATTTCTTGAAGAGATCTTTAATCTTTCCCATTCTGTTGTTTTCCTCTGTTTCTTTGCATTGTTCACTGAAGAAGGTTTTAACTCTCCTTGCTCTTCTTTGGAACTTTGCATTCAGATGGGTGTATCTTTCCTTTTCTCCTTTGTCTTTTGCTTCTCTTTTTTTTCTAGACTATTTGTAAGGCCTCCTCAGACAACCACATTGCCTTGTTGCATTTCTTTTCCTTGGGGAGGGTTTTGGTCACTGCCTCCTCTATAATGTTATAAACTTCTATCCATAGTTCTCAGGCACTCTGTCTATCAGCTCTAATCCCTTGAATCTATTTGATAGTATAATCATAAGCGATTTGATTTATTTAGGTCATATCTGAATGGTCTGGTGGTTTCCCTTAGTTTCTTCAATTTAAGTCTGCATTTGGCAATAAGTAACTCATGATCTGAGTCATAGGTCTTGTTCTTGGTCTTGTTTTTGCTGACTATATAGAGCTTCTCCATCACTGGCTTCATAGAATATAATCAATCTGATTTTGGTATTAACCATCTGGCAATGTCCATGTTTAAAGGCATCTCCTATGTAGTTTGAAGAGGGTGTTTGCTATGACCAGTGTGTTATCTTGGCAAAACTCTGTTAACTTTTGTCCTGTTTCATTTCGTGCTCCAAGGCCAAACTTCCTGTTACTTCAGGTATCTCTTGCCATCCTACTTTTGCATTTCACTCCCCTATGATGAAAAGGATATCATTTTTGGTGTTAGTTCTAGAAGATCTTGTAGGTCTTTATAGAATCTTTCTACTTCCTGTTCTTCAGCATTAGTATTTGTGGTATTGACTTGGACTTCTATGATGTTAAATGATTTGCCTTGGAAACAAACCAAATCATTCTGTCATTTCTGAGAGTACACCAAAGTACTGCATTTCGGACTCTTGTTGATGATGAGGGTTACTCCATTCCTTCTAACAGATTCTTGGCCAGAGTAGTAGATACAATGGTCACCTGAATTAAATCATCTATGCCCATTCATTTTAGTCCATTGATTTCTAAAATGTCAATGTTCTCTCTTGCCATCTTCTGTTTAAAACATTCGATTTACCTTGATTCATGGACCTAATATTCCAGGTTCCTATGCAATATTTTTTTTTTTTACAGCATCAGACATTACTTTCACCACCAGAGTCATCCACAACTGGGTTTGATTTCCACTTTGGCTCAGTCTTTTCATGCCTTCTGGAGCTGTTTTTCTGATCTTCTCCTATAGCATGTTGGACACTTCCATACCTGGGGGTTTCAGCTTTCACTGTCATATCTTTTTGCCTTTTCATTCTGTTCATGGAACTCTCAAGGCAAGAATGCTGAAGTGGTTTCCCATTCCCTTTTCCAATGGACCATGTTTTGTCAGAACTCTCCACCATGACCCGTCCATCTTGGGTGGCCCTACATGGCATGGGTCATAGCTTCATTGAGTTACACAAGGCTGTGATACATGTGACCACAACGAGGATGGTAACTTCAGACTAAGTACAAGATTCCAAGAATAGCACCTTCTTATCTCATGGCCAAGCAATCAGAAGAAAGACACATATCCTGCAGACCTCACCCCATCCCAGATTTTGCCTTTCATACATGAATTTTGCATTTGGGCTTCCCTGGTGGCTCTGCAGTAAAGATTTCTCCTGCCAATGCAGGAGATGAAAATTTGATCCCTGAATCAGGAAGATCCTCTGGAGGAGTAAATGGCAACCCACTCCAGTATTCTTATCTGAGAAATTCCATGGACAGTGGAGCCTGATGGGGGACAGTCCATAGAGTCACAAAGAGACACTACTAAGCAATTAATTTTATTTATTTATTTATTTGCATTTGGCAACAGATTAAGAGTCATGTCACTCTCTCTTAAGATAATCATAATATTTGCTGAATCATAATGATATTTGTTCTCATGTAACCATTGGGAATTTGCAGGTGTAACAGATATTGAGGGACAGTGTGATCATAAATGTCTGTCTGTTTATGTGTGTGTGTCTGTGTGTGGGGGAAAGAATACCTAAAGTGTGGGTACTTCAGATAATATCATGTGGATATACACAATATGCATGTTAGCTTGTGAAGAATGGAATGATTTGAGAAGATAAATTATTATATTGTATATTATCTATAACCCCACAAATTATATTTGTTCAGGAGTGTCAATTAAAAAGGTGTATGTTGTGGAAGTTGTGAACTAAGTTTTACTTGCAGCAAAGTGAGTATTGCAGCCCAGGAGACAGCACCTCAGGTAGCTCTGACCCTGCTCCAAATAAGCAGTGGGGAAGGTCAATATATGATTTTATGAAGGGGGAGTTTGGTACAATCAAGCACTCATTTTACAAAAGGTTTTCTGCTAGTCATAAGGAGGTGATGTCACCATGAAGGGACTTACTGCTTTCCTAAATATGAGGAGAGGCAAGAATTGGAATCATGAAGTCAGTTCCTAAAAATATCTATCTAAAGACCTGTTCCACCAGTTTTACTGGAACACAGAGTACCTCATTCTCCATCCTGAATTCCCTTTAGAGAGTGTCGAAGGTAAGCAGCTGCAGCAGTACAGGCAGATGGCAAATGCCCTTGTTGTTTTTCAGTTCCTGGCAAATGCAAATGCTCTTGGCAAGTGCCAATTTGTTATTGACAGGCAAATGCCAATTTGTAGTTGATAGGAACAAAAGAAGGTTAGAGATAAAAAAAATAAATATCTCCCACAAACACATGAAAATATAGAAAAATGCAGATTTTTTTCCTTCCTATATAGGGAAGCAAGTTTGGAAAACTCAGCAGTGGAAACAGGATTGGAAAAGGTCAGTTTTTATTCCAATCCCAAAGAAAGACAATGCCAATGAATGTTCAAACTACTGTACAATTGCACTCATGCTAGCAAGGTAATACTCAAAATCCTTCAAGCTAGGCTTCAACAGTACAATAATTTCCAGATGTACAACCTAGATTTAGAAAAGGCAGAGGAACCGGAGATCAAATTGAAAACATATGCAGGATCACAGAAAAAGTAAGGGAATTCCAGAAAAAACATCTACTTCTTTTTTGTACTAAAGCTTTTGACTGTGTAGATCACAACGAACTGTGGAAAATTCTTCAAGAGATGCAGATAAGAGAACACCTTACCTGCCTCCTGAGAAACGTACGTGAAGGTCAGGAAGCAACAGTTAGAACTGGACATGAAACAATGGACTGTTTCAAAATTGGGAAAGGAGTATGTTAAGGGTTATATTGTCAACTTGTTTATTTAACTTCTCTGCAGAGTACATTATGTGAAATGTTGATCTGGATGAAGCACAAGCTGGAATGAAGATTTCTGGTAGAAATATCAACAACTTACTTCAGATATGCAGGTGATACCACCCTATTTGCAGAAAGCAAAGATGAACTAAAGAGCCTTTTGATGAAGGTGAAAGAGGAGAGTGAAAAGACTGGCTTAAAGCTCAACATTTGAAAAACCAAGATCATGGCATCATGTCCCCTAACTTCATGGCACATAGATGGGGAAAAAATGGAAACAGTGGCAGATTTCATTTCTTTTTTTTTTTTTTTTTTCTTGGACTCTAAAATCAGAAGACAGTGACTTCAGCCATGAATTAAAAGACACTTGCTCCTTGGTAGAAAAGCTATGACAAACCTAGAAAGCATATTAAAAAGCAGAGACATTACTTTGCCAACAAAGGTGTGTCTAGTCAAAGCTATGGTTTTTCCAGTAGTTATGTATGGATATGAGAGTTGGAACATAAAGATGGCTGAGCACCAAAGAACTGATGCTTTCAAACTTTGGTGCTGGAGAAAACTATTGAGAGTCCCTTGGATAGCAAGGAGATCAAACCAGTCAATCCTAAAGGAAATCAACCCTGAATACATTGAACACATGAATATATTGGAAGGACTGATGCTGATGCTTCAACACTTTGGCCACCTGATTCAAAGAGCTGACTCACTGGAAGAGACCCTGATGCTGGGAAAGATTGAAGGCAAGAGGAGAAGGGGGTGACAGAGAATGAGATGGTTTGATGGCATCACTGAATCAATGGTATGAGTTTGAGCAAACTCCAGGAGATAGGGCCTCCCCTGGTGCCTCAGTGATAGAGAAACTGCCTGTCAATGCAGGATACATAAGAAATGTGGGTTTGATCCTTGTGTCATGAAGATCCCCTGGAGGGGAGCATGGCAACACATTCCAGTATTCTTACCTAGATAATCCCATGGATAGAGGTGCCTGAGGGCTACAATCCATGGGGTCATACGGAGTTGAACATGTCTGAAGTGACTTAGCACTCATGAACTAGGAGATAATAAAGACAGGGAAGCCTGTGGTGCTGTGGTCCATGGGGTTGCAAAGAGTCAGACAGGGACACGAATTAGTAACTGAACAACAACAACAAAATGTAGGGAAAATCTGGTTCTTTCCTACTATAATTTTTTTCCCCTGTGTCTATCATTTATTACTCATATGAAACAATTCACTTAGGCAATTTGGGCAACCAAATATGAAGGAGTTCCCCACAACAACACAAGCATAAACACTTTTCAGACACTTCTCAGCTTGATGTTCTACATTCAATTCAATTCTAATATGCATCAAATTCCACAGGTTAAAGATTTACTCTAAAACAATACTGCATTCATAGCCAACTCCATTTTCTGATGCTAATTGCAAGACCAGTGCTTTTGATGACTGGCTACAAATTAAGGGTCCTAAGAAGCCCCTCCAACTCAGAATGCCAACTCCCAGTCCAAGCTGTTATTTGTACTTTTGATCTACTGGCTCTTAATGAGAGGTTTCCCCTCTTTGATTTCAATTAATTTGCTAGAACAGCTCACAGAACTCAAAGAACCACTTTATTTATTTGATTACTAGCTATGACAAAAAGATATAACTCAAAATCAGCCAGGTAGAAGAGAAATATAGGACAAAATATGGGGAAAGTGAAGAAGCACCCATGCCCTCGCAAGGGTGCCACTCTTTCTGCATCTTCACATATTCACCAACCCAGAATCTCTCTGAACTTAGTCATTTGGGTTTTTACAGAGACTTCATTACACAGACATGGCTAATTAAATCCTTGGCCAGTAGCACTTGATTCAACCTCAAGTACTTCTCTTGTCCCTGGAGGTAGGGTGGGATAGTCTGGGACTTAAAGCTCCAGCCTTGTAATCACTGGTCGGTTCTCCTGGTAACCAGTCCCCCTCTTCAGCAGGGTCCTAAAGTGTAATTAAACATTTTACTGATTTATCATAGCCAGATTTTAGTAAACTGAAATTGTCATTCAATATACAGACACTTTATATACACATGGTGTATATACATAAATGGATATATTTAAAACAATATAAACTTAGAAAAATTGCTAAGACAGAATAGTATTCTCATCAATTTATTGGTCTTCTTAACCTAATAACACAAGCATCTCCCAGTATGCAGACAGCGGTCTAACAAATGCCCTAAGGATGTGACAGGTTAGGGTAGACTTTTACTAGGTTTGAAACCAATCAGGACCCTGTAGGGTTCCTGGGCACAGAAACCTTTTCAATAGTCACTAATCACAAAAGGGAAAGGATACAAAGACAAGGGAGGAACTGTCAAGAAACAATAGTGCACCTTGGGATAGGATCCTGGTTCTCCTCCATAACATATAACAATATCTCAGCTCTTTTATGTCCAGGTGGCATGGTGATAAAGAATCCACCTGCCAGTGGAGGAGATGTGAGTTTGATCCCTGGATCAGGAAGATCCCCTGGAGTAGGAAATAGATATCCACTCCAGTATTCTTGCCCGGAGAATGGCATGGAAAGAGGAGCCTGGAGGGTTATGGTTCATGGGGATGCAAAGAATTGGATATGACTGAACAGCGGCAACAGCAGCAGCATAGAACTAAAACCCCCAACAAATGGAAGATGTTAGCATTCTTCATTCCAGAGAAGACCACAGTATGAAAATGGAGAGAAGCTTATCAGGAGACCACCTGAGACAAGATTAAAGGAGTGCAGGCCTTGCACACAGTCTGATTCCAGCACGCTTGTGCTTGAATCATTGTTGTAAAACTCACCAGATCTTCCCTGGCGGTAATACACCATTTTTGAGGAGCATGAGCCCTCTGCGTCCCCCTTTGCCTGGCAAAGCAATGAAACTATTCTTTTCTCTATTTTACTCTGTCTCTGAGGTCAAGTTTTGTACCTGTGCACAGAGTTTTCCACATCAGGTTGAGAAAAATGTTTTCATTCTAGACAGCAAGTGATTTCTGTGTGTGGAAACAGAATCTCCCCTTTAACGGTGTTGGCAAATATCAGTGTGGTTCTCTCTGCTCTGCACTTAACTTCATCAAGAGAGGCCTCACAAATAATAGGCTGGAGGACAGGAGAGTGTCCCCACAGTGTCTTCACACACTCAGTTATATTTCAGCTTACATGAACTGACCAGGGAATTTAACTAACATTTGCGAAATCTTTTTTGTATTAAAAGAACCAGGGGGGAAATATATTCTTAATTACTAATAAATAACTTATCAATTAAGTCTGAAAACAATATGAAGACTTGGAATTATTAAATAGATGTAAGAAACAGGTCAAAATGAAACTTATGTCATGGGGAATCTTTAAAAGAAGAAAATTAAGATGTGTTTGAGGTTTTCTAATAAATAACATGGTTATATGCTGAGGGTAAAGTGCCACTGTAATTGAATGTTCAGTTCTATTTATTTTAAGTAATATTTTTACTTTATTAACAGAAGAGCAGATTTAGGTAGCTGATCATGAATACTTGTTTTTCAGTCGCTAAGTCATGCCCAACTCTTTGTGCCCCCAGGGACTGCAGTGTGCCAGGATTCGCTGTCCTTCATTATTTCCTGGAGTTAGGTCAAAGCCGTGTCCACTGAGTCATTGATGTCATCCAACTAAATCATGAAATCATGAATATACCTGAGTCATTTATGTTTGAGGAACACCAAAATTTTAGCCTGTTGCCTCTTCTAAATATAAAAATTAACCAAGAGATCTTTTTGAAAAACAGTTTAACATCTATCAACTGGGGTTTTAAAACATCAAAATAGAATTTAACTAATATTCATTTCTTGATTTTTATCAATTTTACTAATAAATCATATGACCATATTTCCTTAACAGAACACAACTCAAAGGCTACTTTCATTTGTCCATTTTTCCTTCGTTTATTTTTTCTTTCCTCTCTCCTTCCCTCCCTTTGCTTTCTTCCTTCCATCTTCCTTCCTTTCTTCCTTCTTCAAGATTTTAGTACATCTATGGGTCAGTTAACAGGTGAAATGGGTATTATAGTACATGGGCATGGTATGATCAAGCATCTATTTAATTCTTTTTAAATTGCAGGCTTATTTATAGATATTTAATTGCTTTCTCTATTATGTATTTTAATGTATATCTAATGTTTATGTAATTGCATTTTTGAGAATATAAATAAATATAAGTGATTTTTGTATCAATTGTGCTGATACATCTGTATCCAGGTAAGTTTGCTTAATTAATTTACAAGGCATTATCATTCATTTTTAGATTTCTTTAAATTTCTCCTTAATTACATATTCATTTTCTTTAATAGATGTAGGATAATTCATATTGCATATTCATTTTTGTGTAATTTTTCATGGTTTATTTTTCAAGATATATGTTCACTTCTTTCTAGCTGATGCATATATTGGCATAAAAATCATCATAGTTTCCTCATCTTATTTCTTTAAAGTCTATAGAATCACTAGTAACTTTTCTGATTTCATGCCAGATACTATTTACTTATGTAATTATCTCTATTAAGAATATACCTTGTACCATATTCCTATATTATTAATCAGCTATGTAAAAGAAGGACATTCAGACATATTCTACAACATGGGTGAAATCTTGAAGGCATTATGCTAAGTGAAATAAGCCAGCTAATAAAGGTAAATATTATCTGATTATACATGTCTTTGAATCCTACCTCTGCCACGTTCCAGTTCAAGGATTCTTTGTGACTCCATGGAGTATACAGTTCATGGAATTCTCCAGGCCAGAACTGGAGTGGCTAGCCTTTCCCTTCTCCAGGGGATCTTCCGAATCCAGGGATCAAACCCAGGTCTCCCGCATTGCAGGCAGATTCTTTACAAACTGACCTTTCGGGGAAGCCCCAGTTCAAGGATATTGAGTATTCAGAGCTTTAATTTCCTCTTCAGTGAAATAAGTGCTGGTTAGTTACAGTGATAATGTTTTTTGAGCCTCTAATAGAGTGCTAGGTCATATGCATACATAGTAAATAATAGTTCAACTAGTAGCAATGACAACATTACCTATGTAAAATTTGTAGAGAACTATGATTAAATAGTATGATTAGGAAATAAGCAAGATTTAACTAATATTTATTCAACGTAAATTTAGTTCAATAGCTTTACAAGCTCATAATCTGAAAATGAAATATATAAGCTTTATGTGTAGTCATTATGAGTCTTTCATTTGATATGTAACTTACTGTATATCTTAACTTCATGGTATTCCAATGCTACTGAATTAATACTGAAAACCAGACCGGCAAAGTAATTCTCTTCATGGATCACCAGAGCAAAAAGGAATATAACTGCTATCACAGAAATTGTAATTGGTTTTAGGGAAGCACAAGGGCTTAGGAGTCAAGCATTGTTATAAATTCCATCTGTGGACAATAATTTCATGTGTAACATTGGAAACTTTATTTATTTTATCTTAGCTTCCTCTCTTCTTTTGAGAAGTGAGAAAATCCTAGCAACTATATCATGACTTGTTGTGAGACAAAGTGTGGACAGTAGCCCACACCAGGCTCCTCTGTTCATGGAATTCTCCAGGCAAGAATACTGGAGTAGGTAACCATTACCTTCCTCTAGAGGATCTTCCCAACTCAGGGATAGAACTTGGGTCTCCTGTACTGCAGGCAGATTCTTTACTCTCTGAACCACCAGAGAAGCTCAAGATAAAATATGCATGCCACAAACATTAGCTAACCCCCTGATCATCATTGTAATTTCTGTATTACTATCATCATCCATATTAGTGTTGAACAATGAAATATTTCCTACCATATTAGTCAGTAAACAAAAACGTCACAGTCATCAACAAATGCAGCCCTCCACTGTGAGATGATGAGCCTTAAGGGCCCTCAGGAAGGAGAAGAATTCCTACAATCTAGCAGCCATCAGACTGCAAACATTCTTTAAGGTGAGCCTCAAGGGAATTCAGGATGTGAAAAACACAGGGTACTGGCCCTGGGTAACTGAGATATATATGAAAGAAATGACTTCAGTGAGCTGACTATTGCATCTTCCCATACATAGAAAAGCACTGAATTCCTCAACTTGGGATATCTGGTTTTCTTTAATTAACAATAATCTTTTGATGTTTAGATTATGTGTTGCAAAACTTCTGTATAACCTTGATCCTCCACTCACCTCCTCACACGAGTTCACACAGGGTTACCTGAGATGCTGCCTCTCAGCCTTAAGTCCTAAACATTTCCACCAAATAAAATATAACTCTCAACCTTTAGGTTGCATATAATTTTTTTTAAGTTGACAGTGTCATTAACAATATTCAAGCATGGATTTGTGACTATTTTCAGATTAATGCAAAAACGAATACAAAATTGGCAAGGTATGATTTTGAAATGTATCTTTTTTAAAAAACATGAAAGTTTTAGGAATAACATAATCTAATTTATATATAAAATCCATTGAATCATTTAACTGGAATAGCTGAGGGAAAAAAATAGTTTAAAGTCCCAAGACTATTTAAAAATGAATTTTTTTCCATTCTCAACAGAATATGTGAACAAACAATGGGTACATTATGATATTCATTTGCTTGTAAGCAATCATTGCATTAATAAGGTTTTACTGGTTTAATTAACTTTTTATTTTACCAAACCTGCAAAGTACACCTGGGGACTCAAGTCCCCAAGCAAATATTACAGATCATTAAATTTTCATTTCTTTATATTTCTTCCAACAATTTTAAACAATTGTGAATTGAACCTAGTAGATTTTTTAGAGCCATGAATCTTTAAAATCCATACAGATTATTTCCTCATCTCTGTGTTACCATACATTTTATTTTGATTTTAGAAATTGCTTATTCTGAATGTATTCAGATGTTCTCATATAATCATTGAAAACATTGGGAAATGGGACCAAAGTATCCTGTTGAACACAAATAGAAATTCAAAAAGCATAAATGAGTGACTATTACATGCCCTATCAATGTGCTAGATGTTGGAGATTTATATTTTTATACTTTGTACTCACATTAGCATTTTCAATTGGTTTTGAACTGAGTTTCATTCTTCATTAAATAAGTGAATAAATACTGTAATTTAATATGCAACTTTTACATTACTTAGTTTAAAATTTCAACATAGTGTTGAATAAAGTTTTTCTCCTATTTTGACTATTAGCTCATTTCAGTCATATATATTTTAATATAAATAGTATAACAGAATTAGTCTAGAAACTCAAAACATAGTATATGGTTTGTAAGGTAAATGGGTCTTTTAACAGTAAAAAGTCACTGCTGGCAACTCTGCTCTGTTTTATCAAGAAATAAATGCTCTTGTTTTATCAAGAAAAATAAAATCAAATATGTGGACACTATGACTGCTTCTGTGCTTATTTTGAGCTTTAGACATTTACCCCAAACTTTAGTCAAATAATGGTTTCTTGAGCTTCTTTTTTGAGGATGACAAGTGGATCCTTCTATTATCAAGTACTTACATCAGGTTCTTTGACCTTGGTTAACTTCTGTGTTCTTCTTTCTGTCTAATCCAAGACCCCTAGGGCTCACTTTCCTTCCTTTCCTCTTTATTACTGTCACTTTCAACTCTGTATATTGGCATGCTCCCCCACCAGGACCAACTGTGATATAGGAATCTTTCTTGTAGCCCTTTTTGATTTCTTCTGCCAATGAACAAATGTAAATTGAATGTCATTTATCTGCCCTCCGAGTGATATCATGATCATATCTCTCTTCCTTTGCCGAATTAAATTAAAATAACATGGAATAATTAAATTTCATATAGATAAGAGGTTTAATATTACATCCTTCAGATCACATTCTGCTCTAAATATTCTAAATAAATGTTGGGGGAGTGTGTAATTTCCTTGGTTCTGTCTCATCACAACAAAAATTTGAAGCGATGGACCAGCATTACAGCCCTTGGACAGACCAGTGTTACAGCTCAGTTTTATTTAGAAAATAAAGGAAAATACATCCTTGAGGCATGAGGGGATGCTGACCCAAAAGACTCAAAGAGAAGAGAGGGAGGGACCCCTGGCCCTTTGGCTCCTCTTTTCATATGTTTTTTTTTTTTTTTCCTTCTCCCTCTAGGCCTGCCCTGGTTCTATTTTCATGGGCTTTCCCCTTCCTTGTCTTTTAGCCACCACCAGTCCATTCTGAAGGAGATCAGCCCTGGGATTTCTTTGGAAGGAATGATGCTAAAGCTGAAACTCCAGTACTTTGGCCACCTCATGCGAAGAGTTGACTCATTGGAAAAGACTCTGATGCTGGGAGGGATCGGGGGCAGGAGGAGAAGGGGACAACAGAGGATGAGATGGCTGGATGGCATCACTGACTCGATGGACATGAGTCTGAGTGAACTCGGGGAGTTGGTGATGGACAGAGAGGCCTGGCGTGCTGCAATTCATGGGGTCGCAAAGAGTCGGACACGACTGAGCGACTGATCTGATCTGATCTGATTCTGAACTCCTTTTCCCTATTCTAACTACCTAACACATGCAAGCAAAAACATGAAAAACTACAGCAAAGTCCATCAAAATCTAAAGACTTACATGGTTAACAAAGGTCTTGCCTCTGGACTTCTAGCTCCAATTTGCAACAGCCTGGATTCATGCTGTTCTGCTGGGCCAGTGTTCACTTTGCTCTGTGCTGCCCCACTGTTTCAATGGAGAGCTGCTCAAGTATTTCTTGCCCTGAGATTCCACCATGGCATCCAGCCTAAGTGGAGTTAGGACCTTTGTCCTTAATATTAAACTACAAATCAAGAGGCCTTACTTTTAACTCTTGAAACCCAAATAGCTAATTCTATTGCTTATCCTAAGCAATGGGTTTAATGTTGGAAATCCATTATGAAATCTCTTTGTAAATATAGGTATTCTTCATTTCTATAATAGCTCCATAAAAGAAGTTGTCTTAATGACTTTTGGAGAAGGAAGGAAAGGGGATGGTACATGTTTATTCTTTAGTAAAATATTCTGTTGTATAAAATATAGACTTTAGTTTTAAATACAATAAAAAGAAATACAATATTTTTAAAATGGAACTTATTCCTAAACAGAAAAAAAAACCTTCAAATATAGAAACAATAGTTTGAAGTGTATCATTATTAAAATAAAGAAAGCTTAGTGTTTCAGTGAATAGGATTTGATGTTGAGAAAATATATATTTTAGATGCTGTTTTACTATATCACCAAATCAAGGTGATTAAATCTCTTTTGTACTTTATTCCCTAATCCATAAAATTGACATTACTTAATTTATCAAGAGAACACATTGGTCATAGCAAACATCCTCTTCCAAAAACACAAAAGAGAACTCTACACATGGACATCACTAGATGGTCAATACTGAAATCAGACTGATTACATTCTTTGCAGCTGACGATGATGAGGTCTATATAGCCAGCAAAAACAAGACCTGGAGCTGACTGGGGCTCAGATCACGAACTCTTTATTGTAAAATTCATATTTAAATTGAAGAAAGTAGGGAAAACTACTAGACCATGCAGAAATAACCTAAATCAAATCCCTTATGATTATACACTGGGGGTGACAAATAGATTGAAGGGATTAGATCTGGTAGACAGAGTACCTAAGAGCTATGGATGGAGGTTTGTAACATCATATAGGAAGTGGTGACCAGAACTGTCCCTGAGAAAGAGAAATGCAAGAAGGCATAGTAGTTGTCTGAGGAGGCCTTATAAATAGCTGGGAAAAGTAATGAAGTGAAAGGCAAAGGAGAAAGGGAAATATATACCCAACTGAATGAAGAGTTCCAGAGAATAGCAAGGAGACATAAGAAAACCTTCTTAAATGAACAGTATAAAGAAATAGAGGAAAACAATATAATGGAAAAGATTAGTGATCTCTTTTGAGAAAATTAGAGATGCCAATGGAATATTTCATACAAAAACAGGCACAATTAAGGACAGAAATGGCAAGGATCTAACAGAAGCAGAGAGATTAAGAAGAGGTGGCAAGAATGCACAGAATCATACACAAAAGGTCTTAATGACCTGGATAACCATGATGATGTGGTCACTCACCAGGAGCCAGACATCCTGGAATGTGAAGTCAAGGTGGCCATAGAAAGCATTACTATGAACAAAACTAGTGGAGATGGATGATGGAATTCCAGCTGAGCTATTTCAAATCCTAAAAGATGATGCTGTGAAAGTGCTGCACTCAATATGCCAGCAAATTTGGAAAGCTCAGCAGTGACCACAGGACTGGAGAAAGTCAGATTTCATTCCAATCCCAAAGAAAGGCAACACCAAAGAATGTTCAAATTACTGCATAATTGCACTCAGTTAACATGCTAGCATGGTTCTGCTCAAAATCCTTGAAGCTAGGCTTCAGTAGTATGTAAACTGAGAACCTCCAGATGTACAAGCTGGATTTAGAAAAGGCAGAAGAACCAGAGAACAAATTGCCAACATTTTTTGTATCGTAGAAAAAGTAAGGGAATTCCAGAAAAAAACATCTATGTATTCACTGACTATGCAAAAGCCTTTGACTGAGTGGATCACAACAAACTGTGGAAAATTTTTAAAGAGATGGGAATATCAGACCACCTTACCTGCCTCCTGATAAACCTGTATGCAGGTCCAGAAGCAAAAGTTAGAACCAGACATAGAACAATGGAGTGGTTCAAAATTGCAACAAGAGTATGTCAAGGCTGTATATTGTCACCTGCTTATTTAGCTTATATTCAGAGTACATCATATCCCATGATTTTTGGTGTCAGCTACGGGTTCATGATCTCTGAAGGAAAAGAATTCACTGCAGGACAAAAGGAATGCAGTTGCTAAAGTCTTTACAGCAGTGTAACAATCTTATTTAAAGTCAGAAAAAAACAGAGACATCTTATGGCTTAGAAACCAGAAGAGGGTAGGAAGAGACTCACTTAGGACTTTAAGACATCTCATTATATACTTTTTGCCCTGTTACTAAAAATAGCTTTTGCATAGGATTGGACAGTTAACATTAGGTCAGTTCTTTTAGATCTTGTAATGAATGTTGGTCTCCTGATAACATCAAGGAGCCTATTTCTTTGGCTCCTCTGTTACCATTAAACCAGTTTCCCAGCTCTCCCTTCTGTTTTAGGTAACTGCTCATAAATTCCAAATAGCCATAAATTCCAAGACATGGGTGATGACGTGACTGGGCCCAATGGACTATCAATTTGCCTAAAGAATGATATCAATCATGTGAAATGCCAGGCTGGATGAATAAAAGCTGAAATCAAGATTGCCAGCAGAAATAGGATATGTAGATAAGTTAAGCTGCTCAGTCGTGTCCAACTCTTTACAACCCCATGGACTGTGGCAGACCTGGCTCCTCAGTCCATGGAATTTTCCAGGCAAATTTTCCAGGAGTGGGTTGCCATTTCCTTCTCCAGGGGATCTTCCTGACCCAGGGATAGAACTTCGGTCTCCTGCACTGCAAGCAGACTCTTTACTATCTGAGCCACAAGCACTTATGGATATACAGATGATACCATTCTAATGG
The DNA here is from genome assembly GCF_029378745.1 of Bos indicus. Taxonomy (NCBI): domain Eukaryota; kingdom Metazoa; phylum Chordata; class Mammalia; order Artiodactyla; family Bovidae; genus Bos; species Bos indicus. The sequence continues at coordinate 32,613,953 of NC_091767.1, forward strand.
CACAAAGTGAAGAGAATCTAAAGAGCCTCTTGATGAGGGTGAAAGAGGAGAGTGGAAAAAGCTGGCTTCAAACTCAACATTCAAAAGATTAATATTATGGTATCTGGTCCCATGATTTAATGGCAAATAGAAGGGAAAAAATTGGAAACAGTGGCAGATTTTATTTTCTTGGGCTCCAAAATCACTGAAGACAGTGACTGCAGCCATGAAATACAAAGCTGCTTGTTCCTTGGAAGAAAAGCTATGACAAACCTAGAAATCATATTAAAAAGCAGAGACATCACTTTGCTGACAAAGGTCCATCTAGTCAAAGCTCTGGTTTTCCCAGTAGTCAAGTATAGATGTGAGAACTGGACCAAAATAAGGCTAATCCCCTAAGAATTGATGCTTTTGAATTGTGGTGTTGGAGAAGACTCTTAAGAGTCCTTTGGATAGCAAGGGATCAAACTATTTAATCCTAACGGAGATCAGTCTTGAGTGTTCATTGGAAGGACTAATGCTGAAGCTGAAGCTCCACTACTTTGGCCACCTGATGTGAAGAACTGACTCACTGGGAAAGATCCCGATGCTGAGAAAGATTGAGGGCGTGAGAAGAGGTGGTGACGGAGGATGAGATGGTTGGATAGATTCACTGAGTCAATGGCCATGAGTATGAGCAAACTCAGGGAAATAGTGAAGGACAGGGAAGCCTGGCATACTGCAGTTCATCGGGTCAAAAAGAGTCAGACATAACTTAGGGACTGAACAACAACAACAAGCCTTATCTGGTAATGTAGATCTTTCTCTAAAGATGCATTTGGTGTGTTCCAGGGAAAGCTAGTGATATAAGAATATACATCAGTACCTTGGACAAATCGGGCAGATTTCACCCCATACCTGAAGATCACATTTGGTAACAATATACTGGACCAGTGTTTAGTAACCATCTTAGATGTTATGTTTATCATTATGCAGAAATATAGATTATCATGCTATTAACATAGCTTGAAATTGCTATATGCCTTAGAATTGTCCATATCTCTTTAAATCTTCAGAAATTCTTGTTTATTCACCTTTTCTTACATACATATTTTTAGACTAGCAAATTCAACCTTCCTAGAAAACTTATTGCATTACAAAGAAGATTAAACCAATGAAAGAAGACTTACTGAGAAAAGCTAAAGATGAATTAAAAAATAAAAGGGAAAACTAGTGACTATGAACTTCCTCATACACTGAAATATTTTTCACTGTTTTATTCTAAAAAGAAAATATTTTATTTTAAGAATTTAAATTTCATATATATGTACTGAATAAATACAGTGAGGATTAGAAAGGAAATATTACTATAAAACCAATAATTCTGGCTATTAATTAGTGGTAACAAAATAATGAGAATATTCATATTATAAGCTATGACCATTGTCTAGATTTAACACTATATGCCAATACTTTTACTGAGTATACAAAGGGATATCTTCAAAACTTTTATATACACTTAGGATTATAGATGTTGACAATCAGTTCTGGGATAATTTACAGGGGGAATGGTGATATAGGTAGGCATAGAGAAGAACTGAGGCCAAACTTCTGGAACTGATCATGAGAAATAATGTGAAGTAAAGTCAAAAGCATAATTAAAGATCCCATACTAGCAAGGTGACAGGAAGACAGAATTGCAAGTTCAGCCATGTCACTGCAAAATGTTCTACTTTAAAAGCCCATGGCTGGATCTTATGAATTCCATTACTCTTAAATGAATGGAAAGAAGAACACTGTGTCATCATATTACAGAGCTCCTAACATAGTTTTTAATATATCATCATTCCTCCTCTATGAATTTACTTACAAGATTAAAAAATAATTATAATCCTGATTTCATACTGTATCATAATGCTCTGTTAATTTTATCCCTTTGTTTAGACTATGGAAGTACTGTAATACAGTTTTTTGTTTTGTTTTGTTTTGCTTTATTAAATGCTGTCTTGACCCAGTATTGAGACCCTAGCTAGACAGATTAGTTCCCTTTCTTGAGCATCAGAATATATGCACACTCCAGCTGTTATAGTGGGCAGATAGCTAGCTGGCTCGGCGGTAAAAAAAAAATCTGCCTGCCAATGCATGAGACTCAAGAGGTGTGAGTTCAATCCCTGGGTGGGGAAGATCCCCTGGAAGAGGAAATGGCAACCCAATCTAGTATCCTTGCCTGGACAATTCCATGGACAAAGGAGCTTGGCAGTCTACAATTCATGGGGTTTCAAAAGAGTTAGACATGACTGAGTAGGCAGAAGCACAAGCTAGGTATGAGCAAAGAAATAAAGATGGGGCCAGGTGGCAGGAAAATATGTATCTTTCAAATAGCAGGAACAGACAAAGAATAGGAACCTTCAGACTGACAGGAAACCATACCTTTTGGGTGATAAGAGTCCTGAAAGCAGACAAAGAAAGGTGTGGGAAAAGTAGGACTCTCCTGTGTTTGAATGTAATTTGTTGCTCATTATGCCTTCATAACAATAAAATTAGCCTAACAGAAAAGAAGTACCCACCATGAACCAGCACCATAACTTCCAATAAAAGCTAAATAAGGACAAAAATCCCACCTCACCTCAGGAAAATGGAGCTGTGAATTTGATCCCCAAATTCCTCCTTCTCCAATAAGTATTCCACCCCTTCATTTGCATGTTCCTCATAACAGGCTTGCCAAAGAAACCCAGGGCAGCAGCTTCTCACCTGTATACCCTATCTCCCTCTGAGGGCATATTATTGTTAAATAAATGCTCGCTTTATTTCCTTAACCTCCTTGCTTTGTCTTGGATGTCTTTGACAATGAAGAAAGAACTATAATTCATCAGGAACATAACCACTTTGGTTATGAGGGTTTTTATACTCTAGGCCAATTGCCCCAGAGCCATGTACTCGACAACTAAAGGCAGTTTCTATCTTCCTCCTCCAGAAATTATTCAAATTAGTCCATCCACAGGAAGCCCACAAAACCCAACTAACCCCAGACTGCTTGTCATACACAGACTGTCCCACACAGTTGCCATTTGATGTTAGCCCATCCCTGAGTGCTTCCCAGGGATAGGGAAGCCTATGCCTGCAATGCAGGAGTCCTGGTTTGATCCCTGGGGAAATGAATGGCTACCCTCTCCAGTATTCTAGCCTGGAGAATTCCATGGACAGAGGAGCCTGGTGGATACAGTCCGTGGGGTCACAGAGAGCTGGACTTGGCTGAGCTACTATCACTATCCCTGGGTGCAATCCACTGTGTGTCCCTGCTTGTGTGTATGTGTGATTAGTGGCTAAGTCATGTCTGACTCTTTGCAACTTCATGAACTGTACCTGGCCAGGCTTCTCTGTCCATGGGATTTTTCAGGCAAGAATTCTGGAGAGGGTTGCCATTTTCCTATTCCAGGGGATCTTCTCCACCCAAGGATTGAACCTGCGTCTCTTGTGTCTCCTGAATTGACAGGCAGATTTTTTTACCACTGCCCCACCTGGAAAGCCTTGTGGCCCTGCTTGACAGCTTTCTTTCCTTTGAAACTGTATCAAAAGGTTCTGTCTTTCATCTATTCAGTGCCCCTGTCCTATTTTTCTATCAAAAGAATCTTTACATCTTAAAAAAAATTTATCACCCAGTGTCTGCTTGTGGAATCAATTTATAGCTGATTAAGGAAGGACTGATGTTGAAGATGAAACTCCAATATTTTGGCCACCTGATGCAAACAGCTGACTCATTTGAAAAGACCCTGATGTTGGGAAAGATTGAAGGCAGGAGGAGAAGGGGACGACAGAGGATGAGAGGGTTAGATGGCATCACTGATTCAATGGACATGAGTTTGGGTAATCTCCGGGAGTTGGTGATGGGCAGGGAGGCCTGGCATGCTGCGGTTCATGGAGTAGCAAAGAGTCGGACTCGACTGAGCTGCTGAACTGAACTGAACTGAAGCACCTACTTGTGAGTTTCAATCCATGAGGCAAGTAGGACTCAAATTCCTGGGAGTATCAGGTATAACTACAGGGCATGTAGCCTCTGATAAGGAAGCATGGGATACCGGTGCTCATTTTTCCAAGGGCAATGAGTTGGAAGAAGAGAATGTATTACACTTGAGAAGAGAAGTGGGACTAAACTTGTTTAGTTTAGCCAAGTAGACATTTAGACTAAAGTAATATGGGGTTACCGGAGAAGGCAATGGCACCCCACTCCAGTACTGTTGCCTGGAAAATCCCATGGACGGAAGAGCCTGGAAGGCTGCAGTCTATGGGGTCGTGAAGAGTCTGACTCAACTGAGCGACTTCACTTTCACTTTTCACTTTCATGCACTGGAGAATGAAATGGCAACCCACTCCAGTGTTCTTGCCTGGAGAATCCCAGGACGGGGAAGCCTGGTGGGCTGCCGTCTATGGGGTCCCACAGAGTTGGACACGACTGAAGCGACGCAACAGCAACAGCAGCAACAGCAATGACTTGGAAAAACCTTATGCTCTGACCATACAATCAATGCAGACATCACTACCCAAGACTGAAGGTTAGAAAGATTGACCAGTGCCTCAGGGTATGCATAATTTAACAAGAGCTTTCCATTGTGGAATCCTACTGCTGCTTACTGGGGCTCCTGTGGAGTTCACATTTCTGCATATCTTACATGTGTGCGTGCCATGCGTGTGTTCATGCTTGCAAGTGTGCTAAGTTGCTTCAGTTGTGTCCGACACTTTGAGACCCCTGGCCTGTAGCCCGTCAGGCTCCTCTGTCCATGGGATTGTCCAGGCAAGAATACTGGAGTGGGTTGCCACTTCCTCCTCCAGGGGATCTTCCTGAACCAGGAATTGAACATGCCTCTCATGTCTCAGAGAAGGCAATGGCACCCCACGCCAGTACTCTTGCCTGTAAAATCCCATGGATGGAGGAGCCTGGTAGGCTGCAGTCCATGGGGTCGCAAAGAGTCGGACACGGCTTAGTGACTTCACTTTCACTTTCCACTTTCATGCATTGGAGAAGGAAATGGCAACCCACTCCAGTGTTCTTGCCTGGAGAATCCAGGGATGGTGGAGCCTGGTAGGCTGCCGTCTATGGGGTCGCACAGAGTCGGACACGACCGAAGCGACTTAGCAGCAGCAGCTCTTATGTCTCCTGCATTGGCAGGCAGGTTCTTTACCACTAGCACCACCTGAGAAGGCCACAAATCTGCATATACGTTTTTAAAGACTCCAAAATAATGTATTCAGTGTTTTCAAGAGGTAGATTTTATTTTATTTTGGTTTTGTTCCTTTTCAACTGAAAATGTTTTTCAGGATATTTCGTTCATCTTATTGAGATAACTCATATCTGCTAACATAACTAATAATTTTACATTTCAAGAAGAATGGGAAGGGCCAAGTATTCTATAATACACTGATAACATCCTATTTTAAGATCATTGCCAAAATTGTATTGTGGTCCAATTACAATGTTAGATTAGACTTTCTTAAGGAGTTAGCTCCAGTGTTCTTGCCTGGAGAATCCCAGGGATGGAGGAGCCTGGTGGGCTGTCATGTATGGGGTCGCACAGAGTCAGACACGACTGAAGCAACTTAGCAGCAGCAGCAGCAGCAATATGGAAGAGTAAACTTCAATGGAACATGGAGGCCTATCTAAATTTTTGATATGGTGATTTTAGAAGGTGGTACTTGTCCTGTTTCTGTGTTTCTACATCTTTTCTAAATGGCATGCCTCTTGGACCACTAATAGAACCAAAGTTTCCAACATACAACATTTTTTATTACTTGTAATGATACAGAAACTTTGTAAAGCATATAGAGAATGTATTACACTTGAGAAACATTACTTAAAATTAGCTTTCACTTATAAGTCATTCACCTCCGAGTATATTATACAAATATTTCTCTCACTATGTTTTCTTTTTTTTTTTTTTTTAGTTTTGCCTTCAACATAAAACAATCTACTTTTGGTTCTACTAATGACCGTTATTTTGCTATAGGAACCCTGAAATAGACTCTCCTTACTAGATACAAATAAAAATGCAAAAGGAAGAATGTATTTACACAAGAAGTTTTGAATTGTTTCTATAACAATACTGGTAATAAATTTTCCTATATGTAATACTGTATTTGTAGTACACACATAAAATGTCTTGGTTACAAAACTCAATAAAGTGCTTGATTCCCTGCCAGCTGGCATCTGTTCCTAAGAAAACCCATTTTAATGTGCTGTTGTCTACACACAATCATTTTTTAATGCACCCTAAAGCCCACTTTTATAACAAGTTTCATTCCTGAGGTTATTTCATTGGTGTTATATGCACTGGAAGTAAAAGATAATTAGTGATGTAGACACAGAATGAAAAAACAAAATTCATTTTGTTTATAAATTGTGCCCTGTTTGGTTGAGATAGATAATTATGCATGCTTTGTTGGATTCAGGTGTGAAGAGAACACATAATAGAGGCAAAACACCTTTTTATTTATTATTCAGTCTTTCTGAATTCAATCTTTTGAACACTTTCCCTGACCTCAGGTGTGACACCAATAGTTTTATGATACTTAAAAAAATAGAAGTGCACTTATCTGTGTGTTTGCAGGGATGATATTCTTGAATAAGTACAGATGTCTGGGATTTGATAAGAGTGAACTGCTACTACTTTGTAATGTTGTAAACAAATATGAATGCAGCCTCTTTTCTTTCTTATCCATAAGTAATATGATTGCTAAATGGTCACTCACTGGGTCATATGCAAACCCTCTTCCAGAATTCACTTTTAGTGATTTGCTAATTTATTTTAAAACTGAATGAAACTGAAATTTCTTTACTTCATAGATAAGTTCATCATTTAAATGATTGTGATGTGTAATCTTTTGTTTCCAATATTAAAAAAAAATGAAACATACATACACACACCTCAGATATATAAACAAGCATGTTTTATAGGATGTAGTAAAAATGAAACTATATTTTTAATTCCAGTTGCCCCTTAACATTTTTTGATGCATTTGTTCTTTCTCTTGTCCCTAGATGAAAATTCTTATAGCCCTCATGATTTTTATGCTCATTGTTAGGTAATTTAAAAGCTCTGTAATCCTTTAAGTCCGAGAACACAGTCTAACATTTAAACAATTATAAATGCCCAGACTCATAAAATAATCACTTCATTTTTTATTCAAACAAAAACTTTTCTTCCCTCTCCTTTCAAATAACTTCTGTAGTCAGGAAGCATGACACCCTGCAGCATGAAAGAGGACTTTATTGACTTTTTCTTCTTTAACACCAGATCTTTCTCCATCCCTATTAAGGATAGGACTGGGGCAAGAGTTTAGTTTGATCAAAATCACTCTACGTTTACTGGTTTTGTAGTCTCTGACCTGGCACATACCTAAAAACTGACTCATTCTCTCAATAATTACTTTTGATGTTTCTTCTGTTTTTGTGTTTGAATTACACCCCCTATAACTAGGGCTTTTTACCAGTTGTATCTGTGATGACACTGTATTTATCCCCTCTCCCACTGGTTCCTTACTCCTGCTGAATGCAGGAATCCAAAGATAACATTTCTCTCGGGCTTGAGTGCTAAGTTGCTTCAGTCATGTCTAACTCTTTGTAACCCCATGGACTATAGCCCACCAGGCTCCTCTGTCCATGGTATTCTCCAGGCAAGCATACTGGAGTGGGTTGACATTTCCTCCTCCAAGGGATCTTCCAACCCAGGGATTCAACCCAGGGATTGAACCCATGTTTCCTGCAGCTCCTGCACTTTAGGTGGATTCTTTACTTTTCTCTCAAGCCTGTTTTATTCCTTTAGGTGGTCCTCTTCTGTGGGATGAAACATTGCTGCTTCAGCAAGCTGTCCTCATTCTTGACTATATATGCCTCATAAGAATCACCAATATATCCATTATTCTAAGAATATCCATTGTCAGGTCTACCTGTGATTCACTTACCTACATAACAATATTTGGATTTTTTAGGCTGGATACACAAATTCCTTTTTCTTCCCATAACTGTAATGATTTTGTTGAAGTTCCATTTCCAATGCCAAAGTAAGGACAGGTAAATATTCCTGATTTTTTGGTAGTTATCTGTACTTTCTCCTTCAAATATTCATTCTCTTGACCATTTTACACCCTCCACATACTTGGCTGAAGAACACATTAACTTCTTCAAAGTCACCTATTATGAAGTATCTTCTTGGTGAATGATTAGAATATAACTCTATTAATCATCAACTTCTAACTATGATAGGAGCCTTCTAATATGGAGTTATGTAACTTAAGAATTAGGAATAGAGTGTGCATAGTAAGAGCTTCTTACATTGTGCTGTATTAAATGTGAAAATTGCTTCCAGTTTTCTTGTCTTATTTAGGCTGGGCAAATCAAGATCAGGTTGCTAGAACATAAAAAAACATTAAAGAAGCATGTGCTCCAAATAATTGGTGATGAATATAACCCAAAATTACTTCTGATTCATATCTGCCAACTGGTTGAAAAGGTTCATAGTTAAAAACTCTGTTCTGAAAGTATGTGGTCAATCACTTTCTCTACAGCAGTATCTTTCAAACTCTCTTCAATGCTATTCATTCTCTAATCTGTATAGATCTACAGACTAAGACCTGTCAACTATTGCTTTGTATAATATTTATTTTTTCAATAATATAAGTATTAAATATGGTTTCAAAATGCATTGTACCCTTTGGAGATCATGATAGCCTTTGAGGGAGTATCTTCTTATGAACATCAAAACTATGTAACAATTGAAATCTCTCCTTTTGTTGGGGAAGACCATTAGTTAATTGTGTATATAGGGTGTGTGCATTGATTGCTTGTAATTTTATTTAATGAAACTATGCTCTGACACAGGGGCTTCCCTGGTGGCTCAGAGGGTAAAGTGTGTGCTTGCATTGCAGGAGACCTGGGTTCGATCCCTGGGTTGGAAGATCCCCTGGAGAAGGAAATGGCAACCCACTCCAGTATTCTTGCCTGGAAAATCCCATGGACCGAGAATCCTGGTAGGCTACAGTCCATGGGGTCACAAAGAGTTGGACAACTGAGCGCCTTCACTTCACTTCTTCATGCTCTGACACCTCCTATAACTTAGTTATAGATGGTATAAGGATTGCTTGTAGGAAACCCATACATACGTGAAACAAACTTTTATTGCCACTACTGTATTGTTTTCATAGTAATTCTTTCATGAAGTTTCACGGGGAACTATTTTTTTTTTTTTGGAAACAAAAGTTTTAAAAATTTTAAATTTTAAAAGTAACTGCTATGTGACTAATCCATATTGTTTTGTTTGGGTTTATGAATATTGTAGATAATGCAACTTGTCAGGCTTCCTTCTCTGCAATGTATTCTAGAATATTCAGAATATAATTTTGAGAATTTGGGGATCACAGATAGCACATATGTAAAATATAAAGATTTTTTTTTTCTACCTTGATTCACTTTGGGGCTTATTTTATTTTCACAACTTGTGCTTTCCTTTGATCTTTCTTTTTTTTTTTCCCCCATCATTGCATGGAATGTATTTTTCACAATTTGCTATATATTCTTTATGGAATGCAATAGAATATACTTTTAAAAATATATTATATTATATTTGCATGCGTGTGTATTCAGTCATGCTCGACTCTTTATGACCCCATGGACTCTAGCCTGGCACGTGCTTCTGTCCATGGAATTTACCAGGCAAGAACACTGGAATGGGCTGCCATTTCCTACTCCAGGGGACCTTCCTGACCCAGGGATTGGACTCAGGGATTGAACCCAGATCTCTTGTGTCTCCTGCATTGACAAGTGTATATATATATATATATATTTTTTTTTTTTTTTTTTTTAACCACTGGGCCACCTGGGAGGCTCATTGTTCCATAAGCCTGGTGCAAAATGAGAAATTATTAAGTTCCAAATTATTACTGGAGCCAAATCCAAGAAATCCTAACCATCTATAGTATTTTTTCCCCAGAGATACAGATAAATTTCAGCAAACTTTTTGTTTTGACTATGCCACATTCATTTCCCATAAGTTGGTGAAGTAATGGTTCCAAAACAACAACAAAGTTAATACATTTTTATAGAGTCAAGAGACCTGCAACTTACCTGCACCAAAACTTGGTCCAGTTGGAGTCTTCCATTTAGAAAAAGGTAGTGGATGTAATAATGGATTTTTGATCTCTAACCATATCTGAATAGCCCTCTTATGTTTAGAGAATTTTGTGAGGAAGCATGTGGGGCAGAGAATCTGTTCTTATGAGGGAACTAGCAGATACATCCATCTGTGTAAGAACAATGTCCAGTGTTTAGATTGTGTAGTATTTGTGCCCTTTGCCAAGTGTGCCCTGTGTAGGTAACTTGAGCACTGTTTTTGTATGCATTACTCCATTTCTGTCTCTGCTTCCTACTGTATTTTCTGTGAGTTGCACAATAATTTTAAATTAAAATATTTACAGTGGATATTGTTGCCATAAATTAAAATCCTGATTGACACAGTTGGTACTAACTAACCTAAGTCTCTCTTTTGTATAATTAAAAATATGATACAGAAACAGAAGTCAGAAGAATCAGAAGCAAGGGTGGAAAATTGGTGGAGCAGAACCACTGAATAGAAGCAGAGAGGATATCGGCTTCTGAAGTACAACCAAGATGGCGGAGCCACAGGAGCTTCTGCGGCGCACCAGAGCTGCTCTTTGTCGAATCCTGTTAGCCAAGCAACCATCCACTCTATTTCATCTGACCTTTGTGTTTCCATCCAAATGGGTATTTATCCTTCCTTGCATCCAGGAATATCCCTTTAGAAATCCCCCTTACCAGAATACAGGTTTTATGAATGTCCATGAGAACAGAGACCAAAACTGTATCTAGTTCTTTTTTGTTTTGTTTTTTTCTGCACTGCATATTCAATTTGTGGCCCTATATGTGGCTTATGGTAGATAACATTTTTTGAAATATGTGATAATTAATAAATGAATTCACCTTAAAATATAACCGACAGCAAATGACATTTACAAAAAGTAGATTACAAATAGGTCCAATCTTATTTTGTACTAGGTGCATGCGCACGCATGCACACACACACACACACACACACACACACACACAATTACCCACCTCATGTTCTTTTCATTTTTACAATCTGAAATGATAAAAGTATTTCTGATAGCTGGCTAAGGAACGTCAGACACATTTAGTTATTCAGATTAGCAACTTCCTTCTTCAGGAGTTGTCTTTTCCCCTCTTCTTCTTCTTCTTTTTTTTTTATATAAAAATGAAAGCCTTTCTAAAGAAATGTGCACATGATTAAAACATCTATTAGCACCTGGTGTTGTTTATCATTTCAGTTTTTCATGTCCTGCTGCATTAGCTCTAAATTCTGAGACAATGCTTTTTTAGTATCTGCCTATGGGGCTTTCCGGGAGAAGGCAATGGCACCCCACTCCAGTACTGTTGCCTGGAAAATCCCATGGATGGAGGAGCCTGGTAGGCTGCAGTCCATGGGGTCGCTAAGAGTCAGACACGACTGAGCGACTTCACTTTCATTTTCCACTTTGATGCATTGGAGAAGGAAATGGCAACCCACTCCAGTGTTCTTGCCTGGAGAATCCCAGGGACGGGGAAGCCTGGTAGGCTGCAGTCCATGGGGTCGCACAGAGTCGGACACGACTGAAGCGACTTAGCAGCAGCAGCAGCATGGAGCTTTCCTTCCACTGTCTTCAACAAATCTCTTTTCCCTATGGGGTTTTCTTTCCTTAATAACACCCTGTAAGTATTTAACGTGGCATTATGATTTGTTGCGAAGTTATCCTGAACAATGCTTGACCTGCTTAGTTCTGTAGATCACTATTGATTTAAAGTGACAGACTAAATTCTCCACATTAGCATGCACCACATTTTTAATGCACAAATAAAACAGAATTACTTCAAAGTAAACACATTTTTTTTTCAGTGTTTCTACAGCAGTAAGCAAAATACAAATACCAGAGTACTTTTTTAAGGAACAAATACATCTAAGAACCAAATTGTGCATCACAGAAATCTACTACCTTACATAATATTTTGCCGAGAAAAAGAAACACACTTGCTCTCATATCAGGGGACTATTTAAGGATGTCAATTATCTAAAATTATTAGAAATAACATTATTTAGTTTTGGTGAAGACTATACATGTTTTTTAAATCTCCTTTTAAAGGAGTGGAAGCTCTTTACAGTGTAGTATAGTCTATTTAAAATTTTCAAACCAAAAATATCTCCACTTTATTTCAAATCAGAAAAGTTCCAAGAGAGGTAACTTCACAAACTGCTGGATTTCCTGTGTCATTGCTCACTTTTAAATTAAATTCGCAGGGCAACTGCTGTTGATGGCAGATGGGGACATTTATTCTTTTGAATTTATAATACTGTTTCTTCTTCTCCTTAATGTCATTCCTTACAAACCTAATCCATGTAATCCAGTACATGCACTAAATTTAGGTGGATAGTACATTTTAACTGCAATTTAAGGAAATAATGAGCTTTAACTAAATATTTTAAAATTTAGTTAAATCTTCAGTCTCATTTGTGATTTACGTGTGCAAATATTGAAATATTATCTACTGCCTCATCATCATTTCTTTTGTCATATTCCTTTTTCTGGACCCCATGACTATTTTCTACAACTTCATTAATGAAATTCTGATCCTTTTCTTTGTAATTGTTATCTCTCCTGCCAAAACCCAGGTTTGATCATCTGTTCATTGATACATTTAAAAATATTTCATTAATGCCACTCCATTTCAGGTTTATATTTACTTTTAGAACTTTTCCTTTGTAGTAAATTTATTTTATTTTTTCCTGAAGATGAATGAATCATTGTTGTCAGGAATAAAGTTCTTTTTGATTAAATCATTACCTTGAAAATGACATGTTTCAAGAACTCAGCACATGTGCCCTGGATACTCTTTCAGATTGGCTTACTTTCTGCTCTCACAGGAGTAGCTATTCAATAGTCTACTTATCTTCTCTGAAATGAATGAGCCTTTCCATCCATACAACATCCATTAATTCTACAAACATTGACTGAGTTCCTATGTTCAACCTTTCTAGTTAGATGGATAAGTTAAGTGTGCCATGCTTTACTACAACTACTTGCTTGCATATATATTTTTCACATGACTGTGAAACCTGCAAGTCAAGGAGCCATGTTTTTCTTTTTATATACAGTTCCAAGGGCATGTTCCACAAAGGTCATTTGGAAGAATGGCTTAATACATAATTAATTTTCACAGAATAAGAGTGATATTTAGCACATAGCACTACATATACTCAGAAATCTCTATTCAAAGCCACGTGTCCTATGGGAAAAAATGTGAAGAAAGAAACAAGTATATATAGGGTTAGGTTACATATAAGGTAAAATAGTGAAGATAAAGTGACTAAGAAACCACCTATTTAAATAATTTTTCCTTTCACAATTATATACCATCAATCAGTGTATGGTTCATTTTTCTCTGTTCCTAGATTATTGCCTATGATATGCTTTTTAGTCTGTGTACAAGTTTGCATAAGTCTGTATTTCCCCTTAAATATTTTATCAAAACCTCAAAATTAATAATATATGCTGCATAACTCAGGGCCTCACAGGTAGCACTAGTAGTAAAAACCTGCTTGCCAATGTGGGAGATGTGAGACATGTGGGTTCAGTCCCTGGGTTGGGAAGATCCCTTGGAGAAGGGCATGGCAACCCACTCCAGTATTCTTGCCTGGAAAATCCCATGGACAGAGGAGCTTGGCAGGCTATAGTCCATAGGGTCGTAAATAGTTGGACATAACTGATGAGACTTAACATGCACACAAATGCAGCATAACTCAGATACACAATTTCAACAGGCTCAGTTACTATGGGAGAATACAGAAATTACCAGAGATTCCTCACATCCCTTTATTTATGCACAGCTGTACTATCACTTTGCCATCTGTCCCATCAAGAAGTAAAGTCAAATTTTCCACCCTTTGTATCTGGGCTTCACCATCTGCCTTGCTTTCATCCAAACAGACATTAGCAAATGAGACCAAGTAGAGGTTAGAAAATGTTTGTGCATTGGGTCTTGCTTTTCTACTACTGTATGGAATCCTGGGTTTGCTCATGTAAAAAAAAAGTCTAGGATTTCCTCTTGGAGAATTAGAAACCACATGGAACAGACACAAGCTCTCCTTTCTGAACTCTTCTAGACCAAGCAATCTGCCTGCAGTTATGTATAAGCAAGACCCTCTTGAATCATCAACCACATAGCAGCTGAGGAATAAGAAATATCTATAAATTGAAGAATTATAAGAAATAAAATAGCTTTAAGCAAATAGTTTTCTTGATTTAACTCATTTCCCTCAAGAAATCTAATAAATTCAATTGGTAAGCAGACAATCCAAGAATTAAGCAAAACAGTACAATTGATATTAATCAGTCTTATTTTGTTACTGGTTCACTTATGATATTGGAAGATACTATAGCATTCTCCAATGGCATCAGGTTTTGTGCTACATGTTAAATATCATTATGAAGTTCATTCTAAAAGAGAAATAGACATTTTATGCAGAGTATTGCTGGTAACAAGGTCTTTGATGAAGAATAATATTAGTCTTTTCACATCTTTGAGAGTTTGGTCTTAACTTTTTAAATGCCTTTTTAAAAATGGTAGCCTAGATAAGGGCTGAGGAATGTTTATTTTTCTCAGTTACCAAAAGCTTTTGCTTGCTATTACACTTAAATATTATTCTAATTCAATGGAAATTCAAAATAAAGATAGTAATGGCAAAGGCACTTAAATTTTTGCTGCACAGTAACCAAGTCCTGTGCTAATTGATTTATAAATCTGGCTAATTTAATAGTTATGGAAGCTATTAACTTCAAAATTTACACATTAAAATTAAGATTAAGTAATTTATCAAATTCATGCCATCATTGAGAAGTGTAGCTAGGATTTGAATGTTGCCTGTTTATTTTAAAATTTGTGCTTTTAAATGTAATGATATGTCCTGGATTCTGTTTACAGTAGACTTATTATTAAGTGAATTCTAAAAAATAAGCATATATTTCTTCCTTTCCTGAATATACAAAAAATATTTTTTTTTTGGACTGCAGCACAGTATATCACAGGGCCACATGTAGTATAAGACTTGTCTGTGATGACTCAAATGTCCTCAAATATCCCTTTTGGGGGAAGTTTTCAAAGATGATGCACTTAAAAGTCATGCACATGCCTAACAAAATTTCCCACACAAGGGACCATCTTGCTGCCCATTACTCCTATTTGATAGCCTTTGTCTGGATTTCACTCATTATTATTTGGGGCTTCCCAGGTAGCTCAGTGGTAAAGAATCCGCCTGCCAATGTAGGAAATGCAGGTTCAATCCCTGGGTTGGGAAGAGCCCCTGGAGAAGGAAATGGCAACCCACTCCAGTATTCTTGCCTGGAGAATCCCATGGACAGAGGAGGCTAGTGGGCTACAGTCCATGAGATCACAAAAGATTTGGACACAACTTAGCAAATAAACAACAACAACATCCATTGCTATTTATATTGATAATGATAGTATTTAAAATGTAGGAAATATATCAGTGTTATATTATTTCAAAACTGTTGGGAAATTAACTGGAAAATTAGGAAACTAAAATATAGCTTAAAGACTTGCCCAAGGTTACTCACAAGTAAATATTAGAGCTGAAACTTAAACCAACCTCTGTGACCAAATACATTTTCTTCTGATTCTTTCTAGGAAAAAATATCTGTTTAACAAACAGTTGTTGGTGCCTGTTGATTGTGGGATGGCTTTTAGAGTTATCAAGCCATATTTTGAAGTTTAATTCTTCTATTTATTTTCTGTGTTTATTAGTTGTTATGTGTTATGTTAAACTCTTTGATTATATTTTCATACAAAATAAGACTATTAAATACCTATGTTTCAGGCTTAAAAAGTGTATGTAGAAGAACATAAACTTCTGACACAACAGAGCCTTGTTAATGTTAATTGTAACCATCAATAAACCATGTTTGACAAATATACTCTTTCTTTGAACTTCTGAGAAATAAATAAGAGAGAATCCATCATTGAAAACAGTGACAAACTTTATTTTCTTGGGCTCCAAAGTCACTGCAGATGGTGACTGCAGCCACAAAATTAAAAGATGTTTGCTCCTTGGAATAAAGCTGTGATAAACCTAGACAGCATATTAAAAAGCAGAGACATTACTTTGCCAACAAAGGTCCATATAATTAAAGCTATGGTTTTTCCAGTAGTCACATATGGATATGAGAGTTGAACCATAAAGAAGGCTGAACACTGAAGAATTGATGCTTTTGAACTGTGATGTTGGAGTAGATTCTTGAGAGTCCCTTAGACTACAAGGAGATCAAACCAGTCAGTCCTAAAGGAAATCAATCCTGAATATTCATTAGAAGGACTGAAGCTGAAGCTGAACCTCCAATACTTTGGCCAACTGATGCAAAGAGCCAATTCATTAGAAAAGACCCTGATGCTATGAGAGATTGAAGGTAGGAAGAGAAGAGAATGATAGAGGATGAGATAATTGGTTGGCATCCCTGATTCAATGGACATGAGTATGAACAAGCTCTGGGAGATGGTGAAGGACAGGGAAGCCTGGCATGCTGGAGTCCATGGGGTCACAAAGAGTCAGAAATGACTGAGTGACTCAACAACAACAACAACAAATGCATCACTCTTTACTAAAAAGAACTGTTGTTGTTCTTGTTTAGTTGTTCAGTCCTGTCCGACTCTTTGTGACCCTATGGACTCCAGCACCCCAGGCTTCCCTGTCTGCAGTTTGTTGTGATCTACTCTACACAGTCCAAGTTTTTGCATAGTCAATGAAGCAGAAGTAAATGTTTTTCTTGAACTCTCTTGCTTTTTCTATGATCCAACGGATGTTAGCAATTTGATCTCTGGTTCCTCTGCTTTTTAAAATCCAGCTTGTACATTGGAAGTTCTTGGTTCACATACTGTTGAAGCCTAGCTTGAAGGGTTTTGAGCATTACTTTACTAGTGTGTGAAATGAGTGCATTGTGTGGCAGTTTGGAAATAATTTGGCATTGTCTTTCTTTGGGATTGGAATGAAAACTGACGTTTTCCAGGCCTGTGGCCTCTGCTGAATTTTCCAAATTTGTTGGCATATTGAGTGCAGCACTTTAGGACCAGGATTTGAAATTACTCTGCTGTAATTTCATCACCTCCTCTAACTTTGTTCATAGTGATGCTTCCTAAGGTCCACTTGACTTTGCACTCCAGGATATCTGGCTCCAGGTGAGTGATCACACCATCGTGGTTATCTGGGTCATTAAGATCTTTTTTGTATAGCTCTTCTGTGTATTCTTGCCACCTCTTCTTAATATCTTTTGCTTCTCTAGGGCCACAGTGTTTCTGTCCTTAATTGTGCCTATCTTTGTGTGAAGTGTTCCCTTGCAATCTCTAATTTTCTTGAAGAGATCTCTAGTCTTTCCCATTCTATTGTTTTCCTCTCTTTCTTTGCTTTAGGGAAAAAACATAAAGAAGAGAAGAAAGAATTATTCTTGGATATCTGTCTGCTCCTAGTATTAAATACTTTGGCCATCTGGTGTGAAGAGCCAACTCACTGGAATGACAGGGAAACCTGACATGCTGCAGTCATGGGGTTACAAAGAGTCAGACATGATTGACTGATGAACAAAAAGAGTATCTTGAGAACACAAGGTCTTGTATTTGTAATGAAAAGCTTTCATGGATCATATACAGGTTGAGAAGAGGTTATTCTTCAAGTTTAAAATTAACTGTCTTACATTGTTCAGGGGGCATGGTGATGCTCTTAAAGCTTATAGATTAAAATCCATTTTATAATCAGTAGAAATATAGCCACCATGATCCAAATTAATTAAGTAGTGTTCATTACTGTCTTAGATTAAAAGATAAGAATAGCAGTTGAAATATATTATCTACTCTTATAATGCTAATACAATATTTAAATCTAATAATTTGTCTATCAGCCTACAAAATACACACTCCAGTATTCTTGCCTGGAAAATCACATGCACAGAGGAGCCTGACAAAATACCACTCAAAACTTTTACATACATATCATAGCATCAAAAGTTCTACTCTTTTTATGAATGGAATTTTACCTAATTGATTGACTGACTTTTGGAACCACATGGATTAAATTTCAAACAAATCATTCATTGGTTGAGAAATAGATCTTGTTGAAATAGTTTTTAAAGTCCAACATTAAATATTCTACCTCACCCACTAGCTTTACAGACAAGGGAATTCACTCCTGTAAGTCTTGTACATATGAAATTATTTGTACCAGGTCATACAGTATAAAAAGGGTATAGTCAGGATGCACATGTGCTCAGTTGTGTCTTACTCTTTGTGACCCCATGGACTGTAGCCCACCAGGCTCCTCTGTCCATGGGATTTTACAGTCAAGAATACTGGAGTGGGTTGGCATTTTCTTTTCCAGGGGATATTCCTGGCCAAGGGATTAAGCCCGTGTTTCCTGTGTCTCCTGTATTGGCAGGTGGATTCTTTACCACTGAGCCATGTGAAAAGTCCAGAGTTAGGATAAGAAAATGTAAACTATCTTATATTTCAGAATTGACCATATTGTTAAAATTTGTTATGAGAATATTAAATTCTATTAGAAATTTCTAGAATTCAAAATAAGAATCCTATTTTTTAAATGTAAAAAATGTAATACTGAAGATGGTGATTGCGGCAATGAAATTAAAAGATGCTTACTCCTTGGAAGGAAAGTTATGACCAACCTAGATAGCATATTCAAAAGCAGAGAAATTACCTTGCCAACAAAGGTCTGTCTAGTCAAGGCTATGGTTTTTCCAGTGGTCATGTATGGATGTGAGAGTTGGACTGTGAAGAAAGGTGAGAACCGAAGAATTGATGCTTTTGAACTGTGGTGTTGGAGAAGACTCTTGAGAGTCCCTTGGACTGCAAGGAGGTCCAACCAGTCCATTCTAAAGGAGATCAGTCCTCGGTGTTCTTTGGAAGAACTGATGCTAAAGCTGAAACTCCAGTACTTTGGCCACCTCATGTGAAGAGTTGACTCATT
Source organism: Bos indicus (assembly GCF_029378745.1). Lineage (NCBI taxonomy): Eukaryota > Metazoa > Chordata > Mammalia > Artiodactyla > Bovidae > Bos > Bos indicus. The sequence continues at coordinate 32,633,008 of NC_091767.1, forward strand.
GGAAAAGACTCTGATGCTGGGAGGGGTTGGGGACAGGAGGAGAAAGGGACGACAGAGGATGAGATGGCTGGATGGCATCACTGACTCGATGGACATGAGTTTGAGTGACCTTCAGGAGTTGGTGATAGACAGGGAGGCCTGGCATGCTGCAATTCACGGGGTCACAAAGAGTTCAGACACGATGAGCGACTGAACTGAACTGATACATATATATATATATATATATATATATATATATATAGGGAGAGAGAGAGAGAGAGAGAGAGAGAGAATGGTTTGCCTTGGAAACAAACAGAGATCATTCTGTCATGTTTGAGATTGCATCCAAGTACTGCATTTCAGACTCTTTTGTTGACCATGATGGCTACTCCATTTCTCCTAAGGGATTCCTGCCCAAAGTAGTAGATATAATGATCATCTGAGTTAAATTCACCCATTCCAGTCCATTTTAGTTCACTGATTCCTAGAATGTCGACATTCACTCTTGCCATCTCCTGTTTGAGCACTTCCAATTTGCCTTGATTCATGGACCTAACATTCCGGGTTCCTATGCAATAGTGCTCTTTACAACATCGGACCTTGCTTCTATCACCAGTCCCATCCACACCTGGGTATTGATTTTGCTTTGGCTCCATCCCTTCATTCTTTCTAGAATTATGGCTCCACTAATCTCCAGTAGCATATTGGGCACCTCCCAACCTGGGCAGTTCATCTTTCACTGTCCTATCATTTTGCCTTTTCATACTGTTCATGGGGTTCTCAAGGCATAATACTGAAGTGGTTTGCATTCCCTTCTCCAGTGGACCACATTCTGTCAGACCTCTCCACCATGACCTGTCCGTGTTGGTGGCCCTACACGGCATGGCTTAGTTTCATTGAGTTAGACAAGCTGTGGTCCGTGTGATCTGATTGGCTAGTTGTCTGTGATTGTGGTTTCAGTCTGTCTGCCTTCTGATGCCCTCTCTCAGTGCCTACCATTACTTGGGTTTCTTTTACCTTGGAGGTGTGGTATCTCTTCATGGCAGCTCCAGTAAAGTGCAGCCGCTGAGCCTTACCTTGGATGTGGGGTAGCTCCTCACGTCCTCACACTTAGAACTAACACCTCATGTAGGATGTGGGGTAGCTCCTCCCGCACCTCCTCACGTTTAGAACTAACACCCCAAAAAGATGTCCTTTTCATTATAGAGGACTGGAATGCAAAAATAGGAAGCCAAGAAATACCTGGAGCAACAGGCAAATTTGGCCTTGGAGTACAGAATGAAGCAGGGCAAAGGCTAATAGAGTTCTTCCAAGGGAACACACTAGTCATAGCAAACACCCTCTTCCAACAACACAAGAGAAGACTCTACACATGGACATCACCAGATGGTCAACACCAAAATCAGATTGATTATATTATCTACAGCCAAATATGGAGAAGCTCTATATAGTCAGCAAAAATGAGACCAGGAGCTGACTGTGGCTCAGATCATGAACTCCTTATTGCCAAATTCAGACTGAAATTGAAGAAAGTGGGGAAAACCGCTAGACCATTCAGGTATGACCTAAATCAAATCCATTATGATTATACAGTAGAAGTGAGAAATAGATTTAAGGGACTAGATTTGATAGATAGAGTGCCTGATGAACTATGGATGGAGGTTCATGACATTGTACAGGAGACAGGGATCAAGATCGTCCCCAAGAAAAAGAAATGCAAAAAGGCAAAATGGCTGTCTGGTGAGGCCTTACGAATAGCTGTGAAAAGAAGAGAAGTGAAAGCAAAGGAGATGTGGAAAGGTATATATCTTATACTTAAATTACTTTTACTATTCCATTACAGACATAATTTGCAATGGAACCAAATAAAGTAAGGTGAACTACTACTAAAAAAAAAAAAGAAAGCAAAGGAGAAAAGGAAAGATATACCATCTGAATGCAGAGTTCCAAAGAATAGCAAGGAAAGATAAGAAAGCCTTCCTCAGTGATCAATGCAACGATATAGAGGAAAACAATAGAATGGGAAAGACTAGAGATCTATTCAAGAAAATTAGAGATACCGAGGGAAAATTTCCTGAAAAGATGGGCTCAATAAACGACAGAAATGGTATGGACCTAACAGAAACAGAAGCTATTGAAAAGAAGTGGCAAGAATACACAGAAGAACTGTACAAAAAAGATCTTCACTATCCATCATAATCATGATGGTGTGATCACTCACCTAGAACCAGGCATCCTGGAATGTGAAGTCAAGTGGACCTTAGGATGCATCACTACGAACAAAGCTAGTGGAGGTGATGGAATTCCAGTTGAGCTATTTCAAATCCTAAAAGATGATCTTGAAAGTGCTGCATTCAATATGCCAGCAAATTTGGAAAACTCAGCAGTGGCCACAGGACTGGAAAAGGTCAGTTTTCATTCCAATCCCACAGAAAGGCAATCCCAAAGAATGCTCAAACTACCGTACAGTTGCACTCATCTCACATGCTAGTAAAGTAATGCTCAAAATTCTCCAAGCCAGCCTTCAGCAATACGTGAACCGTGAATTTCCAGATGTTCAAGTTGGTTTTAGAAAAGGCAGAGGAACCAGAGATCAAATTGCCAACATCCACTGGATCATGGAAAAAGCAAGAGAGTTCCAGAAAAACATCTATTTCTGCTTTATTGACTATGCCAAAGCCTTTGACTGTGTGGATCACAATAAACTGTGGAAAATTCTGAAAGAGATGGGAATACCAGACCACCTGATCCGCCTCTTGAGAAATTTGTATGCAGGTCAGGAAGCAACAGTTAGAACTGGACATGGAACAACAGACTGGTTCCAAATAGGAAAAGGAGTACGTCAAGGCTGTATATTGTCACCCTGCTTATTTAACTTCTATGCAGAGTACATCATGAGAAACACTGATCTGGAAGAAGCACAAGCTAGAATCAAGATTGCCGGGAGAAATATCAATAACCTCAGCTATACAGATGACACCACCCTTATGGCAGAAAGTGAAGAAGAACTAAAGACTCTCTTGATGAAAGTGAAAGAGGAGAATGGAAAAATTCGCTTAAAGCTCAACATTCAAAATACTAAGATCATGGCATCTGGTCCCATCACTTCATGGCAAATAAATGGGGATTCAGTGGCTGATTTTATTTTGGGGGGCTCCAATATCACTGCAGATGGTGATTGCAGCCATGAAATTAGAAGACGCTTAATCCTTGGAAGCAAAGTTATGACCAACATAGACAGCATATTAAAAAGGAGGAACGTTACTTTGCCACCAACGGTCCGTCTAGTCAAGGCTATGGTTTTTCTAGTCGTCACGTATGGATGTGAGAGTTGGACTGTGAAGAAGGCTGAGTGCCGAAGAATTGATGCTTTTGAACTGTGGTGTTGGAGAACACTCTTGAGAGTCCCTTGAACTGCAAGGAGATCCAACCAGTCCATTTAGAGGAAATTGGTCCTGTATGTTCATTGGTAGGACTGATTGAAGCTGAAACTCCAATATTTTGGCCACCTGATGCAAAGAGCTGACTCATTTGAAAAGACCCTGATGTTGGAAATGATTGAAGGCAGGGGTAGAAGGGGATGACAGAAGATGAGACTGTTGGATGGCATCACTGACTCAATGGACATGAGTTTGGCTAAACTCTGGTCATTGGTGTTGGATAGGGAGGCCTGGCATGCTGAGGTTCATGGGGTCGCAAAGATTTGGACATGACTGAGCGACTGAAGTGAACTGAACTGATATGTATATATTTATATATAGTGACTGCTTCTATAACAAAATCTCTCTTAACTGTATCAAATTCCTAACCTTTGTTTCTATTGACTACTAATGAGTCTGTTTTTCTTTTATATTATTTCACTGAAATAATGTAAGTTTTAAAATTAATTTTAGAATTCATTTATTTTCCACTATCTATTTTTGTTTCCAGTTACATCAGGACTCCAAGACATTTCAGTGTTGTTTTTTCCACTCAGTGTGTTGTAGTTTCATAAAGAACTCAGTTACAGTATGTTGGGGTTCTATGATTTATATTCCTTTTTCCAATTTGGCAATTATTTTCTAGGACAGTTCCCCCTATTCTTAGTTCCTGTTTCCATTAGCAAATGTGCTGCCACTTCTTGGCACTGTTACTGCTTATGAATTGGGCCCATCTCATTTTCAGGGCATGTATCATGAATGATGCCCTGCAATCAGACATTGTCATTTTTCATGAAAAAAAGGAAGACATAATCCTGGTGTTCTTTTGGTTGGGGCATTCAACCCATTTACGTTTAAGGTAATTACTGATAAGTATGATCCCGTTGCCATTTACTTCATTGTTTTGGGTTTGAGTTTATACACCATTTTTGTGTTTCCTGTCTAGAGAATATCCTTTAGTATTTGTTGGAGAGCTGGTTTGGTGGTGCAGAATTCTCTCAGCTTTTGCTTGTCTGAAAAGCTTTTGATTTCTCCTTCATACTTAAATGAGATCCTTGCTGGGTACAATAATCTGGGCTGTAGGTTATTTTCTTTCATCTTTTTAAGTATGTCTTGCCATTCCTTCCTGGCTTGAAGAGTTTCTATTGAAAGATCAGCTGTTATCCTTATGGGAATTCCTTTGTGTGTTATTTGTTGTTTTTCCCTTGCTGCTTTTAATATTTGTTCTTTGTGTTTGATCTTTGTTAATTTGATTAATATGTGTCTTGGGGTGTTTCTCCTAGGGTTTATCCTGTTTGGGACTCTCTGGGTTTCTTGGACTTGGGTGATTATTTCCTTCCCCATTTTAGGGAAGTTTTCCACTATTATCTCCTCAAGTATTTTCTCATGGTCTTTCTTTTTGTCTTCTTCTTCTGGAACCCCTATGATTCGAATGTTGTAGCGTTTAATATTGTCCTGGAGGTCTCTGAGATTGTCCTCATTTCTTTTAATTCGTTTTTCTTTTATCCTCTCTGATTCATTTATTTCTACCATTCTATCTTCTAATTCACTAATCCTATCTTCTGCCTCTGTTATTCTACTATTTGTTGCCTCCAGAGTGTTTTTAATTTCATTTATTGCATTATTCATTATATATTGACTCTTTTTTATTTCTTCTAGGTCCTTGTTAAACCTTTCTTGCATCTTCTCAATCCTTGTCTCCAGGCTATTTATCTGTGATTCCATTTTAATTTCACTAAAATTAAGTTCACTTTAAAAAAAAAAAAAAATCCTGGTGTTCTGATGTGAGGAACACAAGAATGATTATCCTCTGTGGGTTATGTTCTTTAGGGAAGTTTTCAAAGTAGTGTTGCTTATGTCTCAATATCCAACAAGGGTTTTATTTTATTATGATGCTGCCTTCATATTTTGTTCATAATGCAATAAATCTCCTAGCAGAAAACTCAGCTAAAAGAAGAAGCTCAAATAAGCTAAGCTCAAATAAGCTTAGACCAGTTATCTTGGACTCAGAGCAGAGGACTAATTATGGAAAAAAAATGCCATATATTATTCTATAGACCACCTGTCTAATCCTTCTGGGAACTGAGTCTGAGTTCAAGCAATGTAATGACAAATCAGGGATGAAAGCTAGAGATATCCTTTGCTGCATATATATTATCTTGATAATTTTTATTTCTTTTTAAAATAATATAATTTAGATTAGTAGAATAAACACTGTGGGTTAAGTACAACTGTATATGAATACACATTCACAGTGTACAAGGAATTATTTTAAGTCATGAATTTTAAAATGACTTCCTCAGAGAGATGAGAACAGATTTGTAACCAGCTGGTGCCAGGTTATATTTGGCATATGGAACCTAGATTTAGTTATCATCCTCAAAGTCCATGAATACCATTCTAATAACACTATTGTGCATGTAAGACAAATGGTTGGGGAATTCTTTTAACCAATACCCAGGTGATGAGACAAGGTCAAATGTAATCACAATACTGAAGTTGCTGAGGTTTGAGTCCCTAACTAGCTTCTCTGAAGCAGCCAGAGCTGTCAGTGCTGCAGGGGAAGCCTATGGTATTTTGAAAGATGTGAAAACAGCAAGGTGTTTTTCTGTATTTTTGTATGCTAGTATAGACATATGGTTTTGTTAAATGAAATATGTGAAAGATGTTAAGTCCTGAGAGCCAGACCACTAGGGTACCATGAGGTCCTTGTCTTCTCTTAGAAAAGAGGTACTGCAATCAGAGCAGAAAAAGAAATAAAAGGAATCCAAATTGGAAAAGAAGAAGTAAAACTCTCACTATTTGCAGATGACATGATCCTCTACATAGAAAACCCTAAAGAGTCCACCAGAAAATTACTAGAAATAATCAATGACTACAGTAAAGTTGCAGGATATAAAATCAACACACAGAAATCCCTTGCATTCCTATACACTAATAATGAGAAAACAGAAAGAGAAATTAAGGAAACAATTCCATTCACCATTGCAACGGAAAGAATAAAATACTTAGGAATATATCTACCTAAAGAAACTAAAGACCTATATATAGAAAACTATAAAACACTGGTGAAAGAAATCAAAGAGGACACTAATAGATGGAGAAATATACCATGTTCATGGATTGGAAGAATCAATATAGTGAAAATGAGTATACTACCCAAAGCAATTTATAGATTCAATGCAATCCCTATCAAGCTACCAACAGTATTCTTCACAGAGCTAGAACAAATAATTTCACAATTTGTATGGAAATACAAAAAACCTCGAATAGCCAAAGCGATCTTGAGAAAGAAGAATGGAACTGGAGGAATCAACCTACCTGACTTCAGGCTCTACTACAAAGCCACAGTTATCAAGACAGTATGGTACTGGCACAAAGACAGAAATATTGATCAATGGAATAAAATAGAAAGCCCAGAGATAAATCCACGCACATATGGACACCTTATCTTCGACAAAGGAGGCAAGAAAATACAATGGATTAAAGACAATCTCTTTAACAAGTGGTGCTGGGAAATCTGGTCAACCACTTGTAAAAGAATGAAACTGGACCACTTTCTAACACCATACACAAAAATAAACTCAAAATGGATTAAAGATCTAAACGTAAGACCAGAAACTATAAAACTCCTAGAGGAGAACATAGGCAAAACACTCTCCGACATACATCACAGCAGGATCCTCTATGACCCACCTCCCAGAATATTGGAAATAAAAGCAAAAATAAACAAATGGGACCTAATTAACCTTAAAAGCTTCTGCACATCAAAGGAAACTATTAGCAAGGTGAAAAGACAGCCTTCAGAATGGGAGAAAATAATAGCAAATGAAGCAACCGACAAACAACTAATCTCAAAAATATACAAGCAACTCCTACAGCTCAACTCCAGAAAAATAAACGACCCAATCAAAAAATGGGCCAAAGAACTAAATAGACATTTCTCCAAAAAAGACATACAGATGGCTAACAAACACATGAAAAGATGCTCAACATCACTCATTATCAGAGAAATGCAAATCAAAACCACTATGAGGTACCATTTCACACCAGTCAGAATGGCTGCGATCCAAAAGTCTACAAATAATAAATGCTGGAGAGGGTGTGGAGAAAAGGGAATCCTCTTACACTGTTGGTGGGAATGCAAACTAGTACAGCCACTATGGAGAACAGTGTGGAGATTCCTTAAAAAACTGGAAATAGAACTGCCTTATGATCCAGCAATCCCACTGCTGGGCATACACACTGAGGAAACCAGAAGGGAAAGAGACACGTGTACCCCAATGTTCATCGCAGCACTGTTTATAATAGCCAAGACATGGAAGCAACCTAGATGTCCATCAGCGGATGAATGGATAGGAAAGCTGTGGTACATATACACAATGGAGTATTACTCAGCCATTAAAAAGAATACATTTGAATCAGTTCTAATGAGGTGGATGAAACTGGAGCCTATTGTACAGAGTGAAGTAAGCCAGAAGGAAAAACATAAATACAGTATACTAACGCATATATATGGAATTTAGAAAGATGGTAACAATAACCTGGTGTACGAGACAGCTAAAGAGACACTGATGTATAGAACAGTCTTATGGACTCTGTGGGAGAGGGAGAGGGTGGGAAGATTTGGGAGAATGGCAATGAAACATATAAAATATCATGTAGGAAACGAGTTGCCAGTCCAGGTTCGATGCATGATGCTGGATGCTTGGGGCTGGTGCACTGGGACGGCCCAGAGGGATGGTATGGGGAGGGAGGAGGGAGGAGGGTTCGGGATGGGGAGCGCATGTATACCTGTGGAGGATTCATTTTGATATTTGGCAAAACTAATACAATTATGTAAAGTTTAAAAATAAAATAAAATTGGAAGAAAAAAAAAAAAAAGAAAAGAGGTACTGATACATCCTCTGTGCCTTCATTCTTAAAGGAACCTCTGTGTTCTTGGATGAATAGATAAAGAGTCAGCTGAATAGATACAGTTCTTCTGAGTCAAGATTCTTTACCACATCAACTAAGGTTCCCTCTCTCCCACATCAATAGCACTTATCATCAAAAAAATAGCTTTCTTCTCTACCTGGTAGGGAATTCCATTTTTTATATTGACTTCTCTGACAAATTGTTACCCTACCCACTCTGTCTTCTTCTTATCTCTCAGAAAGATTCCCCTCATTGACTCTTTCTGAATTCTGGCTTAGCCTATAGCTGATTGGGCCAGAGATCAATTGCTGATCCAAGCCAAGCCAATAAGATTATGTCTTAGAAATTTGAATTTGAGATACAGAAAATTTCATTTATTTCTAAATAATAAATTCTGAGACATACTTTAAAAGTGAGACCGAAATGGCCATACTGGGTCTTTGTTTAAGTTCAACAGAGAATGATGTGCAGTTGGCTTCAATTCCTCCTAAGCACTTGATGTACACAGAAGCATGATAGTCTTCTTTTAGTTTTGAAACACACTCTGTTTAATTTTATGTACAAGGCTGCCTATTGTCACCCTGCTTATTTAAATTATATGCAGAGTACATCATGCAAAATGCCAGGCTAGATGAAGCACAAGCTGGAATCAAGATTGCTGGGAGAAGTATAAATAGACTCAGATATGCAGATGACACCACCCTTATGGCAGAAAGTGAAGAGGAACTAAAAAGCCTCTTAATGAAGGTGAAAGAGGAGAGTGAAAAAGCTGGATTCAAACTCAACGTTCAAAAAAACTAAGATCATGATATCCTGTCCCATCACTTCATGGCAAATAGATGGGGAAACAATGGGAACAGTGACAGACTTTATTTTCTTGGGCTCCAAAATCACTGCAGATGGTAACTTCAGTCATGAAATTAAAATACGTTTGCTCCTTGGAAGAAAAGCAATGACAAATCTAGACAGCATATCAAAAAGCAGAGACATTACTTTGCCGACAAAGGTCCATCTAGTCAAAGCTATAATTTTTCCAGTAGTCATGTATAGATGTGAGAGTTAAACCATAAAGAAAGGATTTATGCTTTTGAACTGTGGTGTTGGAGAATATTCTTGACAGTCCCTTGGACTGCAAGGAGATCCAACTAGTCAATCATAAAGGATATCAGTCCTGAATATTTACTGGAACTACTGATGCTGAAGCTGAAGCTCCAATACTTTGGCCACCTGATGTGAAGAACTGACTCACTGGAAAAGACCCTATGCTGGGAAAGATTGAAGGCAGGAGGAGAAGGTGAGGACAGAGGATGAGATGGTTGGATGGCATCACCAACTCGATGGACATGAGTTGGAGCAGGCTCTGGAAGTTGGTAATGGACAGGGAAGCCTGACGTGCTGCAGTCCATGGGGTCACAGAGTTAGACATGACTGAGCGACTGAACTGAACTGAACTGACCCTTACCTCAGGTGGGTTCTTTTTCTTGCAATCAAATATTTGCTAAACAATATTTGGGGAGAAAGGGTCTATTTAGGGAATCTGCATAATCAGAGTGACAATTTGAAACAGGCCTTCTCCTACAACAAATATTCTGCTCTTAGTTCTTTCACAATGGATTTGTTTTACTACAAGTGTGAAGACAGAGATGCATCCTGGCCCGAGTATATCAATAAGAATTGTAGTATGAGGGTAAGAAGATGCTTTTAACCTTTATTCCATTTTGACCATTATACATGGAGTCAAGTTTATTTATGTTTTATAATTTTTCTGGAAAATTTATCCTTTAAAAATGCATTTGAATCCAAATGATATTTTCTTACCATTACAGATTTTTAAAATTTGAGCCCTAGGATTTCATTGTTGACTAAGATATGTTATATAAAAGCTAAATGTAATTTCCCATATGAGCCTGATTTTTCAGATATATCTACCCCTTGGGCTTCCCGGGTAGCTCAGACAATTCAGGATACTCAGGTCTGATCTGTGGGTCAGGAAGATCACCTGGAGAAGGTGTGCAACTGGAGTGCAACCCACTCCAGTATTCTTGCCTGGAGAATTCCATGGACAGAGGAGCCTAGCGGGCTATGGTCCATGGGGTTGCAAAGAGTTGGACACAAGTGAGTGACTAACACTTTCACTTTTTAGTCTAGGTTTGTTTAATTCACTATAATTTGGGGTTTGCCAGGTGACACTAGTGGTAAAGCACCTGCCTGTCAATTCAGGAAATATAAGAGAGGTGGGTTCAGTCTCTGGGATGGGAAGATCCCTTGGAAGAGGGCATGGCAACCCACTCCAGTATTCTTGCCCGGAAAATCCCATGGACAGAGGAGCCCAGCAAAGTACACTCCATGGGGTTGCACTGAGTTGGACACAACGGAAATGAATTAGCATGCACACAAGAAACAATGGGCCTATTATTTTGATCCCTTCTTACTCATAGTTCTGTCACCAGGAGGGTTCTTTGGTTTTGTTTTGTGTTTTTTTTTTTTTTCCCCCAGCTAGTTACACAGTTCAGTGCAACAAAAGATTCATATTTTACCTATTTTTAATGATTTGAAATAAAACATTTTTTAAGAGAAAATACATATGAAATTCTGATAACAACTGCCCCAGCTAGGAAAAGCAAATCTTCCCTGAAAAAGAGTCTTGTGTAAATAAAGTTGGGTGCATATTCTAGCAAAGAAAAGTTCAAATATTAACTACTAATTTTTAATTCATTAAGAATTAGAAATTTTATTGCCAAAAACTCTTTGCAAATACTAAAAGTTTTCAAAAACACGTTTAAAAGAAAATTAAAACTGTCTCTGTGAACAATTCAAAAGAGTGGCTCTTCCAAATACTCTAGTATTTTTCATTTCATTGCACTTCTTTTGAGAGAAAAGGACACCATGACAATCATTTTTTTATTGTTAAAAAAAAGAGTTCTTTAACTTTTTTGTCATAAAATTAACTATTTCAAAAGGAAGTAAGAGGATGTGAACTTCACCTTCACCAACAAAAAACAAACAAACAAAAAACTACATGAGGAACAACTCTCAATGAAAAGTAATTGGAAACTAGCAACAGAACTCCTGCATAACAAGGCTATAAGAAAGATAAACACATAATCAAGTAGGAAAGAATGAAAAGCAATTGAGTTAGGACCTCTGCTTGTGGGAGGGAATGCAAAGGAAAAGGTAGATTTCAGGGGTGGGCACCCACCCTGGGGAGTGAGCACAGAGCCACCAACAAGCATTCTAGTCCTGGGGACTGATATAGAGGAGACAAGTCCCCTTGGACGGTTGGAGGACCATAGGGACAGACAGAAAGGCTAGAGAAGCTTTTAACTTGTGAGAAGCACCCAAGTGCTGGATTGACCCTGAGGCAGGGAAGAGAGAGGTCTGCCCTAGAGGTCCCCAGTGACCACCTCATGCCATGTCTTACCTTGAGCCAAACTAGCACCCTGGTCTGCTGACTCAACTCACAGCACAGCACTGGAACTGGGGTAGCCAAGACAGAGGAAAAGGCTTAACCTTGGGATACAGGGGCCACATGGTCCCAGGAAGGAGCTAGGAGTGGAGGGTGGCCATTGCTGCCACTTACTCAAGTGGTGCCACAGAAGAAGCCCAAATTCCTGGTGCCAGCTACTGTGCCTCAATTCACCCCTCAATACATGCAGAGGGATCACAAGAGCCCCACCTCCCCTGCAGAGTGGTTTCAAATCAGGCTGGGAGTAACAGAAGTTGGTGACAGTGATCAGCTATGAGAGAAAAGGGGTCTTTCCCCAAGGCAGGGCAGAGAGAATTCAGCTCTAGCAGCTGCTGGGGTTCTAATGATTACCTCCCAGACCACCCCAGCTGAAGCTGAGTGAACACTCCCATTCTGCTTAGTCCATGTCATAGTGCAAAGCTGGATCTAGGGTGGCCAGGATGGGGAAAAGACTAAACAGTGGGCTAAATCTGAGAGAAGCCACAAATGCCTATATAGGCAGTGCATCAGACCTCTATATGTACATGGAACCCTAGTTTCAGCATTCGCTTCCTATGGGGCAAAAGTCCTAGTTCAAGGAGAGAGAGAAAACAAAACAAAACATACATTGAAAAGGAACAGAGCCAAATTGAGCCTAACCATTAGACCTATTGCTTCAGCAACTTCCCACCTCCCTGATAGGGCAGTGGTGGCCAGTGAGCCTAACACTAAGCATCAGTTCTAGCTCCTTTATTTCAAGTCCCCTTACCCCCTCCACCAAGGTGATACCTTCCAGCACACCCTGAGAAAAGAGATGATTGGACTTCATGTCAAATCCAGCCCTCCCTTCAAAGGCATTGGGCACACACTGTGTGCATATTGATGTTCCCACATAAGAATATACCTTGAAGACCACAGTAGGTAACTGCTTCACCTAAACTGACAGAGGCATAGAAGGTTAATCAAAATAAAAAGGCAGAGGAACTTCCCTCAATTGAAAGAGAAAGAGAAAACCCCTGAAAAAAACAATAAAATAGAAATAATTTACCAGATAAAGAATTAAAAACATTAGTAATAAAAGTGTTAATTGAATTAGGAGAAAAGATTGATCTAAATACTGACCATTTTCATAGGGAATCAGAAAATATAAACACCCAATTAAAAATAAATTTAAGATTTGAAATAACACACACACACACACACACACTGGAAGGAATGAATAGTAGATTAAGTGATACAGAAGACCAGATAAGTGATCTGGAAAATAGAAAAATGGAAATTATCTAATCAGAACAACAGGGAAAATAACAATTTTTAAAAAAAGATGAAAGCTATTTAAGGGTATGTGAATAACATTAAACATTATAAGCTTCATTTTTATAAGGGTTCCAGAAGAAGAGAGAGAGAAGGAGATTAAAATGTACTTGAAGAAATTATGGCTGAAAATTCCAAAACCTAAAGAAGGAAACAGATATCCATGTACAGACAGAGAGTCCCTACTAAGATGAACCCAAACAGACCCACACCAAGATATACCATAATTAAAATGGCAAAGGTTAAAGATGAAGAAAGAATTCTATAGGCAGCAAGAGAAAAACAAAGAGTCGTATACAAGGGAATCCCTACAAGGCTATCAGCTGAATTCTCTGCATAAATTTTGCAGGCCAGAAGGGACTGGCAGGATATATCCAAAGTGTGAAATGGGAAAAGACTATAAACGTGGATACTCTACCCAGCAAGATTATAATTTAGAATACAAAGAAAGATAAAGAACTTCTCAGACATGCAACAAATAAGAGAATTCATCAATACTAACACAGAGAATTCACCAATACAAAGCCTACCTTAAAGGAAATGTTGAAGGGTCTTCTCTAAATTGAAAAGAAATAAGAATGTATAGGAATTGGAAAATTCTACCAGGAAAAGCAAATGTATAATAAAGATTGAAGATCATTAAATTCAAGAGGTTTTTTTTTTTTTTTGAAAAAAAAAAATGCAAAATTGATAATGATTTATAGAAGTTCACCAAGAAGAAAAGAGAACAGATACACACATATGCATACACATACACACACACACAAAAAAAAAAAAAAAAAAAAAGAAAAAAAAAGAAAGAGGAGAAATAACAAACAGTGCCACAAGGATACAAAAACAATCATAAAAAAACACAACAAACAATTAAATGTCAACAAATTGGACAACCTGTAAGAAATGGACAAGTTTCTAGAAAGATAAAATCTGCCAAAATTGAATAAAAAAGAAACAGATAAGCTAAACAAATTCACCACTAGTAGTAAAATAATCTATAATTAAAAGAACCCTCCCAGCAGACAAAAGTACCATAGGACTGTTTAGCTTTACAAGAGAATTCTACCAAGTTTATAAAGAATAGCCAAAACTATCTTCTCAAACTAGGTCAAAAACTAAAGAGGACAGAACATTCCCAAATTCATTGTATGAGGCCACCATTATCATGATACAAAAACCATTCAAAGACACTGCAAACAAAAAGAAAGAAAGAAAAAAAAATTATAGGCCAATAACTTGGGTGACTAAAGAGGCAAAATTAAAAAAAAAAAAAGCATTAGCAAAGTGTACCTAATAATATATAAAAAAGGACCATGATCAATTTGAATTTATTTCAGTGTCACAAAGATATGCCAACATTTGCACATGAACCAATGAATTACATGGCATTAACACTCTTCTGCAATATACAATAGAAATAATAACAAATAGCAGCAAAAATATGCCCATGACATATTCACAGGACTAGAAAAAAATAATCATAAAATTCAGAAGGGACCACATAAGACCCAGGATTGCCAAAGTAGTCTTGAAAAAAAGAACAAAGATGGAGACATCATCATCCCAGATTTCGGACTATACTACAAAGCTACAGTAATCAAGGCAGCATGGTTCTGGCATTAAAAAGAGACTCACAAATCAATGGAACAGAACAGGGATCCCAGAAAACACACACACACAAACACACACACACGGTAAATTAATAAAGGAGGCAACAATATACAATGGAGAAAAGACAGTCTCTTCAATGGCTGGTGCTTGGAAAATTGGACAGCTACATGTAAAAGAGTGAGATTAGAACTCTACATCACTCCATATACAAAAATAAACACAAAAATGGATTAAGGACCAGATATAAGCCCTGAAACCATGAACTCCTGGAAAAGAATATGGACAGAACACATTTTGATATACATTTTACGACTAATTTTTTCATCTATTTCTTAAATCACAAGAAAAAATGACAAAAGTCAATAAATGGGATTAACTAAATTTTAAAAAGTTGTATACTAAGGGAAACTATTAACAAAATGAAAAGACAACATAGACAATGGAAGAAATATTTGTAAATAATGTGACTGGCAAGGGAATAATACCCAAAATTTGTAAACAGTTCATACAACTGAATATCAAAAAATAAAATAACCAGATTAAAAATGGGAAGAAGAATTGAAAAGACATTTTTTCAAAGAAGACATACAGATGAGAAAGAAGCACATGAAACAATGCTCAGCATCACCAATCATTGGAGAAAAGCCAATCAAAACCACAATGAGGTATCATCTCACATCTGTTAGAATGGCTATCATCAAAAGTCCATAAGAACTAATGTTGGTGAGGGTGTGGAAAAAAAGAAAATAATTACCGTGTCCCACAGGTTTTGGGTTGTTGTGTTTTCATTTTCATTCGTTTCTATGCAAATTTTGATTTCTTTTTTGATTTCTTCTGTGATTTGTTGGTTATTCAGCAGCGTGTTGTTCAGCCTCCATATGTTGGCATTTTTAATAGTTTTTCTCCTGTAATTGAGATCTAATCTTACTGCATTGTGGTCAGAAAAAATGCTTGGAATGATTTCTATTTTTTTGAATTTACCAAGGCTAGCTTTATGGCCCAGGATGTGATCTATCCTGGAGAAGGTTCCATGTGCGCTTGAGAAAAAGGTGAAATTCATTGTTTTGGGATGAAATGACCTATAGATATCAATTAGGTCTAACTGGTCTATTGTATCGTTTAAAGTTTGTGTTTCCTTGTTAATTTTCTGTTTAGTTGATCTATCCATAGGTGTAAGTGGGGTATTAAAGTCTCCCACTATTATTGTGTTATTGTTAATTTCTCCTTTCATACTTGTTAGCATTTGTCTTACGTACTGTGGTGCTCCCGTGTTGGGTGCATATATATTTATAATTGTTATATCTTCTTCTTGGATTGATCCTTTGATCATTATGTAGTGACCTTCCTTGTCTCTTTTCACAGCCTTTGTTTTAAAGTCTATTTTATCTGATATGAGTATTGCTACTCCTGCTTTCTTTTGGTCCCTATTTGCATGGAAAATCTTTTTCCAGCCCTTCACTTTTAGTCTGTATGTGTCCCCTGTTTTGAGGTGGGTCTCTTGTAGACAACATATGTAGGGGTCTTGTTTTTGTATCCATTCAGCCAGTCTTTGTCTTTTGGTTGGGGCATTCAACCCATTTACATTTAAGGTAATTACTGATAAGTATGTTCCCGTTGCCATTTACTTTATTGTTTTGGGTTCGAGTTTATACACCATTTTTGTGTTTCCTGTCTAGAGAATATCCTTTAGTATTTGTTGGAGAGCTGGTTTGGTGGTGCAGAATTCTCTCAGCCTTTGCTTGTCTGAAAAGCTTTTGATTTCTCCTTCATACTTGAATGAGATCCTTGCTGGGTACAATAATCTGGGCTGTAGGTTATTTTCTTTCATCATTTTAAGTATGTCTTGCCATTCCCTCCTCGCTTGAAGAGTTTCTATTGAAAGATCAGCTGTTATCCTTATGGGAATTCCCTTGTGTGTTATTTGTTGTTTTTCCCTTGCTGCTTTTAATATTTGTTCTTTGTGTTTGATCTTTGTTAATTTGATTAATATGTGTCTTGGGGTGTTTCTCCTTGGGTTTATCCTGTTTGGGACTCTCTGGGTTTCTTGGACTTGGGTGATTATTTCCTTCCCCATTTTAGGGAAGTTTTCCACTATTATCTCCTCAAGTATTTTCTCATGGTCTTTCTTTTTGTCTTCTTCTTCTGGAACCCCTATGATTCGAATGTTGTAGCGTTTAATATTGTCCTGGAGGTCTCTGAGATTGTCCTCATTTCTTTTAATTCGTTTTTCTTTTATCCTCTCTGATTCATTTATTTCTACCATTCTATCTTCTAATTCACTAATCCTGTCTTCTGCCTCTGTTATTCTACTATTTGTTGCCTCCAGAGTGTTTTTAATTTCACTTATTGCATTATGGGTGTGGAGAAAAGGGAACCCTCTTACACTGTTGGTGGGAATGCAAACTAGTACAGCCACTATGGAGAACAGTGTGGAGATTCCTTAAAAAACTGGAAATAGAACTGCCTTATGATCCAGCAATCCCACTGCTGGGCATACACACTGAGGAAACCAGAAGGGAAAGAGACACGTGTACCCCAATGTTCATCGCAGCACTGTTTATAATAGCCAAGACATGGAAGCAACCTAGATGTCCATCAGCGGATGAATGGATAGGAAAGCTGTGGTACATATACACAATGGAGTATTACTCAGCCATTAAAAAGAATACATTTGAATCAGTTCTAATGAGGTGGATGAAACTGGAGCCTATTGTACAGAGTGAAGTAAGCCAGAAGGAAAAACATAAATACAGTATACTAACGCATATATATGGAATTTAGAAAGATGGTAACAATAACCTGGTGTACGAGACAGCTAAAGAGACACTGATGTATAGAACAGTCTTATGGACTTTGTGTGAGAGGGAGAGGGTGGGAAGATTTGGGAGAATGGCAATGAAACATATAAAATATCATGTAGGAAACAAGTTGCCAGTCCAGGTTCGATGCATGATGCTGGATGTTTGGGGCTGGTGCACTGGGACGGCCCAGAGGGATGGTATGGGGAGGGAGGAGGGAGGAGGGTTCGGGATGGGGAGCGCATGTATACCTGCGGAGGATTCATTTTGATATTTGGCAAAACTAATACAATTATGTAAAGTTTAAAAATAAAATAAAATTGGAAGAAAAAAAAAAAAAAAGAAAAGAAAATAATTATACATTTTTAATAGGATTGTAAATTGTTGCAGCCGTTTTGGAAAACAGTATGGCGGTTCCTCAAAAATCTAAAAATAGAACAACCATATGATACAGCAATTCCAATTTCAGGTATATACATTTCAAAAATCCACAGAAACACTTATTTGAAAAGATTTATGTATCCCAATGTTGAAAACAGCCAATGTTCTCAAAAGCCAAGTTATGGAAGCAACCCAAATGCCCATCAACAGATGAATGAATAGGAAAGAACTGACACACACACACACACAGGAATACTACTCAGCCATAAAAAAGAACAAAAATTTACTATTTACATCAATGTGACTGGACCTAGAGGGTATTATGCTTAGTTAAGTCAGAGAAATGCAAATACTACATGATATTATTTATATATGGAATCTAAAATATAATACAAATGAGTATATTTGCAAAACAGAAACAGACTCACAGAAATAGAAAAAAAAATATTGGTTAACAAAAGAGGGAGGGGGAAATTAAGAGTATGAGATTAAGAGATGCAAACTAATATGTATAAAATAGACAAATAATAATATTAAATTTATAGTACAGAGAATTATTGCCATTATCTTCTAATGAATTTTGATGAAATGCAATCTGTAACAACATTGAATATTATGTTCTACACATGAAACTACTATAATATTGTAAATCAATTATACTTCAACAACAACAAAAAAGATTAACTACTCCTCCTCAACTTCACTTTTCAGTATTTTTCAGTATTTCAGTAAAATCCCTGTGAGAAAAACATATGTGTGTGTATGTTTGTGTGTATCATTTCTTAATATCTGGGCATAAATTATTTTAGGCATCCTTCCATTCTAATATATATGGTTCTTTTTTTATATTGCAGTGATATGAATTAACAGACTATCCTAGGCAACATTAAGGGCTTCCCTGGTGGCTCTTATGGTAAAGAATCTGACAGCAATGCAGGAGATCTGTGTTTGATCCCTGGGTTAGGAAGATCCCTTGGAGAAGGGGATGGCTACCCACTCTGGTATTCTTGCCTGGAGAATTGGCTACAGTCCATGGGGTCACAAAGAGTCAGACAAGACTGAGTGACTTTCACTTTCAGAAAACATTAAACTAAGAAAATATCTCAAAAATAGTTACATTAGAGATTGAATAAGAGATTAAACTATTGTGGTTTGGATAAATTACTTAATGATAATCTAGAAAACTAAAATTATTTAAAGGCCTGGATTATCGCTGATGCCAAATCACACACACAACTACATTTGTCTTCATAACAGTTGTATACAAATTCTACTTCCTTAGGCAACTAGGTGAATAGAGGTGATGTTTAATGAGCACACAGCGAAGGAAATGGCAACCCACTCCAATATTCTTGCCTGGCAAATCCCACGGACAGAGGAGCATGAAAGGCTACAGTTCATGGAGTCGCAAAGAGTCAGACATGGTGACTAAACAACGCACCTTAATGAACACAGAAAAAATATGAGTGTGAAAAAGAGATAGCTTAATTGTGCATAAGTCAGAAGATGTTATCACTTCAGTAAGGGATACTGATAGAATTTTGAATAAAAGTTTCTAAAATGCTTTTTAAAAACACTTTCACAATGTATTTTACTGGGTTAAATACAACCTCCACCACTCTTTAGTTAATGCATATATATTAACCAAGTATTGTCTTGGATAGCTATGTTTATAAGAAATAATAAGAAGCATACATTTCTTATTTTAGTGATACATTGGATTTAAAATTCATAATAAAAGGAAGTAAGAAGTGGAGAAAGATATGAAATTACATGTATTTAAGGTTGCTAGGAATTAAAAGGCAGTTTGGGGTTGTAGGACCTCGACATCAATTGAGGTTTTCATCAATCCTACAATCCCTTGAGGATCTGGGACCTTTCTGTTATCTATTCCATTTCCCAATTCTGTGTAATTAACAAGTCAAAATTCACATAATAACAACTACAGATGAGTATTGTTCTTGGTTTGGTAATCTGAACTACATTTGTCAGAGGGATGAAACTTGTGGGTATGTCTGGAGGGCTCACTGGATATTACCATAAAGTGTCATTTATTATTTAAACTGTGGAAATGTCTGGAAAATATTTATCCCTGGTTTCCCAAGTGTCTCAGACTGTAAAGAATATGCCTGCAATGCAGGAGACCTGAGCTTGATCCCTGGGTTTAAGATACCCTGGAGGAAGGCATGGCAACCCACTCCAGTATTCTTGCCTGGAGAATCCCCATGGAGAGAGAAGCCTGGTGGGCTACAGTTCATAGTGTCGTAAAGAGTGGAACATGACTGAGTAACTAACACTTTTATTACTTTCACTTCAAACTTTAAGATATACATGGAATGACAGGACAATGCTTCATTTTGTGAAAGGAAAGATTATTGTTCTGACTATAATTTGAAAGTTTTATCTCAGGTAGTCCTCTGATTCAGACCTGTAGACTTATACTTGAGATACAGAGGGAGAAAATGACATCGATGATGTAAATACAAGCTATTAAAAGCCATTTTATAAATTAGATCATATGTGAGAGAAGCAGAGTATACAACCAGGAAGAAAAGAAGCTATTGAAATCCTCTCTTCCAAAGTGAAACCTATGAACCTTTGAAAAATGAAGGCAAAAATCAGTAGATGAACCTAGATAGGGGATCAACAATGACTCTGGGAATACCATGATAGTTCCAGGAAGTCCCTTCACAAGCTTCATGTGGGCTTCTCAGAAGGAATTTATGGCCCAGGCTTCGGTGGCCCTTGACCTGATGCTTCAGCTTTACAGCAGGCAACATATTGGGGTTCAGATCAAGATGAGGCAAATTTGTTTCTTGACATGTAATAAAGGAAAGCATAATATTAGGGTAGATGAGGACTTGCTTAGGGATTTGTAGATCTACTTTTGAAAGGACGCAAGGAATTGGAAAAAGTTTGTCAAAAAGGTAAATGGGGATTTGAGCCATTAAAGTAAAACTACATTAGATTACTATTGGATTCCTGGCTTTTTGGCATTTTTGTTTGTTTGCTTGTTTTCATGTGTGTGTCAGAGTATGGTCTATAATCACAAACTAAAGGAAAGGTTTCAAGCCCTTTCAGAGTATTGATATGTTGTAGTTTCTAACATAAGAATGATCAATTAGTGAATACTTTTTCTTGACTGAAAAGAGGTTGATAGATCTAAAATTTTAGAATTAATAAAGGGAGATTGTATGTAATATTATAGGGACATATTCTATAAAGAAAGTCCAGTATTCTGGCATTTCAGAATGGGCCCTAGGATTTAGAAATGGATTATATTATTTTTGCTTTTGAGGACTGAATCAATCACACATATAATGGATAAAGGCTGGCATTAGGCTCATCAAGCAACTGGATCTTAATATTCTAGCATTGTAGATATGACCTGCAGAACACGGCTATGTGTGTATGTATTGAAAGTGGTAGGTTAGCTGTTTAAAAGACATATATACATTGTGTAGCTACATAAACTGTGGGCCTAGTACCTTTGATGGTACAGGTACAAAGTATTTAAACATAAAACTGCAGGCAAGAGCCTTCTCTTTGAAATACTGAAAGACATTATTATTGCTAAGAATAAAAGTAAGGAATTAAAGTTCACCTTCTGATGGTTTAATTGTCTGTGATCTAAAAATGTCATGATGACAGTTTAATTTTTTTTTTTCTATTAGTATCACATTTCTCTGAAGAGAAGGGGATTTTTCTAGCTTTCTCTTTCCAATACAATTGACTATATGATTGAAACTATCCACCACATAACACCTGAAATAGGTAGTGGTGTTAGATTTATCAGACAGAAAATAAAGCACTTCACTTGATCGCAGAGAATGTCATTCTTTGTGATATGGAAAGTGGGAGAACAGTGTCATTGGATTTTAATATTAAAGCATATTACTTAATTCAAAGCATAAAAGAGCTGTACTTCAAACTGAAGTACAATCTGGAATATTTACTACATACAGTTTTATTCCCAATATACATAAGACAGTATACTATAAAACACCTGAACTTTCTTGTTTTTTAATTTTACAGTCCTCTGACAATTTTTCAAACCTGAAGCATAAAATGGACCCATATTTATTGGTCAAGAGAAGAAATATACTCTCTTTTGACTCTAGCTATGGTACTCAGTCCAGTACTCTAGCTATTCTCTTCTATTTACTCTGTCTTATTTCCCATGTGCTGTGCTGTGCTTAGTCACTCAGTTGTTTCCGACTCTTTGTGACCTCCTGGACTGAGTCTGCCAGGCTCCACTGTCCATGGGGATTCTCCAGGCTAGAATACTGGAGTGGGTTGCCATGCCCTCCTCTAGGGGATCTTCCCAACCCAGAGATTGAACCCAGGTCTCCTGCATCACAGGCAGATTCTGTACTGTCTGAGCCACCAGGGAAGCCCAAGAATACTGGAGTGGGTACCCTATCCCTTCTTCAGGACATCTTCCTGAATCAGGAATTGAACTGGGGTCTCCTGCATTGCAGGTGGATTCTTTACCAGCTGAGCTACCAGGGAAGCCCACACATCATCATTATTTTCTTTTCTTATGGATCATTTCCATAAACATACCACAGTGATATTCTGTTTTTGCTCATCAAAGAAACGACAGATTAGGTGACCACCTAATCTATTACAAAGGAGGCAAGAATGTACAATGGAGAAAAACAATATCTTCAATTAGTGGTACTGGGAAAACTGCACAGCTACATGTAAATGAATGTAGGACACTCCCTAATATCATACACAAAATAAATTCAAAATAGATTAAAAATCTAAATGTAAGCCTGATACAATAAAACTTTTGGAGGAAAACATAAGTAGAATACTCTTTGACATAAATCACAGAAGTATCTTTTGGTCTGCCTCCTAGAGTAATGAAAATAAAAACAAAAATAAACAAATGGGACCTTGTTAAACTTAAAAAATTTTGTACAGCAAAGGGAACCATAGATAAAAAGAAAGGGCAATGCTCAGAATGGGAGAAAATATTTGCAAATGAACAATCAACAGGGATTAATATACTAACATACAAACAACTCATGCAGTTCAACATTAAAAACACAAACAAACAAATCAAAAAAGGGGAAGGAGGAGAGAAGATCTAAATGGATATTTCTCCAAAGAAGACATCAGTTCAGTTCAGTTCAGTTCAGTTGCTCAGTTGTGTCCGACTCTTTGCGACCTCATGAATCGGAGCATGCCAGGCCTCCCTGTCCATCACCAACTCCTGGAGTTTACCCAAACTCATGTCCATCGAGTTGGTGATGCCATCCAGCCATCTCATCCTATGTCGTCCCCTTCTTCTCCTGCCCCCAATCCCACCTAGCATCAGGGTCTTTTCCAATAAGTCAACTCTTCACATGAGGTGGCCAAAGTATTGGAGTTTCAGCTTCAGCATCAGTCCTTTCAATGAACACCCAGGACTGATTTCCTTTAGGATGGACTGGTTGAATCTCCTTGCAAGAATACATATAGATCACTAAAAAGTCACATGAAAAGATGCTCAACATCATTAATTATTAGAGAAACACAAACCAAAACTACAATATGAAATCACATCACACCAGACAGAATGACCACTGTTAAAAAAAATCTACAAACAATAAATTCTGGAGAAGGTGTGGAAAAAAGGGAATCCTTCTGTACAGTTGGTGAGAATGCAAATTTGTACAGTCACTATAGAGAACAGTACAGAGCTTTCTTAAAAAATGAAAAATAGAGTACCATATTATCCAGTAATCCCACTCCTAGGCATATATCTGGAGAAATCCATAATTCAAAAAGATAATACTAACACCTGTAGACTTCCTTGGTGGTCCAGTTGTTAAGAATCTGCCTGCTAATGCAGGGGACACAGTTTGGCACACTGCAAATGGAGAGTAACCCTTGCTCCCGTAGCTAGAGGAAGCCCATATGCAGCAATGAAGACTCAGCAGAGCCAAAAATAAAATGAATTTTTAAAAATCCTAAAAAAGAGAAAAGATATATGCACCCTCAATGTTCATTGCAGTAGTATTTACAATAGCCAGAAAATGGAAGCAATCTAAATATCCATCAACAGAAGAATGGATAAGTTAGATGTGGTAGATATATATAATGGAATGTTACTCAGTCATAAAAAAGAATGACATAATGCCACTTTAAGCAACATGAATGGACCTAGAGATTGTCAGGCTGAGTGAAGTAAGTCAGACAGAGAAAGACATGTATCATATAATATGACTTATTTATGGAGTCTAAAATAATGTTACAAATTAATTTATTTACAAAATAAAAAGAGAGTCACAAATGTAGAAAACAAACTTATGGGCTACCAGGTGGTAAGAAGGGGATAAATTGGGAGATTGGGATTGATATATACACATTACTATATATAAAACAGATAGCTAACTAAAACTGTACTGTATAGCACAGGGAGCTTTAATCAATACACTCTAATAATCTATATGGGAAAAGAATATAAGAAAGTAGCTATGTGTATATATATAACTGATTCACTTTGATGTACAGCAGACGCTAATACAACACTGTAAATCGCTGCTGTTGTTGTTGTTCAGTCACCAAGTTGTGTCCCACTCTTTGAGACCCCATAGACTGCAGCATGCCAGGCTTCCCTGTCCTTCCTTATCTCCCTGCTGCTGCTGCTGCTAAATCACTTCAGTCGTGTCTGACTCTGTGTGATCCCATAGACGGCAGCCCACCAGGCTCCCCCGTCCCTGGGGTTCTCCAGGCAAGAACGCTGGAGTGGGTTGCCATTTCCTTCTCCAATGCATGAAAGTGAAAAGTCAAAGTGAAGTCGCTCAGTCGTGTCTGACCCTCAGCGACCCCATGGACTGCAGCCTTCCAGGCTCCTCCATCCATAGGATTTTCCAGAGTACTAGATTGGGGTGCGATTGCCTTCTCCCATTATCTCCCTAAGTCTGCTCAAATTCCACACAAACTGGAATCAAGATTTCTGGGAGAAATATCAATAACCTCAGATATGCAGATGACACCACCCTTATGACAGAAAGTGCAGAGGAACTAAAGAGTCTCTTGATGAAGTTGAAAGAGGAGAGTGAAAATTTTGGCTTAAAACTCAACATTCAGAAAACTAAGAACAAGGCATCCAGTCCCATCACTTCATGGTAAATAGATGGGGAAATAATGGAAAGAGTGGCAGACTTTATTTTCTTGGGCCCCAAAATCACTGTGGATGGTGGCTGCAGCCATGAAATTCAAAGATATTTGCTCCTTGGAAAGAAAAGCTATGACAAACAGATAGCACATTAAAAAGCAGATACATTACTTTACCAACAAAGGGTTCCTATTGTCAAAGCTTTGGTTTTTCCAGTAGTCATGCACAGATGTGAGAGGTGGACCAGTAAGAAGCTGAGCACTGAAGAACTGATACTTTCGAATAGTGGTGCTGGAGAAGACTCTTGAGAGTCCCTTGGACTGCAAGGGGATCAAACCAGTAAATCCTAAAGGACTTCAGTCCTGAATATTCATCGGAAGGACTGATGCTGAAGCTGAAGCTGCCACCTTCTGCAATATTCTGGCCACCTGATGCAAAGAGCTGACTCATTGGAAAAGCCCCAGATACTAGGAAGGATTGAGTGCAGGAGGAAAAGGGGATAACAGAGGATGAGTTGGTTGGATAGCACTGCCCACTCAATGGACATGAATTTGAGCAAGCTCTGGAAATAGTGAAGGACAGGGAAGCTTGGCGTGTTGCAGTCCATGAGGTCGCAAAGAGTTTGACAAGACTGAGTGACTGAACAACATATTGAGTCAGTGATTCTATCCAACCGTCTCATACTCTGCCGCCATCTTCTCCTTTTGCCTTCAGTCTTTCTCAGTGGTGTTTTCCAGTGAGTCAGCTCTTTGCATTAAATGGCCAAAGTATTGGAGCTTCAGTTTGAACATCAGTCCTTCCAATGAATATTCAGGTTTAATTTCTTTAGGACTGACTGGTTTGATCTCCTTGCAGTTCAAGGGACTCTCAAGAGTCTTTTCCAACACTATGATTGAAAAATCATCAAATTTTCAACACTCAGCCTTTTTATGGTCCAACTCTCACATCTGTACATGATTACAGGAAAAACCATACATTTGACAATATGGGCCTTTGCTGGCAAAGTGATGTCTTTCCTTTTTTAATATGCTGTCTAGTTGGTCATAGCTTCCCATACAAGGAACAAGCACCTTTTAATTTCATGGCTGCAATCACTGTCCACTGTGATTTTGAAGCCTCCAAAAATAATATCTGTCACTGCTTCTACTTTTCCCCCTTCATTTTGCTATGGAGTCATGGGATTGGATGTCTTGTTCTTAGTTTTTTGAATGTTGAGTTTTAAGCCAGCTTTTTCACTCTTCTCTTTCACCCTCATCAAGAGTTTCTTTAGTTCCTCTTCATTTTCTGCCATTAGAGTGGTATCATCTACATATCTGAGGTTGTTGATATTTCTCCTAGCAATCTTGATTCCAGCTTGTGATTCATCCAGCTCAATATTGCACATGATGTACTCTGTATATAAGTTAAATAATCATGGTGATAACATAAGCCTTGTTATACTCCTTTCCCAATTTTGAACCAGTTGGTCTATGTAAGTCTCTAACTGTTGCTTCTTGACCTACACATAGGTTTCTCAGGAGGCAGGTAATGTGGTCTGGTATTCCATCTCTCAAAAATTTTCCACAGTTTGTTGTGATCCACACAGTCAATGGCTTTTGTGTAATCAATGAAACAGAAGTAGACGTTTTTTTCTGGAATTCTCTTGGTTTTTCTATAATCCAACAGATGTTGGCAATTTGATCCCTGGTTCCTCTGCCTTTTCTAAATCCAGCTTTTACACCTGGAAGTTCTCAGATCATGTACTGTTGAAGCCTAGCTTGGAGGATTTTGAGCATTACCTTGGTAACATACGAAATATATGCAATTGTGTGGTAGTTTGAACATTCTTTGGCATTGTCCTTCTTTGGGATTTCAATGAAAACTGACCTTTTGCAGTCCTGTGGCCACTGCTGAGTTTTCCAAATTTGCTGGCATATTGAGTTCAGCACTTTAACAGCATCATCTTTTAGGATTTAAGGATTTTCCAGCTGAGCTGGAATTCTATCACCTCCACTAGCTTTGTTCATAGTGATGCTTCCTATGTCCCATTTGATTTCACACTCCCTGATGTCTGACTCTAGGTGAGTGACAACATCATTGTGGTCATCCCAGTCATAAGACCTTTTTTGTATAGTTCTTTTGTGTATTCTTGCCACTTCTTCTTCATCTCTTCTACCTCTGTTACATCCTTCGAATTTCTGTCCTTTATCATATCTATCCTTGCTTGAAATGTTTCCTTGATATATCCAATTTTCCCAAAGAGATCTCTAGTCTTTCCCATTCCTTGGTTTTCCTTTATTTCTTTCAATCGTTCATACTCCAATAAAAATTAATTATAAATTGTTTTAAAAGTATAATAAACTCTCTTGTCCCTAGATATGTTGTCTCATTTCCTTTATTATCTTTTTAGAATATAATAATTAATTTATTTTAAAAATTAATTTATTTTAATTGGAGGCTAATTACTTTACAATATTGTAGTGTTTTTGCCATATGTTGACATGAATCAGCCATGAGTGTACATGTGTTCCACATCCTGAACCCCCCTCCCATCTCCCTTGCCATCCCATCCCTCTGGGTCATCCCAGTTCACCAGCCTTGAACACCCTGTCTCATGCATTGAACCTGGACTGGCGATGTGTTTCACATATGATAATATACATATTTCAAAGCTATTCTCTCAAATCATCCCACCCTCACCTTCTCCCACAGAGTCCAAAAGAATGTTCTATACATCTGTGTCTCTTTTGCTCCCTTGCATATAGGGTTATCATTATATTTTTCTAAATTCCATATATATGTGTTAATATACTGTATTGGTATTTTTCTTTCTGGCTTACTACTTCACTCTGTATAATGGGCTACAGTTTAATGCACATAGTTAGAACTGATTAGATTTATTCTTTTTAAAGGCTGAGTAATACTCCATTGTGTATATGTACCATGGCTTTCTTATCCATTCATCTGCCAATGGACATCTAGGTTACTTCCATGTCCTGGCTATTATAAACAGCGCTGCGATGAACATTGGGGTACACACGTCTCTTTCAATTCTGGTTTCCTCAATGTGTATGCCCAGCAGTGGGATTGCTGGTTCATAATGCAGTTCTATTTCCAGTTTTTTAAGGATTCTCCACACTGTTCTCCATAGTGGCTGTACTAATTTGCATTCCCATCAACAGTGTAAGAGGGTTCCCTTTACTCCACACCCTCTTCAGCATTTATTGTTTGTAGACATTTGGATAGCAGCCATTCTGACTGGCATGAAATGGTACCTCATTGTGGTACTGATTTGCATTTCTCTGGTAATGAGTGATGTTGAGCATCTTTTCATGTGTTTGTTAGCCATCTGTATGTCTTCTTTGGAGAAATGTCTGTTTAGTTCTTTGGTCCATTTTTTGATTGGGTCATTTATTTTTCTGGAATTGATCTGCAGGAGTTGCTTGTATATTTTTGAGATTAATTCTTTTTCAGTTGCTTCATTTGCTATTATTTTCTCCCATTCTGAGAATGCTATAGTTTCCTTTGTGGTGCAAAAACTTTTAATTATTTTAATTAATTAATTAATTTAAGGTCCCATTTAGTACATCAAGGCTGTATATTGTTACCCTGTTTATTTAACTTATATGCAGAGTACATCATGAGAAACGCTGGACTGGAAGAAATACAAGCTGGAATCAAGATTGCCGGGAGAAATATCAATAACCTCAGATATGCAGATGACACCACCCTTATGGCAGAAAGTGAAGAGGAACTAAAAAGCCTCTTGATGAAAGTGAAAGTGGAGAGTGAAAAAGTTGGCTTAAAGTTCAACATTCAGAAAACGAAGATCATGGCATCTGGTCCCACCACTTCATGGAAAATAGATGGGGAAACAGTGGAAACAGTGTCAGACTGTATTTTTCTGGGCTCCAAAATCACTGCAGATGGTGACTGCAGCCATGAAATTAAAAGACGCTTACTCCTTGGAAGGAAAGTTATGACCAACCTAGATATCATATTCAAAAGCAGAGACATTACTTTGCCAACAAAGGTTCGTCTAGTCAAGGCTATGGTTTTTCCTGTGGTCATGTATGGATGTGAGAGTTGGACTGTGAAGAAGGCTGAGCGCCGAAGAATTGATGCTTTTGAACTGTGGTGTTGGAGAAGACTCTTGAGAGTCCCTTGGACTGCAAGGAGATCCAACCAGTCCATTCTGAAGGAGATCAGTCCTGGGATTTCTTTGGAAGGAATGATGCTAAAGCTGAAACTCCTGTACTTTGGACACCTCATGCGAAGAGTTGACTCACTGGAAAAGACTCTGATGCTGGGAAGGATTGGGGGCAAGAGGAGAAGGGGACGACAGAGGATGAGATGGCTGGAATGTATCACTGACTCGATGGACGTGAGTCTGGGTGAACTCCGGGAGTTGGTGATGGACAGGGAGGCCTGGTGTTTTGCGATTCATGGGGTTGCAAAGAGTCGGACATGACTGAGTGACTGATCTGATCTGATTTGTTTATTTTTGCTTTTATTTCCATTACTCTGAGAGGTGTGTCATAGAGGATCCTGCTGTGATTTATGTCAGAGAGTGTTTTGCCTATGTTCTTCTCTGGGAGTTTTATAGTTTCTGGTCTTACGTTTAGATCTTTAATCCATTTTGAGTTTATTTTTGTGTATGGTGTTAGAAAGTGTTCTAGTTTCATTATTTTACAAGTGGTGGACCAGTTTCCCCAGCACCACCTCTTAAAGAGACTGTCTTTTCTCCATTGTACATTCTTGCCTCCATTGTCAAAGATAAGGTGTGTGGATTTATCTCTGGGCTTTCTATTTTGTTCCATTGATCTATATTTCTGTCTTTGTGCCAGTACGATACTGTCTTTATGACTGTGGCTTTGTAGTATAGCCTGAAGTCAGGCAGGTTGATTCCTCCAGTTCCATTCTTCTTTCTCAAGATTGCTTTGGCAATTTGAGTTTTTTTGTATTTCCATACACGTGAAATTATTTCTTCTAGTTCTGTGAAAAATACGGTTGGTAGCTTGATAGGAATTGCCTTGAATCTATAGATTGCTTTGGGTAGTATACTCATTTTTACTACATTGATTCTTCTAATCCATGAACATGGTATATTACTCCATCTATTAGTGTCCTCTTTGATTTCTTTCACCAGTGTTTTATACTTTTCTATATATAGGTCTTTTGTTTCCTTAGGTAGATATATTCCTAAGTATTTTATTCTTTTTGTTGCAGTGGTGAATGGAATTGTTTCCTTAATTTGTCTTTCTGTTTACTCATTGATAGTGTATAGGAATGCAAGGGATTTTTCTGTATTAATTTTATATTTTGCAACTTTAGTCTACTCATTGATTAGCTCTAGTAATTTTCTGGTGAAGTCTTTAGTGTTTTCTATGTAGAGGATCATGTCATCTGCGAACAGTGAGAGTTTTACTTATTTTTTTTCAATCTGGATTCCTTTTATTTCTCTTTCTTCTCTGATCACTGTGGCCCAAACTTACAAAACTATATTGAATAGTAGTGGTGAGAGTGGGAACCATTGTCTTTTTCCTGACTTTAGGGGAAACGCTTTCAATTTTCCACCATTGAGGATAAAGTTTGCTGTGGGTTTGTCATATATTGCTTCCATTATGTTGAGGTATGTTTCTTCTATTCCTGCTTTCTGGTGGGGTTTTATCATAAATGGATGTTGAATTTTGTCAAAGGCTTTCTCTGGATCTATTGAGATAATCATATGGCTTTTATCTTTCAATTTGTTAATATGGTGTATTACATTGATTGATTTGTGGATACTGGAAAATCCTTGCATTCCTGAAATAGGCCCACTTGGTCAATGTTTGATCATTTTAATATGTTCTTGAATTGTGTTTGTTAGATTTTGTTAAGGATTTTTGCATCCATGTTCATCAGTGATATTGGCCTGTAGTTTTCTTTTTTTGTGGCATCTTTGTCTAGTTTTGGTATTAGGGTCATGGTGGCCTCATAGAATGAGTTTGGAAGTTTACCTTCCTCTACAATTTTCTGGAAGAGCTTGGGTAGGATAGGTGTTAGTTCTTCTCTATATTTTTGGTAGAATTCAGCTGTGAAGCTGTCTGGTCCTGGGCTTTTGTTTGCTGGAAAATTTCTGATTACAGTTTCATTTTCCATGCTTGCGATGGGTCTGTTAAATTTTCTACTTCTTCCTGGTTCAGTTTTGGAAAGTTATACTTTTCTAAGAATTTGTCCATTTCTTCCAAGTTGTCTATTTTATTGGCATATAGTTGCTGATAGTAGTCTCTAATGATCTTTGCATTTCTGTGTTGTCTGTTGTGATTTCTCCATTTTCATTTTAATTTTGTTGATTTGATTCTTCTCCCTTTGTTTCTTGATGAGTCTGGCTAATGGTTTGTCTATTTATTTATCTTCTCAAAGAACCAGCTTTTAGCATTGTTGATTTTGCTATGGTCTCTTTTGTTTCTTTTTCATTTATTTCTGCCCTAAGTTTTAAGATTTCTTTCTTTCTACTAACCTTGGGGTTCTTCATTTCTTCCTTTTCTAGTTGCTTTAGGTGTACAGTTAGATTACTTATTTGACTTTTTTTCTTGTTTCTTGAGGTAAGCCTGGATTGCTATGAACCTTCCCCTTAGCACTGCTCTTACAGTGTCCCATAGGTTTTGGGTTGTTGTATTTTCATTTGTTTCTATGCATATTTTGATTCCTTTTTTTTTTATTTCTTCTGTGATTTGTTGGTTATTCAGAGTCGTGTTGTTCAGCCTCCATATGTTGGAATTTTTAATAGTTTTTCTCTTGTAATTGACATCTAATCTTACTGCATTGTGGTCATAAAAGATGCTTGGAATCATTTCAGTTTTTTTTTTTTTTAATTTACCAAGCTAGATTTATGGCCCATTATGTGATCTATCCTGGAGAAGGTTCCATGTGCACTTGACAAAAAGGTGAAATTAATTGCTTTGGAGTGAAATGTCCTATAGATATCAATTAGGTCTAACTGGTCCATCATATCATTTAAAGTTTGTGTTTCCTTGTTAATTTTCTGTTTAGTTGAGCTATCCATAGGTTTGAGTGAGATATTAAAGTCTTGTATTATTGTATTATTGCTAATTTCCCTTTCATACTTGTTAGCATTTGCCTTACATATTGTGGTGCTCCTATATTGGGTGCATATATATTTATAATTGTTATTTCTTCTTCTTGGATTTATCCTTTGATAATTATGTAATGTCCTTCCTTGTCTCTTTTCACAGCCTTTATTTTAAAGTCTATTTTATCTGATATGAATATTGCTACTCCTGCTTTCTTTTGGTCTCCATTTGTTTTAAGGTGGGTCTCTTGTAGACAGCATATATAGGGGTCTTGTTTTTGTATCCGTTCAGCCAGTCTTTGTATTTTGGTTGGTGCATTCAAGCCATTTACATTTAAGGTAATTATTGGTAACTATGATCCCGTTGCCATTTACTTTGTTGTTTTGGGTTCGAGTTTATACACCCTTTCTGTGTTTCCTGTCTAGAGAACATCCTTTGGCATTTGTTGAAGAGCTGGTTTGGTGGTGCTGAATTCTCTCAGCTTTTGCTTGTCTGTAAAGCTTTTGATTTCTCCTTTATAGTTGAATGAGATCCTTGCTTGGTACAGTAATCTGGGCTGTAGGTTTTTCTCTTTCATCACTTTTAATATGTCTTGCCCTTCCCTTCTGGCCTGAAGAGTTTTATTGAAAGATCAGCTCTTATCCTTATGGGAATCCCCTTGTGTGTTGTTTGTTGTTTTTCTCTTCCCACTTTTAATATTTGTTCTTTGTGTTTGATCATTGTTAATTTGATTAATATGTGTCTTGGGGTGTTTTGCCTTTGGCTTACCCTGTTTAGGACTCTCTGGGTTTCTTGGACTTGGATGACTATTTCCTTACCCATTTTAGGCAGGATTTCAACTATTATCTCCTCAAATATTTTCTCATGGCCTTTCTTTTTGTCTCCTTCTTCTGGGACTCCTATGATTCGAATGTTGGGGCATTTAACATTGTCACAGAGGTCTCTGAGGTTGTCCTCATTTCTTTTAATTCTTTTTTCTTTTTTCCTCTCTGCTTCATTTATTTCTACCATTCTATCTTCTACCTCACTTATCCAATTTTCTGCCACATTTATTCTACTGTTGGTTCTCTCCAGAGTGTTTTTGATCTCATTTATTACATTATTCATTATATATTGACTCTTTTTTATTTCTTCTAGTTCCTTGTTAAACATTTTTGCATCTTCTCAAATCCTTGTCTCCAGGCTATTTGTCTATAACTCCATTTTGTTTTCAAGATTTCCAATCATTTTTACTGTCATTATTCTGAATTCCTTTTCAGGTTGAATCCTGCTCTTTTGTTTGGTTTGGTGGACATTTATCATGTTCCTTTACCTGCTGAGTATTTCTCTGCCTTTTCATCCTGTTTAGATTGCTGTGTTTGGGGTGGCCTTTCTGTTGCTGGCAGTTTGTGGTTCCTCTTTATTGTGGAGGTTCCTTGCTGTGGGGGGGAGGGGGTGGTGGTGGTGGTAAACGCTTAGCATGTCAATGTTTCCTGGTTAGGGAAGCTTGCATCGGTGTTTTGGTGTGTAGAGCTGGATTTCTTCTCTCTGGAGTGCAATGAAGTGTCCAGTAGTGAGTTTTGAGATGTCTATGGGTTTGGTGTGACTTTGGGCAGCCTGTATATTGATGCTCAGGGCTATGTTCCTGTGTTGCTGGAGACTTTGCGTGGTATGTCTTGCTCTGGAACTTGTTGACCCTTGGGTGGTGTTTGGTTTCAGTAGTAGTTATGGAGGCTTTTGGATGAGCTCTTATTGATTAATGTTCCCTGGAGTCAGGAGTTCTCTGGTGTTCTCATGTTTTGGACTTAAACCTTCTGCCCCTGATTTTCAGTATTATTCTTATAGTAGCCTCAAGACTTCTCCATCTATACAGCACCTATGATAAAACATCTAGGTTAATGATGAAAAGCTTCTCCACAGTGAGGGACACCCAAAGGGGCTCACAGAGTTACATGGAGAAGAGAAGAGGGAAGAGGGAGATAGAGGTGAGCAGGAGGAGAAGAGGGGGAATCAAAAAGGGAAAGATCAAGCTATCCAGTAGTCAATTCCCTGTGTGCTCGCCATAGTCTGGACCCCTCAGAGAAGTTCACAGAATTACACAGAGAAAAGAAGAGGGAGGAAGGAGACAGTGGTGACCACGAGGAGAATAGGGGAAATCAAGAGGAGAGAGATAGACCAGCCAGTAATCAGTTCCCTAAGTGTTCTCCACAGCCTAGAACACACAAAGAGATTCACAGTTTTGGGTAGACAAGAGAAGGGGGATGGTGGAGATAGAGGCAACCTGGTGGAGAAAAAGGAGAGTCAAAAGGAGGAGGGAGTAATCAAGCCAGTAATCACATTAGAAGTAAAAATGAGTATTTAAGATTGGGGTCTAAAAGGTAAAAAATTGATAACAAATACCAAAAAGTAAAGATTAAAATCTAGAGTAGAGGTTAGACTCTCAATAATTCAATATTAAAAAGACAAAACAAAGTCACGAATATTATAAAATATATATATAAAGTTTTCTTTTAAAATAGGGTCTCCTTTTTTGCAAGGTAAAAGTAGGTTATAAAAATTAAAATTAAAGGAGTAATAGAAGACTTAAAACTTAAAAAAAAATTTAAAATGATAATAGTAAAAATATATCTAGGAATTTCTCTGGAGCTGTTGCAGACAGTGTGGAGTCAGTTAGTTTCAGATAGTTCCTTGATCCGGCTTATACTTCTCAAGATCTATAGGCCCTTTCCAATGTAGTCGGTGCTAACTACAGAGTATTAATCTGTTGCACCTGTCACTTCCAAAGTTATTCCGTTTATTTTAGCTTCTTCTGTTTGCTGGTCTTTGGTGTTTAATTTCAAACCTGACACAAGGGAGCGAAGGTGGTCACTTATTTAGGCTCGCATGATCAGTCCTGCTGTGGGGAGGGAGGAACACTGCAAACAAATATCACTGATGCGTGTGGGGAGTGCTCGCAGTGTCTTGGCCGCCCTGGGTTTGCCCCCGCTCACGGTATGTGCACTTTCCAAGTCTACATTTCTCAGGCTCTCTAGGTTGTTCTGCTGGGGAACTGTCTGAGGTGGGCCCTGGGTTGCGTGTACTTTCCAGGTCTAAGCCACTCAGGTTCAGGTTCTCGGGTATTCCACAAAGGTGCAAACTTGGTTGGGCCTGCTTTTGTGCCCTTCCCAGGTCCAAGCAGCTCAGGCTACCAGGTGCTTGGAGAGTGCAGTCTCCCCTCATTGGGGAGTGCGTCTTATCACCTCCCGGGTCCCAGCCACTCGATTTCCTTGGTGGCAGCGGACGGGCCAGTTTCAGGTGTGCCATGTGTCTCTTCTGGGGAGCTGATCTCTGGCTGCGACCCTCCTGGGGGATGTCAACCATCCAGAATCCCAAGAAATCTTGGTTAGCAGCTGGAAGCCTGCTTGCAGTTTGGTAGAGGATGCCTCTCTGGGGACGAGATTGCCCCTTTCTGTCTCTGGCTGCCCCCCACCTGCCTCCCTGTCTCCAGCGGATGATGGGCCAGTGTGCAGCCTGCCAGCCCTCCTCTGGTATTCACTCAGTCCTTTGCTCTGTGAGCGTGCCTGGCAGTGCCTTAGGTAGGGCTTTTTGCGGGGTAGTTCTCTCTCTCTCTCTCTTTTTTCTCCACTCTCTCTGGCTATCCCACAGTTTGGGTTTCTATCTCACATTAGTTCCCTCAGGTTGCCCTCAGGGCATTCAGGCCCAGTCCTTACCCTAAGCAATGCAGCCCGTGCCTCCCTGTTCAGCCCCTGCTTCTGGTGGTGGATGTGTTGATAGTTGCCGTTAGACATGTAATCTGTGGGTTTTATTTATTTTTCCTCCTGGTTATGTTGCCCTCTGAGATTCCAAAACTCCCCACAGACCCACTGGTGAGGGTGTTTCCTGGTTTTGGAAATTTCTCCTGTTTTAAGACTCCCTTACCGGGATGGATCTCTATCCCTACCTCTTTTGTCTCTCTTTTTATCTTTTATATTTTGTCCCACTTCCTTTTGAAGACAACGGGCTGCCTTTCTAGGTGCCTGATGTCCTCCGTCAGCATACAGAAATTGTTTTGCAGAATTTGCTCAGCATTCAAATGTTCTTTCAATGAATTTGTGGGGGGAGAAAATGGTCTCCCTGTCCTATTCCTCTGCCATCTTAGGACTGCTCCCCCTAAAAATAATTTAGAAGATAACTTGGAAATACTAACTTTTATGTGAAATTTACTGATTCATTGGACCTAACTGATATGGAATTTTAACATATGTAGCTTCTGAACCCAACCCTAAAATAGTAGCTGTATTTTACTATGGGAATTTACTGCATATCAGTGTGATATTCCATAGTAAATGTATTCATGGATATATGAAAATTCTCACAGGTGTATGATAGTGATTTTGTACCTTGACAACTTTAGGGGGTTCCTACACATGTGTAAGTCCTAGTTTTTATTTTATTTTATTTTAAATCTTTGCATCAATTTTAAGGGGGATGCATAGATTTGAGGAAAGAAGAACACTTTGCTCTTTCCTTATCTCCCTTCTAAATGAGTCAAAAGACAGTAAAATTAATGAATAAGTTGAGTTTCTTTATATTGTTTTATTAATAAAGACTTTTGTAATTCCTTTACTTCAAAATATATCTAGCCAGCTGGATATGTTTTAGATACTTTCTATAAGAATAGCATATAATAGCATGTTGTAATATGCTGAAACATCCACATTTTCTTGCCTGGTTTTATAGGCAAGAATAAAAAGCATGCTTTAAGATCAAGGGAAATGTATATATTTGAACATCTTTCTGACAGTTTTAAACAATAACTCATGACTCTGTAGTGTTTGCATGGCAGTAATAGGCAGAGGCTAGATAAATTCAAAAATAGCACCTTGTGATGTATCAGAAACTAGTGAAACAAACAGACTCTACTTATATACATTCAGTCACTAGCATCTATAAGAACAAAATCAATAATAGTTCAAAGGGTAAAAAAAACATTACTTTTAAATAATAGCATATACAATAGAACTGTAGCTTCATACTGCTGCATATCTACTGATACAATGAACTAAGAAGAAAATAGTAAGACAGAGATAGTAGTTTTCTTTTGCGGTCTTTAAAAAAAATACAAAGTAAATATAACCACTCATTTTCAATGAAACTTTTATTTTCATGGTTCCTAGAAAAATATTTATACAATTGTATCATCTAATAGATCAGTCCTGGGTATTCTTTGGAAGGACTGATGCTAAAACTGAAACTCCAATACTTTGGCCACCTCTTGCGAAGAGTTGACTCATTGGAAAAGACTCTAATGTTGGGAGGGATAGGGGGCAGGAGGAAAAGGGGATGACAGAGGATGAGATGGCTGGATGGCATCACCGACTCGATGGACATGAGTTTGAGTGAACTCCGGGAGTTGGTGATGGACAGGGAGGCCTGGCATGCTGTGATTCATGGGGTAGCAAAGAGTTGGACATGACTGAGCAACTGAACTGAACTGAACAAATAAGCATACTATGATATAGGTATATAGCATAATTTATTATATGATATCTCACTAAAATAAAATTTATCATTAAATCAACAGACACTGAAATGAAATAATGAGTTTTCAAAACATACACTGGTTATTCTGAGTCACAGAATTTAAATGTATAATAGGATATGAAAAGAACAAAGCACAAAAATGTATGTTTGTGTATGTGTATATGTATAGTGATATCAACTTACAGAAAAATATACCAAAATTTTAAGTGTCAAAATATGTCAAAATATACCAAAATGTTTGGTGAAGCTTATTATGGTTGAAATTCATTTGTGCTGCATTAGTCATCATTTTTATAACTATTTACCATAAGCCATAAACTGAAATTTATATTTGGATTCATTTTTCTATCTGGACTATACAACCAAAGCTCACAAAAATAACATTGAAAACTTGGCACCATAGCAAATACCTAAAACACCAAAATTCAGTGAGGCTTAATATCTAATTACGTCTCATTTTCTTGGCATTACTGTATAACTATTTTGGCTCCTCTGATGAATTAATGGTCCTTCCATGTGGCTCTAGTGATAAAGAACCCATCTGCCAATGCAGGAGACATAAGAGGTGGGCGGGGTGGGGGGTGGGGATCTATCTCTAGGTCAGGAAGATCCCTTGGAGGAGGACATGGCAAGGACTTCCATACTCTTGCCAGGGGAATCCCATGGACAGAGGTGCCTAGCAGGTTACAGTCCAAAAGGTTGCAGAGTTGGACATGATTGAAGAGATTTAGCACACATGCATGATGAATTAATATTATATCATAAAATAGAACAAAAAGTAATTAAAAGATATGTCCATCATAATTTGCAGGGGTTTTTTTGTTGTATTTTCTAATATGTCTTGCTGTTTTCAAATTATGTTATACAAATAAATAAAAGAAAACTCAGTTAATATATTTGCTAAAATAAAACCAAATAAAATCACCATGGTTTTCTTTTTATTCAAGGAATCATAAATAGCATTAGTTTGAGGATGTTTTATTAATGACCATGATTTAGTAATAAGAAACTGACCATTTCAATATTTAATACAAATTAAAAGCTGATACCACTCAAAATTTTTCTCAACCAAAAATGTGTAAGACATCTTACAAAAAAGTAAGATTTTGATTGAAGGTACTTGGGCCAAGTTTCTAATCTGACACTTAGAATCTGCGCAATATTTATCTATTTTCTTCAACCTCCTATATACCATTATCTTAAATTACAAGGCAGTGTAAAAAATTGTTCATTTGTTTCCTAGGACTGCTGCAACAAACGATGACAAACTGGGTGGCATAAATTAAAAAAAAATAAAATTCCCTCACAGTTTTGAAGATTAGAAGTCTGAAATCAAGGTGTAGTCAGGACCATGCTCTTTCTGAAAGCTATAGGAGATAATTTGTTTCATGCCTTTTTCTTATCTTCTAACATTTCAGACAATCATCAGGGTTCCTTAGTTTGTACAGACATCATTCCTATCTATCTGTGTCATCATCTGATGTGTCCATCTCTGTCTCCTCTCCTCTTCTTATAAGGACACCAGTCATACTGGATGAAGGCCCATCCTACTCCATAGGCCTTCATATTAATTTACATTTTAATTACATTTGCAAAGACACTATTTCCAAATAAAATCACATTTACAGGTATCAGCTAGAACCAGACATGAAACGACTGACTAGTTCAAAATTGGGAAAGAAGTATGACAAGGTCGTATATTGTCACCCTGCTTATTAACTTATATGTAGGACACATTATGTGAAATGAAGCCTGGATGAATCACAAGGTGGAATTAAGAGTGCCAGGAGAAATATCAACAACCTCAGATATATAGATAATACCTCTCTAATGGCAGAAAATGAAGAGTAACTAAAGAGCCTCTTGATGAGTGTGAAAGAAGAGAGTGGAAAAGCTGGCTTAAAACTCAACATTCAAGGTATGAAATTTGAATGATGCAAAAAACAAACAAACAAACAAACAAACAAACTCAACATTCAAAAAGCTGACTTCATGGTGTCCATTCCCATCACTTCATGGCAAATAGAAAGGGGAAAAGTAGAAGCAGTGACAGACTTTATTTTCATGGGCTCCTAAATCACTGCAGATGGTGACTGTAACCATGAAATTAAAAGACTCTTGTTTTTTGGAAAGAAAACTTCAACAAACCTAGACAGCCTATTAAAAAGCAGAGACATCAATTTGCCAACAGCAGTCTGTAAAGTCAGTTATGATTTTTCAGGTAATCATGTACAGATGTGAGAGTTGGGCCATAAATAAGACTGAGTGCCAAAGAGTTGATGCTTTCAAATTGTGTTGCTGGAGAAGACTCTTCAGAGTCCCTTGGTTTGTAAGGAGATCAAACCAGTCAATCCTAAAGGAAATCAACCTGAATATTCAGTGGAAGGTCAGATGCTGAAGCTGAAGCTCCAATACTTTGGCCACATGATCAGAAGAGCCCACTCACTGGAAAAGACCATGATACTGGGAAAGATTGAAGGCAAAAGGAGATGGGTGTGGCAAAGGATGAGATGGTTAGATAGCACCACAAACTCAATGGACATAAATGTGAGCAAACTCTGTGAGACAGTGAAGGACATTGGAGACTGTCTTGCTGTAGTCCATGGGTTCGCAAAGAGCTGGACTTGACTTAGCAATTGAACAAACAACACAGATATCAGGAGTGAGAACTTCAAAAAAATTTTTTTTTTTTTTTTGTGGGAGGAACACAAACACCTAATAAAAATGCTGAACTCAAAAAAATTTTTAGAAAGATTAGATTATACTCAGATTCTCAAAGTTCTATACATTGTGGCCAAAGAATGTTAGTTGTGTTTTCCTTTTTTTGACTCTGTAGATTATGTGAATAATGACAATAATTCAATATAGTGAATAGAATGTCCTTGAACTTTCCCACATTGTCCCTGCTTTTACATTATTTAAGAATAAAATATGAAAGGCTTTGAAATTGAATGCTGGGTGTTATCTACTGCACACTTCCTTACTAGCTAATTCTATAAATTTCACACTTTTTATTGTTTCGGAGCTAGTTTGCAACTCTTCAAATTGTAGAAAACTACTAGTTAAACCAATGAAATGATTGTCTATAGTGACACAAATAAATTTTGTCAGATGGAGATGTAAATCATCCATAAGTAATTATTTTCTATTAAATTAATTTCAACCTTTTCGTCTGCTTCTAGGATTCTCACTTGAAATGTTTTTTTTAATATCTTGCTGCTTCTTCCATTAGTTAATGAGTTAAATAAAAATTTTTGTGTTCATTTTACATTTGCAAGACAGTTATGATTTTCCCTTTAAAAATTCTTTAATATTCCATGTCATTTATGAAAAGGCTTTGATGAATAAAGAGATGAAAAGAGCCAGTCATTTAATATCTCACCATCTCTCAACATGATATGCAGTACCTGAGTGAAAATGAACCGAACCCAAAAGCTTCATAACTTTTGATTTAAAGGGCAATTCATAGGAAAAAATCAAGGAGTAATTTCTTGGCAAAGAAAAATAGTGTTATACTTAAGGACTTCTTAAAGTAACAAGATTAAAGATTGTTTTACAATAAGACTTAATGCCCTGGAGTTCAACAACCAAATTGCTGATCTGATCCATATCACTTTAAAAGCGAAGCTTCAGAGCTAAGAGGAGTTCTTGCTTTAGTTAAGGAGTAGTTAAAGAGCTTTAGTCATTATAAAAACAAAGGAGGGAAATCTACTTCAGAAGAAACTGTACAATGGTATCTGAAAAGTATTTAGAGGAAGACATATATTTTTCTTTTCTTGTGTAAGGAAATACTGTGAAAGCTAGGCAGTTGTGCTGGTTTCACAATGTTGTAAATGTATAATTCATGCCACTGAATTATATACTTAAAACAAGAAAATGATAAACATATTATAATATTTTTACCATAACAAAAAATCAATCAATTCCAGAAGTAAGGATCTGTTTATAATCTGTCAATTTGTTCCATTCAACTGCATGTCTATCTTTGCACTAATACTACACTCTTTTTGTTTTAAATAAGAATTGTGCCTTTATTTACACTCTTGCATTTTATAATACCATAAGTCTTTTAGAAAAATAGTTAATACCTGTTCCAAAGGTCATCTTAAAACAACAAAATAGGAGACTATAAAAAGTGAATCAGCAGAGTTCAGTAGAATGGAGAATAAAGCAAGAGAATCCTTGTATCTTTCTTGCCACTGGTACAGATGACTAACATTTAATATCCACATCTATGATTGACATGCTAATTTTCTGCTGTAAATGATGAAAAAAAGTTAAAGCTTTGATTGGCTACTTGAAATGTTTATAACCTGCTGAAGTTTACTTTTTAATTCTATTTATTTTTGTATCTAATAGTATAGACTCAAAGTGGTATAGGACTGGTGGATCTAGTATTACCAGAAGCTCTGTTTGAAATTCCTTTTGACTCTGGAGTTTGTATCGGACTAGAAATCTCAAAGGAGTAGGTAACTGATAGAAAAATATTATTTTGGTTTCTGTTGCCTCCTGATCACTCAAGTTTCATCTGATTCTATTTTGTTTTATATATACCTTTTCTAAAGAACTTCTTTCAATGCATTTTAAGTAAGGGATTTTACTACAATAAATAAATATCTATTAAGCACTTACTACTTGATAGTCATTGTTCTAGATAGGACTAATCCTTATAAGATCCTTAGGAAATATTATTATATTCATTTTATAAATGAAGAAAATGAGACTTAGAAATAAAAATTCATGAGACTAAAATTAAACCATTTTCTCATGGTTTGTAAAGGTAGAATCAGGATTCAAATAAGGGTTTTTTTTGTTTCTTTGTTTTTTTCTTCTTTCTTTTTTTTTGAGACCCTGGGTTCTTGTTTTCTTAATTACTTTAGAATTAAGCACAGTGCATGGCACTTTACAGGCAGAATGAAGGATTTCAGACTGTCAATTCTAAGATCAAACTAGTTTCCAAGATAACTGTTGAACTCCTTAGAACTTTTACCTGTCCCAGTCTCTATTATACAAATGATTAATTTTTCCCATATATTTTACAATAAATATTGGCCACATCACTCTCTTTGTTCCTGAGAGGATATTATAAAATATTCTGGGGAGATCTCTAGGTTCAACATGGATTCATGCAAAGCTATTTAGTTTATTTTTCTGGTCATGCTGTGTGGTATGATTTTTAAGTATAAATCTTAGGTCCTTAATCTTAAAAGCTTTTGAATAGCAAAGTAAACCATTGGCAAAATGAAAAGACAACCTACTGAATGAGAAAAATATTTACAAGTGACATGACTGATAAGGGGTTAATATCAAAATATGTGAACAACTTAAAACAAACAAACAAACAAAAAATGAGCAGAAGACAAGATCGCCAGGAGCCAGCGTGAGGAACTCTGCCCGTGGCAAAGGCCATGAAGAAGGAG
Source organism: Bos indicus (assembly GCF_029378745.1). Lineage (NCBI taxonomy): Eukaryota > Metazoa > Chordata > Mammalia > Artiodactyla > Bovidae > Bos > Bos indicus. Next base: position 32,675,957 of record NC_091767.1, read on the forward strand.
GCTCGGCATATGCAAAGGCAGGATCGAGCCTCAGGAGTCCCCCTGGAAATTATCGAGCATCTACCCCCAAAACCAGAGTCTGCCTACTTTACTGATTTGTGCTCTAACCTACACCTCTGACTTTACAGGGGGCTGTCCCCCACCACCTCTCTCTAAAAAAGAATTAACTTAGAGCTCCAGTTAATAATAATTCCTGGGTGTGACAGGAGTGTTTCAACCTACAAATTCCTCTGAAAGTTCTCTAGCCTGCCTGACAGGTTTGTCTGGCCACATGTGATTGCTCACAGCCTCCCAACCATGAGAGGCACGAGATGCTTTAAACCTTCTAAAAACAGATTCTTTTGAGAAGTTAGAAAATTATTAGTGTAGTATAGTGGGCTGATTACAAATTGTATTGGTGAAGGGTTTTTAATTTGTTGAGCCAATGTTTACTGCTAAGTCTCCACATCCCCTGCTCTTCAGCACATTAATGAATATATAGAAGAAATAAGTATTAACCTTTGATATTAATCACGTTAGACCTTAGGCTAAGCAAATTCTTTCCTTAATTAAAACCCACTACACCCTCACCCTATAAGAATGTAACTTTATCTGGTGCCTTCGGCAGGTGGCATCTGTTTTAAGAATAATCACTCCTGGAGAAATAAGTGTTCTGGTTGACTGACCGCTGTCACAAGGAGAGGGTCATAAATTGTTAGCAGGCCCCCTGGCCAGAAGATGATGTAACACCCCTAAGGCCTTTGTATACATTTGTATGAAGCACCTGATTTTGATAAAGGTCAGAACTGCTGACCCTGCGTGACTTTTGTATTACATCTCTGTGTATAAAAGCAGACCCTGGAAAATAAAGAATGGGATCAGTTCCTAGAAAGACTGGTCTCCTCATGTTCTTTCTCTCACTTTCTGGCTGAATTCCCATCTGGAACGTGGAGGCTTGTCAAGACTACAAATTATGCCTGGGCTTCTAAGATCTGACTGGGGAGGCCTTAGTGTCTCCTCTCCTTCAGGAGAATGGAAGGACACCTGTGGCCTATGTAGGTGATGCCTGTCACCTTTGTAGGTGACGCAAATTTCTTGTCTTGAAATTTTATTGGCTTTCCACGTAAACCAAGTTATTCAGCCTCTTTTTAACACTGAATTTTCCTACTGAGCTATCCTTATTTGATCACTCTTTATATCTTTAATTCTATCGTATCCTGACCGCCGAAGCTGTCTCCCCTTCGAATTTCCTGGATCCACTGGGGCTGGACCCTGACAAGACATTTTCCAAGAAGACGTATAGATGCAAACAGGCACATGAAAAGATGATTAACATCACTGATCAGAGAAATGGAAATTAAAACCACAATGAGATATCACCTCATACCTGTCAGAATAAGTTCAGTTCAGTCACTCAGTTGTGTCTGAGTCTTTGTGACCCCATGGACTGCAGGATGCCAGGCCTTTCTGTCCATCACCAACTCTTGGGGTTTACTCAAACTCATGTCCATTGAGTCGGTGATGCCATCCAACCATCTAATCCTCTATTGTCCCCTTCTCCTCCTGCCCTCAATCTATCCCAGCATCAGAGTCTTTTCAAATGAGTCAGTTCTTCACATCAGGTGGCCAAAGTATTGGAGTTTCAGCTTCAGCATCAGTCCTTCCAATGAATATTCAGGACTGATATCCTTTAGGATGGACTAGTTGGTTCTCCTTGTAGTCAAAGGACTCCAAGAGTCTTCTTCAACACCACAGTTCAAAAGCATCAATTCTTCAGCACTCAGCTTTCTTTATAGTCCAACTCTCATGTCCATACATGAGTACTGGAAAAACCATCTTTGACTACATGGACCTTTGCTGGCAAAATAATGTCTCTGCTTTTTAATATGCTGTCTAGGTTGGTCATAACTTTTCTTCCAAGGAGCAAGTATATTTTAATTTCACGGCTGCAGTCACCACCTGCAGTGATTTTGGAGCCCCCCACCAAATAAAGTCTGTCACAGTTTCCTCTGTTTCCCCATCTATTTGCCATGAAGTGATGGGACCAGATGCCATGATCTTAATTTTCTGAATGTTGAGTTTTAAGTCAACTTTTTCATTCTCATCTTTCACTTTCATCAAGAGGCTCTTTAGTTCTTCCTCACTTTCTCGGAATGGCTACCACCAAAAAGAATACAAGTAACAAATGTTGACATGGATATAGAAAAAAGGAAACCCCTGCACACTATTTTTGGGAATGTAAATTTGTGCAGCCAATGTGGAAAACAGTATGGAGGTTTCTCAAAAAACTAAAAACAGAACTACCATGTGACCTAGCAATTCCACTCCTGGGTATGCATTCAAAAAAACCAAAAACACAAATTTGAAAAGATACATGCACACCAATAATCACAGAAGCATTATTTACAATCTCAAGGTATGGAAGCAACTTTAATGTCCACCGGCAGATGAATGGGCAAAGAATATGTGGTAAGTATATACAATGAAATGTATATACAATGGAATACTACTCAGATGTTAAAAGAAATACCATTTTGCCATTTTCAAACAATATGAATGGACCTGGAGATTATTGTGCTAAGTGACATAAGTTACTAACATAACTATACCTCATAAAATATATAAATTAAAGCAAACAAGTAAGAGAGAAGCACAATTCATAAACTTGAAAATTGGAAATTAATATGAATTTGAACTTAACATTACAGACTGAGTTCATAAAAAATGAAAGAAAAAATAAAACCAAGAACTATTTTCTTACTCATGTCCATATTAACATTAAAAATTTCCAGAGCTTTGATATTAAAAATAATATATTCTCATTGAAATAATTAAAATAATGTGAAACTGCAATATTATTATAAATAATTACTAATATTATCATAATGATGTGAATATAATTGGTATGGAAATTTGGACAGTATGTGATAGTCCTTAGTGAAACTAAGAATGTGTACTTCCTAGAATCCTAAAATTCCACTCCTGGATATTTTTACTTCAAAGAAACTCTCACATGGTGGCACAAAAAAAAACATAAAGAGTATTTATCATTCCAGTGCTGGAAGCCAATTTGGTAGTTATTCTAGGGAAAACAATAAATAATATGGGGTAGATATCTAAAATGGAATATTATTCAGAAATAAGAAAAAATTGACAAGATTTACTTATGAAAACATGGATGAATCCTTAAAACATTATATGATGCACAAAGTAAGAAAACAAGCAAGCTAAAAAGAATGAGATGCATAAGAAGTCAAAACAAATTTAAAATAAATACATAAACCAACATCATATCTTAGTTATACATATGTACACGAATTAGCATATGAAACTTATAGATAAATACACTGAAGGGTAAAATTTCATGTTAAGATGGATAGATTTTGGAAAGAAAGAAGAAAAGGAAATGGTATAAAATAGAACTGCATTAAGTAGTTAACGAAGGGCTTTAAACAAAATGAAAATAATAGCATATAAATAAAGGGACAAATAAGACAATTCTATACAACATATTGCTCTGGAGAAGGAAATGGCAAACCCACTCCAGTTTTCTTGCCTGGAGAATCCCATGGACAGAGAAGCCTGGTGGGCTACAGTTCATGGGGTCGCAAAGAGTCTGACGTGACTTAACAAAGCATACAACTTATTGACTAATACTGGCTTAGAATATGGAGAAGAATGATGAGACATTCAATGTATACAATTCATAAAAATGATGGCACTCTATTTTCATTCCTAGGATGATTAAGTAGTAGTAGTTTACTCGCTAAGTCATGTCTGACTCTTGCAACCCCCCAGATGGGAGCCTGCCAAGCTCCTCTGTCCATGGGATTCTCCAGAAAGAATACTGGAGTGGGTTGCCATTTCCATTCCTAGGATGATGAAGTAAATGTACATTATTTGTTTTCTCAGTTGCTCAGTCGTGTCCAACTCTTAGTGACCCCATGGACTGCAGCATGCCAGGCTTTCCTGTCTTTCACAATCTCCTGGAGTTTGCTCAAACTCATGTCCATTAAGTTGCCATTCAACCACCTCGTCCTCTGTCATCCTCTTCTCCTGCCTAATCTTCTCCAGCATCAGGGTCTTTCCCAATGAGTCAGCTCTTCACATAGGTGGCTAAATTGTACTCCTTCCAATGAATATCCAGGGTTGATTTTCTTTAGGATTGACTGCTTTGATCTCCTGCTGTCCAAGGGGCTCTCAAGAGTCTTCTCTGGCACGACAGTTTGAAGGCATTATTTCTTTGGCAGTCAGCCTATTTTATTGTCCATCTCTCACATCCGTACATGATTCCTGGAAAAACCATAGTTCATTTGACTATATGAACATTTGTCAGTAAAGTAATGTCTCTACTTTTCAATATGCTGTCTAGGTTTGTCATTGCTTTCCTTCCAAGGAGTAAGCGTCCTTTAGTTTCATGGCTGCAGTGACCATCTGCAGTGATTTTGGAGCCCAAGAAAATAAAGTCTATCACTGTTTTCATTGTTTCCCCATCTATTTGCCCTGAAGTGATGGGACTGGATGTCATGGCCTTAGTTTTTTGAATTTTGAGTTTTAAGCCAGCTTTTCACTCTCCTCTTTTACCTTCATCAAGAGGCTTTTTAATTCCTTTTCACTTTCTATCATAATGGTGATGTCATAAGCAAGTTAAAAAAAAAAAAAAAAATCACAGGTCCCAAACCAAAGATTGTCCCAGATTAAACTGACCATTTTCTGGAGTAAGTTTAGACAGCTGAGCCAAGCAGATGACCACTACTTTGCAGTTAAACTCTAAGTCCTTTAATTGTACTTAAACCAATTTATGCCTTGATATAATTTTATCTGTTGATGTAATTTTATGCCTTTTATGCTTTTCTAGAATTCCTTCTGAGATGCACACATTGTTACCAAACACTGTTGCCTAGGCATCTTTTTTAGGAAGCTGATGGATTAAAAGACCATTATAATTCCTGAAGAAGTGTATGGATAGTAAGGCGAGCAGATATTAAAGGGTGAAGGAGTTTTCTGGCCCTTCTCCAGTTTATTTATTTATTTTTATATTGTATTAACACCTTCACTTGAAGGGTAAGAAATTTAAATAAATTTCAGAAAACACTATAACACGTGCTAGTATGAAACATTCTCCAACTTTATGAAGTTTGCACTTGTTAAACAAAAAGCATTACAATAAATAATGCTCTAAGTATGAAAATAAAAACTCTATAGTTACTGAATAATTTAGCCATTCTTGCCATTGCACACACTACTTTACCCTTCTTTTGGTTTTTGAGAGGAAAGATTAAACAGTGAAAATAAATAGAGTATAATTTAATCTCATTCATATTTCTTCAGTTTGTTAAACTTGCAATTTAGACAATGTTCATTTAATCTAAGAAGGGTGATCTACAAAGTCATCTGGTTTTAAGTGGCATATTTATAATGTTGAGCAATCAAATATTCTGAGATTACTTCCTTGAAAGAAAAACTTGATTATCACTGTGGGAACATTGAGGTCCCTAGGGTAAAGGAAGAAAAGAACTTCCCATACAGATCAATATCTAATTTATTTGGCTATTAGGAAACTCTCAGCTTTGACCTATTTTATCTAAAAAAGGTGAGACAAATAAGGCAAGTCTATACACCATATTAACAAATATCCTAACAAAGGTTAGGATACCGAGAAGAATGAAGAGACATTCAAGACATACAAGTCGTCAAAATTATGGATATCTAGTCAAAAAAGCAGTGTAGGAATGTCCTGAACTCATCTCCTTCAATGGACACAACAAATATACAACTACATATGGCATAATTTCCTCTGAAAAAACTTAAAGCTGGATGAACAGAGCCTCTACATTTAAGAATAAAAGGGTGGCACTGAGAGAGTAGGAGAGGCAAAGATGCAGTCTTGCCAAATATAAAATCCAGCCCAGGCACAGTGGTCCACAAATGAGAAGGAATTCAAAGATAAAAAAACCTTTCCTAGAGGAGTAAGTAGTTTGTGCTCTTCATCACACACCCCAAGCCTTACATTTGGAAAAGAAGTAGCCAGCTCCACCAAAAGTGACTTTGAAAAACCAACAGGCAGTAAATCCAGAAAAGTCTAGGAGGGAGAATCTGCTCTTAAAGGCCTTCGGCACTGACTTAATCATCCCAGGACTCAATGCAAAAAACACTAGATTGAAAAGCACCTATTCCATTTGAGAAGGAGACCACTTATTGATTTTTACAGCATATACTGTAGAGACAGGAAACTGTTGTAACTCTTTCCAGGAATGGAGACTCTGGCAGAATTAATCTTTCTGATTTCATTTTGCACTGTTAACACCATCATTGGTTGAGCACTCTCTTTGAACTCTTTCTGTAAACTGACAGAGCTGGTGGGAATACACTGCTGAAAGTTCCCTAGCAGTTGCACATTCAGTTCAGTTCAGTCTCTCAGTCCTGTCTGACTCCTTGTGACCCCATGAATCGCAGCATGCCAGGCCTCCCTGTCCATCACCAACTCCCGGAGTTCACTCAGACTCACGTCCATCGAGTCAATGATGCCATCCAGCCATCTCATCCTGTCATCCCCTTCTCCTCCTGCCCCCAATCCCTCCCAGCATGAGAGTCTTTTCCAATGAGTCAACTCTTCACATGAGGTGGCCAAAGTACTGGAGTTTCAGCTTTAGCATCATTCCTTCCAAAGAAATCCCACGGCTGATCTTCAGAATGGACTGGTTGGACCTCCTTGCAGTCCAAGGGACTCTCAAGAGTCTTCTCCAACACCACAGTTCAAAAGCATCAATTCTTTGGCACTCAGCCTTCTTCACAGTCCAAATCTCACATCCATACATGACCACAGGAAAAACCATAGCCTTGACTAGATGGACCTTTGTTGGCAAAGTAATATCTCTGCTTTTGAATATGTTATCTAGGTTGGTCATAACTTTCCTTTCAAGGAGTAAGCATCTTTTAATTTCATGGCTGCAGTCACCATCTGCAGTGATTTTGGAGCCCAGAAAAATTAAAGTCTGACACTGTTTCCACTGTTTCCCCATCTATTTCCCATGAAATGATGGGACCAGATGTCATGATCTTCGTTTTCTGAATGTTGAGCTTTAAGCCAACTTTTTCACTCTCCACTTTCTATAGCCAGCTAACTTTAGCCCTTCCACATGGCAGCAGCAGCTCCAGCTAAGCAGGTAGTCATGTACAACCCACAGAGGAGATGCCCTTGAGTACCAATCTCTGGTGGCCATGGATGATCATGTGGACAATTTCCACATGTCTTCTGCATCAGTTCTGAGAGATATAATTGATTGAAATAATACAAAGACACTGAGGGTCAGGCCAAAGGAGACAGAGGAATGTATTCCAAATGAAAGAATTAGACTAACCCCAGAAAAAGGCTCTAATGAGAAGGAAATAAGCAATCCACCAATAAAGAGTTCAAAATAATGGTAGTAAAGATGTTCACCCAACTCAGGAGGAAAATAGATGAACATGGTGAGATATTCAACAAAGAGAAAATATAAGGATGTTCCAAAGAGAAATTATAGGCTGAGGATACAATAACAACTGAAAAATAAGCTAGAAGGATTCAGTGGGATACTAGATGAAGCAGAAGACTAGATCAGCAAGCTGGAAGACAAAGCAACAGATTTCACTCAGACAACCCAAAATGAAAAGAAAAAATTTTTAAGTGAAGATAATTTAAGGGAGATATGGTATAACATCAAGTGAACTAACATTTCCAATCTAGGGGTTCCAAAAGGATAAGAGAGAGAAAGGGCCAGAAAACTTAGTTGAATACATAATGTCTAAAAAATTTCATTTTTTGGAGAAGAAATTGGAATATTAAATGATCCAGTTATTCCATACTGGGTATTTACTCAAAAATTATGAAAACACTAATTCAAAAATTGAGATGTGCCCTATGTTTACTGCAGTGGTATGTATGATAGCTAAGATATGGAAACAATCTAAATATCTACTAATAGAGCACTGGATAAAGAAGATACAGTTTACATACACAGAGGAAAACTACTCAGCAATACAAAAGATTGAAATCCAATTGTATGATGATACATGGTAACTAGACTTTTGGTGATGATCACTTGGTAGTATCCACAGATATCAAATTATAATGTTGTAGACCTAAAATGTATATACTATAATGTACAGTTTTTACCTCAATTAAGAAAAAATTATATCTTATATAAGTGGTTTTGATACTGAAAATTATTTTATGATTATCTCTTAAATTTCTACAGTTTTTAATAATGGTTTCTAGAGTATCTTTAAATTTCCCTGCGTGTCAAAAAAAGTCACTAGATTGTACTTAATCTATTGTCCACTCTTTATTATTCATCTTATTGTGTGAGTATTTTTACTGGAAAATGTGAATATATAAATTTTAATTAAATAAAAATTACATAATGGTATAACATACCTAAGAGAAAAATGAAAGGACTTAAGTATCCTTTCTCTTACCTACCAAAATTAAACTTATATATATATATATATATAAAAGTTTATGGGAATTCTATTTGATATCTTTAATGTATTATAATTCAAAATTATTTAACTGGAATATAATTAAATACAGTATTAAAAAAAGAGCATCACTATGAAATTTCATTCATTCTAGAAATTTGAGAATGATTCCACATAAATTACTCTACTAATATTGTTCACTAGACACATGTTACTAGATAAAATGTAGAGAATTCTGCTTACAACGTTTCATATCTCATAAAGAAGCAGTGTCTTATGAAAAAGTCTCCTCACATGGTTTATGAGCTACATTCTCTTCTGGATCACTTTCTACATCTAGTAATTCCTCATTTGATCTTCTTTAAGATTAATCTTCCTCTATTCAGCTTTCAAAGTTAGAATTCCTAAATGCTGGATCCTAAACCATCTTCTCTACTCATTTTATATTTAAGATATACCGTTTATGTTGTTTCTTACGGTAAATTTAAAATGCATCACCTACCTAGCTCTCTCATTCAAACTCCTGTCTGATGTTTAAAATTATTTCATAAATCAGAATGGATCTATCAAAGGAAATTCAGGCTAAGGAAATCTAAAACTTAAATCACAACCTTCCCCTTATGGCCTTTTCTTAGTGTTTCTTGATCAGGAAATGACACCGTCATGCTTCTCGTTCATTAACTCCCAAGCTTAAGAGTTTTCTTTGACACTTCATTCTCCTATGAGTTCTTCATTGAGTCTATTTTATCCCTTCAAAAGGTCTAGAATTATTTCTCTACCAACATCATCATCAGACACAAGTTTCAAACATCTTTAATCTGTTTCTAACATGTATAAAGCCAATTGGTCCATTTGATGACTTTTCTTTTTCGTTCAACTCCATGCACACACTATGCTATTTTTCTCTGTGATCTTAATTTAATGACCTTTACAACCTCATCTTGTATCACACTTATCCTGGTTCCATCCTTTGGCCATACAAGCTTTCTTTTTGTCCCATAATGTTTCATGTTTTTGTTAATTAGAAGGCTAAGTACTTGGTCTGTCTCTTAGAATATTATGATTCATTCTCAGCTTTAAGTGGTATATTCCTAGAAATCTTTTAGCTGGAGAACAATTGACACATTTCATTCCTTGGGAAGTCTTTATTGAACAACCTTCTCCACTCTAACACTAACTCTAATATCATGTCAAGTTCTCCAGCACTTGCATAAAGACATATTTATATATGGAGAACTTAATGAAGTAATTACTTTGCATTTATTGCTGGGTATATGTGTTAAACACTTGCCTCCAATTCAAGTTTAGGCTCTATAAGGGTGGGGAACTTGTCGGCTTTGAGTCAAGATTGTAGCCTTATGGCCAGCATAGTCTTGCATGTACGGAAAATATTTGACAAATGCACAGATGTTGAAAAAACGTTTTATATTCAATACATTACTTGCTTAAAAAGTTTAAAAATAGACATAGGTAAATACATTCTTAAGATATTTTCATAAAAAATATATATAAATAGTGTTCAAACTACTGAACAATTGCACTCATCTCACAAAATAGCAAAGTAGTGCTCAAAATTCTCCAAGGTAGGCTTCAACAATATGTGAACCGGGAACTTCCAGATGTTCAAGCTGGATTTAGAAAAGCCAGAGGTCCCAGAGATCAAGTTGCCAACATCCGTTGGATCACTGAAAAAGCAAGAGAATTCTAGAAAAATATGTACTTGTGCTTCATTGACTACACTAAAACCTTTGATGTGTGGATCACAACAAACTGTGGAAAATTCTTCAAGATGGGAGTATCAGACCACCTTACCTGTCTCTTGAGAAATCTGTATACAGATCAAGAAGCAACAGTTAGAACAGGACATGGAACAATGAACTGGTTCCATATTGGGAAAGGAGTATGACAAGGTTGTATATTATTACCTTGCTTATTTAACTTATGTGTAGAGTACATCATGCAACATGCCAGACTGAATTAAGCACAAGTTGGAATCAAGATTGCTGGGAGAAATACCAATAACCTCAGATATGCAGATGACATCGCCTTTATGGCAGAAAGCAAAGAGGAACTAAAGAGCCTCTTGATGAAAGTGAAATAGGAGAGTGAAAAAGCTGGCTTAAAACTCAACATTCAAAAAACAAGATCATGGCATCCTGTCCCATCACTTCGTGGCAAATAGATGAGGAAACTGGAAACAGTGACAGACTTTATTTTCTTGGACTCCAAAGTCACTGCAGATGGTGACTATAAACATGAAATTAAAAGATACTAGCTCCAGGCTATGACAAACCTAGACAGCATATTAAAAAGCAGAGATATTACTTTACCAACAAAGGTCTGTATAGTCAAAGCTATGGTTTTTCAAGTCGTCATATATAGATGTGAGAGTTGCACAATAAAGAAAGCTGAGCGCCAAAGGATTGATGCTTTTGACCTGTGGTGTTAGAGAAGGCTCTTGGGAGTACCTTGGACTGCAAGGGGATCTACCAGTTAATCCTAAAGGAAATCAATCCTGAATATTCATTGGAAGGACTGATGCTGAAGCTGATGCTCCAATACTTTAGCCACTTGATGCAAAGAACTGACTCATTAGAAATGATCTGATGCTGGCAAAGATTGAAGGCAGAAGGAGAAGGAAGCGACAGAGGATGAGGTGGTTGGATGGCATCCTTGACTCAATGGATATGAATTTGAGCAAGCTCTGGGGGTTGGTGATGGACAGGAAAGCCTGGTGTGCTGCAGTCCATGGGGTTGCAAATAGTCGGATTGACTGAGCTACTGAACTGAACTGATCATGTTTCTAAAGAGTTACTGTTTTTTATATTAAAATACGATATGATAAGAAAGTCCAAAATATCACTACTGTCTAGCATTCTTTGAGAATTGCTAGACTATGCATTTAGAAAAGATAATGAAAATAATATATAAACATTAAAAATATGGAGAATATAAAACTATATTAATTTAAAACAATATGAGTTTATACCTTAAAAATCTAACTGAAGAGAATAAAAAAATAAAGATTTTATGTTTTAGAAATAAAAGTTAATTTATAAAGAAAGATCAAGTTTTACTACATAACAAAATGCAAAAGGAACAAATGTATCATATGGGGATTGTAAAATATACAGAATTTAAGATTAACTTTAACAATAAATGGTGAGGAATAATAAGGTAACTTTAAATCTATTAACTGACAGAATAGAAGCTTTAAATTAATATTAAAGTTATTTGTCCTTGGGTGAAAGTGTTAGTCACTCAGTCATGTCTGACCCTTTGAGACCCCATGGACTGTATCTGGTCAGGCTCCTCTATCTATGGAATTCTCCAGGCAAGAATACTGGAGTGTGTAGCAATTTCCTTATACAGGTGATCTTCATGACCCAGAGATCAAACCCTGATCTCTTGTATTGCAGGCAGATTCTTTACTATCTGAGTCACCAGGGAAGCCCAAAGTCTTTGGATAGGAAACAATTTTTTTAAAGGATATCTTAAAAAGTAAATAAAGTGAATGCATTTCCTTTCAGCAAACAGGAAAAAGCCAAGCAGATGCAAAATGTATTGTAAAGTTTTTCTAAAAATGAGACATTGTTTTAGAAATAGACTGAAAAAACAATGGAGACAGGAGAAAGCCCCACAAACCTGGGAATTTAATATATTTAAATGAATGAGAAAATTTTTGGAATATTTGAATTCCATAAGATAAAAATAGTATGTCTAGTATACAATATTATTAAAAAAATATAAATATCTCAATGTCAATATGCCAGCGAATTTGGAAAACTCAGCAGTGGCCACAGGACTGGAAAAGGTCAGTTTTCATTCCGATCCCAAAGAAAGGCAATGCCAGAGAATGCTCAAACTACCACACAATTGCACTCATCTCACACACTAGTAAAGTAATGCTCAAAATTCTCCGAGCCAGGCTTCAGCAATACATGAACCATGAACTTCCAGATGTTCAAGCTGGTTTTAGAAAAGGCAGAGGAAGCAGAGATCAAATTGCCAACATCCATTGGATCAATGAAAAAGCAAGAGAGTTCCAGAACTATGCTAAAGCCTTTGACTGTGTGGATCACAATAAACTGTGGAAAATTCTGGAAGAGATGGGAATACCAGACCACCTGACCTGCCTTTTGAGAAACCTTTTTGCCGGTCAAGAAGCAACAGTTAGAACTGGACATGGAACAACAGACTGGTTTCAAATAGGAAAAGGAGTACGTCAAAGCTGTATATTGTCACCTGCTTATTTAACTTATATGCAGAGTACATCATGAGAAATGCTGGGCTGGAAGAAGCACAAGCTGGAATCAAGATTGCCAGGAGAAATATCAGTAACCTCAGATATGCAGATGACACCACCCTTATGGCAGAAAGTGAAGAAGAACTGAAGTGCCTCTTGATGAAAGTGAAAGAGGAGAGTGAAAAAGTTGGCTTAAAACTCAACATTCAGAAAACTAAGATCATGGCATCTGGTCTCATCACTTCATGGCAAACAGATGGGGAAACAGTGGAAACAGTGGCTGACTTAATTTTGGGGGGCTCCAAAATCACTGCAGTTGATGACTCCCGCCATGAAGTTAAAAGTCGCTTACTCCTTGGAAGGATAGTTATGACCAACCTAGACAGCATATTAAAAAGCAGAGATATTACTTTGCAAAAAAAAGGTCTGTCCAGTCAAGGCTATGGTTTTTCCAGTAGTCAGGTAGGGGTGTGAGATTTGGACCAAAAAGAAGGCCGAGTGCCAGAGAATTAATGCTTTTGAACTGTGGTGCTAGAGAAGACTCTTGAGAGTCCCTTGGACTGCAAGGAGATCCAACCAGACCATCCTAAAGAAGATCAGTCCTGGGTGTTCATTGGAAGGACTGATGTTGTAGCTGAAACTCCAATACTTTGGTCACCTGATGCAAAGAGCTGACTTATTTGAAAAGACTCTGATGCTGGGAAAGCTTGTGGGCAGGAGAAGGGGATGACAGAGGATGAGATGGTTGGAAGGCATCACCAAGTCGAAGGACATGAGTTTGGGTGAACTCCAGGAGCTGGTGATGGACAGTGAGGCCTGGCATGCTGCAGTCCATGGGGTTGCAAAGAGTCAAACACTACTGGGCAACTTAACTGAACTGAAATAGCTCACATGAAAAAAAAAATGTACTTTATTACCACAGATCTGTAAGAGAAGTGAGATAATATCCAAAACTGACTATGAAGGGACATTACTTCCCCCATTAATAATCACATAAATGCAAGTTAAAAGAAACAGTTGGATACATTTTTTAACCTTTCTTCCTGGACTAAAATATGGGAAAAGGGCAATCGCATGTTAGTGTGAAAAGAAGCTGCCTCTGGGTGATGCAGCTTCAAAATGAGGGTATCAGTTTAAAATATGCATAGTCTTTGACAGATATTTTATTTCTAGAAATTCATCCTGATGAGATAATTGAACAAGAACATGAAAATATATTTATCAGAAAATATTATTTCAGGATTTAAACAAGAAAAAGGGATAAATAAGAGAATAATAGAATACACCGTTAAAATACATCCATATATTGGATTGAAACATATTCCTTAAAATAATGAAATCTATAGGACATTATACCTATTGCCATGGTATAATGCCTCTAGTTTTCTTTCTTTTTTCTTTTTTTAAAATAAAAAGTAGTTTATAGGACATAGCATATGTAATCAACATGAATAAAATATCATATTTGTTTTAGTACATTATGTGTTATTTTACTAAACTTGACATTTGCAAGTGCACATTTCTTATGGTTCAACTTCCATAAGTCATTTTGCCTATGAATGAAGGTCTTATCCAGGGAGCTGAGCCTGTGTCAGGAGGGTTGCTTCAAAGAGGTAGGCAGTTATACTTTAAATAACTGAAAGTAACACAAGCCTGTGTGACTGCTTGTTTAGGGATGAATGCCTCATAAATTAAAATTACATATGCTGGAAACCTAATCAATACTTCCAGTTCTGATCTCCAAGGTGAAAGTCACTAGGCTAGATGGTCTAAAATTCAGGCATTGATTTAAAACACAGTCACTTTGCGTATGACCATTTTGTGGAAGTCCTCATTGAGCATTAAGGTTTATATACTTAATGATGGTAAACGTCTCTCAAGAGAATGCTACTGGGCTAGAGAATTTGTGCCTGGTATTATATCTGTGTGGTACTATTTTTAATGTTTTAAATTATTCCTGGCATTTCAGTTTATGTTTTATATTTCATAAAAGAACACAATCATTTCTGGATCAGCACATTAAATGTATTTTCATTTTAATATCTTTTTTTATGAGGCAGAAAGTAAATATAAAGCCCCCAAACATAGAAAAAAGTCACATTTAATGAGGTTTTAAAGCTGAAATATCTGTAAGGTTGATACCTTTCAACATATGATGTGCATAAGATGTGACAAAACTTCTTAACTAATAGAAAAGACATTATCCATTGCCTTAAAATAACCTGTGAAATATTTTAAAGAGAAATTTGCAGTAAGACAAATTAACTATAGAATATGTTCCACAGGGAGATCAAAGAACTGTGCAAGCATACTGACAGATACATTTCTTTTATCTAAAAAATGTGTTTAATTCAAGTGTTAATAAAACCTCTATTCCTGAGAATCAGTATTCTTAAAAATATCAATGTAAGTGAGAAACATTCATAGATATTTAAACATTGGAATCATTCAAATTTTTTGTAAATTCTTATTACAAATTTAGTATGGAGTTGATAAAATAATATCTAATTTGCATAAATTAATGTTTATAAATGCTTGTGAAAGCAAAAATATAATTTAAGGCATTTGGTGCTTGTACTCTTTCATGAAACTATTAGGTCACTGCTTGTAAGTGGAAATGGAAGAAGATTGTCTTAAATATGACCACTGAATTGAGTTATTTAGAATTAAAACTGTCATCCTCCTAATATATCAGTTCAATATGTGACCTTTACAAAACTGCATGTTTTTATCTCAAAAAAGAATGGTCCCTCAAATTAATTTTATATTGCTTCTTATGGGATGTTTAAATTATATTTGTACCCTCTTTAATTTCTTCTATACTTAATACATTTCACATCTTAAATACTTTTTTAAAAAAACATACATTGTTGACAATCATCCTGTATTAACTCTCAGACTTCACTGAAAAGTCTTTACAGGGTAACTGTCTTTCATCATCTGCTGTATACTACTCCCAATAATTAGATTGCTTTGCCTATCAGTCTGTCATCTATTAAAATACACCCCTTGTATAGTTTCAGGTAATACTATTAAAGCTATTCAACAGAGTGAGTTAGAAGCCTTTCTAGGGCCCAAACTTAGCTACACTTCATACAAAATACTTAAGTTTAATTACTTTAGTTAAGGGGCTTCCGGGTTGGTTCAGCTGGTAAAGAATCTGCCTGCAATTCAGGACACACAGGAGATGCGGGTTAGATCCCCAGGTTGGGAAGATCCCCTGGAAGAGGAAATGAGAATTCACTCCAGTATTCTTGCCTTAAACAATCCCATGGACAGAGCAGCCTGGTGGGCTGCCTTTCAGAGTCGTAAAGAGTTGGATATGACTGAGCAACTAAGCATGCATGCCTGCCCATGTGCACTTCAGTTTAATTCATATAGTCTCCTTTTAAATATCTATAAAATGGAAATAAAATATTTCTCATGTGGGTTCTTGGTCATGATTACATGATAAAATGATTACATAATAAATGTATGAAAAGTTCCTGTGCAGGGATTGACAAAGAGTAAATAATTTTCTATATTGCTATCTATGTTGTTTTCTCTGTTATTACTGCACTAACCGTTTGTCTCCTAGGATGCTTGCTTTCTTTCTTAATGTCCTTTTTTTAAAGACATCTTATAAGTTTTATTCTGAGGCTTTTTTTTTTTTTCCTATGTGTCTTCCTACTCTCAAGGTCAGACTTTAACAGCTGTAATATCAAGTACAGTTTACCCTTGAACAATGCATGGATTGTGGGCACTGATCTTCCAATGCAGTCATGTAAAACTTACATTTGGCCCTTCATATCCATAGCTCCACAGAAACAAATTTAAACAACCATGGATTCAACTGGTGTGAATGATATAGTACTGTAGTATTTATTACTAAACAAATTGATGTAGAAGTCAACTTGTGCATCGCAAACCTATGTTGTTTAAGAGTCAACTGCATGTACTTCTATCTTTGGTTTTTTATCAACAATCTGGGTCTAAATATCAATATTTTATTGTCTTCAATAAAAAGCATTTCACATTAGAATAACTGAAATTTCTTCAAGGAGATTCTCTAGCTTAGATATACACTGTCCAAAGCCCTTTGGAAATGTCAACCTTGTCTAACAGAATTTGGGAATTTCTTAACTAATTGTGAAGTCAACTATTCTAAAAACTGCTTATTGTTCATCTTCAACAGGAACACAAAAATAACTGGTTAAATTGGGTACTGTGATCATCTGCTGAAGTGTGAAAAAGATTTTGCAGAGCTTCCGTCATCTAAGGAGAGTCAATTAGTACCTAAACTATAATTACATAACTAAAATATGGTTGTATATTTATAGATTTAGATTAGATTAGATTAAGCTAAATCTACTTTAAAGACTTACAGAGCATACAATCACTGATCAAATTCTAATTACCATGTTAAATCAGACAATTTAATGGAAATAAATATTAATGTGTGAATACAGTGGCTATACATAAAAACAAAATTTTACTTGATTATTTAGTTGATTTTAAATGGGTATATGACACTCAGCAAAATAGAGCTAAGAGAGTTAACACCATATGAAATTCATAGTTTTATTCAGTGAAATGAGGCAAATCTGCACTTGAACTTCCAAAATGTAAAAAGAACACATGCCTTGAAATTGCATAGGAACAATATTGCATAGCAACATGGAATGTTAGATCCATGAATCAAGGTAAATTGGAAGTAGTCAAATTGGAGATGGCAAGAGTGAACATCGATATTTCAGGAGTCAGAAACTTAAATGGACTGAAATGGGAGAATTTAATTCAGATGACCATTATATCTACAACTGTGGGCAAGAATCCTTAGATGAAGTGGAGTATCCCTCATAGTCAACAGGAATCTGAAATGCAGTATGTGGGTGCAATCTCAAAAATGACAGAATGATCTCTGTTCGTTTCCAGGGCAAACCATTCAATATCACAGTAATCCAAGTCTAAGTCCCAACCACTAATGCCAAAGAAGCTGAAGTTGAATGGTTCTATGATAATCTAGAAGACCTTCTAGAACTAACACCAAAAAAAGATGTCCTTTTCACCATAGGGGACTGGAATGCAAAAGTAGGAAGTCAAGAGATACCTGGAGTAACAGGCAAGATTGGTCTTTGAGTACAAAATGAAGCAGGGCAAAGGCTAACAGAGTTTTGACAAGAGAATGCACTGGTCATAGCAAACATCCTCTTCAAACAATAGAAGGGATGACTGTACATATGGACATCACCAGACAGTCAATACTGAAATCAGATTGATTATATTCTTTACAGCTGAAGATGGAGAAGCTCTATACAGTCAGCAAAAACAAGACTGGGAGCTGACTGTGGCTCAGATCATGAAACCATTATTGCAAAATTCAGACTTAAATTGAAGAAAGTAGGGAAAACCACCAGACCATTCAGATATGACCTAAATCAACTCCTCTATGACTATACAGTGGATGTGACAGACAGACTCAAGGGATTAGATCTAATAGACAAAGTGCCTGAAGAGCTATGGACAGAGGTTCATTATATGCTACAGGAGGTAGTAATCAAGACCGTCCCCAAGAAAAAGAAATGCAAAAAGGCAAAATGGTTGTCTGAGGAGGCCTTAAAATAGCTGAGAAAAGAAGACAAGCAAAAGGAAAAGGAGGAAAGGAAAGATATACCTATCTGAATGCAGAGTTCCAAAGAATAGCAAGGAGAGATATGAAAGCCTTCCTCAGTGATCAATGCAAAGAAATAGAGGAAAACAACAGAATGGGAAAGACTAGAGATCTCTTCAAGAAAATTAGAGATACCAAGGGAACATTTCATGCAAAGATGGGCTCGATAAAGGACAGAAATGTTATGGACCTAACAGAAGCAGAAGATATTAAGAAGAGATGGCAGGAATACACAGAAGAGCTATACAAAAAAGATCTTCACTACCCAGATAATGACAATAGTGTGATCACACTCCTAGAACCACACATCCTGGAATGCAAAGTCAAGTGAGCCTTAGAAAGCATCACTACAAACAAAGCTAGTGGAGGTGATGGAATTCCAGTTGAGCTATTTCAAATCCTATGATGCTGTGAAAGTGCTGCACTCAATATACCAGCATATTTGGAAAACTCAGCAGTGGCAAAAAAACAGGAAAAGGTCAGTTTTCATTATAATCCCAAAGAAAGGCAATGCCAAAGTATGTTCAAACTACAGCACTATTGCACTCATCTCACCCGCTAGCAAAGTAATGCTCAAAATTCTCAAATCAGTTTCAGATGTTCAAGCTGGATTAGAAAAGACAGAGGAACCAGAGATCAAATTGCCAACATCCGTTGGATCCTAGAAAAACCAAGAGAGTTCCAGAAATACATCTACTTTTGCTTTATTGACTATGCCAAAGCATTTGACTGTGTGCATCAAAACAAGCTGTGGAAAATGCTTCAAGAGACAGCAATACCAGACCACCTTACCTGCCTCCTGAGAAATCAGTATACAGGTCAAGAAGCAACAGTTAGAACCAGATATTAAACAATGGGCTGGTTCCAAGTTGAGAGAGGATGATGTTAAGGCTGCATAATGTCACCCTGCTTATTTAACTTATGTGCACAGTACATCATGCGAAATGCCAGGCTGGGTGAAGCACAAGCTGGAACCAAGATTGCTGGAAGAAATATCAATAACCTCAGATATTCAGATGACACCACCCTTAAGGCAGAAAGCGAAGAGTAACTAAAGAACCTCTTGATGTAAGTGAAAGAGGAGAGTGAAAAAGCTGGCTTAAAACTCAACATTCAGAAAACTAAGATCATGGCATCCGGTCCCATCACTTCATGCAAATAGATGAGGAAACAATGGAAACAGTGACAGACTTTATTTGGGGGCCTCAAAATTACTCTAGATGGTACTGCAGCCATGAATTTAAAAGATGCTTGCTCCTTGGAAGAAAAGCTATGACTAACCTAGACAGCATATTAAAAAGCAGATACATTACTTTGCCTACAAAGGTCTGTTTAGTCAGAGCTATGGTTTTTCCATTGGTTATGTATGGATGTGAGAGTTGGACCACAAAGAAAGCTGAGCACTGAAGAATAGATGCTTTGGAATTGTGGTGTTAGAGAAGACTCTTGAGAGTCCCTTGGACTGCAAGGAGATCCAACCAGTCAGCCCTAAAAGAAATCAGTCCTGAATATTCACTGGATGGACTGATGCTGAAGCTAATGTTCCAATACTTTGGCTACCTGATGTGAAGAACTGACTCATTGGAAAAAAATCCTGATGCTGGGAAAGATTGAAGGCAGGAGGAAAAGGAGACAACAGGAAGTGAGATGGTTGGATGGCATCGCCGACTCGATGGGCATGAGTTTCAGCAAGCTCTGAGAGTTGGTGATGGACAATGAAGCCTGGCATGCTGCAGTCCATGGGGTCGCAAGGTGTTCGACACAGCTGTTCAACAGAACTGAACTGTACTGATGCCTTGAAAATATAGAAAAAATACACTACTCGTACTCCATTAAGTTTTTAAACTAAGAATATCAAATACTTTCATTAACAACATTTCTAGCTCTTCTTATGGTGCAGAGAGAACATCATCAAAATCCTTGAATGTTTATAATAAAATAATTTATGTAAGAATATTCTGAAATGCTTAGCACAGTGTAAAAGACTTTTGAGTGCCTCAAGACCACCGATACATGATAAATGGAAATTCACTTCAATTCCTACTTTCATATAAAATCTCTACATAAATGATAAATGACATTATTTAATGTAACCTTAATAATGAGATGCTCTTGTGCTCAGTCACTTCAGTCATTTCTGACTCTCTGCATCCCTAAAGATGTTGTTTCTGGTGGTTCAGATGGTATAGAATCTGCCTGCAATACAGGGGACTGAAGTTCGATCCCTGGGTCAGGAAGATTCCCTGGAAAAGGGCATGGCAACTCACTCTAGTATTCTTGCCTGGAGAATTCTGTGGACAGAGGAGCCTGGAAGGCTACATACTGTCCATGGGATCATAGAGTTGGACACAACAGAGTGACTAACACTTTCACTTTTAAGGTTATTTCTATTTTCAGAATATTTAAAAAAGTATTCCTATAAAATGCTGTTGTATATGTTCACATGCAATGATGTGTTCATCTTCATATCTCCTTAATTATTTTAAAGCCTATCTTTATTATATTTTCTTTAATAAGAACTTCAATTCTCCCTTTTTTAAAAAATTGCTTCATATTCTGATTCTGTTGATTTGCAATGTTTATTTTTTATGTATGTGAATATGTGCACCTGAAAGTGTTATTTATTGCTTATAGTAACTCTTATTCATGACTTCATCTGTTGAGAAACTTAGTCTTCAGAACCTGTTTAATCATTTCTATTTTTAAAGAGTATACCTGTAAAGATATTTTGTATTTTTTTTAAAGATGTCTTGGGTAAAATATAAGTAGGCAGAGCCATTTCATACTAAATTTTAAGCTTTTCAAGGATTAAGTGATAAATTTACAAAAGTTATTGCAAAAAAGAAAAACAGAAAAGTTCCCAATTTATTTTCTGATGTGAGGAAAATTCTAACACAAAATAAGACAAAAAAGGTATTACAAGGAAAGAAAACTAAAACTCAACATCATTAATAACACGCATAACCATTCTTCACAAACTACTTGCAAATCCAATCTAGCTATATAAAACAAATACATTGTGATGAATTATGTTTCTTCACCAAAATACAAAGTAGGTTTTAATTTGGAAAGTCTGTGTAACTCATTAACAGAGTAAAAGAGGGGAAAAAAATGCAGGATAATCTCAATAGATTAAAATAAAAGTATTTGGCAATATTCACACTAATTCATGGTAAAAACCTTTAGCAAACACAAATGGAAGGAAGCGTTCTTCACTTAATTAAGGGAATATTTCTAAAACCCACAGCCAACATCTTGATGAGAGACTGAATATATTACCTTTAAGACTGGGACCAAGGCAAGGAAGCCTTAATCATCACTTCTGTTCAGACTTTTACAGGGGAATCTAGGTATTTTTAATAGGTAAATACATGCAAATAAAAGTAATAAATATGAGAAAGGAAGAACCAACACTAATTATTTAGCAACAGCATCATTGTATTTGGAGACAGCCCTGTAGAATCAACAGAAATCTAAAACAAATAAGTTCATCAGGATAAAGATGTAAAAGAAATACATGAGAAATATTAGATTAAGCCATCAAAGAAAAAAAAAATCAATGGTTAGTCATTAATAAATGAAATATAAAATTCAGTTCAGTTCAGTTCAGTCACTCAGTCGTGTCTGACTCTTTGCTACCCCATGAATCGCAGCACTCCAGGCCTCCCTGTCCGTCACCATCTCCCAGAGTTCACTCAAACTCACGTCCATCAAGTAGGCGATGCCATCCAGCCATCTCATCCTCTGTCGTCCCCTTCTCCTCCTGCCCCCAATCCCTCCCAGCATCAGAGGCTTTTCCAATGAGTCAACTCTTCACATGAGGTGGCCAAAGTACTGAAGTTTCAGCTTTAGCATCAGTCCTTCCAAAGAACACCCAGGGCTGATCTCCTTTAGAATGGACTGGTTGGATCTCCTTGCAGTGCAAGGGATTCTCAAGAGTCTTCTCCAACACCACAATTCAAAAGCATCAATTCTTCGGTGCTCAGCTTTCTTCATAGTCCAACTCTCACATCCATACATGACCACAGGTAAAACCATAGCCTTGACTAGATGGACCTTTGTTGGCAAAGTAACGTCTCTGCTTTTAAATATGCTATCTAGGTTGGTCATAACTTTTCTTCCAAGGAGTGTGCATCTTTTAATTTCATGGCTGCAATCACCATCTTAAACTATCATTAAAAATAGCTTAAAATAAAATATTGGTAATTATTAAAAAAAAATTAAACTCCTTATCTTGAAATCTATAAAATATTGTTGACAAAAATGTGCAGAAGCCTAAATCTTTGAAGAGATATACTATAGTCATGGATAAGATACTCAATCCTTCAACAATGTTCATACATTCAGTGCATTTGTAATCTAAATTCTAATAGAATTTTTTGAAAAAATTAACAAGTTCATTTTAAGCTTGAAAAGGAAATGTAAAAGACCTAGAATATCTTTAAAATTATATAATAAAAAAATTAGAGGATTTAAATCACTTCATTTGAAATCTTAGTACAAAATTTCATTAAGACAGTGCAGTTATCACATAAAATATAAAAATAAACTATTGAAACTGCATAGTTTCCAAAAATAGACCATGCAATGACATTGAATTGCTCTTCCATGGAGTCATTAAATAATGAATCCTGTACACACTTTAGTAAATACAAGGAGTTCAACTGAAAGAGCCCATTTCTATGCATATAAAATTCAAGAACAATCAAAATTAATTTAATGTGACAAAAATTAGAAAGTGTTTGCAGAATCAAAGCAAAATAAATAAATAGAAAGGGACATGGCAAAATTTTCTTATTTTACTTGGTGTTGCATGGGAACAGAAAAACATCAAAGCTCATCAAACTGAATATTTAGGATCTTTAACTTTTTCTATGTTAACTACATTTCAACAAAATATAATTAGAAAATAGGTTCATAAGGATAACAATATGAATATGCAAAAAGTACAGTACCAGTGGCCTGAAATGTTCTTTGTCCAATTACTTGAGATAAAGCATATGAAGAAGCCAAAGGCCTGATAATGATTTTTTCTTGCAAATTCTCCTAAGAGATTTGAATTTAATCCTGTAAGCTTGAGACAAAATTGGAGGATTTTATATAAAGAAATGAGCTGATGGGTTTAACCTCTTAGAAAGATCACTTAGGCATCTGACATTGTAGGACAAAATAGCACAGTACATTAATTAGTACTGTCAGTTGGCTACTATGATAAGAAATAATGAGGACCTGAATCTGAGAAGCACCCGTGGCAATGTAAAGTGAAAGGAGATATTCAGATTCTAAAGAATGAAAGTTGCATTTAATTAGTTGGGCAGCTGTCAAAACTACATTTTGGGTTTCTGGCTATAGAAGAGGTTTCTTCAACAGAATAGCAAGTGTAAGAGAAAGTGCTTCTCTGGAGGAGATAACAATTTGTTTAATTTGGCATGTTGAAATTTGTATGTATGAGAACCATGTAGGTTTTAAAAAACAAAACAAAGCCTAGCAAATAATAATTCAGTGAATTTTTACCTTTAGATAAGAGTTTTGCTTGGGTTACATCACTCAGAGTCCTAAACATACAGGTATAAAAGCATACACATTAAAGTATGAGTTTTACAGATATTATCAATCACCTTCAACCACACCTCTTACTGAATAAGTTGAACTGATTACTATTTGCAGCAAAGTATTACACACATCATGGGGAACAATTGGCCACCTCAGTAAGTGGATGTTATAAAAGACTTATTAAAGGATTTGGACTTGTGTTTTGTTAGTAAGGAAACAATTAATGAAAGCAGTGTTTTGCTTGGCATGAGACACTTTTCCTTTATTAGGCAATAAAGAAAAACTATGGCTAGGTATCTTAAAAAAATATATATATAGGGAAGGGAGATTAGAGCCCAGCTAAAGCTGAATTGGTAAAGGAATAGTCAGTGACTCATTTTAGTCAGGTTTACTTGGCATTTTCTGGCACAGAAAACATTCCAGTTTTATCTGTATTCAGTCATCACTATGAGTGTTCTTACTTTTGTCTTGAAACAGTATGGTTACAGAATATCCTTATCTGACATTTCTGTTCTATGAAATAGTTTCTGCTCTGCAAGAGAATACCAGGACCTAACTGAAAGTGCCAAACTGTAGTAATATTGGAGTCTGAATGACAGCACCAGCCCAGCTTCTGCATATCAGGGACTGGTTTATCTTTCTCAATATGAAACACAATTAGGTAGATGGCAATTGGGATTGAAGAAGGGCCAAATCAGAATTTTCAGGAATATTAGCAACTTAAGAAATTTTTTGTTGTTGCTCAGTCACTAAGTTGTGCCCGACTTTTTCTGATCCCATAGACTTGTAGCACACCAGGGACCTCTGTCCTCCACTATCTCCCTGAGTTTGCTCAAATTAATGTCCACTGAATTGGTGATAAAATTTTTAAGAGAAAAATTTTAAGAGAAGGTAAAATTGAAGAGATTGGAGAAAAAAAAAACCATAAAGTTTTAAGGAAAAAGAGGATGAATAATAGGAAATAAATAAATCTTTCAAGAATAGGGCTGGTAACTAGAGAACCATGTTGTTATTAGTTGCTCAGTGTATGTCCAACTCTTTGGATGCCATTGACTTTAGCCCACCAGGTTTCTCTCTCCAGGGATTTCTCAGGAAAGAATACCAGGGATCAAGTCCACGTTTCTGCTGTCTCTTGCTTGGCAGGCAGATTATTTACCACTGTGACACCTGGGTAGCCCCCAGGAGAGCCATGCTGAGCTGTGCTGTGCTTAGTTGCTCAGGCATGTCTGACTCTTTGCGACTCCAGGGACTGTAGCCTGCCAGGCACCTCTGTCCATGGGGATTCTCTAGGCTAGAATACTGGAGTGGGTTGCCATGCCCTCCTCTAGGGGATCATCCCAACCCAGGGAATGAACCCAGGTCTTCCGCATTGTAGGCAGATTCTTTACTCTCTGAGCCACGAGGGAAGCCCAAGAAAACTGAAGTGGGTAGTCTATCTCTTCTCCAGGGGATCTTCCTGACACAGGAATCAAACCAGGTTCTTCTGATTGTAGGTGGATTCTTCATCATCTGAGCTACCTGGGAAGCCCAAGAGAGCCATGTGCACTGTTTAATGGCTAAAAACTTGCTAGGATATTTTGTAAGTTTCAGTTATCTTTTAAACATCCATTTCAGTGGGAAAGAAGGTATTTGTGAGGATGGGAAGATTCTTGAAAACATGGAGGTATACTTATGCAAGCACATTTAAATAATTAGGTCATAATAGTCATCATATAGTCATGGAGTTATCCATGAAACCATTATTCCTTTAACTTTTTAATATGTTAAATATGTATTAACCATTTTTACATGTCCTTGTAAAAGTGGCCAGATTACTAACTAAGATATAAAAAGATAAAAACTATACTTTTGTATAAGTGAGATTCTTGCCTATATAGGCTATGGAATATATTTGTTAAGAACAGACATGATTTAAATTGTTTATTTTTTAATATAAATTTATTTTAATTGGAGGCTAATTACTGTATAATATTGTAGTGGTTTTGACATACTTAGACATGGTTCCTCCATGGGTGTACATGTGTTCCACATCCTGAACCTCCTTCCCACCTCCCTCCCCATCCCATCCCTACAGGTCATCCCAGTGTACCAACCCCGAGCACACTGTCTCATGCATTGAACCTAGACTGGATCTGTTTAACATATGATAATATACATGTTTCAATGCCATTCTCCCAAATCATCCCACCCTCACCCTCTCCAACAGAGTCCAAAAGAATGTTCTATACATCTGTGTCTCTTTTGGTCCCTCGCATATAGGGTTATCGTTACCATCTTTCTAAGTTCCATATATGTGCATTAGTATACTGTATTGGTGTTTTTCTTTCTGGCTTACTTCACTCTGTATAATAGGCTTCAGTTTCATCCACCTCATTAGAACAGATTCAAATGTATTCTTTTTAATGGTTGAGTAATATTCCATGGTGTATATGTACCAAGCTTTCTTTTTTTTTTTTTAATTTTATTTTATTTTTAAACTTTACATAATTGTATTAGCTTTGCCAAATATCAAAATGAATCCATCACAGGTATACATGTGCTCCCATCCTGAACCCCTCTCCCTCCTCCCTCCCCATACCATCCCTCTGGGTCGTCCCAGTGCACTAGCCCCAAGCATCCAGTATCATGCATTGAACCTGGACTGGCATCTTGTTTCATACATGATATTTTACATGTTTCAATGCCATTCTCCCAAATCTTCCCACCCTCTCCCTCTCCCACAGAGTCCATAAGACTGTTCCATACATCAGTGTCTCTTTTGCTGTCTCGTACACAGGGTTATTGTTATCATCTTTCTAAATTCCATATATATGTGTTAGTATACTGTATTGGTGTTTTTCCTTCTGGCTTACTTCACTCTGTATAATAGGATCCAGTTTCATCCACCTAATTAGAACTGATTCAAATGAATTCTTTTTAATGGCTGAGTAATACTCCATTCTGTATATGTACCACAGCTTTCTTATCCATTCATCTGCTGATGGGTTGCTTCCATGTCCTAGCTATTATAAACAGTGCTGTGATGAACATTGGGTACATGTGTCTCTTTCAATTCTGGTTTCCTCAGTGTGTATGCCCAGCAGTGGGATTGCTGGGTCATATGGCAGTTCTATTTCCAGATTTTTAAGGAATCTCCACACTGTTCTCCATAGTGGCTGTACTAGTTTGCATTCCCACCAACAGTGTAAGAGGGTTCCCTTTTCTCCACCCCTTCTCCA
This sequence comes from Bos indicus, assembly GCF_029378745.1. NCBI lineage: Eukaryota > Metazoa > Chordata > Mammalia > Artiodactyla > Bovidae > Bos > Bos indicus. The sequence goes on from NC_091767.1 coordinate 32,703,063, forward strand.
CCATTTATTGTTTGTAGACATTTGGATAGCAACCATTCTGATTGGCATGAGATGGTATCTCATTGTGGTTTCAATTTGCATTTCTCTGATAATGAGTGATGTTGAGCATCTTTTCATGTGTTTCTTAGCCATCTGTATGTCTTCTTTGGAGAAATATCTGTTTAGTTCTTTGGTCCATTTTTTGATTGGGTCATTTATTTTTCTGGAATTGAGATACAGGAGCTGCTTGTATATTTCTGAGATTAATTCTTTGTCAGTTGCTTCATTTGCTATTATTTTCTCCCATTCTCAAGGTTGTCTTTTTCACCTTGTTTATAGTTTCCTTTGTTGTTCAAAAACTTTTAAGTTTAATTAGGTGCAATTTGTTTATTTTTGCTTTTATTTCCATTACTCTGGGAGGTGGGTCATAGAGGATCCTGCTGTGATTTATGTCAGAGAGTGTTTTACCTCTGTTTTCTTCTAAGAGTTTTATACTTTCTGGTCTTATATTTAGATCTTTGATCCATTTTGAGTTTATATTTGTGTATGGTGTTAGAAAGTGTTCTAGTTTCATTCTTTTACAAGTGGTTGACCAGTTTCCCAGCACCACTTGTTAAAGAAACTGTCTTTTCTCCATTGTATATTCTTGCCTCCATTGTCAAAGATAAAGTGTCCATAGGTGCATGAACTTATCTCTGGGATTTCTATTTTGTTCCATTGATCTATATTTCTGTCTTTGTGCCAGTACCATACTGTCTTGATGACTGTGGCTTTGTAGTAGAGACTGAAGTCAGGCAGGTGGATTCCTACAGTCCCATTCTTTCTCAAGTTTGCTTTGGCTATTCGAGGTTTTTTTGTATTTCCTTATAAATTGTGAATTTATTTGTTCTATCTCTGTAAAAAATACTGTTGGTAGCTTGATAGGAATTGCATTAAAGCTATAGATTGCTTTGTGTAGTATACTCATTTTCACTATATTGATGCTTCCAATCCATGAACATGGTATATTACTCCATCTATTTGTGTCCTCTTTAATTTCTTTCATCAGTGTTTTAAAGTTTTCTATACGTAGGTCTTTTGTTTCTTTAGGTAGATTTATTCCTATGTATTTTATTCTTTTCGTTGCAATGGTGAATGGAATTGTTTCCTTGATTTCTCTTTCTGTTTTCTCATTGTTAATGTATAGGAATGTGAGGGATTTCTGTGAGTTAATTTTATATCCTGCAACTTTACTATATTCATTGATTAGCTCTAATGATTTTCTGGTGGAGTCTTTAGCGTTTTCTATGTAGAGGATCATGTCATCTGCAAACACTGAGAGTTTTACTTCTTCTTTTCTAATCTGGATTCCTTTTCTTTCTTTTTCTTCTCTGATTCCTGTGGCCAAAACTTCCAAAACTATATTGAATAGTAGTGGTGAGAGTGGGCACCCTTGTCTTGTTCCTGACTTTAGGGAAAACACTTTCAATTTTCCATATTTGAGGATAAGGTTTGCTGTGGGTTTGTCATATATTGCTTTCATTATGTTGAGGTATGTTCCTTGTATTCCTGCTTTCTGGGGGGTTTTCATCATAAATGGATATTGAATTTTGTCAAAGGCTTTCTCTGGATTTATTGATATAATCATATGGTTTTTATATTTCAATTTGTTAATCTGGTGTATTACATGATTGACTTATGGAACATGAAGAATCCTTGCATTCTTAGGAAAAAGCCCACTTAGTCATGATGTATGATCTTTTTAATATGTTGTTGGATTCCGTTTGCTAGAATTTTGTTAAGGATTTTTGCATCTAAGTTCATCAGTGATATTGGCCTGTAGTTTTATCTTTTTGTGGCATCTTGGTCTGGTTTTGGTATTAGGGTGATGGTGACCTCATAGAATGAGTAGCTCTTCTCTAAATTTTTGATAGAATTCAGCTGTGAAGCCATCTGGTCATGGGCTTTTGTTTCCTGGAAGATTTCTGATTACAGTTTTGAATTCGGTTCTTGCAATGGGTTTGTTAAGATTTTCAAATTCTTCTTGGTTCAGTTTTGTAAAGTTATACTTTGCTAAGAATTTGTCCATTTCTTCCAAGTTGTCCATTTCATTGGCATATAGTTGCTGACAGTAATCTTTTATGGTCCTTTGTATTTCTGTGTTGTCTGTTGTGATCTCTCCATTTTCATTTCTAATTTTGTTGATTTGATTCTTCTCCTTTTGTTTTTTGATGAGTCTGGCTAATGGTTTGTCTATTTTATTTATCTGCTCAAAGAACCAGCTTTTGGCTTGGTTGATTTTTGCCTTTTTTTTTTTTTTTTTGCATTTATTTCTGCCCTAAGTTTTAAGATTTCTTTCCTTATACTAACCCTGGGGTTGTTCATTTCTTCCTTTTCTAGTTGCTTTAGGTGTAGAGTTAGGTTATTTATTTGACTTTTTTTCCTTCTTGAGGTAAGCCTTTATTGCTATGAACATTCCCCTTAGTGCTGCTTTTACAGTGTCCCATAGGTTTTGGGTTGTTGTGTTTTTATTTTCACTTGTTTCTATGCATATTTTGATTTCTTTTTTATTTCCTTTATGATTTGTTGGTTATTCAGAATCGTGTTGTTCAGCCTCCATATGTTGGAATTTTTAATAGTTTTTTCTCCTGTAATTGACATCTAATCTTACTGCATTGTGGTCAGAAAAGATGCTTGGAAATATTTCAATATTTTTGAATTTACCAAGGCTAGATTTATGGCCCAAGATGTGATCTATCCTGGAGAAGGTTCCATGTGCACTTGAGAAAAAAGGTGAAATCCATTGTTTTGTGGTGAAATGTCCTATAGATATCAATTAGGTCTAACTGGTCTATTGTATCATTTAAAGATTGTGTTTCCTTGTTAACTTTTTGTTTAGTTGAATTCTCTCTAGGTGTAAGTGGGGTATTAAAGTCTCCCATTATTATTGTTATTGTTAATTTCCCCTTTCATACTTGTTAGCATTTGTCTTACATATTGCAGTGCTCCTATGTTGGGTGCATATATATTTATAATTGTTATATCTTCTTCTTGGATTTACCCTTTGATCATTATGTAGCGTCCTTCTTGTCTCTTTTCACAGCTTTTATTTTAAAGTCTATTTTATCTGTATGAATATTGCTACTCCTGCTTTCTTTTGGTCTCTACTTGCATGGAAAATCTTTTTCCAGCCCTTCATTTTCAGTCTGTATGTGTCCCTTGTTTTGAGGTAAGTCTCTTGTAGACAGCATATATAGGGGTCTTGTTTTTGTATCCATTCAGCCGGTCTTGGTCTTTTGGTTGGGGCATTCAACCCATTTACATTTAAGGTAATTGTTGATAAATATGATCCCGTTTTTGCTTTGGCTCCATCTCTTCATTCTTTGGCATCTGGTCCCATCACTTCATGGCAAATAGATGGGGAAACAGTTGAAACAGTGTCAGACTTTATTTTTGGGGGCTCCAAAATCACTGCAGATGGTGATTTCAGCCATGAAATTAAAAGATGCTTACTCCTTGGAAGGAAAGTTATGACCAACCTAGATAGCATATTAAAAAATAGAGACATTACTTTGCCAACAAAGGTCCATCTAGTCAAGGCTATGGTTTTTCCAGTAGTCACGTATGGATGTGAGAGTTAGACTGTGAAGAAAGCTGAGCACTGAAGAATTGATGCTTTTTAACTTTGGTGTTGGAGAAGACTCTTGAGTGTCCCATGGACTGCAAGGAGATCCAACCAGTCTATTGTAAAGGAGATCAGTCCTGGGTGTTCTTTGGAAGGACTGATGCTAAAGCTGAAACTCCAGTACTTTGGCCACCTCATGTGAAGAGTTGACTCTTTGGAAAAGACTCTGATGCTGGGAGGGATTGGGGGCAGGAGGAGAAGGGGACGATAGAGGATGAGATGGCTGGATGGCATCACTGACTCGATGGACATGGGTTTGGGTGAACTCCGGGAGTTGGTGATGGACAGGGAGGCCTGGTGTGCTGCGATTCATGGGGTCACAAAGAGTCAAACACTACTGAGCAACTGAAGTGAACTGAACTGATGACCCCGTTGCCATTTACTTTGTTGTTTTGGGTTTGAGTTTATACACGCTTTCTGTGTTTCCTGTCTAAAGAAGATCCTTTAGCATTTGTTGAAGAGCTGGTTTGGTGGTGCCAAATTATCTCAGCTTTTGCTTGTCTGTAAAGCTTTTGATTTATCCTTCATATTTGAATGAGATCCTTGCTGGGTACCCATATCTGGGCTGTAAGTTTTTCTCTTTCATCACTTTAAGTATGTCCTGCCATTCCCTTTTGGCCTGAAGAGTTTCTATTGAAAGAACAGCTGTTATCCTTATGGAAATCCCCTTGTGTGTTATTTGTTGTTTTTCCCTTGCTGTTTTTAATATTTGTTCTTTGGGTTTGATCTTTGTTAATTTGATTAATATGTGTCTTGGGGTGTTTTGTCTTGGGTTTATCTTGTTTGGGACTCTCTGGGTTTCTTGGACTAGGGTGACTATTTCTTTCCCCATTTTAGGGAGGATTTCAACTATTACCTCCTCAAGCATTTTCTCATGGACTTCCTTTTTGTCTCTTTCTTCTGGGACTCCTATGATTCCAATGTTGAGGCATTTAACATTGTCCCAAAGGTCTCTGAAATTGTCTTCATTTCTTTTAATTTCTTTTTCTTTTTTATTCTCTGCTTCATTTATTTCTACAATTTTATCTTCTACCTCACTTATCCTATCTTCTGCCTCCGTTATTCTACTGTTGGTTCTCTCCAGAGTGTTTTTTATATCATTTATTGCATTATTCATTACATATTGACTCTTTTTTATTTCTTCTAGGTCCTTGTTAAACATTTCTTGCATCTTCTCAATCCTTGTGTCCTGGTTATTTATCAGTAACTCCATTTTGTTTTCAAGATTTTGGGTCATTTTCACTATCATTATTCTGAATTCTTTATCAGGTAGATAGGTTTTTTTGTTTGGTTAGGTTACCATTTATCCTGTTCCTTTACCTGCTGAGTATTTCTCTGCCTTTTTATCTTGTTTATATTGCTGTGTTTGGGATGGCCTTTCTGTATTCTGGCAGTTTGTGGTTCCTATTTATTGTGGAGGTTCCTTACTGTGGGTGGGGTTGGATGGGTGGCTTGTGAAGGTCCTTGTTAGGGAAGCTTGTGTTGGTGTTCTGGTGGGTGGAGCTGGATTTCTTCTCTCTGGAGTGTAATGAAGTTTCCAGTAGTGAGTTTTCAGATGTCAGTGCATTTGGTGTGATTTTGGGCAACTTGTATATTGTATACAACTTGTATATTGAAGCTCAGGGCTTCCAGCTGGAGACTTTGTGTGGTATATCTTGCTCTGGAACTTGTTGGCCCTTGGGTGGTGCTTCGTTTCAGTGTAGGTATTGAGGCTTTTGATGAGCTCTTATCGATTAATGTTCCCTGGAGTCAGGAGTTCTCTGGTGTTCTCAGGTTTTGTCCCTCACCGTGGAGAAACTTTTCATCATTAACCTAGATATTTTATCATTGGTGCTGTACAGATGGAGAAGTCTTGATGCTACTGTAAGAATAAGACTGAAAACCAGAGGCAGGAGGCTTAAGTCCAAACCCTGAGAACACCAGAGATTGAAAAGATGTTCAACATCACTCCTTATCAGAGATATGCAAATCAAAACCACTATGAGGTACCATTTCACACCAGTCAGAATGGCTGCAATTCAAAAGTTTACAAGCAATAAATGCTGGAGAGGGTGTGGAGAAAAGGGAACCCTCTTACACTGTTGGTGGGAATGCAAACTAGTACAGCCACTATGGAGAACAGTGTGGAGATTCCTTAAAAAACTGGAAATAGAACTGCCTTATGATCCAGCAATCCCACTGCTGGGCATACACACTGAGGAAACCAGAAGGGAAAGAGACACGTGTACCCCTATGTTCATCACAGCACTGTTTATAATAGCCAGGACATGGAAGCAACCTAGATGTCCATCAGCAGATGAATGGATAAGAAAGCTGTGGTACATATACACAATGGAGTATTACTCAGCCATTAAAAAGAATACATTTGAATCAGTTCTAATGAGGTGGATGAAACTGGAGCCGATTATACACAGTGAAGTAAGACAGAAAGAAAAACACCAATACAGTATAGTAATGCGTATATATGGAATTTAGAAAGATGGGAACAATAACCCTGTATGTGAGACAGCAAAAGAGACACTGATGTATAGAACAGTCTTTTGGACTCTGTGAGAGAGGGAGAGGGTGGGATGATTTGGGAGAATGGCATTGAAATATGTATAATATCATATATGGAACGAGTTGCCAGTCCAGGTTTGATGCACGATACTGGATGCTTGGGGCTGGTGCACTGGGACGACCCAGAGGGGAGGGAGGAGGGAGGAGGGTTCAGGATGGGGAACACATGTATACCTGTGGTGGATTCATTTTGATATTTGGCAAAACCAATACAAAATTATAAAGTTAAAAATAAAATTTTTTTAAAAAGCAATATTACATTAACTGAAAAATAAATAAATAAAATTGAACCAATGTTAAATAAGTTAGTTAAATCTAATAAAGCGGGAAAGCATCCTAGATCAGAGTTACTGCTGTTCATCTATATTAATTAGGAGATAAAGTCCAAGGCAGTTTAAAAAAAAAAAAAAGAAGAAAAGGATTACAGGACAGCCTGTGAAAGGAATTCTGGTTTTCCATACGCTATTTAGCTCCACATTGGCATAGTTTATAATACCAGTTCAATCCATTTCTTGTGATCACAGGAAAATCATGCTAGATACCTGTAGTTCTACATTCCATTGTCAGATCAAAAATCCGATATCTAGTTAATCTAAGTACACTAGAAAACTCACACCAACTTATTCTGATCTGTAATTCTAATCCTACCCTAAATTAAATTGCTATTGTATAACACGGGCTTCCCTGGTGGCTCAGATGTTTCCCTGGTGCTTCCCAATTGTAATGCGGGAGACCTGGGTTATATCCCTAGGTTAAGAAGATGCCTTGGAGGAGGGCACAGCAACCCACTTCAGTATTCTTGCCTGAGAATCGCGTGGACAGAGAAGCCTGTATAAGGATTTAACACCCTGAGAAAGTATAAAAGTATGGTAAATCAAATCTATATCTTTAGTATTTTTTATAAACTTAGGAAACAAATTAGGATATTTAGTATTTAAACTATGTAAAATAATGACATTAAAATCACAGTTATTTTTATTCCAACTAATAACATTTGTTTATTTTAGACGAATGATGTTAAGATAAAAAAATTAGCTAACTTTTAAAACACAGAGTGTTCATGAAAACTTACAAATGACTACATTTATTAATTTAATTTGTGAGATTTATTAGGACTAATTATTTGAGTACAATGGACTTTCCAGGTGGAGCTAATGGTAAAGAATCCACCTGCCAAAGGAGAAGACATAGAGATGTGGGTTCTATCCCTGGGTTGGGAAGATCCTCTGAAGGAGGGCATGGCAACCCATTTCAGTATTCAACCCATTCAAGAATTCCATGGACAGAGGGGCCTGGTGAGCTACAGTACACAGGGTCACAAACAGTCAGACAGGACTAAAGCATCTTAGCACACATGCACACATTTGAGTACAATATGTTTATTAGAGAGAGTGCTTAAAATAAAATACACATACACATTTGATAATATTTAGGGGTGGGGGAGCCTGGTGGGCTGCTGTCTATGGGGTCGCATAGAGTTGGACATGACTGAAGCGACTTAGCAGCAGCAGCAGTGGGGATGTGAGAGGTGGACTGTGAAGAAAGCTGAGCACCAAAGAATTGATGCTTTCGAACTGTGGTGTTTGAGAAGACTCTTGAGAGTCCCTTGGACTGCAAGGAGATCCAACCAGTCCATCCTAAAGGAGATCAGTCCTGGGTGTTCATTGGAAGGACTAATGCTGAAGCTGAAACTCCAATACTTAGGCTATCTCAAGCAAAGAGTTGACTCATTGGAAAAGACCCTGATGCTGGGAGGGGTTGGGGGGCTGGAGGAGAAGGGGACAACAGAGGATAAGATCGCTGGATGGCATCATCAACTTGATGGACATGAGTTTGGGTAAACTCTGGGAGTTGGTGATGGACAGGGAAGCCTGGCATGCTGTGATTCATGGGGTTGCAAAGAGTCAGACACGACTGAGCAACTTAACTCAAATGACGGAAACAAACTGATTTTCAAAATACTTAGAGAGCATTTGTTGTTTGGCAGCTGAAATTCAGAAACATTTATAAATATATTTCATGATATTTAGTGAAACAATTAGCTAAGAGACAGCTAAAGAGACACTGATGTATAGAACAGTCTTATGGACTCTGTGGGAGAGGGAGAGGGTGGGAAGATTTGGGAGAATGGCAATGAAACATATAAAATATCATGTAGGAAACGAGTTGCCAGTCCAGGTTCGATGCATGATGCTGGATGCTTGGGGCTGGTGCACTGGGACGGCCCAGAGGGATGGTATGGGGAGGGAGGAGGGAGGAGGGTTCGGGATGGGGAGCGCATGTATACCTGTGGAGGATTCATTTTGATATTTGGCAAAACTAATACAATTATGTAAAGTTTAAAAATAAAATAAAATTGGAAGAAAAAAAAAAAAAAACAAACTGTACAAAATGTATACATAATAAGACATTTAAAATGACTTTTCTAGTTAAAATAATATTAGTGTTTGAAATTTTTTATTTACCAAATGCTATATTAATTTTTAAAAATCATGTAATCCCAAGTAGTCTTCTACACATCCACAGAGAACTGGATATCTCACACTGACAAGTACCAATTATATCCGTTCAATAAATAAATTGAAGGTGCAAATCAGTATGGCCCCTAGCAAAAGAATATTTGAATAATGAATAACTTTCTTTTGAAATTTGACTACATATATTTTTTTCTACTAGTGTAATGTATTTGTGGAGTATGTCTCACCTCTATACTTTTTTCTTTTGAGAGATGTTATACAAAATAAATTATCTCTCAGCTTAAATGAGAATAGAGTGCCAGCAAACCTACTGATGCAAATTTAAATTAACTTATATAACATCTTAAGATTTTTTGTGAAAAACAAGAGCAAAGATACAGTATCTTCCCTTTCCAATGAAAAACTTAGGGAAAAAATGATCCTTTAAAATAGTGTTTAAAAATTATTGATTCCATTACTTAAAATTATTGGTTGTATGACAGAGCTTATCAGTACATGGTTAGAAGAGAGGATATGTGAAAAAAAAAATGTAAGAAAAAATTTTTCTAGAGGTTGAACTGGTCATTTGATTAAAGAGATATAATTTATGCAGTGTAAATGACAGCATGAGGAAGATACTAGTTTTTAATTAAAAGGAATAAGCTGACTATATTTTTATATATTTAACTTATCCTAATAATAAAGTTCTCATATGATTAGATGTATATTAAAATATATTTAAGCAAAATTAAAATGTGCTCAGTGACACTATTTTTCCAAGCTTTACTGAGATATAATTAACATATAGCATTATACAAGTTTCAGTGATACAACGTGAATACACAAACACACACACCCTGAAATGATTACCACAATAATAGTAGTTAACACATCCATTATCTTACATGGTTACCGTTTTGTTTGTTTAGAAAGGGAAGAATACATAACGAGCCTCTTGATGAAAATGAAAGAGGAGAATGAAAAATCTGGGTTAACACTCAGCACTCAAAAAACTAAGATCTTGGCATCCAGTCTCATCACTTCACAGCAAATAGATGGAGAAACAATGGAAACAGTGAAATACTTTTTATTCTTGGGATCCAAAATCACTGCAGATGGTGACTGCAGCCATGAAATTAAAAGGCATTTGCTCCTTGGAAGAAAAGCTATGACCAATCTTGACAGCATGTTAAAAAGCAGAGACATTACTTTGTTGACAAAGGTCCAAACAGTCAAAGCTATTGTTTTTCCAGTAGTCATGTACGGATGTGAGATTTGGACTATAAAGAAAGCTGAGCACTGAAGAACTGATACTTTTGAACTATGGTGTTGGAGAAGACTCTTGAGAGTCCCTAAAGAAAATCAGTCCTGAATATTCATCGGATGGACTGATGCTGAAGCTGAAGCTCCAATACTTCGGCCACCTGATGCGAAGAACTGAATCACTGGAAAAAATCCTGATGCTGGGAAAGATTGAAGGCAGGAGGAAAAGGGGACAACAGAGGATGAGATTGTTGGATGGCATCCCCGACTCAAAGGACATGAGTTTGAGCAAGCTCTGGGAGTTGGTGATGGACAGTGAAGCCTGGCGTGCTGCACTCCTGGGGTCACAGAGAGTCAGACACGACTGAGAGACTGAACTGAAATCAGTAACTTTCAAGTATACAACACAGTGAAGGCTTCCCAAATGGCTCAGTGGTAGAGAATCCACCTGCCAATGCAGGAGACGTGATTTCCATCCCTATGTCTGGAAGATCCCCTGGAAAACAAAATGGCAACCCACTCCAGTATTCTTGCCTGAAAAATCCCACAAACTGGGGAGCCTGGGGGCTACTGTCCACGGGGTTGCAAAGAGTAAGACATGACTGAGCAACTGTTTTCTTGAGCATGCATGGACAACAAAGTATTGCTAAGTAAAGTTTCAATGCTGTACATTAGATCCTCAGAAGTCATGCATCTGATAACTAAACGTATATATTCTTTGACCAGTAATAGTCATTTTACTCACCCTGCTCCTGGCAAGCACTAATCTAATTTCTGTATTTGTTTTTTGATTCCTCCCATAAGTGAGATCATTCAATATTATTTATTTCTGCCTCACATTCAGTATTAAATCCAAGTATGTTTTGTTTTCCATTTCCTGCAAGAAAAAAATACATTCAATGGAATTATAAATCTTGTTCTGTCACCAAAAAGTCTGGCTAAAATATTTGGTACAGATAAGTAGGAGACTTGGAAGTTGAAAAGTTGATATGCCTTCATTTGAGCTGCTACTAAATTTTGTTTGTTTCCACAGCTATCTAAATCTTGGGAGATTCATCTCCTAGATTTCTCTTATCAAAAGTTTTAGTATCAGATCTTTTCTAGAAATAGAAACAGAACTGTATCGAAACACACAAACAGTCTCTAATGATGAGTAGTCTACTTTGAGACATACAATGTTTTTTCCTCTCAAAAAATAAGGAGTCTTTGTTGACCATATTTCCTACATTTTAATAAAAGAAGACACCCAGTATTTGGTATGTCAGTTTGTATTTTTAAAGGAACTCTATGCTTTTTTTTTTAATTGGAGTACAGTTGATTTACAATGTTGTGTTAGTTTCTGCTGTACAAACAGCTGAACATAAGCATTTTATTCACCACATTTTCAAATTATGTCTCCAGATATTTTTAAACAAAAAGAGCTACTTTAATTATAAAATTTGAATGCAGAATCTCAATATTTTACCTTTTTTGTGTGTTTTTCCATTATGAGATATACAGGTAAACTAAAATTAAAGCAGTATCAGAATGGAGAATGATAAACATGAACTCCATACATCATTTATATTTTTGATCTTATGCTGTGATTTAATATCTAAAAAATCTCATACACATATGTGCAAGTACATGCATGTCCACTCATACTTCCATTTCATCCTAAAAATTTTGTGCAAACTTTGTAGAGTGTTTGTATAAATATAAACAGTGTCACAACTAAGCATTTATAAAATGCCACCAAAATTTAGTTCAATATAAGTGACCAAATTATCATGAACATTTTATATTTCCTTCATATAATGACATTTAAAATAAAGATTTTTATTAAGAACTGGAATGACAGGACAGGTCAGAAGCATGAACCATGAAGGCAACAAACAGTTACAAGAACAGACATATTATGCTCTTCTCTGAAGGTAGTCTTGTCAAGTAATTTTAAACTCAGTGCACTACATACATTGTCCATATGCCTCTTTTAAAAATAATTATCTCTTCTGTAACTATAAGTAGATTTTCACTTTGGACGCTGGGTTAACATTTTTAACATTTTATTCATCTGTCTCTATTTGACACTCACTGATGAAAACTCTTTTCCATGGGGATGGTCCCTGTCTCCTGTACAATGTAACAAACCTCATTCCATAGTTCATCAGGCACTCTATCTATCAGATATAGGCCCTTAAATCTATTTCTCACTTCCACTGTATAATCATAAGGGATTTGATTTAGGTCATACCTGAATGGTCTAGTGGTTTTCCCTACTTTCTTCAATTTAAGTCTGAATTTGGTAATAAGGAGTTCATGATGTGAGCCACAGTCAGCTCCTGGTCTTGTTTTTGTTGATTGTATAGAGCTATTCCATCTTAAAAATAGCTGTGAAGCGAAGAGAAGCGAAAAGCAAAGGAGAAAAGGAAAGATATAAGCATCTGAATGCAGAGTTCCAAAGAATAGCAAGAAGAGATAAGAAAGCCTTCCTCAGCGATCAATGCAAGGAAATGGAGGAAAAAACAGAATGGCAAATATTAGATCTCTTCAAGAAAATTAGAGATACCAAGGGAACATTTCATGCAAAGATGGGCTTGATAAAGGACAGAAATGGAATGGACCTAACAGAAGCAGAAGATATTAAGAAGAGGTGGCAAGAATACACAGAAGAATTGTACAAAAAAGATCTTCATGACCCAGATAATCACGATGGTCTGATCACTGACCTAGAGCCAGACATTCTGGAATGTGAAGTCAAGTGGGCCTTAGAAAGCATCATATGAACAAAGTTAGTGGAGGTGACGGAATTCCAGTTGAGCTATTACAAATCCTGAAAGATGATGCTGTGAAAATGCTGCATGCAATATGCCAGCAAATTTGGAAAACTCAGCAATGGCCACAGGACTGGAAAAGGTCAGTTTTTACTCCAATCCCAAATAAAGGCAATGCCAAAGAATGCTCAAACTACCACACAATTGCACTCATCTCACACGCTAGTAAAATAATGCTCAAAATTCTCCAAGCCAGGCTTCAGCAATATGTGAACTGTGAATTTCCTGATGTTCAAGCTGGTTTTAGAAAAGGCAGAGGAACCAGAGATCAAATTGCCAACATCCGCTGGATCATGGAAAAAACAAGAGTTCCAGAAAAACATCTATTTCTGCTTTATTGACTATGCCAAAGCCTTTGACTGTGTGGATCACAATAAATTGTGAAAAATTCTGAAAGAGATGGGAATACCAGACCACCTGATCTGCCTCTTGAGAAACCTGTATGCAGGTCAGGAAGCAACAGTTAGAACTGGACATGGAACAACAGACTGGTTCCAAATAGGAAAAGGAGTATGTCAAGGCTGTATATTTTCACCCTGCTTATTTAACTTATATGCAGAAAATATCATGAGAAACGCTGGACTGGAAGAAACACAAGCTAGAATCAATTGCTGGGAGAAATATCAATAACCTCAGATATGCAGATGACACCATCCTTATGGCAGAAAGCGAAGAGGAACTAAAAAGCTTCTTGATGAAAGTGAAAGTGGAGAGTGAAAAAGTTGGCTTAAAGCTCAACATTCAGAAAACGAAGATCATGGCATCTGGTCCCATCACTTCATGGGAAATAGATGGGGAAACAGTGTCAGACTTTATTTTTCTGGGCTCCAAAATCACTGCAGATGGTGACTGCAGCCATGAAATTAAAAGACAATTACTCCTTGGAAGGAAAGTTATGACCAACCTAGATAGCATATTCAAAAGCAGAGACATTACTTTGCCAACAAAGGTCCGTCTAGTCAAGGCTATGGTTTTTCCTGTGGTCATGTATGGATGTGAGAGCTGGCTGTGAAGAAGGCTGAGTGCCGAAGAATTGATGCTTTTGAACTGTGGTGTTGGAGAAGACTCTTGAGAGTCCCTTGGAGTGCAAGGAGATCTAACTAGTCCATTCTGAAGGAGATCAGCCCTGGGGTTTCTTTCGAAGGAATGATGCTAAAGCTGAAACTCCAGTACTTTGGCCACCTCATGCGAAGAGTTGACTCATTGGAAAAGACTCTGATGCTGGGAAGGATTGGGGGCAGGAGGAGAAGGGGACAACAGAGGATGAGATGGCTGGATGGCATCACTGACTCGATGGACGTGAGTCTGAGTAAACTCCGGGAGTTGGTGATGGACAGGGAGGCCTGGCATGCTGCAATTCATGGGGTTGCAAAGAGTCAGACATGACTGAGTGACTGAACTGAACTAAACTGAACTGATGAAAACTCATTTGTAAGTGCTTAATTCCAAAATTTTCAAGGTAATGCTGTCTACTCACTAGACTTGAAGCCTCTACAACTCAAGTGTGTGTTACATAGACCTGTGTTTAATCCTCCCTTTTCTATCTCCATTCTATATAGTCTTAGTTGGACTTGATCATCCCTATTGACTGGTACTGATGAATATTGCTATAATCTAGGGTGAGTATACCGAATAGCTATCAAATCTCCATTTAAAAGTTGCAAACTGTCTTTGGGAGATAAACTGTTAATACAAATACCATGTAATGAGCCCTTCTCTCATTCTATTTTATGTGTCACTATGTATATATAATATGTGTGTGCTTAGTCGCTCAGTCATGCCTGACTCCTTGTGATCCAACAGACTGTAGCCCGCCAGGTTCTTCTGTCCATGGGGATTCTCCAGTCAAGAATACTGGAGTGGGTTGCCATGCCTTCCTCTAGGGGATTTCTCCAACCCAGGGATCGAACCCATGTCTCCCACTTTGCTGGCAGATTTTTTATCAACTGAACTACCAGGGAAGCCCGTATATATAATATACAATCTGTTAACAGTGCAAGATGTAGATTTGTAGAATTTCAGTTTACATCTATGGATATCAATAATTCAAATCACAGCAGGTCAAAAGTACTGATTTATTATTCTCCTGTACAAAGGCAATCCTTATCTTATGAAAATGAAATTATAATCCAAAAGTAAACTGAAATCAAAGGAATAGTTTTCTTTTGAAATAACATTTCAATCAAAAATTGATGTAGAAAGTATTTTAGGTGTGAGAGTATGTGATGAATTTGTTTATATACATACATGTATATATAAACAAATATATATATATGATTTATTTAATAAAGAAGATGATCATAAATCTGGAATTTTTGTCTAATGAAATATTTAACACAAACTTGAAGTTACAAAATAGAATTATCTAAGGAAAGAATGTATTAAATATTTTAACCAAATAAAGCTTTTAAAAATAATATATGCATATGTATACAACACATACATATACATATATTTGACTATTGTATTTCTAAAACTGAAACAGGCTGGGTATTATTCATTCTCACCGACCAAGGAAATGACACTAATTTTGCAATTTTATTTAGCCTTTGAGCACTATCAATGAAGCATCATAAATCACTTATTTACTTTCATTCATCAAATACTGCTGTATTTTAAAATGTACATATATTGTTAAGACTTGGGAACATAAATATTCACAGTTTAGTAGAAAGTGAGGCAAACAAATAAATGCTATTGCCCATAAATACTATAAGTAAGGCTGTACACAAATGAAGAACTTGGTAGAAAAGAGAGAGCTGAATGCCTTTACTTGTGGGAAATCAAAGAAACAATAGAGACTATATTCCAGGTGAATTATGAAATACAAATGTGTAATAAGCTCAAAGGAATGGGTATTCTAGATGTTCAAGGAATAGCAAATTGTCTAATATGGCAAAGTAAAGTGGGAAAAGAAGGAAGCTGGTAGCATAAAATGCTTGACAGAAATATAGACAGCAGATCAAGTATAATCTCATCTGGTGTTATTAACTACATATGGACAGAAGACTTATTTATTATATATGTAAATGAAATCCATTACATACATTAAAAAAAATAAAAATTGCATTTTGGTTTTGTTCCTATCATATTAGTAGTATATTTGAGGATAGATGTGGCTGATATGTGCAAACATAACTTTTTTTTACAAGTTATGAAAACTAAAATAAATGTCAAAGAAAGTGGAAAGGGCATCCAGTCATGGATGTGTCTGGTGGTGAAAGTAAAGTTCAATGCTATAAAAAACTATATTGCATAGGAACCTGGAATGTTAGGTCCATGAATCAAAGTAAATTCGTAGTGGTCAAAAAGGAAATGGCAAGAGTGAACATTGACATTTTAGGAATCAGTGAACTAAGCTGGATGGGAAAGGGTGGATTATATTCAGATGACCACTGTATCTATCACTGTGGGGAGGAATTCTTTAGAAGAAGTGGAGTAGCCCTCATAGTCAACAAAAGAATCTGAAATGCAGTACATGGGTGCAATCTCAAAAACAATAGAAGGATCCCAGTTCATTTCCAAGGCAAACCATTCAACATCACCATAATCCAAGTCTATGCCAAACATTAATGACAAACAAGCTGAAGTTAAATTCTGAAAATGATCCTGTGAAAGTGCTGCACTCAATATGCCAGCAAATTTGGAAAACTCAGCAGTGGCCACAGGACTGGAAAATGTCAGTTTTCTTTCCAATCCCAAAGAAAGGCAATGCCAAAGAATGCTCAAACTACCACACAATTGCACTCATCTCACACGCTAGTAAAGTAATGCTCAAAATTTTCCAAGCTAGGCTTCAGCAATATGTGGACCATGAACTTCCTGATGTTCAAGCTGGTTTTAAACAAGGCAGAGGAACCAGAGATCAAATTGCCAACATCTGCTGGATCATGGAAAAAACAAGAGAGTTCAAGAAAAACATCTATTTCTGCTTTATTGACTATGCCAAAGCCTTTGACTGTGTGGATCACAATAAACTGTGGAAAATTCTTAAAGAGATGGGAATACCAGACCACCTGATCCGCCTCTTGAGAAATTTGTATGCAGGTCAGGAAGCAACAGTTAGAACTGGACATGGAACAAGAGACTGGTTCCAAATAAGAAAAGGAGTACGTCAAGGCTGTATGTTGTCACCCTGTTTATTTAACTTACATGAAGAGTACATCATGAGAAATGCTGAACTGGAAAAAACACAAGCTAGAATCAAGATTGCCAGGAGAAATATCAATAACCTCAGATATGCAGATGACACCACCCTTATGGCCGAAAGTGAAGAGAAACTCAAAAGCCTCTTGATGAAAGTGAAAGTGGAGTGAAAAAGTTGTCTTAAAGCTCAACATTCAGAAAACAAAGATCATGACATCTGGTCCCATCACTTCATGGGAAATAGATGGGGAAACAGTGGAAACAGTGTCAGACTTTATTTTTCTGGGCTCCAAAATCACTGCAGATGGTGACTGCAGCCATGAAATTAAAAGATGCTTACTCCTTGGAAGGAAAGTTATGACCAACCTAGATAGCACATTCAAAAGCAGGGACATTACTTTGCCAACAAAGGTCCGTCTAGTCAAGGCTATGGTTTTTCCTGTGGTCATGTATGGATGTGAGAGCTGGACTGTGAAGAAGGCTGAGCGCCAAAGAATTGCTGCTTTTGAACTGTGGTGTTGGAGAAGACTCTTGAGAGTCCCTTGGACTGCAAGTAGATCCAACCAGTCCATCCTGAAGGAGATCAGCTCTGGAGTTTCTTTCGAAGGAATGATGCTAAAGCTGAAACTCCAGTACTTTGGCCACCTCATGCAAAGAGTTGACTCATTGGAAAAGACTCTGATGCTGGGAGGGATTGGGGGCAGGAGGAGAAGGGGATGACAGAGGATGAGATGGCTGGATGGCATCACTGACTTGATGGACGTGAGTCTGAGTGAACTCCGGGAGTTGGTGATGGACAGGGAGGCCTGGCATGCTGCGATTCATGGGGTCGCAAAGAGTCGGACACGACTGAACGACTTATCTGTTCTGATCTGATCTGATGAAGATTTATAAGATTTTCTAGAACAAACAAACACACAAATAAAGTGTCCTAAGCATCAAGGGGATGAGAAAGCAAGAGTAGGAACTCAAGAGATACCTGGAGTAACAGGCACATTTAACCTTGGGATACAAAATGACCACAAGTTTAACCTTGGGGTACAAAAATGTTAACAGAGTTTTGCTAAGAGAACTCACTGGTTATAGCAAACACCCTCTTCCAACAACACAAGAGATGACTCTACACATGGACATCACCAGATGGTAAATACTGAAATCAGATTGATTATATTCTTTGCAGCTGAAGGTGGAGAAACTCTATACAGTCAGGAAAAACAAGACCTGAAGCTGATCGTGGCTTGGATCATGACCTCCTTATTACTAAATTCACACTTAAATTGAAGAAAGTAGGAACAATCACTAGAACATTCAGGAATGATCTAAATCAAATTCCTTACAATTATACAGTGGAAGTGACAAATAGATTCAAGGGATAAATCTGGTAAACAGAGTGCCTGAAGAACTATGGACAGAATTTTGCAACATTGCACAGGAGAAGGTGACCAAAAACATCTGCAAGAATAAGAAATGCACCAAGGCAAAATGGTTATCTGAGGAGGCCTTACAAATAGCTGGAAACAGAAGACAAAGGAGAAAAGGAAAGATACACCCAACTCAATGCAGAGTTCCAAAGAATAGCAAGGAGAGATAAGAAAGCCTGCTTAAGTGAACAATGCAAAGAAATAGAGGAATACAATAGAATGGGAAAGACTAGAGATCTCTTCAAGAAAACTAGAGGTACCAAGGGAACATTTCATGCAAAGATGAGCAGAGTAAAGGACAGAAACATTTTGGACCAAACAGATGCAGAAGATACTAAGGATAGGTGGCAAGAACACACAGAAGAACAGTACAAAAAAGGTCTTAATGACCCAGATAACCACGATGGTGTGATCACTCCTAGAGCCAGATATCCAGGGTGTGAAGTCAGGTTGTCCTTAGGAAGCATCGCTATGAACAAAGCTAGCGGAGGTGATAGAATTCCAGTTGAGCCATTTTAAATCTTAAAAGATGTTGGTGTTAAAGTGCTGCCCTCAATATGCCAGCAAATTTGGAAAACTCAGCAGTAGCCACAGGACTGGAAAAGGTCAGTTTTCATTCCAGTCCCAAAGAAGGGCAATGCCAATGAATGTTCAAACCATCGCACAATTGCACTCATTTCACTTGCTATCAAGTAATGTTCAAAATCCTTCAAGGCTTCAACAGTACGTTTATCAAGAATGTTCAGATGTACAAGCTGGATTTAGAAAAGGCAGAGGAACCAGAACTGAAATTGCCAACATCCATAGGATCATAGAAAAATAAAGGGAATTTCAGAAAAAAACAAAAAAACAAAAACACATCTACTTCTGTTTCATTGACTATGCTAATGCCTCTGTGTGGATCACAACAAAGTGTGGAAAATTCTTTTAAAGATGGGAATACCAGTCAACCTTCCCTGCCTCCTGGAAACCTGTATGCATGTCATGAAGCAGCATTTAGAACTAGACAGAGAACAATGAATTGGTTGAAAATTGAAATAAGTGTATTGAGGCTGTATATTGTCAACCTGTTTATTTAATCTATATGCAGAATACATCATGGGAAATGCCGGGCTGGATGAAGCACAAGCTAAAATCAAGACTGCTGGGAGATATATCTATAACCTCCCAGCATGCAGTATGCAGATGACACTACCCTAATGGCAGAAAGAGAAGAGGATCTAAAAAGCCTCTTGATGAAGGTAAAAGAGAAGAGTGGAAAAGCTGGCTTAAAACCCAACATTCAAAAAACTAAGATCATGGCATCTGGTCCCATCAATTCATGGCAAATAGGTTGAGAACAAATGGAAACAGTGACAGACTTTATTTTCTTGCCTCCAATATCACTGTGGAAGTTGACTGTAGCCATGAGATTAAAAGACACTTGCTCCTTGGAAGGAAAGCTATGACAAACATAGACAGCATGTTAAAAAGAAGAGACATCGCTTTGTTGACAAAGGTCCATATAGTCAAAGCTATTGTTTTTCCAGTAGTTATGTATGGATGTGCAAGTTGGACCATAAAGAAGGCTAAGCACTGAAGAACTGATACTTTTGAAATGTGGTGCTAGAGAAGACTCTTGAGAGTCCCCTAGACAGCAAGGAAATCAGATCAGTCGATCCGAAAAGAAGTCAATCCTGAATATTCATTGGAAGGACTGATACTGAAGCTGAAGCTCCAACACTTCGGCCACCTGCTGTAAAGAACCAACTCATTGTAAAAGACCCTGATGCTGGGAAAGATTGAGGGCAGGAGGAAAAGGGTGTGACAGGGGATGAGAGAGTTAGATGGCATCACTGACTCAGTGGACCTGAGTTTGGGGAGACTCCAGGAGATAGTGAATGACAAGGGAAGCCTGGCATGCTGTAGTCCATGGGATCTCAAAGAGTTAGACATGCCTGAGGGACTGAACAACAACAACAGCAACATGAAAACTAAAATAAAAGTGAAAAAAAAATCAGACATGTAACAGTCATTTAAGATATTAATTTATAGGTTTCCACAAATGTATAGAGACTAAAGCAAGAAGAGAAAATAAATATATAAATAAAACCAAAAAAAAAAAAAAAACACACTTTTTAACACCCTTATAGAAAACCAGGTGGTCCTATATGCTTATTTCTTGGCTCTCTATTCTATTCCATTAGTCTATATGCTGTCTTTATGTCAGCACTAATTTGTTTTAATTACTATAGCTTCGTATTATATTTTAAAATAAGGAAATGTGATGCCTCCAGCTTTAATTTTCTTAAAATTGCTTTGGTTACATTTGTGTTTTATGATACCATAAAAATTTTAGGATTGATTTTTCTATTCTGCAAAAAAAAGTCATTGTGCTATTGATAAAAATTATATTGGATCTATAGATAGTTTTGGTAGTATGAACATTTTAATAATATTAATCTTTCCAATTCATGAATATGAAAAATCTTTCCACTTATTTGTGTCTTCCTTCACTTTTTTTCCATTAATGGTATGTAGTTTTCAGTGTATGTCTTTATGCTCATTCTAAGGTTTATCTATTAGTATTTTATTCTTTTTGATGCAATGGTGAATGGGGAAAGGATAGTCTCCCCATTTGATGTTGTAAAACCTGGATATTCACAAGCAAAATAATGAAATAAACGCTCACCATAACAATACATAAAGTCAACTCAAAATGGAATAAAGCTTTAAATGTAATGTCCAAAACTGTTAGAATAAAACATAGGGGACTATCCTTATGACATTGGTCTACATAATAATTTTCTGTATGTGACCCCAAAAACACAAGATACAAAAATCAACAATATGCAAATTGGTGTTCATGAAAAATTTTCTACATGGCAAAGGAAAGAAACAACAAATGAAAGGCAGTCTACAGAAGGGAAGAAAATATTTGCATATTATATATATGCTAAGGGGATACCATCCAAAGCATGTAAGGAGCCATTATAACTCAACAGCAGAAAAGAAGCAAATATCCTGATTAAAAAATGGGCAAAGTACTTGAATAGAAATTTCTCCAAAGAAGACATGCAAATGTCCAAAATGTATGTGAAAAGATGCTTAGCATAAATAATCATTTAGTTCAGTTCAGTTCAGTTCAGTCGCTCAGTTGTGTCCAACTCTTTGCAACCCCATGAATCACAGCACACCAGGCCTCCCTGTCCATCACCAACTCCTAGAGTTCACCCAGACTCACGTCCATCGAGTCATTGATGCCATCCAGCCATCTCATCCTCTGTCATCCCCTTCTCCTACTGCCCCCAATCCCTCCGAACATCAGAGTCTTTTCCAATGAGTCAACTCTTCACAAATCATTAGGGAAATGTAAATCAAAACATCAAAGAGATATTAAATATTTTAAAAGATAAGTGTTGAGAAGGATGTGGAGAAATTGAAACCCTTATAAAACACTGGTGGGGATATAAAATGTTGTGGCCACTACAGAAAAAATAGTGTAAATATTCCTCTAAAAGTTAAAAATAGACTACTATATCATCCAACAATCCCACTTCTGGGTATAATTCAAACTAATTTAAAACTGACTTCTGTAGAATATCTGCATTCCCATGTTTATTACAGCATTATTCACAATAGCTAAGATGTGGAAACAACTAAACATCCATCATGGATGAATTGGTTAAGTAAATATAGTATAGACATACAAAGTAATTATTCAGCCTTAAAAAAATAAGGACATATTGCCATACGCAACTATCTGAATAAACCTGAGGGACATTATGCTAAGCGAAATAAGCCCATCACAGAAGGGCAAATATTGCATGATTCCACTTATATAAGGTACTTAACGATAGTCAAACTCCTAGAATCAGAGAATTAAATGGTGGTTGCTAGGGGCTGGATGGAGGGGTGAGAGTTGCTATTTAATAGGCATAAAGTTTCAGTTACACAAGATGAATAAGTTGTAGAGATCTATTGTACAACATTGTTTCTATAGTTAAAACACTACACAGGGCAACTAAAATTTTGTTAAGAGGTTACACCTCATGTCAAGTGTTATCATACTTTAAAAAAGAAAACCAAAACATCATTTGAGACATATGAATACTTATGCTCCCTCTGAACTCTAGTTAAATTAGGTAAAATTCACAATAATACATGTACATGCATACTGACAAAGAGAACACAAAGATGTCAACAAAATCTGAGGCTGGGAAATTGAAGGACAAATGCTAAAAGAAAAAAATTCATGAGATCAGACAAGGCTGAAATCTGTGTAATAAAAGAGGGAAAGCCATAATTTTGCTAGAGGAACTCCAGAGACTTAGTGAATCTAGGATTCAGATGTCTAGGAAGGAAATGGTGTTAATGAAACTGAAAACAGGACTATGGTGGGCTGCCGTCTATGGGATCACACAGAGTCGGACACGACTGAAGCGACTTAGCAGCAGCAGAAGCAAACACTATGTTAAGTAAGCTTAGGAAGCCTGCTCCAGCCTGAGCAACTAGGTAATTGTCCCTTCAGCAGAAGATTTGAGATTTAATATCTGTAGAGAATAAACATCGAAGGATTTGGATTTACAGAAACAAGGCAGACTGAGAGGAGACGTGAGGTCATGAACTGAAACCAGTTGAATTTAATGAAACCTGAGCAAATTGACTGATCTGGTGTTTATCTATTTTCCAAAATAACATCCCAAATTCTGATTAATTTGCTTAAGATTGCTAAAAAGATACTGGACTAAAACACAAGATAATAATAAAGTATAAATTTGTTTTTAGAAAAATATATATTAAAAATCCTGTGTTAAATAGAAATATTCATAATAGTTGAAGTCTGTTACACATACACACTAAAAATACTAAAGGATATGAACCTAAATAGAGCTGAAATAACCAAATTTGGAATGGGTTTGCTGGTTCTCAAAAATGAATGTTGTGGTAATCACAGTTGATTTCAACTTACACATAAAATACCATTAAATAAACTTGAAGATGTTGCAAATGGTTAATATGCCATGCTTACTGAGAATTGAAAGGAAGCAAGTATTATACTTCTAAGACAATAATGAAAAGTCAGTCAAATGCAGAAACCAGAGACAGAGACTTTTATGTAATAGGAATCCTTATTAACTTATTCTAAGATTTATGTAGATGATCATTCGTGTATCAAAGACTATATAATTTAGTTTACAAATGATTGTAAGACTGTCTTCTTTGAAGTAGACTTATCAAACCTCTTGGAAAACTTAAGTATACCATTAACAACTCAATTTTAAACTAGTATTTTGGATGAGTCCCTTTGGAAGAGGTAGTAGTCATGTGATTTTTTATGTTAATGTTTATTGCATTGCCCTCTCTTATGACTTCTTTTCTTGATGACCTTAGATCAACAAAAAGACATGAGGTTAAGCTAAAAAAAAATCCAAAATTAAATGACATAGTATAAATATAACAGAGTGTTCAGAAATATTTTATTTAGTTTTAGCTCAGGTAATAATTGAAGTTGGAGAAGAAATGGCAACCCACTTCAGAAGTCTTGCCTGGAGAATTCCATGGACAGAGGAGCCCAGCAGGCTAGGGACCATGGAGTCGCAAGAGTCAGACACGACTTAGTGATTAAACCACCACCACCACCGATAATTGAAATATTATAGGCCAAATTAATTCTCACTCCTAGAACAAAATAATTATTCATCTAATAAAATATGTTCATAAACAAACACAGGGTGAATTTATCCCCATTATTGGCTTTCACTTTATAATTTTCTACAAATTATACTAAATGATTTCCTCTAATTTGTACACGAGTGTTATGAAAGTAACGATTCAATAGCTATTAAGATAGAAAAATACCTAATTTGGTGTAAAGTAACTCTTTAGAGTTGTATATATATAAAAGAAATTTTGCTCATTTTTCAAACTGAAGGAAAAAAGTAAATAGAAATTGCTGTCTCATAAAACATTATATGAATAAAAACCCAGCAAGCTAAATATTATGTTTGAATATCACGAAAAAATTTTAATGCAATTTTATAAACCTTAGGTATTTTCTGATTTTTTCAAACTAAAAATAGCTATTTGTTAGATACAGTGCCTTCTTGTAAATGTCCCATTATCTGCATACAAATATAAAACGTTCTCTTCAAGGCTGTATATTGTCACCCTGTTTATTTAACTTATATGCAGAGTACATCATGAGAAACGCTGGACAGGAAGAAACACAAGCTGGAATCAAGATTGCCGGGAGAAATATCAATAACCTCAGATATGCAGATGACACCACCCTTATGGCAGAAAGTGAAGAGGAACTCAAAAGCCTCTTGATGAAAGTGAAAGTGGAGAGTGAAAAAGTTGGCTTAAAGCATCCGGTCCCATCACTTCATGGGAAATAGATGGGGAAACAGTAGAAACAGTGTCAGACTTTATTTTTCTGGGCTCCAAAACCACTGCAGATGGTGACTGCAGCCATGAAATTAAAAGATGTTTACTCCTTGGGAGGAAAGTTATGACCAACCTAGATAGCATATTCAAAAGCAGAGACATTACTTTGCCAACAAAGGTTTGTCTAGTCAAGGCTATGGTTTTTCCTGTAGTCATGTATGGATGTGAGAGTTGGACAGTGAAGAAGGCTGAGCACCGAAGAATTGATGCTTTTGAACTGTGGAGTTGGAGAAGACTCTTGAGAGTCCCTTGGACTACAAGGAAATCCAACTAGTCCATTCTGAAGGAGATCAGCCCTGGGATTTCTTTGGAGGGAATGATGCTAAAGCTGAAACTCCAGTACTTTGGCCACCTCATGTGAAGAGTTGACTCATTGGAAAGGACTCTGATGCTGGGAGGGATTGGGGGCAGGAGGAGAAGGGGATGACAGAGGATGAGATGGATGGATGGCATCACTGACTCGATGGATGTAAGTCTCAGTGAACTCTTGGAGTTGGTGATGGACAGGGAGGCCTGGCGTGGTGTGATTCATGGGGTCGCAAAGAGTCAGACATGACTGAGCAACTGATCTGATCTGATCTGATTCACCTGAGCATTATACACTACTGATTTCTATTTAGCCTCTATTCAGTTATAACCACATATATGTATACACAATAATTTGACTCTCCAAATGAGATACCATCTACCACCATTAAACTAAATGCTAATTTTATTTCTAAAACTGAAAGATACTAAATAAAATCAGCTATTCCAATGAAATCTCTAACAACAAATTCCAGTCTTTTTTTTTTTTTTTTTTTTTTTGAGATATGGACAATTTTATTCTGAGCGGGTGCAGGAGGGCCGAGAGGAGCTACTCCACATTCAAGGTCAGGAGGGGCAGTGGTGAGGAGATACCCCTTGTCCAAGGTAAGGAGTAGCAGCTGTACTTTGCTGGAGCAGCCGTGAAGATATACCCCACATCTAAGAAGAGAAACCCAAGTAAGATGGTAGGTAGGTGTTGCAAGAGGGCAAAGAGGAAAGATACACAGAAACCATAATTACAGAAAACTAGTCAATCTAATCACACAGACTACAGCCTTGTCTACATCAGTGAAACTAAGCCATGCCGTGTGGGGCCACCCAAGACGGGCAGGTCATGGTGCAGAGGTCTGGCAGAATGTGGTCCACTGGAGAAGGGATTGGCAAACCACTTCAGTATTCTTGCCTTGAGAACCCCATGAACAGTATGAAAAGGCAAAATGATAGGATACTGAAAGAGGAACTCCCCAGGTCAGTAGGTGCCCAATATGCTACTGGAGATCAGTGGAGAAATAACTCCAGAAAGATTGAAGGGATGGAACCAAAGCAAAAACAATACCTAGTTGTGGATGTGACTGGTGACAGAAGCAAAGTCCAGTGCTGTAAAGAGCAATATTGCACAGGAACCTGGGATGTTAGGTCCATGAATCAAGACAAATTGGAAGTGCTCAAACAGGAGATGGCAAGGGTGAATGTCGACATTCTATGAATCAGTGAACTAAAATGGACTGAAATGGGTGAATTTAACTCAGATGACCATTATATGTACTACTGTGGGCAGGAATCCCTTAGAAGAAATAGAGTAGCCATCATGGTAAACAAAAGAGCCTGAAATGCAGTACTTGGATGCAATCTCAAAAATGACAGAATGATCTCTGTTCATTTCCAAGGCAAACCATTCAATATTACAGTAATCCAAGTCTATGCCACAACCAGTAATGCTGAAGAAGCTGAAGTTGAACGGTTCTATGAAGACCTACAAGACCTTTAAGTACTAATACCCAAAAAACATGTCCTTCTCATTATTGGGGACTGGAATGCAAAAGTAGGAAGCCAAGAAACACCTGGGGTAACAGGAAAATTTGGCCTTGGAATATGGAATGAAGCAGGGCAAAGGCTACTAGAGTTTTGCTAAAAGAACACACTGGTCATAGCAAACACCCTCTTCTAATAACACAAGAGAAGACTCTACACATGGACATCACCAGATGGTCAACACTGAAATCAGATTGATTATATTATTTGCAGCCAAAGATGGAGAAGCTCTATACAGTCAGCAAAAACAAGACTGGGAGCTGACCGTGGCTCAGATCATGAACTCCTTATTGCCAAATTCAGACTTAAATCAAAGAAAGTATGGAAAACCACTAGACCATTCAGGTATGACCTAAATCAAATCCCTTATGATTATACAGTGGAAGTGAGAAATAGATTTAAGGGACTAGATCTGATAGAGTGGCTGATGAACTATGGATGGAGGTTCGTGACATTGTACAGGAGACAGGGATCAAGACCATCACCATGGAAAAGAAATGCAAAAAAGCAAAATGGCTGTCTGGGGAGGCCTTACAAATAGCTGTGAAAAGAAGAGAAGTGAAAGCAAAGGAGAAAAGGAAAGATATAAGCATCTGAATGCAGACTTCCAAAGAATAGCAAGAAGAGATAAGAAAGCCTTCCTCAGCGATCAATGCAAAGAAATAGAGGAAAACAACAGAATGGGAAAGACTAGAGATCTCTTCAAGAAAATTGGAGTTACCAAAGGAACATTTCCTGCAAAGACGGGCTCAATAAAGGACAGAAATTGTATGGACCTAACAGAAGCAGAAGTTATTAAGAGGAGGTGGCAAGAATACACAGAAGAACTGTACAAAAATGATCTTCACGACCAAGATAATCATGATGGTGTGATCACTCACCTAGAGCCAGACATCCTGGAGTGAAGTCATGTGTGCCTTAGAAAGCATCAATACGATCAAAGCTAGTGGATGTGATGGAATTCAGTTCAGCTATTTCAAATCCTGAAAGATGATGCTGTGAAAGTGCTGCACTCAATATGCCAGCAAATTTGGAAAACTCAGCAGTGGCCACAGGACTGGAAAAGGTCAGTTTTTACTCCAATCCCAAAGAAAGGCAATGCCAAAGAATGCTCAAACTACCGCACAATTGCACTCATCTCACACGCTAGTAAAGTAATGCTCAAAATTCTCCAAGGGCTGCAGTAATACGTGAACTGTGAACTTCCAGTTGTTCAAGCTGGTTTTAGAAAAGGCAGAGGAAGCAGAGATCAAATTGCCAACATCTGCTGGATCATAGAAAAAGGAAGAGAGTTCCAGAAAAACATCTATTTCTGCTTTATTGACTATGCCAAAGCCTTTGACTGTGTGGATCACAATAAATTGTGGAAAATTCTGAAAGAGATGGGAATACCAGACCACCTGACCTGCCTCTTGAGAAACCTATATGCAGGTCAGAAAGCAACAGTTAGAGCTGGACATGGAACAACAGACTGGTTCCAGATAGGAAAAGGAGTTCGTCAAGGCTGTATATTGTCACCCTGCTTATTTATATTATATGCAGAGTATATCATGAGAAATGCTGGGCTGGAAGAAGCATAGGCTGGAATCAAAATTGCTGGGAGAAATATCAATAACTTCAGATATGCAGATGACACCACCCTTATGGCAGAAGTGAAGAGGAACTAAAAAGCCTCTTGTTGAAAGTGAAAGAAGAGAGTGAAAAAGTTGGTTAAAGCTCAACGTTCAGAAAACTAAGATCATAGCATCTGGTCCCATCACTTCATGGCTAATAGATGGGGAAACAGTGGAAACAGTGTCAGACTTTATTTTCAGGGGCTGCAAAATCACTGCAGATGGTGACTGCAGCCATGAAGTTAAAAGACGCTTAATCCTTGGAAGGAAAGTTATGACCAACCTAGATAGCATATTGAAAAGCAGAGACATTTCTTTGCCAACAAAGGTCCATCTAGTCAGGGCTATGGTTTTTCCAATGGTCATGTATGGATGTGAGAGTTGGACTGTGAAGAAAGCTGAGCGCCGAAGAATTGATGCTTTTGAACTGTGGTGTTGGAGAAGACTCTTGAGAGTCCCTTGGACTGCAAGGAGATCCAACCAGTCCATCCTAAAGGAGATCAGTCCTTGGTGTTCTTTGGAAAGAATGATGCTAAAGCTGAAACTCCAGTAGTCTGGCCACCTCTTGGGAAGAGTTGACTCATTTTAAAAGACTCTGATGCTGGGAGGGTTGGTGGCAGGACGAGAAGGGGACGACAGAGGATGAGATGGCTAGGTGGCATCACTGACTCGATGGACGTGAGTTTGAGTGAACTCTGGAGTTGGTGATGGACAGGGAGGCCTGGCATGCTGCAATTCATGTGGTTGCAAAGAGTTGGACACGACTGAGCGACTGAACTGAACTGAACTGATTCTAAAAGTAAAAATAAATGGAAATGCTCTAGTATGTCCAAAGCAATTTTATGGAAATGAAAGAAATGGATAAATTAAAATGCATAAATAAAAATGTATTGGTAGAAGTAGTAGCAGTAGTCATAATATTTTTGAAGCTATAGAAAAATATAAAAATGTTAATAGCCATAAATTAACATGTAAAACACCAATCTTCAGTAAATTTGCCAAGTTAATGGGGACACACATCTCACTATACATAAACATTGACTTAACATGACTCATAGACCTCATATTATAACTGTGACATATCTTTTAGAAAATAATAAAAAGAAGAAAATAGCAAAAACTCTATATCTCACTTACGGGCAAAGATTTCTCAAATACTACACAGTTGCATGTATAATTAAACATAATAATAGATTACTTATTTGTACTTTGAAACACATGTACAAAAATGAAAAAATAGCACCAAATGAGAAAAATTATTTGGATATATACATCTGGTAAATAAACCTTAAGTATCATACATAAAGAAGTTTTGTAACTCATTAATAGGATGACAAATATATCAGCAAAATTTTGGAGAGTTCACATAAATATATAAAAAGGCATTAGAATGTAGAGCAACAGCATATCTCATGCACTGCAGAAAGAGAATTTAAATGATACAAATACTGTATAACACTGGTATTTTCTTATGAATTTCAATATGCACTAGTCATAAGAGCTTGATCTTTACCAAGAGATATGAAAACACAAGGCCATAGAAAAAATTCACAAGATAGTTTATAGCAGCATTAATTCCTAAAGCCAAAAACTATAAACAACTCAAATACCTTTCAATAAGGAAATTGATAAACAAATGTGTTATCTGTATGTAATAGATTATTAATCAACATTAAGAAGGAACTAATGACAACAACATTGATAGATCTCAAAATTATTATCTCAAATAATTACAAAGAAGCTAGATAACCAAAATGTACATACAAATTACATAAAATTGTAAATAATGCAAAATAATATGCAGAGAAAGAGAGGAATACACTGATTATCTGGTACTGAGGCAGGAGGTAGATGCCCCTTCCCCAGGGCTAAGTGACTGGAGATTCATTCCCTGTGGATGGAAACTCCAAGACAAAAACAGCAAGACTATGAAGGAAGAAGGCTGCCTCCTTTCCAGATCACGTATTTATTATTGTTGAAGTCAGGAGACCTCCCAAACCACATGTGTGCAGAAAGGCTCCTTGCAGATCAAAGGGGCAGTTATGTCAAGGAGTGTTTCCTACCCATATTCCTTTTTGGTAAAATTCATTTTGGCTAAGAGATGCATGCACACATATGGGAGGATCCTGAGATATACCAAATGAGGACTTTGAACCAGACAAATCAAAATGATTGACCAAAGGAAACCCAGAAGAAATGACCTATAAAAGTAATTCAAACTATCCATAAGGGCATGACTCAATCACTTTCTCTCTTTCTCTGAGTCTGCCCATGTGCCTAGTCACATGTACTGTACTCTCTTTCTCTTAATAAATACTTATTTCACAGCTTTTCATCTTTGTGGGAATTATTTTCTGCAAAGCTGAAGTGCCAGGGCTCTTGTCACTGATCACTGGTCTAGTGCCTAGGATCTGGTGCGTTCACCACTGCGATCCAGCCCACTCTCTGGCTGGGAACCCAAGCCCTGCTCTGAGTCACTGCATGCTGAAGCCACATGAGCTCTGTACCAAGGGTGTAGGGAGTGACTGACTTATAATAATGCCAAAAAAAAAAAAATTCTGTTATGGAAATTTTCTCTTTCAATTTTGCTGTGGTTTATGTTTATCAATACTTATCAAATTTTACACTTTAAAATAGGGCAAATTGATGTTTAAAAAAAGATCACAGGAGATATCAAATAAGAAGAATGGCTTAAGCTTTTAATACTTTTAATATTTTGTATTCAGTAATAACATTGTGGTATATTATTTGCAATGAAAATTCAAAGTTTACTAAGAAATGTAAGTGAAAATGGATACATCTATTATTTTAAAAAGATGTCATAATTTTATTATTTTGACAATATTAGTTGATAACCCTTTATTTCTAAAAGTAACTAGACTGAGAAATGTTTTTGATCTTTAGCTTCTCTTATATTAGTAATTATTAAGGATGTCTTAAACAGTTTAGTTTTGGGTATATATTTAGGGCCAGAGCCAAGGCTAAGAAAATTATGCATATGTATAAGTGTATAGAGACAACATGTGAACTCTTGCAAAATTGGTTATTTTTGACTTTTAGTACTAGTGGCCTATCTCTAAATGCAAATCCCTGAGGATAATACTATATAAGAACACTTTCACATTTGGCCCTCCATAATTGTGGGTTCCACATCCTCAGGTTCAACCAAACTTGCATAGAAAATATTTGGAGAAACAATTCCAGAAATTCCCCAAAATTTATACTTGAATTTGCCATGTTCCAGCAACTTTTTACATAGCATTTACATTATATTTAAAACTATTTACATAGTATTTACATTGTATGAGGTATTATAAATAATCAAAAGATTATTTCAAAGTAGATGGGAGGATGTGTGTGGGTTGTATGCAAAAAATGCATCCTTTTATTTAAGGAACTTGAGCATCTGCGGATTTGGTTCCTGGAACAAATCCCCTGCAGATACCGAGGGATGACTGTACCTGAATGACCTTTTTTTTTTTTTTAACCTCTTTACTATTTGTTTAAACATATATTTAGTGTGAAAATAAAATGTGCTCAAAAAACCACAAAAGGGTGTTTATTTGCACCCCCAAAAGTATTTTACCATCACTCATGTGAGTCATCACAGCCATTTAAAAAACAATATCCATTCAAATATACTGCAGTAAAACATTTTTTAAAAATGTCATTTATCTCTTCAAAGGTTGCAAATATATATTCTATTTTGCTTTGATTCTCATACCCAAGTATCTTTTTTTTTCATTTTCTTCATATTAATGATAATCTGGCTAATTTGAAAACAGTATCATTTGAGAATTTTCTATTACTTTTTTTGTTGTTAGAAGCCAAAAGGAAGGAAGGGAGAGAATTCAGTGTATTGATTATTCTCTGAGTTGTCTCAATATATCACACAAAGTGTTTGGCACAGAATAAACTGTTTTCCTTTTACAGTCTGAAGAAAGAATTTACAGACTAATGATAATTAATAATAGATTATGAGTGATAAAATTTGTTAGAAGTTGGAAATTATACCTAATGATTTAACTTTATTTTTTTTTAAGCTAACTCATTCTGTACATGAACATGAAAATTTCACTGTGTGATTTGGCTTTAAGCCATTTGCTACAGATATGCATAAGATTTTTTTAGAAGATAAAAGGTAAAACTTTCATTAGGTTTTTTTAGAGTAAATGATTCAAAGTGAATCATCTGTTAGTAAAAAAATTAAGTTTTCCATATTCCCTTCAATTTTGTGTTTTCTTTTTGTCAAGGGGATTGTTCTGGAAGAACTTCAATAAATGCAATAATAAAGATTAAATACATAGTTGCATTTCAGGATCCTAAAAAATCAGATATAAAACTAATATTTCCAGATACTTTAATCTTACTAATTTGATTGCTATTATATTTATTTAAATAATGCTACTAGGAACTATATTGTTTTGAAGTAAGAATCAGTTACCTCTTATACCTTTTGTTTTAGTAATATGTCCAAGGATGTAATATAACTTGGAAACACATTTTTCAAAATACTTGAGAACTTGGAGATCCCAAAAAAAAAAAAAAAAAATCTCAAGAACCTAAGAATTTTTTTTTAATTCTTAGAATTATGTGTGTAAAATAAAGCACTATAATTAACTGTATGCTTTGAGAGCCATCTTCAAGTGCCAGATAAGACAAGATACTGAGCAAATGAGTCCAATACAAAATATATTTTATTTTGAACTTGAGTCCATCTTTAATTACATGCCAGCTGCCAAATCAGTTCTACTCAGTTTAAAAGAAAAAATACATTTTTTAAATGAATTCATTGTAAATGTGAGATTCTAATATAATCATGCTACAGACAATTTATACAATGCTTCTTATCGATTCTAGCTATGTGATTATAAAAATTAGAGTGACATTTTATTTTCTTACATTCAAAGCAAAATACAATATAATATAGTTTGGAAATTTAATAAGCACCTTGTTAAAAGTTCTTTAATGTGAAATTTTAGCTTTTTCTAAATGAGCATGGAGTGACTGTATCTAACTGAAATCATTTGTATTTCATTGTTCTTCACAGCAGTGGGGGACTGGTGATTGTAACTGAAGTCTGGCAGTAGTAGCTAGTCAATCTTGGAAGATAATATAGTATATAATATAATATACATTATATGGTACATATTACATATAAATTTGAAATACAAAAATTCTATATTGAAAGATTTTGCCCTCAAAACTTCTAAGTTTACTTTATATTTCTAGCACAACTATCATCACATTTGTCAGAGTTCTGACAAAATGTGATCCACTGGAGGAGGAGATAGGGAACCACTCCAGTATTCTTTCTACAAGGATCCCTTGAACAGTAAGAAAATGCAAAAAGATATGACACCAAAGGATGAGCCCCCCAGGTCAGAAGGTGTTCAGGGAGAAGAACGAGGGGCAATTACTAAAAGCTCCAGAAAGAATGAAGAGGTCAGACCACAGTAGAAATGACACCAAGTTGTATATGTTTCTAGGTGGTGAAGGTAAAGTCCAATTTTGTAAAGAACAAAATTACATAAGAACCTGGAATGTTAGATCCATAATCAAGGTGAATTAGATATGGCCAAGGGGGATGGCAAGACTGAACTTCAACATGTTAGGAATCAGTGAACTAAAATGAATGGGAATGGGCAAATCTAACTCAGATGACCATTTATCTACTACTATGGGCAAAAACCCCTTAGAAGAAATGGATTAGCTTCTATAGGCAACAAGAGTCCAAAATGCAGTACTTGGGTGCAACCTCAAAAATGACAGAATGATCTCTGTTTGCTTCCAAGGCAAAACATTCAACATTTCAGTAATCCAAGTAATATGGCCCAAACACTGATGTCAAAAAAGCTGAAATTGATGCATTCTATGAGAACTATAAAACCCTTTAGAATTCACCTCCCAAAAAATGTCCTTTCCCATCACATGGGATTGGAATGCAAAAGAGGGAAGTCAAGAGATACCTGGAGTAAAAGGAAAATTTGACCTTGGAGTACAAAATGAAGCAGTGCAAAGCCTAATAAAGTTTTGTAAGAGAACACGCTGGTTTTGGCAAATATCATTTTCCAACAACCCATGAGATGACTCTACACATAGATATCAACCAGATGGTCAACACAGAAAGCAGATTATATTCCTTGCAGCTGAAGATGTGGAAAATCTATACAGTGAGCAAAAACCAGAACTGGAATTGACTATGGCTTAGATCATGAGCTCTTTATTACAAAATTCAGGCTTAAATCAAAGAAAGTAAGGTAAAGCACTATGTAACTCAGGTGTGATCAAAATCAAATCCCTTATGATTATACAGTGGAGATGACAAATATATTCAAGGAAATAGATTTCATAGATGGATTTTTTGAAGAAATATGGATGGAGGTTTGTAACGGTGCAAGAGGAAGAGATTGAAACCATTTCTAAGAAAAAGAAGAGCAAAATGCAAAATGATTGTGTAAGGAGGCTTTACAACTATCAAAGGAAAGAAGAGAAGTGAAAGGAAAGGGAGCAATGCAGTGTATCAGAGAATATGGAAGAGAGATAAGAAAGAGAGATAAAAGACAAGAAAGCCTTTTTAAGCAAACAATGCAAAGAAATAGAGGAAAGCAATAGAATAGTAAAGACTAGCGATCTCTTCAAGAAAACTGAAGTAAAGTTTAAAAATAAAATAAAATTAAGAGATAAAAAAAAAGAAAACTGGAGATATCAAGGGAACATTTCATGTAAGGATGGGCATGATAAAGGACAGAAACAGTAAGGACATAACAGAAGCAGAAGAGATTAAGAAGAGGTAGCAAGAATACACAGAAGAACTATACAAAAAAGATCTTACTGACCCAGATAAACATGACGTTGTGGTCACTCATTTAGAGCCAGACATCCTGGAATGTGAAGTCAAGAGGGCCTTAGGAAGCATCACTATGAATAAAGATAGCAGATGAAATTCCAACTGAACCATTTCAAATCCTAAAATAATGCCATTAAAGGGCTGCACTCAATACAACAGCAAATTTGTAAAACTCAGCAGTGATTACAGACAGGAAAAGGTCAGTTTAGTTCCAGTCCCAAAGAAAGGGAATGCCAAAGGATGTTGAAACTACCGTATAATTGTGCTTATTTCACATGCTAGCAAGGTAGTACTCAAAATTCTGCAAGATAGGCTTTAGCAGTATGTGAAGAGAACTTTCAGATGTATAAGCTGGGTACATCTCAAAGATGCATAGCAATCAGAGATCAAATTGGCAATATTCATTGAATCATAGACAAAGAAAGTTCAGTTCAGTGGCTCAGTCGTGTCAGACTATATGTGAAGGCATGGACTGCAGCACGCCAGGCTTCCTTGTCCATCACCATGTCTTGGAGCTTGTTCAAATTCATGTCCATTGAGTCAGGGATGCCATCCAACCATCTAATCCTCTGTCATCCCCTTTTCCTCCTGTCTTCAATCTTGCCCTACATCAGGGTCTTTTCCAATGAGTCAGTTCCTCGCATCAGGTGGCCAAAGTACTAGAGTTTAAGCTTCAGCATCAGTCCATCCAATGAATATTCAGGGTTGATTTCCTTTAGGATTGACTGGTTTGATCTTCAGTTCAAGGGACTCTCAAGAGTCTTTTCCAACACCACAGTTCAAAAGCATCAATTTTTTGGTGTCAAGTTTTCTTTACAGTCCAACTCTCATATCCATATATGATTACTCAAAAAACCATAGCTTTGACTAAATGGATCTTTGTTGTCAAACTAATGTCTCTGCTTTTTAATATGTTGTATAGGTTGGTCATAGCCTTTCTTCCAAGGAGTGTCTTTAAATTTCATGGGTGCAGTCACCGTCTGCATGAATTTGGAGCCTAAGAAAATAATCTGTCTCTGTTTCCATTGTTTCCCCATCTATTTGCCATGAAGTGATGGTACCAGATGCCATGATCTTAGGTTTTGAATGTTGAGTTTTTAAACCAGTTTTTCACTCTCCTCTTTCACTTTCATCAAGAAGCTCTTTAGTTTCTCTTTACTTTCTGCCGTAAGGGTGGTGTCATCTACATATCTGAGGTTATTAATATTTCTCCTGTAAATCTTGATTCCAGCTTGTACTTCATCCAGCCTGGGATTTCGCATGATGTACTCTGCATACAAGTTAAATAAGCAGGGTGACAATACTCAGCCTTTACCAATTTGGAGCTAGACCTTTGTTCCATGTGATTCTTGACTTGCATACGATTTCTCAGGAGGCAGGTAAGGTGGTCTGGTATTAAGAATTTTCCAGTTTGTTGTGATCCACACAGTCAGAGGCTTTAGTGTAGTCAATGAAGCAGAAGTAGATGTTTTTCTGGAAGTCTCTTGCTTTTCCTACAAGTCAATGGATGTTGGCAATTTGATCTCTGTTTCCTCTGCCTTTTCTACATCCAGCTTGAAAATCAGGAAATTCTTAGGTTCATGTACTGTTGAAGCCTAGCTTGGAGAGTTTTGAGCATTACTCTCCTAGTGTCTGAGATGAGTTCTCACATGCTAGAACTAACACCAAAAGAGATGTCCTTTTCATCATAACAGACTGGAATGCAAAAGTAGGATCAAGTACTTCCTGGAGTAATAAGTAATACCTGCAGTAACAGGCAAGTTTGACTTTGGAGTACAAAATGAAGCAGGGCAAAGGCTAACAGAGTTTGCTAAGAGAATGCACTCATCATAGCAAACACCCTCTTACAACAACACAAGAAAAAACTCTACACATGGACTTCACCAGATGGTCAGTACCAAAATCAGACTGATAGTATTCTTTGCAGCTGAAGATGGAGAAGCCTATACAGTCAGCATGACTCAGATTATGAACTTCATAGTGCAAAATTCAGACTTAAATTGAAAAAAGTGACAAAAAGAGTCAAGGGATTAGATCTAATAGAGTGCCTGAAGCACTATGGACAGAGGTCCGTAACATTATACAGGAGGCAGTGATCAAGGCCATCCCTAAGAAAAAGAAATGCAAATAGGCAAAATGGTTATCTGAGGAGGCCTTAAAATAGCTGAGAAAAGAAGACAAGCAAAAGGAAAAGGAGAAAAGGAAAGATATACTTATTTGAATGCAGAGTTACAAAGAATAGCATGGAGAGATATGAAAGCCTTCAGTGATCAATGCAAAGAAATAGAGGAAAACAATAGAATGGGAAAGAGATCTCTTCAAGAAAATTAGAGATACCAAGGAAATATTTCATGCAAAGATGGGCACAATAAAGGACAGAAACGGTATGGACCTAAAAGAAGCAGAAGATACTAAGAAGAGATGGCAAAAATACACAGAAGAACTATACAAAAAAAAAAATATATATATATTAATGACCCAGATAACCACCATGGTGTGATCACTCACTTAGAGGCACACATTCTGGAATCCAAAGTCAAGTGGGCCTTAGGAAGCATCATTACAAACAAAGCTAGTGGAGGTGATGGAGTTCCAGTTGAGTTATTGCAGATCCTAAAAGATGATCCTGTGAAAGGGCTGCACTCAATATGCCAGCAAATTTGGAAAACTCAGCAGTGGCCATAGGACTGGAAAAGGTCAGTTTTCATTCCAATCCCAAAGAAGGACAATGTCAAAGAATTTTCAAACTACCACACAATTGCACTCATCTCACATGCTAGCAAAGAGAAAGCAAGGTAATTCCAGAAAAAATTATCTATTTCTGCTTCACTGACTATGCAGCTAAGTCACTTCAGTCGTGTCTGACTCTGTGTGACCCCATAGACAGCAGCCTACGAGGCTCCCCTGTCCCTAGGATTCTCCAGGCAAGAACACTGGAGTGGGTTGCCATTTCCTTCTCCAATGCATGAAAATGAAAAGTGAAAGTGAAGTCACTCAGTCGTGTCCGACTCTTAGAGGCCCCATGGACTGCAGCCTACCAGGCTCCTCTGTCCATGGGATTTTCCAGGCAAGAGTACTGGAGTGGAGTGCCATCACCTATTATAGTAAAGCCTTTAACTGTGTGGATTACAACAAACTGTGGAAAATTCTTAAAGAGATGGGAACACCAGACACCTTACCTGTCTCCTGAGAAATCTGTATTCAAGTCAAGAAGCAACAGTTAGAATCAGACGTGGAACAACAGACTAGTTCAAAATTCGGAAAGGAGTATGACAAGGCTGTATATTGTCACCCTGATTATTTAACTTAGAATGCAGAGTACATCATGCAAAATGCCGGGCTGGATGAATTACAAGTTAAAAGTCAAGATGTTTGGGAGAAATATCAACAATCTCATATATGCAGAGGAAAGCACTCTAATGGCAGAAAGTGAAGAGTATCTAAAGAACCTCTTGAGGGTGAAAGAGGAGCAAAAGTTGACTTAAAACTCAATGTTAAAACACAAAACTGAGATCATGGCATCTGTTCCCATAACTTCATGGCAAATAAAAGGAAAAAAAAAGTGCAAGAAGTGGCGAATTTTCTTTTCTGGGGCTCCAAAATTACTGCAGATGGTGACTGTAGGCATGAAATTTAGCCAGCTTTTTCACTCTCCACTTTCGCTTTCATCAAGAGGCTCTTTAGTTCCTCTTTGCTTTCTGCCACAGGGTGGTGTCATCTGCATATCTGAGGTCGCTGATATTTCTCCTGGAAATCTTGATTCCATCTTATGCTTCATCCAGCCCAGCACTTTGCAATTTAGCCATTGTGAATGCTTGGTTTGGGGTGGCTTGATCCTTGTATGGAAAGCTATGACAAACCTAGACAGCATATTATAAAGCAGAGACATCATTTTTTCAACAAAGCTGCATATAATCAAAGCTATGGTTTTTCTAGTAGTTGTGTACAGATGTTAGAGTTGGACCATAAAGCACCAAGGAACTGATGCTTCAAATTGTGGTGCTGTAGAAGACTCTGAGTCCCTTGGACTGCAAGGAGATCAAAAAAGTTGATCCTAAGGGAAGTCAACCTTTCATATTCATTAAAAGGACTGATGATAAAGCTGAAGCTCCAGTACTTTGGCCACCTGATGTGAAGAGTCAACTCATTGGAAAAGATTCTGGTGTTGGGAATATTGAAGGCAAAAGGAGTAGTGGGTGGCAGAGGATGAGATGGTTAAATAGCATCACTGTCTCAATGGACATGAATTTGAGAAAGCTCTGGAAAATTTCGAAGTACAGGGAAGCCTGGCACACTGCAGTTCATGGGATCTCAAAAACTTGGACATGACTTGAGACTGAACATAAAGAAAAGATAATCCTTAATGGCAAAGATTTGATGCCCTAGAACAGTGGTCTTAAAAACACTTGGTCTTAAAAACATTTACCCTTAAAAATTAATAAAGATCCTTATGTTTATTTATTACATTACATTGATAGATTGATATCATTCCTTAGAAATTAAAACTGATAATTTAAAAATATATGTTATTTTAAAAAGCAGTAATTAATTCATCAGTTAACATAAATAGTATTTTATTTCTTACAAATATATTTTTCAAAAAAACAAATTTTTTTAAGATGATCTGCATTGTTTTTATAGGATTTGCACATATCTTTCCTGTGTGCATTAATAGATTACAATGATATTCCCCTATGTGCCTTTTTCATTCAATCTCTTTAGGTATCCCAGGTCATTTAAAAACTTGACACGCCTGAGAGAATAAATGAATATTTGAAAAAATTGTAATTCCTCTAATTTATTTATTTTTAATTGAAGGATAATTGCTTTACAATATTATGCTGTTTTCTACCAAACATCAACATGAATCAGCCATCGGTTTACCTATATCCCCTCCCATTTGAACACCACTCCCACCTCTCTCCCCAGTGAACATTGTTTTGATCTCCCAGGCCCTCTGAAAAGATCTCAGGACACTCAGAGAGCCCAGACCACACTCTGAGAATTTATGCCCCAGATATCTTTAGGGGAGCAAATCTAGAGTTTAATACTTATGAAAAGTGTAACAACTGAGACACCTGTGGCTATTTGAAAGTTATAAAGGACTGATGCATAAGTGAAAATATCTGTTGATTGTCAAGTGGAACTGTAAAGGATAACTCTGCCTATGTGGACCCTTGAATAGAATAAAACTCTGCAATGGCAATGTGGAAACTGAATACTGTACCATTCTTTGAAGAAAGTCAATTTATAATGCTCATGTGGTACACAGGGCTTCTCTGGTGGCTCAAAGGATAAAGCGTCTGCCTGCAATGTGGGAGACCTGGGTTTGATCCCTGGGTCGGGAAGATCCCCTGGAGAAGAAAATGGCAACCCGCTCCAGTATTCTTGCTTGGAGAATCCCATGGATGGAGGAGCCTAGTAGGCTGCAGTCCATGGGGTCGAAAAGAGTCGGACACGACTGAGCGACTTCACTTCACTTCACTAATGTGGTACACAGGGACATAAATTGAGAAATCAACCTTACAAGGATTTCGGAACTAGGAAAACTCTTATGGCCTTAGCAGGAGCAAAGGTTTTATTTACAGGGATAGTTTTGTCACCTATGATATGCTACTTTACCATAGGGAAAAAACCTCACTGAAGAGGATATAACTCTTAAACAAAAAAGTATTTGGGGAAATAAGACATCAAAAATTAGCTAGAATCACACACACACACACACACACACACACACGCAAACAGAAAGAACTGGACATTACAGATTATATTAAAAGTAAGCTTTATATGCTTAGTAGTCTTGTTTTTAAAGTACTTAAAATAATAAAGAGAGAAAAAGGATAGGAAAATATCTCAAATATTCTTAAAAAGTAGAACTAATACTCAAAATATACTCAATGAGATTAAAACATAAACACCCACATTGCCATTAATACTTAGAAAAATATCAAGAATACTTAGGATTATTTAGGAGCTATTTTAAATATGAATAAATGGAAGTGAATTTCACATCTGAGATTACCTACACTGTAACATAGAAAGCAAAAGAGATAGAAAATTTCAAATAGATGGGATATAACAACTCTCAAAGCACATCCACCAATAATTTTGAAAGAATAAGACAATAAATGGGAGAGATTAATATCAGAAAGTTTTAAGACTGAAGAAGTGAGATATTAATACAGAAGACAATTAGTTCTACAAAGCATAAACAACATCAATCTTCACTGAGGCATACTAAAGTTAAAATAGAATTGAAAGAAAAGTATATTTAAAAATAACAAGAAAGGACTATTCAAATCAGTAGTCTTCTCATCAATAAATATACAACAGAAGGCAATCAAAAATACTTTAAACTGCAGAAGAATTATCAAAAATTGTATCTAGTTATCAGCAATACACGAACCATGAACTTCCAGATGTTCAAGCTAGTTTTAGAAAAGGCAGAGGAACCAGAGATCAAATTGCCAACATCCGCTGGATCATTGAAAAAGCAAGTGAGTTCCGGAAAAACATCTATTTCTGCTTTATTGACTATGCCAAAGCCTTTGCCTGTGTGGGTCACAATAAACTGTGGAAAATTCTGAAAGCGATGGGAATACCAGACCACCTGACCTGCCTCTTGAGAAACCTATATGCTGGTCAGGAAGCAACAGTTAGATCTGGACATGGAACAACAGACTGGTTCCAAATAGGAAAAGGAGTACATCAAGGCTGTATATTGTCACCCTGCTTATTTAACTTATACACAGAGTACATCATGAGAAATGCTGGGCTGGAAGAGGCACAAGCTGGAATCAAGATTGCCAGGAGAAATATCAATAACCTCAGATATGCAGATGATAATACCCTTATGGCAGAGAGTGAAGAGGAACTAAAAAGCCTCTTGATGAAAGTGAAAGAGGAGAGTGAAAAAGTTGGCTTAAAGCTTAACATTCAGAAAATGAAGATCATGCCATCTGGTCCCATCACTTCATGGGAAATAGATGGGGAAACAGTGGAAACAGTGTCAGACTTTATTTTTGGGGGCTCCAAAATCACTGCAGATGGTGATTGCAGCCATGAAATTAAAAGATGCTTACTTCTTGGAGGAAAAGTTATGACCAACCTAGATAGGATATTCAAAAGCAGAGACATTACTTTGCCAACAAAGGTTTGTCTAGTCAAGGCTATGGTTTTTCCAGTGGTCAAGTATGGATGTGAGAGTTGGACTGTGAAGAAAGCTGAGCACCGAAGAATTGATGCTTTTGAACTGTGGTGTTGGAGAAGACTCTTGAGAGTCCCATGGACTGCAAGGAGATCCAACCAGTCCATTCTAAAGGAGATCAGCATTGGGTGTTCTTTGGAAGGAATGATGCTAAAGCTGAAACCCAGTACTTTGGCCACCTCATGCGAAGAGGTGACTCATTGGAAAAGACTCTGATGCCGAGAGGGATTGGGGGCAGGAGGAGAAGGTGACTACACAGGATGAGATGGCTGGATGACATCATCGACTCGATGGACTGAGTTTGAGTGAACTCCAGGAGATGGTGATGGACAGGGAAGCCTGGCGTGCTGCGATTCATGGGGTTGCAAATAGTCGGACATGACTGAGGGACTGAACTGAACTGATTAGTTGTGAAATTTTCTGATTAGAATCTTTGGAAGTACCATTGAAAAATTCACTTTCTCAAGAAGAAATCAATACAAAAGAAGGGATTCAAATGCAAGGAGTCATTTGTTGTTCAGTCTCTCAGTCACGTCTGACTCTTTGTGACCCCATGGATTGCAGCACTTCAGGCTTCCCTGTTCTTCAACTTCTCTATAAAAATAATTTAACTGTTTAGGAAGATCCAAAAGAATGCTGAACATAGAAAGAATAACTTAATAGTATCATCCAGTTAAAAAATATAATAAAGAGTAAGCATAGAGAGATTATTTTAAAAAGTACCTCTACACCTAGTCTCCACAAGTATGTTTTTCCCATGTTAAAACAGTTTAGTAGGCTCTTTCACAGCTCTAACCATGAAGATATTGCAATTACATTTGAGGTTCTACCATTTCAACATGGAACTTATACAAGAAGAAAAATTGAACAACAAAATGGAACAAAAATGAAAGTGGAAAAAAAGTGGAACAAAAAGGAAAAAAGTAATTTTGCAAATTTTCATGCTGTGTACATGTTGTGTAACATGAAAATGATTTCAAGAATCATACATTTATATGATTCTATATAACAATTTATGCAATTCTATACAATTAAGCTGATAATTAAGCTTACCAATAGAATCAAGAAGGACCCTTCTGGATCTGAATTTTATTTATTTATTCAAAAATAGGTAAATAGTAAACTCTAGTTCTGAGTGGCCTATATTACTTTGTAGTTTTATCTAGATGTTAATTTTTCGGCTACAACTGTCACAGCTTTTGGTATAGTAACTCATGCATAATAGATTATCCTTATAAAAGTGGAATGCTTAATTCTTTTTCTTTTCTTTTTTCTCCTCCATGTTATGATATCATAGTGTCACTGAGGCAGTATGTCAGGAATCTGTAGGTTCCACAATTTGCCAGAACTCAGAAAATTGAGGAAGAAGACCTGTTATTTTCAGAGTTAAGGTTTATCATATCAAAGGGATGCAGATTAAAAACATTTTAAATAAAGGTTTCATAGGGTGAAGTGCAGGAGAAACCAGGCAGGGCTTCCACTGTCTTCTTCCAGTGGACAGTGCTTCCTTCTCTCAGCAATAGTGTGAGTCAACATTATTAACAGAAAGTTTTTCCAACCAGGAAAGCTCTCTCAAGCCCTTGTATCCAGGATTTTTGTTGGACGTCACTGATGGAGTCTTGGAATGCTCATACAACTGACCTTAGACTACTAAGTCTCCAGACCCATACCCCACAGAGGTCAAACTGATATAGTTTGAATCAGGGGCCCATGTAAACAAAAATAGATGTACACTCTAAATAACATTATTCAGCATAAACTATCTGATGTGGTGTAAAATCTCAGATATACAAAGACATTCTTGTCTGACAAGGCCTTTTCCAAGTGTTCAGAGTTCATTTCACAGGAGCTGGTCAAAGATTAATAAGTACTTTGTTTGAAATTTGCAGGGCTTGAGCATCCCAAAAGTGGTTAATTCTTAGTACACAAGCAATCTTAGTGTCTTACCCATAAAACTAACTTTGAGATGACACTCACCTCTCATTTAAACTAAAAATTATCTTGCCTGTTTTGTTTGACTACTTTTGCTCTCCCCACCACACACACTTTATAGCAGAAATAAAACTCTATCCACCCCACCCCCACTATGAAGTTGAACTGATTAGAATCAACTTCAAGCTGAATTCCACTTCATTTCAGCCTATACATGGCAATTTTCCAGACAGCAACCTTTGCTTCAGAGTTTTCTAATAT
Source organism: Bos indicus (assembly GCF_029378745.1). Taxonomy (NCBI): domain Eukaryota; kingdom Metazoa; phylum Chordata; class Mammalia; order Artiodactyla; family Bovidae; genus Bos; species Bos indicus. Next base: position 32,747,495 of record NC_091767.1, read on the forward strand.
TATGAACCTCACTCCTTGTGTCACAAAATTTCACTTACAGTTTTGTTTTCATTTCAAAGATTTTCTGCACTAGAGTAAACCTGTCCCATATTTTATTTACCATATGTTATGTTGACTTTGGTGTTTAATCTTCATTTACTCTTTGAAGATCAATTTAGTTGTCTTTTTAAATAGTAGAACATTGCTGCCAGCCTCATTCAGAACACAGACCAAAATGAAGATGCAAATATCTCGCTCTTCTGTGCTCCATGCACCCTGTTAAACATCCAGAGAGGAAACTATGATTCAGTGGAGTTTGAATTACATATTGAAATGTTAATATGCCAAATTTTGACATGATGAGTCAAGAGACATGATGCTTGAGGAGATTCTTGATTAAACAATAGCAATTTCCAATTTGGAAGCTTAACATGAAGGAATATGAGAATATGTTTGGTATACCAATGCTAAAAATTTAACAGTAAAAGAAAGAATGACAAATATGAAACTGGGATAACCTAAGGGAAATATATATATATACTGTTGTATAGTTTTTAAGAGTAGTTTCTCATTGTTGTTGTTCAGTCACTAAGTTGTGTTCAACTCTTTTCAGCTCCATGGACTGCAGCATATGAGCTCCCCTGCCCTTCACCATCTCCCAGAATTGCTCAAACTCATGTCCATTAAGTCAGTGATGCCATTCAACCCTCTCAACCTCTGTCATTCCCTTTTCCTCCTGCCCTCAATCTTTCCATCAGGATCTTTCCCAATGACCTGGCTTCTCAATCGGTGGCCAAAGTACTGGGGCTTCAGCTTCAGCTTCAACCCTTCCAATGAGTATTCAGGATTGATTTCCTTTATGATCGACTAGTGTGATCTCCTTGCAGTCCAAGGAACTCTCCAGTCCTTGGAGACTCTTGGTCCAAGAGTCTTCTCCAGTGTCATAATTCAAATGCATCGATTCTTCAGCACACAGGCTTCTTTATGGCACAGGCTTCTTTATGGTTTTTACTGGAAAAACCATAGCTTTGACTATATGTTTGTCAGCAAATTGATGTCTCTGCTTTACAATACATTGTCTAGGTTGTTATAGCTTTTCTTCCAAGGACCAAGCGTCTTTTAATTTCATGGTTGCAGTCACCTCTGCGGTGATTTTGGAGTCCAAGAACATAAAGTCTTTCACTGTTTCCACTTTGTCTTCTTCTATTTGCCATAAAGTGATGGGACCAGATGCCATGATTTTAGTTTCTTGAATGTTGAATTTTAAGCCAGCTTTTTAACACTTCTTTCACCCTCATCAAGAGGCTCTTTATTTCCTCTTCACTTTCTGCCATAAGGTTGGTGTCATCTGCATATCTGAGGTTGCTGATATTTCTTCCAGAAATCTTGACTCCAGCTTGTGAATCATCCAGCCCAGCATTTCACATGATGTAGATAAGCAGGGTGACAATATACAGCCTTAACATACTCCCTTCCCAATTTTGAGCAAGTCCATTGTTCCATATGGAGAAGGAAATGGCAATCCACTCCAATATTCTTGCCTAGAGAATCCCGTGGACAGAGGAGCCTGGTGGGCTGCTGTCCATAGGGTCATACAGAGTTGGACATGACTGAAGCAACTTAACATGCATGCATGCATTGGAGAAGGAAATGGCAACCCACTCCAGTGTTCTTGACTGGAGAATCCCAAAAACAGAGGACCCTGGTGGGCTGCCATCTATGGGGTCACAGAGTCGGACACAACTGAAGTGAGTTAGCAGCAGCAGCATTGTTCCATGTTCTAACTGTCGAACTGTTAGAAATGTTCCATGTTCTAACTGTTGCTTCTTGATCTGCATACACATTTCTCAGGATACAGGTGAGGTGGTCTGCTTTTCCCATCTCTTTAAGAATTTCCCAAGTTTATTGTGACCCAAACAGTGAAAGGCTTTAGTGTAGTCAATGAAGCATAAGTAGATGTTTTTCTGGAATTCCCTTGCTTTCTCTTTGATCCAATAGGTGTTGGCAATTTGATCTCTGGGTTCTTTGCCTTTTCTAAACCCCACATGCACATCTGAAAGTTCTTGGTTTATGCACTTCTGAACCTACTTGGAAGGATTTTGAACATTACTTTGCTAGCATGAGAAATGAACGCAATTTTGCAGTAGTTTGAACATTCTTTGGCATTGCCTTTCTTGGAATTCCAACCCATTCCTTGGATTGGAATGAAAACTGAGCTTTTCCAGTCCTGTGGCTACTGCTGAGTTTTCCAAATGTCCTGAGATATTGAGTGTAGCATTTTAACAGCACAGTCATTTAAGGTTTTAAATGGCTCAGCTGGAGTTCCATCACTTCCACTAGGTATGTTTGTAGTCATGCTTCCAAAGGCCCACTTAACTTCACACTCTAGTATGTCTCGTTCTATGCCAGTGACTACACCACAGTGATTATCGGGGTCATTAAGACCTTTTTCATATAGTTCTTCTGTGTATTCTTGCCACCTCTCATTAATCTCTTCTGCTTTTGTTAGGTCCTTCCACAACCAGGTCTTGTTTTTGCTGACTGTATATTGCTTCTCCATATTCAGCTGCGAAGAATATAATCAAACTGATTTTGGTGTTGACCATCTGGTGATGTCTATGTGTAGAGTCATCTCTTGCATTGTTGGAGGAGGGTGTTTGCTATGACCAGTGTCTTCTCCTGACAATACTACGTTAGTCTTTGCCCTGTTCATTTTGTACTCTAAGGCCAAACTTGCCTGTTACTCTAGGTATCTCTTGACTTCCTACTTTTGCATTCCAATCCCTCATGATGAAAAATACATCTTTTTTTTTTTTTCCCCTTGTTAATTCTAGAAGTTCTTGTAGGTCTTCAGATAACTGCTCAACTTAAGCTTCTTCAACATTAGTGGTTTGAGTAAGATTGGACTACCGTGATGTTGAATGGCTTGCCTTGGAAACAAAACAAGATCCCTGTCTTTTTTGAGATTGCACCTAAGTACTGCATTTCAGATTCTTTTGTTGACTGTGAGAGCTACTCCATTTCTTCTAAGGGTTTCTTTCCCACAGTAGTATATATAATGGTCATCTGAATTAAACTCTCCCATTCCTGTCACTTTAATTCACTGATTTCTAAAATGTTGATACTCACTCACCTTCTCCTGCTTGACCATGTCCAGTTTACCTTGATTCATGGACCTAACATTCCAGGTTCCTATGCAGTTTTGTTCTTTACAACATCAGACTTTATGTAAACACCAGTCACATCCACAATTGAGCATCTTTTCTGCTTTGGCCTGGGTTCTTCATTCTTCTGTAACTATTTCTTTGCTCTTCTCCAGTAGCATACTGGATGGCTGCTGATCTGGGGGAGCTCATATTCTGGTGTCATATCTTTTCGCCCTTTTGTATTTTTCATGCGGTTCTCAAGGCAAAAATACTGAAGTGGTTTGCCATTCCCTTCTCCAGTGGACCACATTTTGTCAGAACTCTCCATCAGAACCCCTCTGTCTTGGGTGTCCCTGCACAGCATGGCTCATAGTTTCATTGAGTTATACAAGACTGTGACCCATGTGATCATTTTGGTTAGCTTTCTGTAATTGTGGTTTTTCATTCTGAAGTCTATGGGATTGTAGTTCTTGCTTCTTCTGTCTGCCCTCTGATGAATAATGATAAGAGGCTTGTGCAAGCTTCCTGATAGGAAGGACTGAATCTTACTCTAGTGGGCAGGACCATGCTCAGTAAATCTTTAATCCAATTGTCTGCTGTTGGTTGTGGCTGTGGCCCCTCTCTGTTAGTTGTTTGGCCTGAGGTGACCCACACATGGAGACTATAGGCTCTGTGGTAGGACTATGGGCAAACTCCAAGAGGACTTATACCAACACAGGCCTCTCAGAACTGCTGCTGCCTGTGTGCCTGTCCCCATGGCAGGCCGATCCACACCTTTGTAGGAGCTTTTGGTCTCTAGTCCTACATTTTTCAAGGACTCCTCTTAGAAAGTCATACAGACAGAGAATTTCAAGGCTCAGTGTAGCCATGTAATTTTGAGAGCCAAAAATATTTTCAAACCACAAGTATCTGTAATATTACATGAAAATCAACATTTCTGTTCCCATCTTCCCTTACAAAAAGGAGAATAAGTTAAACACATTTTTTTTAGTGTTCTCCATAGAAAAAACTAGGAAGATATATATATTTAAAGACTATAAAATATATTAAATATAATCATATATTATAGTGTTGTGGCATCTGGCATGTCTAAAATTGTTGGTGAGCAATTAGTTTGGAAACCCATGAAATCAGGCTGCAACACTGGGGAGGAAACTTCTCTGGGAAATCTTACTTTTTACCCTTTGAGGCTTCAGCCTGATTGGATGATGCCCAAGCTCACTATGAAAGGTCATGTCTTTTACTTAAAGACATCTGATTGTAGATACTAACCTCAGCTACAAAATGCTTTGACAGCAACATTTAAACTACTGTTTGATACAGTAGCCTAGACAAGATGACAAAAACTATCACAGTGTAGATAAGGGATTTCAAGAATGGAGGATAAAACTTTTAGAAATGTATGAAGAGACTAAAAGCTAGAGTCTGTCAGCTAATAACACTCCTTGAAGCATAGTGAAATTCCATCTATGGCTGTCCCAGGCATTTTTGTTTAAACTCATATACACTTTTGTGTACTAAAATGGCATGATGCTGTTGCTGCTGTTAAGTCTCTTCAGTCGAGTCTGACTCTGTGCGACCCCATGGACTGCAGCCTACCAGGCTCCTCTGTCCATGGGATTTGTTAGGCAAGAGTACTGGAATGGGTTGCCATTGCCTTCTTCAAAATGGCATGCAATGCTTTATAAACCAGATATTTAAAATCCAACCAGAAATAAACAAGACAATTAAATATCCCCAAATGGAACGAGTATCATTGAGGACCAATATGAATGTCACAGGCTTTAAAAAATTGCATGAAGAAGCCTAAAAGGAGAGGCTTGTACAACAAGAAGAAAAATAAGAAATATTTTTAATAGTTGTTCCAAGCTAGAAGAAAACAGAAAAGCAAATTGAAATTTATGAAGTTTTATAATCAACAAGTGTTTCTAAATTGCCTGCTCTTATTTTGATGATTATTTGTCAAAAAGAATAACCAAAAATATTTAAAATAATAGAATTAATATCTCTTTATGCCATTAAAACTGAAAAAAAATTGAAAAGGTTCTATGAATAATTCAGCTGTTATGAATATTTTCTGTCCTCTGGATCCAGCTGTTCTAAATGCTTTCTGTTATAAATACTTTCTGTCCTCTGGATCCAAGTGGTTCATAATGTACAGAAAAATTTATCAAAATATCACTGAAAGTATTTAAGAAATAACAGAGCATGAGTAATACTTGCATATGATAGAAATCAATACTGCAGCAATAATATGTGAAAAATGAGGAAAATGTATCTATATACTAGTGCTCTCCATTAGAAGAATACTGCACGGCACATTTGTAATTTTAAATTATCTGTCTAACATAATAAACAAAAAAAGAAACATGATAATGTTATATTTTATTTAATCATATAGATACAAAATAGTATCATTATCATTGATATGATAATATAACAAAATTAACAATGAGATATTTTACATTATTTTAGCAATAATTTTTCAAAATTTGTCATGCATTTTACACTTTTTTTAACTCTATTTTATTTTGGAATATGGTTGATTAACAATGTTGTGCTAGGCTCAAGCATGAAGAAAAGTGATTCAGCCACACACATATATTCTTTCTCAAATTTTCTGCATATCTAGGTTGCCACATAATATCAATCAGTTTTCTGTTCTACACAGTACGTTCCTGTTGGCCATTTATCCCAGAAATATCAGTATACAGATCAATCCTATGCTTATAGTACATCTCAATTTGCCCCCAAATTTTACTATTTAATAACTGAATTGTATACTAATTTCCTTTAATATTGACTTCTATATTTAATTTCAAAATTTTAATATATTTTCTAAGATCATAAAATATAGTCATTGTGTATTAATTACTATAAATATCAAATTTAAGTGTTCAATGAACTGAAAAGAAATTTTAAAGTAATGAATATCAGGATGTTCATCAAATTTTTCTTAGTTTATTAGAAAATTTACATAACTATTGATTATACTTAATATCTTTTGAATATTGATTCAAGTTAGAAACTTGTATAGTCTTTTTATATTTGGGGTTTTAAAAAATTTTAATTTCAAAATAAGTTTTATACTCATCTAGTTAAGTCACAGAAAATTTTTGTTTTCTTCAGATTCATATTTAGCTAATGCATAATCAGGATAATATCATGAAACTATAGTTAATCACACTGTCAGATTTTTCCCTTTGGTTATTTAATATTTCTTGTATGCATTCTTATGTCAAAGAACACTAAATTGTTAAATTCATTGTCTTTTACTTGTTTAAGCAATTCCATAAGTGGCCAATGATCCAAGTTATTTGTATAAACATACTGAATAAATACAAAAAAACAGCAAAAAAGTATTTTTAATCTTTATCATTTATTTAAAGAAACATTAAATTCTTATTTAAAAATACTCTTAAATTCAGACTTTTGACTTGATATATTTGGAGAAATATACATATGATAGAAACAATATATTTATTTAAGACACTTCTTCGACAAATACTAAAAACCCTAAAACTTTAATTTCTTTTTAGGATATAGATTTACAACTTATTGCATATTTGAAAGTCTGGAGACAAAATTTATGTAAAAAATTCATTAAGCAATGTCTTACCATATATAGGTAATCTTTGATATTGTAAAGCTATTTACTGTAAATTGCTTGATGACTTAATTGAAAAGTCTTCATATTGCCAAAGCAATCTTCTTTATACTCTTCTATATACTCTTCTTTATATATCAAGAGATATATATTTATCTCTTGATGGATATTTAGGTTACTTCTGTATTCTGGTGATTGTTAAGCAATGCTGCTATAAAGATTGGGATATATGTATCTTTTTGAATTAGCCTTTTAATTATTTTTCAGATATATACCAAGTGTAGTTGCTGGATTAGGAGTTAGTTCTAATTCTAGGTTTTTGAGGAACCTCCATAGTGCTGTCCACAATGGTTATATCAAATTCAATTCCCACCCTCAGTGTACAAGTGTTACCTTTCTCTATATCTTCACTGATCATTGTTATTCGTAGTCTTTTGATAATAGTCATTCTAATAGGTTGGATGTCTCTTATAATTAGTGATGTTGAGAACTTTTTCAGAGAAGGTAAGCACCCCACTCCAGTACTCTTGCCTGGAAAAATCACATGGACAGAGGAGCCTGGTAGGCTGCAGTCCATGGGGTCACTAAGAGTCGGACATCACTGAGCAACTTCACTTTCACTTTTCAGTTTCATGCATTAGAGAAGGAAATGGCAACCCACTCCAGTATTCTTGTCTGGAGAATCCCAGGGACAGGGGAGCCTGGTGGGCTGCCATCTATGGGGTCGCACAGAGTCGGACACAACTCAAGAGACTTAGCAGCCCCAGCAGCAGCAGCAGAGAACTTTTTCATGTAGCAGTTGGCCATCTGAATGTCTTCTTTGGAGAAATGTCTATTCAAGTCTTCTTCCCATTTTAAATTAAATTGTTTGGTTTTTAAAATTGAGTTGTATGATCTATTTATATATTTTGTATATTAACCTCTTCTCAGTCATATAATTTACAAATATTTTCTCCCATTCAAGGAGGTTGTCATCCCATTTTGTCATTGGTTTCCTTTGCTGTGACAAAACTTAAATTTAATTAGGTTCTATTTGTTTTTTGTTTGCTTATTTTTTTTCCTTAACTTTTGTTTCCTTTGTCTTATGAAACAGAGCCAAAAAGATATTGGTATGATTAATCTCAAAGAGTGCTTTGCCTATGTTTTCTTTCAGGAATGTTATGGTTTATAGTCTTACATTTAGGTCTTTAATCCATTTTGAGTTGTTTTTTTTTCTTAATATGGTGTTAGAAAATTTCCTAATTTCATTATTTTACATGTGGCTGTCCAGTTTTTTCAGCACCACTTATTGAAAAGACTGTCTTTCTTCCACTGTATTTCCCCGCCCCCTTTGTCACAGATCAGTTAACTGTATACATGAGTTTATTTTTGGCCTCTCTATTCTGTTGCATTGAACTATGTGTCTGTTTTTGTGTCAGTACCATTCTGTTTTGATTATTGTAGCTATGAATAATGGGCTGAAGTCAGGGTGTGTGATACTTTAAGCCTTGCTTTAATTATTTTTTTTTTTTTCAAGATTGCTTTGGCAATTTGATGTTTTCTTTTTTTGTGTGGTTCCACAGAAATCATAGGATTATTTGCTATAATTCTGTGAAAAATGTGATGGGTATTCTGACTGGAATTGTATTATATCTATAGATTGCTCTGGGTAGTGTGAACAATATAACAATATAAATTCTTCAAATCCAAGGATACAGGATACCTTTTCTTTCTTTCATCATTTTCAAATTCCTATATTGGTGTTTTATAGTTTTCAGAGTACAGATCTTTGACCTCTTTGGATAAATAATTCCTAGATAGTTTACTATTTTTGATGAAATTGTACATAAGATTATTTTCTTAATTTCTCTTTATGATAGTGCATATTTAGGGTGTAGAAAAGCAATATATTTCTATATATTAACTTTGTATCTTGTACCTTTACTAAGTCATTTATTAGTTCTACTAGTTTTTTGGTGGAGGGTTTTCTATATACAGTATCATGCCATCTGCAAATATTGACAGTTTTATAACATTTTCCTTTCCAATTCAGATACCTTTTATTTCTTTTACTTATATTATTGCAAAATTTTATTTTATATTTTTGTGCATACACATAATAGAAATGAATAAATACTAAAAAAAACAAAACAGAGAACAGGATATATAGCTAATATTTTATAATTTAAAATGGAGTATAATCTATAAAAATATTAAATTGCTATGTTGTACACCTGAACCTATTATAATATTGCAAATTATTGTTCAATATTTTTTAAAATTATGAAGTATATGACCGGTGTTTAAACTTCTAGAAAGAAGTATAGGCTATCATATATTAGATAAAGGAAATAAGAATGAGGAATTGTGTAGAATATTAAGATAGTGAATGCCTGAGGTCATGATAATGGGAATCCTGCCAAGTTTATAAAGCAAAGCTATGAGAAATACCTTGTTAACACAAAAGAACTTTCTAAGAAGTTATGGCTTGATATACCCTTTGGAGATTTATATGTTACACTCTTGCCCTTTGGAAGAGTTGAAGTAATTATTTAAAGTTATCTCATTTCCTGTAAAAGTTTTATGTATCTAGCATATAGGAAATAGTACATTCAAATGAAAAGTTCTTATTTAATATAAGAAAAAACTGATAGAAAATATAAAAATAACTGACAGTTTTTCATTAACATAATAGTGCTAAGCATTAAAAATAGGCAGATAAGTTTTATCTTGGTTATCTAAATATTGACTTTTTACTATAATTACATGCATGAACACATACAAACTCACACAAGAAATACGTTTGATAGCCCTGACAAATATAAATTATTTGAATTCCTATTGGAGATTGGAGAGACCTGAACAGAACAATATATGGATGAAGATATAATTTTTTATGACTTCCTCCAAGGAATATAATTAATCTACTTACCTATTTCTAGTTGACAAGGATATTAAACAGTTCTAGGTCACCTTCCTTCATTAAAAAAGGAAGTGAATGGTTACAAAAGAAGATACCTTAAGATGCTCCATTAGTTTCTACAGTATTTCATATATGAAGTCATAGTCTCAAAAAAAAAAAAAAAAGGTAAATTAGAATAAAGAAAGTTGACCACAAAAACCAGTAAAACAGAAACATAGGACATAAAATGACCAGATAGCAAGAAAATGAAGCTATGGAATTAGAGTATGTCAATAAATATAATTACTATGCAAAGGAATTTAATATGGTGAATTTTACCAGATTACAGGAAGATACAAATACAGCAATTGGAAGAAAATGTCTTCAGCAAATTAGACATTGATTAAAACAGAATTAGGAATCAGTGAACTAAAATGGACAGGAAGGGGAGAATTTAATTCAGATAACCATTATATCTACTACTGTGGGCAAGAAGTAATAGAGAAGAAATAGAAGAAATAGAGCAGCCTTAACAGTCAACAAAAGTATGAAATACTTGAATGCAATTTCAAAAACACAGAATAATCTCAGTTCATTTCCAAGGCAAACCATTTAACATCACAGTAATCGAAATCTATGCCCCAAACACTAATGCCAAAGAAGCTGAAGTTGAAAGATTCTATGAAAACCTAAGAACTTCTACAACTAACAAAAAATGATGTCCTTTTCATTATAGAGGATTGGAATGAGAAAGTAGGAAGTCAAGAGATACCTGGAATAACAGGTAAAATTGGCCTGGAAGTACAAAATGAAACAGGGCAAAGGCTAACAGAGTTTTGTCAAGAGAACACACTGGTCATATTAAACACCCTCTTCCAATAACTCAAGAGATGACTTTACATATATATATCACAGATGGTCCACACCAACACCAGATTGATTATATTCTTTGCAGCCAAAGAGGGAGAAGCTCTATACAGTCAGCAAAAACAAGGCCTGGTCACATAAGGACTTAATAGAAGCATAAGAGATTAAGAAGAGGTGGCAAGAATACACAGAAGAACTATACAAAAAAGGTCTTAGTGACCTGGATAATCACGATGGTGTAGTCACTCACCTAGAGCCAGACATCCTGGAATATGAAATTAAGTCTTAAGAAGCATTACTATGAACATAGCTAGTGGAGATGATGGAAATACTGTACAATTTTGTGTTCATTTCACATGCTAGCAAGGTGATGCTCAAAATTCTACCAGCTAGGTTCAGCAGTAAATGAACTGAGAACTTCCAGAGGTACAAGTGGTATTTAGAAAAGGCAGATCAACCAGAGATCAAATTGCTAACATTGCTGGACATAGAGAAAGCAAGAGAATATTAGAAAAAAATGTTTGTTTCTGCTTCACTGACTAAGCTAAAGCCTTTGATTCTGGATCACAACGAACTGTGGAAAATTCTTCAAGAGATGGGAAGACCAGACCATCTCATCTGTCTTCTGAGAAACTTGTATGCAGATCAAGAAGCAACAGAACCAGACACGGAGAAATGGACTGGTTCAAAATTGGCATAGGAGTATATGAAGGCCTTATATTATCACCTTGCTCATTTAACTTATATGCAGATTGAAAAGAAAGTGAAAGTGAAGTCGCTCAGTCGTCTCCGACTCTTTGCGACCCCATAGACTGTAGCCTACCAGGCTCCTCTGTCCATGGGATTTTCCAGGCAATAGTACTGGAGTGGATTCCCATTTCCTTCTCCAGGGGATCTTCCCAACCCAAGGCTCGAACCTGGGTCTCCCACATTGTAGACAGACGCTTTATTGTCTGAGCCACCAGGGAAGTCCTGAAAAATGCCAGGCTGGATGAATCACATGCTGTAATCAAGATTGCCAGGTGAAGTATCAAAACCTCAACTTTGCAGATGATTCCACTCTAATGGCAGAAAGCAAAGAGGAACTAAAGAGTCTCTTGATGAGGGTGAAGGAAGTGAAAAAGCTGACTTAAAATTCCACATTCAAAAAATCTAAGATCATGGCATTGGTCCCATTACTTCAATGCAAATCGAAGGAGAAAAATTGGAAGCAGTGCCAGACTTCATTTTCTCGGGCTCCAAAATCACTGCAAATGCTGAGTGCAGCAATGAAATTAAAAGATGCTTGCTCCTTGGAAGGAAAGCTGTAACAAACCTAGATAGCATGTTAAAACGCAGAGACATCATTTTACTGACAGAAGTCCATGTAGTCATATGTATGATTTTTTCCAGTAATCATGTATGGATGTGAGAAGTGGACCATAAAGAAGGGTGAGCACCAAATAATTGATGCTCCTGAACTTTTGTGCTCCTTGTGGCCAGTGCAATTCTTAAATGATGCATCCATCTACTTATAGCATAAGAAAATAACACACATTGTATCAAACAATTGGCACAGTAGCCCAGTGAAGAAATCAACTGAAAAATGGTAAATAAATGTTTTTAAAATTATTAAAAACATTAAAAATTATGCTAACATGTGTCAGAGAAAGACTATTATATAGACATTTTATGATGCTGTTTTCTGCCTAAAGGCAGAAATACCCTATCCTTCCTTCTGATAAAACAAAACAAAAATCAATTATTTAAAAGTTTTAAAATGAGTCAATTTCAGGAACATTGAACCACGATTAAATAAATATCCATCATAAGAAATTTCTAAGTCCAGAAATCATCAAAGTTGTCATGCTCACTCTTATAATCTGCTAAAACATAGAACATGGGAAAAATAAAGAGCTGTCAAAGGACAAGACAATGAAATAGAATGAGAAATACATGGAGAAATCAAAGCAGAGGGGAAAAAGAGAAATATCCAGAAAAGTAATAAAGATCAAAGACCTAGGTCTATTTGTGAAGGAACAAATTCAATCTCCCAGTTCATTATTTCCTGAAGTATCTGAGAGTCTTCAATATTTTTGTAACAGGAAAATAGGTTTTTGGTGTCAGTTATATGAAATCTTTGGAAAGTTCTGTAGTATAAAACAAACCATTTATTAATAAATAAGTATAGTGTGTGCCTCTGGCATATCTAGTGCTGGAATTGGAACTCCACCAGGACAATGACCATGCTTTTTAATTTTTTCATATTTGTAAACCCTGAGCCTAGCACACAGTAGGCTTTCAAAAAATGTTTCTGGATAAGTAACTTTAAAAAATCACATTTTCATGGAATACTGAGGAGACAGAAGAATGCAAGACATAGATGAGAAGACAACTGGCACATGAAAAATAAATAAAACAAGTAGTGAGCATTGTGACATGCTTTACACTAAGAGTAGGTGGTCAAAGGAGGGAAAAGGAACTGTGAGGTAGTCTTCATGTGGGATATGAGCTGGGGTTTTAAATGAGTGTTTCTATAGGATGCTAAGAAAAGATGTAGTCACAATATAGGTGAAAATGAGACATATTCAAGAGAGTAGACAGGTTTGATTGTAGCATTAAGATTGAGATTTTAAACAAAAATGTGAAGATAATGATTCTAATGACATAGGTCCCTGCGGCATATAGACTTGCTGTGGTACTAGTGATGTGACGCATATGATAGGAAAGATACTGAAGGTCACATTTAATCCTTGAGCAAAATGGCATAAAAAAATGATGGTGATGGAGAAAAGCAATGGAATTAGTAACCAAACATTCTCTGACTCTGTTTATAAATTTATGACCCTGGTAAAATCTATCAAATTCTGTTAAACAAATTTTGAAACATGAGAGTAACAACATATAGCCTGCTAGGCCCTTTTGACAAATAGTTATGAGAAAGCATATAACTATGTTATATGAAAATATTAAGGATAGATGTATACTTGGCTGATATAAAATATTATGAGGCAAAGATAGAAGAGATATTTTAGGAAAGTGGTTTAGCAAGAATAAAAATTTCATAGAGATTTCTCAACTACAACGCAGTTTTTGCTTTGTCTGGAAAGGCTGGTTACAAGAGTGCATGATTAAGGTGGTGTCATAGGGAAGAAAAGAAGAGCAAATCTTACTCTGAAAGAACCAGGACAGTGATCCTACAGTATGAAAGAAACCAGACAGGGTAATTGTCAACATCTCTGAATATCTAGTAATATCTTACTTAGCAAAAACAACAAATGAGTGCTAAACTTTTCCATATATACCCATTATGTCTTCCAAATAAGAGTAGAGTTTGAAAAAATCTATTATTTATTATTTCCCCCAATAACAATACTAATTATATAACAGTTATGCATTCATTTAAATAAATTAGTGAATTGCCTCCCCCACACACAGAAAATATTTTTTCCATTCAATGAGATATTCTGAAAGCAAAAAAATTAAGTATACATGATTTTTTTCAAGAGTTACTCTTCACCACTGTTCCTCTACTACTCTGGTTCTCTCAGTAAAAGATTTTTCATATATTTTGTGATTGACTGTCCTATCCCTTGCTTTTCCCTCCTTGGGAATCTTGTCCAGCACCACAGTTTGAAGGCATCAATTCTTTGGCGCTCTGCCTTCTTTACAGTTCAGCTCTCACACTTGTACACGACCTCTGGGAAGACCATTGCCTTGACTATATGGATCTCTGTTAGCAGAGTGATGTCTCTGCTTTTCAACACATGTCTATATTTGTCATAGCTTTCCTGCCAAGAAGAAACTGCCTTCTGATTTCATGGCTGCAGTCACCGTCTGCAGTGATTTTAGAGCCCAAGAAGAGGAAATCTGGTACTACTTCCATTTTTCCCCCTTCGATTTGTCATGAAGTAATGGGGCCAGATGCCATGATCATAGGTTTTTAATATTTAATTTTAAGTAGGCTCTTTCACTCTTCTCCTCCACCCTCATCAAAAGGCTCTTAGTTCCTCTTCACTTGCATATCTGATGTTGTTTTTGTTCCTCCTGCCTATCTTGATTCCAGCTTATAGCTCATCCAGCCTGGCTTTTCTCATGTTGTACTCAGTGTATAAGTTAACAGGGTGACAGCAGACAGCCCTGTTGTACTCCTTTCTCAATCTTCATTCAACCAATCTGTTTTTCCATACAGGGTTCTAACTGTTGCTTCTTGACTCACATACAGGTTTCTCAAGAGATGGGTAAGATGGTCTGGGATTCCCATCTCTATAAGAGCTTTCCACAGTTTGTTATGATCCACACAGTCAAAGGCTTTAGTATAGCTGATGGAACTACCTTGCTTTCTCTATGATCCAGCAAATGTTGGCAATTTTATCTCTGGTTCCTTTGCCTTTTCTAAACCCAGCTTGGACATCTAGAATTTCTTAGTTCACATAATGCTGAATCCTAGCATGCAAGATTTTAAGCATCATCTTACTAGCATGGGATATGAGTGCAGTTGTACAATGGTTTGAACATTCTTTAGTGCTACCACCCTTCTTGGGAACTGGGATGAGGACTGACCTTTTCCAGTCCAGTGGCCACTTCTGGGTCTTCCAGATTTGCTGATATATTGACTGCAATTTCTTGATGACATCATCCTTTAGGGTTTGAATTGTGCTACTGGAATTGCATTGCATCCACTAGCTTTATTAACAGCAGCACTTCCTAAGGCCTGCTTGACTTCACACTCCAGAATGTCTGTTTCTGGGCCACTGGCCACACCATTGTAGTAATCTGGTTCATTAAGATCTTTTTTATACAGTTCTTCAATGTATTCTTTCCACCTTTTTTTGATTTCTTCAGCATCTACTAGGTCTCTACCATTTCTGTCCTTTATTGTACCCATCTTTGGACTAAATATTCCCTTGATATTTTCAATTTTACTGAAGAGATCTCTAGTCTTTCCCCTTCTGTTTTTCTTCCTCTAGTTTTATGCACTGTTCATTGAAGAAGGCCTTCTTGTGTCTCCAAGCTATTCTTTGGAGCTCTGCCTTTAGTTGAATGTACCTTTCCCCTTTCTCCCTTGCTTTTTGTTTCTCTCCTTTCTTCAGCTATTTGTAAAGCCTCCTCAGATAACCACTTTGCCTTCTTGTTTTTCTTTTTCTTTCTGATGGTTTTGTTCACTACCTCCTGTACAATATTACAGACCTCTGTCCATAGGTCTTCTAGCACACTGTTTTCTAGATATACTCCTTTGAATCTATTGGTTTAAGTAGTACCTGGCTAGCCTAGTGGTTTGCCAGTTCTTTTTTTTTTTTTAGTGTATACCTGGATTTGGCTATGAGAAGCTGATTATCTGAGCCACACTAAGTTCCAAGTCTTGTTTTTGATGACTGTATACAATAGGATAGTTATTGATTCTTATTTTATGATTGAAAACTACTATATGCATTTAATAGATGAAGAGTGCTAAATGGCAGATTCTAATAACTTTTCAAGAAACAGGAGGCAGAGATATTAATTACTGTTTTTACTCTCTGACCTCATACTTCCCATCAGATGGGCTGTCCTGATTTCCGGATAGGGCACTCAAGGCTGCTGGGCTCTCACACTAACCTATATGCTCCACACCCCTATCAGTACAAAAACTGAAAATTACATTTTAACTTCCAATTTTTTTCTTTCTTACTTCTGAATTGTTGCAAAACTTAATTGAAGAAAATATTCTTCAGGGGTAATGAAAAATTAAGTGGAAGACATTATTGATTTTAAAGTATCTCCAATATAAACATAGCACCTAAACAACAGTTTAGAATAATCAGCAATTATTATACAATAATTTTTGAAAGTCAGGAATCTGGGTATAGCATGGTATAACTGGGTAACTCCGAGTCAGAGTTTCTAAAAAAGACTGTGATGAAGGCATTTATCAAAGTTCACATCATCTCATAGCTCTACTCTGGGAGGATTCACCTGCAAGTTCATCCACGTGGCTGTTGACAGGCCCCAGGTTCTCTCTCAAAGTTGAGTATAGACAGCAGTTCCTTGGCATATGGGCTTATTCATAGGTCTACTCACAAAATGACAGCTTGCTTCCCCCAGAGCAAAAGCTCTAAGAGAGAAAGCATGTGTGAGAGATTATCCCAGGGGAAACCCTCCTACACTGTTGGTGGAAATATAAATTGGTACAACCACTATGGAGAAGAGTATGGAGGTTCCTTAAAAAAACTAAAAGAGAACTACTATATGATCCAGCAGTCCCACTCCTGGGCATATATCCAGAGAAAACCGTAATTAGAAAAGATACATGCACCCCTGTGTTCATAGCCAAAGCATGGAAGCAACCTAAATATCTGTTGACAGAGTATTAAAGACAATGGGATACCTATATAAAATGGAATATGACTCAGCCATAAAAATAACAAAATAATGCTTTTTGCAGCAATGTGGATAGACCTACAGATTGTTATACTGAGCAAAGTAAATCAGACAGAGAAAGAAAGATATTATATGATAACACTCATATGTGAAATTCAAATTTTAAAAATGATACAAATGAATTTCTTTACAAAACAGAAACAGTACACCCGTGGAGGATGCATGTTGACGTAGGGCAAAAGCAATACAATATTGTAAAGTAAAATAATAAAAAAATAAAATAAAATAAAATAAAAATATTGAAAGCAAAAAAACAAAAACAAATTTATGATTACCAAAGCAGAAACATCAAGAAAGAGATAAATCTGGAGCTTGAGATTAACACACACACACATTACTATGTGTAAGATAAATAACCACCAGGGCACCAGGGACCTACTGTTCAGCACAGGGAACGCTATTCAATAGCCAGTGATAATCTTATATGAAAAAAGAATCTGAAGAAAATGAATATATGTATATGTATACTTGAATCACTTTGCTGTACACCTGAAACTAACACAACATTGCAAATCAACTATACTCTTAAAAAAATTGTAAAAAACAAACAAAAAATACCCTAGAAGAAAATCACAATCTTTTTTTTATGTATTCTTAGAAGTGTCATCCTATCACCTTTGATGTACTCTATTCATAAGAATTAAGTTACCAAGCTCAGCCCGTGTTGAAGGGGAAGGAAATACACAAGGACACAAATATTAGGAATGGGAATCACTGGGGACTGTGTAGAGGCTGCCTACCACAAACATGCTGAGAATTCTAAAATAACACAATGTTTTACATAGTGGCTGGGAACTTCAACAATCTTGAATTTATGAGTGACTTTGGAGGGATCAATATTATATATATATATATATATATATATATATATATATTTGCATTGGGTCAGAGCACATGGCTTTGGACTTAAGCAAATTTCCCAGGTGCATCTTTGATACTGACATTTTTTTATTCAGATTCTTTTGATATCCATTTTAGAACACTTTCTCTCTAAAGACTTCATAAGCACTGGTAAGTAAAATAATTTTGCTCTCTCTGTTTTGTTTCTCAGGCAGATCTGTTGGCCATTAGAGAATTTTTGACACTGGAGTTGTAAATCCTGACCTTTATCTAAAGGAAAAGTCTGGAAATCAAGTGGCGAGGCTTTTTTTTTTTTTTTTTGCATTCTTCTTATAGCTTTATTTTCTACAAAGTGTTATTCATTCTCGAGAAACATAGAGATAGAGATTGTGATTTTGTCCTCAGACATTTCACAGAATTTACTCCTCAGTAAATAAAAGGATCTGGGGGACCCTATCATATTGACATAAACATTTGGTATAGAGATAAAGGAAAAGCTAAATTAAATAATCACAAATCCACAGTCAACAACCTAAAGAAAGCTTGAATACCAGATGCCTTTATGCTGAGAATTATGCTAGCCAAGAAACCATGCAATGATATTAGTAAGCAGGTAGACAAATTTAACCATGCTTCAAATGAAAAGAAAATAGTGATTTAAAAAGTAATGTTAGCTCTTGAGACATCAGAGAACAAACTAAAGATATACTAATAAATAAAATTACAGAGGAATAATTTTCATGGAGACTCAAGTTTACACAGGTCACTTTAGACAAGTGATTTTCAGCTGGGCAAGATTCTGTTTTCCTGTGAATATTCAACAATATTCAAAGGTATTTTTAATTGTCACAGTTGGGATTCTCTGGTGGAAAGAGATCAGCATTGATGTAAAACATTCTACAATGCTTAAAACAGCCTCTCTCAATAAAAATTATCTAGCCTAAAATGTCAATAGTCCTGTGATAAATGAAATCTTAGCTTTAGAGAAAAGGTTAAAAAAAAGTGGGCAGGGAGAGAGAGAGAAATTTTTATAATATGTAGCCAGATCAATTTTTCTTTTCAGATAGTCCAGGAAAAGGTGTAATGTTGATGTGATTATCATGTTAGAAAAAAACATAGTTGTCTAAAGAGAGGAAATTAAAAATAATCATCCACGTGTTTCGGGGCAAGAGTTGAACCACTACCAAGTGGTAACTAGGACTCAGGAAACTATTGAGAAGAGTCATCTCAAAGCTACCGATTGAAACTTCATAGTAAAATTATTTGGAGAACCACAATTTGAAGACTTTGAAGATTAAATATCATCAAGTGATGATATATAATGTTTGGAATTATGAGAGGAAGAAACATGAAAGATAAGTGTAAATTATGCTGGTAATTCTTCAGTGAATTTTAAAGTAACTCAATTATGTTTCTATAAATTGAGATTGAAATATTGACTATACTGTCAGGAAATACGTTCCTCAGACATATGAAATGAGGATGCTATAAGAAGCTGCAGCAAGGAAGATGAAGCTAGGAAAGACATAAGCAGAGATAGCATTGGTAGAATCACAGTCAGCTATAAGTTGGGACTGAGGAAGACTAAGCCTTAGGTCATGTCTTTGCAAGAGTACACGGACACTAAAGGAAACAAGAATAGAGTTTAGAGATTCATAAACTTGAATGAGAAAATTTTATGCTTTTATTTTCACTCAGCTCTAAGATATAGTGTTACTTGCAATTATAAATGTAGTCAGTAATATTCATATTAGCAATACCATGATTTTTTACTAACAGAATTCATAGATGGCTTGTATCAAATAGACTTGTATTCTTTAAATTAATTTTTGTTTGAGTATAGTTGATTTTCAATGTTGTGTTAGTTTCTACTGTACAGCAAAGTGAATCAGTTATACATATACATATATCCACTCATTTTTAGATTCGATTACAAAAGGTCATTACAGGGTATTGAGTAGAGTTTGCTGTGCTATACAGTAGGTTATTATTAGTTATCTATTTTATATATGCTGCTGCTGCTAAGTCATTTCAGTCATGTCCAACTCTGTGCGACCCCATAGATGGCAGCCCACCAGGCTCCCCGGTCCCTGGGATTCTCCAGGCAAGAACACTGGAGTGGGTTGCCATTTCCTTCTCCAATGCATGAAAGTGAAGAGTGAAAGGGAACTCTCTCAGTCGTGTCCAACTCTTAGTGACCTCATGGACTGCAGCCTGCCAGGCTCCTCCATCCATGGGATTTTCCAGGCAAGAGTACTGAAGTGGGGTGCCATTGCCTTAGTAGTGTGCATATGTCAATCTCAACATTTCAGTTTATCTCTCTCAACCCTTCCTGTCTTAGTAAGCATAAGTTTGTTTTCTACATATATTTTAAACTGTTCTTTATGTTATCACTTAGTAAAAATTATGGCAGTTTACTGTTAGAATGGCTATTATCAAGAGGTAAGAAATAAATGTAGAGAAAGGAGGGCATTCATGCACTGTTGGTGGGAATGTAAATTGGTGCTGCTACTATGGAAATTCCTGAAAAAATTAACCATGGAGATTCCTCAAAAAATTAAGAAAATAATTAAGAACAGAACTACTATATGATACAGCTATCCTATTGCTGGGTATTCTTATTCAAGAACATGAAAACATTATTTCAAAAATATATATATATACCCACTATGATCATTGTGGCATTATTTGTAATATCCAGAAAAAACATCTATTTCTGCTTTATTGACTATGCCAAAGCCTTTGACTGTGTGGATCACAATAAACTGTGGAAAATTCTGAAAGAGATGGGAATACCAGACCACCTGACCTGCCTCTTGAGAAACCTATATGCAGGTCAGGAAGCAACAGTTAGAACTGGACATGGAACAACAGACTGGTTCCAAATAGGAAAAGGAGTACATCAAGGCTGTATATTGTCACCCTGTTTATTTAACTTATATGCAGAGTACATCACGAGAAGTTGGACTGGAGGAAGCACAAACTGGAATCAAGATTGCCGGGAGAAATATTAAGAACTTCAGATATGTAGATGACACCACCCTTATGGCAGAAAGTGAAGAGGAACTAAAGAGCCTCTTGATGAAAGTGAAAGAGGAGAGTGAAAAAGTTGGCTTAAAGCTTAACATTCAGAAAACTAAGATCATGGTATCTGGTCCCATCACTTCATGGCAAATAGATGGGGAAACAGTGGAAACAGTGTCAGACTTTATTTTTTTGGGCTCCAAAATCACTGCAGATGGTGATAGCAGCCATGAAATTAAAAGATGCTTACTCCTTGGAAGGAAAGTTCTGACCAACCTAGACAGCATATTAAAAAGTAGAGACATTACTTTGCCAACACATCTAGTCAAGGCTATGGTTTTTCCAGTGGTCATGTATGGATGTGAAAGTTGGACTGTGAAGAAAGCTGAGCACTGAAGAATTGATGCTTTTGAACTGTGGTGTTGGAGAAGACTCTTGAGAGTCCCTTGGACTGCAAGGAGATCCAACCAGTCCATCCTAAAGGAGATTAGTCCTGGGTATTCATTGGAAGGACTGATGTTGAAGCTGAAACTCCAATACTTTGGCCACCTGATGCAAAGAGCTGAGTTACTTGAAAATACCCTGATGCTGGGAAAGATTGAGGGCAGGAGGAGAAGGGGACGACAGAGGATGAGATGGTTGGATGGCATCATCAACTCGATGGACATGTGTTTGGATGAACTCCAGGAGTTGGTGATGGACAGGGAGACCTGGAGTGCTGTGATTCATGGGGTCGCAAAAAGTCGGACACAACTGAGCGACTGAATTGAACTGAATTGAAGATATGGAAACAACCTAAATGCCCACCCATTGGTGAATAAATAAAGAAGGTGAGGTATATGTATATAATAGCATACTATTCAGCCATAAAATATAACATCTTGCCATTTGTGATGTGAATGGACCTTAAAGGTATAATGCTTAAATGAAATAGGTCAAAGAAAGACAAATACTATCTGATTTCACTCATATGTGGAATATAAAAAAAATAAATAAAGTAAATGAACAAACCAAAAAAAAAAAAAAAAAGTTTCAGGGAACAGAGTAGTGGTTACCAGAGGGAAAGGAATAGTGAGGAGGACAAAAGGGGAAAAAGGAATCAACTCAATGGTGACAGATGAAAACTAAACTTTTGGTGGTGAGCATGCTCTGGGTTGGACTTCTCTGGTAATTCAGATGGTAAAGAATCTCCCTGTAATGTAGGAGACCTGAGTTCAATCCCTGGGTCAGGAAGATCCCCTGGAGAAGGGAATGGCTACTCACTCCAATATGCTTGCCTAGAGAATCCCACTGACAAGAGGTGCCTGGCAGGCTACAGTCCGTGGGGTCTCAAAAGAGTCGGACAGGACTAAGTGACTAATACAACAACAATATTGTGGGTTATACAAATGTAAAAATACAATGTTGTACACAGGAAATTTACACAATGCTATAAACCAATGTTCAGTTCATTTCAGTTCAGTCACTCAGTCATGTGTGACTCTTTGCGACCCCATGGACTGCAGCACACCAGGCCTCCCGGTCCATCACAACTCATGGAGGTTACTCAAACTCATGTCCATTGAGTCAGTGATGCCATCCAACCATCTCATCCTCTATCATCTCCTTTTCCCACCTTGAATCTTTCCCAGCATCAGGGTCTTTTTCAATGTGTCAGTTCTTCACATCAGGTGGTCAAATTATTGGAGTTTCAGCTTCAGCATCACTCCTTCCAATGGAAATTCAGGACTGATTTCCTTTAGGATGAACTGGTTTGTTCTTGCAGTCCAAGGGACTCTCAAGAGTCTACTCCAACACCACAGTTCAAAAGCATCAATTCTTCGGTGCTCAGCTTTATAGTCCAACTCTCACATCCATAGATGACTACTGGAAAAACCATAGTTTTGACTAGACAGACCTTTGTTGGCAAAATAATGTCTCTGCATTTTAATAAGCTGTCTAGGTTGGTCATAACTTTCCTTCCAAGGAGCAAGCATCTTTTAATTTCATGGCTGCAGTCACCATCTGCAGTGATTTTGAAGCACAAAAAAATAAAGTCTGTCACTGTATCCACTGTTTCCCCATCCATTTGCCATGAAGTGATGGGACCAGATGCCATGATCTTAGTTTTCTGAATGTTGAGCTTTAAGCCAACTTTTTTACTCTCCTCTTTCACTTTTATCAAGAGGCTCTTTAGTTACTTCAATCAAAAATAAATCTTAAAAAAAATTATGTCAGTTTTTTAGACAAAAAGCTATATATTAATAAAAATAGATTAATAAAGAAACATAATATCAAATATTTTGATAACTATATCAATATTGTTGGTTTATTTTATAGTTTATCAATATTGTAAGAAAGGGGGTCATAAAACTGGCTTCACTATAAAGCTCCCAAAAAGATCCTTGACACAATAAAAGTTACAAAACACTCCCTTAACTGGAATTACTTTATCAAAAATGGAAAAAACAGGCAGGACAGTTTTGCAAAACTGATGTATCTGCAACATCCAGAACTGATGCAATTTATGTCTCCTAATATAGGTTACCACTCTAGATGGAATTGGGAGAAATACGTTAGAATTACAAATGTATAGTCTTATAGAAAGAAAAAGAAATACTGATAGATGCATGTCCAAACTTCTGAATGAGGAACATATATAGTATATATGTTACAAAATCCCCAAGGGAGCATGCAAAGATAACGAGACATAAAATCTGATTAAATGCTGTTAATTGAAGTTTAGAGACTTTAGGGAAGTAGGCATGAGAGGATGAAGTCATGACCTCATTTGGAAAGCAAATGTACACCAATTGCAAATACTTTTTTTTTTTTCCAGTTGATGGCCTAATATGAGGAGGTGTCCCACTTCGGAAATAGTAAAAGCTGTGAAATTGGTTAAGTCATAAATATAGAGAAGGACATGTAAGAAAGCTAGACAATTGCTATTCTGAAGAATGATTGTTCTCAAGATGAAATATGCCAAGATCTCTTGGTTCTAGAAATTTTCCAAGTTCAAGGCAGCCTACTTGAGCCTAAGAAAATAGTTCACAAGCAGAGTGCATGATTATTGATATTTTGTCTCAATTTAGCATGGTTATATA
This sequence comes from Bos indicus, assembly GCF_029378745.1. NCBI lineage: Eukaryota > Metazoa > Chordata > Mammalia > Artiodactyla > Bovidae > Bos > Bos indicus. Next base: position 32,771,321 of record NC_091767.1, read on the forward strand.
AATTTTTTCCTGGAAAAGAATGCTTGGGATATTGAGAATTTATACAATAAAATCCAGTTCTTAAAAGCAAAAAAATTTACTGGGTTTGTAATGTTCCTTTTAATTCAATCAGCATAAAGATTTGATCAAACAAGTGTGATCATTGATTTAGTCAACTGAATAACAAGATGAGCAATTGTTGGAGGTCAGAAACACATGTACTTTGTGTGCACATGTAAATTAAGGTTTACTGGAAGCAATAATAAATTATGGGTAAATAAAGAACCACAGAACCTGTATTTAGGATCCTTACACTATGGATCAACTCCTTCACAGAGCTGTCAGGTGGTCTCCCATCAAACTGTAAACATTTTACATGTTTAGACACAGAAACAAATGTGGATAAGACCACTGCAAACTTTCTAAGAACATTAATATTTCTGTCTGTATCCAGGCCATTAATACCCCAAAATGCTTTTATGAAAATTGAATAAAGTTTGGAGTCTTACAATAGAGACTAAATGAAGTCTCAATCCCAGTTGGCTCTATCTCAGTGATATAGATGTCAGCAAAATGAGAACTTGAGCATAAATATGAGTAGTCTCAGTTATAATTATTTTTGTTAATTAATGAAGCAAGTCTCTTGGTATCTAACAGTGTTCCTGAGGATGATGGTGAAGATAGGTAGCCCTACCTCAGCACTTTCAGAGTTTCCCAGATATATTTCATAGATTTATTAAGAACAACATTGACATTACACTGAATTCTAGAGTAGCTATGTGTAATTAACGTTCATATTAAAGGAGGTAAAATGAAGAATTGAACAAATATACTCTCTGGAGTTCAACAATTAAAGCAAATAGGAAATGAAAGAATGCTTGGGTCAATTATCAGTGGATAATGAGATTTGAACTCTCTTTTAGAGGAAAGGCATATGAAAGACATTGATCAAGTCAAGTAGTTTGGTCACTGTTGGGGCTTTCCTGATGGCTCAGATGGTAAAGAAACTGCCTGCAAGGTAGGTGACCTGGGTTTGATTTCTCAGTCAGGAAGATCCCCTGAAGAAGGAAATGGCTACTCACTCCAGTATTCTCGCCTGGAGAATTCCACGGACAGAGAGAATGGCGGGCTACAGTCCAAGGGATCACAAAGAGTCAGACGTGACTGAGTGACTCACACTTTCAGTTTCCATGCAAAAAGTATGAAGAGTCCATGATTATATTTTGAGTCAAGGAGTTCTGCTGTAAAGTTTTACCATAGCACAGTGAGATAATCCAGCCTTAAGTATAACTTGTTTGAGAAAATAACTGGCATTAGTTGTCAGATAAAGCACATTTGTCGTTATGGAACTTATTATTAAAAAAATAGCTTCAACCATACCAGTGGTTGAGCACACCATGTAGGGCATGCTCTTCCCATGGCAAGTCAGGTTAGGCACAAAAAAAAGCTGTATGAGCATATGTGAAGCTTCTGTTTTCATTACATTTGCTAATATTTTGTTGGTCAAGGTCTACAACAACAGACCTGGAATGTAGGATGTCACAGTTGCCCCTCAGCCACAATAGTACAATAATCTAGTCTACCGGACCAAATAAAAGCAAGGATCTAGTACAAGAGAAATATTCCTGGAAGGCAGAAGTGTAAAATGAAAGAAATATATTGAAGAACAATTTTTCAATGTCTACAAATGATATAATGCACATATCTTACATACCAGCTGGATATGTAACCTATAAATTACTGATTATGGCAGTTATCTCTGAGAAATCAAGGGATCTGTGGGGGGACAGGGAAAATGTATATTATATTTTTACTTCTAGTTGTGGTGAAAACAGACTAGATTCTGAAACAAGGAGTAAGATGTTAAAATCTGATAAATTTGGAGAGTGGCTACATAAATACTTTATATTACATATAAACATATTAATCATGAGTACATTTTAATCTCCCATACTTTACTAAACACTTAGATTATTTTCATATTTAAAATAAAATTAAAAATACCTTTGCTCTAGACAAATATTTCAGTACCAATAAAACTTAACATTATTATTGTTGAATTATCTACATTTTCTAACAGACTATAAACCCCAAGGTAAAACAGTCATCTAAATTAGTTATCTATAAGGACTGCAATGAATTCAGTAATACGAACTTAGGAAACAAGCATAGAGTTAATGAAGAAAATTTCCCAAATCTAGTGATCTTTCTCTGGCCGCACAGTAATTGGCAGAGCCAGGATTGTAACAAAAGAATCTAAATTCCAGAGTTTATGATTTTAACGGAATGCCATTCTACTTTTACTGTTGAGTGAATGGATAGATAGATTTGTGTCACAATTCTTATCAAATTACTAGAAGGCTAATTATTTAACTATTTTACTTGAATCTTTATAGAAGTTTTAATTGTTTGATGTCAATAAAACAGAAATCTCATATATTATAGGGGAATTTAATACAGGGAATTAGTTAGATTTGTATTAGGGAATGCAAATGCTGTGGTAGGAAAAATCATGAAATAGGTCTGATGGCTAGGGAAGAATTTGAGTTTTGAAAATACAGAACTTTTTAGAGACCCTGAAAATCTAGGATTCATATACAGATGTATAACATGAAATTGGTTTCCAGGGAGAAAAACAAGGCTTATAAAAATGAAATTACTAATATTTTATGATGCTCTCACTAGTTTCACCTAATAGAAATGAGGGAAGCAGGATGTAAACTAGAACATTAAGCCAAGTCTATTAAATCTAAGTTCTATGCTTTCTTTTTTCATATTCATTGCAACACAGTAGCCTCCTAGTACAGATACAGGTTTCAATCAGGACTCAAGGATTAATAAGGTGAAATAAAGAAAACTGCTATTTCCACTAAGACTTTTAAAACTGGAACTTTAATCAGAAGGCTTTTATTATATGATAATACACTGAAGAAACATTTTATGGGATGGCTAGCTAAAAGTTAGGTCTCAGGTAATGTTTTACTTACTTAATTTCAGTAAATATTGTGAATTAAATAGTTTGCAAGTAGAAAGAGGATATGCCATTGGTACTTATTCCATCTTTTTTTTTTTTGCCTTTTATTATATTCACAAATGCAGCATAAAAGATACTAAGAATAATTTAGGGAAAGTTCTGTATAGCCAATCAAACTGAATAAAGTAAGAACATATCTGCCTTAGTTCATTTATTTTGGAGCAATTTCTTTTAATCTTGTCCAGATTTTTTTTCTCCCTTTTTCAACAGAAGAAGTGACTCTTGAAAAGATGTGTCCCTTTAGAATTTTCAATACAGTGAAGAAAATTTTCTCAAATCCAAAAAATATTTGAACTTTAAACTATAGTTCTTTTCTCATTTGTTTTTCCTCTCCCTTTGCTGTCAACTCTTTGGATTACTGTGTTCCCCAACATGAAAGCCCAACAAATATATAGGTTTTTAAAATGAGATATAATTGGCATTTAACATTATATTAATTTCAGCCTTACATTATGATATATGTATATATTGCAAAATGATCACCATAAGTCCATCATACAGTTTTTAAAATTATAAGGGTATCTCAGTTTATTTCTTAATTTCAGAAGGAAAGCCTCACTGTTCTGTATATGAAGTAAAAGTTATAGAATATGATAATAAAAAGGTCAACTGCTGATTGTCACGTGATTAATTTAAGAAGTAGCTGCTTTTACTCCCTCAAGTAGTTTCCTACTCTTTCACCTATTGGACACCTCATTTAATGACTAACACATCATGACACCATAAAGGCAAAGTATCAGAGAGATTCCTTTTAATTTTAGGCAGAACAATGCCAGATAACTTATTTTTTAATTTGTATAATACAGTTGGTATATAAACTAAAAATACAAGAGAATTAACACATGTATACCTGTGGCGGATTCATTTTGATATTTGGCAAAACTAATACAATTATGTAAAGTTTAAAAATAAAATAAAATTTAAAAAAAATAAATAAATAAAACTTGGTTAATTCTTAATGCATTTTTCAGGTGAAAAATTCAAACATAAAACACAAAACAATTTAAAAAACACAACTAGCAAAAGTTAATATTTTGTCCTGTTGTCTCTCACTGGGTTCTGAAGCTTCACTTTTTTTCACAACTATTTCCCTGCACACTGCCTCAATAGAGCTCCTGTGATGATCATGGTATACATTCTTCTTATCGATGTTTTAATATTTGTATCCATAAATAGTATAGATTATTATTTTGTATATCTACACAAATGCAGTCAAAATATATTAGACATGATTTTATATCTAGGTCTTTAATTCACCATTATCTTTTGTAGTTTTACACATGTGGATACATTTAGATTTAATAATTATTACTATGGCTTATTTCCATTTTCCATTTTTATCTTCTATTGTTAATTATGTTGGTTTTCCCAGTCATTTGCTATAGAACATGCTTTTATAAGCCTTATTTTGCACATAGGTAAACATTTTTCCAGGATAAAGAGCTGTTTATAGAGTTTATGGATCTTAGAATATGTACTTTTCCAAGCTGACAATTACAGAAGGTGTCCAAAATATTATGCTGCAAAACTCTTAGACCTAAGGGTTTGACTTTGCTATCTTTTCAAAAGCATAGTCATATTTTCTCAATAAAATGATTATAAAACAATTTATCATTTTTTATAAAATTTGCATTTAGTTAACAAGTTTATTGGCCTGTTTTTCTGTTTTATGAATTACTTGTTCACATATTTTGCTGCTATTTGTACTTGTCTATTCTTAACTCTATCTCTGTTTTATTAATTTTAATTAATAAATTAAATTTATTTTATTAACAATAAATTAATGTTTAATTAATTTTATTCTATATGTAAATTTTCAAATAGAATATTCTTTAAAATAGGAGACTCATAAGTCTTGAACTGAGGTAAAGCAAGACTTCAGTTTGATTCTTCATGTAAAACATAGTCTTTGCTGATCTTCAATCTGGTTTCTTTCACATGAATTCTAGAAATATTTTGCCAATTTTTATAATACTGTGTGGAACACGTATTTTTATTGATGTATAATTCACATACCATACAATTAAACACTTTAGAGTGTACTATTCAGTGATGTTTAGTGTATTCAGCAAGTTGTGAAATAATCATAATTACCTAATTCCAAGTACTTATATCACTCTAAGAAGAAGCCCCCATATAACCATCAGCATTCACACCATATTCTTTGACTACCACCCCATCCTCTGATAAACACTATGTGGCCTTTTGCAACTGACTTCTTTCACTTGGTATAAATTTTTTGAGGTCAATTCATAATGTTTCCCATTTTATACTTCACTTTCTTATTGTTGAATAACATTTCATTTAATTATACAGTACTTTTGGTTTATTCATTCATCAATTGACAGACATTAGGATTATTTCCAGTTTTTGGCTATTATGAAAAAAACATTACCACAAACATTCTTAAACATATTTTTTTTGTTGTTGTTTTTCAGTCCCTAAGTCACATCCAACTCTTTGTGACCCTACGGACTATAGTATGCCATGCTTCCATGGCCTTCACTATTGTCCCGAGTTTGCTCAAACCAATACCCATTGAGTCAAAGATGCCATTCAACCATCTCATTCTCTGTTGCCCTGTCTCCTCCTGTCCTCGATCTTTCCAGCATCAGGGTCTTTTCCCATTGAGTTAGCTCTTGGCATCAGGTGGCCAAAGTATTGAAGCTTTAGCTTCAGCATTGGTCCTTCCAATGAGTATTCAGGGTTGATTTCCTGTAGAATAGGCTGGTTGATCTCCTTGTTGTCCAAGATGCTCTCAAGAGTCTTCTCCTGCATCACAGTTCAAAAGCATGAATTCTTTGGCACTCAGTCTTCTTTATGGTCCAACTATCATATCCATACTTGACTACTGGAAAAAACCATGGCTTTGACTTATACGGACTTTTGTTGGCAAACTGATGTCTCTGCTTTTTAATATGTTGTCTAGGTTTGTTATAGCTTTTGTTCCAAGGATCAAGGGTCTTTTAATTTCATTGCTGTAATCACTGTCCACAGTGATTTTGGAGCCCAAGAGAATAAAGTCTGTCACTGTTCCCACTTTTTCTCCATTCATCATGATGTGAAGGGACCAAATGCCATGATCTTCATTTTGTGAATGTTGAGTTCCAAGGCAGGTTTTTCACTCTCCTCTTTCTCAGTCATCAAGAGGCTCTTTAGTTCTTCTTTGCTTTCTGCCATTAGAGTGATATCATCTGCATATCTGAGGTTGTTGATATTTGTACCGGCAATCTTGATTGTGGCTTGTGAGTCATCTAGCCCAACATTTTGTATGATGTACTCTACATATTAATTAAATATGCAGGGTGACAATATACAGCTTTATCATACCCCTTTCCCAATTTTCCAGTCCATTGTTTCATGTTTGATTCTAACTGTTGCTTTCTGACCTGCATGTAAGTTTCTCAGGAGACAGGTAAGGTGGTCTGGTATCCCCATTTCTTTAAAAATTTTCCACAGTTTGTTGTGATCCACACAATCAAAAGCTTTAGTGTAGTCAATGAAGCAGAAGTAGATGTCTTTTTAGAATTACCTTGCTTTTTCTATGATCCTGTGGATGTTGGCAATTTGATCTCTGGTTCCTTTGCCTTTTCTAAATCCAGCTTCTATACCTGGAAGTTTTCAGTTCACGTGCTACTGAAGTCTAGCTTGAAGGATTTTGAGCGCCACCTTGCTAGCATGTGAAATGAGCACAGTTGTATAATTGTTTGAACATTCTTTCGCATGCCTCTTCTTTGGGATTCCATGTCTTTAGTATTGTTATGTAAATAATTAGGAGTTACATTGTTGGGTCATAAGAAAGCTCTGTGTTTAACTTTTTACGTTTTAATCATTTTCCAAAGCAGATGTAACATTTTACTATTACACTGCAATTTATGAGAGCTGGCCTCTGGGGTTTCTCTGGCCAAGAAGGGACATTGAGATACTTTTTACTCAAGGCAAGAAGGCAACATAGGACCACTGACAATTCCCTGAGGAATCACCACCTACACATCCAGGTAGAAAGAATTTTTTGCTCCCTACTTCACTGGTGGGAGGTGGGTGGGAGGTTTAAGAGGAAGGGGACATTTGTAAGTCTATGGGTGATTTCTGTTAGGTATGGCAGAAACCAACAGAACATTGTAAAACAATTATCCCCCAGTTAAAAATAAGTAAATAAAAATTTAAAAAGAAAATAAAGGATGTAGTGATAGACTACTATACATTTTTCAGTAAAGCTTATTTAAGAGATTGGAGAAATACCTCTCCCTGCAGCCTTTTTCAGGAAAGAAAGAGGAAACTTAAGAGTGAGGTGGCTGCTATTTCCCAGCAAGAGAATTAGGGTCATACATTTCTTCTCTTAAATAAGGTCCTAGTCATCCCCAAATTCTCAGTTCTTACTTTTATCAAATGTTAAGCAATTTATCTCTGACCTTTTCTATAAGCACTGAATAAGAAATTTCTGGCCCTTTTATGTGTTACCCAATCTTTAGAGCTGAAAGAACAGGAAGAAAGATTGATGTCATCATATCTTATATTAATTAGATATTCCTACTGTGAAAAGCCCTTGGATATTTTTATAGTAGTTTTGTAGCTGTTGTTGTTGTTACTGTATATTTGGTAAATTCATGAAACAATAAAGGATTTTAGAAATACAACACTAGTTCAGGTGCCAAGGAATATCATTTGATATAGTTAATGTCACGAGAAGCTTCACATCAGACCTTGGCCATTTGTAGATGCCACAGCAGGCATCCAGTATGAAGTTGAGTTAATCCACTTGGTTTCACTAAACCAAAACTCCTGGGATACTGTATATGACAAACATAGCATACACACATCTGACAACACTGCTCTTATGACAACCATAACACTTGGGAAGAGTAAATATACTTGGCTATGGGAAATAGACACCTTCCATCTCAGAAGATTACCAACTTGAGGTTTTCTCTAAATAGATTAAAATATTTGCTTTGAAATACTTCCCTGGAAGGGAATGAATAGTATTTTCTGGCTGACCAAAAGAGACCATATATCTAGTAACAGGACATACAAACCATCAGAGCCTTGAATACACAGAGATCATTATGATGAACCTGGAATCCTGGGTTTTCTCTCTTGCCTCACTTTTTCTTTAGTTTTCCAGAAGTACTGGGGGTGGTTTTGAGTCTTGATAGCCATGAGGTAACACTAAAGTCCTTCTTTAAAAAACTGTGTTCATATTCTGGTCGAGTTGTGTAAAAAATAATTTGTTTTTATTTGCTTTCTCTTCAAAAATGTGAAAATAAACTCTTTCATAATTTGTATCTCCAGGAGCTCCTGGTCATCAGTACTAAGAGGATACAAACCTCCAAAGATCTAGATTCAGAGTATCTCCAAAGAATAAACACTAGTGGGTAATGAGAAATAAGCCATTGCAGGAGAACTTAGCACAAAAAGATGTTGCAGAACAAATGTCTGTCACCAGGAGAAGGCTGCCATGTGCAGGCATGTATAGTCAATATCTGAGATGGCTGAGACAATAATATTAACTAACAGTGATGTTCTGCAGATAAATTTGTTGGGTAAGTGTTCATTAGGATTGGAATTTAGTCAGAATGTCAGAGTTAAAATAGAGACTGACAGGATATAGTAGAGATCTTTGGGAACGGAGACATGAAAGTCAAGTCAGTGGAATCATAGAGGTGAATCAAGTGCTATGAGAAAATGATACTCTGAGAGGGTAGAGTTATAAGTCAAGTAAGTAGGTAAGGTTGAGGAAAAAGAGTGAGTTCCAGCTGGGAAACAGGTTCCATTGAGTTAGTGTGTGCCAGAGATAAAGGATAAAAAGCAATAAGGTTGGGGGTGGGGGTACATAAAAACAGACCATAATAAGTGGAGAATTTAGTGGTAAATGAGTTGTGGTGGCAGAGAGGTGCCCAATTGTGTTGGTGATAAAATGGAAAGTGAGGAAATTTTGTCCAAGAGTGTAGTTCATAAATAAAGAGGTCAGATGTAATGTTGACTTGGAGAAGTTGTAAAGCCAAAGGGGGCAAAGAAGGAGCAGCATCTTCCACAGGCTCTCCAAACAAGAGAGCAGATGTTTATCTTCCATGGTCAGGCTCTCACACCCTTAAAGGCAGAAATCTTGCTATAACTGCTGTGGAAAGTTGCTGTCAACAAGAAGCTTGCCCAGGTGGCTAAGAAGACAAAAGGTACAAGCTGTAGCCAGAAGCAGAATAGTGACATAATAGCTAGGCAGGTCTAGTGGGATCATGGTCCCCACGTTACTGACTTCACAATTCTCCATTTAGACATTATCCAAAGGTAATGGATAATCTCCATTATTTTATCTCACATCCTATTTCTTCTCAATTCCCACTCCATTGTCAATACTAAGCTACACTGGGATCTCAGAATTTCATGAGCCACATTAAGGAGAGGAATACAGGAAAGATAAAAAGAGGTTAATTGACTATTGTTGAGATAACTCAAATCCTGTGTCACCTCAGTTATACTCAGATACTCTAAGGTGTGAAAGCATGAGGATTACATGAAGTAAAAGGAGAAGCAAAGTGATAAGTATAGACAGAATACTGAGAAGGATGGCTGATTGGAAACAGCACCTTACAATAACAACTCTGAGAGCTTCAGGGATTAGGATACAAAGTCAAACGATCTATGGCAACAATTGCAATGTTCATTTATGTTCAATGATATATCCTGTTTTAAGTGATTTAAATCACATTATCCTAGTTAATAATTACAAACAACCTATGAATTTTGCAGGCCAGGTGATCCCTCAAAGCAGGAGTCTGAAACCTAGGAGAGTTAACATCTTGTATATATCTGTACTCACAAGTACTGCCTCTAAAGCCAACAAAGGTTTCCTTCCAATACATCTCACATCATCAACCCGTGGGCAAGATTGATCATTGTTTAATTCTGGGCAGAACAGGAAATCTGAGAATTTCCCAGCTCTGACTTCCTTTGCCATGGGCCTCTGCTCTGAGGCTCCTGTTTTGAGAAGGACTGGCCTTAGGAAGTGATGTTCTCATAGATTTTGGATGTGGGATATCATCAAAAGGAAAGTTTAAGATTAACTTGGATTGCTCAGGGTTAAATAAGAAGAATCTTATCTTTCAGTGTTCACTTCTTTCTCCCTCCCTGATTCTGTGTTGATACTGAAAGATAAGAATAAAAAATGATCATGCAATCCAATTCTTTATTTTCTGTCTAGGCAAACTCCAACATTTTTTATTCATGAATAATACAATTTGCTACAGTGAATTGATTAAGATCTATTTTTATCTTGTCATTCATTTTTATAGTAGATAGGAATATTTTCTTTTTCTCATTGAAAAACACAAATAAATAAATAATTTATGTTTGAAATCCTCAATTGATATTTCAGTCTGAAAAAGGGCACAAAATCTTACATTTACAGGTATGCATATGCCTTGTCAGAAAGGATTCTGCTCATTCAGACCAGGGGTAAATTTTTAACATATATTCAGAGTTTTTTTTAGAGACTTAACACTGTTCTTTAGTAGGAATGGCTTTGTCCTAAGACATCTAGAATGTGAAGGAGACTGATGAACATAGCATATGGGGCTTTCCTCTCTTGTGTGTGCTTTGAAATTCTCAATATGTCATCTACGGCCACTGAATTTTTGTTTGAAAATTTATCTTGGAGCTTGGGGCTGGGGCATTGGGATGACCCAGAGGGATGGTATGGGGAGGGAGGTGGGAGGGGGGTTCAGGATGGGGAACACGTTTACACCTGTGGAGAATACATGTTGATGTATGGCAAAACCAATACAATATTGTAAAGTAAAAAATAAATAAATAAATAAGAAAATTTATCTTGGATCTTTCTACCAATCCTAAATGGATGGAATATGAACTGTGAATAGAAGTCTTTGCCCCAGCTCCAATGCTTGACTATGCTACCTATTTCCTTAGAGCAGGGGTTGGAAAGCTATGATAAATGTGACAATCACAGCTTTATGTCTGTTTTTATACAACCCAGGTAGTAAAAACAGACTTTAAGATGGATATCAGCAAACAATTCAGTCCACTGACTTTGACCCATTGTGCCTTATACCTTTGAGATTATCTGACATTGATTCCTCCAGCTATCACCAACCTTACCTAGTATCCAAAAGTGTCCTTTTCTAATGTTAAAACAGTTTTGGAAAGCTCTCCAAAGCTCAAAAATCTAGGATACTACAACTACAACTGAGGCCCACCATTTCAAAAGGGATCTTACAAAACACAAAAAGAAAAGGGGGGAGAAAAACAAAAAAGAAAAATTTTATTTTCTTGTGTACATGTTGTGCAACATGAAAAAAATATTCAAGACTCACACTTAAAACATGATTTTAAACTCTTGCTCTGTTACATACCACTATATAAGTAATTTAGGGTAAGTAACTTTCTGTCTTTGTTCAGGTTTTATTTTGTTGTTGTTTGTTTGTTTTATAATACTGGGACAACACCCTATAGATTATAACATGAATTGGGTGTGTTAATGACAGCAGGAAGAATCAAAGTCTAAGAAATTCAAAGAGAGAGAAAACTCGATGGGACAGTCAATGGCCCAAATTAATTTTACATAACCAAGTTTTGGATTTTCCTGGTGGCTCAGTGGTAAAGAATCTGCCTGCCAGATGCAGGAGACACAGGTTTGATTACTGGGTTGGAAAGATCTCCTGGAGAAGAAAATGGCAACCTGCTCCAGTATTCTTGCCTGGGAAACCCCATGGACAGAACAGCTTGGTGGGCTGTAGCCCATAGAGGGGTTGCAAAAGAGTTGGAAACAACTTAGCAACTAAACAACACAACAAATCAATCTTTGATGCATAATATGTACTTGATAAATGGTGGTTACCCTTAAGAATACCAATACAATCAAGGAGGAGCTTTCTGAACTTGCATTTTATTTATTATTTGGAAAGAGCTAAATAGTAAACTCTAGTTCTCAGTAGCCCTCACCACTTTGTAACATTATCTAGAATATCCATATTTTTCTGGGTGCAGCTGGCATAGGTCCTGGTCCAATAATCCATGCTTAATGGATTACCCTTACCAAGGTGAAATGCTTCATTATTTTTCTTTTCTTTTTTTTTTCCTGTGGAATGATATCATGGTGCCAATGACAGATGCTCAGGATGATCCTTAGGTTCCATGATTTTCCAGGAGAACTCAGAAACTCAGAGAAAAGTTATTTTTCTCATAATTATGAGATACAGATTAAAATCAGCACAAATACAAAATGATTTCATAGAGTGGAATCCAGGAGAAATCCGGTATGAGCTTCCACCTCTCTTCTTCTAGCAGACACTGCTTCCTTTTCTGATCAATACAGCACTGAGTCAGTGCTTCCAACCAGGAAGTTCACTCAAGCCTTTGTGTCCAGGATAATTGTTGGTCATTCATGGAGTCTTAAAGTGCTCATGTAACTGAGCTTAGCTACTTAGTCTTCAATCTTCTACCTCACAGAGGTCAAACTGATATTGTTTGAAACAGGACCTCCAGTGAACAGAAACAGATGCTCACTCTAAAAAACATTATTCAGCATAAACTATCTGATGTGGCCTAAGCTCTTAGGTATACAAAGACACTTTCTGACCAGAACCTTTTCAAGAGTTCAGAGTTAATCTCACAGGAGCTATTCAAAGGCTAGTCCTTTGTTTGAATTATGCAGGGTTTGAGTGTCCCAAGAATGATGAGTTAATTCTTAGTACAAAGGCCATCTCAGTTTCTTACCCAGAAAATTAACCTTGAGATGACACTCTCTCACCTCTCATTTACATTCAAAGTTGTCTTGTCATTGTTACATTTTTGTCCCCACTCTATAGCAAGAGTAATAACTGACCCTCATGAAACTGAATCGATCAGGCTCAGCTCCAAGCTAGCTTCCACTCCATTTCAGCCTATTCATGCCAATCTTCCAGAGATTCCCTTTGCTTCAGAGTTTTCTTATTTTATGAGCCTTGATCCTAGTGTTTAGTCAGATTTCACTTAACAATTTTGTGTTTACTTCAAAGATTTTTAACACTAGGATAAACCTGCCTCACACTTTCTTTACTATGTGTTATATTGATTTAGGTACATATTCTTCAATCACTCTTTGACAATCAATTGAGTTATCATTTTCTGCTAGTATGTTACTGGCAGCCTTATTCACAGCACAAATACGTATGCAGATGCAAATATATTACGACTTTGTGCTCCATGCACCATGTGAAGCACTATAGAGAAATCAATAGCTCAATGGAGAGTTTGAATTGCATTTCAAAATTTTAATGTGTTGGATCTTGACATGATGAGTGTGGTTTACCAGATTCTTCATTGAGACAAAAGCAATTTTTAATTTGAAAACTTAAAACTATCAAGTGTGAGATTTTTGCATACTGTAATACAAAAGTGAAAGAATAAATTCTATCCTAAAACAATGAATACTGTATTATGGCATTGAGTTTACCTCATTCCAAAAACATTCTGTTACTCAGAAGGGTTTTTAGTATACCTTTTGTAAACCAAATACTTTTGGTTTATAATACCATATTTTCCAAGTACCGCTCTTAATAAATCTTAATAAATCTTATACAGACAGAATTTCAAGAATTCAATATAACAGAACCATTTTGAGAATCAAAAAAAAAAAGTTTCAAATCACAAAAACTGAAATACTATATGACAATCAACATTTCTATTTTCATCTTCTCTTACCAAAAGAAGAGCAAATTAGATACTTTTATTTCTAAGGGGGAAATAAGTCATTCAGGGTTCCTAAGAGAACAAGAATAAATACTTTGGCCTATACAAGATAGTATAGCCTAGACAAGATGAAAAAAATCAACCATCACAGGGTAGAAATGTATGAAAATATTGAAGACAACATCATCTAGAGGCAGTCAGTTAAAAGCACTGCTTGCAATTCACTGGATAGTCTGTCCCTAGCTGACCCAGGAGTTTTCTTTAAGCTCATTAAAGTATATTTCCTTTAATATACACTTTTGAGTACTATTTAAGAAGTCTAAGACTGTAAGTGGTATTTTATAAATCAGATATGAAAACCCCAGAAGTAAAACAATTACACATTCAAAAATGAAAAGAGAATCATTGACTAAGGACCAAATATGAATGTCACAAGCTTATAAATTTGCATCAAGAAGCTTAAAAGCAGAAGTTTGTGAAGAAAGCTTACAATATCAACAATAAATGCTTTTAATGTTCTGTTCAGAGTAAGAAAGAAAATAGAAAAACTAATTGAAGTTTATGGAGTTTTTTAACAGATAAAAGACTGCAAATTGCCAGCTCCCATTTTGAAATGTATTATTTGTCAAAGAGAATAACCAAGGGTATTTAAAATAATAGAACTAACATCTTTTTGAGATAATCAAAGTTGAGAATTCTTGAAATGACCTTATAACATAATTCACTTGTTCTAGGTAATTTATATCTAGATCCAGGTGGGACAATGTATAGGGAAATTTATCAAAATAATATTAACAATTTTTCAAGAAATAATTGAGAGTATGGGTGACACTTAAAGAAGATAAAAATCAATAATATCTAAATAATTTTTAGAAAAGAAATAAAATACATCTAATATACCAAGCCCTCCAATATATTGCAGGGTACATTTAAAATATTAAATTCTCTAGTGGCATATTAAAAAACTAAAAAGAAAAAGATGACATAAATATTAGTGATATGTTTTACTTAATTTAATAGTTCAAAATAATATCATTTCTAATGTTTATAATTAATAGTGATTTATTTTATATTTTTATATTTATATACTTTTGAAACCTGACATACATTTTACACTTACAGCACATCTCACTTTGTACAGCACATTTTCACTGGCTATTCAATAACTGAATTGATACTAAAATTTATTTTTTAAATAATTACATATCTATATAAATTTCAAATTTTTAATGTTATATTTGTCTAATAAAATGTGCCATGACATTTGTCACCTATTTTTATTCAGCTAAAATTCAAACGTCTTCAATAAATTGGAAAAAAATTTATATTTTGAATCTCAATATGCTCTTCAAATTTTATTTTAGTTTCGGAGCCAGCTTAAATAATACAGTTGGTACTGATTCATTAGGAGAAGGCAATGGCAACCCACTCCAGTACTGTCACCTGGAAAATCCCATGGATGGAGGAGGCTGGTGGGCTGCAGTCCATGGGGTGGCGAAGAGTCGGACACGACTGAACGACTTCACTTTCACTTTTCACTTTCATGCATTGAAGAAGGAAATGGCAACCCACTCCAGTGTTCTTGCTTGGAGACTCCCAAGGATGGGGGAGCCTGATGGGCTGCCGTCTATGGGGTTGCACAGAGTCAGACACTACTGAAACGACTTAGCAGCAGCAGCAACTGATTCCTTAAAAATGTATAATTTTTTATATTTTTGCCCATAAACTCTTTTAATTTCAACTTAAAATTTTAAAGTTATTTTTAAAGATTTTTCCATTTCTATAGTTCTATATTTAGCTTATTCATAAACAGCATGAAAACAGAGAGGAAAAGTTAATCACACTGCTATTTATTTTCCTTTGGTTATTGAGTATTCCTTTACATGCATTCCATTTCTTTCAAAGTAAATGTAAACAAACATTAAAAGTACAATAATATATTTCATGAGCATAAATGATGCATATGGCAAGAACATTACATTTTAAACTAATTTTCTTCTACTTCTTTAAGCAGTTTCATAAGCTCACAGTGATCTTTGTACATATATACTGAATGATAGTAATAATAGAATCAATAACATTTTTCATAGAATCTGCTAAATAAAACAGTGCATGAGTTTTTTTAATCTATATCACATAGTTATTTGATTAATTAAAAGAAACATTGAATTCTTCTCTTAAAATATTCCCTATTTCAGACTTTAACTGGAAATCTTTGGCGATTTCCACAACATCGTGATGGAAACAATGTGCATCTTAGTACATTGTGACATAAAACAAAATTTATGTATTTAAATAAGATTCTTCTTGAAATAATATTTAAAACTGCGTGTGTGAATTTTTTTAGGCTATAGGATGACAATTTATTATTGTAAATATGGAAACCTTTGGAGACAACAGTTAATCTGAAGCATTAATTGAGCAGTGTTTCATTTCACATAATTAGTATTAGTTTTGTCATGAAAATGTTTTATCATCAATGGTTTGTTGGCTTAATTGCAGATTTTGCAAAATTTCTTCAGTCTTTCTCCTTAATATCTAAATTTCCATAACTGAAAAAATAACTTATCTTATCATTTTTCTATTTAAAGTAGTTTCCTTTTTGTGCAAGAATCTGAGTAATTTTATACTTACTCAAGATTATAAGCTGGATCCTGTGGAAGAAATTTAAAATATTATATTTAGATGCTATATTCTGATGCCAGGTAATTCAATTTATTGGCTGTTTTATTATTGTCATAGAGGAGGTTCTTTTCAAATATATTACGAAATTTTTGGAAATGTTTCATTATTTCTTACTTTACTATTTTTTATTTTCTTTAGGTAAAATTTTATGTTAATTTATTATAGAACCTGTTTTATAATTGTCATTTACAGCTATGGATTTCCCTCTAAGAACTTCTTTGGCTTTATCTCATAATTTTTGGTATATCTTCTTTTATAGTTTTCACTCATATTAAATTAATTTTCCAATATCCATTATGATTTCTTTTTTGATCCATTTCTTATTATGGATGGTATTGCTTAATTTTCAAATATCTGTAAATTTCCATATTTCTTTCATAATTGAGTTTTTTTTCATTTTATTGTGGTTGACAAACATACTTGGCATGATTTTAGTTTGTTCACATTATTGATATGTATGTTTGTGATCTGCATATGGTCTGCATTGGCATGTATTACAGGTACACTTGAAAAGAATCTGCATTTTGCTCTTGGGTGGCTGGCATGTTCCACATTTGTTGGCTATGTTCACTTTGAAATCTTGTTGAAGTCTTCTATTTCATTGTTGAGCTTTAGTTTTACTTGATCTAACGATTATTGAAACAGAATACTGACTTTCGAACTTTTATTGTTGAACTGTATCTTCAGTTCAGTTCAGTCGCTCAGTCGTGTCCGACTCTTTGCGACCCCATGAATCGCAGCACGCCAGGCCTCTCTGTCCATTACCAACTCCCGGAGTTCACTGAGACTCACGTCCATCGAGTCAGTGATGCCATCCAGCCATCTCATCCTCTGTCGTCCACTTCTCCTCAGGCCCCAATCGCTCCCAGAATCAGAGTCTTTCCCAATGAGTCAACTCTTTGCATGAGATGGCCAAAGTACTGGAGTTTCAGCTTTAGCATCATTCCTTCCAAAGAAATCCCAGGGCTGATCTCCTTCAGAATGGCCTAGTTGGATCTCCTTGCAGTCCAAGGGACTCTCAAGAGTCTTCTCCAACACCACAGTTCAAAAGCATCAATTCTTTGGCGCTCAGCCTTCTTCACATTCCAACTCTCACATCCATACATGACCACAGGAAAAACCATAGCCTTGACTAGATGGACCTTTGTTGGCAAAGTAATGTCTCTGCTTTTGAATATGCTATCTAGGTTGGTCATAACTTTCCTTCCAAGGAGTAAGCATCTTTTAATTTCATGGCTGCAGTCACCATCTGCAGTGATTTTGGAGCCCAAAAGAATAAAGTCTGCCACTGTTTCCACTGTTTCCCCATCCATCTGCCATGAAGCGATAGGACCAGATGCCATGATCTTCCTTTTCTGAATGTTGAGCTTTAAGCCAACTTTTTCACTCTCCTCTTTCACTTTCATCAAGAGGCTTTTTAGTTCCTCTTCACTTTCTGCCATAACGGTGGTGTCATCTACATATCTGAGGTTATTGATATTTCTCCTGGCAGTCTTGATTCCAGTTTGTGTTTCTTCCAGTCCAGCATTTCTCATGATGTACTCTGCATATAAGTTAAATAAGCAGGGTGACAATATACAGTCTTGACGTACACCTTTCCCTATTTGGAACCAGTCTGTTGTTCCATGTCCAGTTCTAACTGTTGCTTCCTGACCTGCATACAAATTTCTCAAGAGGCAGGTCAGGTGGTCTGGTATTCCCATCTCTGTCAGAATTTTCCACAGTTTATTGTGATCCACACAGTCAAAGGCTTTGGCATAGTCAATAAAGCAGAAATAGATGTTTTTCTGGAACTCTCTTGTTTTTTTGATGATCCAGCGGATGTTGGCAATTTGATCTCTGGTTCCTCTGCCTTTTCTAAAACCAGCTTGCACATCAGGAAGTTCACAGTTAACATATTGCTGAAGCCTGGCTTTGAGAATTTTGAGCATTACTTTACTAGCATGTGAGATGAGTGCAATTGTGCGGTAGTTTGAGCATTCTTTGACATTGCCTTTCTTTGGGATTGGAAAGAAAACTGACCTTTTCCAGTCCTGTGGCCACTGCTGAGTTTTCCAAATTTGCTGGCATAGTGAGTGCAGCACTTTCACAGCATCATCTTTCAGGATTTGAAATAGTTCAACTGGAATTCCATCACCTCCACTAGCTTTGTTCATAGTGATGCTTTCTAAGGCCCACTTGACTTCACATTCCAGGATGTCTGGCTCTAGGTCAGTGATCACACCATCATGAACTTTATCTTACTCCATTCAATTACATTGGGTTTTACTTTGATGGCTCTGTTAATCAGTGCATATACATTTAAAATTATTACTTTTTGATGTATTGACTCTCTTATTATTAAAATTACCTAATATTCTTCTTTATCTCTAGTAACATTTATATGTTTATAGTCTAGTTTACCTCATATATATATGTAAACACTTTCTAATGTTTATTTTTATTCATTTTTTTCAAATTATTTTTTTAATCTACATGAGTTTTTTTGGACTGCAGTCAGATCATGTAGTTTAACCCCTTTTGATTATCTTTGTATTTTATTTGGAGTGTTTAATCCATTACACTTAATGTTACTACCATCCAATGGATCATTGAAAAAGCAAGAAAGTTCCAGAAAAACATCTATTTCTACCTTATTGACTATGCCAAATCCTTTGACTGTGTGGATCACAACAAACTGCGGAAAATTCTTCAAGGGATGGGAATACCAGACCACCTGACCTGCCTCTTGAGAAACCTATGTGCAGGTCAGGAAGCAACAGTTAGAACTGGACATGGAACAACAGACTGGTTCCAAATAGGAAAAGGAGTACATCAAGGCTGTATATTGTCACCCTGCTTATTTAACTTATATGCAGAATACATCATGAGAAACACTGGGCTGGAAGAAGCACAAGCTGGAATCAAGATTGCCAAGAGAAATATCAATAACCTCAGATATGCAGATGACACCACCCTTATGGCAGAAAGTGAAGAAGAACTAAAGTGCCTCTTGATGAAAGTGAAAGAGAAAAGTGAAAAAGTTGGCTTAAAGACAACATTCAGAAAACTAAAATCATGGCATCTGATCCTATAGCTTCATGGCAGATGGATGGGGAAACAGTGGAAACAGTGGCAGACTTTCTTTTTTGGGGCTCCAAAATCACTGCAGATGGTGATTGCAGTCATGAAATTAAAAGACGCTTACTCCTTGGAAGGAAAGTTATGACCAACCTAGATAGCATATTCAAAAGCAGAGACATCACTTTGCCAACAAAGGTCCGTCTAGTCAAGGCTATGGTTTTTCCTGTGGTCATGTATGGATGTGAGAGTTGAACTATAAAGAAAGTTGAGTGCTGAAGAATTGATGCTTTTGAACTATGGTGTTGGAGAAGACTCTTGAGGGTCCCTTGAACTACAAGGAGATCCAACCAGTTCATCCTAAAGGAGATCAGTCCTGGGTATTCATTGGAAGAACTGATGTTGAAGCTGAAACTCCAATATTTTGGCCACCTGATGCGAAGAGCTGACTCACTTGAAAAGACCCTGATGCTGGGAAAGATTGAGGGCAGGAGGAGAAGGAGACAACAGAGCATGAGATGGTTGGATGGCATCATCGACTCAATGGACATGGGTTTGGGTGGAGTCCGGGAGTTTGTGATGGACAGGGAGGCCTGGCATGCTACAGTTCATGAGGCCACAAAGAGTCAGACACGACTGAGTGACTGAACTGAACTGAACTGAACCATTAGGTATGATTTAGTATATTTATCATTGGACCTAAAATTCTACCTTCAAACTTCTTGCTTAAGTATTTTGCAGTATTTTGTTCAAAGTTTAGATTTCCTACTTAGTTTTAACTGGACATAACAGAGACAATTTAAAATTATTTTCAGTGTCTGCAAGTAAAATTCATTTGAGGTATAATTTGCCACTTATGGAGTTCATAGTCTCCAGTGGCTGTTTTTCTTTTTCCCTTTCTCTGTCTCTCTCTCCTCTCTTTATCAACACTGCTTTCTTTACTATATTAATACACATCTTCTGGCTACAATGGAATCTCAGAATGTTCTTATTTGGTTATTTAATATATGATGAGTTAGATTTATATACCAAAAGCCCATCAGATAGGAAAAACATGCTGTTTGGTTTACACTGCTGATTTCAAAGATCTAATTAAGAGTTATTTATAAAACAATAATTTTGTCATACTAAAGAAGAATATCTTTAGATGAGGTAAAGAAATTGACAATTTTGTTCATGATGGTTTTCCTATGACAAAATAGCCCAGCTCTAATTTTATTACAGAATAGATTACTATAAACATAGAATGGAAAATAAATAAGCATTTTATAACAAAATTCTTTCAAGAGTATATTCTTTGTGCTTCTTTTATTTATTTTTTTATTTATTCATTTTAATTGGAGGCTAATTACTTTACAATATTGTAGTGGTTTTTGCCATACATTGACATGAATCAGCCATGGGTGTACATGTGTTTCCCATCCTGAACCCCCCTTCTACCTCCCTTCCCATTCCATCCCTCAGGGTCATCCCAGTGGAACAACCCTGAGCACCCTGTCTCATGCATCAAACCTGGACTGGTGATCTGTATGATAATACACATGTTTCAGTGCTATTCTCTCAAATCACCACCCCCCCATCTCCCACAGAGTCCAAAAGACTGTTCTATATATCTGTGTCTCTTTGCTGACTCGCATATAAGGTCATCGTTACCATCTTTCTAAATTCCATATACATGCGTTAGTATACTGTATTGGTGATTTTCTTTCTGGCTTACTTCACTCTGTATAATAGGTTCCAGTTTCATTCACCTCATTAGAACCAATTCAAATGTATTCTTTTTAATGGCTGAGTAATATTCCACTGTGTGTATGTACCACAGCTTTCTTATCCATTCATCTGCTGATGGTCATCTAGGTTGCTTCCATGTCCTGGCTATTATAAACAGTGCTGCGATGAACATTGGGGTACACGTGTCTTTCACTTCTGGTCTCCTCGGTGTGTATGCCCAGCAGTGGGCTTGCTGGGTCATATGGCAGTTCTATTTCCAGTTTTTGAAGGAATCTCCACACTGTTCTCCATAGTGTCTGTACTAGCTTGCATTCCCACCAACAGTGTAAGAGGGTTCCCTTTACTCCACACCCTCTCCAGCATTTATTGTTTGTAGACTTTTGGATAGCTGATATTCTGACCAGCATGAGATGGTACCTCACTGTGGTTTTGATATGCATTTCTCTGATAATGAGTGATGTTGAACATCTTTTCATGTGTTTGTTAGCCATCTGTATGTCTTCTTTGGAGAAATGTCTGTTTAGTTCTTTGATCCATTTTTTGATTGGGTAGTTTATTTTTCTGGGATTGATCTGCAGTAGTTGCTTGTATATTTTTGAGATTAGTTGTTTGTCAGTTACTTCATTTGCTATTATTTTCTCCAATTCTGAAAGCTGTCTTTCACCTTGCTTATAGGTTTCTTCGTTGTGCAAAAGCTTTTAAGTTTAATTAGGTCCAATTTGTTTACTTTTGCTTTTATTTCCATTACTCTGGGAGGTGGATCAAAAAGGATCCTGCTGTGATTTATGTCAGAGAGTGTTTTGCCTATGGTTTCCTCCAAGAGTTTTATAGTTTCCGGTCTTACATTTAGATCTTTAATCCATTTTGAGTTTATTTTTGTGTATAGTGTTAGAAAGTGCTCTAGTTTCATTCTTTTACAAGTGGTGGACCAGTTTTCCCAGCACCACCTCTTAAAGAGATTGTCTTTTCTCCATTGTATATTCTTGCCTCCTTTGTCAAAGTTAAGGTGTCCATAGGTACATGGATTTATCTCTGGACTTTCTATTTTGTTCCATTGATCTATATTTCTGTCTTTGTGCCAGTATCATACTGACTTAATGACTGTAGCTTGGTAGTAGAGCCTGATGTCAGGCAGGTTGATTCCTCCAGTTCTATTCTTCTTTCTCAAGATTTCTTTGGTTATTCTAGGTTTTTTGTATTTCCATACAAATTGTGAAATTATTTGTTCTAGTTCTGTGAAAAATACTGTTGGTAGCATGATAGGAATTGCATTGAATCTATAGATTGCTTTGGGTCGTATACTCATTTTCACTACATGGATTCTTCTGACCCATGAACATGGTATATTTCTCCATCTATTTGTGTCATCTTTGATTTCTTTCATCAGTGTTTTATAGTTTTCTATATATAGATCTTTTGTTTCTTTAGGTAGATTTATTGCTCGGTATTTTATCCTTTTTGTTGCAATGGTGAATGGATTTGTTTCCTTAATTTCTCTATTTTCTCATTGTTAGTGTATAGGAATGCAGGGGATTTCTGTATGTTAATTTTACATCCTGCAACTTTACTATATTCATTGATTAGCTCTTGTAATTTTCTGGTGGAGTCTTTAGCATTTTCTATGTAGAGGATCATGTCATCTGCAAATAGTGAGAGTTTTACTTCTTCTTTTCCAATCTGGATTCCTTTTATTTCTTTTTCTTCTCTGATTGCTGTAGCTAAAACTTTCAAAACTATGTTGAATAGTAGAGGTGAGCATGGGCACCTTTGTTTTGTTCCTGACTTTAGATGAAATGCTTTCAATTTTTCACCATTGAGAATAATGTTTGCTTTGTGTTTATAATATATAGCTGTTATTATGTTAAGATATGTTCCTTCTATGCCTGCTTTCTGGAGGGTTTTATCATAAATGGATGTCAAATTTTGTCAACAGCTTTCTCTGCATCTATTAAGATAATCATATGGTTTTTATCTTTCAATTTATTAATGTGGTGTATTACATATTGAAGAATCCTTGTATCCCTGGGTTAAAGCCCTCTTGGTCATGATGTATGATCTTTTTAATAAGTTGTTGGATTGTTTGCTAGGATTTTGTTAAGGATTTTTGCATCTAAGTTCATCAGTGATATTGGCCTGTTGTTTGTGTGTGTGTGGGGGACATGTTTGTCAGGTTTTGGTATTGGGGTGGTGGCCTCATAAAATGAGTTTGGAAGTTTACCTTCCTCTGCAATTTTCTGGAAGAGCTTGAGTAGGATAGGTGTTAGCTCTTCTCTAAATTTTTGGTAGAATTCAGCTGTGAAGCAGTCTGGTCCTGGGCTTTTGTTTGCTGAAAGATTTCTGATTACAGCTTCGATTTCTGTGCTTGTCATGAGTCTGTTCAGATTTTCTATTTCTTCCTCGTTCAGTTTTTGAAACTTATACTTTGCTAAGAATTTGTGCATTTCTTCCAAGTTGTCTATTTTATTGGCATATAGTTGCTAATAGGAGTCTCTTATGGTTCTTTGTATTTCTATGTTGTCTGTTCTGATCTCTCCATTTTCATTTTTAATTTTGTTGATTTTATTCTTCTCCCTTTGTTTCTTGATGAGTCTGGCTAATGGTTTGTATATTTTATTTATCTACTCAAAGAACCAGCTTTTGGCTTTGTTGATTTTTGCTATGGTCTCTTTTGTTTCTTTTGAATTTATTTCTGCCCTAATTTTTCTTTCCTTCTACTAACCCTGAGGTTCTTCATTTCTTCCTTTTCTAGTTGCTTTAGCTGTAGAGTAAGGTTATTTATTTGACTTTTTTCTTGTTTTTTGAGGTAAGCTTATATTTCTATGAACCTTCCCCTTAGCCCTGCTTTTACTGAGTCCCATAGGTTTTGGGTTGTTGTGTGTTTTATTTTCATTTTTTTCTATGCATATTTTGATTTTTTTTTTGATTTCTTCTGTGATTTTCTGGTTATTTAGAAGTGTGTTTTTTAGCCTCCATATGTTGGAATTTTTAATAGTTTTTTTTTTTTTCCCCCCTGTAGTTGACATCTAATATTGCATTGTGATCAGAAAAGATGCTTGGAATGATTTCAGTTTTTTTTTTTTTTTTTTAATTTACCAAAGCTAGATTTATGGCCCAGGATGTGATCTGTCCTGTAGAAGGTCCTGTGTGCACTTGAGAAAAAGGTGAAATTCATGTTGGGGTGAAATTCATGTTGGAGTGAAATGTCCTTTAGATATCAATTAGGTCTAACTGGTCTATTGTATCATTTAAAGTTTGTGTTTCCTTGCTAATTTTCTGTATAGTTGATCTATCCATAGGTGTGAGTGGGGTATCAAAGTCTCCCACTATTATTATGTTACTATTAATTTCCTCTTTCATACTTGTTAGCATGTGCCTTACATATTGTGGTGCTCCTATGTTGGGTGCTTATATATTTATAATTGTTATATCTTCTTCTTGGATTGATCCTTTGATCATTATGTAGTGTCCTTCTTTGTTTCTTTTCACAGGCTTTATTTTAAAGTCTTTTTTATCTGATATGAGTATAGCTAGTCCTGCTTTCTTTTGGTCTCCATTTCCATGAAATATCATTTTCCAGCCCTTCACTTTCAGTCTGTATGTGTCTGTTGTTTTGAGGTGGGTCTTTTGTAGACAACATATACAGGGGTCTTGTTTTTGTATCCATTCAGCCAGTCTTTGTGTTTTGGTTGGGGCATTCAATCCATTTACATTTAAGGTAATTATTGATAAATATGATCCTGTTGCCATTTACTTTGTTGTTTTGGGTTCTAGTTTATACATCTTTTCTGTGTTTCCTGTCTGGAGAAGATCCTTTAGCATTGTTGAAGAGCTGGTTTGGTGGTGCTGAATTCTCTCAGCTTTTGCTTGTCTGTAAAGCTTTTGATTTCTCCTTCATATTTGAATGAGGTCCTTGCTGGGTATAGTAATCTGGGCTGTAGGTTTTTCTCTTTCATCACTTTAGGTACGTCCTGCCATTCCCTTTTGACCTGAAGAGTTTCTATCGAAAGATCAGCTGTTATCCTTTTGGGAATTCCCTTGTGTGTTATTTGTTGTTTTTCCCTTGCTGCTTTTAATATTTGTTCTTTGTGTTTGATCTTTATTGTTTTGATTAATATGTGTCTTGGGGTGTTTCACATTGGGTTTATCCTGTTTGGGACTGTCTGGGTTTCTTGGACTTGGGTGGCAATTTCCTTCCTCATTTTAGGGAAGTTTTCAATTATTATCTCCTCAAGTATTTTCTCACAGCCTTTCTTTTTGTCTTCTTCTTCTGGGACTCCTATGATTCTAATGTTGGGGTGCTTACATTGTCCCAGAGGTTGTCCTCATTTCTTTTAGTTCTTTTCTCTTTTTTCCTCTCTGCTTCATTTATTTCCACCATTCTATCTTCCACCTCATTTTTCCTATCTTCTGCCTCAGTTATTCTACTGTTGATTCCCTCCAGAGTGTTTTTGATCTCATTTATTGCAGTATTCAGTATTGATTGACTCCTTTTTATTTCTTCTAGGTCCTTGTTAAACCTTTCTTGCATCTTCTCAATCCTTGTCTCCAGGCTATGTATCTGTACCTCCATTTTGTTTTCAATATTTTGGATCATTTTTATTGTCATTATTCTGAATTATTTTTCATGTAGACTTTCTATCTCCTCCTCTTTTGTTTGGTTTGGTGGGCATTTATCATGTTCCATCACCTGCTGAGTATTTCTCTTCCTTTTCATCTTGATTAAATTGCTGTGTTTGGGCTGACTTTTCTGTATGCTGGCAGCTTGTGGTTCCTTTTTATTGTAGAGGTTCCTCTTTGTGGGTGTGGTTGGACGAGTGGCTTGTCAAGGTTTCCTGGTTAGGGATGCTTGCATTGGTGTTCTGGTTGGTGGAGCTAGATTTCTTCTCTCTGGAGGGCAATGAAGTGTTCAGTAGTGAGTTTTGAGATATCTGTGGGTTTGGTGTGACTTTGGGCAGTCTGTATATTAAAGCTCTCTGGGCTATGTTCCTGTGTTGCTGGAGAATTTGCATGGTATGTCTTGCTCTGGAACTTGTTGGCTTTTGGGTGGAGCTTGGTTTCAGTGTAGGTATGGAGGCTTTTGGATGAGCTCTTATCAATTAATTTTCCCTGGAGTCAAGAGTTCTCTAGTGTTGTCAGGGTTTGGATTTAAGCCTCCTGCCTCTGGTTTTCAGTCTTATTCTTACAATAGCTTTAAGACTTCTCCATCCATACAGGACCGATGATAAAACATCTAGGTTAATGGAGAAAAGCTTCTCCACAGTAAGGGACACCCAGAAAGGTTAGCTGAGTTACATGGAGAAGAGTAGAGGGAGGAGGGAGATAGAGGTGACCAGAAGGAGAATAGGGGGAAATATAAGGGGAGAGAGCAATCTATCCAGTAATCAAACCCCTATGTGCTCTCCACAGCCTGGAACACCCAGAGACGTTTATGGCGTTACACAGAGAAGAGAAAAGGGAGGAAGGAGATAGAGGTGACCAGGAAGGGAAGGAGGGGGGGGTCAAAAGGAGAGAGACAGATCTAGCCAGTAATTAGCTCCCTAAGTGTTCTCCACAGCCCAGAATACCCAGAGATTCACAGAGTTGGGTAGAGAAGAGAAGGGGGAGGGAGGAAATAGAGGTGACCCACTCCAGTACTTTTGCCTGGAGAATCCCAGGGACGGAGGAGCCTGGTAGGCTATAGTCCATGGGGTCTCTAAGAGTTGGACACAACTGAGCCACTTCACTTTCACTTTTCACTTTCATGCATTGGAGAAGGAAATGGCAACCCACTCCAGTGTTCTTGCCTGGAGAATCCCAGGGACTGAGGAGCCTGGTGGGCTGCCGTCTATGGGGTCGCACAGAGTCAGACACAAATGACAAGACTTAGCAGCAGTAGCAGCAGCAGGGGAGAAAAAGGAGAGTCAAAAGGGGGAGAGGTCAATCAAGCCAGTAATCACACTTCTAAGTAGAAGTAGGTACTTAAGATTGGATTCTTAAAGGTACAAAATTGATAACAAATATAAAAAGGAAAGATTAAAAATCTAGAGTAGACATTAGACTCTCAAAAATGCAATATTAAAAAAAAATTTTAATATATATATGAAATTTGCTTTAAAAATAGGGTTTTTGGGGGGCAAGGTAATAGTAGGTTATAAAAGTGAAAATTAAATTAAAAATTAAAAAATTAAAAATGATGATATAAAAATATATTTAGGAATTTCTCTGGAGCTGTTGCCCACAGTGTGGGGTCAGTTCAGTTTCACATAGTTCCTTGTTCCAGCTTATACTTCTCAAGGTCTATAGGGCCTTTCCAATGTAGTCGCTGCTAACTACAGGGTTTTAATCTATTGTACCTGTCACTTCCAAAGCAGTTCCCTCTGTTTATTTTGGCTTCTTCTGTTTGCAGGTCTCTTCAGTGTCTAATTTCCACTCTGACACAAGGGGGCGAAGGTGGTCACTTATTTAGGCTCACTTGTTCATTCGTGCTATAGGGAGGGAGGAACACTGCAAAGGAATATCACTGGTGTGTGTGGGGAGGCCTCGCAGTGTTTTGGCCACACTGGGTCTTCCCCTACTCATAGAGTGTGTGCTTTCCCAGTCTACACTGCTCAGGCTCCAGGTTGCTCTGCAGGGGAACTGTGTAAAGTGGGCCCTGGGTTGTGTGCACTTCCTAGGTCTAAGCCATTCTGGTTCAGGTTCTCCGGTACTCCACTAAGGTGTGCACTTGGTTGGGCCTGCGTTTTGTGCCCTTCCCAGGTCAGAGCAGCTCAGGAGACCAGGTGCTTGGCGAGCACACTCTCCCCAGTTATGCGGTGCATCTTATCACCTCCCCTGTCCCAGGTGCTCAGTTTCCTGGGTGCACAGCAGGAGCGCTGTTTCAGGTGTGCTGTGTGTCTCCTCAGGAGCTGATCTCTTGTTGCGACCATCCCAGCGGAAGTCAACCATCAAGGATCTCAGGAAAACTTGGTTAGCAACTGGGAGCCTGCTCGCAGTTTGGTAGAGGATGCCGTGTCTGGGGCCAGGATTGCCTCTTTCTGGCTCTGGCTGTCACTCGCCTGTCTCCCTGCCTCCGGTGGGGGATGAGCCAGTCCACAGCCGGCTAGCTCTCCTCTAGATTAGTTCAGTCCTTTGTTCTGTGAGTTGGCCCAGCAGTGCCTTGCTGCTGCTGCTGCTGCTAAGTCGCTTCAGTCGTGTCCGACTCTGTGTGACCCCATAGACAGCAGCTCACTAGGCTCCCCCATCCCTGGGATTCTCCAGGCAAGAACACTGAAGTGGGTTGCCATTTGCCTTAGGTTAGAGCTTTTCATGGAGAGTTCTCTCTCTCTCTCTCTTTTTCTTCTCTCTCTCTGGCTGTCCCATAGTTTGGGTTGCTATCTCACGTTAGGGGAGGCGGCTGAGAGGAGCAACCCTACATCCAAGGAGCAGTGGCTATGCAGGCGCAGGAGGGCCAAGAGGAGCTACTCCACATTCAAGGTAAGGAGGGGCAGCTGTGAGGAGGTACCTCTCATCCACGGTAAGGAGTAGTGGCTGCACTTTGCTGGAACAGCCATGAAGAGATACCCCACGTCCAAGGTAAGAGAAACCCAAGTAAGATGGTAGGTGTGGTGAGAGGGCTTCAGAGGGCAGACACACTGAAACCATAATCACAGAAAACTAGCCAATCTGATCACACAGAATACAGCCTTGTCTAACTCAATGAAACTAAGCCATGACGTGTGGGGCCACCCAAGACGGGAGAGTCATGGTCTGACAGAATGTGGTCCACTGGAGAAGGGAATGGCAAACCACTTCAGTTTTCTTACCTTGAGAACTCCAAGAACAGTATGAAAAGGCAAAATGATAGGATACTGAAAGGGGAACTCCCCGGGTTGGTAGGTGCCCAATATGCTACTAGAGATGAGTGGAGAAATAACTCCAGAAAGAATGAAGGGATGGATCCAAAGCAAAAACAATACCCAGTTGTGGATGTGACTGGTGATAGAAGCAAGGGCCGATGCTATAAAGAGCAATACTGCATAGGAACTTGGAATGTCAGGTCCATGAATCAAGGCAAATTGGAAGTGGTCAAACAGGAGATGGCAAGAGTGAATGTCGACACTCTAGGAATCAGCGAACTAAAATGGACTGGACTGAATTTAACTCAGATGACAATTATATCTACTACAGTGGGCAGGAATGCCTTAGAAGAAATGGAGTAGCCATCATGGTCAACAAAAGAGTCCGAAATGCAGTACTTGAATGAAATCTCAAAAACGACAGAATGATCTCTGTTCATTTCCAAGGCAAACCATTCAATATCATGGTAATTCAAGCCTAGGCCCAACCAGTAATGCTGAAGAAGCTGAAGTTGAACGGTTCTATGAAGACTTACAATCCAAAAAAGATGTCCTTTTCATTATAGGGGACTGGAATGCAAAAGTAGGAAGTCAAGAAACACCTGGAGTAATAGGCAAATTTGGCCTTGGAGTATGGAATGAAGCAGGGCAAAGACTAACAGAGTTTTGCCAAGAAAATGCACTGGTCATAGCAAACACCTTCTTCCAACAACATAAGAGAAGACTCTACACATGGAAATCACCAGATGGTCAACACTGAAATCAGATTGATTATATTCTTTGCAGCCAAAGAAGGAGAAGCTCTATACAGTCAGCAAAAACAAGACCAGGAGCTGACTGTGGCTCAGATCATGAACTCCTTATTGCCAAATTCAGACTGAAATTGAAGAAAGTAGGGAAAACTACTAGACTATTCAGGTATAACCTAAATCAAATCCCAAATGATTATACAGTGGAAGTGAGAAATAGATTTAAGGGACTAGATTTGGTAGATAGAGTGTCTGATGAACTTTGGATGGGGGTTCATGACATAGTACAGGGCACAGGAATCAAGACCATCCCCATGGAAAAGAAATGCAAAAAAGCAAAATGGCTGTCTGAGGAGGCCTTACAAATAGTTGTGAAAAGAAGAGAAGTGAAAAGCAAGGAGAAAACGAAAGATATAAGCATCTGAATGCAGAGTTCCAAAGAATAGCAAGGAGAGATAAGAAAGCCTTCCTCAGTGATCAATGCAAGAAATAGAGGAAAACAACAGAATGGGAAAGATTAGAGATCTCTTCAAGAAAATTAGAGATACCAAGGGAATATTTCACGCAAAGATGGGCTCAATAAAGGACAGAAATGGTAAGGACCTAACAGAAGTGGAAGATATTAAGAAGAGGTGGCAAGAATACATAGAAGAACAGTACGAAAAAGAGCTTCATGACCTAGATAATCATGATGGTGTGATCACTCACATAGAGCCAAACATCCTGGAATGTGAAGTCAAGTGGGCCTTCGAAAGCATCACTATGAACAAAGCTAGTGAAGGTGATGGAATTCCAGTTGAGCTATATCAAATCCTGAAAGATGATGCTGTGAAAGTGCTGCACTCAATATGCCAGCAAACTTGGAAAACTCAGCAGTGGCCACAGGACTGGAAAAGGTCAGTTTTCATTCCAATCCCAAGGAAAAGCAATGCCAAAGAATGCTCAAACTACTGCACACATGCACTCATCTCACACGCTAGTAAAGTAATGGTCAAAATTCTCCAAGCCAGGCTTCAGCAGTACATGTACTGTGAACTTCCAGATGTTCAAGCTGGTTTTAGAAAAGGCAGAGGAACCAGAGATCAAACTGCCAACATCTTCTGGATCATGGAAAAAGGAAGAGAGTTCCAGAAAAACATCTATTTCTGCTTTATTGACTATGCCAAAGCCTTTGTGTGAATCACAGTAAACTGTGGAAAATTCTGGAAGAGATGGGAATACCAGACCACCTGACCTGCCTCTTGAGAAACCTATATGCAGGTCAGGAAGCCACAGTTAGAACTGGACATGGAAAAACAGACTGGTTCCAAATAGGAAAAGGAGTACGTCAAGGCTGTATATTGTCACCCTGCTTTTTTAACTTGTATGCAGAGTACATTATGAGAAACGCTGGGCTGGAAGAAGCACAAGCTGGAATCAAGATTGCTGGAAGAAATATCAATAACCTCAGATATGCAGATGACACCACCATTATGGCAGAAAGTGAAGAGGAACTAAAGTGCCTCTTGATGAAAGTGAAAGTGGAGAGTGAAAAAGTTGGCCTAAAGGTCAACATTCAGAAAACGAAGATCATGACATCTGGTCCCATCACTTCATTGCAGATAGATGGGATAACAGTGGAAACAGTGTCAGACTTTATATTTTTGGGCTCCAAAATCACCTCAGATGGTGATTGCAGCCATGAAATTAAAAGACACTTACTCCTTAGAAGGAAAGTTATGACCAATCTAGATAACATATACAAAAACAGAGACATTACTTTGTCATCAAAGGTCCATCTAGTCAAGGCTATGGTTTTGCCAGTGGTTATGTATGGATGTGAGAGTTGGACTGTGAAGAAAGCTGAGCACCAACAAATTGATGCTTTTGAATTGTTGTGTTGAAGAAGACTCTTGAGAGTCCCTTGGAACTCAAGGAGATCCAACCAGTCCATCCTAAAGGAGATCAGTCCTGGGTGTTCATTTGAAGGACTGATGCTAAAGCTGAAACTCCAATACTTTGGCCACCTCATGCGAAGAGTTGACTCATTGGAAAAGACCCTGATGCTGGGAGGGATTGGGGGCAGGAGGAGAAGGGGACGACAGAGGATGAGATTGCTGGATGGCATCACTGACTCGATGGACATGAGTTTGGGTGGACTCTGGGAGTTCGTGATGGACAGGGAGGCCTGGCGTGTTGTGATTCATGGGGTTGCAAAGAGTCGGACATGACTGAGCCACTGAACTGAACTGAATCTCATGTTATCTTCCTCAGATTCTCCTCATGGCATTCAAGCCCTGTCCCTACCCTGAGCTTGCAGCCCATGCCTCCCTGTTCATCCCCTGTTTCTGGTGGCAGATGCGAGTGTCTGGGCTACTTCTCTGCTGGGAGTTGCTGTTAGGCTGTTAATCTGTGGGTTTTATTTGCTTATTTATTTGTTTTTCTTCCCAGTTGTGTTGCCCTCTGAGATTCCAAAATTCCCCATAGACCCACTGGTAAGAGGGTTTCCTGGTGTTTGGAAACTTCTCCTCTTTTACAACTCCCTCCCTGGGACCTCTCTCCATCCTTAACAGTTCTATCTCTCTTTTCATCTTTTATATTTTGTCCTGCCTCCTTTTGAAGACAATGGGCTGTCTTTCTGGGTGCACTGTGTCCTCTGCCAGCATTCAGAAGTTGTTTTGTGGAATTTGCTCGGTGTTTAAATGATCTTTCGATGAATTTTGGGGGGAGAAAGTGATCTCCCCTTCCTATTCCTCCACCATCTTCGAGTAGTGTTCTGTGCTTCATATTATATTGAAATATTTACTTTAGAATTAATTAACATTCTCATATATGGCCATTAACATACACTGTTTTAATGATTATAATGTAACCAGGTATAGGCAATATACTTATCAAAATGTAGTAGAGTATATTATCTTGTTCTCTCTTCTTTTTATAGTAATATTTAGGCATACAATTTATCCTGTTCATAAGAGTATGTGTGGGCCACTAGCACGTGTATAAATCTGTTAGCCTTTACACAGTATGCAGCTCAGTTTTAATCACTTCCAAGGTAAGGTTTTTGTTTGCCAGTCTTTAGAAATTAATCACTGTCATTGTATTGTTAAGAGGAAAAATAGCAAGACATTGATGAAGTGGCTACAATTTGTGCAGAGTATATAAAAATTAGATTATGCAGAAGTAGACCAAAAACTTAAATATATTACTGCAGTAAGCTTTTTTCTGGCTACCAAATAAAAAAGCAGTGTTCAAGTAGGAAATAGACATCTCTTGCAAATATAAAAAAAAGAAATATGCTTCCACAGTTATGTTTCAAAGTAATCTCTTTCTGTGTATAGTAGACACTCTGTTGCCTATTTCAAGGGGAAAAAAGCAAGGCAATAATAAAGTCATTCAGATTTCTATAGTGTGACTTACTATTTTTAATATAGTGAAGAGTACATCTCTTCTAATTAATTTGGCAGAGGTGTGTTAAGAATCCAGATAGATGAAACTTTTTCATTTTTGCACTCAAGGAAAACAAATGAATACAAGCAAATTAGTTTTTAAAAAGTGACATTTAAAAATAGAATCTCCAACAGATTTACTTGTATTCCATTCTGTGTAATAGCTTCTTATAATAAACAAATATAAAATTAAATAAATAGATAAGTGGATTTAAAAAAAAAACATTGTTTAAATAACTTTTACCAGGCATTGGACTCAGCTATTGATAATTTTAATAGAAATTCAATGAGATAGGTTTGTTATTATCTCTCATTTCACAGATAAGTAGATTCAAGAACAATAAGTAATTTGTCGAAGGTCATATAATCATAAAGGAAAGGATTATGACGTGAATCTAGGAATGCAACTTGAATTCTTGGAACAGTTATCCTATATCTGTTTAAATTGTAACATTTTGCAACTGGCATTCAATCATTTGTTCTTTCATTCATGTAGTAAGAATTTATTGAGAACCAACCATGAGCCAAACATAAGTGGTGGAGGTTGGTAATGGTAGTGGGAGGTCATTAGTTTGCAATATTGAAACAAAGATAAATATGTCAGTCAAAAGTACAATCCATCTCTATCTAATTCAGTTTGAGAAGATTGAAGATGAATGCTTGCATAGTGCAGTTAACCCTCTTTTACAGGGTTTTTGGAAATGTTGGGGATTCTAACACAAACTGAAGATTTCGGATAGTTTGGTAAAAAGTGAGTAAGATTAACATACAAATCTTGAGCGCTGAGAAAGAGTGATTGCTGCCCATGCTCCAGGTAAGCACGAAAAACAATAGAATATCCAAACTAATATGCACAAAGAGAAAGAAAGCAAGAATGGAATCTAGGGTCAATAGTCAGAAACAGGAAACCTGGAAGCCAGAATGAAGCTAAACTCAAGTTCAGAAAGACAGTCTTGACTAAATGACTAGGAGGAAAAGAGGAATCAGCTGCAAGACATATAAGAAGGTGATGGTTACAGGCTCTGGATTGTCTTGACAACTCTCCATTGATATTTTCAGATTATTGTATTTCCTTTCCTTTCTAAATGCCTATATTCCTTTAGGTTCATGCTACTTTATCCTGCCACATTTAGCACTCTCTTTATTTTTCCTTTTTCTTGACCTATCTCCATTTCTCCTTCGCATTCAAAGAGCTCATGCAGTTCCACGTTTGAAAAGTATTAAAACAAGAAAATCTAAAATATACATTGTGTTGTGCTTAGTCACTCACTTATGTCCAACTCTGTAACCCCATATTGCTGCTGCTGCTGCTGCTAAGTCTCTTCAGTTGTGTCTGACTCTGTGCGACCCCATAGATGGCAGCCCACCAGGCTCCCTGTCCCTGGGACTCTCCAGGCAAGAACACTGGAGTGGGTTGCCATTTCCTTCTCCAATGCATGAAAGTGAAAAGTCAAAGTGAAGTTGCTCAGTCGTGTCCGACTCTTAGCGACCCCATGGACTGTGGCCCACCAAGGGTCCTCTGTCCATGGGATTTTCCAGGCAAGAGTACTGGAGTGGGGTGCCATGGCCTTCTCCGGTAACCCCATATTACTTTAGTCTGAATGCCTACTTGGCTAAACTAAACAAGCAAGAGAGTGCTTAACAAATAATTAATAATTGTTTTATCACTTTTAATTTCATGGCTGCAGTCACCAACTGCAGTGATTTTGAAACCCCCAAATAAAGTCCTTCACTGTTTCCATGGAAATTAAAAGATGCTTGCTCCTTGGTAGAAAAATGTATGACCAACTGAGAAAGCATATTAAAAAGCAGAGACATTACTTTGCCAGCAAAGGCCCTTCTAGTCAAAGCTATTGTTTTCTGAGTAGTCATGTATGGATGTGACAGTTGGACTATAAAGAAAGCTTTATAGTCTATAAAGAAGTGTAGACTACTGGACTGTAGTCTTTATAGTATTGAACTATAAAGAAAGCACAGAGAATTGATGCTTTTGAACTGTGGTATTGGAGAAGACCCTTGAGAGTCCCTTGGACTGCAAGGAGATCCAACCAGTCAAACCTAAAGGAAATTAGTCCTGAATATGCATTGGAAGGACTGATGCTGAAGCTAAAACTCCAATACTTTGGCCTCCTTATGCGAAGAACTGACTCTTTGGAAAAGACCCTGATGCTGGGAAAGATTGAAGGCAGGAAGAAAGAAGGACGACAGATGATTAAATGGTTGGATGGCATCACCAACTTGATGGACATGAGTTTGAACAAGCTCCAGGAGTTGGTAAAGGACAGGGAAGCCTGGCATGCTGCAGTCCATGGGGTGGCAAAGAGTCAGACATGATTGAGCGACTGAACTGAACTGTTTTATCACTGAGAAGGGGTAAAGCAGAGAATAGAATGAATGTGACTTAAGAGGGACTGAGAATGGCTTGAAAGCTAATGGAAATATTCTATTTCTTAACCAGAGTGGCATATACTTGGAACTTCATTTTTTAAATTTATTTTTAATTGAAGGATAACTGCTTTACATAATTTTGTCATTTTCTGTCAAACTTCAACATGAATCAGCCATAGCCATACATATATCCCCTCCCTCTTGAATCTTACTCCCATCTCCCTCCGGATCCTACTCCTCTAGGTTGATACAGACCTCTGTTTGAGTTTCCTGAGCCATACAGTAAATTCCCATTGCCTATCTATTTTACATCTGGTAATGTAAGTTTTCATGTTATTCTTTCCATACAATTCACCCTCTTCTACCCTCTCCCCATGTCCATAAGTCTATTCTCTATGTCTGTTTCTCCATTGTTGCCCTGTAAATAAATTCTTCAGTACCATTTCTCTAGATTCCGTATATATGCGTTAGAATACAATATTTAACTTTCTCTTTCTGATTTACTTCGCTCTGTATAATAGGGTCTAGGCTTATCCACCTCATTAGAACTGACTTAAATGTGTTCCTTTCTTTGGATGAGTAATATTCCATTGTGTGTATGTACCATGACTTCTTTATCCATTCATCTGTCAATGGACATCTAAGTTGCTTCCATGTTCTAGCTATTGTAAATTCTGCTACAATGAACAATGGGATACATGTGTCTTTTTCAATTTTGGTTTCCTCATGGTATATGCCTTGGAGTGGGATTGCTGGGTCATATGGTGGTTTTATTCCTAGCTTTTTAAGGAATCTCCATACCACCTTCCATAGTGGCTGTATCAATTTACATTCCCACCAACACTGCAAGAGCATTCCCTTTTCTCCCCAGCCTCTCCAGCATTGTCTGCAGACATTTTGATGATGGCTATTCTGACTAGTGTGCGGTGATATCTCATTGTAGTTTTGATTTGCATTTCTCTAATAGTGAGCAATGTTGAGCATCTTTTCATGTGTTTGTCAGACATCTGTGTGTCTTCTTTGGAGAAATGTCTGTTTAGGTCTTTTTCCCAATTTTTGATTGGGTTGTTTGTATTTTCTGACATTGAGTTGTATGAGCTGCTTGTATATTTTGGAAATTAATCCTTTGTCAGTTATTTCATTTGCTATTATTTTCTCCCATTCTGAGGGTTGTCTTTTCACTTTGTTTATAGTTTCCTTTGCTGTGCAAAAGCTTTTGAGTTTAATCAGGTCCCAGTTGATTATTTTTGTTTTTATTTCTGTGGCTCTAGGAGGTGGATCATAGAGGAATTTGCTTTGATTTATGTCATTGATTGTTCTGCTTATCTTTTCCTCTAAGAGTTTTATAGTTTTTGGTCTTACATTTAGGTCTTTAATCCATTTTGAGTTTATCTTTGTGTATGGTGTTAGGAAGTGTTCTAATTTTATTCTTTTACATGTAACTGTCCAGTTTTCCCAGCACCATTTATTGAAGAGGCTCTCTTTGCCCCCATTGTATATTCTTACCTCCTTTGTCAAAATTAAGGAACCCATAGGTGCATGGGTCTATTTCTGAGCTTTCTATCTTGTTCCATTGGTCTATATTTTTGTTCTTGTGCCAGAACCATATGTCCTGATGACTGTACTTTTGTAGAATTATCTGAAGTCAGGAAGTTTGATTCCTCCAGCTCCATTCTTCTTTCATAAAACTGCTTTGGCTATTTGGGTTCTTTTGTGTTTCCATAAGTATTATGAAATTTTTTGTTCTACTTTAGTGAAAAATGCCATTGGCAATTTGATGCAGATCACATTGAAAGTCCTAAAGAAATCAATGACATCCATCTCATCTAATGTATCATTTAAAACTTGTGTTTCCTTATTAATTTTCTGTTTTGATGATCTGTCCATTGATGCGAGTTGGGTGTTAAAGTCTCCTACTATTATTATGTTACTGTCAATTTCTTCTTTTATATCTTTTAGTGTTTGTCTTATGCATTGAGGTGCTCCTATGTTGAGTGCATCAGTTCAGTTCAGTTCAGTCGCTCAGTTGTGTCCAACTCTTTGTGACCCCATGTTGGGTGCATAGTTATTTACAATTGTTATGTCTTCCTCTTGGATTGATCCCTTGATCATTATGTAGTGTCCATCCTTATCTCTTGTCATCTTCTTTATATTAAGGTCTATTTTGTCTGATATGAGGATTGCTCTTCCAGCTTTCTTTTGCTTCCCATTTGCATGGAATATATTTTTGCATTCTCTCACTTTCAGTCTATATTTGTCTTTAGATCTGAAGTGGGTTTCTCATAGACAGCATGTAGATGGGTCTTATTTGTGTATCCATTCAGCCAGCCTGTTTCTTTTGGTTGGAGCATTTAATCCATTTACATTTAAAGTAATTACTGATTTATATGTTCCATTATATATTCCCTATATGGCCATTTTCTTAATTCTTTGGGGTTGATTTTGTAGATCTTTATTCTTTTCTTGTATTTCTTGACTATATAAGTACCTTTAACATTTGTTGTAAAGATAGTTTGGTGGCACTGGATCTCTTAACTTTGGCTTGTCTGAAAAGCTTTTTATTTCTCCATCAATTTTGAATGAGATCCTTGCCCATACAGTAATCTTGTTTGTTGATTTTTCCCTTTCAATACTTTAAATATATCCTACCTTTCCTTTCTGGCCTGCAGAGTTTCTGCTGAAAGATTAGCTGTTAAACGTATTGGGTTTCCCTTATATGTTACTTATTGCTTCTCCCTCACTGCTTTTAAAATTCTTTCTTTGTGTTTAGTCTTTGTTAGTTTGATTAATATGTGTCTTGGCATGTTTCTCCTTGGGTTTATCCTCTATGGGACTCTTTGCCTTTTGGACTGGATTGACTCTCTCCTT
Source organism: Bos indicus (assembly GCF_029378745.1). Lineage (NCBI taxonomy): Eukaryota > Metazoa > Chordata > Mammalia > Artiodactyla > Bovidae > Bos > Bos indicus. Next base: position 32,809,740 of record NC_091767.1, read on the forward strand.
TTCCATGTTGGGGAAATTTTCAACTATAATCTCTTCAAAAGTTTTCTGTGCAAACAACCTGGATGGAGTTCCTAAAAAAAAAAAAAAATTCTCATACCCTTTCTTTTTCTCTTCTTCTTCTGGGATCCCTATAATTCAAATGTTGGTGCATTTGATATTGTTCCTGTGTCTCTGAGACTGTCCTCTGTTCTTTTCATCCTTTTTACTTTATTCTGCTCTTCAGAAGTTATTTCCAACATTTTATCTTCCTGCTCACGGATTCATTCTTCTGCTTCAGATATTCTGCTATTGATTCCTTTTAGAATATTTTTAATTTTGGTAATTGTTCTGTCTCTGTATGTTTATTCTTTAATTCTTCTAGGTCTTTGTTAATTGACTCTTGCATTTTCTCCATTCTATTTTCAAAGTTTTTGATTGTCTTTAATACCATTATTCTGAATTATTTTTTAGGTAGTTTGCCTATTTCCCCTTCTTTTATTTGGACTTCTCTGTTTCCAGTTTGTTCCTTTATTTTTGTAGTATTTCTCTGCCTTTTCATTATTTTTTTAAACCTTATTGTGTTTGAGGTCTCCCTTTCCCAGGTTTTAGGTTGAATTCTTTCATCCTTTTGGTTTCTGCTCTCCTAGGTTGGTCCAGTGGTTTCTGTAAGCTTATAGGGTGAGATTTGTGCTGAGTTTTTGTTTGTTTGTTTGTTTTTCCTTTGATTGGAAAGGCTGAGTGAGGTGGTAATCCTATCTGCTGATGATTGGGTTAGTACTTTCCTTTTATTTGTTGTTTAGATGAAGAGTCCTGCACAGGGTACTACTTGTGGTTGGGTGATGCCAGGTCTTATATTGAAGTGGTTTCCTTTGTGTGAGTTCTTACTGTTTGATACTCCCTAAGGTTAGATCTCTGGTAGTCTAGGGTCTTGGAGTCAGTGCCCCCAGTCCAATGGCTTAGGGTTTGATCTCTGGTCAGGAACAAAGATTCCACAAGTGGTTTGTTATGGCAAAAATGAGATTAAAACAAACTCCCATGAACGAGAAACCAAAGATGAACCCCAGACAAATGACCATTACAAAATAAGACAAATACTAATTAAAATGATGGAATATACACCATGAGCAAAGTCAAAACAGTCCAACAAAAATACAATAGATTGACCTGGCATACAAAGGAAATCAAAAATTATATTTACCATTTAAGAACAAACCTAACTAAAGCACAAACTGGAAAACAAAAGTAAAGAAAGGTGCCAAGTGGGGGATAAAGGAATGAAAATAAAATGAAAAATGTCCAATAAAAATAAAGTACACAGTCCACCTCACCTTCATAGGATGCACTCCAACACTGTGCTGATCTCTGGACCTGTGGGGGCAGCTCAGGTTCTAATCTGGCACTACTCCTATGTGTTTTTGCCTCCAATGTCCACAACTGTCAGACCTAGTGCATTTTCTTTTGTGGGAGCTCTCAGTGACATTTTATATATTCCACAGACACAGAGTCTGCCTAGTTGATTGTGTGGATTTAATCTGCAGCTTGTACAGCTAGTGGGAAGGTTTCGGTCTTTTTCCTTAAGTGGTCTTCTTCCACACTGCCCCTGGGTTTCAACTGTGGTTTTATTTCCATCTGTGCATGCGAGTCATCCACTGGGGTTTGCTCCTGAGGCTGCCCTGGAGGACTTGGGTCTGCCCCAGTGAGGGCCAGGTGTGGAGGTGGTGCAGCTGCTTGTGTTGCAGGCGTTTGGCAGCACTAGGTACTCAGGGGGAGTTGGTGGCTAGGGAAGCAGGAAATATAGTGCTCTAGAAGGGCATGGAAACCAGTATTGGCCAATACGCTCCTATATTCTTGCCTGGAGAATGCCCTGAACAGAAAAGACTGGCCGGCCATAGTCCACAGGGTTGCAAATTGTTGGACACAACCAAAGTGACCCTGCATACATAGATGCAAGACTTTTTTTGCCTGTGGTAGCTCTTCCCCAGTGAGAGTTGAACGTGGCTCAGAGAGTTGAAGGTGGCTCAGCTGCTTGGCTTGTGGAGACCCTAGTAGCGCCAAGTGTATAGGGACATGGACTGCCTCTGCCACAGGAGTTATGGCACCATCAGTCTTTTTTTGAGCCCCTTGTAGTTGGCAATCAGAAGGCCTCTTTGGCCAGTCTTTCTACATAGCTCTGCCCATTCAGGCCCTTAGGGGGCTCCCTTGCCTGGGGTCCTTCTCTGTTGTTCGGCGGGTCAGACACATAGAGGGGCCCCACTGGTGGGATCCTACTCTGTAGATCAGAGCATCAGGCACTTAAAGGGGCATTCTGGGTTGGATCCTACTCTAGTTTGGGGCATCAGTCACTTAAAAGAGCACAGTGGGTGGTGTCCTAGTCTGTAGTTCAGTGGGTCAGGTGTTTGACGGTCCAGCCTCTCTATTATTCAGCTGCCGTTGCTGGCTTGAGGAGAGAGAGAGGCTATTGTGATGACTCCACTGCCTATACATGACTCAGCAGTATCGCCTTGCTTCCATGGCTACCTGGCTTTCCTTCACAGGCATTTCCTACCACAATCTCCTCCCTCACCTCCCCTCGACATGTCCCACTGCAGTCAACAGCAGCCCTTGCCCTGGGATTGCTCCACAATTCCTAAACTCCAGCTCCCAGCCACTGTGATTTCTAGGAGACCTGCATACCTATTTGGGGTATATATGGCTGCGCCAAGGACTGTCTGATTCCCATTCCAGTTAGGCTGCCACATATCAGCTGTTTCACTCTCAGCCTTAAATGTTTATCCTCTGACTCAGACAGTTGCCCTGATATGGGGATCGGACCCCTGCTTCAGTTCCCCCACCTGCTGAGGGCACGTCCAGTTTTATTAACACTCCTGTTTTTCCCCTAGTTCCTTCATCCTACTGACTTTTGCGTGGTTCTGTATATCCTTTTCTGCTGGTCAGGTATTCCTGCCTGCTCTCAGCTGGAGTTCTGCATACACTTATGTGTCTAAAGGTGTATTCCTGATGTATCCATGGAGAGAAGGATGTATTCCATGTCCACCTACTCCTCCACCATCTTGTTCTCCCCCAGAAATTTATTTTATTAATCTCCTTTAAATTTCTCATACTCTTTAATTATTATTGTATAATTATTATTAAAAACATAAGAGGGATTAGCTATCCTCTCCAAAGAAGTGGAAATATATATAATATATATGTATTATACATATAATATAATATATGATATTATTGTATATATATAATATATAATGTGAAGAAAGTGTGAAATTACAGGATAGAGTTGGAGAAAATTGCAAGCAATTCTCTGTATATGTGGAGGAAATAGTAAGTGGCGTCAAGTGACTAGGTAGAAATCAGAAATGAAAGGTCTTGAGAGTTCTGGAATTTGACCTCAACCCAAAAGCTATAGGTAACCATGAAAAATATTAATTACATAAAAAGAGTAGCAGATATTTTATTAGAGTATGGCAATGTATAATAATATTTATATCTTGGAAGCCTCTATGCATTTCATACATTCAAAAGATGTTTATTATTTGCTACACATAAATGGAATGAAGCAAAAAACAAATGTGATCACTTTTGTGGAAGTTGGATTTTCAAGTCAGAAGATAATGTATAAGCCCATAAACAAATGAAATATACACTCTTTTGTAATGATAAAAACTGGCACAGAGAATCTAAAACAGAGAACATGAATGCAGAGGAACTAGAACAATAAATAAAACAGTTAGCAAAGGTCTAGCAAGACAAGAGAGCCAAGAGGAGGTGAAGGAGGGAGTCATGCAATGTCACAAATAGCATCCCATAAAGGGAAGAGTAAGATGCCACTTACATTATGATGGGGTCTGCTTGCTGAGCATGAAGGAGAACATAGAGATCAATTTGGCAAGACTGTGGTAACTGACAAGGACAGTGAGGAAAGGTGCAGTGAAGAGGTGCAAAGACCATAATAAAGACTCAGAGCCATTGTAATTACTTTGGTGTGCACTTAGTGTAATGATGAAAGCTGTTAGTTTTGAATAGAGGAGTGATTTGTTCTATTACATTGAAAATTGTTGTGTTGTGGAAACAACTGGATAGATAGTCTACAGTAGACAGAAGATAAAAACTTTCTTTTCTTCCTGTAAATTTTCTCTTCAGGCAATAGATGTTTGCTCATTTTCCACTCTAAGACCTTCTTATTTGGGACCATATAAAATTAAACAGAGATGGTTGGACCCCATCACCAATGCAATGAACATGAACTTGGGCAAACTCCAGGAGATGGTGATGGACAGGGAGGCCTGGCATGCTGTGGTCCACGGAGTCACTAAGAGTCGGGCGTGACTGAGCGACTGAACAACAACAAAAATTAAACACAGAATATGATTTAGTAATCTCACTTTAAGGTACATATCCAATGGAAACAAAATGCATATCTCAAAGAGCTATCTGTAGTCCCATGTTTACTGCAGCACTATTCACAGTAGCTGGCCTTCCCTAGTGGCTCAGCAGTAAATAATCTGCCTCCAGTGCAGCAGACATGGATCTGTGGGTTCAATCCTGTGTAAGAAGATCCCCTAGGGTAGGAAATGGCAACTTACTCCATTATTCTTGCCTGAGAAATTCCATGGACAGAGGAGCCTAGAGGGCTACAGTCCATGGAGTCACAAGGGTTGGACATGCCTTAGTGACTAAGTGACCATCACCATTCACATTAGCCAAGATATCGAAGCAACTGAAATGCCCAATGACAGATACATGGACAAAGAAAATATTGTTATTTTCTTTGGAATGGAATTTTCTTTGCAATGGAATATTATTGAGCTTTTAAAATAAAGCAAGTCCCACAATTTGCAACAGTAGAGCTGAATTTGGAGGACATTATGACAACTGAAATAAGACAGACATAGTAGGGCAAATACTAGAGAATCTGAGAAATCTAAAATAGTCAACTCATAGAAGCAGAGTAAAATGGAGGTTCCTAGGATCTGGGGAGAAGGAAAATGGGAGTGTTAGTCAAAGGATATAAGGTATGAATTATGCAAGATGAATAAGTCCTAGAAATCTATTATATAGCATACAATCTGTAGTTGATAATATTGGATTTAATACTTAAACAGTTGCCTAGAATGTAGATCTTGTGTTAAACATTCTCACCATATAAATATAGGAAACTTTTGAAAATGCTAGATAAGTTTATGACACTGAATATGGTAATGGATTTATGTGTGTATACATTAAACATCAAATGGTATACATTCAAAATGTACAGCTTTTTTGCTGTCAATCATATCTCAATAAAGTATTTTTAGATAGAAATAAAGGAAGAATCTTTGCTCTTTGTTAGGTAAGTTTCAGGTTTTTAACTCAACTCATTCTGACAAGAGTTCTGTTTTATTATGTAATTCATTAAGAATAAGGGTTAGAGTTTCCTAAAATGAGCAAGGCTAAAATAATATATTGGACAATGAGAATTGGTACAGTATTAAGAAATAGTAGATGTTGTGTTTATTTTATATGAACATTTATTCTCAGTTAAATGATAATAAACCAACAAGCACTCTTAAAATACATAGAAATAAGTTTACTGATTGTTACATTATATGTTTTCCTTAATTTATGTTGCTGGTAGTAGGAAAATTAACATTGGACTTCCATTTCAAACAAGATAGACCTGTATCTCCTTGATCCTAGTTACTAGGCAATACTATAAATCTGGTAATAATGTAAGAGACAATGACACTGAGAGATATGGATAGTAGCAGGCAGAGGTGACAGGAGAGACCAAACTACATGAAGCAAACTGGTCCACGAAGCCTGTTTAGTATCACTTCAATGTCAGGCGGAATCCAGTTACAGTCATAGTATGGGAAGCCTCTTTATTCTTGTAGGACAAGACTCCTGACTGCTCAGAGACATCTGGCAGGATGTAGGGCAGTGATATGAGGTCTCAACACACTCTACACCCAGACGTATTAGTCCCTAGCCTAGAGAAATATTTTTCATCCCCTCAGGCCACACCTGGGAGTCTCAGAGGTACAAGATAAATCAATCAAACTAGAATAACACCTCAAAGTCTTCAATATTAAACTGTCATTGGAATCACAGCCCAGAAAATTAAGCTAAGACCCAAGTGCCGAACCTAGTCAGGGTCACAGACTCTCCTAACATAATAGAAAAAATCCTAACATAATAGACAAAATGTTCAGGTTACAATCACCTGTCATATCAAGAACCAAAAAGCATATCTTAAATGAGAAAAGACATTTAACTGATGCCAATATTGAGATATATCTGAAGGTAGATTTAACTGACAAGGAATTTAAAGCAGCCATCATAAAAAAAAAAAAAAAAAAAAAGCTTCAACAATTACATACAGTTTTATTGAAACAAATGCAAACAATAGAAAATTTAGCAAAGTAATGTGTTATAAAAAAAGACACAAATGGTTATTATAGATGTGAATAATACAATAACAGAATACAACACACATTGGATGGGCTCTAGTGCAGATATCAGAATAGAGAATCAGTGAACTTAAGGGAAGAACAATATTCAGCAAATCTAAACAACAGAGAAGAAAAGGAGTAAAAAAACAACAAAAGCCTCAGATATCATGGATCATTATAGAAGGTCCAAGATTTGTATCACAGACGTCTCCGAGAAGAGGAAAAAGGGACTTGCACTGAAAGAGTATGTGAAAAGATAATGTCTGAAACTTCCCAAATTTGGGAAAAGACACAAATTTACAGATCCAAGCAGCTGAGTGAACACAAACAGTATAGTTCCAAAGAACTCCACCTCAAGATACATCAAAATTCAACTTAGAATAGAAAAAAAAATAAAAAGATAAACTGGAAGCGGAGAGAGGTTATTCATTAGCATTAATAGGAATGCCAATTCAAATAACCACAGATTTCCCATTTGAAACCATGGAGGTGAGAAGAAAGTGGTGAAAGAAAATGATTGTCAATAGTGAATTTTATAGTTCACAAAGTGAAAAGTGGTAGTTGCTCAGTCGTGTCCAACTCTTTGCAACCCCATGGACTCCCCTGCCAGGCTGTTCTGACCCTGGAATTTCCAGGCCAGAATCCTGGAGTGGGTAGCTGTTCCCTTCTCCAAGCTATCTTCCCAACCCAGGGACTGAACCCAGGTCTCCCGCAATGCAGGTGGATTCTTTACCACCTGAGCTACCAGGAAAGCCTATTACTATCACAAAACTATTACTCAAACATGCAGGGGGAATTAGTAGTCTCAGATAAAAGAAAGTTAATATCAACTCAACAAATCTTTTTTGACATTGTGAGTCATCAATGATTTGAAACTGAAATAAAATAAATACTGCAGTTTTTAATGTTTTAAAGTATCAGTTACTTTCCTTTTTCTAATCATTTTAAATAAAAGGGGAAAGTTAAAACATTTTTCTTTGAGTATCAAGATATCATTTGCCAAATTTGCATTTATGTGTATTTATAGTTTTATTACTGTATGTGACTAATTCATAGAGCTATATATTGTACATAAAAATAACTCTATGTAAATCAAAGAAAAATTTTATAAGGAAGACAAACATTGAAGTTTATAAGGCTTTTGGGAGAAATAGTAAACTTAAGTAGATTATGAATATATGTTTTACATTTGTAGACATGTATTAGTTCAAGAGAATTTAGAGATATTTTCTCAGTCGCTGAAAAATCCTCACAACACTCTGAAGTAGAATTCCCAATATCACCACAGTAAGGAGGATTGCCTAATATTAAGAATTTGAACTTTACCTTAGCCAGATCAGGCTGACCTAAATTCTAGCTCTAATACTTCCTGGTCTGAATAATTTTACATAATGAATTTAATTTGTTTCATAATTTCCTTAATTAAAAATGAGAAAAAAATATTCTCTTTGTAGATAATATAACAAGTGGCAACTCATATAAATTTGTGCAAAATACGTGGTCTGGTATATTTCAGATATCTAAAATGGATTGATAAACAATAAACACATAAGGAAACCTGGTATCAGAAAGGTTACCTGACTTGCTCGATCAGGATAGAAAAATGACACAATTGGTATGAATACAAAATCACCATTTTTTAAAGCTCTTTTCAAATCTAAGAAAGTGGAAATGATCATTTATTTTCAAACAAATAACAATTTTATGAAAGCCCCTTTGAAACCAGTTATTGAGCAAATAAGCCTATGTTAGCCATCTGTGAATCACAAAAAAATTGCAGTGTTCCTTAGGGAGAGGGGTGTTGCTTAATAATATTGGATAAATTGATAAGTGAACAAATGAATATGTTGCTTTTTGTATCAGTGTATGCAGTTCTTCTTCTTCATGGAGAATTTTATGGCTAAAAACAAACACTTGTCTCTTTATTATACACTACTTGAAATTAAGTAAGTAAAATGCTGTTCCCAAATTCACACTGAATAAAATTAAATACAATTCTACAATGTAGTCAATTTTTACATAGTGTTTAGTCAATCATTAATGCAGATAAATGTACTGCTTTTTATGATCTTTTAAAAACTCAGTGGTTTTCTCACAATATCATTTCTTCTTCTGAGCAGTTTTAGAGTTCATTGTAACAATGTATAATTTCTCCCTTTAAACTGCACACATAAAGTGCAGCATTTAAATTGGTAGCACATGCATTATTTTACATGGTTGCTTTAGGATTAAATCTCTCTACATGGTGCCTTAAGAAATATTGCCAATTTAGCTTCAGGGTTATAGGGTAGATGATGTGAGATTAGAATTCTGCACAAGTGGTTGAAAAAAATGGCAAATGTAAAGATTTCCAGCTGGTGGTATAATAGGGCTCTTCTGAAACAGATAGAGACTCTGCCAGGGCTAATGTTTTATGATAAAAATCATAAAACATTTACACCCAGGGTGGTATAAGAAGTTAATCTTAGAAGGCTGAAGAGATTTGGAATACAAGAGAGAAGCATCATACAACATGTTAGTTGGACAAACTGAAAATAATTCAGCTGGACAAACTAACACTGGGATACAGTTTTAGATAATATCTAGAAGACAAGAGAGAAACACAAAGTCTAATTCTTCTATTGTATCTGTAATACCTACATAGTGATTTCGACACAGGGGGATTTAGTAAAAGTTTGGGAATTAGTCATGAATTAACCTTTCTTATTATCTTACATTTTATCCTTAAGTCATTTTTCTGTTTAGACTGAGTATTCAGTCCCTTGGTACAGACTTAGCAAATGGTGTACAGAATACAGAAACTTCCTTTTTCTTTTGCAAAATAAATAACATATTAATGCAAAATTTCTGACAATATAATCATTAATAAGTGGTTTCCTTTTTTTTTAAGTGCCATGAATGAGCAGAATATGCCTAATCAAACCCAATCTTTCTGTAATAATTATTTTGAGGCAGGTTTCTAATTATTAATATAAGAACCTAGAAAAGGATCACCTATAAAACTATTTTAAAAAACGTAATACATAGTATTGTAGTAAAGTTTGGAAGACAATTATTCTTGGCAAAGGGATATAGGTAGGTTTCATAAGACATTTTAATCTTTGTATCCAGTTGTAGGATTCTTTTTTTGGGCCACATCCTAACAAGTAACTACTGAAAAAACTGAAAATCAATCATTTTAGGGGGATCCATAAGAAAGACACAAACACAGGGCAAAGTCCTGCTCTCAAGACTGGAGAAATAGGCAAATAAAAGGAGTCAAGTTTCACCGGAGTATATTCATAAGCAGAAGCTCCCATTATGAACTGTACCTAGCTAGGAAAACATGAACTGTAATTGAAGAACTGCTAGAGGTTTAGTGCAGACAAGTCTGAAAATTAAAAACTCAAGAGGACCCAGTCGTTAGGGAACCCCCACAATACTGTGAGACATACCTCCACCAGGAGTTTTACCAGGGTCCCACAGTAAATACCAGAAAAAACACCCTAAGTCTTCTAGCAGGTACAGGGGCAAGAACCCATTTTGAAATATGGCAAAGCAGTCTATTTATAACAAGGCCTGCCTTTTGGGAAAATTAACTAAGAAGACCCTGAACTTCCAGACCATGAGTGACCTGGGGAAGAAAATTATTCATTCCCTTTCATGCTAGCCATCCTATCCAATCTATGAGGGAGAGGACAAAAAATAATAAACACTTACAAAGTTCATATTTCAAAGGCATAGGTTCACACACAAAAATATGGAGATTTAATCACAGAACTAACTAAAGAAAGTTTCCTCTCCCCTCAGACTTCAACACCACATGATTAAAAGCCTGTTGTTTAGTCGCTAAGTCATACCTGACTCTTTGCATATCTGTAGACTGCAGCACACCAGGATTCCCTGTCCTTCACCATCCCCTGGAGTTTGCTCAAATCCATGTCCATTGAGTCAGTAATGCTAACTAACCATCTCATCCTCTGCCATCCCCTTCTGTTTTTGCCTTCAATCTTTCTAAGCATCAGGGTCCTTTTTCCCTTCATGGATCACAGCCTTGTTATGGTAAAGGGGCTTGCATAACTCAATGAATCTATGAGCCATGCCGCGTAGGGCCACCAAAGATGGTTGGGTTATAGTGGAGAGTTCTGACAGAATGTGGTCCACTGGAGGAGGGAGTGGGAAACCACTCCAGTATTCTTGCCATGAGAACCCCATAAACAGTATGAAAAGAAAGAAAGAAAGAAAAAATACATATTTACAACAATTCATTTTCAGCCAGTAAGAAAAAAAAAATTACAAGACATACCAGATGGCAAAAACATAATTTGAAGATATAGAGCAAGCACCAGAACCAGACCCATGAGTGGGGCTGGATTCTTAGACCAGAAAGTTAAAACAACTATCAGACAGTTAAGAATCTGCCTGCAATCTGGGAGACCCAGGTTTGATCCCTGGGTTGGGAAGATCCTCTGGAGAATGGAATGGCAATGTACTCCAGTATTCTCACCTGGAGAATTCCATGGACAGAGGAGCCTGGTGGCTAAAGTTCAGTGTGTGTCAGTCACTCCGTCATGTCCAGCTCTTTGTGACCCGATGGACTGTAGCCTGCCAGGCTTCCAAGGTGGCACTTCCCACTTTTCTTTTTCATGATTAATATGCCAAGGGCTCTAATGGATAAAGTAGACAGCATGTGAGAACAGATAAACAATATAAGTAGAGAGAGGCAAATCTTAAGAAAGAACAAAAAATAAATACTAGAGATGTTTTTTAAAACTGTGGTACATATACACAATGGAGTATTACTCAGCCATTAAAAAGAATACATTTGAATCAGTTCTAATGAGATGGATGAAACTGGAACCTATTATACAGAATGAAGTAAGCCAGAAAGTAAAACACCAATACAGTATACTAACACATATATATGGACATTAGAAAGATGGTAACAATAACCCTGTGTACGAGACAGCAAAAGAGACACTGAGGTATAGATCAGTCTTATGGACTCTGTGGGAGAGGGAGAGGGTGGGGAGATTTGGGAGAATAGCATTGAAACATGTATAATATCATGTATGAAACAAGTCGCCAGTCCAGGTTCGATACACGATACTGGATGCTTGGGGCTGGTGCACTGGGACAACCCAGAGGGAGGGTATGGGGAGGGAAGAGGGAGGAGAGTTCAGGATGGGGAACACAGGTATACCTGTGGCAGATTCATTTCGATATTTGGCAAAGCTAATACAATATTGTAAAGTTTAAAAATAAAATTAAAAAAAACACCTATAACAGAAATGAAGAATGCACTTGAAGTGTTCATTAGTAGATTGAACACAGATGAGATATAACATTTCTGTGCTAGTGCTGCATGCATGCTAAGTCACTTTATTTATGCCCAACTTTCTGTGGCCATATGGACTGTAGCCCACCAGGTTCTTCTGTCCATGGGAGTCACCAGGCAAGAATACTGGAGCGGGTTGCCATGCCCTACTTCAGGGGATCTTCCTGACCCAGAGATCCAACACATATCTCTTATGTCTCCTGCTCTGGAAGGTGGGTTCTTTACCATGAGACCACCTGTGCCAGGGCATACATCAATAGAATCCTCAAAGAACAAAGAGAATATAGACTGAAAAAAGAAATAAACATAATATTCAAAGACCTTGGGGCAATTACAAAAGTTGTACAGTACATGTAATAGAAATATTAGAAGGAGAAAAAGAAGCAGAAAACAGAAGTAACATTTAAATCAATAATAACTGAGAATTTTTCCCAAGTTAAGTCACATACCAAACCAAAGATCCAAGAAATTCAGAGAACACAAGCTAGAAAAATGCCCAAAAACTACAATTAGGTATATTATCTTCAAAGTAGAGAAAAACGAAGATAAACAATCCTGAACAATCCCAGAGGAGAAAAATAAACTTTACCTATAGACAGTAAATATAAGAATTACATCTGACTCCTCAGAAAGCATGCAAGAAAGAAAAAAGCTGAGCAAAATTTTTGAAATATTGAGAGAAATAACATATCAACCTATCCTGTGCCCTGTGAAATGATCCTTTAAAATAAAAGTCTGTAACAAAGCCCAAAGGAGGGGGTTATATAATGATAAAGAGATCAATGCAAGAAGAGGATATTACACTCGTTACATAAAAGTACCTGATACAGGTACTTCAATGTATACTAACAGATATTGTGGAGGAATTTACAATTAAAAAACAAATAGTATGGAACTTTAACAGCATACTGACATCAATGGATAGATCATCTAGAAAGAAAATCAATAAGCAACAGTAGTCTTAAATGACACATTCAACCAGTTAGACTTAAGTAACATGTTTAGGATTTTATGTACTGAAAAAGTAGAATACATATTTGTTTCAAGTGTGCATGAAATGTTCTACAGGTTGTTCACAGAGTAGGTCACAAAAACAAGTCTTGACAAATTTAAGACAGTAGAAATTATAACAAGTATTTCTTTTTTCTGACAAAACAGTATGAAACTAAAAATTTATACAAAAAGAAAAAAAAAGAACATAGAAGAACACACACATGTGGGGACTGAACAACATTCTACTAAGTGAGTGAGCCAACCATGAAATCAAAGAGGAAATCAGAAAATATCTAGAGACAAATGAAAATGGAAATGCAGCTCCCCAAAATCTACAGGAAGTGGCAAAAGTAGTTCTAAGAGGTACGTTCACAGCCACAAGGGGTCCTCAATAAGCAAGAAAGATTTCAAGCAACCTAGCTTTCCAGCTAAAAGTATTAGAAAAAGAAAAATGAATAGACTAAAGTCAGGAAAAGGAGTGATATAATAAAGATTAGAGAGGTAATGAATAAAATGGAGATGAAAACTATAAACAAAACTGAACCAAAACAGTGAAGTAAATAAATCAAAAAATAATCTGTGTTCATACTAAGACAAAATAGTGTCAAGAAAATCATTTACTCCCAACTTGATCTGTAGATTCAATGCAGTATCTACCAAAATTCCAGCAAGTTTTTAAAAGTGAATATGTTGAACTGAGGGGGCTTTCCTGGTGGCTCAAATGGTAAAGAATCTGCAAGCAATGTAGAAGAACTGGGTTCAATCACTGGGTCAGGAAGATCCCCTGGAGAAGGAAATGGCAATCCACTTCAGTATTTTTGATGAGAATTCCAAGGACAGAGGAGCTTGGCAGGCTACAGTCCATGGATTCGCAAGGAGTTGGACATGACTGAGCAACTAACATACACACACACACACACACACACACATACACACACACACACACACACACACGATAAACTAATTCCAAAGCTTATGTAGGGAAGCAAAAGAACCAGAAGAGACAACATAATATTGAAGGAGAAAAGGAAATCTGGAGGACTGATACTATATAACTTCAAGACTGTCTATAAAGTGACTAATTAAGACACTATGACATTTATGACTATGGTTTTTCCTGTGGTCATGTATGGATGTGAGAATTGGACTGTGAAGAAGGCTGAGCACCGAAGAAGAATTGATGCTTTTGAACTGTGGTGTTGGAGAAGACTCTTGAGAGTCCCTTGGACTGCAAGGAGATCCAACCAGTCCATTCTGAAGGAGATCAGCCCTGGGATTTCTTTGGAAGGAATGATGCTAAAGCTGAAACTCCAGTACTTTGGCCACCTCATGTGAAGAGTTGGCTTATTGGAAAAGACTCTGATGCTGGGAGGGATTGGGGGCAGGAGGAGAAGGGGACGACAGAGGATGAGATGGCTGGATGGCATCACTGACTCGATGGACATGAGTCTGAGTGAACTCCGGGAGTTGGTGATGGACAGGGAGGCCTGGTGTGCTGCGATTTATGGGGTCGCAGAGTCGGACATGACTGAGCGACTGAACTGAACTGAACTGAGACAAATAGATCAATGGAACAAAATACTGAACCCAGAAATAGACTCCCATAAATATGGTCATCTTATAATGTTTTGATAATGAAGAAAACAAATATTTTAAAAAACAAATATTGGGAGATTAAATGGAAATTTAAAAAAGCAATTTACACAGAAATTAAAATATTCATAAAAGATAATTCTAAATGGATCACAGATCTAAATGTAGAACATAGAACTATAAAACACCTGGAGATAACTTATTCTATTGCCTTGGGAGAAATTCTACTGCCTTGGGATATAGTGTTACCTTTTTAGATATAATACCAAAGGCATAATCCATGAGGTAAGTCATTTGTAACCTGGACTTCATTAAGTAAATACTTTAGGGAATTCCCTAGCAGTTCAGGGTTATGACTCAGTGCTTTCACTGTTGTGGGACTGGGTATAATCTCTGGTCAGAGGACTAACATGATACTGTGCAGAATGGGGTGATCAAAACCACCCCCAGGGAAAAAAATATGCAAAATGGTAAAATGTCTGTCTGAGGAGGCCTTACAATTAGCTGAGAGGAGAAGAGAAGCAAAACGCAAAAGATAAAAGGAAAGATACACACATCTGAATGCAGAGTTCCAAAGAATAGCAAGGAGAGATAAGAAAACCTTCCTAAGTGAAAAAAGCAAAGAAATAGAGGAAAGCAATAGAAAGGGAAAGACTAGAGATCTCTTCCAAAAAAAAAAAAATCAGAGATATCAAGGGAACATTTCATGCAAAGATGGGTACAATAAAGGACAGAAATGGTATGGACCTAACAGAAGCAGAAGATATTAAGGAGAAGTGGCAAGAATACACAGAAAATGAAAGTGAAAGTGAAAGTTGCCCAGTCAGGTCCGACTTTTGTGACCCTGTGGACTATACAGTCCATGGGATTCTCCAGGCCAGAATACTAGAGTGGGTAGCCTTTCCCTTCACCAGGGGATCTTCCCAACTCAGGGATCAAACCCAGGTCTCCTGCATTGAAGGCAGATTCTTTACCAGGTGAGCCACAAGGGAAGCCCAAAATACACAGAAGAACTATACAAAAAAGATCTTAATAACAGATAACCACAATGGTGTGATCACTCACCTAGAGCCAGACATCCTGGAGTGCAAAGTCAAGTGGGCCTTAGGCAGCATCACTATGAACAAGGTTAGTGGAGGTGATGGAATTCCAGCTGGGCTATTTCAAATCCTAAAAGATGATGCTGTGGAAGTGCTGCACTCAATATGCTAGCAAATATGGAAAACTCAGCAGTGACCACAGGACTGGAAAATGTCCATTTTCATTCCAATCCCAAAGAAGGGTAATGCCAAAGAATGTTCAGACTACCACACTGTTTCACTCACTTCACATGCCAGCAAAGTAATGCTAATCATTACAAAATTGTACAAGCCAGGCTTCAACAGTACGTGAACAGAGAACTCCCAGATGTTCAAGCTGGATTTAGAAAAGGCAGAGGAACCAGAAATCAAATTGCCAACAACCACTGCATCATAGAAAAAGCAAGAGAGTTCCAGAAAAAACATCTACTTCAGCTTTATTGACTATCTTAAAGAGATGAGAATAAGAGACCACCTTATCTATCTTTTGAGAAACTTTTACACAGGTCAACATGCAACAGTTAGAACCAGACATGGAACAATGGACTGGTTCAAAATTGGGAAAGGAGTATGTCAAGGCTGAATATTGTCACCTTGCTTATTTAACTTATATGCAGATTATATCATGCGAATGCTGGGCTGGATGAAGCACAAGTTGGAATCAAGACTTCTTGCTGGGAGAAATATCAATAACATCAGATATGCAGATGATATCACCCTTATGGCAGAAAGCGAAGAGGAACTAAGGAGCTTCTTGATGAAGGTGAAAGAGGAGAGTGAAAAAGCTGGCCTAAAACTCAACACTCAAAAAATGAAGATCATGGCATCTGGTCCCGTCACTTCATGGAAAATAGATAGGGAAACAATGGAAACAGTGAGAGATTTTATTTTCTTGGGCTCCAAAATCACTGCGGATGGTGATTGCAGCCATGAAATTGAAAGACACTTGCTCCTTGGATGAAAAGCTATGACCAACCTAGACAGCATATTAAAAAACAGGTACATTACTTTGTCAACAAAGTCCCATATAGTCAAAGCGATGATTTTTCCAGTAGTCATGTATGGATGTGAGAGTTGGACCATAAAGAAGGCTGAATGCCAAATAATTGATGCTTTTGTGCTGTGGTACTGGAGAAGACTCTTGAGAGTTCCTTGGACTGAAAGAGTTCAAACCAGTCAATCTTAATGGAAATCAATCCTGAATATTTATTGGAAGGACTGATGCTGAAGCTAAAGCTCCAATACTTTAGCCACCTAATGTGGAGAACTGACTCATTAGAAAAGACCCTGAGGCTGGGATATATTGAAGGCAGCAGGAGAAGGGAACAATAGGATGAAATGCTTGGATGGCATCACTGACTCATGGATATGAATTTGAGGAAGCTCTGGTAGATAGTGAAGGGCAAGAAAGCCTGGAATGCTGCAGTTCATGGGGTCGCGATGAGTTGGACATGACTCAGTGACTGAACAACAAGAAACTAAGATTCCATAAACCATGCAGTGTCACAAAAAAATAAAAGCTTTTTCTGTGAAGGATACTGTCAAGAGAATGAAAAATCAAGACTCAGAATGGGAGAAAATATTTGCAAAATGCACATCTGATAAAGGACATCTTTACATATCCTAAATATGCAAAGAACTTTTAAAACTCAACAAGAAAACAATTCAAAAAATGGATCAAAGACTTGAATAGACACCTAAGCAAACAAGATATTTGTATGACAATTAATCAAATGAAAATATGTTTCACATCATGTGTCATCAGGTAAAATCAAATTAAAACGATGAGACTACACAGCAACTGGAATTGCCAAACTCCAGAACACTTGACACCCTACAGTGTGGGGTAATACGTGGAACAACAGGAATTCTCATTCATTGATGGTGTGAATGAAAAATGGAAGAGCCAGTATGAAGACATTTTGTTAGCTTCTTAGAAAACTATAGGTACTCATATGATACAGCAGTCATGCTCCTTGGCATTTACTCAAAGAAGTTGAAAACATATCTATGGAAAAACCTGTATAGTGATATTTATGACAGCTTTATTCATAATTACCAAAACTTGGTAGCACTTAAGATATCCCTAGGGAGGTATATGTATAAATAAACTGTGGTACGTTCAAAAAATGAAATATTATTCAGCTCTAAACGGAAATGAGCTACGGAGCCATAAAAAGAGATAAGGAGGAATCTTAAATACGTAATTCTGAGCGAAAGCAGCCAAACTGAAAAAGGCTGCCTTATTATATAATTTTATCTATAAGACATTATGGGAAGGACAAAACTATGGGGATAATAAAAAGAGTAAGAAGATTAGTGATTGCTATGGGATAAGGGGAAAGACATGAATAGGCAGAGCATAGAGGATTATTAGAGTAGTGAAAATATTCTGCATCATATTATAAGGATAGATATATGTATTATATATTTGTTCAACCCACAGAATTCAGAGCACTGAGTGAGCTCTAATGAAAACTATAAACTTTGATTAATTTTGATGTAACCTGCATATTTATAATAGAGGAGGCTATGTATGTGCAGGGGTAGAGAACATATATAAAATTTCTGTATCTTTCTCTGTGTTTTATTATAAACCTAAAAC
This sequence comes from Bos indicus, assembly GCF_029378745.1. NCBI lineage: Eukaryota > Metazoa > Chordata > Mammalia > Artiodactyla > Bovidae > Bos > Bos indicus. Next base: position 32,827,734 of record NC_091767.1, read on the forward strand.
TCTTCTTTAATATGTCTTAAAATATATAAGATTAAAAACAAAACTAAGTTCTTTATGACGATATTTTTATAAGTTTTCTAATTTGAATATACATTATGAATACCCTAAAATGGGGTTGTGCATAGCATTTTTCAAAATAGTTTGACTCCTTGCCTTATTTTTTCACTCAATAAACTCCTGGGGTTAGTGTTTATTAAAACTCAGCTTGAAAAATATTCTACTCTACCCTAAAATATATATATATATATATATATATATATGTATTACCTGGAAGATATATTCATATCCTACAATTACAATGTGCTGTGTAAAAGCTTAAAGTTCCACTTAAAACTACCAGTTTATAGAATCTCTGCACACACAAAAGACAACTCTAGAGGTTAGTGAAACCACTTCTGATACTGAGACAACAATCTACATGGAATTTGTAAACAGAGAAAGTCAGGATTTTAGAAGGGAGTATAACCAGATATAGCACCATTATGCTTTAATATTTCAGTAACTTCAAAGGCCACAGTAGATAAAAGGAGATAGTATCTATTTCCTAATAAGGCATGTTTATTGATTAAAAAAAAAAAAGAAAACTCAGGATTCAATTAAAATGGAAACACTCTCTAATGTTTAAGATAGGCATGGCTGGCTTATTAAATCACTAAGGTGAACTTTCATGAGGCATGGTTATTGATGGGTCCTAAAGTCAGTTAAGTGTGCCCTATAGCCCAGAAGATTTACAAGAACAAGCAAAAAGCACCTCTTATAACTACTTTGGTACAGTTTTACAGCTAATACATATTATCCATCCTGCTTCAAACACACAGAAATTTTAAAATAAAATACACAAACATCAATTAAAATTTTAAAATAAAAACGAAAGAAAAAACTCCCCTGTGACCAAAAATAATTTTTAGATTTCAACCAAGAAACAAAATCACAAGCCGATACCAGGAAAGTGTGGGAAACACTGAGGATACAAGCACTGAGGGAGTTTGAGGCCAGTATTTTATCATCACAGGCCAAATAGGGGAGATGAGACCAAAAGGTCTGAACAACTGAAGTCTTAAAAGTTTCTTCACTACTAAATGGGCTTCCCAAGTAGCTTAGTGGTACAGAATCTGCCTGCCAATGATGCCAATGAAAGAGACTCAGGAGAAGCAGCTTTGATCCATGGGTCAGGAAGATACTCTGGAGGAGGAAATGACAACTCACTCCAGTATGCTTGCCTAGAAAATGTCACGGACAGAGGAGCTTGGAGGACTACAGACCATGAAGTCACAGAGAGTTGGACATGACTGAGCAACTGAGCATGCACACACTAGTAAGTACAGACAAGAAAATCCTGCTATTTTCACTGAGAAGCAACATGGGTGGTTATTTCTGCCTGACGTTCTGAGAAGTTAATATTCTGTAGGTATCAGTTCAGTTCAGTTCAGTCACTCAGTCATGTCCGACTCTTTGCAACCCCATGAATCGCAGCACGCCAGGCCTCCCTGTCCATCACCAACTCCCGGAGTTTACTCAAACTCATATCCATTGAGTTGGTGATGCCATCCAGCCATCTCATCCTCTGTCATCCTCTTCTCCTCCTGCCCCCAATCCCTCCCAGCATCAGGGTCTTTTCCCGTGAGTCAGTTCTTCACATCTGGTGGCCAAAAGTATTGGAGTTTCAGCTTCAGCATCATTCCTTCCAATGAATATTCAGGACTGATTTCCTTTAGGATCGACTGGTTGGATCTCCTTGCAGTCCAAGGGACTCTCAAGAGTCTGCCCCAACACCACAGTCCAAAAGCATCAGTTCTTTGGTGTTCAGCTTTCTTTATAATCCAACTCTCACACCACACATGACTACTGGAAAAACCATTGCATTGGCTAGACAGACTTTTGTTGGCAAAGTAATGCCTCTGCTTTTTAATATGCTGTCTAGGGTTGGTCATAACTTTCTTCTGAGGAGCAAGTGTCTTTTAATTTCATGGCTGCAATCACCATCTGCAGTGATTTTGGAGCACAAAAAAATTGTCTGTCATTGTTTCCGCTGTTTCCATATCTATCTGCCATGAAGTGATGGGACCAGATGCCATGATCTTAGTTTTCTGAATGTTGAGTTTTAAGCCAACTTTGTAACTCTCCTCTTTCACTTTCATCAAGAGGCTCTTTAGTTCTCCTTCATTTTCTGCCATAAGGGTGGTGTCATCTGCATATCTGATATTATTTATGTTTCTCCCAGCAGTCTTAATTCCAGTTTGTGCTTCATCCAGCCCAGCATTTTGCATGATGTACTCTGCATATAAGTTAAATAAGCAGGGTGACAGTACACAGCCTTGACATACTCCTTTCCCTATTTGGAACCAATCTGTTGTTGAATGTCTAGTTCTAACTCTTACTTCCTGACCTGCATACAGATTTCTCAAGAGGCAGGTCAGGTGGTCTGGTATTCCCATCTCTTGAAGAATTTTCCAGGGTTTACTGTGGTCCACACAGTCAAAGGCTTTGTCGTAGTCAATAAAGCAGAATTAGATGTTTTTCTGGAACTCTCTTGCTTTTTCGATGATCCAGCGGATATTGGCAATTTGATCTCTGGTTCCTTTGCCTTTTCTAAATCTAGCCTGAACATCTGGAAGTTCACAGTTTATGTACGGTTGAAGCCTGGCTTGGAGAATTTTGAGTATTATTTTACTAGCGTGTGAGATGAGTGCAATTGTGCGGTAGTTTGAGCATTCTTTGGTATTGTCTTTCTTCACGATTGGAATGAAAACTGACCTTTTGTATGTATAGATTAAAATTAAATTTCATACCACTGGCAGTATGTAGGAATCTTTCACTAACACTCTTGGACACATAGAACTTCAGGTACATATAGGAAAAAATACAAAAACAAAAAACAAAGAAAAAGAACTTCAACAGTCTTAAGCAAAGTTTTCATATAACAAAAGAAATGAGACACTTTCACCATTTTCAGCACTGCTACACACAAGCACACACACATACATACACTATCCCTACTGATGTCACCATAGGGATAAAAATTGAGATTACTCTCTAAAATGTGAGTTTCTAGATCAATTGGGGAAAAAAAAAAACTTATCAAGTAATTTTTAAAGTAATTAAATAAAACAAATAGAAATTTAAATGAAGTAACAGGAAACATGAAAAAAATACTGGATTTGAAAATTGGCCATACTTTATTTCTTCCCAGTATGATTGTCTTTATAACATATATGTGAATCTCTATTCATCAAGGGTTAGGGCCTATCTCCCCACTTCTGTGGTTTATATTAGACTACTGGCTTGCTTCAGCCTGTAGAATGGAGCAGAAATGAAGTGTCAGTTCTGAATCAGGATCACAAGAGATTTTGCATGTGGAAAGGCCTGGAATAGCTTGGTGGATAAGGAACAAATACATGAAAGAGAGCTAAATTTGAGGATGCCTGGTCTAGCCAGGCAGCTAAATCATCATCTGATTTTGTGTGCCCAGCAGAGAGCAGTAAAAACACTTATCTGAGTCCAGCCCAAATTTCCAACTCACAGAATTTTAAGTTATTGTTATTGTTTTAAGTCACTAATTTTGGGGCAGTTTGTTTTACAGCAAAAACTTACTGACATGTAGACAAACTTGAAATGTGAAATATGTTGAATAACCTTTTAAAGATTAAAAATCTAAACTAGGGAATCACATGCACATTGTTCATCAAAGGATAAAGATGTTTTCAGCTTTAGAGGCTTGAGACTAGCCTATCCAATGAATGATTGGATTTAACCAAAAGCTGACACTTTTGTTTTAAAAACAGTCAGAATCCAATTTACTTATACCAAAGAGGGACTTTATCAATGTGAAAAGAAATTCCCTAGAAATATCTTACTAACCTAGTGTATGGATATGGCAGATAAGGAGAAAAAAAAAAAAAAAGAATTAGCTCTCTAGAGAACAGACCAAGAAACAAGGGGGATTTAAAAGCTAATATATGTTCTGTTGGTGGTCAAGCATCATAAATACAGATTGTTGTTGTTGTCCAGTCGCTAAGTCCTGTCTGATTCTTTTTGATCCTATAGACTGTAGCACACTAGGCTCCTCTGCCCTCCAGTATCTCTCAGTTTGCTCAAATCTGTGTCCATTGAGCCAGTGATGCTATCTAACCATCTCATCCTTTACCGCCTCCTTCTTCTTTTGCCTTCAGTCTTCCCCAGCATCAGGTCTTTCCAATGAGTTGGCTCTTTGCATCAGGTAGCCAAAGTATTGGAGCTTCAGCTTTAGCATCAGTCCTACCACTGAATATTCAGGGTTGATTTCTTTTACAATTGACTAGTCTTCTCAAGAATCTTCTCCAGCATCACAATTGGAATTCATCAATATTTTAGCCACTTTATGGTGCAACCACTCAGCCTTATTTATGGTACAACTCTCACATCCATACATCACCACTGGAAAAATCATAGCTTTGACTATAACGGAAATTTGTTGGCAAAGTGATATCTTTGATGTCTACACTGTCTAGGTTTGTTACAGCTTTCCTTTCAAGGAGTAAGTGTCTTTTAATTTCATGACTGCAGTCACCAATCATGGTGATTTTAGAGCCCAAAAAAATAAAATAAAATCTGTCATTGCTTTCACTATTTTGCCTTCTATTTGCCATGAAGTTATGGGGACAGATGCCACAATCTTATTTCTTCTTTAAATGTTGAATTTCAAGCCAGCTTTTTCACTCTTCTCTTTCACCAGCATCAAGAGGCTTTTTAGTTCCTCTTCACTTTCTGCCATTAGAGAGGTATCATCTGCATACCTGAGTTTGTTGGTATTTCTCCTGGCAATCTTGATTCTAGCTTGTGATTTACCCAATCTGACTTCTTGCCTGATTTAATCTATGGTGCTAATGGTAAAGAACACATCTCCTAATGCAGGAGAAATAAGAGATATGGGTTCAATCCCTGTGTCAGGAAGATCATCTGGAGGAGGGAATGGAGAGATACTCCAGTATTCTTGCCTGGAGAAGCCCATGGACACGGAGGATCCTGGCAGGCTAGTCTTTAGGGTCACACAGAGTCAGACACAACTGAAGTTACTTAGCATTCACACACACAGCATATATGTTAAATGAGTAGAGTGACAATACACAGCCTTGATATACTCCTTTCTCAATTTTGAACCAGTCAGTTGTTTCATGTCCGGTTCTAAATGCTCCTTATTGACCCACATACAGGTTTCTCAGGAGACTGATAAGGTAGTCTGGTACTCTCATCTATCCCATTAAAAATTTTCCACAGTTTGTTATGATCCACATAAAGGCTTTAGTGTAGTCAGTGAAGCAGAAGTATATATTTTTCTGAAACTCCTTTGCATGATCCAACAAATGTTGGATGGGCACAATAAAGGACAGAAACTGTAGGGACCTAATGAAGCAGAAGAGATTAAGAAGAGGTGGCAGGGATACACAGACAAACTATACAAAAATGATCTTCAAGACCCAGATAACCACAATCGGTGTCATCGCTCACCGAGAGCCAGACATCCTGGAAAGCAAAGTCAAGGGGGCCTTGGGGAGCATCACTACGAACAAAGCTAGTGGAGGTGATGGAATTCCAGTTGAGCTATTTCAAATACTAAAAGATGATGCTGTGAAAGTGCTACACTCAATATGCAAGCAAATTTGGAAAACTCAGCAGTGACCACAGGATTGGAAAAGCTCAGTTTTCATTCCATTCCCAAAGACAGGCAATGCCAAAGAATGTTCAAACTACCAAACGATTGCCCTCATTTCACACACTAGCAAAATAATGCTTAAAATTCTCCAAGCCAGGCTTCAAAACTTCCAGACATCTAAGCTGGATTTAGAAAAGGCAGAGGAACCAGAGATCAAATTGTCAACATCTGTTGGATCATAGAAAAAGAGAATTCCAGAAAAACACCTAAATCTGCATCATTGACTATGTTAAAGCCTTTGACTGTATGGATCACAGCAAACTGTGGGAAATTCTTAAAGAAATTGGAATATCAGACCACCTTACCCGAATCCTGAGATATTTGTATGCAGGTCAAGAAGCAACAGTTAGAACCGAACATGGAACAACTGATTCCAAACTGGGAAAAGGATACATTAAGGCTGTATACTGTCACCTGCTTATTTAACTTATATGCATCATGTGAAATGCTGAGCTGGATGAAGCAGAAGCTAGGATCAAGATTCCCGGGAGAAACATCAGTAACCTTAGATATGGAGATGACATCACCCTCATGACAGAAAGCGAAGAGTAACTAAAAAACTTCTTCATGAAAGTGAAAGAGAAGAGTGAAAAAGCTTTTTCCTCTTGAAGTGCTATTCCAGAAATGAAGATTATGGCATCCAGTCCCATTGCTTCATAGCAAATAGATGTGGAAACAATGGAAACAGTAACAGACTTTATTTTCTTGGGCTCCAAAATGACTGCAAATGGTGACTGCAGCCATGAAATTAAAAGATGCTTGCTCCTTGGAAGGAAAACCATGACAAACCTAATCAGTGTATTAAAAAGCAGAGACATTAGTTTGCCAACAAAGTTTCCATCTAGTCAAGGCTATGATTTTTCCAGTAGTCATGTATGGATGTGAGAGTTGGACCATAAGAAAAGCTGAGCACTGAAGACTTGATGCTTTTGAACTGTGGTACTGGAGAAGACTTTTGAGAGTCCCTTGGATAGCAAGGAGATAAAACCAGTCAATCCTAAAGGAAATCAGTCCAGAATATTCATTGGAAGGACTTAAGCTGAAGCTTGAATACTTTTGTCACCTGATGCAAAGAGCTGACTTATTAAAAAAGACATTGATTCTAGAAAGATTGAAGGCAGGAGGAGAAGGGGTTGACAGATGATGAGATAGTTGGATGGTATCACCATCTCAATAGACATGAGTTTGAGCAAGCTTCTGGAGATGGTGAAGACAGGGAAGCCTGGCGTGCTGCTGTCCATGGGGTTACTAAGAGTTGGACGCGAAAGAGTGACTGGACAACAACAATAGCAGTGATCACAGGACTGGAACCAAGAAATTCCAGATGTACCAGCTGGATTTAGAAAAGGCAGAGGAACTTGCTATTAAATTGCCAACATCCATTGGATCATAGAGAAAGCAAGGGAATTCCAGACAAAAACATCTACTTCTGCTTCATTGACTATTGCAAAGCTTTTGACTGTATGGATCACAACAAACTGTGAAAAATTCTTAAAGCAATGGGAATAATAGACCATCTTACCTGTCTCCTGAGAAACCTATACAGTTCAAGAAGCAACAGTTAGAACCAGACATGGAACTATGGACTGATTCAAAATTGGGAAAGTAATATGTCAAGACTGTATATTGTCACCCTGCTTAATTAACTGATATACAGAGTACATCATGGGAAATGCTGGTCTGGATGACTCACAAGCCAGAATCAAGATTGCTGGAAGAAATACCAACAATCTGAAATATGCAGATGATACCTCTCTAAGGCAGAAAGTGAAGAGGAACTGAGAGCCTCTTGTGAAGGTCAAAGAAAAGAGTGAAAAAGCTTGCTTAAAACTCAACATTCAAAAAACTAAGGTCATGGCATCTGGTCCCATGACAAATAGAATGGGAAAACTTGTAAACAGTGACAGATTTTATTTTCTTGGGTTCCAAAATCACTTCAGATGGTGACTACAGCTATGAAATTAAAAGATGCTTTCTCCTTGGAAGGAAAGTTATGACAACCAAGACTGGACATTTAAAAGCAGAGACATCACTTTGCTGACAAAAATATGTTTCATCAAAACTATGGTTTTTCTAGTAGTCATGTGAGATTTGGACCATAAAGAAGGCTCAGTGCCAAGGAATTGATGCTTTCAAATTGTGGTGCTTGACAAGACTCTTGAGATTCCTTGGAGAGTAATTAGATCAAACCAGTCAATCATTAAGAAAAATCAACCCTGAATATTCATTGGAAGGACTCATGCTGAAAGCTGAATCCCCAATACCTTGGCCATCTCATGTGGAAAACCTGACTCACTGGACAATACCTTGATGCTGGAAAGACTGAGGGAAGTAGGATAAAGGAGTGACAGAGGATGAGATGGTTGGATGGCATCATCAACTCAATGGACATGAATTTGAGCAAACTCTAGGTGATAGATAAGAACACGGAAGGCTGGTGTTCTGCTGTCCATGGCATTGCAAAGAGTCAATCACAATTTAGCAACTGAACAATAACCGTTGTCTAAATGTCATTCAAAATACAGAGTTTAGAGTGGAAAAAAGACTCAGATGCATGCTGTCTAAGGAAATGAAGTTCAAATAAAATTACTTAAATATCCCGAAAGGCATCCAAATTAAGAATTAAAAAAAAAAACATAACTCTTTATTTGCAGATGAAATGATTGGCCTTGTAAAAGTAAAATAAATTTGTAAAATAAAGCCTTTGAAAATAATGTTATAAAATTTTGCAAGATATATTATTATTAAAGTTAAATCAGTTGCATTTCTATATATAAACAATTGAACATGTAGGAATCAAAATTAGATACAATGTAATTTATAATAACTTCAGCAAAAATTAAAATTAAGAAATTTTAATTTAATAAATTAAATTAAGAAACTAAAATTTAAGAAAACTAAGTAAATGAAGAGACTTATCATGTTCATTGATTAGAAGACTCAATATAGCAAATGTCCATCTCCATTTGTTAGTTATTGGATGATAAAATTTTAATGAAAACTCCTAGAATTTTTTTTGACAGAATATGGTCTTTTTATTTATCTTTATTATTTTGTCCTGAATGTGACATGCTTGATTTTGACACATGCAATTTCTAAATGAGAGCAGATTTCTTTTAATAATAAGAAATATGTTGTGTCCTTGTGTCTCAGTTTTTCACTAACACCAACATGAGATCCAGGTCGAATATAAAGTGTGTCTTGTAGACAAAGGATATAGATTATAAATTTTCTGTACTTATATACAGAAAGAATAGGCAGACAACTTCCCCTACCCATCATAGTCTTCTTGAAAACTACTTTATTTATTTATTTTTTTAGTTTATTTATTTTAATTAGAGGCTAATAACTTTACAATATTGTATTGGTTTTGCTATACATCAACATGAATCCGCCACGGGTGTACACGTGTTCCCAATCTTGAACCCCCCTCCCACCTTCCTCCCAAAACTTCTACTTTAATACTTTGGAATTTAAATAATCCTCTCTAGGGAAAATATAAAGCCATTGACTCAAGCTTTACAATCCAAAGATGACTTATTTTCCCTTGAAGTGTGAAAATGTACCTCTGTATTTACATAAATCTCTGTAGAGTTTTAATATGTATACAGCTGTAAATTAACTTCTGTGGCTTGCTCTTTAGCATAGGTTCTGAGGTTAAGTACATTTGTTTTTTTCAGAAAGTCCTACCTATGTAGAAATATATAAATATTTTCTCTGCATTTCACATTGTTTCACAACAATTGATAACAAATATGCCTTCCCAATAAAATCCCAGGCTCATATGCCTTCATAATTCACATCATACAAATATTCAAAGAATATTTGAATAAATAATTCATTTATATGATATGCAAGTTTACCTAAAAATTGGAACAATTTTTTAAAACCCAGCTTGTCTTGTAACATTCATGTAACTACTGAAAAAACTAGATTAATACAAAACAATGAAAGCAAGACTGAGAGAGAAAATTAAACGTCCATTTCAATTATCAAATTAGTTGCAAAGTTTCTCAATAAAATATTAGCTAACCTATTTTATCGTTATTTTAAAATAATAATCTATCATTGTAAAGTAGTATTACCACCTGAATTTAAAACATTCAGTAGTAATAAATCAGTGTGATCAACCACATATATAGATTTAAAGGAACAGAAACATATGATCATTTCAATGAATGCCATTATTTTATACCTTTCAGTTGCTATTAGTCACTTAAAAATCCCTTAGGAAATGAAACTTAGACGGGACCTTAAGTTCCTTAAAAAAAGTATGTATATGAGAAACTTCAGCCGTAATTTCCCTATGATCAGCAAAACAGAGACCAATAAACTTTCTTAAAGAGCCAGATGGTAAAGATTTTACTCTTCAGGGTTCAAGAGTCAAAGTTGAGGATTCAATGTAAGACTTTATGTATCCAGTTCCTATTAGCCATAAAATGCAAAAAAAATATTCTTAGCAACACATCCTGAAAGGAAAAAGTAAATAAAAACAACAGGCCATGTATGTGCCATGGTCATAGTTTGCCAATCTCCTTCCCCTCCCACTTCTCTCCCAAAAAAGGAAATAAAATTTAAGGAAACAGCATATGGCTTAATAATTTTTCTACTCTGACACAGACATTATACATAAAATCTTATTTTCTATATTTCTTTTTTCTTGATCCCATACAGACTTGTACATTGGTGATTTGATAGTACTTTAAATAACTATCATATTCTAATTTGTAGCAATAATATTTCATTATAATTCCTTAATGAGAATTATAGATAACTTTGCTTAATTAAAATAAGACTGAAAAAAATCATATTTTTATAGCTCAGTAATAAATAATTTATAATTGAGAATTAGTTCTATAGAAGATGAACCTGAGTTTATTATGCTGATTTTTACCTCCCGCAATTCCAGAAACAGAATCTTCTGGTTTTGTCACAGCTGATATTTAGTGTTTCTCAATTTTTCTATACAGTGATTGTGATCTTTGGTGACTTTGAATATAGTAAAGCACTACCTAAAGATAGGGTAAAAATCCCTGGGCAAATATATAATACAGTTGTATTTGTGTCAAAAAATAAAGCCTCAAAAGAACCACTTTTATATAAAATAAAGTGTCTGATTTTCCTTTGCACTGAGAGAAGCAAATAGCCTCAATTGAGCCCATTTGATGAAAGAGTTCCTGAGATATTTCATTTACATTTTTTAATCCATTCAGGCCAACTACCCAGTGATTTTTTTTATCTGTTTGTTTCTATGGCTTACATCTTCAAGACTGCACTAGAATATTGCAATATAATTACTCTCTGGAGAGTAAACAGCTGTCCTTTATTAGAGAAATTTGACAAAAAGAATATGTCCTTATAATCTGGTAGAAAATAGATTCTGATGCTAGGGAACTGAATTATCCTTCTGATTGATGGAAATAGAGAGTGCTGGCTTTGCATTCTTATCTAGAATGACAATTTGCTGATCTTCTGTACCATTCTACTGGCAGTCTTTTTCCTAATTCTATCAAGTGGCAGACCAGAAAAAAGCAAAACAATAATAGGGATATCATTTCTATCACACAAGGTTCCCCCCACCCCCCACCTCGGTGTTTATTAAATTAGCTTATCTAAATATGCAGTTTCAATTTTTACTAAAGATGCATTCATTTGGACCTGTCTTATACCTGTATATGTATATGTATATATGAGTCTGCCAGAGTTCGGTGTTTTGCTCTTATAGGACAGTTTCATTTAAAATGACAATAGCCACATTTTAGCTGACTGGAGAAAATTTTATTCTTAGTATATAGACCAGGCATTTGACTTGTGAAATTGGTTTCAAAAGGCTTGCAGCAAAATGGCTTTGACAAGATGTCACACTGTGAAATGTGGGTGACAAGATGGATCTCAGTGAATAGTGCAAAGAAAAGTGACATAAATTAATTTCAAAATAACAACTTGATTCTGCTGATAGAGGGAAAAGAACATTGATTTTAACAGGACCGTCAAGGATAGTCCTGAGGCTTTACAGATACAGAAATAACTAGTGGAGGAGAATTTTAGGCTGCAGTTTTCATAGAATAGTTGAAGTAATGAGGAGGAAATCTTCAGAAAAATACAGGCAGAAATGTTCATTCAGATTAAGACCAGAGTTTAAATTCTCTTGTGAACCTCTCAATCTCCTGAGGTGTTAAAAAAAAAAAAAAAGTTGGAACTCCCTGAGACTGTCAGCATGGCTTCCTTCCAAGGTGGTTCAGGAATGTTCAACTTTGTAACTATTCATTGTCTTACACATATGAAGTGTGTGCCATTTTGTACATATGCTACATTTCACAATTTTTAAATCTGTTTATTTTTAGCTTGCCCTCAGGTACCTGCACAAAGGTAAAACATCCTTCAAGTTTTTTTCTGCTTCTTATCTAATTACAGAATTGTAAAACTATGGAAACTGATTTCATGTTTGACTGGTTCTGTTTATCTGTCCAAAAGAAGCAGAAAGCAAACCAGAGGAATATTAATTGACTGCTTTCATGTACAACCAACCTTAATTGTCCTATTGAGGGACTGAATTTTATTGACTAAGATTTCCTATTGCCTTGAGATTATTTCACAAGATAGGGAATATTGAGTGAAGGTTTTTTTGGAATGTCCTGCTCAAAAGAGTTTATGGTTGCAGAATTATTTTCTGGAAATCTCTCTACAAGTACGGTCTGAAATCTACATTTTCCAAAGGCAGCGCATTTCATATCATAAAAGATCATTTAAAAATGCACCTACTAGATGAGATCCCCTAAACAAAAAGGGGTCCCCTAAATTACTATTCCAGGTTAGTAAGGAAGTTAAGTTCATGTACATTAAAATTAAGCAGCCAGTGGTTCACAAATTTGACTTAAGACCTACATTATCATCATGGACAGATGATTTTCCTTCTCATACACTAAGAAGGGTCAAACAGCTTTCTAAGTGTTAACCAAGAGGCCCTTAATGTTCTCAACTTGATTAAACTTTAGACTGCTTATTTTTTCTAAGTTTAGGCCCCTAGCATTCCTTTCCTTAGAGTATTTATTTTAGAAAATTTATTATAAATTCTTTCTCTGCCACTTGTTGTCTTCATTTACCAGTTGAAAGAAACTTAAACTATGTTCATATCTTGGCTATTGTGAATAATGCTCAATAAGCATGGGAGTGCAAATATCTCTTTGAAACTCTGTTTTCATTTTCTTTGGATATATACCCAGAATTGGGATTGCTGGATCTTGTGGTAGTTTTATTTTTCACTTTTTCAGGAGACTCCAAACTATTTTCCATACTGCCTATACTGATTTATGTTCCCACTGACAGTGCACAAGTGTTCCCATTTCTCCATATCCTCACCAAGACTTGTTATCTCTGTTGTTCTCGATAATAACCATTCTAAAAATTGTGAGCTTTACCATACTGTAGTTTTGATTTGCATTTCCTTTATTATTAGTGATGTTGAGCATTTTTCACATACCTGTTGACCACTTGTGTATATTCTTTGGAAAAATGTCTATTCAGTTCCTTTTCCCATTTTCATATCAGATTTTTTTCTATTATTGAGTGGTAAGAGTTTTATAAATTCTCCAATTACATTTAATGTATTTAAATGTAAGAAAATGTACATTTAATGTAACAACTTAATGTAATTAAATGTACATTTTCTTACATTTTCTCCCACTCCGCATGTTGCTTTTTCATTCTGCTGATTGTTTCTTTTGATAAGCAGAAGCTTTTGAGTTTGATGTAATCTTACTTGTTGATTTTTGCTTTAGAGCCTTATGCTTTTAGTGTCATATCCAAAGAAAATCACTGCCAAGATCAATGTCCAGAGTTTCTTTCCTACTTTTCTTCTAGGGCTTTTATGGCAGCAGGTCTTATGTTTAAGACTTTGATCCATTTTCGAAGTTTTTTGAAGGGGTGTAAAATAGGGGTCCAACTTCATTCTTATACATCTGCTTATCCTATTTACCCAACATCATTTGCTAGAAAGACTGTCCTTTCCCCACTGATTTTTTTGGCTCCCTTGACAAATATTATTTGGTGAATTGAGTTTAGATTGCATTTTATTATCTCTCCCCTACTGCAGTACCCTTGAATAAAGCCTTACTTACCTATTTAACTCCGTCAGGCATGATCTTTGTTTTGAAAATATTTTAGCTGTAAAATTTAACTTAATTCTCATAACAAACCAATCATATAGATTACACATGACTATCATTCTTAATATGTTTGTGAAAAGTTCATGTATATGCATATTAAATGAACTTCAATTCTAATCTAGGCATTCAAACTCTAGAATTTATGCCTTATCAACCACATTATACTATCTTTCTATCTTCATTTTCTTCATCTAACATCAGATACAGTTAGTTATTTACATAACTAAATTTTTTTAAGAATCCAGCACTATAAAGTACTGTACAAATGAAATAAACCCAGTAGATACCATTAATATTTTTGAATTAATCGTAATTTATATTATTAATATATTTTAATAATAGACCACATCCAGCTTACACACAGTATTTCCAAAATCTTTCTTTCCTATAAATATCAAAGAATTATCCTAAGATAATTATTTCCAAACTAAGTCAAGATCAGGAGTTAAGTAATTTGACATGTCAATATATTTTAAAGGGTACTAAAAAAATCCTAAGCATTAAGCTTGATCTTCAGTATGGATACATTCTCTACCTCTATCACACTCCTTTTGTAAAAGTGAGCATTATATAAGCAGCTAATGAGCTTCGAGTCTGAGGAGGATTTCCTATTGTCTCATGTACTCCTTAAGAAAGAAAACTCTTTTAGAGATCCAAACATACAGTCTGCAAGCAATAACAACACAGATGCATTTATGAAGAAATTATTTACTATGTCAACCAAACCCTTCCTATAAACAAAGCACATACTAGATGAATTGTCAAGTCATGCCCATAAATAACACTCAGTTTCTATGAGAGCATGATACACATTCTCTGTCTTCAAACTGCTCTACATCTTTGTCTTTGAGTGGCTCATTATCAGAGCATGAGCATATGATTGTGTGCATGAATGTGTATACGTGTGTTGTGTGTGTGTGTGTGTGTTGGAGGACAAGAGAAGGCAGACTGGAATAAATGGAAGAAATACCTAAGGGAAAGAAATAGTTAAGGATAATTCTTTCTTTCTAGGTAGTAACCATGCACTACAGGAAATCAAGTGAGTTATTATTAAAATCTATAAGATAAGCAATTCTGGTAACGAGCAGCTGTGTATATGTTTAACGCTTTCCATTGCTATACAAGGTAGTTTAGACTCTGCTTCGAGCAGTTTGGGAGTGGATGCCCCAGATTCACTGCTTTTATTCTAAATCAGTAGCTTTCCTAGCCTTCCTGTGCTGGGGACACTAAGCTGACAAGGAACTTTGTGTATATAAACAAAGTATATGGATACTATATATATATATATATATATATATATATAAAATATCTATTTGAAAAAGGCCAAGTATATTATCCATGGTAGTGAGGGAGTGGTTCACCTTCATGAAATAAAGGTGCAGTGGGATGCTTTCACAAAAGAGCACCCTGTGAGAGTGAGATGCTGGACTAAATTTTATTCTTCTTTTGTGAAAACTCAAATCCTTAATGTTTTTGCTGAAGAAGTATGACCTCAATTTAACAATTCCTCCCCCTGTGGAGTTTTGAAACAGAGTGCTTGATTTTGTACCAGTTTCAGAGGGTTTATTTTTCTAACTCAGAATTTGCTTTTGACAGTGCTGAATTGTACCTGAGCCCTGGAAAACAGCAATATTAAGAACTCACCACCAACAACAAAATTTGTATTCAAGAAATGAATTAGTGCAAGGAAACCCTTTTCCCCATATGACTCACTGTGACAAGGCTACACTTAGATCGTTTAGATTTCTATTCTTTGTTTCATGAAGATCAGCAAAACTGTTTGAAGATCAGTTGAAACAAAGCCTTGTTAAGGGATTGACAAAGTTAGGCTTCTGCTCTCCCTCTTGAATTTTGACCCCTTATCAGCCTGAGCCAGCATATAAGCCTTCCTTAAGGGACCCTCCTAGGAATCAGCAAACTTCAAGGAAAGACATTCCTTGATTAACTGTTCCATCATGCCACCCTATCATCCTACAACCTTACGCCACATTCTGTTGCCTTATAAAAGTTTTTGTCTACTTAACCTTCTGGATCCTTGAAAATCTCTCTATTACAATAGTCTCCTCCTCTTGTCAGTTATTCTCCACTCCTTATTGCAGTAATCCTTTCCAATTAAGCCTCTCCTTACCTAAGACTAGATTTGATTTTACTTGAAACTTGGCATAAGTAATCATTTCATTAAAATTTAGAATCATAGAATGTTGGACCTTGAAGGAGCTGCAGAGCTAATGTAGACAGGTTTTTTTCATATTTTAATATGCATAAGAATCTTAGGGGCATATGAAAATTGGATTCTTATTTTCATATAAAGAATGACATTTGAACTACTATGTACATATTAGATAATACCAACAGTTCAGATCAGTTGTTCCTTGAGTACAAATTGGGATACAACAATTCTCAAATGCTCGAAGAATTGATGCTTTTGAACTGTGGTGTGGAGAAGACTCTTGAGAGTCCCTTGGACTGCAAGGAGACCCAACCAGTCCATTCTAAAGGAGATCAGCCCTGGGGGTTCTTTGGAAGGAATTATGCTATAGCTGAAACTCCAGTACTTTGGCTACCTCATGTGAAGAGTTGACTCATTGGAAAAGACTCTGATGCTGGGAGGGATTGGGGGCAGGAGGAAAAGGGGATGACAGAGGATGAGATGGCTGGATGGCATCACCGACTTGATGGATGTGAGTTTGAGTGAACTCCAGGAGATGGTGATGGACAGGGAGGCCTGGCATGCTGTGATTCATGGGGTCACGAAGAGTTGGACACGACTGAGCGACTGAACTGAACTGAACTCCTGCTGACGAAAAATGGAGATTATGTGACCTAACCAAGGAATATATAACTAATCAATAGACCAAGCTTTGGACTATGACACTTTGATTCTCAAATTGGTATGTATTCCATTGCACAATACAGTCTTTGTAATGTAAAAAAAAAAATCATAACCCCATCATTTTCTAATGGAAGCATAATAATAGGTTGGTATAACAGGCATTTTCTTGGAATATATGAAACAATGGAGAACTCTGGATGTGTTGGTACAGTCACTGGCATTAATTATTATGGGCTAATTAGTAGCATCCCACACTGAATACTGTAGTGGTTTATTTGCAAACTGATTATTGAATATATTGCTAAACTTTGACATACATTCTTGGAACACATTATCAGTCATGCTATCTCGACTGAGGAAAATATATAGCATTGCATTATTGACTATTGTTCTACTCAATTATTTTTAAAACAATCTATTATTTGAAAAAATACAGAAAGTAAAAAAAAATACTCTAAATTAAAAAAAAAATCCACTTTAAATATTAAAATGAGATTGTGCCCTTTATTGAAGAACAGAAGTAATAAATCCCTAGGGCTTAATTAGATGTACATCTTAATAGTAAAAGACAGACGGCATTCCAGTAGGATAAAATAATGAAGAAAGTTGCTATTTTAACACACTGGGTTTTTGTTTATTAATTTCTGGGTGTGTATGAAATTTTTTATAGTTTGCCAGATTTTTTTTCTCTATTTTCCATTTATCTTTGCTGCTTTTTAAATATCAGAATGTAACATACAGGTAGTCTTAGCTTTTCAAAAGAAATATAGTCATTTGAAAAGGAATTGTTTTGCAAACTGGTATTTTAGGCAATCATTCATCTTGCAATTAATGTAGCTGTTCACAAAGTTGAGGACAAAGAAGTGTCATAAGAACAGTGAGTCTACAAGTGGTTAACATTTCAAGGAATAAGTCTCTTAGCTGGGATCTCAATCTTCATAGTTCCTATTATAATGCTTATATACAAATTAAACAGGCAAAATCCCAAACACTAGAAATAGCTTTTATAGTATCACTTTGCAACATGTGTAAATAACAAGTGACCTCTGAGAACTGACTGCTAAAGAAGATTCAATTCTTTACTACAAGTCACCTTACTTGGTAATTAACCAAGTGTGTGTGGAATATTATATCAAAGCATGCATGGGTGAAACTGACACCATCTGTGTCACATCCTTACGAATTGTAATTTAATTATGCTGCAGTTGTTTTGTTTACATGGGTGTACATTTTTTATATTACTGTGGAATTGTAAATTTTCCTTTTATCTTATTCTTTTTAAAGACTGTCCCATTTTTCAATTTACTCTTGGGTACTTGTGGACAAATCTGTATATCTATACCCAGATAGTTAACAAAATGTCAGATTTAAATTAGTTGTTTGTTGTCTGAGTCTGTGAGTATCTTAAAAAATATATATGTCTTTTTTGGCAAGGTCATCAGAATAAAACCAAAAAAAGAAATTTGAATAGTAAGTAACAAGAGGAAACAATAAGTTTCAAGCCTTTATCTGCCATTCAGATACACATAGTTACAGGCTAAAAGAAAAGAAGCAAGTAGACAAAAAGAGAAACACATCCAGATGAAACATAAACAGATGCACACATACATACAAGCTAATTTCTAGACAGTTCATTAATGCATGAAACAAGAGAATGCATGCATTTTAAGATTGCTGCATATAATGAAAGTCATTCAAGAGGCAGACTTAATGGGGAGCTTAATGTAGGATTGTAACACACACATTACAGTATGAATAGTGATCCATTTTTAGATTATGTTCTATGTATGTAATTTAAGATTATTACTATGTTCATACTAATAACATTTGACCATAAATAAAATTTTGTAGGACAATCCAAATGCTACCTGAGGAGGCACTATAATCAACCAGCTCATTTATATGAGATTTTCAAATTTTTCATGATATCTGGTCTTCTCACTTTCCCCAGTGTGCAAGGAAATCTTAAAAAAAAAAAAAACAAAACCCAAAGGTTGTGGAATTTTGTTTTTTAAAAAATCAAAATTTATTTACATTTCTTCCAAATACTGCTTATGAGACCTCAGGAACATCCTTTTCTCTTTTGGAGCTACAGTTACTTCTCTATAAAATAATAGTTCATCCTTTTATAGCAAATTGAGCACATTGGAGGAGTGTTCAGTAAATGTGTGTTGAGTTGTTATATTATGGAGGTAACTATTCCCCCTATTCAATGCTATCACAGGCACCGATTGCCTTTAAGCATTTCCAAAATTGTGACAACTTTCTCCATAAAAATATCTCAGTACCTTTTAAAATCCACAATTAGAAGTTGTAATTTAATTTTTTTATACCTAAAAGATATTTCCTCTATTTAGTTTTATTTTGGCATCTCTAATCCACCACTTTCCTTCCACTTACAGTTCTTAAATTATCAATTCAGAGAAATAACAGGATTGAAATTCCAGCAGATGGTTCAGCCCTAGAGTTTCTTCTGATTTGAGATTTTTAGGTTCCTTGGCAGAATAAAAGGTTTGCTCTGAATTTAGACAGAATTTAAATAAAGGAAGAGTGATGTAATCGGAGTGATTCTAAGAAGCAGTTATACAATACAAAAGCATTAAGAATACTTGATAATTGTCAGAATTTGCAACTTAAAGTTATAAACTAATCAGAATGTCAAATATAAGAAACTCTACAAATTTCTGTCTTATTAAAAAGGCAGATGATTTTCTGAATTATCATATAATACTCTCTGACCAATATCTAGAGAGGAGGATAAGGAATATATTTAATTGGCCTTTGCACCTACATCTGTGTGATACACCCAAAATGGATTTATAAATAGTGGGGTTATATTTAAGAATCAAAAGTTTAAAAATTCTTAACACATAAAAATAGATGAATAGATATAGGAGAGAACAAGATGGTAGAGGAGTAGGTGGACATGGAGTCCATCTGTCTCTACGGATATATCAGGAATACACCTTTGGATACAGAAGTGCATCTACAACACCAGCTGAGAGCAGACAGGAGTAACTGACCAGAAGAAAATAATATATAGAATAATGCAAAACTTGGTGGGACAAAGGAATTAGGGGGAAGTGTTAGTAAAATAGGACCTGCCCTCAGCAGGGATCTGATCCCCACAACAGGGCAACTGTCTAAGTCAGAGGAGAAACATTTAAAGCTGAGAGTGAAATAGCTGATCTGTGGCAGCCTAAATGGAATGAGAATCAGACAGTCCTTGACACAGCCATACACACCCTGGACCAGGATGCAGGTTCCCTGGAAGGTGAAACATCCAGGAGCTGGAGTTTAGAGATTGTGGAGCAATCCTAGGCAAGGGCTGCTGTGGACTGCAGAGAGACCGATCAAAGGGAGGTGAGGGAGAAGGCTGTGGTAGGAAATGCCAGTTAAAGAAAGCCGGGCAGCCATGGAAGCAAGGCGATACTGCTGAGTCATGTGTGGAGGGGGGAGCCATCAGCCCTCTCTCTCCCAACATGCCAGCATCAGCAACTGAGCAACAGAGAGGCTAGCCCATCAAATGCACCTGACTCACTGAACTACGGAGCATGACCCCACTCACTCTGCTCCTTTCAGTGACTGATGCTCTGAACTACAGGGTGCCCCTTTAAGTGCCTGGAGCCAATCGACAGAGTAGGACCCCAGCCAGGGGGGGCCTCTCTATGTACCTGACACACCAAACAACAGAGGAAGATCCCAGGCAAGGGAGCCCTTTAAGTGCCTGAACAGGCAGAGCTATGGAGAAAGACTTCCAAAGAGGTCTTTTGGTCACCAGAGGTTCATAAAAAGACTCTGATAGTGCCATAACTCTTGCGGCAGAGGCAGTCTGTGTCCCTGCACACTTGGTGCTGCCAGTGTCGCCAGAAGCCAAGCAGCTACACTACCTTCATGCTCAACTTTCACTGGGGCAGAGCTGCCACAGGAAAAAAAAGTCTTGTGTCTATGCTCCTTGACTCCTTGTGTCTATGTCCAACTCCTTGCAGCCCTGTAGACTGTGGCCTGCCAGGCTCCTCTTTTAGGGTGTGTGTGTGTGTGGGGGGGTTCTCCAAGCAAGAATACTGGAATGTATTAGCCAATACTGGTTGCCATACCCTTCTAAAGCACTATATTTCTTGCTTCCCTAGCCGCCAACACCCCTGAGTACCTGGTGCTCCCAGAACCCCTGTAACACAAGCAGCTGCACCATCTTCACACCTGGCCCTGACAGGCACAAACCCAAGTCCTCCAGGGCAGCCTCAGGAGCAAACCCCAGTGGATGACCCACAGGCAGAGGTGGGAATAAAACTACAATTGAAACCCAGGGGCAGTGTGGCTAAGGAAGAAGACCCAAAACCTTCCCACCAGCTGTACAAGCTCCAGATTAAATCCACATGATCAACTAGGCAGACTCTGTGTCTATGGAATACATAAAAGGTCATTGAGAGCTCCCACAAAAGAAAATGCACTAGTTCTGATAGTTGTGGACATTGGAGGCAAAAATACGTAGGCGTAGGACCAGATCTAAGCTGGCCCCACGGCGGGTCCAGAGATCAGCACAGTATTGGAGGGCATCCTAGG
This sequence comes from Bos indicus, assembly GCF_029378745.1. NCBI lineage: Eukaryota > Metazoa > Chordata > Mammalia > Artiodactyla > Bovidae > Bos > Bos indicus. The sequence goes on from NC_091767.1 coordinate 32,848,984, forward strand.
GAGGTGAGGTGAATTGTGACTCCCAGTGAGGGAAAGGACTCTGACAGCAGTGACTTAACAAAAACATTTATTATTATTATGTTTTGACTTGTTCTGTAGATTCTTTTGGAGTTTTTCTTTATCTCTTCCTTTTTTCCCCCAACTCTGTTGTAGTTGTTGATTTTATTGGACTATGAAATCTAATTAAGCTTTTGAACTTTTTTTCTCGGTCACATTTTTTATTGTTGTTAAAAGACTCTTGAGAGTCCCTTGGACTGCAAGGAGATCCAACCAGTCCATTCTAAAGGAGATCAGTCCTGGGGGTTCTTTGGAAGGACTGATGCCAAAGCTGAAACTCCAATACTTTGGCCACCTCATGCGAAGAGTTGACTCATTGTAAAAGACTCTGATGCTGGGAGGGATTAGGGGCAGGAGGAGACGGGGATAACAGAGGATGAGATGGGCTGGATGGCATCACCGACTCTATGGACATGAGTTTGAGTGAACTCCGGGAGTTGGTGATGGACAGGGAGGCCTGGCATCCTGCAATTCATGGGGTCACAAAGAGTCAGACACGACTGAGCGACTGAACTGAACTGAACTGAAAAGTCTTGGCCTCTTCGTTGGGCTTTTGCAGTTCTGTGGAGTTTTCCTGTTTTTTTTTTTTTTTATTTTTAAACCTATCATTATTTTTTTCTACATGTATTCCTTTCTTTGCTTTCCCTACTGTTCTTTTCACCTTGCAGTTAGTCTTTATGTATATAAATCTTCCTCATCTACAGCTATTTAACTTTGCATATCTATTCTTTTTTTCTTTTCTTTCATTCCTTTCCTCTCCACATATTTGTTAGTTTTTTATTTTCATTGCTTTATTCCCAGATTGGCACCTTGCTTTAGTTTTGTTTTCCAGTTTGTGCTTTAGTTATTTTATGGTAAATATAATTTTTGGTTTCTTTTCTTTATCTGGTTAATCTATTGTACTTTACTTTTGTTGCACTGTTTGATTTTGCTTATGGGTGTATGTGTATATTCAGTCCCACTTTTTACTGTTGCTATAAACCTCTGCCTCTATGTTGGGCTTTTGCAATTCTGTGTTTTCCTCCCCACCGCCCCCACCCCCGCCTTTTTTTTTCCTATCTTCTTCCATTTTCTTTCTTTTTTAATTTTAATTTTTAATCTATCATATATTTATACATTTATTCCTTTGCTTGCCTATCCTACTGTTCTTTTCCCCTTGCAGTTAATCTTTAATGTATATATATATATATATTGTATATATATATATATAGTATATATATATGTATATATATATACATATAATGTATGTATATATATATATATATATAATGTATATAAATCTTCCTCATCTACTGCTATTTAACTTTGCGTATCTATTATTTTTTTCTTTTCTTTCATTCCTTTCCTCTCAACATATTTGTTAGTTTTATTTTCATCCCTTTATTCCCCACTTAGCACCTTTCTTTAGTTTTGTTTTCTAGTTTGTGCTTTAGTTAGGTTTTTTCTTAACTGGTAAATATAATTTTTGATTTCTTTTGTATGCCAGATCATTCTACTGTATTTTTGTTGGACTGTTTTGACTTTGCTCATGGATATATATATGTGTAGGTGTATATTCTGTCATTTTAATTAGTATTTGTCTGATTTTGTAATGGCCATTTGTCTGGGATTCATCTTTGTCTTCTCGTTCATGGGAGTTTGTCTTAATCTCATTTTTGCCATAACAAACCACTTGTGGAATCTTTGTTCCTGACCAGAGATCAAGCCCTAAGCCTTTGGAGTGGGAGCACTGACTCCAATCCTAGACTACCAGAGATCTAACCTTAGGGAGTATCAAATAGTAAGAACTCACACAAAGGAAACCACTTCAATACAAGACCTGGCATCACCCAACCACCAGTAGCACCCTGTGCAGGGCACCTCATCTAAACAACAAACAAAATGAAAATACAAACCAAATCATCAGCAGACAGGACTACCACATCACTCAGCCTTGCCAATCAAAGGAAAAACAAACAAACAAACAAAATCTCAGCACAAATCTCATCTTATAATCTTACAGAAATCACTGGACCAAACTTAGGAGGGCAGACACTAAAAGGAAGAAATAATTCAACCTTTAGGCCTGGGAAAAGGAGACCTCAAACTCAATAAGTTAAAAAAAAAAAAATTAGTGAAAAGCCAGAGAAATACTACACAAATGAAGGAACAAACTAGAAAAACAGAGGTCCACATAAATGAGAGGAAGTAGGCAAACTACCTGAAAAAGAATTCTGAATATTGATAGTAATATTGATGATCAAAAACTTTGAAAAAAAAAAGGGAGAAAATGCAAGAGTCAATTAACAAAGACCTAGAAGAATTAAAGAATAAACATACAGAGACAAACAACATAACTACTGAAATTAAAAGTACTTTAGAAGGAATCAATAGCAAAATATCTGAAGTAGAACGAATCAGTGAGCTGGAAGATAAAATGTTTAAAATACCTTCTGAAAAGCAGAATAAAGTAAAAAGAATGAAAAGAACTGAGGATAGTCTCAGAGACAACTGGGACAATAACAAATGCACCAACATTTGAATTACAGGGGTCCCATAAGAAGAGAAAAAGAAAGGGTATGAGAAAAATTTTTGAAGAGATTATAGTTGAAAATTTCCCCAACGTGGAAAAAGAAAAAGTCAATCAAGTCCAAGAGGCACAAAGAGTCCCATACAGGATAAACCCAAGGAGAAACATACCAAGATACATACTAATCAAACTAACAAAGACTAAACACAAAGAAAGAATATTAAAAGCAGCAAGGGAGAAGCAACAAGTAACATAAAAGGGAAACCCAATACGTTTAACAGCTAATTTTTCAGCAGAAACTCTGCAGGCCAGAAGGGAATGGCAGGATATATTTAAAGTACTGAAAGGAAAAAAATCAACAACCAAGATTACTGTAACTGGCAAGGATTTCATTCAAAAATTGATGGAGAAATGAAAAACTTTTCAGACAAACAAAAGTTAAGAGAATCCACTGTCACCAAACTAGCTTTAAAACAAATATTAAAGGAACTAATTATAGTCATGAAATACAAGAGAAGAATAAAGATCTACAAAATCAACCCCAAACAATTAAGAAAATGGCCATAGGAACATATATATCAATAATTACTTTAAATGTAAATGGATTAAATGCTCCAACCAAAAGACACAGATTGGCTGAATGGATACAAAAACAAGACCCATATATATGCTGTCTACAAGAAAACCACTTCAGGCCTAAAGACACATACAGACTAAAAGTGAGAGGATGGAAACATATGTTCTATGCAAATGTTAATCAAAAGAAAGCTGGAGTAGCAATCCTCATATCAAACAAAACAGACCTTAACATAAAGAAGATTACTAGAGATAAGGAAGGATACTGCATAATGATCAAGGGATCAGTCCAAGAGGAAGACATAACAATTGTAAGTATCTATGCACCCAATATAGGAGCACCTCAATACATAAGACAAACCCTTACAGATATAACAGGAGAAATTGACAATAACACTAAAATAGCAGGAGACTTTAACACCCCACTCACACCAATGGACTGATCATCAAAACAGAAAATTAATAAGGAAACACAAATCTTAAAGAATACATTAGATGAGATGGAACTCATTGAGATCTTTAGGAGATTTCATCCAAATGCAGAAGAATACACCTTCTTCTCAACAGGTTACTGAAGAAATCAAAAGGGAAGTCAAAAAGTTTCTAGAAACAAATGAAAACACGACAACTCAAAACCTATTGGATGCAGCAAAAGTAGTTCTGAGGGAAGTTTATAGCAATACAATCTTACCTCAAGAAACAAGAAAAACATAGAGTAGACAACCTAACTTTACACCTAAAACAACTGGTAAAAGAAGAACAAAAAAGCCCCAAAATTTGTAGAAGGAAATAAATCATAAAGAACTGAGCAGATAAATGAAAAAGAAAGAAACAGTAAAGATTAATAAAACTAAAAGTTGCTTCTTTGAGAAGATAAACAAAATTTATAAGCCTTTAGCCAGATTCATCATGAAAGAAAGACTAATCAAATCAATAAAATTTGAAATGAAAAAAGAGAGGTTATAGCAGACAATGCAGAAATACAAAGGAGTATAAGAGAGTATTATGAACAACTATATGACAATAAAATGGATAACCTGGAAGGTTTGGACAGATTCTTAGAAAGTTCAATTTCCAAGACTGAACCAGGAAGAAATAGAAATTATGAACAAGCAAATTACAAGCACTGAAATTGAAGCTGTGACAGAAAAATCTCCCCCAAAAAACAAAAGCCCAGGACCAGATGGCTTCACAGAATTCTATCAAACATTTAGAGAAGACCTAATGCCTATTCTTCTAAAACTCTTTGAAAAAACTTGCAGAGGAAGGAACACTTCCAAATTCATTCTACAAGGCCAGCATCACCATGATACCAAAACCAGACAAAGACAATGAGAAAAAAGAAAACTATAGGCCAATATCATTGATGAACCCAGATACAAAAATCCTCAACAAAATTTTAGCAAAGGGAATTCAACAACACATAAAAAAGCTCACACACCATGATCAAGTTGGATTTATCCAGGAATGAAAAGATTATTCAGTGTATGCAAATCGATCACTGTGATACACCATATTAACAAATTGAAGGATAAAAACCATATGATCATCTCAATAGATGCAGAAAAAGCCTTTGACAAAATTCAACATGAAACAACTGACAAAGGATTAATATCCAAAATATATAAGTAGCGCATACTACTCAATGTCAGAAAAACAAACAACCCAATCAAAAAGTGGGAAAAAGACCTAAACAGATATGTCTCCAAAGAAGACACACAGAACAAACACATGAGAAGATGCTCAACATCTCTCACTATTAGAGAAATGCAAATGAAAAGTACAATGAGATATCACCTCACACCAGCCAGAATGGCCATCAAAATGTCTACAGACAATAAATGCTGGAGAGGGTGTAGAGAGAAGGCAATGCTCTTGTACTGTTGGTGGGAATGTAAATTGATACAGCCATTATAGAAAACAGTATGGAGACTCCCAAAAAAAGCTAGGAATAAAACCATTAAATGACCCAGCAATCCCACTCCCAGGCATATGCCCTGAGGAAACAAAAATTGCAAAAGACACATGTTTCATTGTAGCACAATTTACAATAGCTAGAACATGGAAGCAACCTAGATGTCCATTGACAGATGAATGGATAAAGAAGTTGTGGCACATATACACAATGGAATATTACTCAGTCATAGAAAGGAACACATTTGAGTCAGTTCTGATGAGGTGGATGGACCTAGAATCTATGATACAGAGTGAATAGAGTCAGAAAGAGAAAGATAAATATCATATTCTAATGCATATATCGGAGAAGGCAATGGCAACCCACTCCAGTACTCTTGCCTGGACAATCCATGGGTGGAGGAGCCTGGTAGGCTGCAGTCCATGGGGTCGCTGAGAGTTGGATGTGACTGAGAGATTTCACTTTCACTTTTCACTTTCCTGCATTGGAGAAGGAAATGGCAACCCACTCCAGTGTTCTTGCCTAGAGAATCCCAGGGATGGGGGAGCCTGGTGGGCTGCCGTCTCTGGGGTCGCACAGAGTCGGACATGACTGAAGCGACTTAGCAGCAGCAGCAGCAATGCATATATACACACATATATATTCCATATATATGGAATCTAGACAAATGGTACTGAAGAATTTATTTACAAGGCAACAATGGAGGAACAGACATAGAAAATAGACATCGATACGGCGAGAGGGGAGGAGAAGGTGAGATGTATGGAAAGAGTAACATGGAAACTTACATTACCATATGTAAAATAGATAGCCAAGAGGAATTTGCTGTATGGCTCAGGAAACTCTAACAGGGGCTCTGTATCAGTTTAGAGGGGTGAGATGGGGAGGGAGATGGGAGGGAGGTTCAAGAGGGAGGGGATATATGTATATCTATGGCTGATTCATGTTGACATTTGACAGAAAACAGCAAAATTCTGTAAAGCAATTATCCTTCAATAAAAATAAATTTAAAAAATAGATAAATAGTTATTGAAGTAGACTTTATACTATACTTACATTGATTCCTTTTTTAAATGTACACCACTCTTAAATATACATCGCTGAGAATGTATTGAGAATTTTTTTTTAATTTAGTAACAGGAATTTATTTATAAATATGTTTCTTTTCCCACTGAACCAAAAAATGAATGATAGAATACAGAATTGTCCTTTCTGTAGGTGTGCTTCTTTCCTAGGGCTGAGTCCAAAACAACCTGGTATGGGTGTGAAAACTTTCATATATCTCCTAAAAATAACACTTTCCTTCAATGACAAGATCTGTCAGTCACATCCTGTCACCCTGAAGACTGGCATATTTTCCTTACCTTTTTGTACAAACCTAGAGAAGTAACAAAAGGCCACCACACTGCTTTCTCATCTTTAGACAGAGTGCATTCATAGGAAAAACTGGGAGTGTTATAAGGATCTCAGCTACATGTAATAGATTAGACCATTTCACTCTCATTCGATTACTATTCTCTCAATTTGCTTGGCAAGGCTGTCCATGTAAGAGGAAGTCTGTGTGATTGAAATGACTTTAGACTGAGGTTAATGCAAAAGCTCTTATGAACGACAGGCCAGGGAAAAGCCTCCCACAAAAAATGGAACAACTTAGGTGAGAGTTGATATTTTCCCAAATAGTATGGCTACACAATTGTCATCTTTGTTCAAGTTGATACATTAACAACTGAAGCTATTATACATTAACAGCATAAGCTACAGGTTATGTGAGGGGTCAGAGTATTATGTGTGAAAAGTCTAGGCTCTACAAAAAAATAAAGTATAGTTTACTGAATAAGATCAGATCAGATCAGTTGCTCAGTCGTGTCCGACTCTTTGCGACCCCATAAATCGCACAGCACTCCAGGCCTCCCTGTCCATCACCAACTCCCGGAGTTCACTCAGACTCACGTCCATCGAGTCTGTGATGCCATCCAGCCATCTCATCCTCTGTCGTCCCCTTCTCCTCCTGCCCCTAATCCCTCCCAGCATCAGAGTCTTTTCCAATGAGTCAACTCTTCGCATGAGGTGGCCAAAGTATTGGAGTTTCAGCTTTAGCATCATTCCTTCCAAAGAAATAAATCCCAAAAAATCTGAGTGTTGAGAATGCCTATATTTATGAGTATATATTCAACTCTCCTTAAATATGTGTAATTAATTTCTTTTGATTACTATCTTTGGTAAAACTTGGTTTGTTATTTAGAAAATTATGGGTTTCTTGATCAACTAATTTATTTTTCTATATTTCCTTCTTTATGCTTCTAAAAGGTATAATGTCTCATGCTCTTATAATATTATGTCAAGACTATTGCAATACTCAAAAAAGTGACTTATTTTGTTTTCATTCATAGAATACTGTATAAAGGGTAAGCTTCATAGAAATGATTGTGGACTGGTTGATTTTTTTAATACTTTCATAGAACTGGAATGAGATTTAACTTCTGTAATATAATACAATCTTATATTTTTGTATACATATAAACTGTGACAGGGTTGTCTTTTCATTACAGGGTTACAACTGTAATTTTGGTCATATTGAATGTGATGAGAACTGTACATTCTTGTTCATTAATACAAGGCATGTGTATAAAATGGAGAACAGTCTGAATATCAGTCTTTTATTGAATTCCATGTGGTAAGTTCCTAAGCATTACTTTGAGCCCACTGTTCTAGATTTATGTGCAATCTGTGTATTTGAGTGTCTAAGATGGGGGAACAGAGCTGTAGTGACATTTTTTTAGTATTCTTAAATTGCTGTAAATGAAAACTTGAATCACAATGAACACTGTGAACATTATTTTTTCTTTCATAATTCATTTTTGTTTATTTATTAATTCTGCATTAGGAGTGCCCTATTGGTGCTGATCGGGACAGGTGCATAAAAAAGCAAGGGCAAATATAATTTAGAAAAAATAAATTTAATGTAAATTATTTGACTAGTTATCTTTGAAATGTACATTTCACTGAAACTGTAAATAAGTCTATAACCATCCTTTGTAAGGATAATGTAATGTGGTTTTAGTCAAACTTAAAGTGCTTCCTTTTGATTTCCTTTCTCATCTCTTCTAAATATTAAGGAAATGATAATGATAAAAAGACACATTTTTGTTTTTTTACTAAGTGTGACAAGAAAGAACTGAAATAATGGGCATCAAATTTCTAACAATGGAAAAATTAAGACAAAACTATCCAGCTGATCTGCCTCTTGAGAAATTTGTATGCAGGTCAGGAAGCAACAGTTAGAACTGGGCATGGAACAACAGACTGGTTCCAAATAGGAAAAGGAGATCGTCAAGGCTGTATATTGTCACCCTGTTTATTTAACTTATATGCAGAGTACATCATGAGAAATGCTGGACTGGAAGAAACACAAGCTGGAATCAAGATTGCCGGGAGAAATATCAATAACCTCAGATATGCAGATGATAACACCCTTATGGCAGAAAGTGAAGAGGAACTCAAAAGCCTCTTGATGAAAGTGAAAGAAGAGAGTGAAAAAGTTGGCTTAAAGCTCAACATTCAGAAAACAAAGATCATGGCATCCGGTCCCACCACTTCATGGGAAATAGATGGGGAAACAGTGGAAACAGTGTCAGACTTTATTTTTCTGGGCTCCAAAATCACTACAGATGGTGACTGCAGCCATGAAATTAAAAGACGCTTACTCCTTGGAAGGGAAGTTATGACCAACCTAGATAGCATATTCAGAAGCAGAGACATTACTTTGCCAACAAAGGTTTGTCTAGTCAAGGTTATGGTTTTTCCTATGGTCATGTATGGATGTGAGAGTTGGACTGTGAAGAAGGCTGAGCGCAGAAGAATTGATGCTTTTGAACTGTGGTGTTGGAGAAGACTCTTGAGAGTCCCTTGGACTGCAAGGAGATCCAACAAGTCCATTCTGAAGGAGATCAGCCCTGGGATTTCTTTGGAAGGAATGATGCTAAAGCTGAAACTCCAGTACTTTGGCCACCTCATGCCAAGAGCTGACTCATTGGAAAAGACTCTGATGCTGGGAGGGATTGGGGACAGGAGGAGAAGGGGACAACAGAGGATGAGATGGCTGGATGGTATCACTGACTCGATGGACATGAGTCTGAGTGAACTCCGGGAGTTGGTGATGGACAGGGAGGCCTGGCGTGCTGCGATTCATGGGGTCGCAAAGAGTCGGACACAACTGAGCGACTGATCAGATCTGATGGATCATGAATGAAACATTGTTGCACACATGCATTCACACACACATACACACATATACACACACCCTATCAATTAAAGAAAAAGAGGACACCAATAATATTAGACTTGTATGTTTTTTAGGGAAAACAAGTTTATTGCCTTGTGGTCAGACCTGTAAGATGCTTCACAATGTGAGTCTTATTCATATTGGGCTGATGTAGGCTGTGAAGTTTAAAAAAAAAAAAAAAACTGTTTCTTTGGAAAGAGGCCACAGTACTATGTGTCTTTAAAAAATAAGTATCTATTATTTTTTATTATTTATAGAAAAGAGGAGAAGAAGAACTTCTTATTAACAGATATGAAACTATCAAGTGGTTTTTAAAAACAGGTTAAAACATCTTTAATTTAGAAATCTTATTATTATTCAGGAAAACTACCTGTTGAAGCAATTTGCTGTTGTCAACAAGAATGAGGTAATGAAAAATTGTGATATTGAACCTCTTTTCAGACTCTTTAGAATAAAAATTCACAAGTAAAGAAAACATTTATTGCTGGATTGCAAGCTTATAAAGAACCTGGTTATGTTAGTGTTAGTTGCTCAGTCGTGCCCGACTCTTTGCGACCCCATGGAATGCAGCCCACCAGACTCCTCTGTCCATGAGATTTTCCAGGCAAGGATACTGGAGTGGGTTGCCATTTCCTTCTCCAGGGGATCTTCCCAACTCAGGGATCAAACCCAGTCTCCTGCACTGCAGGCAGATTCTTTACTGACTGAGCTACAAGGGAAGCCCTCCATTGCTGGGAGGTAATAATTAGAAAACACACCCTCTCTGTGCCTCAAATCCCTCCCTAGAAATGGTCCATTTGCTGCCTGATGACTGCACTTGTGTCCCATGCTGTTATGACCCCCAACTCCAATGCTAGTGCTCTCCTCATTAGCTGTATTCGTAAGGCCCCTTCTCCTGTGTGAACTCTCTGATAACCAAATAGGCCTGATCTACTATTAAGATTTCCCACATTCACTGCACTCAAAAGGCCTTTCTCCAGTGTGAATTCTCTGATGATAAATTAACTGGTATATTAATTTACTCATAATAAATTATAGTATTCTATACATTAGGTCTGATCATTACTGGATAATATTCTGCCAGTCTTCATATAACTTATGTATATAATTGAATGTGAGCTGAATTGAACTGAACTGATGACAATAAATATTATTTTAACATCCCTAAAATTAAGCTTTGTACTCAGAGCTACTTGTTGACTTACTCAGCAACTGAGTTCTGAAATTTTGCTACAGAAAAATGCATTCATATGCATAAGTTAAGAGTGGCACTCATCTCCTGAATAATCATGTATTTTAACCCAGAATTCAACCAGCAGATATATGGTCAACTGATCTTCCATGGTATACCAAGAATACACAATGGAGAAAAGACAGGCTCTTCAATAAATGGTGCTGGGAAGACTAGCTATGCACAGGCAAAAGAATGAACCTTATTATATCCCATATTAAAAAAAAAAAAAGCTCAAAATGTATTACAGATATAAATACATGACTTGAATTGTAAAACTCCTAGACTAAAATGAAAGAGAAATGCTTTTTGATGTTGGTCTTGGCAATGATTTTTTAGATATGACACCAAAGCACTAGCAACAAAACCAAAAATTGACAAGAAGGACTACATTAAACCAAAAAGTTTCTGCACAGTGGAGAAGACAATCAGCAAAACAGAAAAACAACCTATGGAATGAGAGATAAGATTTTGAAGTCATTTATCTGATATAGGGTCAATTTCCAAAATATTTAAGATGAGTTCCTAAAATGCAATGCCAAAAGCAAGACAAAACAAGTTACCAGGTTTTACCTGAGCCAAGAACTTGAATAGGCATCTCCTCAAAGAATAAATATGGATTGGCAACAGGTACATGAAAAATGTCCAACATCACTAATTATTATGGAAATGCATATTAAAACAAAATTGAGATGTTATCTCACACTTAGTTACAATATGCTATTATGGAAAAAAAGAAAGAAAGATAACAAGTGCTAGTAATGATGTGGAAAAACTGTAACTCTTTTAAATGTTAGTGGGAATGTAAAATTACACAGCTTCTATGGAAAGCAACATGGAGGTTTCAAAAAAATTTAGACATAATTACACATTATCCAGCAATTCCCCTTCTAAATATTTATCTGAAAGATTGAGGTCAGAATCTTGAATATTTGCATTCTCATGTTAATTGCAACACTGCTCACACTACTCAAGTTATGAAAATAACTCAAATGTCCCTTGATGGATGAGTGAGTAAAGAGAACGGTATGTATACATACACATACTATGGAATATTATTTAGCCTTTAAAAACAAGAGAATATTGTTCTATGTGACAGCGTGGATGAGCCTGGAGGACATTATGCTAAGTGAAATGAATTCTCATAGAACGGAAAGTAGAATGGCAGTTGCCAGTGCAAGCAGAGAAGGAAAATAGAGAGTTGTTTTTCAATTGTTATAAAGTTTCAGTTATGCAATAAGAATTAGTTCTAGATATCTGCAGCACAGTATAATGCCTAAAGTCAACAATATTGTATTGTGCACTTAAAAATTTAAGAGGATAAGTCTCATGCTGTGTTCTCAATACAACAAAATGGACAGAGGGAAAATTTTGGAGATTTGATTATAATGATAGTTTCATGGATGCACCGTTCAGTTCAGTTCAGTCGCTCAGTAGTGTCTGACTCTTTGTGACCCCATGAATCACAGCATGCCAGGCCTCCCTGTCCATCACCAACTCCCAGAGTTCACTCAAACTCATGTCCATCGAGTCGGTGATGCCATCCAGCCATTTCATCCTCTGTCGTCCCCTTCTCCTCCACCTCCAATCCCTCCCAGCATCAATCTTTTCCAATGAGTCAACTCTTCTCATGAGGTGGCCAAAGTACTGAGGTTTCAGCTTTAACATCAGTCCTTCCAATGAACACCCAGGACTGATCTCCTTTAGAATGAATCAGTTCTAATGAGGTGAATGAAACTGGATTCTATTATACAGAGTGAAGTAAGCCAGAAAGAAAAATACCAATACAGTATACTAATGCCTATATTGAATTTAGAAAGATGGTAACAATAACCCTGTATACGAGACAGCAAAAGAGACACTGATGTATAGAACAGTCTTTTGGACTCTGTGGGAGAGGGAGAGGGTGGGATGACTTGGGAGAATGGCATTGAAATACGTATAATATCATATATAAAACGAGTCACCAGTCCAGGTTCGATGCACGATACTTGATGCTTGGGGCTGGTGCACTGGGATGACCCAGAGGGATGGTATGGGGAGGGAGGAGGGAGGATGGTTCAGGATGGGGAACACATGTATACCTGTGGTGGATTCATTTCGATATTTGGCAAAACCAATAAAATATTGTGAGTTAAAAAAAACAAACAAACAAAAAAAAACAATGGACTGGTTGGATCTCCTTGCAGTCCAAGGGCTTCTCAAGACTCTTTTCCAACACCACAGTTCAAAAGCAGCAATTCTTCGGCGCTCAACCTTCTTCACAGTCCAACTCTCACATCCATACATGACCACAGGAAAAACCATAGCCTTGATTAGACAGAACTTTGTTGGAAAAGTAATGTCTCTGCTTTTAATATGCTATCTAGGTTGGTCATAACTTTCTTTCCGAAGAGCAAGCGTCTTTTAATTTCATGGCTGAAGTCACCATCTGCAGTTATTTAGGAGCCCCCAAAAATAAAGTCTGACACTGTTTCCACCGTTTCCCCATCTATTTCCCATGAAGTGATGGGACCAGATGCCATGATCTTAGTTTTCAGAATGTTGAGCTTTAAGTCAACTTCTTCACTCTCCTCTTTCACTTTCATCAAGAAGCTTTTTCGTTACTCTTCATTTTCTGCCATAATGGTGGTGTCATTTGCATATCTGAGGTTATTGATATTTCTCCTGGCAATCTTGATTCCAGCTTGTGCTTCTTCCAGCCCAGCGTTTCTCATGATGTACTCTGCATATAAGTTCAATAAGCAGGGTGACAGTATACAGCCTTGACGTACTCCTTTTCCTATTTAGAACCAATCTGTTGTTCCATATACAGTTCTAACTGTTGCTTGCTGACCTGCATACAGGTTTCTCAAGAGGCAGGTCAGATGGTCTGGTATTCCCATCTCTTTCAGAATTTTCCACAGTTGATTGTGATCCACACAGTCCAAGGCTTTGGCATAGTCAATAAAGCAGAAATAGATGTTTTTCTGGAACTCTATTGCTTTTTTGATGATTCATTGGATGTTGGCAATTTGATCTCTGGTTCCTCTGCCTTTTCTAAAACCAGCTTGAACATCTGGAAGTTCATGGTTCACGTATTGCTGAAGCCTGGTTTGAAGAATTTTGAGCATTTCTTTACTAGCGTGTGAGATGAGTGCAACTGTGCGGTAGTTTGAGCATTCTTTGGCATTGCCTTTCTTTGGGATTGGAATGAAAACTGACCTTTTCCAGTCCTGTGGCCACTGCTGAGTTTTCCAAATTTGCTGGCATATTTAGTGCAGCACTTGCACAGCATCATCTTTCAGGATTTGAAATAAATCAACTGGAATTCCATCACCTCCACTAGCTTTGTTCATAGTGATGCTTTTTATGGGCCACTTGACTTCACATTCCAGGATGTCTGGCTCTAGGTGAGTGATCACACAATCATGATCATCTGGATCATGAAGATCTTTTTTGTATTGTTCTTCTGGGTATCCTTGCCACCTCTTTTTAATATCTTCTGTTTCTACTATGTCCATATCATTTCTGTCCTTTATTGAGCCCATCTTTGCATGAAATGTTCCCCTGGTATCTCTAATTTTTTTAAAGAGATCTCTGGTCTTTCCCATTCTGTTGTTTTCCTCTATTTCTTTGCATTGATCGCTGAAGAAGGCTTTTTTATCTCTCCTTGCTATTCTTTGGAACTCTGCATTCAGATGCTTATATTTGGTTTTCACTCCTTTTCTTTTCACAGATATTTGTAAGGCCTCCCCAGACAGCCATTTTGCTTTTTTGCATTTCTTTTCCATGGGGATGGTCTTGATCCTTGTCTCCTGTATAATGTCACAAACCTCTGTCCATAGTTCATCAGGCACTCTATCTATCAGATCTAGGCCCTTAAATCTATTTCTCACTTCCACTGTATAATCATAAGGGATTTGATTTAGGTCATACCTGAATGGTCTAGTGGTTTTCCCTACTTTCTTCAATTTAAGTCTGAATTTGGCAATAAGGAGTTCATGGTCTGAGCCACAGTCAGCTCCTGGTCTTGTTTTTATTGACTGTATAGAGCTTCTCCATCTTTGGCTGCAAAGAATATAATCAATCTGATTTTGGTGTTGACCATCTGGTGATGTCCATGTGTAGAGTCTTCTCTTGTGTTGTTGGAAGAGGGTGTTTGCTATGACTGGTGCGTTCTCTTGGCAAAACTCTATTAGCCTTTGCCCTGCTTCATTCCATATTCCAAGGCCAAATTTGCCTGTTATCCTAGGTGTATCTTGACTTCCTACTTTTGCATTCTAGTCCCCTATAATGAAAAGGACATGTTTTTTCGGTGCTATTCTAAAAGGTCTTGTAGGTCTTCATAGAACCATCCAACTTCAGCTTCTTCAGCATTACTGGTTGGGGCATAGACTTGGATTACCATGATATTGAATGGTTTGCCTTGGAAATGAATAGAGATCATTCTGTCATTTTTGAGATAGCATCCAAGTACTGCATTTTGGACTCTTTGTCGACCGTGATGGCTACTCCATTTCTTCTAAGGGATTCCTGCCCACAGTAGTGGATATAATGGTCATCTGAGTTAAATTCACCCATTCCTGTCCATTTTAGTTCATTGATTCATGGATGGACACATATGTTCAAACTTTCAACTTATACACGTTAAATAAGTTCCATTTTGGAGCATATCAAATATATCTCAATTGATGAAGAGATACAGAATTGTAATAATGAAGAAGAATAATTGAAATACATTTAGGGCTTACATTATAAAAAACACAAGTGGTTAAGATAAAAATATTGGATGACATATTTTGAATAAATCATGAACAATAATAAAAGATTTCTCAGTGAAGGACTTTACTTCACAATATTAATTTGAAGAAATATATAAGAAAGATTAAAGAGAAAAAAAAAGAGAAATAGTAACACTAATTAGGAGTCTGTTGTCAATCAGTTATTAAATACTGAATCCTGGGGAATAAAACAATAAAAGTGAAGGAAAAAGATCAGAATCCTGATTTACTGACATGAAATATTTGAATAATTGGCAACTCACTTGAATGGATAAAAGAAAACTTCAAAATTTTTAAGTGTGTGTTTTAAATTTTGTGGTGTTTTTCTTAATAGAAATCTTAAAGGTTATATTCAAAATATTTCACAACTACTGTGATATGACCCCTGATCGTGCTGAATGGGCACTGGTTTGGAGCCATTTGGTTATGTGCCAGGTATGCATTTAATGACTGAAAGGAAAGAGACTGTGGTACTTGTTCATGACTATCTAGGATTTAAGTTGCTCATGAGCTATCTATTTGGACATGTTCTGTAGTCATATGCAAATAACTATAATTTATCTATAATCTGATATATTATATTTAGACAATATGTGGGGAGATTCCATTCCATTAGAGAGAGACCATTTGGACTTTAAGTTACTTGCATGTGTGCACAGTGGCTTCACTCATGTTCAACTCTTTGCAACACTAAGGAAAGACTGTGGCCTGCCAGGTTTCTCTGACCATGGAATGCTCCACATAAGACCACTGTAGTGGGTTCCCACTTCCTTCTCCAGGGGATCTTCCTGACCCAGGGATTGAACCCTTGTCTCTTATGTCTCCTGCTTTGGCAGGTGGTTTCTGGACTGCTAGAACCAACTGAGTGCAATGATTATTGTTACTAAAATATTTCAGAAGTTTTTTCTGCTTGTATACACTAAGGAAGGCAGCAAACAATACTTACTGGTGGGGGATTAAAATACACTTGCTCCACTAAAATCTTGTGGTATATTAGGTGAAGTAGTTCTAATTTTACACTTTTATTATTAATCCAAGGAACATGATACAGTGTGGTATAATGGGGCAGAAGTAAAAATTGTACTTTATATGCATTTTATGCAAAATTTTAGATATATAAACTTTGGTAAGATAATGAATGCATACCTTCTCTGAGATACTCTCTCCTCCCATCCAAGTTACAGAGGATCATGCATTTAGGATTTATGGTTAAGGCTTAAATGAATATTAAGTGTAAAATACTTAACCAACTGAAAGTGCCCGAGTAGTTTCCTTACAAAATCCAATGTTGAAAGTGGGCACCCTTGTCTTGTTCCTGACTTTAGAGGAAATGCTTTCAATTTTTCACCATTGAGGATAATGTTTGCAGTGGGTTTGTCATATATAGCTTTTATTATGTTGAGGTATGTTCCTTCTATTCCTGCTTTCTGGAGAGTTTTTATCATAAATGGATGTTGAATTTTGTCAAAGGCTTTCTCTGCATCTATTGAGATAATCATATGGTTTTTATTTTTCAATTTGTTAATGTGGTGTATTACATTGATTGATTTGCGGATATTGAAGAATCCTTGCATCCCTGGGATAAAGCCCACTTGATCATGGTGTATGATCTTTTTAATGTGTTGTTGGATTCTGATTGCTAGAATTTTGTTAAGGATTTTTGCATCTATGTTCATCAGTGATATTGGCCTGTAGTTTTCTTTTTTTGTGGGATCTTTGTCAGGTTTTGGTATTAGGGTGATGGTGGCCTCATAGAATGAGTTTGGAAGTTTACCTTCCTCTGCAATTTTCTGGAAGAGTTTGAGCAGGATAGGTGTTAGCTCTTCTCTAAATTTTTGGTAGAATTCAGCTGTGAAGCCGTCTGGACCGGGGCTTTTGTTTGCTGGAAGATTTTTGATTACAGTTTCAATTTCCATGCTTGTGATGGGTCTGTTAAGATTTTCTATTTCTTCCTGGTCCAGTTTTGGAAAGTTGTACTTTTCTAAGAATTTGTCCATTTCTTCCACGTTGTCCATTTTATTGGCATATAATTGTTGATAGTAGTCTCTTATGATCCTTTGTATTTCTGTGTTGTCTGTTGTGATCTCTCCATTTTCGTTTCTAATTTTGTTGATTTGATTTTTCTCCCTTTGTTTCTTGATGAGTCTGGCTAATGGTTTGTCAATTTTATTTATCCTTTCAAAGAACCAGCTTTTGGTTTTGTTGATTTTTGCTATGGTCTCTTTTGTTTCTTTTGCATTTATTTCTGCTCTAATTTTTAAGATTTCTTTCCTTCTACTAACCCTGGGGTTCTTCATTTCTTCCTTTTCTAGTTGCTTTAGGTGTAGAGTTAGGTTATTTATTTGACTTTTTTCTTGTTTCTTGAGGTGTGCCTGTATTGCTATGAACTTTCCCCTTAGGACTGCTTTTACCGTGTCCCACAGGTTTTGGGTTGTTGTGTTTTCATTTTCATTCGTTTCTATGCAAATTTTGATTTCTTTTTTGATTTCTTCTGTGATTTGTTGGTTATTCAGCAGCGTGTTGTTCAGCCTCCATATGTTGGAATTTTTAATAGTTTTTCTCCTGTAATTGAGATCTAATCTTACTGCATTGTGGTCAGAAAAAATGCTTGGAATGATTTCTATCTTTTTGAATTTACCAAGGCTAGCTTTATGGCCCAGGATGTGATCTATCCTGGAGAAGGTTCCATGTGCGCTTGAGAAAAAGGTGAAATTCATTGTTTTGGGATGAAATGACCTATAGATATCAATTAGGTCTAACTGGTCTATTGTATCGTTTAAAGTTTGTGTTTCCTTGTTAATTTTCTGTTTAGTTGATCTATCCATAGGTGTAAGTGGGGTATTAAAGTCTCCCACTATTATTGTGTTATTGTTAATTTCTCCTTTCATACTTGTTAGCATTTGTCTTACGTACTGTGGTGCTCCCGTGTTGGGTGCATATATATTTATAATTGTTATATCTTCTTCTTGGATTGATCCTTTGATCATTATGTAGTGACCTTCTTTGTCTCTTTTCACAGCCTTTGTTTTAAAGTCTATTTTATCTGATATGAGTATTGCTACTCCTGCTTTCTTTTGGTCCCTATTTGCATGAAAAATCTTTTTCCAGCCCTTCACTTTCAGTCTGTATGTGTCCCCTGTTTTGAGGTGGGTCTCTTGTAGACAACATATGTAGGGGTCTTGTTTTTGTATCCATTCAGCCAGTCTTTGTCTTTTGGTTGGGGCATTCAACCCATTTACGTTTAAGGTAATTACTGATAAGTATGTTCCCGTTGCCATTTACTTTATTGTTTTGGGTACGAGTTTATACACCGTTTTTGTGTTTCCTGTCTAGAGAATATCCTTTAGTATTTGTTGGAGAGCTGGTTTGGTGGTGCAGAATTCTCTCAGCTTTTGCTTGTCTGAAAAGCTTTTGAAAGATGGTAACAATAACCCTGTGTACGAGACAGCAAAAGAGACACTGATGTATAGAACAGTCTTATGGACTCTGTGGGAGAGGGAGAGGGTGGGAAGATTTGGGAGAATGACATTGTAACATGTAAAATATCATGTAAGAAACGAGTTGCCAGTCCAGCTTCGATGCACGATACTGGATGCTTGGGGCTAGTGCATTGGGACGACCCAGAGGGATGGTATGGGGAGGGAGGAGGGAGGAGGGTTCAGGATGGGGAACACATGTATACCTGTGGTGGATTCACTTTGATGTTTGGCAAAACTAATACAATTATGTAAAGTTTAAAAATAAAATAAAATTAAAAAAAAAAAAAAATAAAAAAAAAAAATAAAAAAAAATAAAAGCTCAAAAAAAAAAAAAAAAAAAAAAAAAATCCAATGTTTACTGTGTCTTGCAAAAGCACCTGGATGGGTTTCCACCCTGTGATAGTGGGCAAATGACAACAATCCAACTGAAGGTATATTTTATATGTCATAACCAATATTAATTTTCAGGGACTTTGAAGTGGGGAGTGCTTCCCACAATAAATGCTTCCCACCCTAAATGGTTGAAATCAAGGATGCTAAATGTGGTTGGCAGGACCATATGTCAAAAATGTTTGGAAAAACAGAAAACACATTCTAAAACAATGTGGAGTCCAATATTGAGCGGTTTTAAAACTTATAATACAAAATTTACAAGAGCACATGAGCTAAATTCTAGAATTTACAAAAATAGTCAAGAATGACTTACTCAACCTATATCCTAGGATATTTAAATTCATGATAAACAATATTCTTTTAGATGCAATAATGAAAGTATTCCCTTAGTATGTAAGTTACTCTTTTATAGGAGTTAAGGCCCTTAGAAAGCCTTCTTTTTGCAGAAAAATGTGTATTGTACTGATTTACTTGAAAGTTTCTTGACAAAAATAATGCACTTCTTAAGCCAATAATCTCAGTGTTAGAGAATAATTTAAAACAGCAGTGGACATGTTGGACTTAAGACTAATAAATATAACTGTTTTATTGTCATCAAACCAATACAAATGAGAATAACTTCCTGTCAACTTGAATGGTTTCAATGGGCAAAAATTCCTCTTTTTTTATTTTTTTTAACATTTGTCATTCAACCATTTTTTTTTTTTTCCACTTATGTACTAATCTTATTGAAACATACTTGGAGCAGAGAATCTCTTGCAGAAATGTACTGAATTTTAGGCCTAATGAAAGACTTGCAAAAGTATATGTCTACTCTTTCTTGAATCAAATCCATTCTAAGATTTATTTATTCAGATCTTACCTCTGAGGCATACTTGATTATTTTAAACATTCCCAAAGAGTTGAAGCAAATTAAATATTTCAATATTATTGAATATTCAATATTACTCAAACCTTTTTGTAAAGAACATTTTTCATGCTTTAATTAACTATTTTGAAGGAAACCATAACGAAGAGAGTCCATAAGAGGTAGATTAAAGATACTACATGGAAGAAGAATGTGTTTCTAACCTGTTTAGAAAAAAAACAAAAACTGAGAATAAGTGAAAAGTAGTTTCATATAATAGATTTAAGAGAGAATTTATGATGGCATATTTCTTGAGAGTTGACAGATCTTTTAATACATATTATTGTCAAAACACAGTTGATGTGGTCCTAAAGTCTAAGAACTTCATGGTGGCAGGGATAATGTCTGAGCCAGTGGTGGTAGGTTATATGTGGTCAAAAATTACTGCCATTTTCATTTGTTTTTTAAAGTAACAAATATGCTTTTCCTGATGTAGAAAAACTTTTGAATCATGATTCATGATTTTCATAACACAAATTTTGTAGCCAATCTGATGGGTGTGGGCATGCTAAATTGCTTCGGTTGTGTCGGATTCTTTGTGACTGTACAGACTGTAGCTGCCAGGCTTCTCTGTCCATAGGATTTCCTGGCAAGAATACTAGAATGAGTTGCCATGCCCTCCTCCAGGGAATCTTCCTGATCCAGGGATTAAACCTGCATCTCTTATGTGTCCTGCATTGGCAGACAGGTTCTTTATCACTATTTCTATTTGGGAACTTCTGGTAACTCTGATACATTTCCAAATAATACAATCACCCACCCATTCACACACAAGGAAGTAGCAAGACAGGGCTGGAGGAGATAGAGGAGTGGGTACTTCTTAGTTGTTTTTACACACATTGAGTTGATTTGCGTAAAATCATTCAAGTTCATTAGGAAGTTGGGACAAGATACTAAGTTTCCAAACTTCCAATCTACTACTCTTTTATTTAACCACAATCAACTGAAAATCCAGTGTAATTCAAATGTATGTGAAAAAACAGCAAAATTTATTTTACAAAACACAAATTGAATCTAGTCCTTTTTTATTTTAAACTAAAGTAGTCTTGCCTGGAAAATCCCATGGATGGAGGAGCCTGGTAGGCTGCAGTTCATGGGGTCCCTAAAAGTTGGTCACGACTGAGCGACTTCACTTTCACTTTTCACTTTCCTGCATTGGAGAAGGAAATGGCAACCCACTCCAGTGTTCTTGCCTGGAGAATCCCAGGGATGGGGGAGCCTGATGGGCTGCCATCTATGGGGTCACACAGAGTCGGACACGACTGAAGTGACAGCATAGCATAGCATAAGGTAGTAAAGCATCACAGTATTCTTTGTGCTTTCTAAGATTACATGGCATTTTTCTGCATATTCCTTATTATCTCAGTTATTATATCAGAATTCTGAAATTTTCACCTATTTATTAGGGAAAATATCTTAAGTGGCACTGTGTTTAATGCACTCAGTTGTAACAGGCCATTCTTTTTTATGTCTCTCATGTCACTTTTAGCTGTTTCAGAGGTACTCACTATTTAGAACACTATTATCAACCATAGCTAATAAACATGAACTACAATCTTACAGAGTTTATAGCCCTCTTGCATTTGTATCCCTTCAGTCCAGATGTGACAGGTGTGAAATGGAAAAATTTTTATTCTTTACCTTCCTTGATGGATCTAGACACCACTTTAAGAAACAGCGGAAATTATGATATATGGTATGAAAATGTTGTTTAACATAAAATTAAAATATCAAATTTATCCATGACAATTTATTGTATTGGGCCCTGTCTTAAGTTGCATCTCCTAGAAGCCAGATCAGGTGTGGATTCTTGTTAAATGATACATTGAGGTCTATTTTGGCAGAGGAAGGGAATGAGGGAAACTGGATAAGGCAAGAGGTAAAAAGTTAACAAGAAAGTGGTCTCATAGCACAGATAGCATCACAAATTTAGCCTACCTTGTGACAAGTGATTGGCCTTTAGTACAACCCTAGTTTGCCTAAGATGGAGGTAGGGGAAAGAATGTATCCATGCAGGCAAGTTAGCTATCATTTGGGCAAAGACGATTCACCAGAGAAGAAGGCATGTATGCTGCTGCTGCTGCTAAGTCGCTTCAGTCGTGTCCAACTCTGTGCGACCCCATAGACGGCAGTCCACCAGGCTGCTCCGTCGCCGGGATTCTCCAGGCAAGAACACTGGAGTGGGTTGCCATTTCCTTCTCCAATGTATGAAAGTGAAAAGTGAAAGTGAAGTCGCTCAGTCGTGTGCGACTTAGCGACCTCATGGACTGCAGCCTACCAGGCTCCTCTGTCCATGGGATTCTCCAGGCAAGAGTACTGGAGTGGGTTGCCATTAGAGGTACAAAGAGCAGAAAAGAGGATCTAGTTTGACACCAACAGCATGTAGGACAGATTCTGTTGCAATGTTTCAAGATAATGGTAAATTTCATTTTAGCTTTGAAGTATCACTTTAAAATGTAACTGATAACAGATGTTGCTACCTCAGTAGAATGGAACTTCTCCTAATTAAAATAAGTATTTAAAAATATTACATCAAAACTACAAAGACTCAAAAAAGTTTGTTTAATTTGACATTACTCACAGTGGAACTCTAGTTATATATTTAACTCTTGATTAAAGTAACAAAATTAATATTTTGCTAAATAATTCAAACAAATTTTAGGAAGTAAATATACAATAATTCATGAAGTATATATATTTGACTGTTTATTGAATATCAACAGACATGTATATGATAAATGGTTAATTGCTTAATTTCAGCTATATAGAAATAAGACTTTTACCCTTTTTTTTTTGTTATGAAGTTATAACAGTCTACAAACTAGATTCTATTTTATTTAATAATTTATATTAATTTAGTAAATTTAAAATACTTAAATTTATGTGTGTTCTTGCCCTGGGCTCCTCAATGATTAGACCTGCCCCCAAATGAACACTTACAAAGTCTTTGGTTGTCAATCATCTAAATATCATCTTTTTATTAGTTTTAAAAAAATGTCTATTCTTAATTATTAAATTTAGGCAGAATATATTTTAGTTCCACATCTAGAGAAATGATGCTTAACTCTCTTACATGGCATCCAAATTTATGCTTCTCTATTATTCTCATAGTTTTCTTAATTAGATGTTCATTTTTAGTTATTCTATTTTCTATTTTCCTTTCTATGCTGCTAAGTCGCTTCAGTTGTGTCCAACTCTGTGCAACCCCATAGATGGCAGCCCACCAGGCTCCCCCGTCCCCGGGATTCTCCAGGCAAGAACACTGGAGTGGGTTGCCATTTCCTTCTCCAATGCATGAAAGTGAAAAGTGAAAGTGAAGTCGCTCAGTCGTGTCCGACTCCTAGCGACCCCATGGACTGCAGCCCACCAGGCCCCTCCATCCATGGGATTTTCCAGGCAAGAGTACTGGAGTGGTTTGCCATTGCCTTCTCCATTCCTTTCTATAGACATGTTTAAATTTCTATTCCTTTAGCATCAGATAGAGGCCACAACTCTTTTCTTTATGTAAGACTAGGAAATTTATGCTCCTTTACTAAATACTATCTTATCTCTGGGTCTTTTTATCCTTTACTTGTTATATTGTGACATTTATAATGTCAAGTATGAAATCTTTAGGTTTTATAAATCAAGTGATCTGTTGGTACTTAAAATGATTCTGAAAATACCAAATATTTTTTTAAAGTTTATGAATTATCATGTTAATTTAATTGTTGACTACTTGTTTAACTCCTACTTTGGGTCCTATAATATTCCTGGGCTATTATAGAAGGAGGGAAATCATTTTAACAGACTATATCACTTTCCATAGTGATTAACCCATGGCACCTGGAAAGTGGCTTTTTATTTTACTTTATTTCAGACAGTGATTTTGTCCAGAAATATTTAAATCAAAATGAAACAAATTAGGCATATAGGTAAATTATGCACTCTCTGGGCTTGATTGCAATTGTGATGCAGATTTTCTGTATTTGGGAAATTTTCAAATTTTTAAATTTGGCTAGCTTAAATTCATAGATTCACAGAAAACCCAAATTTTGTTCTCTGATCCCTCACTCACACACCTTGGCTCTCACCTAATTCTTTCCAAACATGTGTTACTATGCCTCCGATACAATACAGAACCATAATTGGCACTTACTTCCACTTTTTAAGAAGTATCTCAATAAATAGAGCATTCTGCTTCTTTTCCATGGTATTTTGCTGATAGTTGACATAGTTATTTACTTTTTTTTAAAATCATTCTAATACGATTGGTCTTGTTTCCTTTCAGAAACCTCTTTCCCTTTTGCCATTTTGCCTCTTTCCCTTTCCCAAATTTGCCATTCCAAAGTTCAAGGTCAAATGGATTCCTGTCTCTTAAACTGGGAAGAGATTAAATAACTTGTTTAAGGACATACAACATAATGGGTTGTAGATGGCCGCTCTACATACTCTAGAGTATCCAGAGCCACTGATAAAATGTGAAACTAGTTCAATTTATATTTCTCTTCATGTAAATGAGTCTTTCTTTCTCACAATTTTAAGAATTGTATCTGTACTTATGATGTAATGAGATTCCACAAGAATATTTCTAGATGTGGACATTCTGTTTCACACTCATTATGCACATATCTCTATAGATTATGCATTTATTAAAAGTTTTTAATATTATTTTTGTTTATTTTCTCCTTTTGTCTCTCCACTATGTCATTTTTTTTTTCTATTTTATTTTTATAGAGTATCTGTTATCTGGATATAGTTTATGCTAGACTGATTCCCTGTGCCTTTTAATTTTTCTGATATCCCCATTTCTTCATCAATTTTTTTCTTTTCTTTGTACTCTAGAAATTCATTTCAAATTATGTGCCAGCCATTATTTTGATTCTATCCCTGAAAAATATGCATTAAACATTCTAAGCTATCTTTTGCATTCCATTTAAAGATGATTCAGTTTCTCAGAGAACAGATATTATTTTTGAGTATGATTTCCTTTGTAATATTGTACTGTCTATGAGCACAGGAATGGGAGACTATCTGGATCTCTCTTCCATACAAGATTCACAAGTTCCTTAAAGTTATTAATAAATCACAGCTTCCTCCTGCCGGCTATGGTTCAGGCCCTAATTATTCTTAGGGGATTTGCCAATACGAATATAACTACTTTTAGGGTCGCCTTATTTAGTGTATATTTTAGCTGCAGTGTTCTCCATTCTGACTTATGCCCTTTCCTTTTCTATCTCCCCTACTCTCTTCTTAAGAAATATATCTGCTGTTGGTCCCAAATAACCCAGCTCCCTTTCTGTTATCAGTTCAGTGTAATATATTTATTCCCCTTTGTACATAATTAACAATACTTCAGTGAGATAGTTTGCAAGAGAGGAAACATAAAGGCATACAGTCCTCATTTTAAGCCATAAATCTGATGCCTGAGAACTTTTTTTGGGGGGAGGGGCAGTTATAAAAGCTATATTTTAAAATGCATTTGAAAGTTATAAAACTCTATGCCTTCTAGTTATAAGAAATGTTTGATTCATGAACATTACTAAGCCAGCCTTAAAGTTGTAATACTATGACCTTGATCTCTTTTCCCTGTAAGATCTGGAAAATATATAATAGCTCTTATTCCCTTTTGCAAAATGTCTGTTCTCTTTTTCTCCCATTATAACTGCTAGAAAGTTAGTATGTCTTTTCTACTTGTTTTTGTGACAAGTTCACTGGCCTGGAGTTCTCTGTTATATTTTTTATCTTTCATTTCCATGGTAAGCAATATATACTACCTCAAGCAGTCTTTTAATGGCTTCTGTCTTTCCTTCTCTTTTTCATTGATATCCTTGTGATTGAAATACTATCATCTGCCTCTAGGCCACTCAAGAGCAGTCACAGTTCTTATTCATCTTGAAACTTCAATAATTGAAGTCCTTTATCTGCTCATATCTTTCTGTTAGATGTTAAGATTTGTCTGTTGCAAGAAATTACCATTTTGTTTCAAGATTGCAGATGGATGCAGAAGTGTATACTACATTTAAGAATAAACACGCCTTTCAAGTTCTAAAAATTATTTTCTCAACCACCAGTGAATATGCCCTTCAGATTAGAGAAAGTGAAATGTAGATCATCATGAATAAATAATTTATCTACTCTGTCTCTGGAAAGAAAAGATGACACAAAACTGTAATTGATATTTTCAAAACGTCTTCAATAGATTTTTTTTTTTTTAAGCACAGGACTGTAGACTTTAAAAAGAGGAATGAGAAATCCCTAGGAACATACTGCATCTTTCAAGACGTTTTTTCCCTCCTAGACTTTCCAGGAAATTTCAAGTTACATTACTATTTCCTGCCTGAATTTCTTATTTTTATAAATCATTCTTTTACCACTCCTTCCTTCTGTTCTTGTTCTCACAGGCAGAATTGGAAGAATACCAGACTAGGAATCTCAGGTACTCTGGGAAAGCATCTGATACCTTCTTTTAAAACTTTCTAGGATCAATTCATTTTGACTAAGTAGCATCAATGACTGTGGAACATGCTAGCCATAGCAGGAACTGTTCCACAAGTGAGAATAATTTGTGTATGGATTTTTTATGACCCTTCTCTCTTCAGGAAAGTGTTGAAAATTGATTAGCAACTCTTCTTAGATTTAAAATGTTTTGAACAAAAGCCCAGTCTTCTAGAAAAGAGGAGATTCCCATGGAGGTAAGGAAGTGAAAATAAAGTTAAATGTTTTCTTTATGCCACAAAGTTAGAATTTCAAAAAGTTTATGTAACAACTTACAATTGATCTTGCACACAGAGAGATGCTCTTTTAAGGGATTCTCTAGTGAAATAACAAGATTTGTGGTTATCGTCTTATTGAATTGTCTTAAAGATTAACAAGGTTAAAATGAACATTCTAGCACTTGAAAAACAGTCATCAACAATGTCATAGAAATTCAACACATTGACATTTTTATGGAGAGACCACTCCTTATTCAAAAACATTTACTAGTAAATTCATCTCTATTCTTCTGAGGCAGAAATTCTATTGGATAGAGAGAATGTATGCTTATGGCAAAATTCTCTTTCATTCATACTGACAGAGTTTTTGTGGGAAATGACTGCTAATAATATATTGTGGAATACAATGATGCAAAATTAATTGCTTCACATAAGATTTTGAGAATCCTTTTGATAAGATTTATCTGGTTCTTTTTAAAAGGGTAAAGATTCATTTAAAAGATCAGAGCAATTTAAACATCTATAAAAAAGTATGCTCCATTCCAAAACACCCCATATATAAACTTTCTTACAATAGCTGTCTGGAGAACTATACTACAGGCATAAAGGAATTATTAGGACTCAGAGTGAGAATCCAGAAAATACACAGAATTTCATGCACTTATCAAATAAAAAAATGAATTAAGTGTCAATATCATCTATGTTGATAAAACTATGAGAATAATTATATACTTTGATAACATTTATTCAACAAATACTGAATACTGTAAAAACTTCTATCCACATATATGTAGACTGCTGCTGCTGCTGCTAAGTCGCTTCAGTCATGTCTGACTCTGTGCGACCCCATAGACAGCAGCCCACCAGGCTCCCCGTCCCTGGGATTCTCCAGGCAAGTACACTGGAGTGGGTTGCCATTTCCTTCTCCAATATATGTAGACAGTAGACTCATATTCCTTGGTAAACTAATAAAATGTCTTAGGTGTCCTACAGTGCATACCCATTGTGTCATTATATCCCATTTCTCCCTGGCTCCAACTTCCTGAAAAAAGGGAGAAAATAGATCCTTATTTAATAATAGCTTACCTTGTATTATGCTTAAAAGTTCAACCTCTACAGTCATAAAACATAGTTCCAAATTTCATCTTCAACTGATGTGACTGTGTGGCCTTGAACAAACAATTTAACTTTTACCTCAATTTTCCTATCTTTAAAATGAGAATGATATTTATACCTACATTACAGCTTTTGACAGGATTGAGAAAAAATATATAAAGCCCTATCAATTGGCAGGTCAGAAACATTCACTACATACTATCATCATTTTTCTCCTATCTGGTATTGTACCTTCATTAGTAAAGTCACGTGATGCCTCCCTTAGCCTCTTATATCCTGATTTTCTTGAGGCAGCATACATATCCCCTTAAACTACCACTATAAAAATATCTGACTTTATGAATATTTTTTTGTTTGTTTGCTACTTCTGGAAAAGACTTGCAAGACAGTTGTACACACAAGTTCCTTCTTTTCTAATTATCACTGCTTGTTTTATTATTTGTGAGTTGATGTGTGTTTGTGTGTACGTGCGCCCCTTGTTACTGAAAGACTCGGAAAATAGGGTTACTTCTCACCAGTATCAATGCTATTGTCTCTGCTCAAAGTGTGTGGCTATCTCATTCTAAAGCAGTGAGTCATTTCCATCTTGGCCTAAGGTCCTATTACCATCTACTACCTCTCCTCTATCTTACCCTAGGAAATGGAAAGTACTTCCTATCCACGCACGGAAATGAGTTACCTGATTTTCACTCTGCTTCTGACTCTTCCCACCCTAGAATCTCCCTCACTCCACAGGCTACCTGCAATTCAGATTTAGGTATATTTCCCAAAGTGTTTTTTTTTTTTTAATTTTATTTTATTTTTAAACTTTACAATATGGTATTAGTTTTGCCAAATATCGAAATGAATCTGCAAAGTGGTTTTATTATTAACTGTAATTCTCCCAGTTTCAATACCCATCTAAATATAACACATAACACAATTAGGCAAGTATGGTAAAGATGAAAAATGGTTTCAGTGCTCTGATTAAATACCTGTTTTCTTGCTTTATTCTATTTTTTGGAGTCAGGATTTCTATTTTGCCAGATTATATACATTGAAAATGTCATTGTTATTTCTGTCCATCATGCCTGGTTGTTTTCACTGATAGTGTTGGTACAGCTATATTGTTTTCTACAAACAAGACTATTTAGAGGCATATGATCTCTTACTCTGAGGAAAGTAGAAACTTCAAGAAAGGCAATGCATTGTGTTAGCTCGCTTCGATAGCAGTGGAATAAGCCTGCACAATAATCTGAAGTACCATTTGACAGTTTCTAGTAAAACTGATAAGTTTCATATCATACATCAGCAAGTCTGCCTCTAGGTCTATGCTCATTTACACATGTACTTAAGAAGAAATACAATAAAAAAAAGTATTACCAGGTTATTTGAACTTTTAAACACTAGAAATGCTAAAATATTTATTCTAGAAAAATAAAATAAGGGAGCAGATAGAGTATACATTAACATAATTAGATCACAAAAACAACTGATATAAATGAAAACAATAAAGTTGAAATATAACTATGCCAACTTATTTTAAAAGCATAGGGATCTATAACATATATTGCTTGTAGATTCATGTTATATGTTAAAATATAATTTAAAAGCATAATTGGTGAAATGATACAATATGTAGCAAGCTCAAGCAACTTCAGAGGAAGGTTTTGGGAATGAAATAGGGTACTGCTGGGAAGAATGGATTCATAGATCCATTGATTTTAAAATGTAAAGAGTTATTATAGATTGTTGATTATAAAATGATTTGTACTTTTGATATCATTACTTCCTCATAAAAATGCCTTAAGCCTCAAGGGAAAATATAAAGTAGATTTAAATAGTGTTCACAAGAAGGATAAAAACATGACCAGAACATTGAGTTGTATAATTACAAATTTATAAAATATATACATATGTAAATTTATAAACTATATATACATATAAATTTATATATACTTATATAAATTAAGTAAAGTTTATCACTTTGCATTAATACATCATGTACTACCTTAAAATAACCCTTAAACAAGGTCCTTTCAGTGCATGCTTAGTGTTATGAATCCTAATAGAAATGCGTATTTTCCTTTGCTCATCACAAGGAATACATTTATTAGTGTTAAAAAGCATATAACTCATATTTCTTGATAAATTAGCAGCAAGCATTTTGATTTTATGAGCATGTAATGTTACTATTCCAATTCTATGATAATTAGTTCAGAATTGACCTTATGATCTTAAGAGTACTATAAAACCCTACATTCTTTAAACTTACAATTTGTTTACCCATGACTTTCTTTATATACCAGATGCCTACAAGAATGGCAAAGTACAAAGAACAGCTTTCAACGACTCTTCAGTTTGAATTACCTTTTTTAAAACTGTGTTCTATTTTAAAAATACTTTATTATCATCTTTTTATTTTTTCCCATTGGAAAAAGTCAACATCCAAAGGCTCAATGTCCCTTCAGTCAGTTAAGTCCTGTTATCATGCTGGAGGTAATGTATTTAGTCACTTATGCATTGAACAATCTATGCATTATTTTAATACCCTAAAAAACTCTGTTAAGGTGACACTCTTAGGTCTATGTATTAATAGCACAATTCACTCATTTCACACGCTAATAAACTAATGCTCAAAATTCTTCAGGCCAGGCTTCTGCAATATGTGAACCGTGCATTTCCAGATGTTCAAGCTGGTTTGGGAAAAGGCAGAGGAACCAGAGATCAAATTGCCAACATCCACTGGATCATCAAAAAAGCAAAAGAGTTCCAGAAAAACATCTATTTCTGCTTTATTGACTATGCCAAAGCCTTTGACTGTGTGGATCGCAATAAACTGTGGAAAATTCTTCAAGAGATGGGAATACCAGACCACCTGACCTGCCTCTTGAGAAACCTGTATGCAGGTCAGGAAGCAACAGTTAGAACTGGACATGGAACAACAGACTGGTTTCAAATAGGAAAAGGAGTTTGTCAAGGCTGTATATTGTCACCCTGCTTACTGAACTTATATGCAGAGTACATCATGAGAAATGCTGGTCTTGAAGAAACACAAGCTGGAATCAAGATTTCCAGGAGAAATATCAATAACCTCAGGTATGCAGATGACACCACCCTATGGCAGAAAGTGAAGAAGAACTAAAGAGCCTCTTGATGAAAGTGAAAGAGGAAAGTGAAAAAGTTGGCTTAAAGCTCAACATTCAGAAAATGAAGATCATGGCATCTGGTCTCATCACTTCATGGGAAATAGATGGGGAAACAGTGGAAACAGTGTCAGACTTTATTTTGGGGGGCTGCAAAATCACTGCAGATGGTGATTGCAGCCATGAAATTAAAAGACGCTTACTCCTTGGAAGGAAAGTTATGAACAACCTAGATAGCATATTGAAAAGCAGAGACATCACTTTGCCAACAAACGTCCGTCTAGTCAAGGCTATGGTTTTTCCAGTAGTCATGTATGGATGTGAGAGTTGGACGACAAAGAAAGCTGAATGCTGAAGAATTTATGCTTTTGAACTGTGGTGTTGGAGAAGACTCTTGAGAGTCCCTTGGACTGCAAGGAGATCCAACCAGTCCATTCTAAAGGCGATCAGTCTTGGGTGTTCATTGGAGGGCCTGATGTTGAAGCTGAAACTCCAATACTTTGGCCACCTGATGTGAAAAGCTGACTCAGTGGAAAAGACCCTGATGCTGGGAAAGATTGAGGGCAGGAGGAGAAGGGGACGACAGAAGATGAGATGGTTGGATGGCATCACTGACACAATGGACATGGGTTTGGGTGGACTCCAGGAGTTGGTGATGGACAGGGAGGCCTGGCGTGCTGTGGTTCATGGGGTCTCAAATAGTCAGACACGACTGAGCAACTTAACTGAACTGACACCCCAAAATGTAAGGTCCATTTAATGATGACAGTGGTTATAACCATAAAGCATTTGTATAAGCAAGATAGTTACAGTAAAATATTGAGTTGTTTTCCTGAAAAAAAAAAAAGAAAAACTTTTAAAGTACTGCTTATTGTTGCTATTTGAAAAGGCTTATGCCAGCCTTCTGAGAATTATTAAAAAATGAACTTAAGTATAAAATGCAAGGCAGTCAGTAATGAATACACAGATAATTTAGAACAATAATCCTCCTGTAAAAATGACAAATGCTGTTACTATACATTGAATATAAATATATATTTATAATGTATAATTTAAATATAAAAATCATGCATATAAACATAGATACTGTCAACCACAAATTGGCACTTGCCATGGGTGCTTGCCATCTACCTCTACAAGGATTGAATTGTGTGCTGCTGCAGCTGCTGACCTCCAACACTTCCCTGAAGGTGTTCAGGGTGGAGTCTGTGCACCCAGAAAACTTCAGGACAGGTCTTCAGATAGTTAGATATTCTCAGGAGCACTTTTTATGAACCCAATTCTTACATCTCCTCATATCTAGGAAAGCACTAAAATCCTTCATGGTGATGACTGTTTCTTGTGACTTCACAAGAACAGCCAGAACTTTCTGAAAAATAAACATGTTTGATTGCATGTATTTCCTGTTTACTAAAATTATGTATATACTCTTCTTGCCCTCTACCTCTTTGAACTGTTTACTAAGATTATGTATATACTCTTCTTGCCCTCTACCTCTTTGAACAGACACATGGCTGAAGTGCTGTCTCCTGGGCTGCAGACCTCATATTGCCCCGCATAAAACTTAACTCGCAACAAAACACAAAATTAAAATTTTATATGTATATATCAAGACCCAGGACAAGACAAAACTCAAGAGGTGAAGCTAGCATTCAAAGTTGCTTTTGTTCTGGGCTAAGATGTTGTGAAGCAATTTTGAAAGCCCTGAGACAAAAAGGAAAGTTAAAATTCAGGTTCACTAAAACGTTGGGAATCTGATAAGAAATTCTCTGCTTTTACTTAATTACATATGTTCCCTACACTGCACAGCTGTTCCCTAGAAGTAAACATGAATCAAAATTAAACTAGGTTTTTCAGATATGGAATCCTAGCTTCAAGTCATTTTTGTGGGAGAGAAAATTTCAGCTTGTGAAATTGGTTTAGAGTGATTTTAGATTGTTAGTTCCTTTACAGGGCTATAGAAGCAAAAAAAAAAAAAAAAAAATCTCTCTGAGATAATGTAATCCTCTTCTAGTTCTCGAATTTTGTCACAAAAATTTCTAAAGTGACTATTTCACATGTAAGATATTCCAGTTATAGGACAATGCAAATCACAGTGACTGAGAACTAGTAAAAATAATTGACAACAGATACAAGGCCATTGATATTCCATGTGGTAGATGGACATTCTTTCTATTAGGCAGAAAAGTTAAAACTTTGAAATGTCATCAAGGGATTGAAAAATATAAATAAGACATTGTAGATTTGCAAAAAGAACAACTAGAAATGGAATACACAATAACAAAGATTAAAAACTCAACAGGTGGGACTAATAGCAACTTTAGAACAAAAATACAGCTTCCAGTTGAGACAAAAGATTGTAAAATTATGAAGAGAGAAGACACATGGCAAATGTAGTGAGAATATATAGCATAAAGTTAATTGAAGGAAAGTTATGATCAACCTAAATAGCGTATTCAAAAGCAGAGACATTACTTTGCCAACAAAGGTCCGTCTAGTCAAGGCTATGGTTTTTCCAGTGGTCATGCATGGATGTGAGAGTTGGACTGTGAAGAAGGCTGAGTGCCGAAAAATTGATGCTTTTGAACTGTGGTGTTGGAGAAGACTCTTGAGAGTCCCTTGGACTGCAAGGAGATCCAACCAGTCCATTCTGAAGGAGATCAGCCCTGGGATTTCTTTGGAAGGAATGATGCTAAAGCTGAAACTCCAGTACTTTGGCCACCTCATGCGAAGAGTTGACTCATTGGAAAAGACTCTGATGCTAGAAAGGATTGGGAGCAGGAGGAGAAGGGGACGACAAAGGATGAGATGGCTGGATGGCATTACCGACTTGATGGATGTGAGTCTGAGTGAACTCTGGGTGTTGGTGATGGACAGGGAGGCCTGGCGTGCTGCAGTTCATGGGGTGGCAAAGAGTTGGACACAACTGAGCGACTGAACTGAACTGAACTGATATACACGTGGGACAAACAAGCAATCACAAGAGAAATTTTAAAATTTTCAATAAAATGAAAATCAAAACACAATTACCAATATTTGTGGGATGCAGTGAAAGCAGTACTTGGAGAAAAATTTCTAACATTGAAAACATATAATTGAAAAAAAATATTAAGTACCTAAATTACCAGCCTAGGAAGCTAGGAATAGAGAAGCAAATTAAATTCAAAGAAAGTAGGGTATGTGTGTGTGTGTGTGTGTATATATATATATGATATATATATATGATATATATGATGATATATGATACATATATATATGATATATATGATGATATATGATACATATATATATATGATATATATATCATATATATATTGATGATAAAAGCAGCAATGAATGAAATTGAAAATAGGAAGTCAATAAAGAAAAATCAACAAAACTAAAACTTAGTTTTTTTAAAAGATCCATGAACCTGGTAAACCTATAGCCAGGTTATGAGAGAAAGGGACACAACTTCCTGAGATTAGAGATGAAAGAGAGGATATTAACACAGATCCCATGGACAATCAAGTTATAACAAAAGGATCATATAAACAACTTTATACCCACAAATTTGATAACCTTTAAGAAATGGACTGATTACTTGAAAGATCAAATCTGCCAAAACTCACGTATGAAGAAACAGACAATGGGAATATGCCTGTACCTTACTGATATTGAATAAATAATTAATAACAATGCAAAACAGAAAACCCCAGGCCCAGAAGGGTTCAGTGGTGAATTTTATCAAAGATTTAGGGGAAAATTATACAGAGGATAGAAACAGAACTATTTCTTAACTCATTCTTTGAGGTCAGCATTACCCTAATACTAAAACTGGCCAAAGATATTACAAGAAAAGAAAAATTCAAATCACTATATCTCATGAACATAGATACAAAAATCCTAAAGAAAATAATAGTGAGTTGAATATAACAGTATATACAAAGAATTATACACCATGACCAAGTAGCATTTAAATCAAGTAAATTCAACACTTGAAAATCAATTAATAAAATCCATCACATCAAAAGGCTGAAAAAGATAATTCAATTATATCAATAAATAGAAAAAAATGCTTTTGAAAAATCCAACACACATTCTTGATTACCACTTTCAATAAACTTGGAATAGAAGGGAACTCCTTTAAATTGATAAAAAAAAGTATCTACAACTTAAAGCTTTCTCACTAAGATCAGGAACTTAGCAAGGATGGCCCATGTTACCACTGTCCTTCATTGCCATACCAAATGCCCTTGCTAATGCAATAAGACAAGAAAATTAAATAAAACATTGTATGTTTTGGGAACAAGACTGTCTTTGTTTGCAGATGACATGCCCATATATGCTATGCTATGCTAAGTCACTTCAGTCGTGTCCAACTCTGTGCAACCCCATAAATGGCAGCCCACCAGGCTCCCCGTCCCTGGGATTCTCCAGGCAAGAACACTGGAGTGGGTTGCCATTTCCTTCTCCAGTGCAAGAAAGTGAAAAGTGAAAGTGAAGTCGCTCAGTCATGTCCGACTCCTAGAGACCCCACGGACTGCAACCTACCAGGCTTCTCCGTCAGTGGGATTTTCCAGGCAAGAGTACTGGAGTGGGGCGCCATTGCCTTCTCCAATGCCCATATATAGACAATCCAAAAGAATTCATGAAAAAAAATCCAGAACTAAAATATTATCTTAACAAGGCTTCAAGACACAAGTTTAATATAAAGAAATCAATTGTTTTCTTTACATCAGTAATAAATAAAGGGGATTTGAAATTAAAAACAAAATATCTACATTAGCAACCTTCAAAAATGAAATGCTTAGTTACAAATCTAACAAAATATATTCAAGATTTCTGTCAGGAAAACTACAAAATTCTGGTGAATGTAATCAAAGAACTAAATAAATGATGAGAGATTCCATGTTCATGGTTATGAAGGCTCCTGATTGTCAAGTTGTCAATTCTTCCCAAGTTGATCTATAGATTCAGTGCATTTCCATTCAAAATCCCAGAAGGTTATTTTATGGTTATTGATCAACTCATTCTAAAGTTTATATGGAGAGGCAAAATACCCAGAATATCTAACATGATTTTGAAGAACAAAGTGTGAAGGACATATACTGTCTGATATTTGTCCTATATAAACAGTAATCAAGATAGTAGGGAAGATACACTGGATTAGGAAATGGCAATCCACTCCAGTATTCTTGCCTGGAAAATTCCATGGAGAGAGAAGCCTGGCAGGCTATGGTCCATGGGATTGCAAAGAGTTGAACATGACTGAATGACAAGTGCACACACACACACACACACAGTAATCAAGATAGTGTGGTATTAGCAAAAGAATACCCAAATAGATCATAGAACAGATTAGAGAGTCCATAAATAGCCTTCTATAAATTATGAACACATGTAGCAAGAGGTTTATTTAGGTCAGTAAAAATAATTTGTATGATATTACAATGGAGGATACATGTCACCATGTTTGTCCAAAAGCCCAAATGTACAACACCAAGAGTCAGCCACAGTGCTTTAATGTAAAGTATGGGCTTCAGGCGACTATGATTTGTCAATGTAGGTTCATCAGTCTTGAAAAATGTACCATTCTGGTG
Organism: Bos indicus; assembly: GCF_029378745.1. Classification (NCBI taxonomy): domain Eukaryota; kingdom Metazoa; phylum Chordata; class Mammalia; order Artiodactyla; family Bovidae; genus Bos; species Bos indicus. Next base: position 32,885,614 of record NC_091767.1, read on the forward strand.
GGAGACATTGATAATTGGAAAGACTGTAATGCAGGAGATGCAGGCTTCCATCCCTGAGTCAGGTTAATTCCCTGGAGAAGGAAATGGCAACCCACTCTAGTATTCTTGCCTGAGAAATCCCATCAACAGAGGAGCCTGGTGGGCTACAGGTCATGGAGTCACAAAACGCTGACACAACTTAGCAACTACACACCACACACACACACACACATCATGCTTTAGGGAAGGAGGTGTATGAGAAATCTCTGCAATTTCCCCTTGATTTTGATGTAAACCTTAAACTATTCTAAAAATTGGTCTTAATTTTTTTTTAAAGTGTATTTTATTATATAAATCTAGATCTAAATTAACATAACCGACATAACTATAATAGTGATGCACTGTAGGGTTCAAAACAGACTAGAATTTTAATAAACAGGAAAAATAGAATTTAAATTGAGGGGAGGCATAAAGCCAACAATGATTCACGCCACTTAAATTTCCCATATCCATTTCTCTACCATCCTTACACCCCTCTGTTTCTGTTAGCCACCCTTCTCACATTCTTAGCCAAAACTTCTGGTCACTGAAGCCAAAAAAAAAAAAAAAAGCAAAACAAAACAACTGTTTCCTTTGTCATGGATCAGGACAAAACTGAGGTATTGCTTAAACTCCAGAGGTACTATGTGAGACTTTCCCTCTTTCTTTTAATTTTCTATACTTTGCTGTTTCTCTTGGAAGTGCTTCTTTAATGCATCACCAAGAGATAATACCTAATCTGAGGATCTGTTTCTTAAAGGCCTAGCTAAGGTAGTTTTCAATTTAGATTAAACTCATCTAAAATGTTTATAAATATATATACTAATTGCTGACTAGTGTTGGACTTTTTGCAACTGCATGGACTGTAGCCCACCAGGCTCCTCTGTCCATGAAATCCTCCAGGCAAGAGTACTGGATAGATTGCCATTGCCTTCTTCAGGGGCTCTTCCTGACCCAGGAATCGAACCCAGGTTTCCTGCATTACAGGCAGATTTTTTACCATCTGAGCCACATAAATAGATATATGGAAGTGAGTAAAATATCCAAGTAATATCAACTTTGATAAGCCTAACTTACATGGAAAAATCCTTAGCCTAATGAGCAATTAATAGGAAAAGACTGTATAATATCCAAACAAAAGGGAAAAATGAATAATAAAATTAATGAAGTCAAAAGAATCATAGAACAAATAAAAAGGATACTGTAAGCTGGTAAATTTAAAATCAGATACCTCACTGGTTACATTATTAATCCCAAAAGTGCAATGTTAAGCAAAAGGAATCAAACACATTGAAAATACACTGTATTATTTCATTCATATTCAATTCAAAACTGTCACACCAAAACTTAAGGGCTTATACTTAGGTAGTGAAAGTATAACAAACCAAAGCAAGCAATCACTTTCTAAGGAAAAACTGAGAGATAAGTGATTATCTTGAGCAAGAAGGAAAGGATTTGCCATGTGGACTAGTAATTCAGGATTAGGGTTTCTGTCTTTCAGATCCAGTTTATTGCACTGGATTTGTGGGAAAAGGAGTACATCAAGGCTGTATATTGTCACCCTGCTTATTTAACTTATATGCAGAGTACATCATGAGAAACGCTGGGCTGGAAGAAACACAAGCTGGAATCAAGATTGCCAGGAGAAATATCAATAACCTCAGATATGCAGATGACACCACCCTTATGGCAGAAAGTGAAGAGGAACTAAAAAGCCTCTTGATGAAAGTGAAAGTGGAGAGTGAAAAAGTTGGCTTAAAGCTCAACATTCAGAAAACAAAGATCATGGCATCTGGTCCCATCACTTCATGGCAAATAGATGGGGAAACAGTGGAAACAGTGTCAGACTTTCTTTTTTGGGGCTCCAAAATCACTGCAGATGGTGACTGCAGCCATGAAATTAAAAGAGCCTACTCCTTGGAAGGAAAGTTATGTCCAACCTAGATAGCATATTCAAAAGCAGAGACATTACTTTGCCAACAAAGGTCCGTCTAGTCAAGGCTATGGTTTTTCCTGTGGTCATGTATGGGTGTGAGAGTTGGACTGTGAAGAAGGCTGAGCACCGAAGAATTGCTGCTTTTGAACTGTGGTGTTGGAGAAGACTCTTGAGAGTCCCTTGGACTGCAAGGAGATCCAACCAGTCCATTCTGAAGGAGATCAGCCCTGGGATTTCTTTGGAAGGAATGATGCTAAAGCTGAAACTCCAGTACTTTGGCCACCTCATGGCAAAGAGTTGACTCAGTGGAAAAGACTCTGATGCTGGGAGGGATTGGAAGCAGGATGAGAAGGGGATGACAGAGGATGAGATGGCTGGATGGCATCACTGACTCAATGGATGTGAGTCTGAGTGAACTCTGGGAGTTGGTGATGGACAGGGAGGCCTGGCGTGCAGCGATTCATGGGGTCACAAAGAGTCAGACACGACTGAGTGACTGAACTGAACTGTACTAAACTGTGGTGTTGACTTCAAACGGAGCAAATCTATGGAAGTGATTTTCATACTGTGTAACTGAATAGGGGGTTTCCCAGGTGCCTCAGTGGTAAAGAACCTGCCTACCAATACGACAGACTCAGGTGACATGAGCTTGATCCCTGGGTCAAGAAGATTCCCTAGAGTAGGAAATGGCATCCTGATCCAGTATTCTTGCCTGGAAAATTCCATGGACAGAGGAGCCTTGCAGGCTACACTCCATGGGGTCTCAAAGAGTCAGATACGACTGAGCATCTGCATAGGCAAGATGCTACACTCCATGATGCTACACCCCAGGATACACTCCATGGGATCTCAAAGAGATACGACTGAGCATCTGCATAGGCAAGCTGAAATTCCCTATTAGAGTCATTTTTGTGTGGCAATTTACACCTTCAAAGTGTTTTATATTTGTATTTATCAACCAGTTCTCAAAGTCTAAATATTAGTATTAGTACTGCATTGTTTTTGCAAATATTAATATCACAGGTTTTCAGATGAAGATACTGAAGTTTGAAAGGATTTAGTGAATTGTTGAAAAGATAACTTAGAATTTAAACTTAGATACCTTGAATTTTAAGCTTGTCCTTGGCACACTGTATCACATTACTTCTATAAAACCATATAGCACAAATAATTTTCTAAATTTTATAAATGCCTCTGAAAATCATGTTATAGTGTTTGCAGAGTTATGAGTATTAATTGTATAAGAATTACATTTAAAAATTGTATAGTGTCTGCAAAGTGTAGTAACAAAGCCATAAAGTCCTAAAACTTCTGATGATGGTGGTAAAGCTAGATAGATATTTATCTTTAGTTATGATTGTCCACTCTCATTAGTTTGAATTTCACCAATTCATACTTTACAATAATCCATTTAGGACATTTACTAAATTGTAATAAAATGGCCTGAGCTTTGACTTATCTATAATGAAGGGGTTGGTAGGAAAATTAATACTTGCGCAGAGAATATTGAAATGACTGAAAAGAATAGAAGGACCATTTTCAGGTGTCTAAGCACTCTAAAAATCATTTACATACAAGCAATTGATGAGCTAATTTCAACTCATTCTTATCTATTCACCGAAGCTAGTCAGCTTCAGAACTCTAGTGTTTTGTTACTCTAATTCCAATTATAGTACATAACAGAGTATCGAAAATGGATTTTGAAAAAAATCATTTCATTAAAAAAAATACAAATTAGACCTTTCACTAAGGGAAACCAATTCAGATTAGGAAACAGATTAATGAGTTTTCTTTATTTATGACTAAAAACTTTGTGCTTTCTGATACATTAAAAAAGGAAAAACCATGATCTAGGTAATAATTTTTATTCTTATGATTAATTGTTTTTATAACTAAGAATTTCTGCCTTGGTTATAACTTCAATTATCCAATGAATGTATATTTGTGTTTCTGGAAGTATATAGAAATTTAATAAATTTGATTTTAAAACTTGAGAGTCAAGAGAATATGTAAGGTACCAGCCAAGCCAAGGTGTTTGATTAATAACTTAAAATAATCTAAGGGAAAAGGAGCAAAATGCAAGTCATGATATTACAATTACGTCTAGTAGGTCATTGATACAGCAAGTGTGTAAGGAGTCATTATCAGAGAAAAGTTGAATGAATCAGTGTACCAAGTATCTACATGTTTATTGAAGCCTGCTGGAAGCAGGGTAGAGGATACATACATCATTCAAAACTTATGAGTAATTATGGTGTAGAAGCAAGAAAACCACCGGGTTCAAGTTCTGACACTGCCACTTAAGAATTTTATGGTTTTCTACAAATTACCTTTGTTGCACTTCTTTTTCTGCAAAAAATACTGATAACAATAACTCATTCCCCAATCCTGTAAAGTTGCTGTGAGACTGAAAATATATCAACTTATTTTTAAAATGGTAAGTTGTTCTATAAAAATGAGATATAAATTAGTTTTAGGAATAGCTTACTGCATCACTAATTTGACCTAGAAAAATTCTGGGTTTGGTAGTTTTAGACAAGTTAAGAAAGATCATTTCATCTCTGCCACACTAGCTGAGAGCTCATTGTCCTGAACTGACTGAAAACCTGTCAGATATAAGAGTCTGACTGAAAGAGCTAGAAAAAAATGTATGCTAGTGAAGCCAGAGGCAACAAATGATTGTACTAATTGCCAGCCTGCAAAACTCTAAATGTGTATTATAGTGATGGAGAGATGATGATATGTAAGACTCCCAAGAACAATTGTCTTCCCATCAGAACATAGTAAGAGCTTATGCATGATGTCATCTCAATATTAACTTTGATTTTATCAAAACTAAATTTGAGTTTATACTCTCTGTAGTATAAAGTAAATTTACTCAATCTCTTTTGTTCGAGACCAAGTTGATTATCTAAGCCACAAATATAAGCAACATTGGCTTGCTCCTTTTATGCATTTTTAAATAGAAGCTACACCAGGGTAAGGAATGACACTAAGATAAATTATTAAAAATTACCAATAGAATAAAAAGCAAAGGTGTCACATGTATTGTAAGTTATTCTGACAGCCCAAGGCAACAAGCTACAAACAACTTGTACAGGAATATTTCAAGAAGGCATTATTATCCAAACCTGGAGCTAAACTTCCCATGGAAAGTTACACACGTAAGTAGCCTTGCTGCTGCTACTGCTGCTAAGTCACTTCAGGCGTGTCCGACTCTGTGCGACCCCATAGACGGCAGCCCATCAGGCTCCCCCGGCCCTGGGATTCTCCAGGCAAGAACACTGGAGTGGGTTGCCATTTCCTTCTCCAATGCATGAAAGTGAAAAGTGAAAATGAAGTTGCTCAGTCGTATCCGACTCTTAGCGACCCCATGGACTGCAGCCCACCAGGCTCCTCCATCCATGGGATTTTCCAGGCAAGAGTACTGGAGTGGGGTGCCATTGCCTTCTCCAGTAAGTAGCCCTAGGTGATGGAAACTGTTCATTTGAGAACAGCAGCTGGCCACACAAACTCAAGGTATAAATTAGATAAGGTTTCAGGGAATCAGTATCCAGCTAATAATACAGAAAATAGTGAACTAATTCTTATCTTCTACAAGTGTCACTGGATTTAGGTTTTTGAAAAAATGTAGCCCAGTAGAAACTTGAGTTTCCATAGGACTTGAGTTGGAGGACAAAGATTCTAATTCCAATTCTATTAATAAGTAGATATTTAATCTTGAGCAAATAAAATAAATTCCCTAAGCCTGTTTTCTTTATTAATGACTAAGATGACAGATAAAGAAAAAATTATTATCTATCAATGGGCTTCCCTGGTGGCTCAGTGGTACACAATCAGCCTGCAAGGCAGAAGTCACAGCAGACTCAGGTTTGATCCCCAGGTTGGGAAGATTCCTAGAGGAGGATATGGCAACCACTGCAGTATTCTTGCCTGGAGAATCCCATGGACAGAGGAACCTGGTGGACTGCAGTCCACGGCATCACAGAGTTGGACATGACTGAAACAATTTAGCATGCATGCATATTTATCAAATGGCTTTGTTAGGATAATCAGAAGAAGTCACAAATCCCAAACAGCCAGAACCTACTAAGTGCTAAAAAATGTTCACTAAATTGAAGTATTTAACATTGCAATGTGTTACTTATACAGGTGAAATTTTTTCCTCTTTAATTTTGCACAATTACTGTGCAAGCATGTTGATTCTTTCCTCATTGTTTTAATGGTCCATCCTCTGAAAGAACATGTAGTAACGTCTCCAACAATTTCCTGGATACTTTTTTTCTTCTTTTTCCCTCGCTTTTCTTCTATCAGTCTTTTATCTCTCATTTCTGCTTTTCACAATAAACCTACAGGACAGGCCTCTTCCTGGATCCACACTAGTGTTCTAACTGAGGGAGCTGTCATTTTCTTTGTCTACAACTTGTTAACCTTCAGTGATTTAAGAAAATTCTTCCTAGCTCAACTCCCCTGAGTTCAGCAAATATGTTTCCACTGTCCTTGTTATTTCTGCTCCTAATTGCTTATATATAAAAGGGGAAAAAAAAAGATCTAGGTAGTAGAAACTGCATAAGGTGCTATTTTACTAAGGTAGCTTTTTATAGTCTTTGCAGAAAAACTTAATTTCCTTTGTTCCATCTTTACTATATGAGACAAATTTAACGCATTATAGATTAACACAGTGGGAATGACTATGTTGAAATGAGTATTGTGAGGGAGTATCATCACATTAATCAAAAAGTCCTTTCCTGTATGGTTGTCTGCCTGGGTTCAAATCTTGACACTAACGCAATTTAGGATTTTGCACATAGAACATGAATTCCGAGCCTCTTGAGTTTTCTGTGAAATGACAACAAAAATATCATATCTTTCATAGGATTTAATGAGTTAACTTTGGTGGCAATGATTCAGAACAGTGTTACACATGGTAAAACTTACATATTAACCATTATCATTGGTATTCTATCTTCTACAACATAGCACCTCTCTTAAAAGACATTGCAACATTCTTTGGAGGATATTTTGCTACTTAAGTCTCTCATTTCCATAACACAAAGTCAGTTTTAATGAATGATATATGTACTACCTGTATACACATATAGAGCCAAAGTTACAGATAAATAATTAGTACTATCCTTCTAAATATTTTGATCACCTGTCTTCATTTTCTCAAAGTAATTAATAATTTCCTAAACTAGGGAGAAATAAGAAAGGAGGTCAAGGAGTATTGGACAATATATTGTGCAAACAGATACTCCAATTTGCGCAAAAATCTTTGTTTTTCAGTAACTGTTAGAACAAAAGTTCTTCCCTAGCACATGTTAGTCACCACATGTTACCTGCCCTTGGGCTGTACCATAGTCCTTGTAAAGGTTAGAAGGAAAGGGGTGGGCAGAGAATATGCCAAGGACATTGAACAACAGACTGGTTCCAGATAGGAAAAGGAGTACGTCAAGGCTGGATATTATCACCCTGCTTATTTAACTTATATGCAGAGTACATCATGAGAAACGCTGGGCTGGAAGAAACACAAGCTGGAATCAAGATTGCTGGGAGAAATATCAGTAACCTCAGATATGCAGATGATACCACCCTTATGACAGAAAGTGAAGAGGAACTCAAAAGCCTCTTGATGAAAGTGAAAGAGGAGAGTGAAAAAGTTGGCTTAAAGCTCAACATTCAGAAAACGAAGATCATGGCATCCAGTCCCATAACTTCATGGGAAATAGATGGGGAAACAGTGTCAGACTTTCTTTTTGGGGGCTCCAAAATGACTGCAGATTGTGATTGCAGCCATGAAATCAAAAGACGCTTACTCCTTGGAAGGAAAGTTATGACCAACCTAGATAGCATATTCAAAAGCAGAGACATCACTTTCCCAACAAAGGTCCATCTAGTCAAGGCTATGGTTTTTCCAGTGGTCATGTATGGATGTGAGAGTTGGAATGTGAAGAAAGCTGAGCACCAAAGAATTGATGCTTTTGAACTGTGGTGTTGGAGAAGACTCTTGAGAGTCCCTTGGACTGCAAGGAGATCCAACCAGTCCATTCTAAAGGAGATTAGTCCTGGTTGTTCTTTGGAAGGACTGATGCTAAAGCTGAAACTCCAGTACTTTGGCCACCTCTTGTGAAGAGTTGACTCATTGGAAAAGACTCGGATGCTGGGAGGGATTGGGGGCAGGAGGAGAAGGTGATGACAGAGGATGAGATGGCTGGTTGGCATCACCAACTCAACGCACATGAGTTTGAGTGAAATCTGGGAGTTGGTGATGGACAGGGAGGGCTGGCATGCTGCAATGCATGGGGTCACAAAGAGTTGGACACAACTGAGCAACTGAACTGAACTGATATTAAAAAAAAAAAAAATTGTAAACCCTCACCAGTACATGTTTGCTTGGAAAATAACTACCCTGTATTCTTGGCTAGTAAATATCACTTCTTTTTCAGAGTTCTGTTATTTTGATATTTTGAGATATATTTCGTATGATACAGCCAAACTACGCAAACTATTCAATTAAATATAATTTTATGAGTACAATTTAGTACCTCAATTCAGGGTTAAGTATAATGATACTATGTCATTTCTGTGACTGCTTTCTTAACAATTTGAAAAGAAGTGTAGTACTTCCAACTTAAAGGTCAGAAAAATCTGTGTTTTAATTCCATTATCACTGTCTATTTGTCATTGAACCTCAAGGAAAATTACTTGGCCTGTTTAAGCCTTCCTTTCCTTTTCTGTTAAATGAGTATTATGTTTTCAATCTCAGAAAGCCACTATTAGAAGAAATAAAAGACTAAATGTGCACTCAGTTCTGCTCTACAAAGAGACAAATTGACCAGAGGCCCTCATCTGCTGCCCTCTGAATGCACATGGTGCTTGTCGGATTCCATGATTCCCAAAGGCTGCTCCAGACAATGTGTAAGAGCAAAAAGTGTTCAAGCCAAGGTTAACTTACTCCTAAGGGAAGCAAGAATCAAGAATCAACCCTTCAGTGAGACTGTGACCAGGAGATTCTCATGGGCCTGGGAAAACCTGTCTTAGAACTGTGCTGCAGCATAAGATCCTTCATGTTCAAGCTTCCTCCTTTTCTCTCTCCTCCATAGTGACTGCTCTGTCCTGAAATCTGAAAAAACAAACAAAAACCCTATCCTTCTCCTTACCCTAAGTGGGTAAGGGAAGGAGAAGGATCCATGTCCCACAGTGAATCTATTAACCCTTAATCAGTCAAATTTGCTCTTCTGCAAATCCAAATAAACAAATCATAAAACACAGCACCTGGCACACAGTAATTAAGCATTCTGTAAAATGTCCTTAATAACATTAGAGGAAGAGATACCATATGAAAGAGAAAAAAAACTAAGCAATGTATAAAGCAAATAAAGTGAATTTTTATTTTCTCTATATAAAAACTTTAAATTCTCATTGTTGTTTAGTTGCTCAGTCATGTCTGACTCTTTATAATCCCAATGGACTGCAGCACAGTAGACTTCCCTATCTTTCACTATCTCCCAGAGTTTGCTCAAACTCATGTCCATTGAGTCGAAGATGCCATTCAACCACCTCATTCTTTGTCATCCCCTGCTCCTAATGCCCTCAATCTTTCCCAGCATTAGGATCTTTTCCTATGAGTCAGCTCCTCACATCAGGTGGCCAAAGTATTGTTTCTTCAATTTCAGCATCAGTCTTTCCAATGAATATTCAGGGTTGATTTCCTTTAAGATGAACTGGTTGGATCTCCTTGCAGTCCAAGGGACTCTTCAAGAGTCTTCTCCAGCCCTACAGTTCAAAAGCATCAAGTCTTCAGCGCTCAGCCGTCTTTATGGTCCAACTCTCACATCCATACATGACTACTGGAAAAAACATAGCTTTGACTAGATAAACTTTTGTTGGCAAAGGGATGTCTTGGCTTTTTAATACTCTGTCTAGTTTCATCATAGCTTTTCATCCCAGGAGCAAGCGTCTTTGAATTTCATGGTTGCAGTCAGCATTCAGAGTGATTTTGGAACTCAAGAAAATAACATCTGTCACTGTTTGATTTCTTCCTCATCTATTTTACCATGAAGTGATGGGATAGGATGCCATGATCTTCCTTTTTTGAATGTTGAGGTTTAAGCCAGCTTTTTCACTCTCTTCTTTCACCTTCATCAAGAAGCTCTTTAATTCCTCTTCCCTTTCTGCCATAAGGGTGGTGTTATCTGCATATCTGAAGTTATTGGTATTTCTCCTGGCAATCTTGATTCCAGCTTGAGCTTTGTCCAGCTCAGCATTTTGCATGATGTACCCTGCATATAAGTTAAATAAGCAGGGTGACAATATACAGCCTTGACATACTCCTTTCCCAATTTTTATCTAGTCCATTGTTGCATGTTTGGTTCTAACTATTGCTTCTTGACCTGCATACAGATTTCTCATGAGTCAGGTAAGGTGGTCTAGTATTCCAGTCTTTTGAAGAATTTTCCACAGTTTGTTGTGATCCACATAGTCAAAGTCTTTAGCATAGTCAATTAAGCAGAAGAAGGTGGTTTTATGGAATTCCCTTACTTTTTCTATGATCCAATGGATGTTGGCAATTTGATCTCTGGTTCCTCTGCCTTTTGTAAATCCAGCTTGTACATCTGGAAGTTCTTGGTTCGTGTACTATTGAAGTCTACCTTGAAGGATTACATTCTCATACATAACATCTAAAAAATATTTTTCTTTTTTATTTTTTATATTTCTCATTGTAACACAATAATCAGTGCATTTTATTTCTATGTAGATTTTTCCCAACAACTTCTCTATTCACTCTTTATTTTCTCCTATTTCATGCACACATATTTCAATAATCCTAATCATATTTTTTACCTAAAATACTTAAAAACTCCAGAACTTAGCTTCACTCTGTCTAGGTTGTTGTAAAGGTATGGGGGTCACATGAGAGGGATATATGAGAAAAAAAGAAAGAAACAAAAGAAAGAAATGAAACATTTAAAGCACTTTGAGTTAAAAACAAGTGACAAAGGAAAATCTAAATTGATTACCCTTTTCTTCCTTATTGACAATATTTCCCATGGAGCAATGCATGTGCTTGTGTGTTTGTGTGTGAGCATGTGAGGGTGTATGCAGGTATGTGCAGGGATGGGGACAGGGATGGTATCAGAATGTGCTAAGAGGAAAGAGTGGAAAGGAGTAGAAAAGAATGAGAAAGAAAAATAAGAGCATAAAAACTCATAGGAAAAGGAGATTGCATTTCTCCAGAAGATGAAGCATATTTTTTCTAATCATACATCATTTCTCCTCACTCCACTATGCCTACACATTGAAAAACTGGTTTCCCCTTTCTTGCCCTGGATAGCCACCTTTGATTCTGGGGTTATCCAGAAATAAATTTTGTTTTTAATGCATGCTTATGTCATACTATTTCAATTTTACAAAGTTTTCTGGGGATCTCTTATGTCCTAAAAATTGTTCAGAGTATTAAAAAAAATAAATATGTGTTCCTGCTTTCAAAAGGCTCCAAACTGAAGTGCAAGAATTTAAAAAAAGCATAATGTACCGTGCTAACTGCTTTATATAAGATATATACCAGATGCTCTGTAATGATCAAAATATTATTTTGTTCTGCCTTTAGGAGAGGAAATACTACATAAATTGGTGAAATTGCAGTCTTGAACACCAGACCTTCTCTAGGAAGATGGGGTCCAGAGCATCATCTGAGGCAGAGGAAATAATAACATTGATAAATTCATAGAGGCATCATGGATCATGAAACACCTTGAGAATGCAAAGTGAATCTTGTGGTTGGAGCTAGGATGACATAGATGGAAGTAGCATGGCAAAAGATGAGGCAGGATTTGTTGAAAAAGGTCAAATTATAACCTTTATTAGCACCAGTGTGCCATGTTTTTATTATTGGAGACAGCTCTTATGTCAAAGGATTAGGGAGACTTGTGGATATCTCTTATTTTTTAAAAATAGTATTAAATATTTCTTAGTTGTTTACTTAATACAACCTCAACCTTCTACTCACCATTTTGGAATATATAGGCAGTGATTTCAGATATGTAATTTAGCAAGACAAAACTTTAAAAACCCATTTAATTTTTTACCTGTTTTGCATGTCAGGATTCTGCAATGAGTTTGGTTAATATAGCATGTTTTTCCTTCATTCCAAGTGTTGCTGAAAACTGTTCTTTGAAATGCACAAAAACATGCCCCATGATCGAAGTTTAATATTTTACCTGAGGAATTTGAGATTTATGAATAAGAAATTCTTTGAAAATGTAGTTGTCCCCACTAGTCAGTGTAAGGAAAAAATATTTATTCTTGTTGCAGTGCAATATTATTAGAATACTCCGTGACAAAACCATCTAAAAAAATGCTGTTGTATTCAGGAAACTGAGTAGAACTCACAGCTTTGGCTGTATATTCTGTTCATCTGGTCACCATATAGAGAACAGTTACTCATCCCCAATCCAGAAAGACAAAGAGACCAGTCTCAAATTCCTAATGCCCAAAGCTTGAAATATTCCTGTGACTAGCACTTTTGGGTCAATGCTAATTGCAGACTTAGGGTCAATTATATTTGCAAAATTTAAAACTCTAATATCAGGATAATAGTTAGGGTAGTTAGGGCACTTGTTTATTCATGTCAATTTATTTTTAATCCTTAAAACAACTTTCACAAAATGGAACAAGTTTCTTTCCAAGCCAGGTTGTATTTGTGTACAAACACTTTTTCACTACTTGAGCCAGTTTTATTTTATTCAGCACTAGAGCCAGATTCTTAAAGAAAATATTACATTCCTTTAGAACTTTTAAATAGGCAGTCATAAATTAAAAACATAAGCACAAAACATTTTCAATCTAGAAAGAGAGCATATAGCTCTCATCTATAGCTCCTGTTGTGGAATTGTTTCATAATGAATCAGGAAACTCAGTCCCTTTAAAGTAAGTCATTTGAACATACTTCAAAAGTATAAATTATGCATTTCTCATTAGTAATTTGATAACTTCTAAAGGTATAAAGCATAGTATTAGCCAGAAAAGTATTTGAAAAATCTCATTTTTTTCAAATCATATTGAAGTTTATTTTTTCCCAATAGTACTTTTAATAAAAATGTGGAATGATTTAATTCTAAATGGACTCCAGTGAATTTATTTCAACACTGTGTTGGTTTTTTAGGGACTTATACAAAGTTAAGATTCCCCAAAAAATAAATATAGTAACTATTTTAATGCAAGTATATTAAAATGTGTGAATAATTCATCAATCTATTTCCTGTGCACTATAATAAACCTACTTAATATTATATTGTTGAATTATAAGTACCATGCAGTCCTTTGAAAAATATATTAATTATCAATGCATGACCCTAGGACACAACCTGCTATTTATTTTCTCTTTCCTCTTTATATATGTACTTGCACTATAAGACTAAGGTTTTCACCTTAAAATTTTTGTTACATGCTAATGCTAAGTCGCTCCAGTCGTGTCTGACTCTGTGCGACCCCACAGACGGCAGCCCACCAGACTTCTCTGTCCCTGGGATTCTCCAGGCAAGAATACTGGAGTGGGTTGCCATTTCCTTCTCTATTTCATTACATAAAGCTCTTCATATAAAAGTGTTCATATTTTAAATTGCCAAAATCCACAATAATGCAGGTAAGTCATAAATGTCTAGAGAAATATTTTAAAGGAGATACCAACTTTAAAAAAACTTATTTAGAGATAAATTATATGCATACATATGTTTATCCCCATCTTTTGACCTCTTAATATGATTTTTTATTACATTTCTATTATTATCAGTTTTGGAGTAAAAGTCTATAGAACTTAACGAAGACATGAAAGTTAAAGGAGAAGTCATATTTAGGCAGAGTGTTCTATGTTTTTTATTTATTGTTAGTTTGTTTTTGTCCCCCTTCACATGATCTCTTTTATGATCAATTTATCAATTTCTGCAAACAGGTCAACCAGATTTTTGAGCAGGATTGCTTTTATACAGTTATTTAGGAAATATTGTCATCTTAACATTTATTCTTCCAAATTATGAAAATGGGATACCTTTCCACGAAAATGGGATACCTTTCCACTGATTCACATCTTTAATTTCTAATTTTCAGTGCACAGGTCTTCCAATTCTTTTGCTAAATGTATTTCTAGCTTTTTTGGTTTGTTTAATAATTATATTGCACATGGAGTTGTTTTCAGATTGTACAGTAATAGACATGATCCTGTTTCTGCAAACTTCCTTTATATTTAAGGGAGGCTGGCTGTATATAGAATTCTTAGTTGATAGTCTTTATTTTTTTCAGTACTTTGAATATGTTATTCTACTGTCTTTTGGCCTTGATAGTCACTGATAAAGTGTCAGCTCTTAATTACGTTGAGATTGCCTTGTTGATGATGTTTTCCCTTCTTTCAAGACTGTCTCTTGTCTTTGGTATTTGACAGTTTGTCTATGATAATATGGTTATGTTTATATCTTTGAGCTTATTGTACCTGGGGTTTGTTAAGGGCTTTAGATGTGCTAATTAACACTTCCTTTCAAATTTTTTTTCAACTATTCCTTTGCTCCTTTTTTCACTCTGATTTCTGATATTTCTGGTATACTTAATACTTCCTCACAGCTCTTTATGGTTATGTTCATTTTTCTTAACTCTTTTCTTGCCTCAAGATAATTTCAATTGACTTTTTTCTATGTTTGCTAATTATTTTTCTTCTACCAGTTCTAATTTGCTTCTGAATTTTTAATTTCACATACTGAATTTTTCAGCTCCAGTGTTTCTATTTAGTTTTGAATAGTTTTTTACCTTTATTGATATGCTTTATTTTGTGAGCCCTTTTTTAGATCTTTAGGAATGGTTTTCTTTAGTTGTTGAACATATTTATGACTGACTTAAAGTTGTCTTCCGAGTCCTATATCGAGGTCACCTTAGAGACAGTTGTTATTGCTTGTTTGTCTCCTCCACATATACAGGGCAATATTTTCTCTCTCTCTCTCTTTTTTGCTTATCTCATTTGTTATTGTATGTGGGATATTTTAAATATATACTTTTACGTTTTTATTTCATAATGGGTTGGAGTTGATTAACAATGCCGTGTTGGTGTCAGGTGTTTGTTTTTGTTGCTCTTTGTTGTTACATCTTGTCATGGTTCTTTTTCTCTGTAAAATGACTTGAACTAATTCCCTAAAATATATTTTCGTGGTTGTGGATGCCTAGTATAATTGGTTCACTTAGTGGTTACTTAGCGTTTGAATAGGGATTTTCTTAAATCTTTAAACTGATACTTCTTCCACACTTTGCTGAAGGGCTTTGAATGTGTGTTAGGGTATAGCTTTAGTGTTTCTCCAATTTATAACTCTGCCTCAGCCTTTATGTTCTTGTTATAAAATGTCTTAAGGTCAGCTTAAAACCTTAAGGTCTCTTTATACATTTCCTGTTCATTCAAAAAGCTCTATGTATGTTTATGGTCTTTTAGATTTCCAGGCATATTCCTTTGAATATTCAAGATTTCCAAAAACCCTATTTACATCCATTTTGACCATATTTTCCTTTCATGCTTTTCAGCCAGCCTCTTGTTTACCCAAATGAGTACTGCCATCTCAGGCACCTGTGATGTTAAACAATTGCCATTATTTTTTCTACATGTACCCTGATTTCTTACTGAAGAAATTTTGGTTCAGATAAAATATATATAAGCCCTGTGAATCAGACTTGTCTATAGAGTCTTTAGGAATGTGGAATAGTAACAGTTCCTGAGAATGGATTAGTTTTGGTGAGCTATAAATTAATTTTATTCTCCACTATTCTGCTAGTCTTCTGATTTTCATAGCTATGGAGGTTACAAGGCTGCTGATTTTTATGTCTCCTGCAGGACTGAAAAAATAGAGTCTATAAAGAGAGCTATGGGAATAGGACAAGATAAAATGTCACAAAGGTTACTATCCTTACAAAAAGTTAGCTGTTTTGTTAAATAAACTCTCCTCAATTGTTGTGAACATTCATTAATTTCCAATTTGAAGAGGTTGTTTTTGAAATTTTGCCAGTGTTCCTGTCACTTTATTGAGGATCAGATTTCTAGAGGGGTTTTTGGTTGTTGTTTTGTTTGTTTGTTTAATCCACCCTTCTGGAAGAACTTGCCCCTTCACTCTGATTTTTATGAAAAGAATATAAAAAAACCTTAGATATGTTTCTAGCTCTCTACCTCTATGTTAGCCAAGCGAATGTGGAAGGCAAAGAAAAGCATGTAATTTGCTACATGATTATTATACTAAACTATATTGTTACTTTCAAGTGACAGGTTACCACTCAAAAATAGAGAACTGTTAAATTTCAAATAGTGTTAACATTTGTATAAAAACTTCAGTTTTTAAGACTTAATACTTTGATCCCATTTCTATCTTTATATCCTATAATTTTCCTATTAATATTTAATATACCATTATGCTTAGGCTGCATGATATTTAAATTTAACTACCTACTCTGTATGTGTGTTTAAAAATAGCATATTTTTAAAGATCTATTAAATATTTTCAGTGTGCATGTATGTTTTTTGTTAAATCTACTAAATTGCAAATTGTTTGTGTGTAGGATGAGTGTGCTTCTGGCTTGCATGTGGCTGTATTTGTCTTATTCTTGCTAGGTCTTTTCTTAGTGCCTTGTAATTAACAAGTGCTCAATATTATTTCTGAATAAAATAGAATTACCAGTCACTATTCCATGGAGAAGGAAATGGCAACCCACTCCAGTACTCTTGCCTCGAAAATCCCATAGACAGAGGAGCCTGGTAGGCTACAGTCCATGGGGTTGCAAAGAGTTGGACATGACTGAGCGACTTCATTCACTCACTCACTGACTCACTCATCCAATATCTAATAGCCCTGCTAGTATTTTCCCATATGTGAATAGATTTTTAAGGTTCACACTCATATTTACCTCTGTTACTTAATTTTAGAATGACATAATCCCAACGTTTCCAACACAAATTATCTTAGCAATGCAGCAATTGATCCATGATTCTGCAATAAAGATTTTGTAAATATATTGTATTTAGACATGTATTTTTAATGGCATCATTTGCACAGTTATCTTTAAAGTATAAGGAAGAGAATGCTAAGTTTGTAAACAAAGGACAGACATATATTCACTTCTGGAAAAGTTTATCTGGATCTTGGTTCCTAAATGTTCAATCTTGTATTGACCATCTGTACATTTCTATCTACCCATTTTGTTTATTTATTCATTATTCATATGCTTCACATTTGAATTTACACATCCTGCTTTTTAGCCCACATTGATTTATGATTATCTTATTTTATAATAAAAATTATAAATCTACTCAACAAGCTAAAGGTTTTTCCTTAGCTTTTTAGTGCTCAGCGCTGTGCCTTTTCATGCCTTTCCATATCAGGATAGTATGCTTTACCTAATCTTTTCTTTCTCAATTAAACCTCATCCGTCCATGCCAGTTAAGAAAAATAAGTCATATATCAGAGACTCCTCCTAATTAAAGGTAAGCTTTATATCTTTTGCCTTCATCTAGGAACTCTAATGTTGCTTGGACCAGTTTGGGACAGTGTGCCTGGCACTATGTGACTTCTGAGAATAGGTAAAAAAAAATGCTACACAGTCTATCTGATTCTCTTGGAACCTCTATGTTTAGAATACTCCCTTTCAGAATCCAGCTGCCATAATGTGTAATACCCAAGCCACACAAACAGGATATAGGCATGCTGGTTGACGGATTCAGGTGAGACTAGCCTTTGTGTCATTACAACCCATTTACCAGACATGAGTGAAATATTGTTCCAATAATTTCTGTTCCCAAACATTGACATCATCTGCAACTTACTGAATTCTCTTGGCTGAGGATTCAAATAAGTACAGCAGAGACAAGCTGTTCCATTTGGCTCTGCCTGAATTCTTGAGTCACAGAATCTGGGTATAATAAATTGACTGTTATGTCACTAAGTTGGGGTTGCTTATTTTATATCAGTAGGACTAAAGTATTTGGCCTAATCCCAAGCCGTCTCTACCATCACACTGCTCAGTGAAGTCTTGGCAAGTACAGTGTGATAACTACCATATCAGTCATCCAAAGGGTTTTAAAAACATTATTTCTTAGCAATTCACCAGGTGACACATATTTTCATCCTTTCTCTTGAATGTGTCTTTCTCTTGGAGGTGGCATCATGGTTCAAAAATATAAATTAATACACATCACTGGACTCTTGTCTTTCTCATTGTGATACTATATAGCACCATATATCTTGGAAAAGGCAGAAAGTGTCTAAGGAAAGAGGGGAACTTGAGATATTCCCAATGTATCATTGCATCACAACTTTCACTAAATTCTGGACACCAACCTGGTTTTAAAAACTTATTGTCAATAATTTGAAATGACTGGCCCGTGAAGTAGTAATAAATGGTTCAGAAAGAACATTTGGGTTTTAAATTACATCTGTCACCTATATCTATTTGTAGTAACAAAATCTCATAAAATATATAATGTGCTTGCCTTCCCACAATCATTTCTTTGCTTTCCATTTAATGCCATTATACATAAGCCTTATGTCATTGTATTATTTTAACTTCAATTTGGTCCATTCCATTAATGGAAATTTGTTACAGTAAGTGATGAAAAACCCAATCTAAACCTGAAACTCTTTTCTGAGCTATCAGCACAAGATATTAGTTAATCCTGTGCTATATATAAAAATAAAAATAAAGCTTGGTTAGCCATTGAACTCAATGGTGAAATAACCAAGAAAGTTAAGAGCAGCAGTATATAAACTTGACAAAACATGAGGCTTATTACTATGCTAATTGGGAAAGGATGACTTTAAAATAAGAACAACCATTTCTGAATATTTATGATTTATATATCCAGTAATATTACAGAAGCCAAGTAGCAATTTAGTGAACCTAGAAAAAACTAATAGAAACTTTTATATTTCTTTGGTATAACTTTAGAAAAAATATAAATTTTACTATTTTTTTTTTTTTAGTTCATACATTGTATTGAACCACATTCTGTCCCTTGAAGTTACTTGCAGTTCAAGAAACTAATCAACCTGAGTGCAGATTAATTTAATATTTGTTCTTCAGAAAAATGTTCAAATATATTGAGCATCTATTCTATTC
This sequence comes from Bos indicus, assembly GCF_029378745.1. Classification (NCBI taxonomy): domain Eukaryota; kingdom Metazoa; phylum Chordata; class Mammalia; order Artiodactyla; family Bovidae; genus Bos; species Bos indicus. Next base: position 32,904,698 of record NC_091767.1, read on the forward strand.
TTTGTAAGGCATCCTCAGAGATGTATAAAAGGAAAAAGAAAATTAAAAAGTAAATTAAAGGTCACAATTAGAAAATAAAACACCTATAAATAAAAAACTATAAATGAAAGGGGAATTAGATATTAATATCCTCAGAATACAGATGAAGCATATTTTTCTTACATCCATTTTTCCCATCAGAATTTCACTAAAAATCTTATAAAATAGATTGGGAAAATCATATATCTCTAAAACTGTACAAAGTTATAAACATGAAGTAAGAAAAATAATTTGGGGGAGGAGATCAAAATTACAAGAGTCAAGTGAATATGAAGGTAATTTTAGGGAATTTTTAAAACAAATTATACTGAGATAATTGAAAATGAAGGGATTCATTTTATAACTTGTATAATTCTATAACAAAATAATATGCAATAGTTTATAGGTTTATTTAGCAAATCTAAAAAATTGGTTTTCTCAGTTTCTGCCTTGTCCAGATTCATGCATGACACAGCCTCTTAGAAATCAGATTGATGAGAAATTATTTATTTTTAAAAATTGCCTCTAAAAATTCTGTATGTTAAAATTAGTTTAAATCTATGGAAACATATGCAATACCTAGAATAGGCAAATTGCAATGTAAAACATGCCTTGGTGTCTTGTTTCGCTAAATAAGAATCATGTAGATATGGTAAGTTTTGCAAGTAAATTGATTATAAAAATAATTTAATCATTTAAGAATGCTTAAAATCAATATAAAATGATGCTATTCTTAATAGTTAAAAATACCTGAGACTACTATTGTAATAGCCTGCATATCCTGATGGATAATTTAATCTATAATCTCAGAAGAGTGCCTTACTGGAAACAATAGAGAATTCCAACTTCGTGGATTCAGAGTTAATCAGATTTTATTTTCCCATTGGTTGACTACTCAGTATGAAAATTCACAAATCCATTCCATTAGCCTGAATTCATTTCAATAAATATGTGGGTCAGACATATTGCCAGTCACTTAGAATACTGGGATGAATAGGAAAGTATCTGTTCTATCAAGATAGCTAATATATGTTAGAGATACAGAAAGAAGCAAATTATAGAATAATGGCAGAATTTAATTATCAGAGAATGTATTAGGTACAGAGATCACAAGATGAAGGTGCTATCAATTCTATTTTGAGAGAGGTCAGGGATGTCTTCCCTGGAGAAATTCCTTTTGATTTGTTTTTGAGAAATAATTGTTTCATTTTGGGACATGATGGAAAGAGTTAATAAAATTCAAGGAACAAAAATGAGGAAAGTATGGTAGAACAGAAATTTGACTTTAAATGCATTGCACTGTAGTGTAAGTGAAATCTAAGTCATTTGAAACACACACAGACCACAGACAAACACACACCTGGAATGTATTCTGCCATTCTGTATCCCATAAACTGGAAAGGGCAGTTTCCATATTCATAAGAAAAGTCTCACAGTTTTGTTGTGGCAATCAAAGTACTCCATAGCTTCCTTTAAATTTGTTCTTAACATTGCATTCTCAATCCTAGCTCCCTATAATATGCTGTCAATCATTTTAATACTTCCTTAATTAGGGTGGCCCCAAACTATCATTTATACTGACTTATTTTCTAAAAGTGAGTAAATAGTTATACTGGGACAACTGGTAGCAAATGGGCCTCTCGAAGTTCAGGGAGCATGTGTAGTCATCATTTCCACTTTTCCTCCCCTGTCAGTCCAGTCTACTTTCTCTCCTAAATTTATTTGTGTTTAGTAGAAATTGCAGATCTTGACCACTTTACAAAAGTTTAACAGTTCTCTATTACCTATTAAAGAATGTGAAGTGAAATCTAAATCATGTCTGACTCTTTGTGACCCTATAGACTATTGCCCACCAGGCTCCTCTGTCTACGGGATTCTCTAAGCAAGAATACTGGACTGTGTTGCCATTTCCTTCTCCAGGGGATCTTCCCAACCCAGGGATCAAACCTGGTTCTCTAGCATTGCAGGCAGACTCTTTACTCTCTGAGCCACCAGGGAAGCCCTATTAACAAGTGAAGATTAATTTTTAACAAGGATTTTAATTTCATAGCCTCAATTAAGGATTCCAGGTTCAGCTGTACATGTACCTCTACATGTACTTAACAAGAGAGTCAAACTGTGTGACTCATTATTATTTAATGTATGTCTCATGGAAATATTTTCACACAAATTGTTTGTGGTATTTTCCAACACAATTTCTCCTGTCTTTATTCTTCCTATCGTCTCCTCTCTTAAGAAGCAACAAGGACTTTCTATGAGCATTGCCACCAGTGTAAGTTTGTTTTTATAGAAAGGCATGGAAGAAGAGAAAAGACTATAGGTAGGTTTTGAATTGTGGTTAAATTCTCAGTTTTGAGGCCTAAAGGACATACATTTGAAAGAAGAGTCTTTGGGAATCAGTAGAGCATGAGACTCTAAAGCTAAAGGCTATACCATGAACAAACATTTCTAGGACAATAGAGGGAAAATCCAGATTGTGCTTCCCTTAGTTCAGTTCAGTCACTCAGTCATGTCTGATTCTTTGTGACCCCATGAACCACAGCATGCCAGGCCTCCCTATCAATCACCAACTCCCGGAGTCCACCCAAACTCATATCCATTGAGTCGGTGTTGCCATCCAACCATCTCATCCTCTGTTGTCCCCTTCTCCTCCTGGCCTCAATCTTTCCCAGCATCAGGGTCTTTTCCAGTGAATCATCTCTTCACATCAGTTGGCCAAAGTATTGGAGTTGCAGCTTCAACATCAGTCCTTCCAATGAATATTCAGGACTGATCTCCTTTAATGTGGACTGATTGGATCCCTTTGCAGTCCAAGGGACTCTCAAGATGCTTCTCCAACACCACAGTTCAAAAGTATCATTTCTTCAGCGCTCAGCTTTCTTTATAGTCCAACTTTTACATCCATAATGACTACTGGAAAAACCATAGCCTTGACTAGATGGACTTTTGTTGACAAAGTAATGTCTCTGCTTTTGAATATGCTATCTAGGTTGGTCATAAAATTTCTTCCAAGGAGTAAGCATCTCTTAATTTCATGGCTGCAATCACTATCTGCAGTGATTTTGGAGCCCAGAAAAATAAAGTCAGCCACTGTTTCCAATCTTTCCCCATCTATTTTCCATGAAGTGATGGGACCAGATGCCATGATCTTCATTTTCTGAATGTTGAGCTTTAAGCCAACTTTTTCACTCTTCTCTTTCACTTTCATCAAGAGGCTCTTTAGTTCTTCTTCACTTTCTGCCATAAGGGTGGTGTCATCTGCAGGACTGAGGTTATTGATATTTCTCCCGGCAATCTTGATTCCAGCTTGTGCTTCCCCTAGCCCAGCGTTTCTCATGATGTACTCTGCATACAAGTTAAATAAGCAGGGTGACAATACACAGCCTTGACATACTCCTTTTCTAAGAAAGACAGATAAAAGATGCTGGGGGCTGTGGTAGGGAAGGAAGAAAGAAGACAACCCAGGGTATAGAGGAAGTGGTTAGCTAGTATAACAGAACTGGGTCTGGAGACTCAGGAGTAAAAATGTACAGTCTACATTATGATCCCAAGAAGTATGAGCACTCTTTCCTTTCTTGGTCCAGGTAACGGAGGTGGGAGACAAGTCCTTACTGCTACTGCTACTGCTGCTAAGTCACTTCAGTCATGTCCGACTCTGTGCGACCCCATAGATGGAAGCCCACCAGGCTCCCCTGTCCCTGGGATTCTTCAGGCAAGAACACTGGAGTTGGTTGCCATTACCTTCTCCAATGCATGAAAGTGAAAAGTGAAAGGGAAGTCACTCAGTCGTGTCCGACTCTCAGCTACCCCATGGACTACAGCCTACCAGGCTCCTCCATCCATGGGATTTTCCAGGCAAGAGTACTGGAGTGGGGTGCCATTGCCTTCTCCGAAGTCCTTACTAGTTGTTATCAAAAGTAAGTAGGTATTTGACTTTGTTGACTGCAGTATTATCTGTCCTTTTTATGGTCAAGTAGTAAGGATCTCTGGAGAAGGCAATGGCACCCCACTCCAGTACTTTTGCCTGGAGAATCCCGTGGACAGAGGAGCCTGGTAGGCTGCAGTCCATGGGGTTGCTAGAGTTGGACACGACTGAGTGACTTCACTTTCACTTTTCACTTTCATGCTTTGGAGAAGGAAATGGCAACCCACTCCAGTGTTCTTGCCTGGAGAATCCCAGGGATGGGGAAGCCTGGTGGGCTGCTGTCTATGGGGTTGCACAGAGTCGGACATGACTGAAGCAACTTAGCAGCAGCAGCAGCAGTAAGGATCTCTCAGGTGGAGTGGACAAATGCTGCTGGTCAAGAGCCCACCAAGAGCAACACAAAAAAATTTGTCTTATTTGACCTAACTTGTCTGGACATCTCCACTTGAAAGGACACAGTGCGGTCTTGATGACCTTGAATACAGGAAGAGTAAATGTGAAAAGAGAAGGGAATTCTCCCCACTCCTTTCCCTTAATCTTCCATCTGCTTGTGATCCCAGAAAGATGAGACCCAAGTTGCCTCATATTTCCCCAGAGATATCAAAGCCCCTCATCAGTACTTTTTGTGAAGAGCACGTTCTGCTTCTGCTCAGTTCCCCCTTTGCCTGGATTACTATGTCTTGACCTCTTGCTGCTATATCCTTGTTGATGTTCTTCAGTCGCCCAGTCATGTCTGATTCTTTGCAACCCCATAGACTGCGGCACTCCAGGCCTCCCTGTCCCTCACCATCTCCTAAATTTGCCCAAGTTCATGTCCATTGCATTCGTGATGCCATCCAGTCATCTCATCCTATTTATCAGGAAATGAATAAATATAGATACAAGCTACTTGAACTGTAGCTGTCTACACAGGTTTCTTTGCATAAATGTTTTAAAAAACATTTTAATGTCCATCTCTAGTCCTTTGGTGAAGAATTATTTAATTAGTCCAGCACATTTAATTCCTTTTTCCTATTAAAATTTCACCCCTCTCCTTGGTTTATAATAAGTTCATAAAATATCATTCAGAAATTTTTGATGTGATAAATCTCCACCTGACCTAGCTGCTGGTACCAGAATTGATGGTACCAATATAAGTTCTTTTCAAAGAATAGGTTTAATTCTCTTTATAACATTAAGTCAAAATTAAAGACATTAAATTATCTTTCATGCCCTCTCTTATTTCCCCTTACACAGTTTTCTAGATATTCTGCTGGAAATCTTAAATCTTGTTAACATTATCCAAAAGGATGCATTCAAACTCTCCCTTCCTTCTATCAATTATCAGCCCTAGGATTTGAATTATTTTATAATATTCTTTATTAATACAGCTTTATGGTATTTCTGAAATCATCTTTGCTACCTGTATTTTTCTCATCTGTGTTCCTACAGGGTAGGGGTGGGAGAACTACTGTTTAGGAGAACAAATTTGTCCTACTGGCCTGTTTTTTTTTTTGTTGTTGTTGTTGTTATTGTTTTGTTTTGTTTTTGATATCCAGATAACTAATAATGGGCTTTTCATCTTTCATGGGTTGTAAATAAAGAAGACTAAACAGGGCTTCTCTGGTGGCTCAGACAGTAAAGAATCCGCCCTCAATGTGGGAGACTCAGGTTCAATTCCTGAGTTGGGAAGGTCCCCTCTAGAATGGAGTGGCTCCGGTATCGCTGTCTGGAGAATCGAATGGACAGAGGAGTCTGGCAGACTATAGTCCACGGGGTTGCAAACAGGTAGACAAGATTGAATGGCTAACACTTTTCGCTTTGGCTTACCAGGTATCACTAGAGGTAAAGAACCCCGTGCCAAAGCAGGAGACATAAAGAGATGTGAGTTAGATCCTTGGGTTGGGAAGATCTTCTGGAGGAGGAAATGGAAACCCACTCCAGTATTTTTGCCTGGAGAATCCTTTGGTCAGAGAAGCTTGCAGGCTATAGTCCATAGTGTTGCAAAGAGTTGAACATGACTAAAGCAACTTAGCACGCACATGAAAGACAATCTGTGTGACTTACAGAACCTAAAATATTTGTTTACTAATTGCTGTTAAAAATGTGGCACTTTAAAGAAAAAGTGTGCTGATCCCTACTATTGGGTCATAGCCATAACTACAAACTATATAGGCTCTCAGTTTAGATTGTAATTAGTCTTCCAAGTAGCTATTCACCAAGTGAGGATTCTTGGAAGTCCCGGAAGGGACTCAACAATAGTGTATTAATCTCCATAAATTCTGGAGTCCTTAACAATCTTATGATTTTATTTTAGTCCACTGGGGCCTTTGTTGTTGTTCACTTGCTCAGTTGTGTCTGACGCTGCAACTCCATGGACTGCAGCACACCAGGTTTCCCTGTCCTTCACCAGCCCGAAGCTTGCTCAAAGTCATGTCTATTGTTGGTGATGCCATTTAACCATCTGGACCTCTGTCATCCCCTTCTCCTCCTGCCCTCAGTCTTTCCCAGCATCAGGGTCTTTTCCAATGAGTCAGCTCTTTGTATCAGGTGGCCATAGTATTGGAGCTTCAGCTTCAGCATCAGTCCTTTCAATGAATATTCAGGACTGATTTCCTTTAAGATTGACTAGTTTGATCTTCATGCAGTCCAGGGAACTCTCAAGAGTCTTCTTCAGCACCACAGTTCAAAAGCATTGATTCTCTGGCACTCAGCCTTCTTTTTGGTACAACTCTCACATCCCTACCTGACTACTGGAAAAACCATAGCTTTGACTCAATGAACATTTTTCAGCAAAGTAATGTCTCTGCTTTTTAATACGCTGTCTAGGTTGGTTGGTCATAACTTTTCTTCCAAGCAGCAAGCATCTTTTAATTTTGTGGCTACAGTCACCATCAGCACTGATTTAGGAGCCTAAGGAAAAAAAAAAATCTTTCACTGTTTCCAATGTTTCTGCATCTGTTTGCCATGAAGTAAGGGGATAGGATGCCATTTGTTTTTTGAAGGCTGAATTTTAAATCAGCTTTTTCACTCTTCTCTTTCACCTTCATCAATAGGCTCTTTAGTTCCTCTTTGCTTTATGATATGAGGGTGGTGTCATTTGCATATCTGAGGTTATTGATATTTCTCCCAGAAATCTTGATTCCAGCTTGAGCTTCATCCAGTCTAGCATTTGGCATGATTTACTCTGCATAGAAGTTAAAAAAGCAGGATGACAATATACAGTTTGACGTTCTCCTTTCACAATTTGGAACCAGTCTGTTGTTTCATGTCTGGGTCTAACTGTTGCTTCTTGATCTGCATACAGATTTCTCAGGAGGCAAAGGCATGGTCAATGAAGCAGAAAAGATGTTTTCCTGGAATTGTCTTATTTTTTCCATGATCCAATGGATGTTGGCAATTTGATCTCTGGTTCATCTGCCTTTTCTTAATCCAGGCTGTACATCTGGGAGTTCTTGGTTCACGTACTGCTGAAACCTAGCTTGGAGGATTTTGAGCAAGACCTTGCTAGCATGTGAAATGAGTACAACTGTGTGGTAGTTTGAGCATTCTTTGGCATTGCCTTTCTTTGGGATTGGAATGAAAAGTGATGTTTTCCAGTCCTGTGGGCACTGCTGAGTTTTCCAAATTTGCTGGCATATTGAGTGTAGCATTTTAACAGCATCATCTCTTAGGATTTGAAATAGCTCAGCTGGAATTCCATCATCTTCACTAGCTTTGTTCGTAGGGATGCTTCCTAAGGCTGATTTGACTTCACACTCTAAGATGTCTGGCTCTACGTGAGTGATCACACCATCATGGTTATCCGAGTCATTAAGATCTTTTTTGTACAGTCCTTCTGTGTATTCTTGCCACTTCTTCTTAATATTTTCTGATTCTGTTATGTCCATGCCATTTCTGTCCTTTATTTTGCCAATGTTTGCATGAAATGGGGCCTTAGCCAGGATCAATATTTAAATTAATGCTGTTTATGATCCAACTGAAAACAATTGAAACAAAGTTCAGATAAGATCAACTGATTTTTTGCATCTAGGTTGGTACAAAAGTAATTGCAGTTTTGCACTGTTGAAATTTGCTATTTGATATTGGAATACATTCTTAAATAAACATGGTTATGTCATACATCAGATTATTGCACATCTTGCTTCATGCTTTTTTGCTAATGACTAATTACTTGCTCTTTATTTCATATTTATAAGACTAGGGAAATGATGTTAGACAAAAAGCAAATTCAAGCTATTTCCTTATTTGAGTTCAAAATGTGTTGTAAAGCAGCCTAGACAACTCACAGCATCAACAATGCATTTGGCCCAGGAGCTTCTAACAACTGTACAGTGTAGTGAAAGTTCAACAAGTTTTGCAAAGGAGAAAAGAGCCCTGAAGATGAGGAGTGCAGTGGCTGGCCATGGGAAGTTGACAATGACCAACTGAGAGCAGTCTTTGAAGCTGATCCTCTCACAAAAGTTGCCAAAAAACTCAACATGACCATTCTATGGTTTGTTTGGCATTTGAAGCAAATTGGAAAGGTGAAAAATCTTGATGAGTGCCTCATGAGCTGACCACAAATCAAAAAACCTGTCTTTTTGAAGTGTGTCTTCTCTTATTCTATGCAAAAACAATAAACCATGTCTCAATCAGATTTGTAACATGTGACAAAAAGTGGATTTTATACAAAAACCAGTGATGACCAGCTCAGTGGTTGGGACAAACAAGAAGCTTCAAACACTTAACTTCCCAAAGCCAAACTTGCACCAAAAACAGGTCATGATCACTGTTTGGTGGTCTGATACCCATCTGATTCACTATAGCTTCTGAATCCTGGTGAAACCATTATAGCTCAGAAGTATGCTCAGCAAATTGATGAGATGCACTGAAAACTGCCGTGCCTGCAGCCAGCATTGGTAAACAGAATGGCCCTGATTGTTCTCCATGACAATGCCCTATTGCATGTTGTACAATGAACCCTTCAAAAAAGTTTAATGAATTGGGCAACGAAGTTTGCCTCATCTGCCATATTCACTTGACCTTTCACCAACTGATTACCACTTCTTTAAGCATCTTAAAAACTTTTTGCAGGGAAAATGCTTCCACAACCAGAAGGAGGCAGAAAATTCTTTCCAAGAGTTTGTTGAAGTCCAAATATGGATTTTTATGCTACAGGAATAAAACTTATATCTTGTTGACAAAAATGTGTTGATTATAATGGTTCCTACTTTGATTAATAAAGATGTGTTTGAGACTAGTTATAATATTTAAAATTCACAGTCTGAAACCGCAATTACTTTTCTACCAATCTAATATATGCCTTTTAACTAAGAACGTACTGTGAAAAGTTAAATATCTACATAAGCTCTTTTTTTTATAAATAACAATCTGTACGATGTATGAATTTTAAATATCTATTTATATTTGTTTTTAAATATATCTTTACACCCTGATTTAGACCAATAGGTTTACTCATTAGATACACATGTATAATTAGACTTTAGAATTTGAGACTGTGTCTTTAGGTGATGATTTGTACCTATGCATATTTTTTTTTTAATGGTAAAAAACAAAGAAGGGAGAGATTGCTATACTGAGTGAAGTAAGTCAGACAGAGAAGAAGACATTGTATGACTTCACTTTTATGTGGAAAGTGATACAAATTAACTTAGTTTCAAAATAGAAAGAGACTCACAGACTTAGAGAATAAACTCATGGTTGCCTGTATACACTGCTATATTTAAAATAACCAACAAGAACCTACTGTATAGCACATGGAACTCTGTCAATGTGATGTGGCAGCTTGGATGGGAGGGCAGTTTAGGGGAGAATGGATGCATGTATAAGTATGGTTGAATCCCTTCTCAGTGTACATGAAACTATCATAATACTGTTAATCAGCTATCCCCCAATACAAAATAAAAGGTTAAAAAAAAAAGAAAACAAGCCAGAAGGAAAAACAGAAATACAGTATACTAACGCATATATATGGAATTTAGAAAGATGGTAACAATAACCTGGTGTACGAGACAGCAAAAGAGACACTGATGTATAGAACAGTCTTATGGACTCTGTGGGAGAGGGAGAGGGTGGGAAGATTTGGGAGAGTGACATTGAAACATGTAAAATATCATGCAAGAAACGAGTTGCCAGTCCAGGTTCGATGCGCGATACTGGATGCTTGGGGCTGGAGCACTGGGATGACCCAGAGGGATGGTGTGGGGAGGGAGGAGGGAGGAGGGTTCAGGATGGGGAACACATGTATGCCTGTGGTGGATTCATTTTGATATTTGGCAAAACTAATACAATTATGTAAAGTTTAAAAATAAAATAAAATTAAAAAAAAATTAAAAAAAAAAAAAGAAAACAAAGAAGGGGAGCAATTTGATTTTTACACCTTCATTATTATAAAACTAACCTCTCTTCTGCAACAATAAAAAAATGAGTATTTTTATTTGGGAATATCACAGTTATATTAATAAAATTGTTTTGAAAAGAGACTAAAATATATTTTTAAAAGAAAAGTAGTTGTTTTCCCTGAAAGAGGAGGTGACTGTTTGTATTCTCTGACAGTAGGGGAGGTTCCATTATTTCAAAGGTTACATTATACCTCTGCTGAGACTGAAATAAACAATGAGTCAATTCACTGAGAATGAGAGCAATAGGAAGGCAGTCTTATTCATTTAAACCAAGCAAATTTATAGAAAGCATTTATCACAAGGTGAACTATAAGGTGCTATTTTAGGAGTGCATATCATCCAACCAGTCATTGGTATTTACAAACAAACAAACAAAATGAATTAAGAGATTAGGATTTTTTATTTTCTTTATAGTTGGTATGCAAAAAATAATGAACTTGGTTTTCTATGTGCTCAGAAAAAGATTGGCAGGGTGTTGTTAACAATGCAAAAATTAAATACATTTACTAATAACACTTCTCTCATATTCACTGGTGTAGCCAATAGAAATGCAGAACAATAATATACCTGCCACCTCCAAGTAAGTACTCATGCAGATGTTTATCATTCAAGAGATGGTTTATTTCCCTAACAATGAGGCATTAATTACTATCTGAGCCAAATTGTTAAGGAAGCAGATGCCCCCTCACTACCATCTCCTTTTTTTTTTTTTTTTTTCCCTGTTTGCTACAGCCTATACTTAACAGGCCATAGGAAACTGGGATCCTTAACCTTGGGATTTTAAGTATTAACCATTTGGATGCTCCCACTAGGGATATTTATGACACCAGTAATTCATTGCTTAACCCCTTTGTTCTACTAACACATTATACTTCCATGGTTTTCTCTTAATTCTCTAAAGGAGCTTGAAGCTATCAATTTTAATGAACTATTGATAAGATCAGAAATTATATACAAACTTTCATAAGTGACTTCCATCAAACTGATTTTAGAGATTAATTAATAGCCTCAACGCTACTTGTAAAACATACTGCAAATGCATATGCTAATAGGCTACTCATTATTACATCTGTACCAACTGTTGACTTACCAAGGTTCTTTTGGGTTTGCACACAAACTAGTTTAATTTAGATGAAACATTTTATTACTTAATAATATAATTCAATTAAACCCTGTGCATATCAATAAAAGATGACTTAGAAAACAACAAAATTCTGTAAAGCAATTATTTTTCAAAAAAATAAATTAAAAAAAATAGTCATTCCTGAGCAACTATTGAATGGTTTAATATTTTGGATATAGTGAGGAAAATTACCAACTTAATGAACACAAGTGAAAATAAAATTTTTCTTCAAACACGTGTATACCCGTGGCAGATTCATGTTGATGTATGGCAAAACCAATACAATATTGTAAAGTAATTAGCCTCCAATTAAAATAAATAAATTTATATTAAAAAAATAAAATTTTTCTTCAGCAACATGGCTCAATTTTTTTTTTAAGTGCTAAAATCACTTGCTGGTAAAGTTATATTTAGAAATAGCTGCATAACACAGAATTAGCTTCCATGTTACCTACCAAAAAGTAATTCAGAAAGTATTACATAGATCACAAAATGTATAAAGATGGTAAGGAAAGAGCCATTATAACTGCCTGCAATAAGTCAGGTGGAATTTTTGTTCCCAGGGTTTCATTATAGGAAAATCACATATTTAAACTAAAAATTGCAAGTAGTACTATATCACCTGCTTAATATGACACTCAAAAATCAGGATGTAGAGAATTTTGAATATCCCAGATAGTTTTTAAACAAGAATTTTCCTTTCCTGTATTTGAAGGAAATAGAATCATACTTTCAAATCCAAATGATGGGAAATTTAAAGAATGCAACATTTTGGCCAGTGATATTTCATCTTTAATCTAGCCTATGGAACAAGCATATCTGAGTGCTAAATGCAGAATTCTTTGAACTCTACTTTGAAAACAATGACAGATAATAATATGTGTCTTAAGGAATTGTTAAAATTAACATCAAACATAAACATTACAATATAGCATTCACAAATAGCAAAATTCCAAGTTCAATGAGTACTGAATCTTATAGAAATTGTGGCCTGAATTTTTGATACCATAACCCTAAATTCCTAAACTAAAATAAAACTGTAAAAAACATGTTTTAAATATGACAGAATAGTTGGAAATTTGACAATGTAAGGGAAATGTTACTAAACGACAATGATTTGTTAGAAAAATGATGTATCATATCACATCATAATTGCACTTCACAAAGTAGATATATCCACATATGGAAAGGACAAAATAGGCAAGTTAAAATAGTTTATGCAGCAGCTAAGTCATCCCCTGGTAGATTTTAATAACAGTTTTTCTTAACAGGCAATAATGTTATGATCAAAAGAGTAGAACTGCTAAGCTATGGAAATATTACTTTAATCTAATAAATTACTGGTTTTATTTTTTAATGAACTTTTTAATGTTTTTTAGCATGATGTATTTATGTTTTTATAATAATTATCTTCACATATTTTTTCAAATTATTAATTATACATGCCAACATGATTGATGACATCTACATTATAGAGTTTCATCTCTTCTGATATTTTTTCTGATGTTAAATAATGTCTGTTTAGTTTTTCTACCCATGGTAACTCTATCTAGCCATTCAAGCTTTAGTGGTGAGTTGATCACCCCCTAAAGTTTCCTTTTTTAACTTCTTCAGACCTGTTTTTCCAAAAACCTGCTGGAAATCACCAGTTACAACCAATGACTGACACAAAATTCTACATGTTCAAATTAAGATTCAATTTCTTCTCCCTTCAAGTTTTTGTCTTCTTTCCTTCTTATTTAATTAATGGTATGACTGTCTCACCAATAACTTAGACATAAAATACTGAATCACAATAGATAATGGTGATATGGGAACTAGATTACCACAGGACAAAAATAAAATTGAAGCCTTATCTCACACCATTCACAAAAAAGTAAAACAAAATGGAATAGACTTACATATAGGACTTGAAGCCAGAAAACTCCTAGAAGTAAACATAGGAGAAGAGTTTTTTGATATTTGTCTGGGCAACAGTTATTTGAATATGACACCTAAGCATAAGCAACAAAAGCAAAAATCAGTAAGTGGGACCACATCAAACTAAAAAGCACAGCAACAACAATAACCAACAAAATAAAAGGCAAACAAAATGAAACTTATGTAATGGCAGAAAATATTTGCAAACCCTCTACCTGATGATAAGTTAATATCCAAAATACATAAAGAACTCGTACAACTCAATACCAAAAAGAAAAAAAAATACAATCAAAAACAAAAGAGCAGAGATATCAGGAAAATGCAAATCAAAATACAATGAGATATTTCACCTCACACCTGTGAAGACGGCTATGATCAAAAAACAAGATATACATGTTAGTAACGATGTGAAGAAAATGGAATCCTTTTTCATTGTTGATGGGAGTATGAATTATTACAGCCACTATGTAAAATATTATGAAAAGTTCTTAAAAATTTAAAACAAAATTCCTGTGTAAAATGAAAATAAGACATCATGGAAATACCTGAACTCTAATGATGACTGCAGCATTATCGATAATAAATATATAGATACAATCTAAGGGTCCTCTCACAGATGAATAAAGAAGTTGTGATGCATATGTATATACATGCACACAACAGAATATTATTCAGTCATAAGAAGAAAATCCTACTCTTTTTGACAACATGGATGGAACTTGAGGGCATAATTCTTAGTGCAATGTCAGATACAGAAAGACAAATACTGCGTATTTGAATACTTATATAGGAATCTAAAAAAAGCTGAACCCAGTGATACAGAATAGAATGAGTCCCCTGGGTTGCCCTTTTGGAGAAATGGGGAGTTGCAAGGCAAAGAGTACAAACTCACAGTTTGAAGACGAGTAAGTCTGGGGATCTAATGTACATTATTGTGATTATAGATAACAATGTTGTATTCTATTCTTGAAAGTTCTAAGAGAGTATACCTTAAATGTTTTCATCACAGGAAAACATGTGATAATTATGTGACATGATGGAAGTGTTAGCTAAAAGTAAGTTAGTAATAATTTTATAATACATAACTATCAAATCAACAAATGTTTATGATATGTCAAAAAACTAGGAAAAACACTAAATGTATAATAAAAATATGTTGGAAAAATTATATAGCATGCAATTAAACACTGGCACAGGCTATATAGGATTTTGTTCATTCTATTTCAAATCAAAATTATACTTCATTTTTTTAAAAAAGTCTTGAAAAATATTTTTCAATTTTATGCAGTAACAGTATATAAAACTATATATAGAAAAGTTAAATTATTGATTGAAATCTATTAACCAGCGCTGTCAAAAAAGATAATTAGTCTAATAGTATATATTCAGGACAACACATAACATAAGTTGAATTTTTATGTACTGTGGTAAAAATATGTTTTTTTCCTGAGTGCCCTGTTTGACTGGATGGTGATCTTCATTTTAATTTGGGCACATTCTGGTTAAACACTTTCATTTATTCAGTGAATCTGTATATGTTTCCACATAAGGTAGAAGGTGGTGGAGGTGTTATTTAGCAATAGCTTTTTCTTTCATCAATACTTTATGACTATCCAGAAACATTTTTTAAATTGTATCATTTAAAAACTCCTCATGAGACCTTCTTTTGTGAATAATCCCACTTTTGCTTGTTTTTATACCACACCCAAGAGCTAAACCTAACACAGGCACAAACTGTACAGAGGTTGTACCTAGCACAGATACAGATGGAAATGACGATTAAGATACTAGCTTCATTAGATTATTTGAAATAATTGCTACAGTATGAAGAATCATCAATAATCACAAACACTCCACTTTATTTCTAATACTTTAATTTTTAGGAAGTAATCCACGATTCCTCTTTTTTATGCAATATAGCAATTGTGATACTTTCTTATACTCTATATTACAGGATCTCATATTTCTCTCTTCTTCCACCAATCATATATGCACAGAAACATACAGATAGAGACATCACATACACACACACATATATATACATGCTATACAAAACATATATCTCAATGTTTACGCCCAACATATTACAAATATGATGCATATTCTATATATCTTACCCTGTAACAGAAAGAATAGATATCTTTTTATATAAAGCAGTAACAGAATTGTTGCTTTATTGGTATTAATATGTACAGAGCCATTAACCTTGATAGCACCAGAAACTCAAAGATTATTGTCCACTTTCTCTGAAATAATATTTATAACATTTATGATTATTCCAAATCCATTCTGTCTACTATTTATAGCAGTTGTATAAAGTTAAGAGCTAGAATGTTAAAGCCAAAATTATCTGGGTTTGAGTATTAACTTTACCACTTATCTATGTGAACTTAAGCAATTTATTTAATTATTAAAATTTTGCCTCATTTTTCTCATTAGTAAAATTAAAACTACTATAACTCCTACACTATTGCATACATTTAGAACACATTATTACATGTTCATCAAATGTTCATTCCTTCTATTTTTTTTCTGTTTTCCCTTTTCCTCCATACAACTTACAATTACATCCCATGAATTTAATTGTACATTTTAAAACTGTCTGCCTCCTCACTGAGCAAGTTTCATGAAGACAGGCATGTTTGTCTGTTTTCTTCATTGCTACAGCCTAGGATAGTATTTGACTCATACTAGGAAGTCAAAACTTATTATTTGTATTGACTAGTTAATCATCTTATTAATCTACTAATATTCAAACTTTAGAGTCAGGAAACAGTACCATTTAAGTCTCATTTATATGACTGGAGCAATTTAAATCTCTTTTCTTGAATTTCCTAAGAGAAGTTTCCAAAGCTTAAAGGTTTATTTTGTTGTCTAAGATTGGTATGTAAAAACTACTAGCAAATTCTTAAAGTACAAACTATTGATGTAAATTTTTAATTTCAATGAATAGCTCTCCATATGAAAACAATAATAATTTTATTGATGGCCGATGTAGTAGATTCTACAGTGTACCACATAGATATTTTTTCAAATGAAGGGCTTCTAGCTGTGGCTGTTGAGAGTACTGATGGCAGGAAACCAACTAACAGGGATTTTGGGAGATTGCCTCACGCTGGCTCAGAGTCATATTGCTTCTTGGGCTGGTTCACCTCTAATATCCACATGAATAAGAAATACAAAGAACTCACCATAAAGGACTGAACTCAGGCTAACTCTGAAGAGCTATTCTTATTCCAAGGATCTCAAAAAGATTAGTAAGACAACTATTTTCCCAATTCTCTCTCCTTCCTCTCCATTTAATAGGTGTTGATCCCAAATATTCTCATTATTAATAATAAACAACCTGCATGTCTCATTCAGTTTTAGAGTCACCTTCCTGGGGAAATTAGCCTGTAACACTTGTTTGATAAATCAGGCACTATGATGGCATTTTGGAAATAGATCACTCAGCTATTGACTGCCCCTGAAGACCCTATCATTGGTGGTAGGTCAGCACACACAGTACTTTGCATAAAATGACAAACCAACTGTTAAATATGTTGAATAAGACTAACATACAGATGAAGAGGAGAGCATTAGCTCATGTATTTAACAGGCATTTAAAAGTTGTGACAAACACTAACCATAAAGGCAAAGAATTGGTAGCCTATTACTAAGTTCAGGAAAGTTTGGGAAAAGATTAAAATATATTTGAGTTATCAATTCCCAATTATTGTCAAGAACAACTGCAAAAACTTTAGAAAGCAGCTCATACTCCCTGCAGTTGGAGGGCAGAGAAAGCTGACAATCAGTCTCAGGACTTGAATGGTCAGTTTCTAAAACCCAAAGGACAATAAGCACCCAACCAAAGCATGTCTGCTATGGCAAATTCAGTCCCTTGGCTGAGAGAGAATAGACCCACTCCTTGTGGGATAATGCAATTTGTAACGAACCCTCAAAAATGTTTAGCAAAGTTATTCTGAACTATCAGCCTTCAGAATTTATTTGTCTTTCTCTATTGCTGCTGGAGCCATACCCCCTTACTTGGAGTTGATGCAGAGATTTCATCTCTGTAAGGCAACATGTGCCCTCCTGAGGATATTTTTTTCTCAAAGGGGGACATTTCTGACAGGGTCCACATCAGGAGCTCCATTGGATTATAATCTTTAACTGTTTCTTTAGATACTTGAGGCTTCCATGCCAAGGGACCACCAGGCAAAAACAGGAGTTAGTTTAGTGGCATGGGTAACTGACTATGCTGCTGTGAACTAGTAGAACAATGATGCATTACTATATTTTAGTACCTACTTAATTTGGGGCCACCTATCAAAATGACTGGTCCAGTTGTGACAATAAAGACAAGATAAGGATTTCTGGCCAGAGAAGAACATAAAGAGTAGGATTTAGACTCTGTGGCTCAAGTGACCAGTTAAAACACTAAGGCCAGAAGGTGTGCTAAATGAGGCTGAAAAGAGGCTCAAATATACAATAATGGTGTATATATAATGGTGGGAAGCACTGAAAACCATCTGCACTTGAGAGATGGAGATGTGGAGCACTCCTTGGATTTTGCTTCAATTCACCCTTCTGCTCAATTCTGCCTCCTTCCCTTTCCTGATACAGGTATGGATCCCCAGGGAACTTCTTAATAAATGTGCTGCAGACAAACTCCATCTCAAAGACCCATTTTAAAGCTCTCAATTCTAAGACTCATTCCAGCACATCTACCTATGGCAGTGTGCTTAAATAGAAGCCTTTCTAGTTGTGTTAATAAACAGACTGATCTCAGGATCTGTTATTTTCCAGCCAGTTTTTATTGTGTGGTTCTTTGTGCCTTCATACCTTTTTTATTCATTGCAAACCAATGAGGATTTCTATGGAGAGCCGAGTGTCAGAAGGGTGCTCAACCAATAAACTTTCAAGAATTCACCTGACTATAAAAGTATTTGATTAAATGAGGTTTATTTTGATACAATACTTCATTTACTTTATCATTGATTACTTCTAAACAAATTGCTAGTCTCTACCTGATGTTCTTTGGTTATATTGTATCTCTTTATGTCACCAATTCCTTTGACCATTCTGTTTTTTTCTTAAACACTAGTTATTATCTTTACCCACTCCAGTTTAATGGATGAGATGAGAAAACTCAGGACAGAAGAGAGAAAGCTGCCTACTCATGATAGGGTTAATGCTCCTCTGTTTTAGTTTTCATCTCCTATCTAAGCTTTCATTCCATGTTACTTTGCTATAGGAATTACTAATTTAAAGATTATTTCTTTTTCTCAGACATAGAGAACAGACTTATGAACACAGGGAGAGGGTGAGATGTACGGAGAGAATAACATAAACAGTTACATTACCATATGTAAAATAAATAGTCAATGGTAATTTGCCATATGTCTGAGGAAACTCAAACAGGGGCTCTATAGCAACCTAGAGGGATAGGATGGGGGGAGAGATGGAAGGGAGGTTCAACAGGGAGGGGATAGATGTATACCTATGGCTGATTCATGAGATTTGATAGAAAAAAAACAAAATTCTGTAAATCAACTATCCTTCAATTAAAAAATAAATTAAAAATAGATTATATCTTTTTCTATCCCCTATGTCTTGTATACATGTTACTCACTAGGTTATGATATCATAATACATGTCCTCTTTGTAACAGGCTATAAAAATAATACATCCTGGAATGTGAAGTCAAGTGGGCCTTGGGAAGCATCACTATGAACAAAGCTAGTGGAGGTGATGGAATTCCAATTGAGCTATTTCAAATCCTAAAATAGGATGCAATGAAAGTGCTGCACTCAGTATGTTAGCAAATTTGGAAAACTCAGCACTGGCCACAGACTGGAAAAGGTCAGTTTTCATTCCAATCCCAAAGAAAGGCAATGCCAAAGAATGCTCAAACTACCGCACAATTGGACTCATCTCACTTGCTAGCCAAGTAATACTCAAAATTCTCCAAGCCAAGCTTCAACAATACGTGAACTATGAACTTCCAGATGTTCAAGCTGGTTTTAGAAACAGCAGAGGAAACAGAGACCAAACTGCCAATATCCACTGGATCATTGAAAAAGCAAGAGTTCCAGAAAAATATCTATTTCTGCTTTAATGACTATGCCAAGCCTTTGACTGTGTTCAGCTCAGTTCAGTTGCTCAGTCATGTCCAACTCTTTGCAACCCCATGAATCGCAGCACGCCAGGCCTCCCTGTCCATCACCAACTCCCGGAGTTCAATCAGACTCACGTCCATCGAGTCAGTGGTGCCATACAGCCATCTCATCCTCTGTCGTCCCCTTCTCCTCCTGCCCCCAATCGCTCTCAGCATCAGAGTCTTTTTCAATGAGTCAACTCTCTGCATGAGGTGGCCAAAGTACTGGAGTTTCAGCTTTAGCATCATTCCTTCCAAAGAAATCCCAGGGCTGATCTCCTTTAGAATAGACTGGTTGGATCTCCTTGCAGTCCAAGGGACTCTCAAAAGTCTTCTCCAACACCACAGTTCAAAAGCATCAATTCTTCGGCACTCAGCCTTCTTCACAGTCCAACTCTCACATCCATACATGACCACAGGAAAAACCATAGCCTTGACTAGACCGACCTTTGTTGGCAAAGTAATGTCTCTGCTTTTGAATATGCTGTGTAGGTTGGTCATAACTTTCCTTCCAAGGAGTAAGCGTCTTTTAATTTCATGGCTGCAGTCACCATCTGCAGTGATTTTGGAGCCCAAAAAAAGAAAGTCTGACACTGTTTCCACTGTTTCCCCATCTGTTTCCCATGAAATGATGGGACCGAATACCATGATCTTCATTTTCTGAATGTTGGGCTTTAAGCCAACTTTTTCGCTCTCCACTTTCACTTTCATCAAGAGGCTTTTGAGTTCCTCTTCACTTTCTGCCATAAAGGTGGTGTCATCTGCATATCTGAGGTTATTGATATTTCTCCTGGCAATCTTGATTCCAGCTTGTGCTTCTTCCAGTCCAGTGTTTCTCATAATGTACTCTGCATGTAAGTTAAATAAGCGGGGTGACAACATACAGCCTTGACGCACTCATCTTCCTATTTGTAACCAGTCTGTTGTTCCATGTCCAGTTCTAACTGTTGCTTCCTGACCTGCATACAGATTTCTTAAGAGGCAGGTCAGGTGGTCTGGTATTCCCATCTCTTTCAGAATTTTCCACAGTTTATTGTGATCCACACAGTCAAAGACTTTGGCATAGTCAATAAGGCAGAAATAGATGTTTTTCTGGAACTCTCTTGCTTTGTCCATGATCCAGCGGATGTTGGCAATTTGATCTCTGGTTCCACTGCCTTTTCTAAAACCGGCTTGAACATCAGGAAGTTCACAGTTCACGTATTGCTGAAGCCTGGCTTCGAGAATTTTGAGCATTACTTTACCAGCGTGTGAGATGAGTGCAATTGTGTAGTAGTTTGAGCATTGTTTGGCATTGCCTTTCTTTGGGATTGGAATGAAAACTGACCTTTTCTAGTCCTGTGGCCACTGCTGAGTTTTCCAAATTTGCTCGCATATTGAGTGCAGCACTTTCACAGCATCATCTTTCAGGACTTGAAAGAGCTCAACTGGAATTCCATCACCTCCACTAGCTTTGTTCGTAGTGATGCTTTCTAAGGCCCACTTGACTTCATATTCCAGAATGTCTGGCTCTAGGTCAGTGATAACACTATCGTGATTATCTGGGTCCTGAAGATCTTTTTTGTCCAGTTCTTCTGTGTATTCTTGCCACTTTTTAATATCTTCTGCTTCTGTTAGGTCCATATAATTTCTGTCCTTTATCGAGCCCGTCTTTGCATGAAATGTTCCCTTGGCATCTCTAATTTTCTTGAAGAGATCTCTAGTCTTTCCCATTCTGTTGTTTTCCTCTATTTCTTTGCATTGATTGCTGAGGAAATAGATCAAATGCATTGATTTGCATTGAAGGCTTTCTTATCTCTTCTTGCTATTCTTTGGAACTCTGCATTCAGATGCTTATATCTTTCCTTTTCTCCTTTGCTTTTCGCTTCTCTTCTTTTCACAGCTATTTGTAAGGCCTCCCCAGACAGCCATTTTGCTGTTTTTCATTTCTTTTCCATGGGGATGGTCTTGATCCCTGTCTCCTGTACAATGTCACGAACCTCATTCCATAGTTCATCAGGCACTCTATCTATCAGATCTAGGCCCTTAAATCTATTTCTCACTTTCACTGTATAATCATAAGCCCTTAGATTA
Source organism: Bos indicus (assembly GCF_029378745.1). Taxonomy (NCBI): domain Eukaryota; kingdom Metazoa; phylum Chordata; class Mammalia; order Artiodactyla; family Bovidae; genus Bos; species Bos indicus. The sequence goes on from NC_091767.1 coordinate 32,926,279, forward strand.
CAGTAAACTGTGGAAAATTCTGTAAGAGATGGGAATACCAGATCACCTGACCTGCTTTTTGAGAAATCTGTATTCAGGTCAGGAAGCAACAGTTAGAACTGGACATGGAACAACAGACTGGTTCCAAATAGGAAAAGGAGTACGTCAAGGCTGTATATTGTCACCCTGCTTATTTAACTTATATGCAGAGTACATCATGAGAAATGCTGGGCTGGATGAAGCTTAAGCTTGAATCAAGATTGTAGGGAGAAATATCAATAATCTCAGATATACAGATGACACCACCCTTATGGCAGAAAGTGAAGAAGAAATAAAGAGTCTCTTGATGAAAATGAAACAGGAGAGTGAAAAAGTTGGCTTAAAGCTCAACATTCAGAAAACTAAGATCATTGCATCTGGTGTCATCACTTAGATGGAGAAATAGATGGCAAATAGATGGGGAAACAGTGGAAACAGTGGCTGCTTTTATTTTTACTTTGGCTCCAAAATCACTGCAGATGGTGACTGTAGCCATAAAATTAAGAGACACTTACTCCTTGGGAGAAAGTTATGACCAACCTAGGCAGCATATTGAAAAGCAGAGACATTACTTTGCCAAAAAATGTCCATCTAGTCAAGGCTATGGTTTTTCCAATAGTTATATATGGATGTGAGAGTTGGACTATAAAGAAAGCTGAGCACCAAAGAATTGATGCTTTTGAACTGTGGTGTTGGAGAAGAGTCTTGAGAGTCCCTTGGACTGCAAGGAGATCCAACCAGTCCATCCTAAAGGAGATCAGTCCTGAATGTTCATTAGAAGGACTGATGTTGTAGCTGAAACTCCAATACTTTGGTGACTTGATGTGAAGAGCTGACTCATTTGAAAAGACCCTGATGCTGGGAAAGATTGAAGGCAGGAGGAGAAGGGGATGACAGAGGATGAGGTGGTTGGATGGCATCACTGACTCAATGGACATGAGTTTCAGTAAACTCTGGGAGTTGGTGATGGACAGGGAAGCCTGGCATGCTGCAGTCCATCGGGCCCAAGGAGCTGGACACGACTGAGAGAATGAACTGAACTGAACTAATGTTAGATAAATCTGAGTATAAAAAAACGAAACATTAAATGGTAGCTATCTGGTTTGGGGGAAATTGTATAATGTTCTTCACATTGTAAAATGGAAAAATATTTCCCTTAGGATATGAATAAGATTTAGAAAATTCAACATTCCAATATTGGTGAGCATTGGATAAATTAGGATGGGATAGCTCCAGTACTTTCAAACTATAGTGCTGGAGAAGACCCTTGAGAGTCCCTTGGACTGAAGGAAATCAAACCAGTCAATTCTAAAAGAAATCAACCCTGAATATTCATTGGAAGGACTACTACTGAAGATGAAGCTCCAATACTTTGGCCACCTGATGCAAAGAAACAACTCAATGGAAAAGACCCTGATGCTGGGAAAGACTGAAGGCAGAAGAAAGGAACAACAGAGCATGAGATGGTTGTGCAATTGGAGTGGTGCACTGAGGTTTAATATATATCTAAACTTGAACATATTTGATAAGTTGATTAAATTTAAATCAAATGATTTGATATATGGAAATATATATCAAATATATATCAAATGATATCAATGGAAATACTTCCAATATCCTCCTTAGTAATATTTTATAATTATCTAAGTGATTATTTTCCCCTAATTTACCCTGTGTCTGCATAAATACATAAAGTCTCTTTTCTGTCTGGGTCAAATACCTCAATCTCTATTCATTTAATTTATAGGATTAACATTTCTCTCATTTTCCTCCTGTGATGGCAGATGAAATTTATCTAAAATTAAAAATACAAATGTAATCGTTATTATACACAAATATACTAAATTTACTTGGAATCTTAGAATTTTAATGACTTGTGTGCTTCATCTGTTGATCTTTCAAACAGGGATTTGATGAGTTTGTTCTCAATTATGTAAATACATCTAGAGCTTTTATTTCAAAGTCCATTTAATTGTTGATTGAAATGGAAACTCTTCAGCCAATGAACACTTAAAATGATATATTTACTTTGAAAATAATATATTAATATACCTATTGATTGGAATACCTAAGATTTTTTTTCTTTTTTAAACTTTACATAATTGTATTAGTTTTGCCAAATATCAAAATGAATCCGCCACAGGTATACATGTGTTCCCCATCCTGAACCCTCCTCCCTCCTCCCTCCCCATACCATCCCTCTGGGTCGTCCCAGTGGGGCTAGTGCACTGGAATACCTAAGATTTTTTAAAAAGTCTTTACATAAGTCATGCAGTGGCTTTAGCTGTACACATCTAGTAAAATTATAGAAGACACCTCATTAGCTATATCTTCTATAGGTGTAACTTAGCAAGACAAGAAAGCCATTTATTTAAATTATTTTCAGATAATATATAGGGAGCTCTGTGTGAAAACAGTGTATTAAAATTATATCCAAACAAGTGCTACTTAGCAAGCCATACCAACAATGACTTAAATATATTATGTATAGGGAAAAAATTTTTAAGATACTTAAAAAATAAACATGTTGAATATTTTGTGATTTTTAATTACTTATTATAATAAATGTATTTAATAAAACTTATATAAAAGAAATAAATCTAGATCTTATCTTGGTGTTGACAAACTTGCTTAAATATAATATCATATTTCATTCATAAGTATGGATTAATTCATATAGAAAAAGGATGCAAAGTTATATTCCTAGAAAAAGAAATCTCCTTAGTGTTGATTTTTTTTTCTTAGATTTTAGTCTAGTAATATCGGATGAAATAAAAAATATGAAAATTAGAAAACAAGCATGATTAGAATTTGTGTGAAGAATATGATGAACTTACCATAGATTCATATAAATACAGTATAAAAAACCTCAGAAAGGAGACATTCCACTCTATTTCAGTCATCATTATTCACTCATTCATATCCTTTCATTCATTCATTTATTTGTAGGCAATTGCCAAGTGAATGTATTATCAGGCTGTATAACCCACAAGTTATGTTGTGGTAACAAATTATTCAAAACTCTCAGTGGCTGAATAAAACTAAGGTTTATTTCTCCCTAAATGTATATCTTCCCTGTGGGTTGGTGAGGATTTTGCTCATAAAAGTCAATCAAGCATATAAGTAATTCCAAGATTTCTTATAATCATATCTGGTTTGAAGAGAGTTCTCAAGCATATAATACTATCAATTAAACACAATTTCTCCCATGAGTCACTGACAGTGATAGTAAGTGAGGTGAACTCAGTTTTCTGGACCCATACAGTTTTCCTGCTGAAGGCAAAATAATGATATGTGATTCAGTGCATATACTATGCCTTGGAGGATGGCACCTAAGTGTTGCAGAATCCTTCCAAGATGGACCATCAGTTTTAACTTCATCAGGACACTCTTTCAGGAAGCACTGCATCTAGATAGTACAATATAAGATATGTAGGGTGTCCAATCAATTTTCGTGATAATTATACCTAAAAGAAGCTTTCTCCTTGGAAGAAAAGCTATGACCAACATAGACAGCATATTAACAAGCAGAGGCATTACTTTGCCGACAAAGGTCCATGTAGACAAAGCTATGGTTTTTCTAGTAGTCATGTGTGGATATGAGAGTTGGAACATAAAGAAAGCTGAGGGCTGAAGAATTGATGCTTTTGAACTGTGGTGTTGGAGAAGACTATTGAGAGGCCCTTGGACTGCAAGGAGATCAAACAAGTCCATCCTAAAGGAAATCAACCTTGAATATTCATTGGAAGGACTGATGCTGAAGCTGAAGCTCCAATACTTTGGCCACCTGATGCGCAAAACAGACTTATTGGAAAAGACCCCTATGCTGGGAAAGGTTGAAGGCAGGAGGCAAAGGGGACAACAGAGTATAAGAGGGTTGGATGGTATCCCTGACTCTATGGACATGAGTTTGAGCAAGCACCAGGAATTGGTGATGCACAGGGAAGCCTATCATGCTACAGTCCATGGGGTTCACAAAGAGTGGAACACGACTGAGCAACTGAACTGAACTGATGCCTAAACTGTGATCAATGTAATCCCAATCAATATCCAAGTCACAAATGGAAGTAAATATTTGCCAAATGTGTCAGATAAAAACTTTTATTCAAAAAATATAAATTACTATCAAAGCTCAATGTTAAGAAGACAAAAAGTTCACAAAATACGGTAAATATTTGGACACTTCATAAAGAATATCTAAGAGTAAGCAATAAATAAACATGAAAAGATGAGCAACAGGAGTTGCTCTTGGAAACAGCACTTGCAAACAGCTCCTCATATCCATATTATGATTCTACTGTGTACACAGTGGGAAGTTTACAGTAACAATGATTTAGTACCAAATACTGGCCAGGATATAGAGCAGTTGGAATTTGGATATAGTGCTGGTGGAAATGCAAACTTGGTCATTTCCTTGAAAAAAAAAGAAATGGACATTTCTTATAAACATTCACTTAACACATGACCCAAACATCCACTCAGGTATTTACACAAGAAAAGAGAATATATGAAAATATATATGAGTCCAGAAAGACTCCTACATGAATGTTCACAGCATCATGATTTGTAATATCCTCAAACTGAAACACCACCAATGTACATTAACAGAGACTAGATAACCAAATTGTGGGAGTTATACGATGAGAGATTATTGCAGCATTCTTTCTGTTGCTATTAATTTTTGGCTATACCCCACAGCATGTGGGACCTCAGTTTCTTGACCAGGGAATCAAACCCTCGCCCTCTGCATTAGAAGGTGGAGTCTTAACCACTGGACTGCTGGGAAAGTCCAGCAGCATTCTTCAAGATAGCAAACACTGGAAGTAACTCAAGTTTCCATGAGCAATGGGATCTATCATTTGCTCTACTAATATAAAGGAATTCTACACAACAATGAAAACAAATGAAATATACACAGATGCATCCACAAATATGAAACTTAAAAACACAAAGTTTTTAAAACACAAAAGCAGAGGAGGAATATTAACTGTAGAAAAATATATATAATGTTATCCTACTTATATAAAAAATAAAACAATATCTTAAGGATTCATATGGGGACTTCCTTGGTGGTCCAGTAGTTAAGAGTCCTCCTGCTAATGTAGGGAACATGGGTTCAATCCCTGATCAAGGAAGATCCCACATGTCTTAGGGCAACTAAATCTGTGTGCCACAACTACTGAGCCCCAAGTGTCCTAGAGCCTGTGCTCTGCAAGAAGAGAGCCACCACGATGAGAAGCCTGCACACCACAACTGGAGAGTGGACCTGCTCTCTGCAACTAGAGAAATACAGTGCCCAGCAACAAAGACCCAGCACAGACAAAAAGAAGTAAAAAAATACAATGATTTTTTAAAAAAGGATTCGTATGAATGTGGCAAACTTTTTTTTTAAACTTTACATAATTGTATTAGTTTTGCCAAATATCAAAATGAATCCATCACAGGTATACATGTGCTCCCCATCCTGAACCCTCCTCCCTCCTCCCTCCCCATACCATCCCTCTATTAGAGTATAACAAAAGCTCAGAAATTATCCTGGAGGAGAAAGAAAGAGAAGAAGCCATGAAAAACAGGCATTTAGGGCTCTTCAAATATAGAGGTCAACTTTTATTTCTGAATATGTGGATATTATCTTTTACCCACTTTATTTAAACTGAATGTATGCTTAATATATACATAATATTGATATATGTTGATTTGTATGAGTATATATACACAACTTTCATAATTAGTGTCTAATATATTTCAACTTTTAAGGGTTATAAATAGAAAGTGAGATTCATATATGGACAAAAATTGTCTGAGCATGTTTTACAATGGATTTCATTAATCCCTAAGTCAATTTTTAAACCAGCATCTTATACATCCTTGGAAAAATAATTTCAGAACAACTGTCATATCATGGCAAATGTGCATGATTAAGGGAGGGGAACTGGAAAGAGAGCTCCAACCCTAATTTTCATTAGCTTGGAAGCAATTTATATCTGTAGTTCCTTACTAAGTGAAATAGGTGGAAAGAAATACAAAATGATTATGATAACAGAAAGGAAGGTCAACAAGTTTAGATAAAACCTTGAAATTTAAGCAGAAAATGTAATAATTAATGCTTCAGTTTAATACCTGTATACAGCATGCACATCTCTTTCCCTAGCAAATATAGAAAATGGTTGAATGTGTAGGATGCAAACAAAATATGTAAAAAAATCCTTAATATAGATTAAAATGGTTAATATAGAATTATTAATTCTTTCTAATTAGTTTGTACCTCTTTTAAAAAGTACTACCTATATTCCTTTACTTTATCTCATTCTTATCATTCTCAATCTTTTCCAGGACACCTTAGCTGCTCATTTCTCACAAGACGTACTTGGTAATATTTGTTTATAATATTAAAGTAAACATTATTGTATGTGAATAAAATTGAAAACTAAGACTCATACCTAGGGCTCAGTGTCTTACATGCTAGACTAAGCAGTTATCAGAATTTCCTTATTTCGTCTCTGGTTCTCTCACATAAGTACTAATGAAGTTTGATCTCTCTGAGTCTCAGCTTTCTCATGTGCAAAAACAACATCAATAAGTTGTATTTTACATTATTATAAATACTAAATAACTTGATGTATATAAAAATCTTAGAACAGAACATGGAACATATAAAATCTTGATAAATATAATTTCTTATTGGCCAACCAACCTCTGTATACATACACATATGTATACATATATATATGTGTGTATATATATATATATATATCAACGTATGACATACAATATGTATTGTACTATATGCAAGGTTATTCAAAACATTAATTCAGTGAAATTTGAAAAGTCAAATGTAACAAGTGTATGAATTTGGGTATGTACAATATAAGTCTAGAAACCTGATTTCCAACATGGATGGTAAACACAAAATGCCTCACTAGAACTGGGATAATATGGAATTGTACACACTGGAAGTATTGAAAGTATTGAGCTGAAGCTCCAACACTTTGGCCACCTGATGCAAAGAACTGACTCATTGGAAAAGACCCTGATGCTGGGAAAGACTGAAGGCAGGAGGAGAAGGGGACCACAGAGGATGAGCTGATTGGATAGCATCACCAATTTCATGGACATGAGTTTGAGCAAGCTTTGGGAGTTGGTGATGCACAGGGAAGCCTGGTGTGCTGCAGTCCATGGGGTTTGCAAAGAGTCAGATATGACTGAGAGACTAAACTGAACTGAAACACACTGGAATAATTATCTCCCCAGAAAAAGAGACTAGTCTTTGAAATAGGGAAATTTTTCTTTGTTAGGTAAATTCCATGCTATCCTTTCTTTCAAGGAATTTGCAATATTGACAGAATAAAATAAAAATGTCTAAGCCATATGTCCAAATTAAAAAAAAAAAACAACAACAACAGCTGATAAACTGAAGTCATAGAGAAATTGGGAGGCTAAAAATTGAAATGTTTGAAAGTTGTCTTTAGTAAAATTTTCTGTATTAGCTGGAGGGGATTAACAGGGATAGAGAAAAAGAGAAAGGAAGAGAAGAAGTTAAGGTTGATGTAAATTTAGAACTATTTTCTCTTTAAGTATCTTTGAGAGATACCACATACATACATAAAGGAATTCTACTTCAATTATTTTTTGCTAGTAAAAGTTTCTAAATACAATTTTATGAAAAATTAGAGTTACTTGAAGGTTGTAGATTTTTTTTATACTTATGTTTTTTAAAATTTATTTTTTAATTGAAGGATAATTGCTTTACAGAACTCTGTTGTTTTTTGTCAAACCTCAACATAAATCTGTCATTGCCTTCTCCATAAATCTATCATAGGTATACATATATCCCCTCCCTTTTGCTTGTTATTGTCAGTGATCATCTTAGTCTCTCTGCATTTCCATTTCAGTCCTTAATACCCTAATAGTTTAGTGAGCTATGTGTGTTTTCTTAGAGTGAAAATATGGATACTTTATTTGGTTTGAATAAGGACAGTGATAGGGGCTTCTCAGGTCATGCTATTGGTAAAGATTCCACCTGCCAATACAGGAAATACAAGAGATTCCTGTGTTGGGAAGATCCTCTGGAGGAGGAAATAGCATCCTGCTCCAGTATTCTTATCTGGAAAATCCTAGCCTGGAAAATCTGAATTGTAGTGCTGGAGAAGACTCTTGAGAATCCCTTGGACTGCAAGGAGATCAAACCAGTCAATCTTAAAGGAAATCAACCCTAAATATTCACTGGAAGGAATGATGCTGATGCTGAATCTCCAGTACTTTGGCCACCTGATGGGAAGAGCCAACTCATTGGAAAAGACTCTGATGCTGGGAAAAACTGAAGGCAAAAGGAGAAGAGAGAGGCAGAGGATGAGATGGTTAGATAGGCATCACTGACCCAACAGACATCAGTTTGAGCAAACTCTGGAAGATAGTGAAAGACAGGGAAGCCTGGCATGCTCCAGTCTTCAGTTCAGTTCAGTTCAGTTGCTCAGTCGTATCCTACTCTTTGCGACCCCATGAATCGCAGCAGCCAGGCCTCCCTGTCCATCACCAACTCCCGGAGTTCACTCAGACTCACGTCCATCGAGTCAGTGATGCCATCCAGCCATCTCATCCTCTGTCGTCCCCTTCTCCTCCTGCCCCCAATCCCTCCCAGCATCAGAGTCTTTTCCAATGAGTCAACTCTTCACATGAGGTGGCCAAAGTACTGGACTTAGTGACTGAACAACAAGGACAGGAAAATTGTTCTTAAAAATACTTAAACTCTGTAAAACTTGTTTTTAAGGACTTGTAATTAAAATACCTGAATCATCCAAACGTATAAGATAATGTGTTTTCTTTTGAGTTTTGGACACATTCACCTGGTTCCTTGTGCGTGTGTGTGTGTGTTTTAAAGCTTCAATCCAGCCATTTTATAAGAATGAACTGAGAAACCTGGACCATAATATTTTATTCTGTAAATGTTTATTTCCTGAGATGACAAAATGTTTTTAGTTTGGGGTGGTTAAGTTGAGGAGGTTATCATATAGTTTAAATTTATATGAAACTTGATCTAGACTAGAGATGGGTCATTATTTTAATTACTGAATTTATCTTTAATTACTCTAATGCCCAGTATCCCAAACTGTATGTTTTTCCCTCATTACTCAGATTGGAAGAAAGCTGGCATCGATCTCAGCTTGTTTAGGTTCACTTTTATATTCTACTCCAGTAGAGTCCTAGTATCTGACTACCATGAGAGTATACAAAAATAGATGATTTATGTATATTACCAACCTCTAATCCCCTGTTGCTTTCTTGCAAAACTAGGAGGGAAAGAATATCAGGGTGAGAAATTGCTTGACTAAAATATCTGTCCTTGCATTAATGCTCTTATAGATCGATTCATCTCACCAACTAAAGTGTTCTTCGAGGTTCTCTGTTTTCTCCATCTCTCCATTAAATTTTCCACCTACCCATACCTATAGTGTAAGTCCATCTTCATGTGCATAAGCTGCCAAACTCTCTACTCATATATGAACATCTCATTTAACTCCAAAGTATAATTTTCTCACATATTCTTTGCATCCAATCCATGTCACAAAGTCATAGGAAATATGTAAAAGTAATTTTAACAATATATTAGTTAGCCTAATATATTTAAAATATTATCACTTAAAATCAGTTATACCTCAATTAAAAGTAAAATATTATAATTTCCACCTGTAATCATAAAAAATTATTAATGTAATATTTTGTGTTATTATACTAAATTTGAAATTGGATATGTACTCTACAATAGCATATCACAATTTATATGCTAAAAAATTTTGGTAACATTTAATCTATATGCATTTTAGAAAATTTACAGTTGAAAAGTAGATTCACATAACCAAATTGTACTAAATATAATTAAAGTTTTGTGAATAAGCAAATCAAGTATGAGTTTTTATAATTTAATTATAAATACATTAGGTTAAAAATTTAATATTCAGCTCTACTAGCCACATTTCAAGTGCTCCATTGCCACATGTGGTTAATGGCTACCATACCCTTGAGCACAACTCTTAACTGTTGCCCTTGTCCTGAATTTTATTCTCTCCATATTTACTTGGCTTCTTGCCCAAGCTCACCATTTAAAATTAATGTATTATATTTATGGTCTTCTTGAAAATGAAAGTGAATGTGTTAGTTGCTCAATTGTCACTCTTTGTGACTCCATGGATTGCAGATCACCAGGCTCCTCTGTTCATGGAATTCTCCAGGCAAGAACACTGGCATGGATAGCCATTCCCTTCTCCAGGGGAATCTTCCTGATCTAGGAATTGAACCTGGTTCTTCTTCATCCTAGGCAGATTCTTTACCATCTGAGCCACTAGGGAAGTCCTGCAGTCTTCTTATTACCTACTAATAAGTGGACTTTCCAATGTCAGCAGTTTCGATCCCTGGGTCAGGAAGATAGCCTGGAGATGGACATAGCAACCCACTCCAGTATCCTTGCCTGGAGAATTCCATGCACAGAGGAGCCTGGTGGGCTATGATACATAGTGTTGCAAAAGTTGGACATGACTGAAGTGACTTAGCACACATAATAAGAAAGAAGATCTATTAGACAAGTAATGAGATTCCAGTAATATTTGTCCCTGTCCTCTCCTGTCTTTATCTTTTCCAATAATTGTTAGTTAGGGTAAAGTGATATAGCTAGACCCTGGTGGCTCAGACAGTGAAGAATCTGCCTGCAATGCAGGAAACCCAAGATTAATCCCTTGGTCAGGAAGACCTCCTGGAGAAGGGCATGACAACCCATTCCAGTATTTTTGCCTGGAGAATTCCATGGACAGAGGAACCTGGTGGGCTACAGAGTCAGACACGACTGAGTAACTAACATGTTTTAGGTTTTTTAGTTTGGTGGTGACTGCAGCCATGAAATTAAAAGACGCTTACTCTTTGGAAGGAAAGTTATGACCAACCTAGATAGCATATTCAAAAGCAGAGACATTACTTTGCCAACAAAGGTCCGGCTAGTCAAGGCTATGGTTTTTCCTGTGGTCATGTATGGATGTGAGAGTTGGACTGTGAAGAAGGCTGAGCGCCAAAGAATTGATGCTTTTGAACTGTGGTGTTGGAGAAGACTCTTGAGAGTCCCTTGGACTGCAAGGAGTTCCAACCAGTCCATTCTGAAGGAGATCAGCCCTGGGATTTCTTTGGAAGGAATGATGCTAAAGCTGAAACTCCAGTACTTTGGCCACCTCATGCGAAGAGTTGACTCACTGGAAAAGACTGTGATGCTGGGAGGTATTGGGGGCAGGAGGAGAAGGGGACGACAGAGGATGAGATGGCTGGATGGCATCACTGACTCGATGGACATGAGTCTGAGTGAACTCTGGGAACTTGTGATGGACAGGGAGGCCTGGTGTGCTGCTATTCATGGGGTCGCAAAGAGTCGGACACAACTGAGCGACTGATCTGATCTGATCTGGTTGGATTTCTTGACATAAGCAGGTATAAGAAGACAACAGTTGCTTTTCTGAATATGTCAGAAACTACAGTCAGCTACAATAAGCATCAATTGTGCTCTTCCTTACATGTAAATGCCCTGACTGATAGTCTTACAAAGACTCTTTTTCTTTATCATCCTTATTATCATAGCAAACACTGTCTTGACACGTATTTACATCAAGGAGTTTCTATTTTGTGCAATACTACTCCAAGATTTTGATAGAGGAAACCAAAGAGAAAATACTTAATCCAAATTTTTACACCAAACTGATTACAAAACTTTGAGACTCTCATTCCTTATGTGAATTGGGAACTGCATGTGTTCACTATATTTGCATCATTGATCAAGACATCACTATGCTAACAGAATCTACAGAAGCAACAGATGGTTACATTTATTTTTATCTAAGAGATCAGCTGATATATTAATATCACTTTATTTTTAGTACCTTGTATCCCTCACTCTTGCATATTATGGGTATATATTAGGCCAAGTTTAAATTGGTTAGGGAAATCTCAATGAATCCCCAACCCTAACAGTTGCTAGCAGATGATTTCCTCCTCCCCATCAAGTGTGCTTCCAGATTACCATTCACACTCTAAAATCATCATACCTATTTTGTACTTGGTTTTATTCATTCTTACCACATACAATGAATTATGTTCTCTACACTCAGGAGGATTGACTTAAATAAAACCCGTGAATATATCATATTATTGTATCTGTTTTAGATAGATACAATTTTATTTTATTTGATTTTGTTCTATTAATTTCTCAAAATGTTTGTTATTAAAATTTGGCAGTGCCTAGAGTATTGAATGTTGTATTGATGGATATCCTAACTCTTACTTTGTAACTTACAGCTGTAACTATAGCCTACACTTATAAATGTTAAGCTTTTTAGGAAATCCCCAAGTTCTAAGACAACTACAAAATGAATTGTCTTTGTGCTCTATCAGCTTTCCATACAGTAAATATGAAAGTGAGTCTTGGGATATGTGAGTGAGAGTAGGAGCAGATAAATGACAAGTCAATATAATTTTTCACATTGTAGACTACAGGTGTGTTAGTTATAACCACTAGTTATTAAATGATCAAAGTGATCAGACAATTCTCAGTGAAAGGTAATCAGAAGAAAACTACTGCATTAAGATATAATAATAGTAAGTTGTTTTATTATGTGTGCTCTTTACTTTTTGGGAGCCTTCCAGAATCTTAATCATCAACTCAGAAATATCATTGCTGAAAAATCAATTTGAATTCAATTAGGAGATAAAGATTTCCCTGTTAGAAACTGAAACCAATCAGCTGCACCAGGAAGCTTTTAGCTTTCCCATTCTTTGATAAAGGGACTATGATATTCTATCATCATTCAGACTCTCAAACTGTAGCTGATGACCAAGGTTGCTGTCACACACAATGATCTTGCTATAATTATTCACTTGGCATCTAACTTTTAGATGTTAGCCTTAATAACTTAAGGTATTAATTTTGAATTTGGGATATGTATTTTCTTTCTCCTATGTCTTTGTAATCATTTATAACAATTCAACCGAACAGATCCTTAATTCTTGGGCAGGAGTATTAGTGAAAGAAAAAATTAGTCCATTATAGCTGAACTCAGGCACACAAAAAAGGAGATACATTAAGTCATTTGTGCAGTTCACACTTTGTTTATATGAATGCTCCTTAATATTGCAGCTATTTTCTCCTCAGGGAAGTAGAAATTATGATACTATCCATGCTCTCTTTTTTGAGATGTGCTTTCTTAGGAAAACTGAGGTCAACAACAGGATGCATACAGTTATAGACTCTAAAAATCCTACAACCTTATGAGAACATTTTAATGATACCTAAATTGTGTTTTGTAATTTGCTTATATTTTCATCTTGGGAACCAGGTGTTTACTTAGAGGTACCTTAATTTAACAAAAGGATAACAAAATATTTTTAATACATTAAACATTAGTTTGGTGACTTTTAGTCCACACATGAAGAATGAAGGGTAAAATTAAGGACTGTAAAATTGTAAAGGCATATTTAATTAGAACAATGAATTTTTTGCTCACTATATGCTAATAGAAAATCAGGAGTTTCTCTAAAATTTGAAAGTGCTATATTTTTATGTGTAAAATATCTTATAAAGTGGATAGTATATACATAAAGAGAAACTATACAGAATTATAGAAATGTAACTCTATATATATCTTTACGTAAAAGTTTAGATAATCAGGGACAGATACTTAATGAGCTTCTGCATCAACTGAAAATATTTAGACAGTATATCTTTAGACATGTTAGGCCACAAAAGGCACAAATGAAAATATATAAAGGATATTTCATCTCTTGAGACAGTATATTTGAGGTGAGGCAGACTTTTCTTATTTTCTGATAGATAAGTATTTTCTAACAGAAAAGTAATGAGAGACACATGTATAATTTAAAATTTATTGTAGTCAAATCATCTCAGTGCACCAGTCCCAAGCTTTGGTTCAGGATGGGGAACACGTGTACACCCGTGGCAGATGCATGTTGATATATGGCAAAACCAATACAATATTGTAAAGTAAAAAAATAATAATAATTAAAAAATTTTAAAACTAATTAAAAAATAAAATAAAATAAAATTTATCATAGTCAAATCAAAAAATTTAAATCAAGTTGAATTCATCTTGGTAACATATGTTGCTAAGTCACTTCAGTCATGTCCGACTCTGTGCGATTCCATAGATGGCAGCCCACCAGGCTCCCCTATCCCTGGGATTCTCCAGGCAAGAACATTGGAGTGGGTTGCCATTTCCTTCTCCAATGCATGAAAGTGTAAAGTGAAAGTGAAGTTGTTCAGTTGTGTCCGACTCTTAAGCGACCCCATGGACTGCAGCCCTACCAGGCTCCTCCGTCCGTGGGATTTTCCAGGCAAGAGTACTGGAGTGGGGTGCCATCGCCTTCTCCAACATATGTTAAAGTATATCAAAATACTATTTTTATATGTAGCCAATAGAAATTATTAATGAGATATTTCACAAGCTTTTTCTCATAATAATCTCCTAGATAAGTTGCTATTTTGCAGTTACATTTTCTTTTTTGTTTTTTTTTTTTTATTTTTTTAAATTTTATTTTATTTTTAAACTTTACAATATTGTATTAGTTTTGCCAAATATCGAAATGAATCTGCCACAGGTATACCTGTGTTCCCCATCCTGAACCCTCCTCCCTCTTCCCTCCCCATACCCTCCCTCTGGGTCGTCCCAGTGCACCAGCCCCAAGCATCCAGTATCATGCATTGAACCTGGACTGGCGACTCATTTCATACATGATATTATACATGTTTCAATGCCATTCTCCCAAATCTCCCCACCTGCTCCCTCTCCCACAGAGTCCATAAGACTGATCTATACATAGTGTCTCTTTTGCTGTCTTGTACACAGGGTTATTGTTACCATCTTTCTAAATTCCTTGTCTTCAGTTTTTATAAAAATTAAAGTAGAAAAAGGAGACATATATACTAAGTTTTTCCAAAAAAATTTAAAATTTTCAATAATTGGCCAGAGGACCAAAAATTGTTTAGTATTTGATCCAACACTGACACACTAACTCATTCATCTACTCAAGAACGAATCATTTCATTTTTAAAAACAAGTCAATTTCAAAATTGCATCTGTAAATAGGTAAATCATCTAACTCTTGGGTGAATTCAGTACTATTAATGCCAAATTCAAGTGTGATGCATAAATTGAAAAGCAGTTTTAAGTTTATCAATATCAAAATATTCCCTTTAATCTTTTATTTTTTTGCAGCCAATTCATATAGTATTGGTGATAAAAATTAAAATCTCTATTTAGATATGTAATATAATTTCTAAAATCACCATTATTGGTGTGTATCAAGTTAAAATTGGTTCTTAACAGAAATCCTTTTACCTAACTAGGTCACAAATAAGCTTTTTTCCCCCTCTTATAGCTCTAAGTTAATTCTGACATTTTCAGTGCAGCATTGTGAGAGAATATAAATCACGAGGACACTTACTATCTTTGATTAAATAATTTTTATCAAGCGTTTTTAAAACTCAGATAATCTTGAATTGAAACCCTAGGGGGTATCAAATAGTGAGAACTCACATAACAGAAACCACTGTAATACAAGATCTGGCTTCACCCAACCACCAATAGCACCCTGTGCAGGATGCCTCCTCTAAACAATAAACAAAACAAACAAACCAAATCATCAGCAGACAGGATTACCACCTCACTCAGCCTTGCCTATCAGGGGGAAAATAAACAAATAAACAAAATTTCACACTATAAGAAGCTTATACAAACCACTGGACCAACCTGAGAGGGCAGAAACCAAAAGGAAGAAGAAATTCAACCTTGAAGCCTGGGAAAAGGAGACCTCAAACACAATAAGTTAAAAGAAAAAAGAAAAGGCAGAGAAACACTACACAAAAGAGAGAACAAACTATAAACACAGAAGTTCAAATAAATGATAAGGAAATAGGCAAACTACCTGAAAAAGAATTCAGAATAATGATAGTAAAGATGATCAAAGACCTTGAAAGCAAAAGGGAGAAAATGCAAGAATCAATTAACAAAGACATAGAAGAATTAAAGAATAAACATAGAGAGACAAACAACACAACTACTGCAATTAAAAATGCTCTAGAAGGAATTGACAGCAGAATATCTGAAGCAGAAGAATGAATCCATAAGCTGGAAGATAAAATGGTGGAAATAACTTCTGAAGAGTGGAATAAAGTAAAAAGAATGAAAAGAACAGAGGATAGTCCCAGAGACTTCTGGGACAATATCAAATGCACCAACATTCAAGTAATAGGGGTCCCAGAAGAAGAAGAGAAAAATAAAGGATATGAGAAAATTTTTCAAGAGATTATAGTTGAAAAGTTCCCCAATATGGAAAAGGAAATAGTCAATCAAGTCCAAGAGGCACAAAGAGTGCCATACAGGATAAACCTAAGGAGAAACACATCAAGACACATACTAATCAAACTAACAAAGACTAACACACACACAAAAAAAGAATATTAAAAGCAGCAAGGGAGAAGCAACAAGTGACATACAAGGGAAAACCCATACGTTTAATAGCTGATCTTTCAACAGAAAATCTGCTGGTCAGAGGGAGTGGCAGGATATATTTAAAGTACTGAAAGGGAAAAATTTACAACCAAGATTACTGTACCTGGCAAGGATCTCATTCAAAACTGATGGAGAAATCAAAAGCTTTCAGACAAACAAAAGTTAAGAGAATTCAGTACCACCAAATCAGCTTTACAACAAATGTTAAACAGACTTACATAGTTAAGAAATACAAGAGAAGAAAGAAGATCAACAAAATCAACCCCAAGCAGTTAAGAAAATGGCAATAGGGACATATATATCAATAATTACTTTAAGTGTAAATGGATTGAATGCACCAACCAAAAGACACAGGCTGGCTGAATGGTTAAAAAAACAAGACCTATATATATGCTGTCTACAAGAAACCCACTTTAGACTCAAGACACATATAGACTGAAAGTGAGAGGATAGAAAAATATATTCCATGCAAATGGGAAGCAAAAGAAAGCTGGAGTAGCAATCCTCATATCAGACAAAATAAACCTTAACATAAAGAAGATTACAAGAGATAAAGAAGGACACTACATAATGATCAAGGGATCAATCCAAGAGGAAGACATAAAACTTGTAAATATCTATGCATCCAACATAGGAGCACTTCAATACATAAGACAAACACTTATAGACATAAAAGTAGAAATTGACAGTAACACAATAACAGTAGGAGACTTTAACACCCCACTCACACCAATGGATAGGTCATCAAAACAGAAAATTAATAAGGAAATGCAATTTTGAAATGATACATTAGATGAGATGTATCTCATTGATATCTTCAGGACATTCCATCCAAATGCAGAAGAATACACCTTCCAAGTGCACATGGAACATTCTCTAGGGTAGACCACATTTTGGGTCACAAATCAAACCTCAGTAAATTTAAGAAAATTGAAATAATATCAAGCATCTTCTCCAACCACAACACTATGAGATGATATCAATTACAAGGAAAAAACTGTAAGAAACACAAACACATGCAGACTAAACAACATATTTCTAAATAACCAACAGGTTACTGAAGAAATAAAAAGGGAAATAAAAAAAATTTCTAGAAACAAATGGCAATGAAAACACAACAACTCAAAACCTATGGGATGCAGCAAAAGCAGTAATAAAAGAGAAATTTATAGCAATACAACCCTACTTCAAGAAACAAGAAAAAGATTGAATAAACAACCTAACTTTACACCTAAAACAACTGGAAAAAGAACAACAACAATGACAACAACAAAAAACCCAAAATTTGTAGAAGGAAATAAATCATAAAGATCCAAGCAGAAATAAATGAAAAAGAAATGAAAGAAACAATAGTAAAGATTAATAAAACTAAAAGTTGTTTCTTTGAAAAGATAAACAAAATTGACAAGCCAGACTCATCAAGAAAAAAAGAAGACTCAAATCAACAATATTAGAAATGAAAAAGGAGAGGGTACAACAGACAATGCTGAAATACAAAAGAGTATAAGAGACTATTATGAACAAGAGACTATATAACAATAAAATGGATAATGAAAAGTTCAATCTTCCAATACTGAACCAGGAAGAACTAGGAATTATGAACAACCGAATTACAAGCATGGAAATTGAAGCTGTGACCAAAAATCTCCCAAAAAACAAAAGTCCAGGGCCAGATGGCTTCACAGGAGAATTCTGTCAAACATTTAGAGAAGAGCTAATGCTTATCCTTCTAAAACTCTTTCAAAAAATTGCAGAGGAAGGAACACTTCCAAACTCATTTTACAAGGCCAGCATCACCCAGATACCAAAACCAGAACAAAGACAATACAAAAAAAGAAAACTACAGGCCAATATCACTGATGAAACTAAATGCAAAAATACTCAACAAAATTTTAGCAAACAGAATTTAGCAACACATCAAAAATGTCATACACCCTGATCAAGTTGGGTTTATTCCAGGAATGCAAAGATTCTTCAATATATGCAAATCAATTGATATGATATACCATAGTAACAATTTGAAAAATAAAAACCATATGATAATCTCAATAGATGCAGAAAATCTTTTGACAAAATCAGCACCCATTTCTGATTATAATTCTTAAAAAAAAATAGACATAAAAGGAACCTACCTCAACATAATAAAGGCCATATATGATAAGCCTACAGAAAACATTATTCTCAATGGTGAAAAACTGAAAGCATTCCCCCTAAGATCAGGAACAAGACAAAGTTGTCCACTTTTATCACTATTCTTCAGCATAGTTTTGGGAGTCCTTGCTACAGCAATCAGAAAAGGAAAAGAAATAAAAGGAATCCAGATTGGAAAAGAAGAAGTAAAGCTCTCACTGTTTGCAGATGACATGATACTATTCATAGAAAACCCTAAATATAGAATCAGAAATTTACTGTAGCTAATCAGTGAATTTAGCAAAGTTGCAGGATACAAAATCAATACACAGAAATCACTTGCATTTCTATATACTAACAAGAAAAATCAGATGAATCAATCCCATTCACCACTGCAATAAAAATAACATATCTAGGAATAAACTTACCTAAGGAGACAAAAGAACTGTACACAGAAAATTATAAGACACTGATGAAAGAAGTCAAAGATGACATAAACAGATGGAGAGATATTCCATGTTCCTGGGCAGGAAGAATCAATATTGTGAAAATGACTATACTACCAAATGCAATCTACCAATACAATGCAATCCCTATCAAATTACCAATGGCATTTTTCACAGACCTAGAACAAAAAATTTCACAATTCATATGGAAACACAAAAGACCCCGAATAGCCAAAGCAGTTTTGGGAAAGAAAAATGGAGCTGGAGGAATCAACCTTCCTGACTTCAGATTATACTACAAAGCTACAGTCATCAAGAGAGCATGGTACTGGCACAAAAACAGAAATAAAGACCAATGGGATAAGATAGAAAGCCCAGAAATAAACCCATGTACCTATGAGTATATTATTTTTGACAAAGGAGGCAGGAATATGCAATGGATCAAAGATAGCCTCTTCAATAAATGGTGCTGGGAACACTGGACAGGTACATGTAAAAGAATAAAATTAGAACACTTCCTGACACCATACACAAAGATAAACTCAAAATGGATTAAAGACCTAACTATAAGACGAGAAACTATAAAACTCTTAGAGGAGAACATAGGGAGAACAATCGATGACATAAATCAAAGCAAGATCCTCTATGACCCACCTCCTAGAGTCACAGAAATAAAAACAAAAGTAAATAAGTGGGACCTGATTAAACTTAAAACTTTTGCACAGTAAAGGAAACTACAAGGAAGGTGAAAAGACAACCCTTGGAATGGGAGAAAATAATAGCAAATGAAACAACTGACAAAGGATTAATTTCCAAAATATACAAGCAGCTCATACAGCTAAATACCAGAAAACCAAACAACCGAATCAAAAAGTGGAAGAAAGACCTAAACAGACACTTCTCCAAAGAAGACATACAGATTGCTAACAAACACATGAAAAGATGCTCAACATCACTCATTATTAGAGAAATGCAAATTAAAGCTACAATGAGATATCGCCTCACACTGGTTAGAATGGCCATCATCAAAAAGTCTACAAACAATAAATGCTGAAGAAGGTGTGAAGAAAAGGGAATGCTTTTCCACTGTTGGTGGGAATGTAAATTGATACAGCCAATATGGAAGATGGTATGGAGATTCCTTAAAAAACTAGGAATAAAACCACCATATGACCCAGCAATCCTACTCCTAGGCATATACCCTGAGGAAACCAGGGTCGAAAAAGACACATGCATCACATTGTTCATTGTAGCACAATTTATAATAGATAGAACATGGAAGCAACCTAGATGTCCATTGACAGATGAATGGATAAAGAAGTTGTGGTACATATACACAATGGAATATTACTCAGCCATAAAAGAGGAACACATTTGAGTCAGTTCTGACGAAGTGGATGAACCTAGAACCTGTTATACAGAGTGAAGTAAGACAGAAAGAGAAAGATAAATATTGTATTCTAAAGCATCACTAGGAACAAAGCTAGTGGAGGTGATGGAATTCCAGTTGAGCTATTTCAAGTCCTGAAAGATGATGCTGTGAAAAGCTGCACTCACTATGCCAGCAAATTTGGAAAATTCAGCAGTGGCCACAGGAATGGAAAAGATGAGTTTTCATTACAATCCCAAAAAAAGGCAATGCCAAAGAATGCTCAAACTACCACACAATTGCACTCATCTCACATGCTGGTAAAGTAATGCTCAAAATTCTCCAAGCCAGGCTTCAGCAATACGTGAACTGTGAATTTCCTGATGTTCAAGCTGGTTTTAGAAAAGGCAGAGGAACCAGAGATCAAATTGCCAACATCCGCTGGATCATGGAAAAAGCAAGAAAGTTCCAGAAAAACATCTATTTCTGCTTTATTGACTGTGCCAAAGCCTTTGACTGTGTGGATCACAATAAACTGTGGAAAATTCTGAAAGAGACGGGAATACCAGACCGCCTGACCTGCCTCTTGAGAAATTTGTATACAGGTCAGGAAGCAACAGTTAGAACTGAACATGGAACAACAGACTGGTTCCAAATAGGAAAAGGTGTATGTCAAGTCTGTATATTGTCACCCTGCTTATTTAACTTCTATGCAGAGTACATCATGAGAAATGCTGGACTGGAAGAAGCACAAGCTGGAATCAAGATTGCCAGGAGAAATATCAATAACCTCAGATATGCAGATGACACCACCCTTATGGCAGAAAGTGAAGAGGAACTCAAAAGCCTCTTGATGAAAGTGAAAGTGGAGAGTGAAAATGTTGGCTTAAAGCTCAACATTCAGAAAACAAAGATCATGGCATCCGGTCCCATCACTTCCTGGAAAATAGAGGGGAAACAGTGGAAACAGTGTCAGACTTTATTTTTCTGGGCTCCAAAATCACTGCAGATGGTGACTGCAGCCTTGAAATTAAAAAACACTTACTCCTTGGAAGGAAAGTTATGATCAACCTAGATAGCATATTGAAAAGCAGAGACATTACTTTGCCAACAAAGGTCCGGCTAGTCAAGGCTATGGTTTTTCCTGTGGTCATGTATGGATGTGAGAGTTGGACTGTGAAGAAGGCTGAGCACGGAAGAATTGATGCCTTTGAACTGTGGTGTTGGAGAAGACTCTTGAGAGTCCCTTGGACTGCAAGGAGATCCAACCAGTCCATTCTGAAGGAGATCAGCCCTGGGATTTCTTTGGAAGGAATGATGCTAAAGCTGAAACTCCAGTACTTTGGCCACCTCATGCGAAGAGTTGACTCATTGGAAAAGACTGTGATGCTGGGAGGGATTGGGGGCAGGAGGAGAAGGGGACAACAGGGGATGAGATGGCTGGATGGCATCACTGACTTGATGGACGTTGAGTCTGAATGAATTCCGGGAGCTTGTGATGGACAGGGAGGCCTGGCATGCTGCTATTCATGGGGTCGCAAAGAGTGGGACACGACTGAGCGACTGAACCGAAGTTAATGCACATATACGGAATCTAGACAAATGGTACTGAAGAATTTATTCATAGGGCAGCAATGGAGGAAAAAAAAAGCATTTTTAAAACTCAGATAATCTTGATTTTTCATTAATAATAGATTAAATTTGTGTAAAGTAGTTATACCATCACCAAGGAGTATTGGAAAATAACTAAGTAAATTCATTCATTGAATTCAATATCTTTTAGTCTTTCATCAATTGTGTAAATTATTCACTATGAATGGTTTTAACAACTGTACCCATGATATTTTCCACAGAATCTACTCCAGAAAACTAAATGGAAATATTTTCAATATTTAGTAGAGTGGAGGAAATCAATAAGGGGAAAATCAGCCTTTTGTTTTAAAATTCCAATCAATCAAGATTAATATCTCACATGACTGGAGTATAGCTCATTGAAGTAGCAACTAAGTAGTGTTTTCACATTTAGCTGATATTCTGTGATAAATGTAAATTTAAACAGAAGTCTGTGCAAGAGTTCGATATTACTGTTTTTACTGATTTCAGTAACATGTTTACTAGTAAATTTAAAAGGCCTTAGACACAAAACACACCAAATGTCATAATTTCACATTATCTCTTACTTTGCAATATTCACCTAAAGCTATAGAGTGTACTTAACATTTTTCAAAATTTGAATAAATTGATCTTTGATGTACTTAGAAAGTTAAATGAATTTACATATTTTTAAAAGATCCTATATTCTAAAACTAATTGTTTGGTAGCTTAAGTGAAGATTGTTACTGTAAAATATCTTTAATAGTTTTTTTATTTCACTAGCTTCTAACAAAATTTCTAACAAAAACAATCATTATTTGTATTTTTTCATTATTTTTTCAAGAATCTAAGCTACTTTAAAGTTTGCCAAACCTACAAGCTTAGATTCTGTTTAAAAAAAGTTTAAAATATTCTTGTGGATGTTTAAATTGTAATATCAAGTGATTAATCTCACATATTATGTTTTGGCTATTTAGAGGAAACATCTTATCAAATGTGCTATGTATATACAGACAAGGTCTCTTCACATTCCCCACTTTATTGTCTTTAAAACTCTTTTTTTTTTTTTTTCTCTCACACAGGCCATAAACACCTTTTTGTTTTACTCTGCTGCAAAAAATTCAAAATTGCCATTTACTCTAACATTAATTCATATCTTGTTGAGGTATTCCAATCATAGAACTAGTTTGTGCATCTCCAAGAAATACTGCAACAAATATATGCCTTCATTTTAAATTTTAAAAATTGCCCATACTTAATTTTAACCTGAGATAATTTATATTAAAATTATAACTATTTTAAGTTAATTACCAATTATGACTTAAACAGATAACACTGTGTTTTGTTTTATCTGTATAACATATTCAAATAGGCACATAATCATATTATATTTATGCCTAGAAAAATCATTCAAGTTAAATCAATCCAATAGCACAGAATAGATGAAAGGTTTATGTTTATACATAATGGTAAAATGAGATTTTCACCAATTATCAAACTACAACAAAATATCTTGCATGATACAATAAAGTAAAAGTTAGTATTATAAAAATAATAAAATTTTCTCAGTAAGAAATATTTTATATGCTTCAGCTTTAAAGTATAAATTGATTAAAGATAAATAATATTAAAAACTCACTTCCTCAGGTGCATTAGCCCCATTATAAGTGTTCACTTGCCATGTGTGTCTAGTGGGTACAATATTACACAGGCCTAAACTGAAACTCCTAGCATGTGTGAAAGAAAGGGATATAGTTTGGAAGAAATGCTTCTTTAAGAAGCAATATAAAGAAACAGAGGTAATAACAAGAAGTGATACTGTCCATACTATCAAAGCAAGTTGTGCTTTAACTCAGAGGAGACTGGTGACAAATATATGCCAATTGTTCAGATAGAAGAACTAGACAATCAGACCTTGATATTGCTAATATCTGCCATAGTAACTACAAGTTCACTGTGAATCATAGTAGTAACTTGTATCCCTCTGTGTTTCCTAGGGGGATATGCTAGACTAACAAATAGCCAATATGTACATATATCTGTATTTGAAAATTTTTAGATTAGCCATGTGAATCATGATCTTTTGAATTTTATGAATTTAGGCAGGTTGAATTAACCTAAGCGATTCTGAAACTGATGTAAAATGCAAACTAAGCTGTAAATTATGTGTTGCTGTAAATAACCAAGGGAAGTGCTATATTATTTGCCAATTTGCTGCCACCAGCTATTTTATGAGAATAATCTGATTGCTCAGTGTCTTTTCATAGTTTCAGGTCCAATCAAAAACCTTTAATAGTTTTGTGAATAATTGTCTAGCAATGTTCTTATTTTTTTCAAGAGCTTTAAAATGTTCTTTACTATTGTTGCAATTTGGAGAAGAGACTATTTTATTAATCTGCTATTAAATATTTAACAATGTTACCCCTTCCCTCCCTCTCCTCAGATCCCGCTCCTCCATCCCATCTCTCTAGGTCATCATAGAGAGCCAGGCTGGGTTGCCTGTGCTATATAGCTTCCCACTGCTGCTGCTGCTGCTAAGTCGCTTCAGTCGTGTCTGACTCTGTGCGACCCCATAGACGGCAGCCCACCAGGCTCCTCCGTCCCTGGGATTCTCCAGGCAAGAATACTGGAGTGGGTTGCCATTTCCTTCTCCAATGAATGAAAGTGAAAGGTGAAAGTGAAGTCGCTCAGTCGTGCCCGACTCTTGGCGACCCCATGGACTGCAGCCTATCAGGCTCCTCCATCCATGGGATTTTCTTACTAGCTCTCTGTTTTATACATCGTAGTGTATATTTGTCAGTGCTACTTTCTCAATTCGTCCCACCCTTTTGTTCCTCTGCTGTTTCCACGAGTCCATTCTCTACATCTGTGTCTCTATTCCTGCCCTGCAAATAGGTTCATCAGTACCATTTTTCTAGATTTCATATACATGTGTTAATACACAATATGTGTTTTTCTCTTTCTTACTTCATATTGTTTAATAGGCTTTAGGTTCATCCACCTCATCTCTGTTCTTTAAAATATCTCTGTTCTATTTTCACAGTTGGTAATTTTCATTTGTAGAAAATATGGCTTGAAATTTGTTCGAATAATTGCAAAATTTTTTACAAAGCTCAGCATCTCTCCTCTGTCCTCTGTCAAATTTAGGATCATCCCTCTGTCCTACCTATCATGACTTGATTATGCTGCTATTTTTGATAGTCAGTATCTAATGCTGTCACTTATTTCTTCATTTTTTGATATCACAGCATTAGGCCATATTTCATGCATTCTCTCTACAAGTTTCTAATTCCTAAAACAAGATATGAAGAACTTTAAGAATGAATAAATATTGCTATGTGTATTATTTGTAATGAGCAAATAATATTTTAGCAACTAATTCATAATCAATTGGCATGAAAGATATATTTAAACAGACCACATTTTTTTCAGAATGTTAGCTATTACAAAATCTTTTAGTTTTCAGATGAATGCTGTGAAAATGTGTTTATTTCCAGTAAATCATGTTATTTAGGAACAATATTATGGCCTCTTTCTTTATATTGTATTCATCTGCCTTACTGAACTCCTGGTTAAGTTCTGAGATATTTGTATATTCATTGGCATTTCTAAAGCAAAGAAAAAAAAAGTTTTTAGGAATCAGTGTCTACAATTATGGGTTTTCATGATCACCTTCAAGTCCAGTGAATCATTAGTGGGTCCACAGGGTTTAACAGCAAGTAGAAGTCATGGCTTAATTTCATTATCCCATGGACAAAGGAGCCTAGCAGGGTACAGTCCATGGGTTCGCAAGAGTCAGAGATGACTCAGGGACTAAACCACCACCAATTTCATTATAGCAAATGTTGCTGAGTTAAAAGTAATTAGAAAAATATATGTATTAAGCAAAGTTCATAGATGGAAGCTGCAGACTACTGAGTCTCTCCTATTTGGCTCTACAGAGAATGTATTCTCTGCCAGAAAATTTATAGTTTTAGTGCACAAATCTTAAACTTCTTTTGATAAATTTATTAAGTATTTTATCCATTCCAATGCTATTGTAAATGAACTTTTTCTAGATTTCATTTTAGACTTTTCATTAATGTATAAAAATGAAACTGATATATCCATCTTGCAATCTACAACCTTGCTGAAATCACTTATTACTAAGACTGTTTCAGAGCTTACTGACTGACTCAGTAGTTGAGTGTTTTTGTGGATCCCTCAGAACTTTTTTTCATACAATACCAAAACATCTATGAATATAGATAATTGTATTTCTTCTTTTACATGCTGGGCCCCTTGAATTTGTTCCTTGGCTTATTATGCTGGTAAGAGTATCTTGTACAATAGTAAATGGAAGTAGAAAGACTGGGTACCCTTGTCTTGTTCCTGATATTAAGGGGAAAGCATTCTTTTTTTTTTTTTTTTTTTACCATGGTGAGTGATGTTAGCGACAGGCTTTACACAGATGTCTTTCATTAAGCTGAGGAAATTCTATTCCAATCTTAATTGTTGAGATGTTTTTATCAAGAAAAATGTTAGATTTCATTAAGTACCTTTTATTTGTTTACTGGCATTATCACATTTTTGTGTCTATTCTAATAATATGGTGCACCACAGAGACTTGTTTTCATAAAATAAATGAATCTTACATTCCTTAGATAAATAGCACTAGACATAGTATATTTATTTATACATTCATAGGCTCCATTTTGGTTTCTATAATTTTAGTGGAATTACACGTGTGCCCGGGAGAAGGCAATGGCACCCCACTCCAGTACTCTTGCCTGGAAAATCCCATGGACGGAGGAGCCTGGTGCGCTGCAGTCCATGGGGTCGCTAGGAGTCGGACACGACTGAGAGACTTCACTTTATTTTTTCACTTTCATGCATTGGAGAAGGAAATGGCAATCCACTCCAGTGTTCTTGCCTGGAGAATCCCAGGGATGGGGGAGCCTGGTGGGCTGCCTCTATGGGGTTGCACAGAGTCAGACATGACTGAAGTGACTTAGCAGCAGCAGCAGCAGCAGCAGCTTTCCATTAATAGTCTTATCACTCTGCTTTTCTATGGAGTTCACATTCCATAAATTTTCGATCATAATCCAAAGTCCACAGATAATTTTTCTTTTATCTTGGCATATATAATATTTTAATGTATTTATATAATTAATATTAATTTAACATATGTATTCAAAAATTTTATTTGATTTAGTCACTAAGTTGTGTCTGACTCTTGTGACCCCATGGACTGCAGGCTGCCAGGATCCTCTCTCCATGAGATTTTCCAAGGCAAGAATACTGTAGTGGATTGCTATTTCCTTTCCCAGGGGATCTTCCTGACCCAGGGATAGAGCCTGGGTCTCCTGCATTGAGGGGGATTCTTTAACAACTGAACGACCAGGGAAGCCCTGGTGTTAAATTTTCAGATTTATTATCTTGTCTTTCATTTTGCAAAGCTGTACAGATTTTCAATAAGTTGTTAGAAGTTCCAAATGTACAACGGCTGTTTGTCCCCTCTGCTCTTTTAAAGGACTCTATTTGAAGGTCTTTAAGAGACATTGTGGTGTTTTCCTTGGCTCGAGTTCCTATGCAGAAGTTATTTCAGTGTGCATTCTTATATTTTACCTTTCTTTCCTTCGTTTTTACATTGTTATTGGTCACACACACCTTTGTTCATATTCTGACCATAAAAGCACTGCTTCCTTTTTCTATTGCTTCCTTGAGAGCAGTCAAATCTGGGAGACTATCCTTGTATTTTTGCATATGTCTTTCCTGAAATTTAAAATATAAAGTGATCCTTTCATACCTTCCCAATATGTTCTGGTGATAGCCATAATTCTCTTAAAATAATCACTTTATTCCTTCAGCTAAGCAATTAGCTTTTAAAATTTTGTCATTATTCTCCCAACATTCTCATTTTGACAATAAGATTGTATCATATATTCTAACCCTTCCAGTTTATCTTTGAAATTCTGGGGAAACCATTATTAGAGACAGAGTGTTTCAAATATACAGATTGTTAAAATTGTCTTATTAGGAAATTCACTATGTTCATCTAAATTACTGTTTATACTGACATTTTAAAAATTTATTTACATAATCAAGTGCTAATGCTCAGAGTGACAAAACCTCTGAAATATAGTTATATCCAGTCTTATGTAATTATCAACTTTAATCCATGTTCTTTTATAGTAAGCCTCACAAGTTCATATACAGCTTCTCTGTACTTGGCTCCTTTTGCTCTGAATACAGATTAAAACATCATCAAGGAGAATGAAATATTGACACCCAGTTTAATATGGGCTCCCTCGGTCTGAACATCATTTAAAGCTACAACTTCACTAATGATTGTAGAATATATAGAACCCAGACTCAATGTTATTGACTGCAAGTCTGGCTTAAAAACACAGGAAAATAGAGAGAGAGAAAAAAAAAAAAAAAGAATTATCTTCCTTCTAAAACAACAGGCTGTTCGCTTCCCAGGTAGTGTTAGTGGTAAAGAACCTGCCTGCCAATACAGGAGACTTAAGAGACTTGGGTTCCATCCTGGGTCAGGAAGATCGCCTGGGGGAGGAAATGGCAACCAACTCCAGTATTCTTGCCAGGAAAACTCCATGGACAGAGGAGCCTGGTGGGCTGCAGTCCATGGGGTCGCAAAGAGTGACTTAGCACTCACAAACAACAACTGCATGTAGATAAAACCACTGTAAGGTGTAATGACCATGATCAAAACTCAAATTACCTTCAAATCAATATGAAAAGCTTTCATTTTTACTTACCAATTTTGTACTTTTACTTACCAATAACTTTTACTTACCAATAATGTACCATATAGTGAAATACTTGAATATCATTTAATCCTCTTCTTAATCTTTTGACAGTTGGTTAGATAAACTAATCAGGCATTTTGTGTGTGTGCATGCTTAGTTGTTCAGTTGTGTCTGACTCTTTGGTTAGACAAACTAATCAGGCAAATAGAGTTCAAAACAGTCCGTATCTTACTGATAAAGCTCTTTCAAGGATGTGGTTTCCAGTCAAGCCCAACCTCTAAGACTTTACCCTTGAAATAAACATTCTTAGCCACATTGTTACTGATATATTTAGACAAATCACTGAGCTTTTCCTTGGGGACAGACTTCATAACATACATAGGCAAAGTCAAAGAAAGAGACAAAGTTAAGAGGGAGACAGAAAGAAGGTAGGAGGCAGAGGGAGAATATCTGCAAAACATGATTATAAATCCTCCTAGTTACATATGCTAGTCGTCCACCAGTGTCTCTTCCCTTTATTTCTGTCTTCTATCAACTAGTGTTACTAATGAAAAGTTCAATACCATTATAATTTTTACCTATGGGAGTGATTCATTAAATTTTCTTTCTGAAAGTTTAAATGAATTCTTCACCCATGATGTTCAGAATTTTTTATTATAGAATTTTTAGAACTGGATTTCCTATGATTCATTTTGCTTATAGCTTTGCATGTCTTTTCAAGATGAATATTTTTCATCTTTATAAATTTTGCTTCTACACAATGTATTTGTTTTCTCTACTACAGTTGCTGTTCATTCTAGATCATGTTCAACATATGTTGCATCTTCCTGATGTATTTTTCATGTGTTACCTTTGTACTCATGCTTTATAAATGTATTAATTACAGTTATCCTAAATATTGTATTATTTGCTTCATGATTAGCTTTACATGCATTTTTAAGTTTAAAATATATTTCTCACCATGAGAATTTTCCTCACAAATTTGGTGATTTTCATATGGGAGCTTCATATGTAAGAAAGCTCATTCACCAAGATCTTTGTTGCCTGGCTCTTGTGATCCTTAACAAGGTAGAAATATGGCATCCAGCATTGTGCCTTTTGGGTGTGGGGATATCTGCTCTACCTAAGTCAGTAAACTGAAGTCTGATAATACCCTGACCTCTGCTTCAGGCATTAACATTTTCTGCTTTAGCCTCTAGCTAAAGCCATTGGTGCCCATAGAAAACTACTGCCTGCTCATCTATTACCCAAATATATAACCCTGGGTTCTAAGGCATTCAGACTGCTTCCATCTTCTTAGTAGTCTACTTTAGAATGTGTTTTTGGTTATAGTATTCTCAGGTTGTGTTTTATAAACCATCTAGTTTGCCTACTTTCTATCTGTGATAATTAATTTCATATACCAACTTGATTAGACTATAGATTCCAAGAAGTTTGGTCAAACACTACTCTGGGGATTTCTCTGAGGGTGTTTTTGGATGAGTTTAACACTGAAATCAATAGACTGAGTAAAGCAGATTTCCCTCCAAATGTGGGTGGGCTCCATCTAATCAGTTTAAAGCCTGAATAGAAAAAAAGACTGATCTTCCCCCAAATAACAGGAAACTTTTCCTGCCTGATTGCCTTCCAAAATTTTTTTTAATAAATAAAAAACGTCATTTTTAAAAAATTTCTACAGAATGAACTGAATTAGCTTTTACTGCATCTCAAATCTTTAGGCCTTCAGACTAAAACTGCACCACTAGTTCTCATAGATTTCCAGTTAGCCAGCTTATGACTTGTCAGCCTCCATAAACTAATGAGCCAATTCTTATTCATATATATACTTTCATTCTGTTGGTTCTGTTTATTTGGACAACTCTGGCTAAATGCACTATCTAATAAGACTCTAAAATGTCTTTTTTAGTGAGAGCACAAAACTCTTCTGTCCATGGGATTCTCCAGGGAAGAATATTGGAGTGGGTTGTCATTCCCTTGTCCAGTGAATCTTCCTGACCCAGGGATCAAGACCAGGTCTCCTGCATTGCAGGCACAGTCATTACCATCTGAGCCACCAGGGAAGCCCCTTTTTTGTCTAACAAGATTACAAATTATTTCCTTATTCACTTTGTTCTTACATGTCTGATTCTATTTCTCTGTTTGTTTTTTTTTTCATTTAAAAACATTATTTATTTATTTTTTTCATTTGGAGTAGTTGAGAAGGTAAATTAGTCTTTTAGGCTATTTTACTTATCTAACTTTTTAATTTTTTCAATCAAAATTCATGCTTTCACCTTATTTAAAAAGAGTCATGATACTTAATGCATTTTGACTTTTTTTCTGTATACATCGATATATGCTTTTTCTACTTCTGTGCAACTTTACATATTTATTTGAGACTTCCTTTTTCTTCCTCATTTCCTTGCCCTTTGAGTTTTCTTTTTCAAGCCTCTTTTAAATACAGTTCCTTGTCACTCTTTTCAAAAATTTTCCTACTTAAGGATCTTAGTTTACATGTACCATATGTATATTCTTTCTATGACTTATAGTATCTTCTAAAGTTGAACCCTCTTGCTGTCATTCATTTAGGATCCTACCAGTTTTATATCCCTCACAATAATCATCCTCAGTAGGATGATGTACAGACTTGTCTTACAATAATTTAAAAATGAGTGCTTTCAAAGAATTTGAATTTCTAAATTCATATATTCAGTATTTACAGAGAGTTCACCTTACATCAGGTATACACACTTTATAGTTTGGTTTTAACAATTCCTTATGTTTTCTCTATCCATTATTATTGCTTTATTTATCTTGTTGTTTGAAGAGGGTGGTTGCTACGACTAGTGTGTTCTCTTGGCAAAACTCTGAGCCTTTTCCCTGCTTCATTTTGTACTCCAAAGCCAAGAGAACACTACACATGGACATCACCAAATGGTCAATATCAAAATCAGATTGATTATATTCTTTGCAGCCAAAGATGGAGAAGCTCTATACAGTCAACAACAACAATAACAACAAAAAAACCGGGAGCTGACTGTAGCACAGGTCATGAACTTTTTTATTGACAAATTCAGACTTAAATTGACGAAAGTAGAGAAAACCATCAGACCATCAATTATGACCTAAATCAAATTCCTTACAATTATACAGTGGAATTAATAAATAGATTCAAGGGATTAGATCTGATAGAGCACCTGAAGAACTATGGACAGAGGTTCATGACATTGTACAGGAGACAGTGATCAGACCATCTCTAAGAAAAAGAAATGCAAAAAGGCAAAATGGTTCTCTGAGGAGACCTTAAAAATAGCTGAGGAAAGAAGAGAAGTGAAAAGCAAAGGAGTAAAGGAAAGATATACCCATTTGAATACAGAGTTCCAAAGAAGAGCAAAGAGAGATAAGAAAGCCTTCCTCAGTGATCAGTGCAAAGAAATAGAGGAAAACAACAGAAAACAATAGAGATCTTGTCAAGAAAATGAGAGATACCAAGGGAAAGTTTCATGCAAAGACAGGCGCAATAAAGGACAAAAATGGTATGGACCTAACAGAAGCAGAAGATATTAAGAGGAGATGGCAAGAATACACTGAGTGAGTGAAGTCACTCAGTCATGTCCGACTCTTTGCAACCCCACGGACTGACTGTAGCCTACCAGGCTCCTCCATCCATAGGATTTCCAGGCAAGAATACACAGAAGAACTATACAGAAAAGATCTTCATGACCCAGATAACCATGATGGTATGATCGCTCACCTAGAGCCAGACATCCTGGAATGTGAAACCAAGCATCGTTACAAACAAAGCTAGTGGAGGTGATGGAATTTCAGTTGAGCTATTTCAAATCCTAAAAGATAATGCTGTGAAAGTGCTGTATTCAATATGCCAGAAAATTTGGAAAAACTCAGCAGTGGCCACAGGACTGGAAAAGGTCAATTTTTATTCCAATCCCAAAGAAGGTCAATGCCAAAGAATGTTCATACTACTGCACAATCGCAGTCATCTCACACACTAGCAAAGTAATACTCAATATTCTCCAACTCAGGCTTCAACAGTATGTGAACAGTGAATTTCCTGATGTTTATGCCAGATTTAGAAAAGACAGAGGAACCATAGATCAAATTACCAACATCATTTGGATCATAGAAAAAGCAAGAGAATTCCACAAAAACATCTACTTCTCTTTTATTGAATATGCCAAGGCCTTTGACTGTGTGGATCACAACAAACAGTAAAATTCTTAAAGATACGGGAATACCAGACCACCTTACCTGCCTCCTGAGAAACCTGTATGCAGGTCACAAAGCAACAGTTAAAATTGGACATAGAACATCAGACTGGTTCCAAATTGGGAAAGGAGTATGTCAAGGCTGTATACTGTTACCCTGCTTATTTAACTTACATGCAGAGTATATCAGGCAAAATGCCAGACTGGATGAGGCACAAGCTGGAATCAAGATTGCTGGGAAAAATGTTAACCTCAGATACTCAGATGACACCACCCTTATGGCAGGAAGTGAAGAGGAACTAAAGAGCCTCTTGAAGAAAGTGAAAGAGGAGACTGAAAAAGCTGGCTTAAAACTCAACATTCAAAAAAATAAGATGATGGCATCTGGTCCCATCACTTCATGGCAAATAGATGGGGAAACAGTGGAAACAGTGACATATTTTATTTTCTTGGGCTCCAAAATCACTGCAGTTGGTGACTGCAGCCATGAAATTAAAAGATATTTGCTCCTTGGAACAAAAGCCATAACTCTTTAACTGAGTTGTTTAACAGTTGTTAAAGAGTTTGCTCAGGAGACTGGGGGAGCTGGGTCTTAGTGGACAGGGGTCTAAAGTACACTGGAATTTACTGAAAACTTGTTTGTAAAGATGATTACTTATTGCAATTTTCCTACAAAAATATATTTTGGAAAGTTGTATACTGTCAACTAAAGTGCTTTTGTCTAAAGAAAAAAAAAAGCTATGACTAACCTAGACAGTATATTAAAAAGCAGAGACATTACTTTGCTGACAAAGATTGGTGTAGTCAGAGCTATGGTTTTTCCAGCAGTCATGTAAGGATGTGAGAATTGGACCATAAACAAAGCTGAGCACGAAAGAATTGATGCTTTTGAATTGTGATGTTGGAGTAGACTCTTGAGAGTCCCTTGCACTGCAAAGAGATCCAACCAGTGAATCCTAAAGGAAACCAGTCCTGAATATTCATCGGAAGGACTGATCCTGAAGCTGAAACTCCAATACTTTGGCCATCTGATGCGAAGAACTAACTCATTGGAAAAGACCCTGATGCTGGGAAAGATTGAAGGTAGTTGGAGAGGGGGACAACAGAAGATGAGGTGGTTGGATGGCATTACCTACTCGATGGACATGAGTTTGAGCATGCTCCAAGAGTTAGTGATGGACAGGAAAGCCTGGGGTGCTGCATTCCTTGGTGTCAGAAAGAGTCGGACACAACTGTGCGACTGAACTGAACTGACTGATTTATCTTGTTAACAGAAATGGTGGTAGAAGTTAGCAGAAAGCTTTGAAAAAAATAAGGGGAGAGGAATATTCTAATAAAGCCATTGGTTTCTAATTAAATATTTTTCTTGATTTACAGTATGATGAAAGTGAAAAGGAAATGTTTAGTTATTTCCATCACAGTTTATATATATATTATTTTCCAAGAATGTTATTTCTTATTTGTGTTTTCTTCTGTTGGTCTATTCCTGAATGAATTATATAGTATATATTTTAAATAAAATAGTTTATTATATATTATAGCTGCTTATATTGATGGGATTCCCTGGTGGCTCAGACGGTAAAGCATCTGCCTGCAATGCAGGAGACCTGGGTTCGATCCCTGGGTAGGGAAGATCCCTTGGAGAAGAAAATGGCAACCCACTCCAGTACTCTGGCCTGGAAAATTCCATGGATGGAGAAGCCTGGTAGGCTATAGTCCAGGGAATCAGACATGATTGAATCACTTCACTGGCTATTCCATAGCTGTTAATTACTGCACATGTAATTTAATTGGTAGAATTGAAGTCGTCAGGCATTACACTATTTGTGAAAATACAGACAAGAAAAAAAAAATTTTCTGGTATCCTATTATTCACCAAATGTCAGTAACTGGCTTAAAATTTAGATTTAGCTGATATCCTGAGTTATAGTGACTTATATTTTAAAGACACTTTACATATCTACTTTTAGATCCCCTCATGAACTAGAGACAATGCTATTAATTGAGCTAAATATTTCAATTTCCTCCTCAGAATACAGAAAGTTTTTATCTTTAAATCAAGTAGGAGTTATATGACCAAGACTGTTCAATGAAGTAGTGCCAAAAGCAATATTTTCTACTGGGTGAACTGAGTCTGGGTGAACTGCGGGAGTTGGTGATGGACAGGGAGGCCTGGCGTGCTGCGGTTCATGGGGTCACAAAGAGTCGGACACGACTGAGTGACTGATCTGATCTGATCTGGAAAGGAGAAACTGAACTGCTTTAGGCTGTGATATGAGCAATAAATCCAGAGAGACCTTGGAATTGTTCATTAGAACAGTTAGTCTAACAGTTAGTCTAACAAAGCCTAAGTCCAAAACGTGTAACACTGGCATAGGATCTTTGTGGAACACAGTGCTTAAAAGGAAAACATGATGCAATAACAAAATAATTTTGAAGTTTTATATATATATATATATATATATATATATATATATATATATATATAATAACTTGGGGTTATATATAATATATACATAATCAGTTGGAAGTTACATTACATGACTGCTGGGCAAGCACAGAAGAAATCATCTCATCTCAAGTTGGTCTCAAAATTATTAATATACAATGCTGTAATTCAGCAATTTATGCAGACATATATTTGAATTCTTGTCCACATGTCCCATTGTTAATGCTTCTATTCAGCAGGTCCTGCCTATATTCAGTAAACCTAACCCTTGCCTCTTTTAGCTTTTCTCTTCTATAGTTTTCTCATTTTGCTTCCTCAATAT
The DNA here is from genome assembly GCF_029378745.1 of Bos indicus. Lineage (NCBI taxonomy): Eukaryota > Metazoa > Chordata > Mammalia > Artiodactyla > Bovidae > Bos > Bos indicus. The sequence goes on from NC_091767.1 coordinate 32,962,116, forward strand.
ATTCCTATTTAGACTTCCCATCAGATCAGATCAGATCAGTCACTCAGTCGTGTCTGACTCTTTGTGACCCCATGAATCGCAGCACGCCAGGCCTCCCTGTCCATCACCAACTCCCGGAGTTCACTCAGACTCATGTCCATCGAGTCAGTGATGCCATGCAGCCATCTCATCCTCTGTCGTCCCCTTCTCCTCCTTCCCCCAATCCCTCCCAGCATCACAGTCTTTTCCAATGAGTCAACTCTTCCCATGAGGTGACCAAAGTACTGGAGTTTCAGCTTTAGCATCATTCCTTCCAAAGAAATCCCAGGGCTGATCTCCTTCAGAATGGACTGGTTGGAACTCCTTGCAGGCCAAGGGACTCTCAAGAGTCTTCTCCAACACCACAGTTCAAAAGCATCAATTCTTTGGTGCTCAGCTTTCTTCAAAGTCCAACTCTCACATCCATATATGATCACAGGGAAAACCATATCCTTGACTAGATGAACCTTTGTTGGCAAAGTAATGTCTCTGCTTTTGAATATGCTATCTAGGTTGGTCATGACTTTCCTTCCAAGGAGTAAGCATCTTTTAATTTCATGGCTGCAGTCACCATCTGCAGTGATTTTGGAGCCCAGAAAAATACAGTCTGACACTGTTCCCACTGTTTCCCCATCTATTTCCCATGAAGTGGTGGAACCGGTTGCCATGATCTTCATTTTCTGAATGTTGAGCTTTAAGCCAACTGTTTCACTCTCCACTTTCACTTTCATCAAGAGGCTTTTTAGTTCCTCTTCACTTTCTGCCATAAGGGTGGTGTCATCTGCATATCTGAGGTTATTGATATTTCTCCCGGCAATCTTGATTTCAGCTTGTGTTTCTTCCAGCCCAGTGTTTCTCATGATGTACTCTGCATATAAGTTAAATAAACAGGGTGACAATATAATATACAGCCTTGACGTATACTCCTTTTCCTATTTGGAACCAGTCCGTTGTTCCATGTCCAGTTCTAACTGTTGCTTCCTGACCTGCATACAGATTTCTCAAGAGGCAGATAAGGTGGTCTGGCAAAAAAGCAAAACGGCTGTCTAGGGAGGCCTTACAAATAGCTGTGAAAAGAAGAGAAGCAAAAAGCAAAGGAGAAAAAGAAAGATATAAACATCTGAATGCAGACTTCCAAAGAATAGCAAGAAGAGATAAGAAAGCCTTCTCCAGCAGTCAATGCAAAGAAATAGAGGAAAACAACAGAATGGGAAAGACTAGAGATCTCTTCAAGAAAATCTGAGATACCAAAGGAAAATTTCATGCAAAGATGGGCTTGATAAAGGACAGAAATGGTATGGACCTAACAGAAGCAGAAGATATTAAGAAGAGATGGCAAGAATACACAGAAGAACTATACAAAAAAGATCTTCACAACCCAGATAATCACGATGGTGTGATCACTGACCTAGAGCCAGACATCCTGGAATGTGAAGTCAAGTGGGCCTTAGAAAGCATCTCTATGAACAAAGCTAGTGAAGGTAATAGAATTCCCGTTGAGCTATTCCAAATCCTGAAAGATGATGCTGTGAAAGTGCTGCACTCACTATGCCAGCAAATTTGGAAAACTCAGCAGTGGCCTCAGGACTGGAAAAGCTCAGTTTTCATTCCAATCCCAAAGAAAGGCAATGCCAAAGAACGCTCAAACTACCGCACAATTGCACTCATCGCACACACTAGTAAAGTAATGCTCAAAATTCTCCAAGCCAGGCTTCAGCAATATGTGAACCATGAACTTCCTGATGTTCAAGCTGGTTTTAGAAAAGACAGAGGAACCAGAGATCAAATTGCCAACATCCACTGGATCATGGAAAAAGCAAGAGACTTCCAGAAAAACATCTATTTCTGCTTTATTGACTATGCCAAAGCCTTTGACTGTGTGGATCACAATCAACTGTGCAAAATTCTGAAAGACTTCCCATAGGGTTCCAATTAAGGGCATTGTTGGATGGTGCCATTGAGATATTAACATTTTAACACATTTCACTAAGGCAAGATTTGCCATTGCTACATAAAGTAACAAAAGACAAGGTGTAGAGAGAAAGAATCATCTAAAACTGCAAAAAATATGGATTAATAGAATGAGCAACATATTACTTTTCTGTTATTAAATCTTTACTTTTTAAAAGTATGTCCTCTTTCTGGACTTCTTTGATGAAGAAATAAAGCTTTATTTCTACCCATTTATATTTAATTGTTAACAGGAAGCTTCAGAAAGAATTATGAAATTGCATAACACCCATTTCTTGCCTCTCACTTCTCATACTTGTACATATTTTATGAGCAAATGAAAGCCTCCTTAATAATGATGATAAGGTATATTTTGAAAAACTGTAGGCCAGGAGTCCCCAATCTCTGGGACCCAATGCCTGATTATTTGAGGTGGAGCTGTTATAATAAAAATAGAAATAAAATGCACAATAAGTGGGAGAAGGCACTGGCAACCCACTCCAGTACTGTTGCCTGGAAATGCCATGGACAAAGGAGCCTGGTAGGCTGCAGTCTATGGGGTTGCCAAGAGTCTGACACAACCTAACGACTTCACTTTCACTTTTCACTTTCATGCATTGGAGAAGGAAATGGCAACCCACTCCAGTGTTCTTGCCTGGAGAATCCCAGGGACAAGGGAGCCTGGTGGGCTGCTGTCTATGGGGTCGCACAGAGTTGGACACGACTGACGCGACTTAGCAGCAGCAGCACAATAACTGTCATGGGCTTGAATCATCCTGAAACTATTCCCTCACACCTAGTCCCTGGACAAATTGTCTTAAATAAAATAGGTCTCTGGTGCCAAAAAGGTTGGGGACCACTGCTTTAGGCCACATCATAACCATGATTCCACACGTAGGGAAAGTACTTAAGTTCCCTGATCTCAGATCTTAATTGGATAATATCAGTTCAGTTCAGTTCAGTCACTCAGTCGTGTCCGACTCTTTGCGACCCCATGAATCGCAGCACGCCAGGCCTCCCTATCCATCACCAACTCCCGGAGTTCACCCAGACTCACGTCCATCAAGTCAGTGATGCCATCCAGCCATCTCATCCTCTGTCGTCCCCTTCTCCTCCTGCCCCCAATCCCTCCCAGCATCACAGTCTTTTCCAATGAGTCAACTCTTCGCATGAGGTGGCCAAAGTACTGGAGTTTCAGCTTTAGCATCATTCCTTCCAAAGAAATCCCAGGGCTGATCTCCTTCAGAATGGACTGGTTGGATCTCCTTGCAGTCCAAGGGACTCTCAAGAGTCTTCTCCAACACCACAGTTCAAAAGCATCAATTCTTTGGTGCTCAGCCTTCTTCACAGTCCAACTCTCACATCCATACATGACCACAGGAAAAACCATAGCCTTGACTAGATGAACCTTTGTTGGCAAAGTAATGTCTCTGCTTCTGAATATGCTATCTAGGTTGATCATAACTTTCCTTCCAAGGAGTAAGCGTCTTTTAATTTCATGGCTGCAGTCACCATCTGCAGTGATTTTGGAGCCCAAAAAAATAAAGTCTGACACTGTTTCCCCTGTTTCCCCATCTATTTCCCATGAAGTGATGGGACCGGATGCCATGATCTTTGTTTTCTGAATGTTGAGCTTTAAGCCAACTTTTTCACTCTCCACTTTCACATTCATCAAGAGGCTTTTTAGTTCCTCTTCACTTTCTGCCATAAGGGTGGTGTAGTCTGCATATCTGAGGTTATTGATATTTCTCCCGGCAATCTTGATTCCAGCTTGTGTTTCTTCCAGTCCAGCGTTACTCATGATGTACTCTGCATAAAAGTTAAATAAACAGGGTAACAATATACAGCCTTGACGTACTCTTTTTCCTATTTGCAACCAGTCCATTGTTCCATGTCCAGTTCTAACTGTTGCTTCCTGACCTGCATACAAATTTCTCAAGAGGCAGATCAGGTGGTCTGTGCTTTTTGATATGTTTCATTATATTTAATTTCATAATTAAAGGCCTATATGGCTCAGTGGTAAAGAATCTGCCTGCCAATGCAGGAGACATGGGCTTGATCCCTGGGTCAGGAAGATCCTCTGGAGGAGGAAATGGCAACTCATTCTAGTATTCTTGCCTGGAAAATCCCATGGACAGAGGAACCTGTCAGTCTACAGGCCATGGGGTCTCAAAGAGTCAGATATGACTGAATGACTAGACACACATACTGTTTATTATCACAGATTTCCTTGTTTTTACATAGATGAAAAAATGTGCTCAAATGTGTTATTTGTAAAACTACACTAAAAATGTATATGTGTATGGGAGGGCAGATTCATAAAAATAACATGTAATATATAATTAATACTTGACAATAAAATGATCTTCAAATTTTCTACATTCAATATTCTTCCCTGAGGTACAAATATATATTACATTTGTTGCAGCTTCTTTAGAATCAATTTCTATTTTGATGTGCTGTATTGCCAAGAATTGGAAAATTTGATAAAAAGAGAACAAAGGAACTTGTTTATGTATTAGTTAAGACTAAATGTTAATAATATAAACCCAAGCAGAAGGGAGCAATGAATCTTAGAATTCAAGACATCATAAATATATGAAATATTGAAAAATACAGAAAACTTTGATGTAATCCTTTCTGTACAGATAGTTTCTAAGACAATATCCTCCAAAAGGTATTTATAAGAGTAAATTAATATTTATCTTTCAATTTGTGATTGACATGAGACATTATTGCTAGAAGACTAGCCAGAGAGAATTAATACTTATTCCACATAAAGCATTATCTCTCTCTCTCTCTCTCTCCGTTTGTCTTTGTCCCCTCTTCCAAAGAAATATCTCTGCTTGTTTTATGTTGGTAAATGACTTTATATGCTAGGTGATCAAGAAAACTAATTTCTCTTACATTGCTATGTTTTCTAACATGGTTTCCCTTTCTATATACTACCCTATAAAATTCCTAGATTGATGTTAAGATATATAATTTTGGTTTATTCTGAATATATGATTTAAGTCCTTTGTCTCCATTCTTTTTCCAATACTAATTCACATTAATGTCACTTCCAAATGACGAGTGGAACAAGGTGGTTTCTTTACTTGCTCAGGCAAAATCTGAATTAAATTGGGTTGAACATCTACAGAGAAGGAGAATTTCATATTTTAAATTAATCTTTTCCTTCAAAGAAAAAAAGTCTCTACATCAAGGGAACATTTTTCTCCTTACCACTTACATTCTTATTTTTCTTATTTAATTTTTACTTTATAGGATTTAAACCACATACCTACACGTACCTACTTTAATATTTATGCAATTTTGCTTATTCATTCATAAATGAGGTTTAAAGTATCACCATTAAATAGTTAAAACTAGCAGTGTTCTTAGAGATAATTGCATTAATTCCCCCTTTTCTTGTGTAAGAGATTACATGATTTATAATTGAATCATCTTCTTTCTAATCTAGTACTCTGCTTTGAACAGTATCTATCCACTTAAACCATATAATATCTACTTGACAAGATGAAGATGAATGGATCTATTTTCTAATAGAAGAAAATAATTTTAATTTTATTCTTTAAACATGTATTAAAGCAGGTATATGTCTGCATTGAAATTACCATGACCATCACTATGAATTCTAGGTTTAATTAATAAAAGTCTGTGAGAATATAGCTCTATAGTTACATTTTTGCAGAATGAGGTACTTGAGTGAAAAGAGCCTTGTATAATATTGGTAAGTACATTTTAATGCCTACTGTAGGGAAAGTATATTAGATTGATGAAAAATGCTCTAGTTAAAGATATTATCATCATTTGAAAGTTCCAAAGATGAATTCTGTATTAAATAGACATAATTCAAAATTCAAAATCTTTAGCAAGGTTGTAATATTAATCTATAGGCAAAACTCAATCATAATTTGTAACTGTAAGAACATCCAGTGCAAAGGGATTAGAAAAGAATTCTATAGGAGAAGTTTAACTGACAAGAGAATAACTCACGAGAAAAGGAGAACTTTTGGTCATCCAGAAATAAAATACTCTGCGCTTCAATACACATACCATTTAAAAAAATAAAAATATGCAAATAGGAGGCAATATATTTATCTTGAGAAAGGTAAAGTTTTAAAATATAATCAAGCTGAAATATTATAAAATGAGTTCTACTGCAACAATATTTTAGGATAATAGCAGAGATGTCAGTTAAGCAATTTGCAAATCGTATATTTCCCTGCTGTGTTTGCAAGATTACCTTGTGAATCATCAGGATCCATAACTCTAAAGGCTTTTGATTTACATTTGCCTGAATTGCAAGGCCAGAAAGGAGACTGCAGATAAGACAAACAACATGATGATCTAGTAGCTACAATACCAATAAAAAATAAACAAATAGGTCTCTTCTTCCAAAAGGATGAAGCTGACACTCACTTTCCTTTTGCAACCAATAATTCTCTGCAAATATATAGACTCTTTATATAGATTACATTGGAACAGCACTTTTACTGAGGCTTGTTTATATCCTTCATACCCAAAGTGATATTTGAGGTTAAAGGTGGAGGGATGAGAGTGCTTCTTCATTTACTACATTTTCTGGTATCTTTGTAATCTTCAACTCCTGTATTTTGGCACCCCTCTCCAGTACTCTTGCCTGGAAAATCCCATGGACGGAGGAGCCTGGTAGGCTGCAGTCTATGGGGTGGTGAAGAGTCGGACATGACTGAGCGACATCACTTTCTCTTTTCACTTTCATGCATTGGAAAAGGAGATGGCAACCCACTCCAGTGTTCTTGTCTGGAGAATCCCAGGGACGGGGGAGCCTGGTGAGCTGCTGTCTACGGGGTCGCACAGAGTCGGACACGACTGAAGAGACTTAGCAGCAGCAGCAGCTAGTTCCCTTTACTCCCTTAATCAGAGTTTTACTTTCTTTGTATTCAAACTTGCATTCACACTTGCATTCTCACTAGTGTTGCTTACATTACTTTTTATTCACCATCTCTTCTACTTTTACCAGGCATGCTTACTTTCTTCTGATAAAAATAGATAATTAATATTTACCTACTAATTTATACAAGCCAGGGCTTCCCAGGTGGCTCAGTGGAAAAGAAGTGCCTGCCAATGCAGAAGGTGTGAGTTCGATTCCTAGGTCAAGAAGATTCCCTGGAGGAAGAAATGGCAATCCACTCCTGTATTCTTGCCTGGAGAATCCCATGGACAGAGGAGCCTGGAAGACTTGTGTCCATAGAGTCTCAAAGAGTTGGATAGGACCTAAGCAACTTAGCATATGCAACATATGCTTTAGAATCTGCATATATATCTGAGCCTGTTGGGCTACAGTCAATAGAGTTGCAAAAAATAGGACATGACTGAGTGACTGAGCATATACTTTATACATGCCAGGAAATTTCTTAAGTGATTTTAGATATATCACTTATTAAACCTAAAAATAAGTCTAGGAGATATATGTGTGTGTATATATATAAATATAAATGTGTGTGTGTTAACACATACATATATGTGTTTATATACTGGGTTTAACAACCTTCCCAAGGTCATTTACCTATAATTAATACTGCTGGAATTCAAATTATCATTCTGATTATTTCTGAGTGTCATTCTTTCCAACAGGTCCCTCCTTCTTCTCTTCTAGAACATTATAGGTTTAACCATATATGTGTTCTTCAGCAGCTATAATTATACTTTTATAAGTGTAGCCTCTCAAGGTCACAATTGATTAAATCTCTGTAGATGTCTGGAGGCTGATTGGAGGCTAGTGTACATGTGCATATGTATGTATGTGAGTGGTGTCTATGATAGAGAAAAGTATTCATGATGTAAATGCAAAATCATGGAGAGCTAGTCTGTACAGAAAAAGTAAGACTGACAAAGACTCTTTAGAGTCCCTTGGACAACAAGGAGGACAAATTATTCAATCCTAAAGGAAATCAACCCTGAAAGTACATTGGAAGGACTGATGATGAAGCTGAAACTACAATACTTTGGGCACCTGATGTGAAGAGCTGACTCACTGGAAAAGACCCTGATGCTGGGAAAGACTGAGGGCAGGAGGAGAAGGGGCCGGCAGAGGATAAGATGGTTGGATGACATCACTGACTCAGTGGATGAGTTTGAGCAAACTCTGGGAGAGAATGAAGGACAGGGAATACTGGAGTGCTGTGATCCATGGGGTAGCAAAGATTCAGATATGACAGTGACAGAACAACAACAGTTTTAATTAAATTCTTTTTAAGATTAGTGAATGTTAAGTGGATACTTTTGAAATACAGTCACAATGTGCAAATTCATCTTATATGAATTTATTTTTAAATTTAATATATTTCCTTTTGTGATTCTACAATTCTTTTCCTCTGAAAAATGCTTTGATATATCAGATTCTAGAAAAATAAAACATTTGTAATATCAAATATCTGAAAAGCCTGTTGGATGCAATTAAAGTTAAGATTTGTATAATGTTGTATTTTTGAATTGCAAAATTATTTCAAAAGTTTTCACAGTACAAACACTAGAATGTGTACTGCTTGATAGATATCATGTATTTACAATTTAGAGAGAAATATATTTTTCTGTAATATCATCTCTTTCTCTATAAATAAAACCAATTTATAAGTGTGTTAAAATCTATAACAAAATTTCATAAAATATAGCATGATATTATATTTTATATTAATTACACAACATATTTTTTGCCAAATTTTCTAACATGTGTACATGTATTTAAATTAAACTTGGGCTTGAAAATGATTATTTGACTTAATATGTTATCACAGTGAAGATGTTCTTAAATTATCTTTATAACACTTTATCAATGCATGCAAATTTTTAGGAGCTATTGATGCATATGTACAAATTCACAGTCTGTCACTTAGTAAGAATTGTGGCTTTCATTTCTTTGTGATTATTCCTCTGTAACTTTCTAACAACTTTTGATATCTTAGTCCAAACATCTATCTTTTCTCCATATGATTACTATGAATAAGTGATTTAGTTTGTTGTGATGATTTTAATGTTTCTTTTTTTTTTTTTATTGAAACTTGAGTTAAGATATCATAGTATAGCTAAATTACTACAGGTAGTTGAATGAGTTATTGCTGCTGCTTAATACAAAGATATTGAAAAACACTTTCACACTGTAAGTCTGAAAATGTCTCTAAATTGTTCATGTGGTGAAGAAAGACATTTAACACTTTGGAAACATAATTTTCTCCTTGTGTCATCTCTTTCACCACTTTTTCTTTCTAATTCTCTTGACATTTTTTTGAAATATGTTCACTGATAATAACTAATGTTTTATTGCTATACTGATATGTATCTATTAAATAGATATTTTAAAGAAGTCATTCAACATAAAGCACTCTGCAAGTCACTGGGAAAAACACAGCCCTGCTCTCTAAAGCTTACAACATAGTGGAAGACTATAAACAAACAACATACATACAAATTTTGAGTTCTATAATGCTGCAAAAGCTCCTCCTTCTCCTCCAAAGAGGATCACCATGGATCTCTTCCTTTTCTGTATCAAAATGCTGCTTCTCACAAATAGAGGTGAATTGTGTTTGCCCTTCCTTTAAATGTAGTTTGGATTTAGTAACTCTTTCAACCATTCAAAGAATGTGGAAGAATTCATATTCTGAGATTTCTGAGTCACCTTCCAGCTTCTCTCTAGGCCATTGAGGAAGGTGGTTACTAGGTAGGAAGCGTAACACAAGAAAGCAACATTTTGAGGGAGCCCAAAAGAGCCTGGGGGAGAGGGCTTATGAGGAGAAAGTGTAATCAGCATTTGACTAACTTTCTAGTTTTCTAGCCATCTCAGCTGAAGAACTAGACATGTGAGCCAAGATACCCAGCACAAGTGACCTTCAGAAGACTTCAAGTCCAGTAACTATTGACTGAAATAGGCTTAGGAAACACCAGTGAAGATCATGTATCTGAGCCCTGTTAACATGCAAAGCCATGAGTGATAAAATATTTTGGCTTTAAGCCACTAACTTTGGAGGTGTTCTTTTATGGAAAAATACATGAATATAAATCATGTATTTATGTTTACATATGCATTATACATGATACATATAGAACAGAGATAATGTGCATATAAATATGTATACATTGGTATATAAAAATGATGAAAAAATAAACAAAAGGGCTTAGTCAGCCAAATACATATGAGGAAATGTCATTAGATTTATGGTGAAAAATTAGAGACAAACAGCTATAGAGATGTCTGTCTCTGAGAATATATAAATACTTTAAACTAGGATGCAACAGGTAATTGTGGCAGAATGTACCAGCTAATAATCAAGCTCATTTCCTCCTCTTCCAGATTTTGACATTTTTTGAAGTTTATACAGAGTACTATGATTGGATTTTAAGCAAATAAAATGAATGTGGAATTGTGTGCATAAACTCTAAAGCTGTACTTCTAGTTCTGTACCCCTTTTTTGTATCTTCCTTGCCTTCTTTCATTCCTCCCTTCCTTATTTCCTTTATTTATTCTTTTCTTATTCTTTAAGCCTTCATTCCCTCTTTTTGAGACAGCTATGCACTTTGAAAAATCTGTTATGCTTTATTGTGTATTCCCCTGAGTTTTTAGTCTTAACTACTTCCTGCTGCTGCTGCTAAGTCGCTTCAGTCATGTCCGACTCTGTGCGACCCCAAAGACGGCAGCCCGCCAGGCTCTTCTGTCCCTGGGATTCTCCAGGCAAGAATTCTGGAGTGGGTTGCCATTTCCTTCTCCAATGCATGAAAGTGAAAAGTGAAAGTGAAGTTGCTCAGTTGTGTTCAACTCTTTGCGACCCCATGGACTGTAGCCTACAAGGCTCCTTTGTCCATGGGATTTTCCAGGCAAGAGGACTGGAGTGGGCTGCCATTTCTTTCTCCAACTACTTCCTATGGAATAACATAATTGAAAATACATCTAAGACTTGTAATCTTGTTTTTTTCATTCTCCTTTGCTATTTCCATCTTTCAACACCACAGGAATTCCAGAAAATATTCTAATGATCTCAAGCTTCTCTTATTCTATCCTTATTGCCTCTTTACTCACTGGTTTCCTTCTCTTCATCTTTCAAACTTGTTTCAATGCCACTCCTCAGAGATCCTCTCCTAACTCCCATATTCAAGAATTCATTATACTCTCTCAAAGCACACTGTTGTGCTCCTTTACCAAATGGACACAATTTAATCTATGTATTTGTTTGCTTGCTATCCATATCCTTTATTAAAATGCATATTCTGTGGGACCAAGGACAGAAATTTTTTCATTGACTTTATACCAAATGAATAGCATAGTTCCAAGGACATGATAGACAGCATGTTTATTCTGATAAATGATACAGAATGTTTTATAGTTATCCAATGAAATTTAATTTAATCTCATTTTCAATTTGTTATTTACTATTAGTAACCATATATCATCCAACTGAATAAGATTACATTTTATGTTTGTATAGGTATGATATAAAATATGCTCTACCTTCTTTTCACAGTTGTATTTATTGCCTTTGCTATGAACTAACAGGAAGAAGAGTAAGTGGAACATTTAACATATTTTTAAAAATCAATGATAGGCTAAAATTTATATATCATAAATTTCTTAATCTGGGTACCTCTGAGGAAATCATAGTGATAATTATTTTCATTCCTTTCAACACAGCCAAATGTAACACATGAACCAGGAACAGCTGAAGAAATTAATAAGAAATAGTATTAAGCAATTTATTGAAACCTGATATTTACATTTCCTATCCTGAATATGTGGTCCTAAATGTCTAAGGATAAAGTATCAAAGGGGCTTCCCTCATAGCTCAGCTGGTAAAGAATCTGTCCACAATGCAGGAGACCTGGGTTCAATCCCTGGGTTGGGAAGATTTCCTGGAGAAGGGAAAGGCTACCCACTCCAATATTCTGGCCTGGAGAATTCCATGGACTATATAGTCCATGGGGTCACAAAGAGTCAGACACTACCAAGTGACTTTCATGTTCACTTTCACTTTTCAAAGTGTTAAAGTATTATTTTTTAACTTTCTCATGAACTTGATATGATGAGAAAGAAAAACATCAGTTTACTTGAGTAATTTTCAGCTAGCAATTCTACAATCTTTCTTAAACTTCAAGTACAAAAGAGAAATTATAAATCTATGTTAACCTTGTTGCCTTAGAAAAGATATCAATGGTTTATTTTTCATTGATTTTGAAGATATCTTTTTCCCATTAAATTCAAAATTTGACTTGGAGTTATAAAATATTAGCTCTTTCTTTGTGTTGCTGATAATATGTTCCTTTTCTAAATACTGTTTGTGTCCTGGAAGAGTTGGGGGTAAATTGTGCATTTGATTATTTAGGGAATACAAAAAAGATATGTGTTATGCTTTTATTTAAATGTAGAAATAAATGTGTATATATATATATATTGTGTAGATATAAATATATTCACATAAGTACAGATAGGTGTGTACTAAGATTTGCTATTAGCAAAGGTATAACAGATTAAGGGAAGAGAAAAGGAAATGTACTACTTTTTCCTTTTAGAAATGTATTTATTTTTCTTACTTTCTATGTAAAACCTTTTCCAGATTTGAGATATAATTGATAAATATCATTGTATAAGTTTTGTGTACACAAAGTGTTGATTCTGAATACTTATATAACACAAAACGATTACCACCACAGCATTGGTTAACATCTCCCTTGCATCACATAATTCAGTGCAGCTCAGTTCAGTTCAGTTCAGTCACTTGTGTCCGACTCTTTGCGACCCCATGAATCACAGCATGCCAGGCCTCCCTGTCTATCACCAACTCCCGGAGTTCACTCAGACTCACGCCCATTGAGTCGGTGATGCCATTTAGCCATCTCATCCTCTGTCAGCCCCTTCTCCTCCAACCCCCAATCCCTCCCAGCAACAGAGTCTTTTCCAATGAGTCAACTCGTTGCATGAGGTGGCCAAAGTACTGGAGTTTTAGCTTTAGCATCATTCCTTCCAAAGAACACCCAGGACTGATCTCCTTTAGGATGCACTGGTTGGATCTCCTTGCAGTCCAAGGGACTCTCAAGAGTCTTCTCCAACACCACAGTTCAAAAGCATCAATTCTTCAGCACTCAGCTTTCTTCACAGTCCTACTCTCACATCCATACATGACCACTGGAAAAACCATAGCCTTGACTAGACAAACCTTTGTTGGCAAAGTAATGTCTCTGCTTTTGAATATGCTATCTAGCATATTCATAACTTTCCTTCCAAGGAGTAAGTGTCTTTTAATTTCATGGCTGCAGTCACCATCTGCAGTGATTTTGGAGCCTCCCCAAATAAAGTCCAACACTGTTTCCACTGTTTTCCCATCTATTTGCCATGAAGTGATGGAACCAGATGCCATGATCTTCGTTTTCTGAATGTTGAGCTTTAAGCCAACTTTGTCACTCTCTTCTTTCACTTTCATCAAGAGACGTTTTAGTTCCTCTTCACTTTCTGCCATAAGGGTGGTGTCATCTGCATATCTGAGGTTATTGATATTTCTCCCGGCAATCTTGATTCCAGCTTGTGCTTCTTTCAGCCCAACGTTTCTTCTGATGTACTTTGCATATGAGTTAAATAAGCAGGGTGACAATATACAGCCTTGACATACTCCTTTTCCTATTTGGAACCAGTCTGTTGTTCCATTACCACTTCTTTTTTTATGGTGGGAACACTGAAGAACTACTTTTAGCAAGTTCCAGTATATAGCACTGTTTTACTAACTACAATCACCATAATGTACTTAAATCCTCAAAACTGATTTGTCTTATAACTGGGAGTTTATACCCTTTGACCAACATCTACAGATTTTCTCCAAGCACCAGCCCTTGTCAATGACCATTCTATTGTGTCTCTACAAGTTCAGTTTTTAGAATTCACATTTGAATGAGACCAAACAATGATTGCAGCCATGAAATTAAAAGATGCTTACTCCTTGGAAGAAAAGTTATATCCAACCTAGATAGCATATTCAAAAGCAGAGACATTACTTTGCCAACAAAGGTCCGTCTAGTCAAAGCTATGGTTTTTCCTGTGGTCATGTATGGATGTGAGAGTTGGACTGTGAAGAAAGCTGAGTGCCAAAGAATTGATGCTTTTGAACTGTGGTGCTGGAGAAGACTCTTGATAGTCCCTTGGACTGCAAGGAGATCCAACCAGTCCATTCTGAAAATCAGCCCTGGGATTTCTTTGGAAGGAAATATGCTAAAACTGAAACTCCAGTACTTTGGCCAACCTCATGCGAAGAGTTGACTCATTGGAAAAGACTGTGATGCTGGGAGGGATTGGGGGCAGGAGGAAAAGGGGACGACAGAGGATGAGATGGCTGCATGGCATCACTAATTCAATGGACATGAGTCTGAGTGAACTCCGGGAGTTGGTGATGGACAGGGAGGCCTGGCATGCTGCGATTCATGGGGTTGCAAAGAGTCCGACACGACTGAGTGACTGAACTGAACTGACACAGTAACTATCTTTCTCTGTCTGATTTATTTCACTTTGCATAATGCCCTCAAGTTCCAAGCATGTTGTTGCAAATGGCAGTAATCCCGCCTTAGAGATGAATAACATTCCCTTAGGTTCTTTACCTTTCTTAGCTATTATACATAATACTGCAATAGACATGGGAGGGAAGTTTTATATATATATATATATACATATATATATATATATACATATATATATATATATGTATATAAAATGCTAGAAAGGGGATTGATGGAACATTTGAAGTTTTAGTTTTAATTTTTTGGGGAACTTTATATTTCAGTCATGTCAGTGTTAATGTCTTTATTCATTTGTGATTTTGTTTATTTGAATCCTCTTTTTGTCTTGGGTAGGTGGTCTAAACGTTTTTATGTTTTATCTTTAAAGAAAAAAACAACTCTTAGTTACATTGTTTTTTTGAGGGGGGTCTGTATTCCATTTATATCTCCTTTGTTCTTTGTTATTTCCTCCCTTCTTCTAATTTTGGGCGTGTGTGTGTCTCTGTGTGTGTGCACATGTGCTCAGTCATGTCCGACTCTTTGCAGCCCTGTGGACTGAAGCCCACCAGGCTCCTCTGTCCCTGAAATTTTCCAAGCAAGCATGCTGGAGTGTGATACCTTTCCCTCCTCCAGGAACCTTCCAGACCCAGAGATGGAACCTCATTGCTTGTGTTTCCAGCATGAGAAGGCAGATTCTTTACCACTAGCGCCACCTCAGTCAGTTCAGTTCAGTTCAGTCGCTCAGTTGTGTCTGACTCTGCGACCCCATGAATCGCAGCACGCCAGGCCTCCCTGTCCATCACCAATTTCGTGCTTAGTTTGTTCTTTTTTTATAGTATGTTGCAATGTAAAATTAAGTGCTCTTTTTTCAGCTCTTCTTTCTTGTTAATGCTGGCGTTTATCCCTCTAAACTTCCTGGTTAGACTGATTTTGCTTTTTTGTTGTTGTGTTTTAATTTTTATTTGTTTCAAGACTTTTAAAAATTTCTCTTTTGATTTCATCTTTAACTGATTGTTTAGGAGTGTATTGTTTAATTTCCACATATTTGTGAATTTTCCAACTTTCTTCCTATTATTGATTTTTAAAATTTATTTATTTTAATTAGAGGCTAATTACTTTACAATATTGTATTGGTTTTGCCATACATCAACATGAAGCCACCACGGGTGTACACGTGTTCCCAATCCTGAACCCCCCTCCCATCTCCCTCCCCATACCATCCCTCTGGGTCATCCCAGTGCACCAGCCCCAAGCTTCCTGTATACTGCATCGAACCTGGACTGACGATTCATTTCTTATATGATATTACACATGTTTCAATGCCATTCTCCCAAATCACTCCCCCCATCTCCCACAGAGTCCAAAATACTGTTCTATACATCTGTGTCTCTTTTGCTGTCTCGCATACAAGGTTATCATTACCATCTTTCTAAATTCCATATATATGCGTTAGTATACTGTATTGGTGTTTTTCTTTCTGGCTTACTTCACTCTGTATAATAGGTTCCAGTTTCATCCACCTCATTAGAACTGATTCAAATGTATTCTTTTCAATGGCTGAGTAATACTCCATTGTGTATATGTACCACTGCTTTCTTTATCCATTCATCTGCTGATGGACATCTAGGTTGCTTCCATGTCCTGGCTATTATAAACAGTGCTGTGACGAACATTGGGTACACATGTCTCTTTCAATTCTGGTTTCCTCAGTGTGTTTGCCCAGCAGTGGGATTGATGGGTCATAAGGCAGTTCTATTTCCAGTTTTTTAAGGAATCTCCACACTTTTCTCCATAGTGGCTGTACTAGTTTGCATTCCCACCAAGAGTGTAAGAGGGTTCCCTTTTCTCCACATCCTCTCCAGGATTTATTGCTTGTAGACTTTTGGATTGCAGCCATTCTGACTGGCATGAAATGGTACCTCATAGTGGTTTTGATTTGCATTTCTCTGATAATGAGTGATGTTGAGCATCTTTTCATGTGTTTGTTAGCCATCTGTATGTCTTTTTTGAAGAACTGTCTATTTAGTTCTTTGGCCCAGTTTTTGACTGGATCATTTATTTTTCTGGAATTGAGAGTCAGGAGTTGCTTGTATATTTGTGAGATTAGTTGTTTGTCAGTTGCTTCATTTGCTATTATTTTCTCCCATTCTGAAGGCTGTCTTTTCACCTTGCTTATAGTTTCTTTTGTTGTGCAGAAGCTTTTAATTTTAATTAGATCCCATTTGTTTATTTTTGCTTTTATTTCCAATATTCTGGGAGGTGGGTCATAGAGGATCCTGCTGTGATGTATGTCAGAGAGTGTTTTGCCTATGTTCTCCTCTAAGAGTTTTATAGTTTCTGGTCTTATGTTTAGATCTTTAATCCATTTTGAGTTTATTTTTGTGTATGGTGTTAGAAAGTGTTCTAGTTTCATTCTTTTACAAGTGGTTGATTGATTTTTATTTTCATACCATTTTAATTGGAAAAGATACTTGACATAATCTCAGGCTTCTTACTTTATTTATGGCCCAACACATTATCTTTTCTGAATAATGTCCCATGTGCTCTTGAGAAGAATGTGTATTCTGCTGCTTTTGGATGGAATGTTCTATGGAGGTCTGGCAGATCCATTTGGCCTAAAGTATGGTTCAAGTGTAACTTCATTTGTTATTTTCTATCTAGATGATCTGTCCAAGGTTAAATGGCAGTATTTAAGTCCTCTACTATTTGGAGGGCTTCCCAGGTGGCTCATCGGTAAAGAATATGCCTGCAAATGCAGTAGTAGCAGGTTCAGTCCCTGGGTCAGGAAGACCCTCTGGAGGAGGAGGTAGCACCCCCACCCCAGTATCCTTGCCTGGAGATACCCATGGACAGAGGAGCATAGCGGACTACCATCCATAGTGTCAGAAAGAGTAGGATACAACTGAGCAACTGAGCATGCCTACACTATTTGGTATTTTCAATTTCTCCCTTCAGATCTGTTAGAATTTGGTTATATTCTAAAGTACACACATTCAAGGCTCCCTCCATTCAATGACTCCCAGACTCTCTGGCAGATGTAAAGGATTTTAGCACAACATATGATAAACTGAAATTTAACACTCCACAGGTATAAGTAGCTATTTGGTTCTGCTTTTGGGAGATTCTTACCTGGGAGCTTTTGGCCCCACCGAAGTTACTGATTAATGTAGACCTTTGTGTTCAGAATGCAAGTTTCTGGAGATTTGATTCCTCACTCTGATCCTGAGGTAAGGCAATTTCTATTCTGATGACTTCGGGACATTATTAATTATTTTATCATTTAAAGATAGTTTTTTCATCTTGATTTTCTGAGAACATCAATTATTTTTTCATGTTTTCATTACATCCATACCATTTAATTATTTTAGGTTTTAATTCCCTCAGACTAGTGCTTTGAAGAACCAACTGCACATCTGTAATCATTGCTTCATCTTAAAAGTATTTCATTCAAATATATAAGTTGCAAGTATTTTGTAAGTCATGTCTTCAAAATAATTTTTACCCTAATCTGGGCAATTTAAATGACCTTCAGAAAGTAAGCATCTGTAAATACATCTCCTCCCTTTTCCAGCCTGGAGCAAACATATCTAAAGGACTTTCTTACTACTCAGTCAGTAAAGCTAAATGTAATTTATAATAAGAAATTGTTTATAGCCACAACCCAGTTTTTTTTTCCTCCTTTTTTTTTTTTTTTTTGATGAAAAGATTGAAACATTCAGCATTTTATTTTTCTTGCCTGCTGAAAAATGCTACAATTTGTCCAAATTGGCACCCATGGAAATGACCATTATTCTCTAAACTACTGATCCAAAACCTTAGTTGTCTTTCAATACTTTGTGGGTTTGATTCACATTCTTGTTGGTTCTTGTCTGTCTTTGAGCTAAGAGTAATTTTCTTGTTCCTAATAGCTCCTTAGAAGTGAACCAAGTATGGACCATGGATCAACTTGACAAGTTTCTTCTGCTTTAGAAAGTGTGTGACTCGAGAGAAGCCAGTGAGTCAATAGGAAGAGTCACAATGCCCTTTTCTTTCATATTTGAGCTTGCATTGGGAGCAGATATCCTGAAATAAATTTACCATTAGAAAACTTTTTTTTCCCCTGGTAATATTGACCTGACCAAAGCACCAGAAATTCATCTCTTGTGAGAGAGTCTATTAATTTTAAAGCCTGAAAATTCATTACCCCAATCACTGAAGGTCAGCACTGACTCTTCTTATGCTATTATTGTTGTTAAGAATTGAGGTTTTAAAAGTTTAGAGACTTAACCATAGATACTGTAAATGAAGTTTAAGGCCAAAACAGAGACAGAAATCAAAGACAAAGTGACATCACATCACAAAATTAGGCTAAATCCTTATATCTGTATCTGAGTTTTCATCTTCTTTTTTTTTCTTTCCTCACCTAACATTCATATGCACACAAGCTGAGAAAAGCAACCTTTTAGTTGGGAAAATGTTCAGAGATCTGGAAAAGAAAGATTGTAGATCTTGATGCAGGATTCATGCTGATGTGTTTAAGAAAGATTTCTTAACATCTATTCAGAAGGAAATGGCAACCCACTCCAGTATTCTTGTCTGGAGAATCCCAGGGACAGAGGAGCCTGGTGGGCCACTGCCTATGGGGTCGCACAGAGTCAGACATGACTGAAGCCACTTAGCAGCAGCAGCAGCATTCACCTTTTTTAAAGCTTACATCACTAAGGGATATTGTACCTTAGCAAAGGCACAAATCATTCTCAAAGCTGAATGGAAATTGTTTCTTTAAAGTCTGTCTGTGTTATACACTTGTATTATGCTAGGTCTCTCCATTCCTCATCACTGAGAGGACTCCTGAACCCAGAAATATCCATCACAACATGGTCATTGTTTTATACCAGTGCTATCCATTATATGAACCCCTGTTTGATAAAAGAAATAAACCTGCTCAAAGAAGAGATTCATTGTACACTAGAGAGATGAATTAAGCATTCTCTGAACTCTTAGGAGTGTTCTATATGTTTAAGCCACTTAGCTCATCTTTTAGAAAACAAACAAGAAATATCACTGACCAGCCTTTCTCTCAACAAATTTCTCCTGATTCAGCAAAGCCTTAAGTATTAAACCACAGTTTTCAAACATCAGCATAGATTACAAATTGAGTGTAGCTACTTGATGTATGAGTATGCCATAATTTATACAAAGAATTTGGAGGAAAAAAGATTCACTCATAATGTAAAAAGAAATACATCATTTTAAAATAGATAAGAGAAATTAAATATCATTATATCATAGAGAAATTTTCAAATCAATTTAAAAATAAATTATACTACTTACATAAACTTTCTTGCATTTTAATAATTGGAGTACATCTATAGAACAGAGAGAAAATTCTGTTTTATTTCAAAAGTAAATTATATTAAGGGAAATGTCTCTTTGAAATGAATAAAAAACATTCATGAATAAATGAATAAATAAATAAATGAATAAATAAATGAATAAAAACATTCATGAATAAATAAATAAATGAATTTTAAAAAGCATTAGTATATATCAATTAAACCAGTAATAATATACACATACAAGCTATTGTTGAGCAATATAGATATAGATGTTTATTCATTTTCTGGCAGGCTACAGTCCATGGGGTCACAGAGTCAAACATGACTTAGTGACTAACCAGTAGCAGCAACATGCTCTACTGAAGCCTTAAATCTAAGTTCACTAATAAATATTTATCTAGTATTATCAATTAACTAGGGCTATCAATTAACTAACAATTTTCTATCTTAAAAACTATATCAAATAGCTTTAATTGACCTTAAAAACATCCTTTTACAGTAGGAAACAAAAAATGTGAAACAAAATTAAATAAGTAAGAACATATATATTTAAATAGGTGGACAGATGAATACATAAAGAATTTTGATTATTATAGTTGACACATAAAGTTAGTTTCTAAATTTAGATTTTATCGGTTACAGTTTTTAATAAAGTTTTCTTACTTTAATTTAGGGCATCTTAAATTTTAAGTACTATTATTAGTTGCTTATCTTTTTTTGAATAAGATGGAGTACAAAATACACAGAAAAGAACAATTTGATGTAGAATTAACTGTACATTACTTCATTTCTTAAGATGTATGCTGAACTTGTTTACACATTTGTTAGTGACTAAATTATATCATTAACATTAATAATATTACCATGGTTTTGTGTAGTAAAACCCTAAAGGAGCACTGAGACCTTAAAAATTATTTGACTCTAATATAAATGATACACCAATGTAATTTCTACTACTCTGCTTTCTCTGTTATCAGCTATACTATTTTCTTGTGTGTGTGCATGTGTGCATGTATGCCTATGTTTATTTAAAACAATTACTGAGTGGCCCACTAAGGTAAGGCTCATTGCAAATGTGAAAATAAAAATGCTTTAGGAAAGTTATAGGAGCATGGGGAATCCTTAAAATAAAATAGTACTTTCCAGTTCCTAATTGAATGTATAGCAGATAATTAATTAATTCTTCCATGTATATGAAGAGTATCAGAAGAAGACAAAAAATAAACAATTACAATTAAAATCATGATTCAGATACAAATTAGCTAGACTTCAAAATGAAGAAACCAAGTAAAAATAATTTATAATCAAAATTAACCGTAAGATTTGCTTAAGAATGTATTACAATGGAGACTGGTATTCTTACTTGTAACAAGTCTAACTGAAATCTTTTTTCAACTAGTGCTGGAATCCACTGCTGTTTCTTTAGTTAAGGATCAAATGAAGTAATGTGAATGCAACTTGGGGAAATAAGAGTATTTTTGTTGTAGAATGACAGTGTGAAAAAATAAGAAAATTTTTGGATGTAATCACTTAAACTATTTGAAATGTATTATGATATGTTTTTGAATTTTTATTCTTTCTTCTGTCAAGCACATAAGCACATACAATTCAATTTAATCATTCCAATATGGATGCACAGACAAAGCAGTATCTACTCTATGGCTTTTGCACAGGTTTAATAGTTCAAAACCAAAACTGTGTTCACAAAAGAATTACAAAGTGTTCTAAAAGGCAGACACACACACACACACACACACACACACACACAGAATCTGAAAAGACAAAGTAAACATCAGAACAAAAATCATATATATATAACATAGATTTTATTTTTATATAAATTAAATTTAAATTTAAATAACTGATTAAAATATTACAAACTTTAACCAAGGAAAGAGTGAATTTGAATAGGTCAATAGAAATTTCCCAAACTGAAATCAAAAGGGAGTAGAAGAATCAGAAAGGATATAATTGGTCTAAATATAACAATCATTCTTCTTCTTCTAATCAACATGTATAAATACTATATCCACCTTCAGTAGAATACAGATTCTTCTCAAGCTTACATGTAACCTGCACCAAGAAAGACCACATTCTAAGCCATATAACACACAATGGCAAAAAAAAAAAAAAAAAAAAATCCAATAATTATGTTCCAGATGACAATGGAAACAAACTAAAAATTATGGCAAAAAGATAGCTGGAAAATACAAAAATATTTGAGAAAGTAAATAGCATACTTCTAAATAAAATATCAAGAATTCTCAAGAGAACTTTTAAAATTACATTGAAAATAACAAAAATTAAATTACAACACATCAAAATTTGTGAGATAGAGTAGGAACAAGAGGTACAGGGATATTTATAGAATTAAATTTACATCTTAGAAAAGAAGAGAGATTAAAATTAATACTTTAAATTTTCAGTTTCAGAAACCTGAAAAAGAACAACAATTTACTTGCAAAGCAAGAAGAAAAGAAATGCTATTACAACAATATTCAATGAAATTGAGAACAAAAAAGGGTGAAAAAGAACAAAAAAAATAATTCAAATCCAAAAGCTAGATTTTTTAAAAGATACTCAAAATTGATAAGATTCCAGTCAGGTTAACTAAGATAAAATGAAAAAAGACAAATTTCACATCAGATATTAAAGAGGAAGCTTAACTATTCATCACATTTTTTAAAAAATTCAGAATATTTTGAACAACTCAACGCCCATAGATTTGATAACTAAAATGGAATAATTCCTTTTAATACACAAAGTATCAAATATGAGGAAAAATAGATCATATGAATATACCTATTCATTTTACATCCATGCTTGCATGCTCAGTCACTGTTTTCTTTGACTCTTTGTGACCATATGGATTGCAGTCCACATATCTCCTCTGTCCTTGGGATTTTCCAGGCAAGCATACTGGTGTGGGTTACCATTTCCTATTCCAGAGGATCTTCAAAACCCAGAGATCAAATCTGTTTGCCCCGTGGTTCCTGTACAGGCAGGTAGATTCTTTACCACTGAGCTACCTGGGAAGACAACCTATTCATTATACCTACTAAGAATTGAATTAAACATCAATATTTTGCTGGCAGAGTGATATTGGCAAAACTAAAGTATAGAAGTCCTGAGCAATTTTTCAAATCAAAAGTGAAAGACATCTAAACCAGAGGAAGAAATAAAATTATCTGTTTATAGATAATATGATTCTATATCTATAAAACCCTAAAGATTTCACATACAACAATTGTTGGGACTAATAAGGAATTCAATCCAGTTGCAGTATATAAATCAACATTTAAAAATTGGTTGCAGTGCTACACACTGAAACAAAATGAAAAGGAAATTAAGAAAACAACCCCATTAAAATAACACATAGGAATAATTTAAAAGGTACAAGATTTATATGTTGAAGACTCATAACATTAATGAAATAAAGATGCAAAAAAAAAAAAAAAAAAAAGGAAAGGAATCTTGTGTCCATGTATTAGAAACCATACAACTAAAATCTTCATTCTACTCAAACTTATCCAGTTTCAATGCAATCCCTATCAAAATCACAATGTCATATTTCACAGGAGTTAAAACAAATACTAAAACTAATATAGAACCAAAAAGATACTTAGTACCCAAAACTATTTGGGGAAATTAGAACAAAGCTAGAGGCATCATACTTCCTAATTTCAGAATAAGTTACAAAACCACATAAGGGAAATAGTATGGTAGTGGCATAAAGAGAAACATTTAGATTGATGAAGCTAAATAAACAACCCCCAAATAATTCCATGCATATACAGTTAATTAATCTTAAACAAAGGTAGCTTCAACAGTACAGAGAAAGGATAGGCCTTTCAACAAATGGTGTTGAGAAAGCAAGATATCTACATACAAGAGAATAAAACTGGACCACCATCTTACAATGTACAGAAAAATCAACTCCAGAGTGGGTTAAAGGACTTGAACATAATCAGATCAGATCAGATCAGTCACTCAGTCATGTCCAACTCTTTGAGACCCCATGAATCACAGCATGCCAGGCCTCCCTGTCCATCACCAACTCCTGGAGTTCACTCAGACTCACGTCCATCGAGTCAGTGATGCCATCCAGTCATCTCATCCTCTGTCAGCCCCTTCTCCTCCTGCCCCCAATCCCTCTCAGCATCACAGTCTTTTCCAATGAGTCAACTCTTCGCATGAGGTGGCCAAAGTACTGGAGTTTCAGCTTTAGCATCATTCCTTCCAAAGAAATCCCAGGGCTGATCTCCTTCAGAATGGACTGGTTGGATCTCCTTGCAGTCCAAGGGACTCTCAAGAGTCTTCTCAAACACCACAGGTCAAAAGCATCAATTCTTCGGCGCTCAGCCTTCTTCACAGTCCAACTCTCATATCCATACATGACCACAGGAAAAACCATAGCCTTGACTAGCCGGACCTTTGTTGGCAAAGTAATGTCTCTGCTTTTCAATATGCTATCTAGGTTGGTCATAACTTTCCTTCCAAGGAGTAAGCATTTTTTAATTTCATGGCTGCAGTCACCATCTGCAGTGATTTTGGAGCCCAGAAAAATAAAGTCTGACACTGTTTCCACTGTTTCCCCATCTATTTCCCATGAAGTGATGGGACCGGATGCCATGATCTTCATTTTCTGAATGTTGAGCTTTAAGCCAACTTTTTCACTCTCCACTTTCACTTTCATCACGAGGCTTTTTAGTTCCTCTTCACTTTCTGCCATAAGGGTGGTGTCATCTGCACATCTGAGGTTACTGATATTTCTCCCGGCAATCTTGATTCCAGCTTGTGTTTCTTCCAGTCCAGCGTTTCTCATGATGTACTCTGCATATAAGTTAAATAAACAGAGTGACAATATACAGTCTTGACATACTCCTTTTCCTATTTGGAACCAGTCTGTTGTTCCATGTCCAGTTCTAATTGTTGCTTCCTGACCTGCATACAAATTTCTCAAGAGGCAGAACAGGTGGTCTGGTATTCCCATCTCTTTCAGAATTTTCCACAGTTTATTGTGATCCACACAGTCAAAGGTTCTGGCATAGTCAATAAAGCAGAAATAGATGTTTTTCTGGAACTCTCTTGCTTTTTCCATGATCCAGCGGATGTTGACAATTTGATCTCTGGTTCCTCTGCCTTTTCTAAAACCAGCTTGAACACCAGGAAGTTCACGGTTCACATATTGCTGAAGCCTGGCTTGAAGAATGAACATAATACCAAAATTGTAAAATTCTTGAACAAAAAATAGGAGAAAATTTCATGGCATTTGTCTTGGCAATGATTCATAAATACCATACCAAATATAGGCAACAACAGCACACACACACAAAAAAAAAGGTGGAAAAAAATTTTAGGTATAATGTAAAAATTTGTTAAAAGTGTAGATCTCATGTCAAGTTTTCATAAAATAATAATAATAAAAAACCAATGCAAGTAATTAGTGTTCTGAAAAAAGAAACCATTAGTCTCAGATGGTTTCACCAGTATATTCTCATATATGTTTAATAAAAATAAGTTAACAATGCTTTAAAATCTCTTCCAGAGATAGAAGTTGAGAGAATTCTTGGAAACTTACCCTGTGATGCCAGCATTACCCTAATACCAATACCAGATAAAGATATTATGAGTGGTGAAAGTGAAAGAGTGAAAGTCACTCAGTCCTGTCTGACTCTTTGCAACCGCATGGACTATACAATCCATGAAATTCTTCAGACCAGAATACTGGAGAATATATAAAAAAAATAGATAACAAGAACCTGATGTATAGCCCAGGGAAATCTACTAAATATTTGTGATGACCTATATTAGACAATGATCTAAAAAAGAATGAGTGTGTGTGTGTGTATATATATATATAAATATGTATACCGAATTGCTGCTGCTGCTGCTGCTAAGTTGCTTCAGTAGTGTCCGACTCTGAGCGACCCCATGGACTGCAGCCTACCAGGCTCTTTCGTCCATGGGATTTTCCAGGCAAGAGTACTGGAGTGGGGTGCCATTGCCTTCTCCTAACCACATTGCTATACACCTGGAATTAACACAATACTGTAGGTCAGCGAACCTCCAAAATTAAAATATTTACAAAAGAATCAACTACTACTGCCTATATTTCTTATGAACAATGTAAAAATCCTTGACAAAAGCTGTGGTACATATATATAATGGAATATTACTCAGCCATAAAAAGGAACACATTTGAGTCGGTTGTAATGCAGTGGATGAACCTACAGCCTATTATACAGAGTGAAGTAAGTCAGAAAAACAAATATCATATATTAACATGTATATATGGAATCTGGAAAGATGGCTTGATGAATATATTTGAAGGGCAGTAATTGAGATGCAGACATAGAGAACAGACTTGTAGACACAGTGGGAGAAGAAGGGGGTGGGACAAATTGAGAGAGTAATATGGAAACATATACATTACCATAAGTAAAATAGATAGCCAGTGTTAATTTGCTATATGAAGCAGGGAGCTAAAACCCAGTGCTCTGTGACATTCTGGAGGGGTGGGGCAGAGTGGGGGTGGGAGGAAGGTTCAAGAGGGAGGAGACTTATGTATACCTATGGCTGATTCATGTTGATGTATGGCAGAAACCAATGCAGTGTTGTAAAGTGATTATCCTCCAATTAAGAATAAATACAATTTTTTAAAAAAAAGAAGAAGAAAAAAAAGAACAGGCAAGTATACTTCACTCACTAGTGTTTTTCAATGTCATACTGTGTTAGGCAATACACTTTAGACAAGAAAATAAAATAAAAGATAAAAAGGAATAAAATTGCTTATATATGATATATCATATATAAATAAAAAATCCTAAAGGATCAACAACAACAAAAAACTCCTGAAGCTAATAAGTGATTATAACAAATTTGCAATATACAAGGTTACTGTACAAAATTTAATTGATTTTCTCTATAACAATAATTAACAACTGGATTTTGAAAATAAAGACAATAAGATTCAACACTGTACCTAAAATGAAATATTGTTGTTGCTTAGTCATTCAGTTGTATCCAACTCTTTTGTGATCTCATGGACTGTAGGCCATCAGGCTCTTCTGTCCAAGGGATTTCTCAGACAAGAATATGGAATGGACTGCCATTTCCTTCTCCAGGGGATTTTCCTAGCTCAGGGATGGAACCTGCGTTGCAGTTCTTCTGCATTTCAGGCTGACTCTTTACCACTGAACCACGTGGGAAGCCTGCTTTTTGTTAACCCTTGCAAATAACCCTGCTGATACATCATCTGTATGGGATTACGGTTTATTGCATACCTTGATGAAAACTGAATTATCTCTCTCAATCCCAAATTAGGGGGGAACTAAGACTAGAGCAGAGTATTCTTCTTCCAGTAATCTGACTGGCTCCTTCTCATACATCAGGTTTCTACTCAATAAATTACCTTCACAAAGAGGTTTTATTAAAACCACTCAAGCAAATTGTTGCTTAGTCACTAGGTTGTGTCCAACTCTTTTGTGATCCCATGAACTGCAGCTTGTCAGGCTGCTCTGTCCATGGGATCTTCCAGGCAAGGATATTGAAGTGGGTTGTCATTTCCACCTCCAGGGATCTTCCTGACCCAGGGGTCAAACCCACATCTCCTGTATCTCATGCACACTAATATGACAGCTGTCACAATTCAATCTAACAAAATTGTTTCAAATGAAGTTTAAGACAACTAACCACTGCCAGAACCATCTTATGGTGGGGGGGTGGGGAATGAACTAACTTTTAGGCCAACCCAGTATTTAAGTAGGCAAATGGTAAAATATATGCATGTATTTTTAGAAAAATATAAAACAGATAAAAGAAACTAAGTAAGACCTAAATAAAGGGATATTCTGCACTTATATACTAGGAAACTTAGGAAAATCTTTCCATTTTGATGTATATATTCCAAGGCAATCTAAAAATGCCAGCATGCTGTTCAGTAGATATCTATAAAATGATTCTCAAGTTTATACAAAGAAGGAAAAGACAACACAAAACTAAAGTAGACAAGGAAATTCAAAGGACTCACTCAATTCAACTTCAAAGTTTACTATAAAGCTACAATAAACAGCACAGGATGATATTTGTGAGAGAATGGACACATAAGTTAAATGGAACAGAATGAAGTTCCAGAGATACACCAACACAAATATAGTCAACTAGTATTTGTCAAAGGAGCAAAGGTAATTTAAGGGAGATAGGATATTCTTTTCAACAAAAGGTGCTGGGATAATTGGACTATTGATGGGAAAAAAAAAAAAAAGGATGTGGACATACACCTACATTTTTCATGATAGTAACTCAAAATTACTCATCATAACCTTAAATGCAAAACTTTTTTTTAGTTGCTAAAGAAAATAAAGGAGAATATCTTTATTGTCTTGGGGTTGGCAATGATTTTTAAGCATTCAAAACCAAAAAACATGATTCATTAAAAAAAAAAATAACTTAAATTTCATTAAATGAAAAGGTTCTGCTCCACAAAAATAATATTAAGATAATGAAAAGACAAGATTGAAGGAAAATATTTGCAAACAAAACCAAGAACATATCTGATAAAGGAATCATATCCAAAATATACAAAGAACACTTAAAATTCAACATTAGGAAATTAGAAAATCCAATTTTAAAATGAGAAAAATATCCAAAAAGTCAAGACATCAAAGAAGATATAAAAAGTATGTGAATTCTTTCACCAGTGTTTTATAATTTTCTATATATAGATCTTTAGTCTCTTTAGGTAGATATATTCCTAAGCATTTTATTCTTTTCATTGCAATGGTGAATGGAATTGTTTCCTTAATTTCTCTTTCTATTTTCTCATTATTAGTGTATAGGAATGCAATCAAAGAGGACACTAATAGATGGAGAAATATACCATGTTCATGGATCAGAAGAATCAATATAGTGAAAATGAGTATACTACCCAAAGCAATTTATAGATTCAATGAAATCCCTATCAAGCTACCAATGGTATTTTTCACAGAGCTAGAACAAATAATTTCACAATTTGTATGGAAATACAAAAAAAACTCAAATAGCCAAAGCAATCTTGAGAAAGAAGAATGGAACTAGAGGAATCAACCTGCCTGACTTCAGGCTCTACTACAAAGTCACAGTCATCAAAACAACATGGTACTGGCACAAAGACAGAAATATAGATCAATGGAACAAAATAGAAAGCCCAGATATAAATCCATGCACCTATGTACACCTTATCTTTGACAAAGGAGGCAAGAATATACAATGGAGAAAAGACAATCTCTTTAACAAGTGGTGCTGGGAAAACTGGTCAACCACTTGTAAAAGAATGAAACTAGAACACTTTCTAACACCATACACAAAAACAAACTCGAAATGGATTAAAGATCTAAATGAAAGACCAGAAACTATAAAACTCCTAGAGGAGAACATAGGCAAAACACTCTCTGACATACATCACAGCAGGATCCTCTATGACCCACCTCCCAGAATATTGGAAATAAAAGCAAAAATAAACAAATGGGGCCTAATTAACCTTAAAAGCTTCTGCACATCAAAGGAAACTATAAGCAAGGTGAAAAGACAGCCTTCAGAATGGGAGAAAATAATAGCAAATGAAGCAACTGACAAACAACTAATCTCACAAATATATAAACAACTCCTGCAGCTCAATTCCAGAAAAATAAACGACCCAATCAAAAATTGTGCCAAAGAACTAAATAGACATTTCTCCAAAGAAGACATACAAATGGCTAACAAACACATGGAAAGATGTTCAACATCACTCATTATCAGAGAAATGCAAATCAAAACCACAATGAGGTACCATTTCACACCAGTCAGAATGGCTGTGATCCAAAAGTCTGCAAGCAATAAATGCTAGAGAGGGTGTGGAGAAAAGGGAACCCTCTTACACTGTTGGTGGGAATGCAAACTAGTACAGCCACTATGGAGAACAGTGTGGAGATTCCTTAAAAAACTGGAAATAGAACTGCCTTATGACCCATCAATCCCACTGGTAGGCATACACATGGAGGAAACCAGAATTGAAAGAGACACGTGTACCCTAATGTTCATCGCAGCACTGTTTATAATAGCCAGGACATGGAAGCAACCTAGATGTCCATCAGCAGATGAATGGATAAGAAAGCAGTGGTACATATACACAATGGAGTATTACTCAGCCATTAAAAAGAATACATTTGAATCAGTTCTAATGAGGTGGATGAAACTGGAGCCGATTATACAGAATGAAGTAAGCCAGAAAGAATAACACCAATACAGTATATTAATGCATATATATGGAATTTAGAAAGATGGTAACGATAATCCTGTATGCTAGACAGCAAAAAAGACACAGATGTAGAGAACAGTCTTTTGGACTCTGTGGGAGAGGGAGAGGGTGGGATGATTTGGGAGAATGGCATTGAAACATGAATAATATAATGAAATGAATCGCCAGTCCAAGTTCGATGCATGATACTGGATGGTGGGGCTGGTGCACTGGGATGACCCAGAGGGATGGTATGGGGAGGGAGGAGGGAGGGGGGTTCAGGATGGGGAACACGTGTATACCTGTGGTGGATCCATGTTGATATATGGCAAAACCAATACAATGCTGTAAAGTAATTAACCTTCAATTAAAATAAATAAATTTATATTTTTAAAAATAAAAAATTGAAAATATGTTCAAAATTATTTGCCATTTAGAAAATGTAAAATAAGATGCCACTATATACCCATAGCTTCCCTGGTATCTCCGTTGGTAAAGAATCTGCCTACAATGCAGGAGACCCCGATTTGATTCCTGGGTTAGGAAGATCCGCTGGAGAAAGGATAGGTTACCCACTCAAGTATAATTGGGCTTCCCTTGTGGCTCAGCTGGTAAAGAATCCTCCTGCATTGCGGGAGACCTGAGTTCGATCCTTGGGTTGGGAAGATACCCAGGAGAAGGAAAAGGTTACACATTCCAGTATTCTGGCCTGGAGAATTCTATGTACTATATGGGGTTTGCAAAGAGTCACACATGACTGAGCGACTTTCACTTTCTTTCACTTTCATATATCTATCAGTTCAGTTCAGTTCAGTCACTCAGTCATGTCCTACTCTTTGCAACCCCATGGACTGGAGCATGCCAGGCCTCCCTGTCCATCACAACTCCCAGAGTTTACACAAACTCATGCCCATTGAGTGGGTGATGCCATCCAATCATCTCATCCTCTGTCATCCCCTTCTCCTCCTACCTTCAATCTTTCTCAGCATCAGGGTCTTTCCAGTGAGTCAGTACTTCACATCAGGTGACCAAAGTATTGGCATTTCAGGTTCAACATCAGTCCTTCCAATGAACATTCAGGACTGATCTCCTTTAAGATGGACTGATTGGATCTCCTTGCAGTTCAAGGTACTCTCAAGACTCTCCTCCAATGCCACAGTTCAAAAGCATCAATCCATCGGTGCTCAGGTTTCTTTATAGTCCAACTCTCACATCCATACATGACTACTGGAAAAACCATAGCCTTGAGTAGATTGACCTTTGTTGGCAAAATAATGTCTCTGCTTTTTAACATGCTGTCTAGGTTGGTCATAACTTTCCTTTCAAGGAGTAAGAGTCTTTTAATTTCATGGCTGCAGTTACCAACTGGAGTGATGTTGGAGCCCAGGAAAATAAAGTCTGCCACTGTTTCTCCAACTATTTGTTTATGACACTTTATGAGTGATGGGACTGGATGTCATGATCTTAGGTTTCTGAATGTTGAAATTTAAGCCAACTTTTTCACTCTCCTCTTTCACTTTCATCAAAAGGCTCTTTAGTACTTCTTCACTTTCTGCCATAAGGGTGGTGTCATCTGCATATCTGAGGTTATTGATATTTCTCCCAGCAATCTTGATTCCAGCTTGTGCTTCCTCCAACCCAGCGTTTCTCATGATGTATTCTGCATATAAGTTCAATAAACGGGGTGACAATACAGCCTTGACATACTCCTTTGCCAATTTAGAAACAGTCTGATGTTCCATGTCCAGTTCTAACTGATACTTCCTGACCTGCATATAGGTTTCTCAAGAGGCAGGTCAGGTGGTCTGGTATTCCCATCTCTTGAAGAATTTTCCACAGTTTCTTGTGATCCACACAGTCAAAGGCTTTGGCATAGTCAATAAAGCAGAAATAGATGTTTTTCTGGAACTCTCTTGCTTTTTCAATGATGCAGCAGATGTTGGCAATTTGATCTCTGGTTCCTCTGCCTTTTCTAAAACCAGCTTGAACATCTGGAAGTTCACTTTTCATGTATTGTTGAAGCCTGGTTTGGAGAATTTTGAATATTACTTTGCTAGCATGTGAGATGTGTGCAGTTGTGCCGTAGTTTGAACATACTTTAGCATTGCCTTTCTTTGGGATTGGAATGAAAACTGATCTTTTCCAGTCCTGTGGCCACTGCTGAGTTTTCCAAATTTGCTGGCATATTGAGTGTACACTTTCACAAATACCATCTTTTAGGATTTGAAATAGCTCAACTGGAATTCCATCACCTCCTTTAGCTTTGTTTGTAGTGATGCTTCCTAAGGCCCACCTGACTTCATATTCCAGGATGTCTGGCTCTAGGTGAGTGGTCACACCATCGTGATTATCTGGATCATGAAGATCTTTTTTGTATAGTTCTTCCATGTATTCTTGCCACCTCTTCTTAATATCTTCTGCTTCTGTTAGATCCATACCATTCTGTCCTTTGTTGAGCCCATCTTTGCATGGAGTGTTCACTTGGTATCTCTAATTTTTATGTAGAGATCTCTAGTCTTTCCCATTCTATTGTTTTCCTCTATTTCTTTGCACTGATCACTGAGGAAGGCTTTCTTATCTCTCTTTGCTATTCCTTGGAACTCTGCATTCAAATGGGTATATCTTTCCTTTTCTCCTTTACTTTTGGCTTCTCTTCTTTTCACAGCTATTTGTAAGGCCTCCCCAGACAGCTATTTTGCTTTTTTGCATTTCTTTTTCTTGGGGATGGTCTTGATCCCTGTCTCCTGTACAATGTCACAAACCTCCGTCCATAGTTCATCAGGCACTCTGTCTATCAGATTTAGTTCCTTAAATCTATTTCTCACTTCCACTGTATAATCATAAGGGATTTGATTTAGGTCATACCTGAATGGTCTACTGCTTTTCCCTCCTTTTACAATTTAAGTCTGAATTTGGCAATAAGGAGTTCATGATCTGAGCCACAGTCATCTCCTGGTCTTGTTTTTTTCTAACTGTATGGAGCTTCTCCATCTTTGGCTGCAAAGAATATAATCATTCTGATTTCAGTGTTGACCATCTGGTGATGTCCATGTGTAGAGTCTTCTCCTGTGTTGTTGGAAGAGGGTGTTTGCTATGACCTCTGTATTCTCTTGGCAGATCTCTTTTAGCCTTTGCCCTGCTTCATTCTGTACTCCAAGGCCAGATTTGCCTGTTACTTCAGGTGTTTCGTGACTTCCTACTTTTGCATTCCAGTCCTCTATAATAAAAAGGACATTTTGGGGGGTGTTAGTTCTAGAAGGTCTTGAAGATCTTCATAGAACCATTCAACTTCAGCTTCTTCAGTGTTGCTGGTCATTTGTTAATGGCACAACCATATTGGAAGTATGTCTGACTGTCTCTTATGAAATGAAACTGATTCTTGCTGTGCTGTGCTTAGTTGCTCAGTTGCGGTCAACTCTTTGTGACCCCACAGACTGCTGTACGCCGCCAGGCTCCTCTGTCCATGGTGATTCTCCAGGCAAGAATACTGCAGTCGGTTGCCTATGCCCTCCTCTAGGGGACCTTTCCCACCCAGTGATGAAATCCAGTTCTCCCACACTGGGGGCGGATTCTTTACCGTCTGAGCCACCAGGGAAGGCCAAGAATACTGGAATGGGTGACCTATCTATTCCAGGCATCTTTCCAACCCAGGAATCGAACCAAGGTCCCTTGCATTTCAGGTGGATTCTTTACATTCTTACTCTACAACAGTCTAATCACAGTCTTACATATTTATTCAACTGATTGTTATCTACGTCCAAAGACAGACCAGCATGCAAATTCTTACAAGTACCTTTTTTCATAATCACTAAGAGCTGGAAAAAGTGCAGAGGCTCTTTAATAGGTGAATAGATAAACATGCTATATTAATCTATATGACAATATTATTCTGTGACAAAATATACATATGAACTATAAATTATACAAAATATATAAAGAGTAAATTCATATTACTAAAATAGAATAGTCTGAAAATGCTTTGTAACATATTATTCCAGTTTTATAACATTCTAGAAAAGGTCAAACTACAGAGATAGTGAAATAATAAGTAGTTATCAGAGGTACCAGAAGAGAAGGAGAGGTCTGAATAGATGAAGTAAAGGGGATTTTCAGGTCAATGAAATTATTCTGTTTAATATAGCATAATGGTGGCTATTACATGATTTTGATTTTTTCAAAATCCATGGAACTTAAATACACAGGAGAGGGTATTTTAATGAGTTCAGGATGGAATGCAGAAAAAAAATCTGCTTTAGAAATTCATGAATCAGTCTTTCTAAGGGATTGGGGGAAATGCAAACAAGAGTAACTTTGGAAATATATGAAGTACTTAAAATAAAGACAAAAATGACTTTACACAAACACTGTACATTAGTTAGTGAAGTTGTTTTCCAACTAGGTTAATAATTTAGATATAGCTATACCCATTTGCTATGCTACATTTTGTTTTATTATATATATAATTTTTTTCTTTTGCTCTTTTAATATATGATTTTTCCTTAAGTGAATACATCAAGGACAACAATGTCATTCCTTTAAGATTATTTTTCACTATATATGTTTTAACTTAACATGTTTGTGTTGGCTCCAGTGCTCATAATATACAACTTATTTTGCCAAAATCTACTTATTTATGATAATTCCTGCATAAAAATAATTACAATATAATTATGTATAATTATAATTAGATATAATTATTTCTCCTTTATGGCCTTCTCTGCCTTCCTTTTTTGTGCTTTTATTGTTATACATAATTTTTATGTTACAAATGCAAAAATGAATTATTTTATTATTTTATATAATTTGTCTTTTTCACGCAGCTTATGCCTTTTTTGTTCTACAGTTCTTCCTTCTTTTGTGTTAAGTAGATATAATGTGACATTTTAAGTGTCTTGTTGCTTGTTTTAATATATATTTTGAGTTATTTTTTTAAGTACTGCACTAAGGATTACAACTGATTTTAATTTAAAAGATTCTAGTTCACATTAATAGCTTAATTTCAATAGTATGCAAAAACTTTCACTTTATATATTTCTGTTTCATCCTCCTTTAGTGTTAAATCACCAATTATATCTTTATACATTGTGACTCCATAAAAAAGATTTACTATTATTACTTTTTATAGTTGTTTTTTAAGTCCCATAGGATAGAAAAAAAGGAGTTTCAAACAAAAATACATCCATACTGTCCTTTTTAAAAAATGCATTATTGAGATAGTTAACATGCCATAAAATTCATCATTGTAACATGATTAATTCAATAGTTTTTAGTTTTTACTATTTTCACAGATATGTACACTATCATATAGTCAATTTTTATCATCTCAGAAAAAAGCCCTAGACTTCTGGTTCCATTTCTGTATTCAACAGTTTGAAAGTTTCCCCTGCTTTCTTGTTAGTAAAAAGCTGAACAGAGTGAAAAATCAACAATTCGTATATCCATGAGATAGGCTAGGACACGGGAGAAACTACTGCTTCCAAGATTGGAGAGATGAACAAATAAAAATCTCAACTTACTTCAGCACAAATTCCCAAGTAGAAACTGCCCTGGAAACCAGTGCTGGGGAAGGAAAACCTTGAACTGTAACTGATGAGTTGTTGGAGGTTCAGTGCGGACAACTTGGAGAGCTAAGAACTCCAGGGAGACTCAGACAGAGAGGGGACGCACAGTATTGTCAGATTTGCTCCCATGAGCTCGACCAATTTCTAACAGTAAATATCTCAGAATAAAACACCTCCTGTCTCTGGCAGGAAGAGGAGAATATAAACCATTTGAAATACCCGGGGGTGTTTAACCCATTACTGACCAGAGACATGTCAATATATATTTTTAAAGTGATACAATTAACATTACTTTGTGAAATTGTTGGGCTTCCCTGGTGGCTCAGATGGTAAAGTGTCTGCCTGCAATGCGGGTAACCCGCGTTTGATCCCTGGCTCGGGAAGATCCCCTGGAGAAGGAAATATCGACCCACTCCAGTGTTCTTGCCTGGAGAATCCCAGGGAAGGCGGAGCCTGGTGGGCTGCCCTCTGTGGGGTCGCACAGAGTGAGACACGACTGAAGCGACTTAGCAGCAGCAGCAGCCACTACTCTTGCCTGGAAAATCCCGTGGACAGAGGAGCCTTGTAGGGTACAGTCCATGGGGTCTCAAAGAGTCGGACATGACTGAGCCACTTTACTTCAACATTGATGATTGTCCTTATCATTCATAATTTTTTCCGTTAGGTTTTCGTTCCAACGTTGTGTATATTATAAACAGAAATTTCTTACCATAATATTTTAAAAAACAATGTATTATGCAATTTTGAATGAAGGATAATTTTTCAGTGACGTTTATACAGATACTTTCTTTGATTGTCCAAATGACATTTAGCATCTCAGAAGATGACAGCTTTTCAGAATATACTTCTGATTCAGATAATACGAATTTAGATCAACAAAAAACCTTAGTGATTAATTCTGATCAGAAAGTGAAAGTGAAACTCATGGTGCTGGAGAAAACTTTATAGGTGTGTCAGTTTTAACTATTGAATGTAATAACCTGCAAAGTATTAGAGAATTAATAGAATTAATTTGGGGCTGTCCACAATAAAATTTGTAGGCCACAGGCATTAGTTTCTACAAAAATTCCCTAGTCAATAATAAGTTAACAAAGGCTGACTACAGAAGAAACTAGTTAAGAGAAGCATATTCAGCTGGTTATTATCAGAGCCTAACTGAACTAGGGAAGGGAAATAATGAGCTAGAGATGGTACTAGCCTTCTATATGGGAGAAGGGAAGTACCCATCTCCAACCACCTCTACACATCCTGTCCCACAAAATGGGAGGGGAAAAAGATAAATGAGAAATTATAGTGAAATTCACATTCCAGGGCATAACCTCACTAAAAGACTGAGATCTAATCACAGAACTGTAGAACATTCCCCTCCCTTGAACACTTCACCATCACATTGCTGACAGACCATTAAAGCAATTACTTTTTACTGGTACAATATGTACAGCTGTCAAGAGATTGAAATCCCAAAAAAAAGAAAAAGCATGGCATTGCTAGGAGGCCACACCTGTCTCTAATTTAAAACCATTAAACAACAAGATAGCTTAGTTTTATATACTGATAGGCAAAAAAATATAACAAATGACCTCTGATTTGCAGAGGTTTATGAAATTGGATTATGAAGAAAGCTGAGTGCTGAAGAATTGATGCTTTTGAACTGTGGTGTTGGAGAACACTCTTGAGGGTCCCCTGGACTTCAGGGAGATCAAACCAATCAATCTTAAAGGAAATCAGTCCCAAATATTCATTGGAAGGACTGATGCTGAAGCTGAAACTCTAATACTTTGGCCACCTGATGCAAAGAACTGACTCATTGGAAAAGCCCCTGATGCTGGGAGAAGGGGACAATAGACAATGAGATGGTTGGATGACATTCCAGACTAGATGAACATGAGTTTGAGCAAACTCCGGGAGTTGGTGATGGACAGGGAAGCCTGGCATGCTGCAGTCCATTGGGTCACAGAGTCAGACAACTGAGCAACTGAACTGAACTGAATGAATGACCCTAGGGCTTTCCAGGTGGCACTAGTGGTAAAGAACCCGCCTGCCAATGCAGGAATCTTAAGAGACATGGATTAGATCCCTGGGTCGGGAAGATCCCCTGGAGGAACACATGGCAACACCCTCCAGTATTCTTGCCTGGAGACTCGCATGGACAAATGAAGCTGGCAGGCTAGAGTCCATGGGGTCACAGAGAGTCAGACACCACTGAAGTGACTTAGCACTAACACATGGACTACCTAAGGAAAATGTCATTTAGTAAACAAAAAAGAAAAGAATATATTAGTTGATGATAGCAGTATGGTTTATTATAATGCAGTAAAAGAGTAATTACCTAATGAATGACACAGACATTAGGATCTGTAGGCGCTCAAAGGAAGAAATGTTCATAAAAGATGGTAAAACTTCATGGAGAAGGGAGAACTTGTATGAGGTTGAGTATCAGGGTATCTAGTATATACAGTATACTAGATACAGGGTATCTAGTATATACAGCTATGATCCTTGTATCTAATCTTAAATATTTCTGTTTGTAAATCAATCTTCTTTTTAATTTTTGAATTTCTGTGTTTGATAAAGGAAGTGCATTTTTACTTTATAAATTAACCTTCTCAGTGCAATAAAGATAATCTTTTCCACTTATCTTCTCTCTAATCATAATGTTAACAATGAAAAAATACACCCATATTATGTGTAGTTTCTATTAAGTTATAATTTAAAAATATAATTGTGGAAATAGAAATACATAACTTAAAAGCTTGGCAAGGAACTTATAACAAATTTTGCACAGTGCATTTTTATATCTAAAGCAAGCTTTTTCATATTCACCACAATTATTATATGTGTCACTACTTTTTTTAAAAAATGATATTTTTCATCTATTGAGTTATGATGCAGGCATGTCATGATCAACTGTGGTATGTTACAAAGGACCAAGCCCACACCCGAGGCCAGGGGCGGCGGCCGGGAGGACCAACCCCACGTCCAAGGAGCGGTGGCTGCATGGGCGCAGGAGGGCCTAGAGGCGCTATCCCACATTGAAGGTCAGAAAGGGCGACAATGAGGAGATACCCCTCGTCCAAGGGAAGGAGCACTGGCTGTGCTTTGCTGGAGCAACCATGAAGAAATACCCCATGTCCAAGGTAAGAGAAACCCAAGTAAGAAGGTAGGTGTTGCAAGAGGGCATCAGAGGGCAGACACACTGAAACCATAATCACAGAAAACTAGTCAATCTAATCACACTAGGACCACAGCCTTGTCTAACTCAATGAAACTAAGCCATGTCTGTGGGGCAACCCAAGACGGGTGGGTCATGGTGGAGGGATCTGACAGAATGTGGTCCACTGGAGAAGGGAATGGCAAACCACTTTAGTATTCTTGCCTTGAGAACCCCATGAACAGTATGAAAAGGCAAAATGATAGGATACTGAAAGAGGAACTTCCCAGGTCAGTAGGTACCCAATATGCTACTGGAGATCAGTGGAGAAATAACTCCAGAAAGAATGAAGGGATGGAGCCAAAGCAAAAAGAATATCCAACTGTGGATGTGACTGGTGATAGAAGCAAGGTCCAATGCTGTAAAGAGCAATATTGCATAGGAACCTGGAATGTCAGGTCCATGAATCAAGGCAAATTGGAAGTGGTCAAACTAGAGATGGCAAGAGTGAATGTCGACATTCTAGGAATCAGCGAACTAAAATGGACTGGAAAAGGTGAATTTAACTCAGATGACCATTATATCTACTACTGTAGGCAGGAATCCCTCAGAAGAAATGGAGTAGCCATCATGGTTAACAAAAGAGTCTGAAATGCAGTACTTGGATGCAATCTCAAAAACGACAGAATGATCTCTGTTCGTTTCCAAGGCAAACCATTCAATATCACAGTAATCCAAGTCTATGCCCCAACCAGTGACACTGAAGAAGCTGAAGTTGAACAGTTCTATGAAGACTTACAAGACCTTTTAGAACTAACACCCAAAAAAGATGTCCTTTTCATTATAGGGGACTGGCATGAAAAAGTGGGAAGTCAAGAAACACCTGGAGTAACAGGAAATTTTGGCCTTAGAATATGGAATGAAGCAGGGCAAAGACTAATAGAATTTTGCCAAGAAAATGCACTGGTCATTTTCTTGAAAGAGCAAACACCCTCTTTCAACAACACAAGAGAAGACTCTACACATGGACATCACCAGATGGTCAACACCGAAATCAGACTGATTATGTTCTTTGCAGCCAAAGATGAAGAAGCTCTATACAGTCAACAAAAACAAGACCGGGAGCTGACTGTGGCTCAGACCATGAACTCCTTATTGCCAAATTCAGACTTAAATTGAAGAAAGTAGGGAAAACCACTGGACCATTCAGGTATGACCTAAGTCAAATCTGTTATGATTATACAGTGGAAGTGAGAAATAGATTTAAGGGCCTAGATCTGACAGATAGAGTGCCTGATGAACTATGGAATGAGGTTTGTGACACAGTACAGGGCACAGGGATCAAGACTATCCCCATGGAAAAGAAATGCAGAAAGGCAAAATGGCTGTCTTGGAAGGCCTTACAAATAGTTGTGAAAAGAAGAGAAGCAAAAAGCAAAGGAGAAAAGGTAAAATATAAGCATCTGAATGCAGAGTTCCAAAGAATAGCAAGAAGAGATCAGAAAGCCTTCCTCAGCAATCAATGCAAAGAAATAGAGGAAAACAACAGAATGGGAAAGACTAGAGATCTCTTCAAGAAAATTAGAGATACCAAGGGGACATTTCCTGCAAAGATGGGCTCGATAAAGGACAGAAATGGTATGGACCTAACAGAAGCAGAAGATATTAAGAAGAGGTGGCAAGAATATACAGAATAACTGTACAAAAAAAATCTTCATGACCCAGATAATCACGATGGTGTGATCACTGACCTAGAGCCAGACATCCTGGAATGTGAAGTCCAGTGGGCCTTAGAAAGCATCACTACGAACAAAGCTAGTGGAGGTGATGGAATTCCAGTTGAGCTATTTCAAATCCTGAAAGATGATGCTGTGAAAGTGCTGCACTAACTATGCCAGCAAATTTGGAAAACTCAGCAGTGGCCACAGGACTGGAAAAGGTCAGTTTTCATTCCAATCCCAAAGAAAGGCAATGCCAAAGAATGCTCAAACTACTACACAATTGCACTCATCTCACACGCTAGTAAAGTCATGCTCAAAATTCTCCAAGCCAGGCTTCAGCAATATGTGAACCGTGAACTTCCTGATGTTCAAGCTGGTTTTAGGAAAGGCAGAGGAACCAGAGATCAAATTGCCAATATCCGCTGGATCGTGGAAAAAGCAAGAGAGTTCCAGAAAAACATCTATTTCTGCTTTATTGACTATGCCAAAGCCTTTGACTGTGTGGATCATAATAAACTGTGGAAAATTCTGAAAGAGATTGGAATACCAGACCACCTGATCTGCCTCTTGAGAAATTTGTATGCAGGTTAGGAAGCAACAGCTAGAACTGGACATGGAACAACAGACTGGTTCCAAATAGGAAAAGGAGTTCGTCAAGGCTGTATATTGTCACCCTGCTTATTTAACTTATATGCAAAGTACATCATGAGAAACGCTGGACTGTAAGAAGCACGAGCTGGAATCAATATTGCCGGGAGAAATATCAATAACCTCAGATGAGCAGGTGACACCACCCTTATGGCAGAAAGTGAAGAGGAACTAAAAAGCATCTTGATGAAAGTGAAAGTGGGGAGTGAAAAAGTTGGCTTAAAGCTCAACATTCAGAAAACGAAGATCATGGCATCTGGTCCCATCACTTCATGGGAAATAGATGGGGAAACAGTGGAAACAGTGTCAGACTTTATTTTTCTGGGCTCCAAAATCACTGCAGATGGTGACTGCAGCCATGAAATTAAAAGACGCTTACTCCTTGGAAGAAAAGGTATGACTAACCTAGATAGCATATTCAAAAGCAGAGACATTACTTTGCCAACAAAGGTCCATCTAGTCAAGGCTATGGTTTTTCCAGTGGTCATGTATGGATGTGAAAGTTGGACTGTGAAGAAGGCTGAGTGCCAAAGAATTGATGCTTTTGAACTGTGGTGTTGGAGAAGACTCTTGAGAGTCCCTTGGAATGCAAGGAGATCCAACTAGTTCATTCTGAAGGAGATCAGCCCTGGGATTTCTTTGAAGGGAATGATGCTGAAGGTGAAACTCCAGTACTTTGGCCACCTCATGCAAAGAGTTGACTCATTGGAAAAGTCTCTAATGCTGAGAGGGATTGGGGGCAAGAGGAGAAGGGGATGACAGAGGATGAGATGGCTGGATGGCATCACCGACTCGATGGACGTTAGTCTGAGTGAAGTCCAGGAGTTTGTGATAGACAGGGAGGCCTGGTGTGCTGTGATTCATGGGGTCACAAAGAGTCGTACACGACTGAGCGACTGAACTGAACTGATGAATGACAAATTTAACACTAAAGTCCAATATCATGCTTTTGTTAATAATTACCTATTTATCCCTAATCAATATAAGTACATAGACTCCTGAATGTAAGACAATAGAGTTGTATCTGTCAGGAGAGAATAATGGACAACACAGTAGGTGGTTATTAAAGTCTATTATGAGATGTGGTATGAGTATGTATCAAGAGTATGTGGTCATGAGACTGCTATGAATGATATACATTGTGTTGGGAGATATCTGTAATCTACTCCTTTAAAGAATTTTCAGTGAAGGGAGAGTTGAATAAAAAGATATGGCTAAACTTAACAAGAAAGTAAAAATAAATGTTGAATTTCAATATGGTCTTTCTGAAACGTGTTTTCAACTGCTGTACTGAACCATTTATTGAATATGTAGTGGATTTTAGAATACTAACTTTTTAGAAAAAATTATATTGAAGTGACTATTTCTTATGGAAAATAGTTCTTAAAATACCTAAATATACCAGTGATACCATATTCAGAGATATACTTCTCAAGTAAATAGTATTCTTATACCAAAGAGTATGTGAGTTTCATTTATACCAAGAGTTTTTAGAATAAAGCACAATTACTTCTATTAGACAAGTTATCTGATATATTATCCCACAATAATATTTCATCATTGTATTTGCTTAATGTAAAAACTAAAGGAATATATCATGTATACTTATATTAAACTTTGGAAAAAATTTAACAAAATGACTGTTTTGTCTTTCTTAAAAATGATTATTTTGGATATTCTGAGTGACTGGTAGATATTCAGTTAATATTATGCACGGCTTTTATCTAGGAAAAATTAAAATATAACCTTCAACAGAAAGATTACATGGAGAAATTCCTTAAAAATAATAAAACTGAAATACAATATCAGATGAATAGGATAAATGCTCAGACTTCAGCTGAGAGCTTTTATTGTTTTATTTTTTTTAAGTGTTGATGAGACTGGAGCCAGTTTCAGTAATTGCATATGTCTGCTTTTATTGGTCTCCAGGAGATTGTTACAGAACTCAATTTACTAAATATTTCACTTCCTACAGAAGAGTCAGGAATTAAAAGTGCTCTTCTGGTCCATATATTCAGATACTGTATTTTCAAACCCCTATACTAATCCCTGTCTTCCAAAGGAATAATGCTTTCAGAAACTTCTGACAAAATGGAGGCATACATCAGTAGCTATGAAAATGACAAGTAGATAGCTTGACAGGAGAAACAGCAGCACTATCTAAAAGCTGACCCACTTGGTATGGCTTTCCCCACCAGCAATAATTAGATGTTACCGCTCAGTGGTGTGTAGCATTTTTCATTTCCCTGGTGTGTTTCTCTCTGAAAAGATACCCAGATGGATATCTCTAATATGTCTAAGAATCACTGTACTTATTTATACTTGTGTAAAAGAAGTAAACACATCCTTTAATAAGAGAAGACAATTTCTCAAATCTATGAAAGAAACGTACAGTGCTTTTCTTGCACATATTTTATTAAATAGCAAATTTCCTGTTAACATCTACTCACCAAATGCTTGGAGCTGTAAAGACTGACAAAGCGAGTTTTGGAAGGTTCATCTTTATCTCTTTCCTTTTGTAATTGTCACCTCTCTACCCAACCACTTCCTCTGAGTGACATTACTACACAGACATACACACAGAGACACTCATGCATGCACATTGGTCATTTTCACACCCTGCCAAGTGCAAATACAGGATTATGGCAGTTATTCAAGTGTCGAAAAGAAAAGACAAAGATATATAAGCAGAACAGCTAAAATACTCCACTGAAGATGATATATCTTCAAACCAGTAATTATACTGCTTAGGAAATTTTTTCCAGAGAAATGAAGATCTATGTTCAAGTAGAAGTATGTACATAAATGTTACAGAAGCTATATTTGAAATAGTAAAAAACTAGAAATATCCTTGATTTTATTTTCTCAATTTTAAGTGAGACTATGTTTGCAATGCCCTTAGCATCATCAATATTTGACTATTCTTTTTTTTTTCCAGTATCACATATGTATATATTTATTAAATTTCTTTTAAACATTTTATTTTGTACTGCAGTGGATGGGGGAGCCTGGTGGGCTTGTGTACAACCCCTATGGGGTTGTACAGAGTTGGACACGACTGAAGCGACTTAGCAGCAGCAGCATAGCTGATTAACAAAGAATGCTGTGATC
Source organism: Bos indicus (assembly GCF_029378745.1). Taxonomy (NCBI): domain Eukaryota; kingdom Metazoa; phylum Chordata; class Mammalia; order Artiodactyla; family Bovidae; genus Bos; species Bos indicus. The sequence continues at coordinate 33,006,359 of NC_091767.1, forward strand.
ATTTCAGGTGAAAAGTGAAGGGACTCAGCCATACATATACATGTATCCAACTCCCTCAAACCACCATCCAGGCTGCCACATAACACTAAGCAGAGTTCCATGTACTATATAGGAGGTCCTTGTTGGTTATCCATTTTAAATATAGCAATGTGTTCATGCCCATCCCAAACCCCCTAACTGTTCCTTTCTCCCATTCTTGCCTCTGACAACCACAAGTTCATTATTGGACTATTCCAAATTGAAGTGTCTGTGTAGATTCAGAGTCAGCAGTGGATACTTTTGATTGGTTGTTTATGGTCGCATATAAACTTGCTAATTGATTCCAAGACTTGCTAAAGCCTTGATTAGAACTTTATAAATTCCCCACATGTTCTCTGCTGCCTCTGCTGTCTCAAGTGTCCTTATTTGCATCATCACGATGATAAACTTCCACTAATCTTCTAACACCCAACTTACACAGCTCCTCCCTTTAGAATGTTTCCTTTCATATCATCTGTACTATCTAACTAACATAGTTGTGTGTTCCCTCAATTTTATCACTACTATTCCTTATATTTGCTTCCTGGGTAGCTCAGCTGGTAAAGAATTCACCTTCAATGCAGGAGATCCCAGTTTGATTCCTGGGTAGGGAAGTTCCCCTGGAGAAGGGATAGGCTACCCACTCCAGTATTCTTGGGTTTCCTGAGTGGCTCAGATTCACCAGCAGTGTGGGATACCTGGGTTCATTCCCTGGGTTGGAAAATCCCCTGGTGGAAGGCATGGCAGCCCACTGCAGTATTCTTGCCTGAAGAATCCCCATGGACAGAGGAGCCTGGCGGGCTATAGTCCATTGTTGTTGCTGTTGTTCAGTCATGTCTGACTCTTTGTGACCCCATGGACTGCAGCACACCAGACATCCCTGTCCTTCCACCATCTCCTGGAGCTTGCTCAAACTCATGTCCATTGAGTCGGTGATGCCATCCAACCAACTTGTCCCCTTCTTCTCCTGCCTTCAATCTCTCCCAGGATCAGTGTCTTTTCTAATAAATCATCTCTACACGCCAGGTGTCCAAAGTATTGGAGCTTCAACGACAGTACATAGGGTCATAAAAATTTATACACGACTGAGTGACTAAGCACAGCATAGCACATCCCTTATGTATATTGCTGGTAAAACACAAATTAATGTCTATTGGACATTTCTATTTAATTGTAAGGTATGTGTTCAGTAACAATATGATTTATCACCTGAATTGGAACACTTCTAAAAGTAAAATGTGATGTTGTTATTAATAATGTCAGGCTACCTGATATATATCCAAACTATTTGGATATAACATAGAACCCAGGATAAAACTCAGTACTAAATAATAATCATGTGGAGTTTGGGGACTGTGGGGAGAGAACAAATTAGCCAAGATGGACTGTTCAGGCTCTCTCACCTCCCGTTTTGTAAATAATGACTATGAAACAGCTGAGATCATTTACAGCACTGTGCATGCATGTCATGAGATACTTGCTTGGTCACGGGCTACTTTGTGTGGTACACCTGTATGAGCTTCGCCATGAAAGCCCTGGCTGCTCCTGCACTGGGGGGACATTAGAGCAACATCATGATTATGTTATGTGAGATTATGTTGTGGTTACCTTGTGGCTACATTATGGTTATGTTATGGCTGCTACTACAGCTGCTGTCAGCCAAGAGAGACGCTGTGTTATGGTTTCTGTGCTAGCCAGGAGAGAATAAACATGTCTGCAGTTCCTACAGCTCCTCGAGTCTCCTTCCCTGGGTTTAGTGAATCATGTGAACAGTGAGACAACTGGCATTGCAAACAGGAACAGCAAGATCAGGGACCATATATTATACTATTTATATATGAAGACTCAAAATTTGCTTTTCACGTAATCAATGTACTTTAATGTTCATGGTACCTGATACACAAATGAATGCATAAGTGACTCAATGTATACACATTCTCACCAATAAGACTTTTATGTGACCAGTGATTTCAAGGGACTCTTTTGGTACCAGTTGATGAGCATCTGTTTCTCAGTGACTTGTTTTTACAATGATGTGACTAGAACTTTCCACACCACGTTTTTGTTCTGCCCTCTTGTTCCCTTTCAGGTTCTTCCAATAATAGCCACTTGAGAAAGACAGAAACTGGAAGAGGGAGGAAGGCCTTGTTTCCTGTTTGCCTCCTGTTTCTTTAGCAATCATTTATCTTCACCACAGCAGCAGCAGTTACATACAGTGACAGCAGTTGAATCTATTAATAGTTTGCAGCTTTTTACACAAGTCACAAGCACAGCACCATCGTTCCTCTCAGGGACACCAGCACCTTGGGCTGGCACCTTATCTTCAAAGGCATGGTTCTCTTCAAACTCAGACACACCTGTGGCAAATGGCCATGACCCACTCCTCAGAGCTCAGGGTTTTAGTCGTGCAGGCCCCTTTCTCCAAGCTCCTAAATTTTAATGACACAAACCACTTCCTTTGTCCCATGAGTCCTAAAAGTAGCAAGTGTTTCATGCTTAGGTTACTTCCATGGTATCTTAGGGTTTTCTCTGTGTCTTTCTGATTACCAATTTGACACTGTTAATCCACTTAAGAATTATTTACATTTCTATCTTCTCAAATCCAGAGAAGGAAATGGCAACCCACTCCAGTATTCTTGCCTAGAGAATCCCATGGACAGGGGAGTCCGGTGGGCTACAGTCCATGGGATCACAAAGAGTCAGACAGGACTGAATGACTAACACACACACACACACACTTTCTCAAATAACAAAATTGTACAAGCACCTTCTATAGGATAATATTCCTACATATTTCTCACAATATGGATTTTTCTCCTTGTGGGCTCATGTTTTTATACAGTTCATTTCCTACTAGCTCTTGACCACCAAATACATAAAATCAATGATCAGGTCTAAGCAGGAAATGTGATATTTGTATTGCTTATGACCCTGTTTTGCCTTCTGTAGCTATATATCTGAAGACTCCAAAAGAGAATACTAATATCAGGGTCTCTAATTTTTCCTGGCTTCAAAACACATATTTTTATCTCTGTTGTTTTGGTAGCCCTTTATAAACAATTCCCCTGATCAGTTATGCTCTTTTTGAGATTTTAATAATAAACAAATACATAATAATTAGGAGCTCCCAAGAAAGAAGCTCCTAATGGCAAAACTTTAGTTTCATCTTCAATATTCATCCTTCTAATATCTAATATTTATTTTCTTTCTATTTTTCTCATAATGTACAATATGTTGATTATAATAGTGATTTAATATAAACATATACAGATTTGTAAGATATTAGGTGTACCCATAATTTCTAGACACCTTCCTACTTTAATTGGTGTAGTACATTATTTCATTAAACTTTTTAATTTTACCCATAATTATCTGAAATCACATAAATCTTTACAATGACCATTTATATAGCTAGAAATATTTTATTAATTTTATATATGAATATTTAAGGAATAATAATCCAGTTTCCAGATGTTCAGTTTGGCTTCAGATTGTCCATACTACACCACACCATAATAAATATGTTTGCAATATATATTTTCCTTTGGAATATATCTTTAGTGAAAATACTTAGTTTTAGAAATATTGAGTCTGAGAGAATGAAATTATGTGCCTCTTGTAAACTCAGACAGAATCTGCTATCCTCATACTTTACCTCTAGGCTCATCCAAGACAGGGGAAAGCACTACAGTCTTTTCTTTTGTAGCCAAAAATTTCTGCATAAAAAATGGTGCTATAGGGGACTATGTTCATGGAAAATTATAGTGGGTTTAAAGTTGGTAGTGGGTTTTTAGATATGTGTTAAGTGGAGAAGGAAGGGGACCAGTCATGTTGGCATTCAACATTCTAGTAAGTTATTACTAGTAAATTCTTTTTGTTAGTCAGTTTCCAGGTGAAATAAGGTTGGTAAGTAGAGATAAACTTGAAGATTCTTAAAAATACTTTAAAATTACAATTCAGACTTAGACTTGATAATCAATTGAGAAATAGTACATTGTTAGCAGAGTGATTTTCCAGGGACACCATTTTCTGAGCGTGTTGTTAGTTTGTTCTTCCTCACTTCTTCTGAAGTTATGTGATGAACACTCTGACATCCACTGGTGAAATATAAACAGACATTAGAGTTTCAGAAACTTAGGTCAGAGTAGAGAAGGATGAGGATGTGCCTGGCATGTGAACAGAAATTAAGGACAGGAATAAGAAAGTGTGTGTGAGTCCTAACTCACTAGAGTTGAAAGGACAGGGAGCTGGAGAGAGAGGAATGGCACAGATTTTCTGGCCTTCATTAAACCAAGACATTATTGCTGAGTTGCTTCAGTTGTGTCCGACTCTTTGTGACCCTATGGACTGTAGCCTGGCAGGCTCTTCTATCTATGGGATTCTCCAGGTATGAATTCTGGAGTGGGTTGCCACTTCCTCCTCCAGGGGATCTTCCCAACCCAGGATTGAACCTGTCTCTCTTATGTCTCCTGCATTGGCAGGCAGGTTCCTTACCACTAGCACCACCTGGGAAACCCGTAAGAAAGTGTAGGGAAGAGTAATTAAAAAGAAAGCAGTGGTTAACAGTCCACTGAAAGAACACAGAAAAATCAGAAACAGCACCTACATTCTTGGAAAATTAATAAAACAGAGCCTATTGGTAATCTGTGGGAGAGAATTTTCAGTGGTGTGACATGAATAAAAACTAGATTAGAGAGGTTAAAGAGTAAGTAGAAGTTGAGAACATGGATGTAACATATTGGGACTGCTTGATGCAGAAGTTTGTTTATAAAGAAAATGGAAGAAATAAAGTCATCATTGGAAGGAGTAGTAAGATCAATATAGAGTCTAGTTTTTTTTTTTTTTTTTTTAACTTTTTGTACTCAAGACCAGGTGATCTCTAAGTGTTGATGAGACAACACCATATAGGTACAACTTTTCCTTGAGGACACCATATGCCAGAAATTCATGCAAGCAGTAGGTAGGAAAAGTTGAAGCAGAATCATCCTTCAACCTGGATAGAGATTCAAGGAGCTGAATAAATTATTTTGTTGCATGAATATATTCTGAATTGAATATATAGAGTGGATAACATTGCCAAACTTGAGAATCACTCGTATGATGTAATAAATAGATTTCAACCTATAGTGTCTAAATAATATATTTTTTCCCTTCACATAACTTTAATAAGTAATATCTTTATTTTATAAATTTAACAGTATAATATCTTTTTTTTTAAAATAAATTTAACAGTAATAGCCAAACTATTCAGAGATGAAACTCAGGTCAGTATAAGCAGTAACAACTAGACCAAGATATTATCTATCTTGTAAGTCTGCTATTACCAAGAAAACTGATTTAATCACATGGTTAAAACTGGCTCATCATCATAACATCTACAGTTTTCACTGTTGGAAGAGGAAAGATACAGAGAGCAAGTAGTTTTCTTTTAAAGACATGACACTGAAACTGCATACTTTTTTTCTGTTCACATCCTTTTAGCTATAACTTAGTCATGTGGCACACTAATCTTCAAAGGAAGTTAAGAAAGAGAGTTTCTAGCAGGCAGGCTATATGTCCAATAAAACTCGGAAAGTATGCATGGATTTTAGAAGCCATGAGTAACATCTGTTATAGAAATCTATTCTTCATCAAACATACTGGATGTTCATAAAGAATACCTTAGCATGAGAGACAAACAAAACACAAATCAAAAAATGAGGTAAGACAGAAGTTGCCATTTTCAAGAGGTAAAAAGTAATATGTTATGGCTGGAGGGGTTTGAATGAGCTCAATAGAAAAAATTGAATCCACAAAGGTAGCTCAGTGTCTTGGCAGAAGATTTGAAAGCCCCACAAATAACTAAGTTTGTGTTAAGAGTATTTCAGAAAGCAAATATAAGGATCGACTGGACACAAATATATTTTAAGCAATATTATAATTCATAGTTAAATTTTAAAGCACATTAGAAATAGAACCATGGAAGTGAGAAAGGATGACAGTGTAAAGCAGCAGTCCCTAACCTTTTTGTCACCAGGAACAGAGTTTGTGGAAGACAATATTTCCAGGGATGGGGATGGTGGTACAGGGGAGGTGAAATGGTTCAGGCAATAATGCCAGCAATGGGGAGCTATGCGGAGCTGCAGATGAAGCTTTGCTTGCTAGTCTGCCACTCACCTCCTACTGTGTGGCCCAGTTTCTAATAGGCTGAGGACCACTACAGTTCTACAGCCCAGGGCTTGGGAATCTCTGATATACACTTGAAACAAAATAGACTAAAATAAGAGGATGGAATGGGGTAGGATAGGACAGAACAAACATCATAACATAACATAACATAACATAACATAACACAACATAACATAACACAGCACAACATGCAAATTAATAACAAGTCAAATGTAACATAACATAACATAGCATAACACAACATAACATAACACAGCACAACATGCAAATTAATAACAAGTCAAATGTAAAGAATGAACCAGAGTGAAAATTTGACTATGATTCCAGTGTTTCCAGGCTAAAATTCCCTAAGCAGAAGCTCTTATGAAAAGTAGAACATTAAAAATGACCGAGGTTTTTTGAAAAAGAGATAATGTTTCCCATTCTACATATGTAGGGTCTCAAGTACTTATGGGATGATCTGACAGAAATCTGTGACTAAAATCATGTATTATATTTTGGTTTGCCTATGTTTATTGCCTTGGCATTATTTTAGAACACGATGCTTTTGCTGTGCTGAGTTGATTGATCTAGTAGTCTGTCACCAGGCCAATATTTCTAAAATCTATTACTGGGTTAATGTCTTTCACTAGCTCCTTTTCTCTCCATCAGCATGTGTGGGGCAATGAAGCACAAAAATTTCATATGGTGCCTTAATTTTAATACACAAATATATACTGCTTTACTGTTGTATTTATGTTCTTTCTTTTCCTGAAAGCTTATGTGATTGAATTTTTGGCTCTAATTGAAGTGACTGAAATGAACCAGTTTTACCTGGAATAATGATTTTCCTTCACTTGCTCTTCTGGAATAATATGAACTATATACCTAATCAGACAGAAATTAATTTTTTTTTGGTGATTCTGAACAATACTCTTGTATTATACTTTTTAGAATTGATTTCCTTTAAGTACTAACTTTAAATATTGGTAAAGATAAAAAGAAAACCAAAAAGGAACCATATATTGTAATAATAATGAGCTTTATGAAATTACTTCAATTTAAGGTTTCTTCATTTATTCCATCAATGAGCTAATATACTGCCCTGTTATACAAGGTCTTTAAACCAATTACATAAGGTTAATTGTATAAATTAGCATACCTAATATGATAGCAATAGCACTAAGTGTTGAATAATGAGTTTTCTAACTGAATGCATTAAATTCATCTCTGTTCACCTAATAATAAAAACAATAACCTTTTAAACATTAAATGGAAAATTTATGTCTACAAGTATTTGCTTTTTCAGAGAATGAGAGAAATATATACAAATCATACTATTTGCTATTTATTTCTAATTTTGCTTGCTATATTGATATTCTTACAAATCACAAAACTTAGATTTATTTAAAAAATAAAATCACTATCCAATGATTAGAGTTGCCCTAAGTAAGCCTACAGAATAATAAGTTACATTTATAATTTTCTTTATATACTGTGTTTTTAACAATGCTTGTAGATTTTGGCAAACCTCACACAACCATCCTGAAATCTGTAAAATGCCATAAGAGGACATTTAATATGTTTCTCAACTGATTTCCAAAATTGTTTTTATTCTATAACCCATGGAGTCCAGCGACAGGTACTTTCTGTTGCTTGAAAGTGTCGTGCTCTCTCATGATTATAAATTGGCTGATTTTCTTCACTCTTTCAAGTATTGTCATAGTTCTCTTTAATCTAGTTTGAGTTCTTAATTCCTTTTCTTTCCCATGATATCTTTCTATTATTTGTCTTCCTTCCTTTCCCCCTTATTCTCTTCATCTTTTTCCTCTTCCTTCTTTATCTTATCAAGTTTTTTGAATACTCAATTTGTTTCTTAACAAACCACCTCATTACAGATCTATACCTCTCTGTGAAAATTTAAGACTAGGTTTTATTTTTCTTCTGCCATCAATCACTGCCTCTCTTGAGCTATTTCTTAAATAGACATATGTCTCTTATCCAAGGCTTGAAAGAGATTTATTATGTTTCATTCACATTTTTTCTTTAGTTCCAAGCCCTCAAATTTCCGCATGCTTTGTTGCTGTTCAGTCACTACATCATGTCCAACTCTTTGCAACACAATGAATTGCAGCACATCAGGCTCCCATCTCCTTCACTATTTCCCAGAGTTTGCTCAAACTCATGTGCATTGAGTTGATGATGTTAGTCAATCAGCTCATCATCTGTCACCTGCTTCTCCTTCTTCCCTCAATCTTTCCCAGTATCAGGTGTTTTCCAGTCAGTCAGCTCTTTGCATCAGGTGGACAAAGCATTGGAGCTTCAGCTTCAGTATCAGTCCTTCCAATGAATGTTCAAGATTGATTTTCTTTAGGACTGGCTGGTTTGATCTCCATGTTGTCCAAGAGACTCAAGAGTCTTCTCCAGCACCACAGTTCAAAAGCATTAATTCTTTGGCATTTAGACTTCTTTATGGTCCCACTCTCACATTTGTACATGACTATTGGAAAAACCATAGCTTTGACTATACAGACCTTTGTTGGCAAAGTGATGTCTCTGTTTTTTAATATGCTGTCTAGGTTTGTCATGGGCTTCCCTGCTGGGTCAGATGGTAAAGAATCTGCCCACAATGTGGGCGACCTGGGTTGGGAAGATCCCCTGGAAGAGGTCATGGCAACCCACCCCTGTATTCTGCCTGGAGAACCCCCATGGACAGAGGAGCCCCGAGGGCTGCAGTCCATGGGGTCACAAAGAATGAGATATGACTGAGTGACCGAACTGAACTGTACTGTGCGCTTAGTTGCTCAGTCATAGCCGACTCTTTGTGACCCCCTGGACTACAGCCCACCAGGCTTCCCTGTCCATCACCAACTCCTGGAGCTTGCTCAAACTCATGTCCATCGAGTTGGTGATGCCATCCAACAATCTCTACTTCTATCATCTCCTTCTCCTCCTGCCTTCATTCTTTCCCAGCATCAGCGTCTTTTCCAATGAGTCTGTCATAGCTTTCCTTCAAAGGAGCAAGTGTCTTTTAATTTAATGGCTGCAGTCACTGTCCACAGTGATTTTAGAGCCCAAGAAAATAAAATCTGTCACTCTTTCCACTTTTTCCTCATCTATTTGTCATGAAGTGATGGGGCCATATACCATGATCTTAGTTTTCTCAATGCTGAGTTTTAAGCCAATTTTTTCACTCTCCGCTTTCACCCTCATCAAGAGGCTCTTTAGTTCCTCTTCACTTTCTTTCTGCCATTAGAGTGGTGGCTCAGTGGTGTTGGTAAAGAATTTGCCTGCCAATGCAGGAGACATGGGTTCGATCCCTGGGTTGGAAAGATTCCCTGGAGAAGGAAATGGCAACTCACTACAGTATTCTTGCCTGGGAAATCCCATGGACAGAGAAGACTGGCGGGCTACATTCCACAGGGTCGCAAAGAGTTAATTGTACGTGACTGAAGAACTGAACAACAACATCTGCATATCTGAGGTTGTTGATATTTCTCCAAGCAGTCTTGATTCCAGCTTGTGATTCATGCAGCCCAAACTCTTGAATGATGTACTCTGCATAGAAATTAAATACAGCCTTGACGTACTACTTTCCCAATTATGAACCAGTTCATTGTTCCACGTCTGGTTCTAACTGTTGCTTCTTGACCCACATTCAAGTTTCTCAGGAGGTGGATATAGTAGTCTTGCGTTTCCATTTCTTTAAGTATTTTCAGCAATTTATTGTGATCCACACAGTCAAAGGTGTCAGCATAGTCAATGAAACAGAAGTAGGTGCTTTTCTGGAATTCCTTTGCTTTTTCTGTGATCCAATGGCTATTGGCAATTCAATCTCTGGTTCTTCTGCCTTTTCTAAATCCATCTTGTACATCTGGATTTTCTTGGTTTACTTACTGTAGAAGAGTAGCTTGAAGAATTTTGAGCATTACCTTGCTAGCATGCAAAATAAGTGCATTTGTACAGTAGTTTGAACATTCTTTGGCATTGCCCTTCTTTGAGATTGGAATGAAAACTTACATTTTGCAGTCCTGTGGCCACTGCTGAGTTTTCCAAATTTGCTGACATATTGAGGGCAGCACTTTCACAGCATCATCTTTTAAGGTTTGAAATAGCTCAGCTGGAATTCTATCACCTCCACTAGTGAGAGAGTCAATTCCTAGGCAGGTTGATAAGAAGTCCAAGGTCCCCAAGGAGGAGAAAGGGGTCTGAGGCTCTCAAAGCGGAGATAGAGGTCTGGAATTCTCAAGGAGGAGGAAAGGACAAACATCTTTTTTTTTTTTTTTTAATCCCTCCATTCCTTAGTCTTAGTCACATAAAGTGTTTTATTCTTTAAGCCCAGAACTGATGATTACACAACAAACATCTCAGTTTAAACTCTGTACTAAGGATTATAGGGACTTCCCTGGTGGCTCAGACGGTAAAGCATCTGCCTGCAATGTGGGGGACTTGGATTCAATCCCTGGGTTGGGAAGATCCCCTGGAGCAAGAAATGGTAACCCACTACAGTACTCTTGCCTGGAAAACTCCATGGACAGAGGAGCCTTGTAGGCTATAGCCCATGGGGTGGCAAAGAGTCGGACACAACTGAGTGACTTCACTCAATCACTCACTCACTCAAGATTATATAAAGCCTCTTGATGAAGGTGAAAGAGAAGAGTGAAAAAGTTGGCTTAAAACTCAACATTCAGAAAACGAAGATCATGGCATCCGGTCCCATCACGTCATGGGAAGTGGATGGGGAAACAGTGGAAACAGTGTCAGACTTTATTTTGGGGGGCTCCAAAACCACTGCAGATGGTGACTGTAGCCATGAAATTAAAAGACGCTTACTCCTTGGAAGAAAAGTTATGACCAACCTAGATAGCATATTCAAAAGCAGAGACATTACTTTGCCAACAAAGGTCCATCTAGTCAAGGCTATGGTTTTTCCTGTGGTCATGTATGGATGTCAGAGTTGGACTGTGAAGAAGGCTGAGCACCGAAGAATTGATGCTTTTGAACTGTGGTGTTGGAGAAGACTCTTGAGAATCCCTTGGACTGCAAGGAGATCCAACCAGTCCATTCTGAAGGAGATCAGCCCTGGGATTTCTTTGGAAGGAATGATGCTGAAGCTGAAACTACAGTACTTTGGCCACCTCATGTGAAGAGTTGACTCATTGGAAAAGACTCTGTTGCTGGGAGGGATTGGGGGCAGGAGGAGAAGGGGACAACAGAGGATGAGATGGCTGGATGGCATCACTGACTCAATGGACGTGAGTCTGAGTGAACTCTGGGAGTTGGTGATGGACAGGGAGGTCTGGTGTGCTGCGATTCACGGGGTTGCAAAGAGTCGGACATGACTTGACTGAGTGACTGAACTGAACTGAACTGATGTATCCTGTTTGAGGACAGTTTCTCCTTCCTGAAAACCTTTGGATTAATCCTGATATCTTGGAATGTATATTATGGGAGTGGGTCTGATAGGATCTTTCTATTGTTAAGTTCTAAACCTGTTATTAATAAACTCAGATAAGCAGTTGACACTATGCTTATGGCAGAAAGTGAAGAAGAACTAAAAAGCCTCTAGATGAAAGTGAAAGAGGAGAGTGAAAAAGTTGGCTTAAAACTCAACATTCAGAAAACGAAGATAATGGTAACTGGTCCCATCACTTTGTCAACTACAAATTGGCACTTACCAAGAGCATTGCCAATGACTGAACAATAAAGGCATTTGCCATCTGCCTGTATGGAGATTGAATCCCATGCTGCTATAGATGTTGACCTTCAATAATCCCTGAGGGAGTTCAGGGTGGAGTAAGACACTCTGCTCCAGGGAATCTGGTGGGACACGTGTTTAGATAGCTGGATGTTTTTAGGAACAGATTTTATGATCTCAATCCTTGCATCTCCTCATGTATTTAGAGAAGCACTAAATTTCTTCATGGTGACATCAGATCCTCACAACTAACAAAAAACCTTTTGTAAACTGAGTGCTTCATGGTATTGAACTCCCCCTTCACCAAAACTTTATATATTGACGTTCCCCCATGCCACTTTGGAGCAGTTTCTCAGAGCTATCTGGTGCTGCCTCCTGGGCTGCATTCCTCATTTTGCCCAAAATAAAACAACTCACAACTCGCAAGTTATACATCAAGTTGTACATCTTTTTTTAGTTGACAATTATGGTGACCCACAGTGAACTTCCTCCTTTTGACTGGACTCCACAGGGAACCGGAGCTTTGGTACCAGCAGTGGACGCTTGTGCCCATCTGCCTCCTTGGGGAGTGCAGACGAATTTCGGTAAGTCTCTCCTGGTTCCTGAATCTCCCGTATTGGTTGAGATTCTGATTGAAAGATGTTGAGGAATTCCTACCCAGTCAAAAGATACTGGGTGGTGGGCTGGCTGAAAGATGGCAGGAGAATTGCCCAAACAGTGGAAAGGTATGGGTAGGGGGGCTCAACTGGGAAAAAAAATAGAGGAAACCTGGGGCTCAGCTGAAGGATGCTGAGGTCGCTCTGTTGTAGGGTACTGAATGGTCTTGGCTGAGTGGTTAAGTAAGAGGCTGATCTGACACTTTTCCTCAATTTGACTGCCTTTAGAGAATTTGTCAGGATAAAAGTTAGGAAAATACATGAGAACTTTGCTCTGAAGAAAAGGGACAAAACTCCTCCCAGCTGGTTTCAGTTTTCTCAGGTGACAGAAATTTACAGGAGAAGTGGAGGTCTAGTCCTCATACCGTGCAGTGGTCCCATAGGGAAATCCACTCATAAATTAAGATACTTGTTCATCCGGGTGTCACAAATAAGAACTGGCCATTCAGCAACCTGAGCAGCCATGGTGGTCTTAGATTGACAGAGGCAGAATCCGAGACATGTCAGAGGAGCTGAAAGGACTTGGGGTGACTCCTGGAGGAGTTAAGCTTACAAGCAGCACATGGGCCTGCTACACAAGTTCACTAGTGATTTTTATCCCTGACAAATTCAGCTTAAAATGGGAAACAGAAACTCTCAACAGAAACAAAGGATTGTCAGAAAACCAGCCTCTGACTAATTCTAAATAATTCTAAATCTAGCCAGATTCACGTACAATACATACAGAGCTCATACTTGCAAGTATCTCGTTAATTGAAGAAATTATACTAAAAGAGATCTCAACCTAAAATGGCCAAATTGGGGTTCTTTTGATATTCTAAAATTGATATTTTTGTGTGCACAATTAGAAAAGGCCATCTGAGCTTTGAATGATATCTGCTGCTGCTGCTAAGTCGCTTCAGTTGTGTCTGACTCTGTGTGATCCCATAGACAGCAGCCCACCAGGCTTCCCTGTCCCTGGGATTCTCCAGGCAAGAACACTGGAGTGGGTTGCCAATTCCTTCTCCAATGCATGAAGGTGAAAAGTGAATGATATCTAGAAGCTTCTAAAAGAGGAATTAATAGAGTAATTTCTTCTCAGAAAATCAGCACAAAATTGCTTGAAACTATCAGAACTAAAAAGGCGGCTAGCACTGACTTTGCCAGGTCACAGGTCTAGTGGAACTGGGAAGTCATGTTTGGCATTTATGCCATTTGGCTTTTGATCTTAGGGCATCATTTTACCATGTTTTGGGGGCATTCTTGCCACTTGGCTTTTGATTTCTGGGCATTTCTTTGCCTTTGCTTCATTTGGAGTGTGACTCCTGGCTGGTGAAGTTCTGGTTCAGTTTGGTTTGAGTGCACAGACATCTGGTACAAACTGTTCGAGCTAATATGTGAATTGCTCACTCTAAGGTTCCACACCCCACCTGGGACTTCTTGGGAAATTTTTTTAAACGACTGGTCAATCTATAGCTATGATCCAATGACAAGAAAAATGACCTAAAAATATTAGATCTTTATTGACTTATGATAGGAAAATGAACTGAAGCTCCCTTATGTACAGGTCTTCCTCCTCTAATCAACAGCCTGAGACTGATCAAACTAAGATCCTTACTTCCCCAGAGGGACAATCCCTCCTGGAACCAATCTACCCTTGTTACCAGGCCAAGCTGAGTACTATCTGGTCTAAATTTTGGCTATATAACTATGGTCACACACAAAAAACACAATTTTTGACAATGTGGTCACAATATTCTTTAGACTCCAGAGAAAACTTGAAGAAAAAATTCTCTTAGGAATTCTTCTCCTGAGGAAATAACTCCTCCTATCCATTTCAGTGAAAAAGCAAGAGAGTTCCAGAAAAACATCTATTTCTGCTTTATTGACTATCCTAAAGACTTTGACTGTGTGGATCACAATAAACTGTGGAAAATTCTGAAAGCAATGGGAATACCAGACCACCTGACCTGCCTCTTGAGAAACCTATATGCAGGCCAGGAAGCAACAGTTAGAACTGGACATGGAACAACAGCCTGGTTCCAAATAGGAAAAGGAGTACATCAAGGCTGTATATTGTCACCCTGCTTATTGAACTTATATGCAGAGTACATCATGAGAAACGCTGGGCTGGAAGAAGCACAAGGTGGAATCAAGATTGCTAGGAGAAATATCAATAACCTCAGATATGCAGATGACATCACCCTTATGGCAGAAAGTGAAGAAGAACTAAAGAGCCTCTTGATGAAAGTGAAAGAGGACAGTGAAAAAGCTAGCTTAAAGCTCAACATTCAGAAAACGAAGATCATGGCATCTGGTCCCATCACTTCATGGGAAATAAATGGGGAAACAGTGGAAACAGTGTAAGAGTTTATTTTGGGGGGCTCCAAAGTCACTGCAGATGGTGATTGCAGCCATGAAATTAAAAGACGCTTACTCCTTGGAAGGAAAGTTATGACCAACCTAGATAACATATTGAAAAGCAGAGACATTACTTTGCCAACAAAGGTCTGTCTAATCAAGGCTATGGTTTTTCCAGTCGTCATGTATGGATGTAAGAGTTGGACTGTGAAGAAATCTGAGCACTGAAGAATTGATGCTTTTGAGCTGTGGTGTTAGAAAAGACTCTTGAGAGTCCCTTGGACTGCAAGGAGATCCAACCAGTCCATCCTAAAGGAGATCAGTCCTGGGTGTTCATTGGAAAGACTGATGCTAAAGCTGGAACTCCAATACTTTGGCCACCTCATGCAAAGAGTTGACTCATTATAAAAGACCTTGATGCTGGGAGGGATTGGGGGCAGGAGGAGAAGGGGATGACAGAGGATAAGATGGCTGGATGGCATCACTGGCTCGATGGACATGAGTTTGAGTAAACTCTGGGAGTTGGTAATGGACAGGGAGGCCTGGTGTGCTGTTGTTCGTGAGGTCACAAAGAGTCAGACACAACTGAGTGACTGAACTGAACTGATTCCTTTAGACCAGAGCTCTCTGAATCACTTATCTAGACTAAATTTAATTCCTGAAACCAAAAGTAATAAAAAGGGGAACAATGCCTTTTAAAATCTTACTCCAACCATTTTTTTAATTCATAACTAAGTTTGGAAAACAAAGCTATAGGATCTCTTGTGTCTATTTGGATGTATGTATGTCTCAGTGTGTGTCTTTGATTTTTTGATAATATTGCTGATTGCTGAGATCAGTTTGTAAACGAGCACTAATCCAATTGGCCTTAAAAAAAAAAAAAAAAAAAAAAAGTAAGCGCTTACAAATCAATTCTAAATAGAAGAGAAAGTAACCTAAATGAATTTCAGGTTTACATGAACCAGGAAATAGTATTAAACACCTGATATTAATGTTTGTTTGTTGATATAAATAATGTAGGCATGTCTAAGAGTAATTAACATTAAGCAGAATATTTTCATTGTACCTAGGTTTAATAGAAGTTAAATATTATTATATTGTTACAAGTTTATCAGCAAAGAAATTATCTCGAATGAAGAAACTTCTAAAAAAATGTAAATGATATGAGTATTTAGATAAGAAACTCTAATAATTCTAATAATTATGAATTATAAATCATGAATTAAATTCTGATAATTCTAATAATTATTAGATAATTGTAAATAATTCTAATAATTATGAATTCAAAAACTCTAATAATTATGCTTTAGGAATGTCTGTCTAAAATAGTCTAACCTGATTGGGGTAACTTGAACTTCTAAGGGCTGTGCTAAACTAAGTGTTGGATGTCTATTAAATAGCTAAGTCATTTCCAAATAAAATAAGAATTTGAAACATTAACTACTGAGGCGGTCCTAAGATGGCAGAGGAATAGGACTGGGAGACCACTTTCTCCCCCACAAATTCATCAAAAGAACAGTTGAACGCTCAGTAAATTCCACAAAACAACTTCTGAATGCCGCTGGCAGAGGATATCAGGCACCCAGAAAAGCAGCCCATTGTCTTCAAAAGGAGGTAGAAAAAAATATAAAAGACAAAAAGAGAGACCAAAGAGGTAGGCATGGAGCTCCATCCATGGAAGAGAGTCTTTAAAAAAAGAGAAGTTTCCAAACACCAGGAAACACTCTCACTGCCGAGTCTGTGGTGAGCCTTGGAACCACAGAGGGCAACATAACTGGGACAAAAAATAAATAAATAATTAAAACCCACAGGTTACGTGCCCAACGGTAACTACCCCAGCCGAGAAGCAGTGCAGACGCCTGCATCCACCACTAGCAAGCGGGGGCTGGGCAGGGAGGCGTGGGCTGCATTGCTTAGAGTAAGGACCAGGCCAGAATGCCCCGAGGGCAGTATGAGGGAACTAGCTTGGACTAGCAAACCAGACTGTAGGATAGCTACCAAGCGAAAAGCCCTAACCTAAGACACCGTCAGGCCTGCTCACAGAACAAAGAACTGAGCAGAGCTAGCGGGCTGCAGACCATCCCACTCTGGTGACAGGCAGCCAGAGCCAGAAGGGGGCAATTGGGGCTCCAGAGAGGCATTATCTACCAAACTGCAAGCAGGATTTGTTGCTAAGACTTCTTGGAATTCTGGAAGGTCAACATCCACCTGAGAAGGTGCGCCAGGTGTACACCCAGAGAAATGAGCAGCAGGGACGGGGAAGGCAATAAGTTGCAGCGACCACGCTCGCCAAACACCTGGTCACCTGAGCTGCTCGGACCTGGGAAGGGCACAAAACACAGGCCCAACCGATTCTGTGCCACTAAGGACTACCAGAGTACCTGAACCTGAGCGGCTTAGACCTGGGAAGTGCATACAATCCAGAGCAGGCCTCAGACAGTTCCCGGCAGAGCAACCTAGAGCCTAAGCAGTGTAGACAGGGACAGCACACACCTGTGAGCAGGGACAAACCCAGTGTGACTGAGACACTGCGAGCACACACCAGTGTTATTTGTTTGCAGCGTCCCTCCCTCCCCACAGCAAGACTGAACAAGGGAACCTAAAAAAGTATCCACCACCGCCCTCTTGTGTCAGGGAGAAAATTAGACACTGATCAGATCAGATCAGATTAGATCAGTCACTCAGTCATGTCCGACTCTTTGCGACCCCGTGAATCACAGCACACCAGGCCTCCCTGTCCATCACCAACTCCCGGAGTTCAATCAGACCCACGTCCATCGAGTCAGTGATGCCATCCAGCCATCTCATCCTCTGTCGTCCCTTTCTCCTCTTGCCCCCAATCCCTCCCAGCATCAGAGTATTTTCCAGTGAGTCAACTCTTCACATGAGGTGGCCAAAGTACTGGAGTTTCACCTTTAGCATCATTCCTTCCAAAGAAATCCCAGGGCTGATCTCCTTCAGAATGGACTGGTTGGATCTCCTTGCAGTCCAAGGGACTCTCAAGAGTCTTCTCCAACACCACAGCTCAAAAGCATCAATTCTTCGGTGCTCAGCCTTCTTCACAGTCCAACTCTGACATCCATACATGACCACAGGAAAAACAATAGCCTTGACTAGACGAACCTTTGTTGGCAAAGTAATGTCTCTGCTTTTGAATATGCTATCTAGGTTGGTCATAACTTTCCTTCCAAAGAGTAAGCGTCTTTTAATTTCATGGCTACAGTCACCATCTGCAGTGATTTTGGAGCCCAGAAAAATAAAGTCTGACACTGTTTCCCCATCCACTTCCCATGACGTGATGGGACCGGATGCCATGATCTTCGTTTTCTGAATGTTGAGCTTTAAGCCAATTTTTTCACTCTCCTCTTTCACTTGCATTAAGAGGCTTTTTAGTTCCTCTTCACTTTCTGCCATAAGGGTGGTGTCATCTGCATATCTGAGGTTATTGATATTTCTCCTGGCAATCTTGATTCCAGCCTGTGTTTCTTCTAGTCCAGCGTTTCTCATGATGTACTCTGCATATAGGTTAAATAAGCAGGGTGACAATATACAGCCTTCGCATACTCCTTTTCCTATTGCTGTCTGGGGAGGCCTTACAAATAGCTGTGAAAAGAAGAGAAGCGAAGAGCAAAGGAGAAAAGGAAAGATATAAACATCTGAATGCAGAGTTCCAAAGAATAGCAAGAAGAGATAAGAAAGCCTTCTTCAGTGATCAGTGCAAAGAAATAGAGGAAAACAACAGAATGGGAAAGACTAGAGATATCTTCAAGAAAATCAGAGATACCAAAGGAACATTTCATGCAAAGATGGGCTCGATAAAGGACAGAAATGGTATGGACCTAACAGAAGCAGAAGAAATTAAGAAGAGGTGGCAAGAATACACAGAAGAACTACAAAAAAGATCTTCATGACCCAGATAATCACGATGGTGTGATCACTGACCTAGAGCCAGACATCCTGGAATGTGAAGTCAAGTGGGCCTTCGAAAGCATCACTACGAACAAAGCTAGTGGAGGTGATGGAATTCCAGTTGAGCTATTTCAAATCCTGAAAGATGATGCTGTGAAAGTGCTGCACTCACTATGCCAGCAAATTTGGAAAACTCAGCAGTGGCCTCAGGACTGGAAAAGGTTAGTTTTCATTCCAATCCCAAAGAAAGGCAATGCCAAAGAATGCTCAAACTACCGCACAATTGCACTCATCTCACACGCTAGTAAAGTAATGCTCAAAATTCTCCAAACCGGGCTTCAGCAATACATGAACCGTGAACTTCCTGATGTTCAAGCTGGTTTTAGAAAAGGCAGAGGAACCAGAGATCAAATTGCCAACATCCGCTGGATCATGGAAAAAGCAAGAGACTTCCAGAAAAACATCTATTTCTGCTTTATTGACTATGCCAAAGCCTTTGACTGTGTGGATCACAATAAACTGTGGAAAATTCTGAAAGAGATGGGAATACCAGACAACCTGACCCTCCTCCTGATAAATTTGTATGTAGGTCAGGAAGCAACAGTTAGGACTGGACATGGAACAACAGATTAGTTCCAAATAAGAAAAGGAGTAGGTCAAGGCTGTATATTGTCACCCTGTATATTAGACACTGAAGAGACCAGCAAACAGAAGAAGCTAAAACAGAAGGAACCTCCTTGGAAGTGACAGGTGCAATAGATTAAAACCCTGTAGTTAGTACCAACTACATAGGAAGGGGCCTACAGATCTTGAGAAATATAAGCTGGATCAAGGAACTATCCGAAAATGAACTAAAGCCATACTACCCACAACACCACCAGAGAAATTCCTAGATGTATTTTTACTAGTTTTACTATCATTCTTTAATTTTTTAAAAAAAATTTTAAGTCCTCTATTACTCCTTTAATTTTCATTTTTATAACCTACTATCACTTTGCAAAAAAAAAAAAAAAAAAAAAAGAGAGAGAGAGACCCTATTTTTAAAGCGAATATATATATATATATATAAAATAAATTTTGCAACTTTTTTTTTTCTTTTCTTTAATATTGTATTTTTGAAAATCCAACCTGTACTCTAGATTTTTAATCTTTGCTTTTGGTATTTGTTATCAATTTTGTACCTTTAAGAACCCAATCTTCAGTACCCATTTTTACCTGGGGGCGAGATTACTGGCTTGACTGCTCTTTCCCACTTTGGACTCTCATTTTTCTCCACCAGGTCACCTCTATCTCCTCCCTCCCCATTCTTTTCTCTACCCAACTCTGTGAATGTCTCTGTATGTTTTTGATGGTGGAGAACACTTAGGGAACTGATTACTGGCTAGATCTATCTCTCTCCTTTTGATTCCCCCTTGATCCTTCTGGCCACTTTGGTCTCCTTCCTCCCTCTTCTCTTCTCTGTGTAAATCCGTGAACATCTCTGAGTGGTCCAGACTGTGGAGCGTACACAAGGAAGTGATTACTGGCTAGCTTGCTCTCTCCTCTTTTGATTCCACCTCAGATCATTCAGGTCACCTCTATCTCCCTCCTCCCTCTTCTCTTCTCCATGTAACTCTGTGAACCTCTCTGGGTATGCCTCACTGTGGAGAAACTTTTCATCTTTAATGAAAAGTTTTGTTTTATCAATGGTGCTATATAGATGGAGAAGTCTTGAGACTACTGTAAAAATAAGACCGAAAACCAGAAGCAGGAGGCTTAACTCCAAATCCTGAGAACACCAGAGAACACCAGAGAACTCCTGACTCCAGGGAACATTAATCGACAGGAGCTCATCAAACGCCTCCATATCTACACTGAAACCAACCATCCAAGGGACAACAAGTTCCAGAGCAAGACATACCACACAAATTATCCAGGAACACAGCCCTGGGCTTCAATATACAGGCTGCCCAAAGTCAGTCCAAACCCATTGACATCTCATAACTCATTATTGTATACCTCATTGCACTCCAGAGAGAAGAAATACAGCTCCACCAACCAGAACACTGACACAAGTTTCCCTAACCAGGAAACCTTGACAAGCCACCTGTACAAACCCACACACAGTGAGGAAACTCCACAATAAAGAGATCTCTACAAACTGCCAGAATACGGAAAGGCCACCCCAAACACAACAATATAAACAAGATGAAGAGACAGAGGAATACCCAGTAGGTAAAGGAACAGGATAAATGCCCACCAAACCAAAAAAAAAAAAAAACAAAACAGAGGAAGAGATAGGGAATCTACCTGATAAAGAATTCCAAATATGATAGTGAAAATGATCCAAAATCTTGAAACCAAAATGGAATCACAAATAAATAGCCTGGAGACAAGGATTGAGAAGATGCAAGAAAGATTTAACAAGGACCTAGAAGAAATTAAAAAAAGTGTCAATATATAATGAATAATGCAATAAACCAGATCAAAAACACTCTGGAGGGAACAAATAGTAAAAAAATGGAGGTAGAAGATAGGATTAGTGAGGTAGCAGATAGAATGGTGGAAATAAATGAATCAGAGAGGAAAAAAGAAAAACAAATTAAAAGAAATGAGGACAATCTCAGAGACCTCTGGGACAATGTTAAACACTCCAACATTCGAATCATAGGTGTCCCAGAAGAAGACAGAAAGACCATGAGAAAATACTTGAGGAGACAATAGTTGAAAATTTCCCTGAAATGGGGAAGGAAATAATCACCCAAGTCCAAGAAACCCAGAGAGTTCCAAACAGGATAAACCCAAGGCAAAACACCCCAAGACACATATTAATCAAATTGACAAAAATCAAATACAATGAACAAGTATTAAAAGCAGCAAGGGAAAAACAACAAATAACACACAATGAGATTCCCAAAGGATAACAGCTGATCTTTCAATAGAAACTCTTAAGGCCAAAAGGGAATTGCAGGACATACTTAAAGTGATGAAAGAAAATAACCTACAGCCCAGATTACTGTACCCAGCAAGGATCTCATTCAAATATGAAGGAGAAATCAAAAGCTTTACAGACAAGCAAACCAGCTCTCCAACAAATGCTAAAGGATCTTCTCTAGACAGGAAACACAAAAAGGATGTATAAACTCGAATCCAAAACAATAAAGTAAATGGCAGCAGGATCATACTTACCAATAATTACCTTAAACATAAATGGGTTGAATGCCCCATCCAAAAGACAAAGACTGGCTGAATGGATGCAAAAACAAGACCCCTATATATGTTGTCTACAAGAGACCCACCTCAAAACAAGGGGCACATACAGACTGAAAGTAAAGGGCTGGAAAAAGATATTCCACGTGAATAGAGACCAAAAGAAAGCAGGAGTAGCAATACTCATATCAGATAAAATAGATTTTAAAACAAAGGCTGTGAAAAGAGACAAAGAAGGACACTACATAATGATCAAAGGATCAATCCAAGAAGAAGATATAACAATTATAAATATATATGCACCCAACATAGGAGCACCACAATATGTAAGACAAATGCTAACATGTATGAAAGGGGAAATTAACAATAAGGCAATAATAGTGGGAGACTTTAATACCCCACTCACACCTATGGATAGATCAACTAAACAGAAAATTAATAAGGAAACACAAACTTTAAATGATACAATAGACCAGTTAGACCTAATTGATATCTATAGGACATTTCACCCCCAAACAATGAATTTCACCTATTTTTCAAGCACACACGGAACCTTCTTCAGGATAGATCACATCCTGGGACATAAATCTGGCCTTGGTAAATTAAAAAAAAATTGAAATCATTCCAAGCATCTTTTCTGACTACAATGCAGTAAGATTAGATCTCAATTACAGAAGAAAAACTATTAAAAATTCCAACATATGGAGGCTGAACAACACGCTGCTGAATAACCAACAAATCACAGAAGAAATCAAAAAAGAAATCAAAATATGCATAGAAACGAATGAAAATGAAAACACAGCAACCCAAAACCTGTGGGACACAGTAAAAGCAGTGCTGAGGGGAAGGTTCATAGCAATACAGGCATACCTCAAGAAACAAGAAAAAAGTCAAATAAATAACCTAACCCTACACCTAAAGCAACTAGAAAAGGAAGAAATGAAGAACCCCAGGGTTAGTAGAAGAAAAGAAATCTTAAAAATTAGGGCAGAAATAAATGCAAAAGAAGAAAAAGAGACCATAGCAAAAATCAACAAAGCCAAAAGGTGGCTCTTTGAGAGGATAAATAAAATTGACAAACCATTAGCCAGACTCATCAAGAAACAAAAGGAGAAAAATCAATCAATAATTTTAGAAATGAAAATGGAGAGATCAGAACAGACAACACAGAAATACAAAGGATCATATGAGACTACTATCTGCAATTATATGCCAGTAAAATGGACAACTTGGAAGAAATGGACAAATTCTTAGAAAAGTACAACTTTCCAAAACTGAACCAGGAAGAAATAGAAAATCTTAACAGACCCATCACAAGCACGGAAATTGAAACTGTAATCAGAAATCTTCCAGCAAACAAAAGCCCAGGTCCAGACGGCTTCACAGCTGAATTCTACCAAAGATTTAGAGAAGAGCTAACACCTATTCAGCTCAAACTCTTCCAGAAAAGTGCAGAGGAAGGTAAACTTCCAAACTCATTCTATGAGACCACCATCACCCTAATACCAAAACCTGACAAAGATGCCACAAAAAAAGAAAACTACAGGCCAATAACACTGATGAACATAGAGGCAAAAATCCTTAACATTCTTGCAATCAGAATCCAACAATACATTAAAAAGATCATACACCGTGACCAAGTGGGCTTTATCCCAGGGATGCAAGGATTCTTCAATATCCACAAATCAATCAATGTAATACACCACATTAACAAATTGAAAAATAAAAGCCATATGATTATCTCAATAGATGCAGAGAAAGCCTTTCACAAAATTCAACATCCATTCATGATAAAAAGTCTCCAGAAAGCAGGAATAGAAGGAACATACCTCAACATAGTAAAAGCAGCGAACATTATCCTCAATGGTGAAAAGTTGAAAGCATTTCCCCTGGAGCCAGGAACAAGACAAGAGTGCCCACTTTCACCACTACTATTCAACATATATTTGGAAGTTTTGGCCACAGCAATCAGAGCAAAAAAAGAAATAAAAGGAATCCAAATTGGAAAAGAAGAAGTAAAACGCTCACTGCAGATGACATGATCCTCTACATAGAAGACTCTAAAGACTCCACCAGAAAATTACTAGAGCTAATCAATGAATAGAGTAAAGTTGCAGAATATAAAATCAACACACAGAAATCCCTTGCATTCCTATACATTAATAATGAGAAAATAGAAAGAGAAATTAAGAAAACAGTTGCATTCATCATTGCAACAAAAAGAATAAAATACTTAGGAATATATCCACCAAAAGAAACTAAAGAAACTATAGAAAGCTATAAAACACTGGTGAAAGAAATCAAAGAGGACACTAATAGATGGAAAAATATACGGTGTTCATGGATCGGAAGAATCAATATAGTGAAAATGAGTATACTACCCAAAGCAATTTACAGATTCAATGCAATCCCTATCAAGCTACCAATGGTATTTTTCACAGAGCTAGAACAAATAATTTCACATTTTGTATGGAAATACAAAAAAACCTCGAATAGCCAAAGCAATCTTGAGAAAGAAGAATGGAACTGGAGAAATCAACCTGCCTGGCTTCAAGCTCTACTACAAAGTAACAGTCATCAAGACAGTTTGGTATTGGCACAAAGACGGAAATATAGATCAATGGAACAAAATACAAAGCCCAGAGATAAATTCATACACCTATGTACATCTTATCTTTGACAAAGGAGGCAAGAATATACAATAGATTAAAGACTATCTCTTTAACAAGTGGTGCTGGAAAAACTGGTCAACCACTTGTAAAAGAATGACTAGAACACTTTCTAACACCATACACAAAAATAAACTAAAAATGGATTAAAGATCTAAACGTAAGACCAGAAACTATAAAACTCCTAGAGGAGAACATAGGCAAAACACTCTGACATAAATCACCGCAGGATCCTCTATGACCCACCTCCCAAAATATTGGAAATAAAAGCAAAAATAAACAAATGGGACCTAATTAAACTTAAAGCTTCTGCACAACAAAGGAAACTATAAGCAAGGTGAAAAGACAGCCTTCAGAATGGGAGAAAATAATAGCAAATGAAGCAACTGACAAACAACTAATCTCAAAAATATACAAGCAACTCCTGCAGCTCAATTCCAGAAAAATAAAAGACCCAATCAAAAAATGGGCCAAAGAACTAAATAGACATTTCTCCAAAGAAGACATACAGATGGCTAACAAACACATGAAAAGATGCTCAACATCACTCATTATCAGAGAAATGCAAATCAAAACCACCTTGAAGTACCATTTCACGCCAGTCAGAATGGCTGCGATCCAAAAGTCTACAAGCAATAAACGCTGGAGAGGGTGTGGAGAAAAAGTAATGCTCTTACACTGTTGGTAGGAATGCAAAATAGTACAGCCACTATGGAGAACAGTGTGGAGATTCCTTAAAAAACTGGAAATAAACTGCCATATTGCCGGAGTCCAGCTCCAGCAACCAGGGAATCAGCCTGAAGGGGTGAGTGGTGTTGGCTGACATTGACG
Organism: Bos indicus; assembly: GCF_029378745.1. NCBI lineage: Eukaryota > Metazoa > Chordata > Mammalia > Artiodactyla > Bovidae > Bos > Bos indicus. The sequence continues at coordinate 33,031,816 of NC_091767.1, forward strand.
TAGCCTCTGACTCATAGTACGGAACTACACGTTTATTTCAAGCTTCAGGTTTTCTTTTATAATTTGACAAAAGTATTAGGTCAGAGGTTTGACATTTTTAGTTTTCCCCACCCAGTTTTTTTCCTCCAGAAATCACTGTTGTCCTTCAAACAGAGTTTCTGCTTCAGCGATTCTCTCAGAATTGGCTTTACTATCTATTATCTACTTTTTCTTATGTGTCCTATACTTAACTTGTGATTACATTGTAACTCATGCTACATTCCTCAGTTTATTTCTTATCTTTCTGTATCCTGTTTTCCCCTGGCATCTTAAGATCACTGTCTCCTAAAAAGACGTCTAGCTATTCTTAATTATTCCTAAACCCTAAACTTAGCAAACTTCTTTTGCCGTAAATATTTCCCTCACAAACAGGTCTCAGAAAACAATCCTTCCCATGGCCTCAAGTTGCAGCCTACCTGCTCATCCTGGGACATTCTTTGTAAAGATCCTTGAACAAATGTCAATGGTTATTTTATAGATTATTTTCCGGGCACAACTGCAGAAGGCTTTGTGCTTTCTCATGCTTCTCTCAAGCACCTTAACACTCTTTCCAGCCAACTCAACCAAAGAAAGGAAAGAACAAGTCAGAATCACAAGGCCTAACTCCTTCATCCTGGGACCGTGCCTGCGAGATGAGGAGAGGGTGTTGGGGCCATGCCTCCATTTTGTCAGTAATGCCTAACGTGGCTCCTGACACCATATGACCCAGCAATCCCACTGCTGGGCATATACACCGAGGAAACCAGAATTGAAAAGACACGTGTACCCCAATGTTCATCACAGCACTGTTTATAATAGCCAGGACATGGAAGCAACCTAGATGTCCATCAGCAGATGAATGGATAAGAAAGCTGTGGTACATATACACAATGGAGTATTACTCATCCATTAAAAAGAATACATTTGAATCAGTTCTAATGAGGTGGATGAAACTGGAGCCTATTATACAGAGTGAAGTAAGCCAGAAGGAAAAACACCAATACAGTATAGTAATGCATATATATGGAATTTAGAAAGATGGTAATGATAACCCTGTATGCGAGACAGCAAAAACTACACAGCTGTATAGAACAGTCTTTCGGACTCTGTGGTAGAGGGTGAGGGTGGGGTGATTTGGGAGAATGGCATTGAAACATGTGTAATATCTTATGTGAAATGAATTCCCAGTCTAGGTTCGATGCGTGATACAGGATGCTCAGGGCTGGTGCACTGGGATAACCCAGAGGAATGGTATGGAGAGGGATGTGGGACGGGGGTTCAGGATGGGGAACACATGTACACCTGTGGTGGATTCATGTTGATGTATGGCAAAACCAATGCAATATTGTATAGTAATTAGCCTCCAATGAAAATAAATAAATTCATATTTAAAGAAAAAAGAAACATTTACTACTAAACACTGATTTTTCTCTTACAGAGAAACTAAAGAGATTTGGGATTAAAAATAAATGATGTTTGGTGCCATCCTAAAATGTTCTCTCTAAGAAAACAAAGGTTTTAGGAATTATCACTTTTATTTATGCTCACTAATCTATAAAATGCTAATATAAAAGTCAGTTCTTTGTTGCTTTAGGAAAGTAGAAAGTGTGTTTTTGGTAAAGAAGTTATGAAGAATGGAATTGCATTTTGTGAAGGGAAAAGGAAATAAGCCTGACTTACAGGTGGCTTTTTAGGATGGAAGAACACAGTAATGGGTACAAGAAGTGATAAGGTTTGTGAAAAGTGAACCATGAGGAAAGAGTTTTGTATATGGTGAGGACTAAGTTTAAAATAAAGTTAATTAAATTTACCTTTTAAGTAAAGTAAGCTGGTGCAAACACTTGAATTTAGCTTTTCTCTCTGTTAAGAGGACACCTTTTCTTCAGATATTGAACTGCCTTTTATAATAGATTTAAATTTCTTTTTCTCTTAAATGATCTATTCTGAAATCCCTTATTGTTACTTTGGCTTATTGTTTTACAATAGCCTATAATCCTATCTGACTGAGTGTGCTAAACCTTTTCGTTATTTGTTGACAAAGCTTCCTAAATCATTCTAATGAAGATTTCTAGCTAACTTTGGGATGCTTCAGAGGGCCTCTGAAACATCACAAAGAGAGATATTACACTAATTAGGTTCATTTTGTATACAGGATTGCATGGGGTGTATTGTCAAGTGAGTAATAAGTCTCGGGTTATATTGTATGGTAAATGTTACTAATATAGATATCCTAGAAACTGTACAGAGTTCCTAAAATTTTGATATGTTTGGATAAAATGTTATCAAGAATAATTCTAGTGACTATATCAACATATTGTCACAGCACTAACCAAGTTTCACCTCTTCAAGATTTATAAAAAGAACATTTGGATAAATACCAAACTGGGTAAGGATTCTAATAGAAAACCTTATAACTTCACAAAGGTTAACAAAAGGACTGAATGAACTGGTGAATATGCTTATAACTTTTATGGTTTCTATCTGAAGAATTAGTGATCTGAATCTGTGTTTTCCAGGTATAAGGAAAAAAAAAATCAAAAAACCTTCCCCTTAAACTAATTATGACACTAATTTAGTAAAATTATATTTTATAAACAAATTGAAACATTTATCTTTTCTCTCTATCTGAAGCTCCAGAGATTGGAAGCTTTTAGTTTCCAGTAACTATCAGATAAGTTAGGAATGTTATCTCAATAACGGGTACAGAAATCTCAAGGAATTTGGGAGACCTTGAGAAGGCAGGAATTTACTTAGATCTTTTAGGCAAAATCTGTGATAAGCCTTTGGCATGACTTTCCTAGCCCTGAAAGGTTTTATTTTAAAAGCTCAGTCTGAGACTCTATAAGAGTCTCAGGAAAGCAAAAAAAGTCTGCGATTAATTATGGTTCTATAAGTCATCAGGCCAAGTTTATTGAGACCAGACATATATTACAAACAGGTCTTAATTTGGTTATATTTGGTAAAAAATTACAGTGATTTTAGGGAGAAAGAGATGTTTCAATGAATGTTAAATCCAAGTTTGTTAATGGAGGTCTGTATCTACTAAGACTCATTTTCTGGATAGTTCTTTGCTCTTAGGGTATACTAATGTAAAATTTAATTGAATTATTAAAGGACACTCTAGGGTTGTTTTTGAAGCTTATCTCAGTAATCTGTCTTTGGATGATCAGATGCCTCACACATGACCTTCAACCAAGACTGGAAGAAGACAAAATTTAAGGAACTATCTCCAACCTGAGTGGAAGGACCTTTCTATCAGGTACCCTTAAGTAGCTCACGCCCAGTGAAATTGAAGGGAAATTGATTCTTGGGTTAACTCCCACTTCCAAAAGCCCCTAAGATGGACTGATCCATAGACAGGACCTCAGTTCACCTTAAAACCATGCTTAAACAGAAGAAACTACACTACACTGGGATGAGAAGATGACATCAGAAGTAGACGGCTTGCCCAAGATGCTGATCTGACTTTTATGATCATTTATAATGTTTTCTTGATTCCTTGGACCTATGCCTATTAGTTACATGTTTTCTATCATGGACATGATTCTATGCTACTTTAAAAGTCAAACCAATTGTTGGGTTGTGGCCAATTACTTGTGCCTAGTACTTCTGGATTATCTGTTCTCTAGATGGATTTCTGTTCTCTGGGGCTCTGATTGGATACCCCCTAGGAAATTTATTTCAGATGAGTGGTCAGTCCTGTTCTATCTATTCATTATATTACTAGATGGGATCCTCTCACCTGGCCAATTAATAATACCTGCTCTGATACTGGCCATAGATTTAAGTTTTCTCTTGGTGTCATTTAAACTCAATTGGAGTGATGAGCTAAGTCTCAACAAAAAATTAACTTTTCATCTATTAAAAGGAAAACTCCCACAGTGATGGAGAGGATCTATATGGTTAACACCAGGCTATGGTCATTTAGGTTTAAAGGCTCCTCTATGTTGGGAATGGTTAAATCACACTAAAAATGATTAACCTGGTAATTATGAGACAAGGCTGGGTGCTTTATGAACTATGCCTATTATTACCATTAGGGAGAATTATTGGTATGTAACTCAGTGGATTTGTGGCACTAATATATGGCCTTCACATCTACAGGGATGGATATGGTGTAGCCTGGGATTCCTACGAATTTAAGGTCAGATATGTTAACAAATTAGAGGTAACCCTAACCATAATATTGGAATGATACCAATGGGCCAAAGATCTGTATTCTACTGGTATGACCACTTAGCAGCTTGTATGTGTGTGTGTGTGCCTTCAATGGGGTTAGAGGATGTAATTGACCATATCTAAGCCTTAACATAGAGAAGGCAACGGCACCCCACTCCAGTGCTCTTGCCTGGAAAATTCCGTGGACAGAGGAGCCTGGTAGGCTGCAGTCCAAGGGGTCGCTAAGAATCGGACACGACTGAGTGACTTCACTTTCACTTTTCACTTTCATGCATTGGAGAAGAAAATGGCAACCCACTCCAGTGTTCTTGTCTGGAGAATTCCAGGGACGGGGGAGCCTGGTGGGCTGCCATCCATGGGGTCCCACAGAGTCGGACACGACTGAAGTGACTTAGCAACAGCAGCAGCAGCAACAACAAGCCATAACAACTTTCATAAGCTTTAAACGATAACAACCGGGCTATTAGCCTATTGAATTCTGAGATCTCTATGATGAGAAAGGCAGTGCTACATAACTGCAAAGCCCTTGACACCTTACAGTATCTCAGGGAGATATCTGTGCTATAATTCAAACTGAATGCTATATTTTCATACCTGATAAATCCTTTAATGTAACACATGTGAATCACATGAAAAATCAAATTTCTGCTTTAAGTGACCCATTCCTTAGTTTTGACAGTCTTAAAAAAAAAAAAAAAAAAACCTGTCGGAGGCTCATGGCTATAATATTTATTTTTAATTCCACTAATGTTATTGATTATACCATTTGTATTTTGTTTGTTTCACATGATTATTATACCAAGTGTATGACTGAGCCTCCAACAAAAACGATGACTAGACTTGAAGCAATTGATCAAATGTATAGCTTAATATATGATATGATCAAGGATTGTAATAGTTAACTCTAGGTAGGAGAAGGCAATGGCACCCCACTCCAGTACTCTTGCCTGGAAAATCCCATGGACCGAGGAGCCTGGTAGGCTGCAGTCCATGGGGTCGCTAAGAGTCAGGCATGACTAAGCGACTTCACTTTCACTTTTCACTTTCATGCATTGGAGAAGGAAATGGCAACCCAGTCCAGTATTCTTGCCTGGAGAATCCCAGGGACAGAGGAGCCTAGTGGGCTGCCGTCTATGGGGTTGCACAGAGTCAGACACGACTGAAGTGACTTAGCAGTAGCAGCAGCAGGTATGAAATGATGCAAAGAGAAGGAATACTTTCCTGGACCATAACTAGAAGACAGGTATCCAGAGATCTTTGACTATTAAGACCTAGTCCAGTAATAGCATATGGAGTGTCTTATTGACAAAAACCTAGTTCAGAACTGGGAACGAGCCTTCCCAGCTATGAAGGACAAAATAGTCATGAAATGCCCCCCAAAGTATTGTCGGATTTATGACCACAAGAGGGCCATATCAACTACAAATTGGCACTTATACAGACATCTGCTGGATCATGGAAAAAGCAAGAGAGTTCCAGAAAAACATCTATTTCTGCTTTATTGGCTATGCCAAAGCCTTTGTGTGGATCACAATACACTGTGGAAAATTCTGAAAGAGATGGGCCTACCAGACCACCTGACCACCTGACCTGCCTCTTGAGAAACCTATATGCAGGTCAGGAAGCAACAGTTAGAACTGGACATGGAACAACAGACTGGTTCCAAATAGGAAAAGGAGTATGTCAAGGCTGTATATTGTCACCCTGCTTATTCAACTTATATGGAGAGTATAAGTTGAGAAACGCTGGACTGGAAGAAGCACAAGCTGGAATCAAGATTGCTAGGAGAAATATCAATAACCTCAGATATGCAGATGACACCACCACCCTTATGGCAGAAAGTGAGGAGGAACTAAAAAGCCTCTTGATGAAAGTGAAAGAGGAGAGTGAAGAAGTTGGCTTAAAGCTCAACATTCAAAAATCTAAGATCATGGCATCTGGTCCCATCACTTCATGGCATATAGATGGGGAAATAGTGGAAACAGTGGCAGACTTTATTTTTCTAGGCTCAAAATCACTGCAGATGGTGATTGCAGCCATGAAATTAAAAGATGCTTACTCCTTAGAAGGAAAGTTATGACCAACCTAGACAGCATATTCAAAAGCAGAGATATTACTTTGCCAACAAAGGTTCATCTAGTCAAGGCTATGGTTTTTCTAGTGGTCATGTATGGATGTAAGAGTTGGACTGTGAAGAAAGCTGAGCACCAAAGAATAGATGCTTTTGAACTGTGGTGTTGGAGAAGACTTTTGAGAGTCCCTTGGACTGCAAGGAGATCCAACCAGTCAATCCTAAAGGAGATCAGTCCTGGGTGTTCATTGGAAGGACTGATGCTAAAGCTGAAACCCCAATACTTTGGCCACCTCATGCAAAGTGTTGACTCATTGGAAAATACCCTGATGCTGGGAGGGATTAGGGGCAGGAGAAGATGGGGACGTTGGAGGATTAGATGGCTGGATGGTATTACTGACTCGATGGACATGAGTTTGAGTAAACTCTGGGAGTTGGTGATGGACAGGGAGGCCTGGGGTGCTGTGATTCATGGTGTCGCAAAGAGTCGAACATGACTGAGCAACTGAACTGAACTGAACTAAAGAGCATTGCCAATGACTGAACAACAAAGGCTTTTGCCATATGCCTCTATGGAGATTGAATCCCATGCTTCTATAGCTGTTGATCTTCAACAGTCTCTGAGGGAGTTCAGGGTGGAGTGAGGCACTCTGTGCTCCAGGGAATCTGGTGGGACAGGTCTTTAGATAGTTGGATGTTTTTAGGAACAGAATTTATGATCTCAATCCTTGCATCTCCTCATATCTAGAGAAGTACTAAATCCCTTCATCGTGACATCAGACCCTCATGACTAACAAAAAACCTTTTGTAAATTGAGTGCTTCATGGTACTGAACTTCCCCTTCCCCTCAACCCTATATATTGACTTTCCCCCCACTGATGCTTTGGAGCAGTCTCTCAGAGCTATCTGAGATGCTGGCTCCTGGGCTAAAGTCCTCATTTTGCCCCAAATAAAATTTAACTCACAACTCGCAAGTTGTAGATCATTTTTTAGTCGACAACTTAATGGCAAATAGATGGGGAAACCGTGAAAACAGTGACAGGCTTTATTTTGGGGGGCTCCAAAATCTCTGCAGATGGTGACTGCAGTCATGGAAATAAAAGCTCCTTGGAAGAAAAGCTATGACCAACCTAGACAAAATATTAAAAAGCAGAGACATTACTTTGCCAACAAAGGTCCATCTAGTCAAAGCTACAGTTTTTCCAGTAGTCATGTATGGGTGTGAGTTTTGTACCATAAAGAAAGTTGAGCGCCAAAGAATTGATACTTTTGAACTGTGGTGTTGAAGAAGACTCTTGAGAGTCCCTTGGACTGCAAGGAGACAAACCAGTCAATCCCAAAGGAAATCAGTCCTGAATATTCATTGGAAGGACTGATGCTGAAGCTGAAACCTCAGTACTTTGGCCACCTGATGCAAATAACTGACTCATTTGAAAAGACCCCAATGCTGGGAAAGATTGAAGGCAGGAGGAAAAGGGGATGGCAGTGGATGAGATGGTTGGATGGCATCACCGACAACGGACATGAGTTTGAGTATATGCCAGGAGCTGGTAATGAACAGGGAGGCCTGGCGTGCTGCAGTCCATGGGGTCACAGAGTCAAACTCGACTGAGCAGCTGAACGGAAGTGGACTGAATCCTGTTAGCCCAAAGTGTAAATTGTGGGAGTGGGTCTGGTAAAATTTTCACAAACTTGAGACATTCTTTTGATTTATTGTAATAACTAATTAAAAATGTATATAACTCCCTTGCTAACACTAGCGAGGGAGGCACTCTCTGTCCCCCTTATGATGTTTATGTCAGAAGTTTTTCTGTCCCTTTTCATACTTTAATAAAACTCTTGTACACAAAAGCTCTTGAGGGATCGAGGCTGGCCCCTGGTCCTGAAGCTAAATTTTCCTCTTTGGAGATCAAGAATCCTACACAGTTCACCATAAACTATCACTAGCTTTGTTCATAGTGATGTTTCTTCTTCTTTTTTTTTTTTTAATTTTATTTTTTAACTTTAGAGTATTGTATTGGTTTTGCCATATATCAACATGAATCCGCCACAGGTATACATGTGTTCCCCACCCTGAACCCTCCTCCCTCCTCCCTCCCCATACCATCCCTCTGGGTCTTCCCAGTGCACCAGCCCCAAGCATCCAGTATCGTGCATCGAACCTGGACTGGCTACTTGTTGCATATATGATATTATACATGTTTAATGCCATTCTCCCAAATCATCCCACCCTCTCCCTCTCCCACAGAGTCCAAAAGACTGTTATATACATCAGTGTCTCTTTTGTTGTCTCATATACAGGGTTATTGTTACCATCTTTCTAAATTCTGTATATATGTGTTAGTATACTGTATTGGTGTTTTTCTTTCTGGCTTACCTCACTCTGTATAATAGGCTCCAGTTTCATCCACCTCATTAGAACCGATTCAAGTGTATTCTTTTTAATGGCTGAGTAATACTCCATTGTGTATATGTACCACTGCTTTCTTATCCATTCATCTGCTGATGGACATCTAGGTTGCTTCCATGTCCTGGCTATTATAAACAGTGCTGCGATAAACATTGGGGTACACGTGTCTCTTTCAATTCTGGTTTCCTCAGTGTGTATGCCCAGCTGTGGGATTGCTGGGTCATAAGGCAGTTCTATTTCCAGTTTTTTAAGGAATCTCCACACTGTTCTCCATAGTGGCTGTACTAGTTTGCATTCCCACCAACAGTGTAAGAGGGTTCCCTTTTCTCCACACCCTCTCCAGCATTTATTGCTTGTAGACTTTTGGATCGCAGCCATTCTGACTGGCGTGAGATGGTACCTCATAGTGGTTTTGATTTGCATTTCTCTGATAATGAGGGATATTGAGCATCTTTTCATATGTTTGTTAGCCATCTGTATGTCTTCTTTGGAGAAATGTCTATTTAGTTCTTTGGCCCATTTTTTGATTGGGTCTTTTATTTTTCTGGAATTGAGCTGCAGGAGTTGCTTGTATATTTTTGAGATTAGTTGTTTGTCAGTTGCTTCATTTGCTATTATTTTCTCCCATTCTGAAGGCTGTCTTTTCACCTTGCTTATAGTTTCCTTTGTTGTGCAGAAGCTTTAAGTTTAATTAGGTCCCATTTGTTTATTTTTGCTTTTATTTCCAGTATTCTGGGAGGTGGGTCATAGAGGATCCTGCTGTGATGTATGTCAGAGAGTGTTTTGCCTGTGTTCTCCTCTAGAAGTTTTATAGTTTCTGGTCTTACGTTTAGATCTTTAATCCATTTTTAGTTTATTTTTGTGTATGGTGTTAGAAAGCGTTCAGTCATTCTTTTACAAGTGGTTTACCAGTTTTCCCAGCACCACTTGTTAAAGAGATAGTCTTTAATCTATTGTATATTCTTGCCTCCTTTGTCAAAGATAAGGTGTCCATGGGTGCATGGATTATCTCTGGGCTTTCTATTTTGTTTCATTGATCTATATTTCTGTCTTTGTGCCAGTACTATACTGTCTTGATGACTGTTACTTTGTAGTAGAGGCTGAAGCCAGGCAGGTTGATTTCTCCAGTTCCATTCTTCTTTCTCAAGACTGCTTTGGCTATTCGAGGTTTTGTGTATTTTCATACAAATTGTGAAATTATTTGTTTTAGCTCTGTGAAGAATACCATTGATAGCTTGATAGGGATTGCATTGAATCTATAAATTGCTTTGGGTAGTGTACTCATTTTCACTAATATTGATTCTTCCAATCCATGAACATGGTATATTTCTCCATCTATTAGTGTCCTCTTTGATTTGTTTCACCAGGGTTTTATAGTTTTCTATAAAATATAGAAAACTATAGGTCTTTAGTTTCTTTAGGTAGATATATTCCTAAGTATTTTATTCTTTTCATTGCAATGGTGAATGGAGTTGTTTTCTTAATTTCTCTTTCTATTTTCTCATTATTAGTGTATAGGAATGCAAGGTATTTCTGTGTGTTGATTTTATATCCTGCAACTTTACTATAGTCATTGATTAGTTCTAGTAATTTTCTGGTGGATTCTTTAGGGTTTTCTATTTAGAGGATCATGTCATCTGCAAATAGTGAGAGTTTTACTTCTTCTTTTCCAATTTGGATGCCTTATATTTCTTTTTTTTGCTCTGATTGCTTTGGCCAAAACTTCCAAAACTATGTTGAATAGTAATGGTGAAAGTGGGCACCCTTGTCTTGTTCCTGACTTTAGAGGAAATGCTTTCAATTTTTCACCATTGAGGATAATATTTGCTGTGGGTTTGTCATATATAGCTTTTATTATGTTGAGGTATGTTCCTTCTATACCTGCTTTCTGGAGAGTTTTTATCATAAATGGATGTTGAATTCTGTCAAAGGTTTTCTCTGCATCTATTCTCAAGGCCACTTGACATCACACTCCAGCATGTCTGCCTCTAGGTGAGTGATCACACCATCAATGTTATCTGGGTCATTAAGATCTTATTTGTATGGTTCTTCTATGTATTCATACCACCTCTTCTTAATAGCATCTGCTTCTGTTGGGTCTGTGCCTTTTTTGTTTTTTATTATGCCCATTTTTGCATGAAAGTTTCCCTTGGTATCTATAATTTTCTTGAGAAGATCTCTAGTCTTACCCATCCTATTGTTTTCTTCTATTTCTTTGCATTGTTCACTTAGGAAGGCTCTCTTACTTGTCGTTGCTATTCTTTGGAACTCTGTATTCAAATGGGATCTTTCCTTTTCTCCTTTGACTTTTACTTCCCTTCTTTTCTCAGCTATTTGTAAGGCCTCCTCAGACAACCATTTTGCTTTTTTGCATTTCCTTTTCTTGCAGATAGTTTTGATAACTGCCTCCTGTAAAATGTTAAGAACCTCCATCCATAGTTCTTCAGGCACTCAGTCTATTGAATCTATTCCCTCAAATAAAGAATACTTATGGTGTCAAGGGGGCTTCCCTTGTGGTTCAGCTGGTAAAAAAATCCACCTGCAATGTGGGACACCTGGGTTCAATCAATCTCTAAATTGGGACAATCCCCTGGAGAAGGGAAAGGCTACCCACTCCAGTATTCTAGCCTGGAGAATTCCATGGACTATACAGCCCATGGGGTCATAAAGAGTTGGACACAACTGAGCGACTTTCACTTCACTATGGTGTAAAGGAGAATATGAAATAGGTATATATATGGAGTAGTGCTTTCTCATAACATTTACTCTCCAGACTGATAAAGCCACCAAAGCTGCACAGCATTTTACCTCCAGTTTCTTGCCCTGTACACGCACACACTTTTAAACCACAGTCTTACAATAAGATCAGGAACTAATTCTTACCTACATTAAGGAATTTTTAAAATCTTTTAAACCCCTATGTTTCAACATTCAAGTGGACTAGTTTCTGTCAGTTTTGATATTCTGGATGCATATTCCTGAATTCCTGGCACACTTTTGTAGAATATTCCCCCTTATTTGTCATTATCACTTTGGATATATTGTTTCTACTATGGTTTTGTTGCTTCTACTCACTGCTTCTAGTAACATATGGTGCCAGTTCTTTCAATTCTTCATATGGCATAATTTCAATTCTCCTTTCCATAATTGTTATGCCAATATCTTCTACTTTGCCTTCTATTAATTGTCTTGCATGATAGAGGCTACTATTTAACAAAAGTGCCAGAAATATCTTTAAACAATATACATGGCAAATCCCATAGGCTGTAAGAAATACTGCTTAACTGAAAACTACCACTATCTTGCTAACAACTAGGTTACAGAAATGATATGTTTGGAATCTGAAATTCAAATCAAATCTTTCTGGTTCCAAAGTCAATTATGTTTCCACTCTGTTTCCAGCTTTATATTTTTTTATCCTCTATTTTCTCTTCCCTTTACACTGTTAGTTTCTTGCAGATGACATAAATTACCATAAATTTGGGATTTTAAAAATACAGAAATGTATTCCCTCATAGTTTTAAAAGTCATAAGTCTAAAATCAGTATCTCTTGGCCAAAATCATGGGGTTGCCGGAGCCACGTGTCCTCCAGAAGGTCTATGCAAGAACCCATTTTTAACCTCTTCCAGATGTTGATGACTGCCATCATTCTTTGGCTTGTCATTGTATAATTCTGATGCTTTTGTAATCATATCACTTTACCTTATTCTGTGTCAAATCTCCCTTTTCCTCCCTCTTATAATAATATATGTAATAATGTTTAGGTCCCACTTTATCATCCTTGATATTCTTCCTATTTCAAGATGTTTAAGTTAATTGCATATGTAAAGTTTGTTTGTTTGTTTTCCTCATATAGGGCAACATCCAGAGGTTCCAGTGTTTAGAAGGTGGATCTTTTGGCAGGAGGACATTATTTAGCCTATTATGCTCTCTATCCTCTCCACTTTGCTCTTTTTCCAGGTTCTGATATCCATGTCTTCCCTTCATTCCTTCTGCTCTACAGGGAGCTACAGCTCCTTCTTATTAACTCTGTGACTTAACACTATTCCTCACACTTTCACTCACTTGTACTTTGTAAATAAAACAGTCTATTAAACACTTCTTGAATTATTTTAATAATATTGATTTGTGTGTGTCTATATGCTACTTGGATCTTTAAAATATTTATGACATAAAATATATTTTGGGACATCAGCAAGATGGTAAATAGGAAGTCCTGACAATATCTTCCCCTCATGGACATACATATTTAGTGATGATCCACAGAACAGTTTCCCTTGGGAGAAATCCAGAAACTAACTGAAAGGTTTATGAATGCTGGGTGAGCACAGACTGAGCCACATCAAAGTTGGCAGTGATATTTCATCATTAGTCCTAACAGGGCACAGGACCATGTTATTTAAAAGATACTTCTAGTTCCCACTTTCTTCCTTGGGATGGAAGGAAAGCACTAGACTATAGGTTCAACATTATGATGATTCTGTGGGCTTCCTGAGGCACATACTTCTGTCTCACCTGTTTTTGATCTCTGATGAGACCAGGGATACTCTAGATCTTAATGACCATTGAAGACAAAAACTGTTGCCTAAACTGTCAAACTAACACATACCACATCACACATCCCAGCTCAGGCAAAAAGAAACCCAGTCCCCAGATTCTCCAAGAGAGGAAACAACATTGTGTGTCCAATACTCTGATTTTTCTCATAGTTTTCTCAGTTATTGGATTCTGTCGTGTCTTAGAGCACTGATCAAACCTAGCACTAGATGCCTGGGGGGCCACTGAGAACAATATGACAGTTTGAACTGGCATGAAGTTTTGAAAGGCTGCTCAGAATCTCTGACTGGGACAACTACTTTGGGTCTTAACTTGTGCAAGACCAGTACAAGAAGAATGAGAAAAGCAACTGTATTGTCCAATATAAGGAATCAAATACAATGAAAAAATGATAAAAATATGTTCCAAGCAAAGGAACACAATGAATTTCTAGAAATGGACCCTCATGAAATGGAGATATATAAGCTACTTGAAATAAAACTTAAAATAACCATCATAAACATATTCAGTGAGGTCTGAAGAACAACACATGAACAAACTGAGAATATTAGCAGAGATAGAAAACACTAAAAAGTACCTAGCAGATGTCATAGAGTTGAAGGACACAATAAGTGAACTAGAAAATTCACTAGAAGGGCTTCTCAGAAGACTATATCAAGCATAAAAAAGGATAAGTAAACTCAGAGAAAAGACATTGGAAATTATCCAATAAGAGGAGCTAACAACAATAAGAAAAACAATAAAAGAATGAAAAATGCTAAAGAGACTTATGGAATGCCATAAGAGGGTCAAAAGACAAAGATGTAGTAAAATGTTATTCAAAGAAATAGTGGTCCAAAATTTCCCAAATCTTGGAAAGGAAAAATGAATCTCTAAATCTAGGAGCCCAAAGGTAACCAATAAGAGGAATTTATATCAAGACACATTATAATATAATGACCAACAAAGACAAAGACAAAAAGCAAGTGGAGCAAAGGTTATATACCATATGTCATCAGGTTATCAGCTTAAAACACTGTTATAACCGTAGACTGTTTTACGTAGGTCCCATTATAATGAGAAAGAAAATGCCAATAGAATATGCATGAAAGAAAAATGGAAAGAATCAAAGTATACCAATGCAGAAAAAATCAATGAAACACAAAAACAGCCAGAGAGAAAAAGGGACAAATACTATAAGGCAGACAGAAAAAAATAAAATGGAAATAGCAAGGCATTCTCTATCAACAATTACTTTAAATATTAATGAATCAAACTCCCCTATACAAAGACACAGACTATCCGACATAATTTTTTTAAGCAAAACAAAACAAAAATCTCAAGAGCCAACTATATGCTGTTTACAGAAGGGACTCTTTAGTTATAAGAATACATATGAACTGAAATTGAAGAGATAGAAAAAGTAATCCATGCAAATAGGAACCAAAAGAGAACCAGACTGTTATTACTTATATCAAATTAAATTTAACTTTAAGTCAAACACTGTCACAGAGATATAGAAGGACCTTATATAATGACCTTGGTGGCTCAGTGGTAAAGAACTTACCTACCAATGCAGGAGATGCAGGAAACACAGGTTTGATCCCTGGGTCAGGAAGATCCTAACCCTTTCCAGTATTCTTGAGTGGGAAATCCCATGAAAAGAGGAGCCTCACAGGCTATGGTCCATAGGGGTAGCAAAGAATCAGACATGACTTAGTGACTGTAACAACAACAACAACAACAACAAAAGGATCAATTCACTGGAAAGGCACAATGATTATAAATATGTGTGTATAATTCTCCCAACATCATGGCATCTAAATGTATAAAGCAATTTGGCAAAACCGAAAGGAAAAAGAGACACCAATACAATAATAGTAGGAGTTTTATTGTTGTTTATTATCTTTATTATTATATTTTATTACTTTTATTATCTTTTAATTATGAATATAATATCCAGACCAAAAAATAAATAATAAACAGCAGACTTGAAAAACACCATAGACCAATGGACCTAACTGACATACATAAAACTGGTAAATTCATGAATATATAGAAATTAAACAAGTCACTCTTGAACAACAATTGGCTTGAAGAAGAAATCAAAAGAGAAATTAGGAAACATCTCAAGCCAAGTTAAAATGAAAACAAACATACTAAAACGTAAGGGATATATTAAAAGTAGTCTTAAGAAGGAAGTTTATAGTGATAAATGCCTTTATTAAGAAAAAATCAAATATACAGTCTAATTTACACCTCCAGGAAGGAAAATAGAGAACAAAAATAACAAGCTACTCTAAAGTTAGTGAAAGGAAAGCAATAAAAGGATTAGAGCATAAAAATTTAAACAGAGCTAGAAAGACAATTGAAAGGGTCAATGAAACTAAGAGCTAATCTTTTGAGAAAATAAAAAATAACAAGCCTTTTTAGCTAGACTAACCAAGAAAAAGAGAAATACTAACTTCATCAGCACATATAGTAAAATCAGAATGATACACAGAAGATTAGCATGAGCCCTGCACAAAGATGACAAGCAAAATAATAAAGTATTTGAGAGAGAAGCAGGAGAGAAGACTCCAATAAATAAATTCAGAAATAAAAGAAGAGGCATTACAAGTGCCACCAAAGACATAAAAAGAACTATATTATGTTACTGTCTATGGCAGTAAATATAATTTTCTATAAGACTTGCCGCTGTTACTGGCAAACATTTATAGTTGGATGAGTTGTCAATTCTTGTGAGAACAAATCACTTCCTTTTCCAAGGTGGAAGGGATATAATTGAATTAAACTGAAATCAAGTAACTCTGATCACTTGGAAGAATGGTACAAATGGAAAATTTGTGGAAATCTTTAAAAATTTATCTAAAGATACCATATAGGACAAAACTGCTGAAAATACCACTTGAATAAGTTTACTGAGTTACATTTGGGTCATTCTTTAAGCAGGGATGACAGAGGTGAAATGAAGACTATGTAACAGGGACCACAAACCTCTTCATCATTTAAAGAGAATTGCACTGAAGATTTCAACAATTTTTCTCAAGACAAAGTATCACTTATGATTTGTTAAGTTGGAAGAAAAGGATAGGATACCTATCAAGTTAGGAAGCCACCATGAGGACTCTTCTGCCACTATGTGTCCAAATGGGAGATGTTTATGCCAGAATTCCATGCATTACCTCAACCTAAAAGGCTCCCTCCAATAAGGAGGCTATAATAGCAATTCAGGATCAGTGCTAGTGGGACTCTGTATATAACAGATGCAAAATGCCTGATATTTCTCTTTTCCCAATGATATCTTTAAGGAAGGATTAAAGGGCATTGGGACAATGTCTTCCTCAAGAACCCCCACCTCAGTCAATGTGCTTTGAGTCTGATAATAGGACTATATCGAAAAAGTGAATGAAAATTGCAAGAGTATCTAT
The DNA here is from genome assembly GCF_029378745.1 of Bos indicus. Lineage (NCBI taxonomy): Eukaryota > Metazoa > Chordata > Mammalia > Artiodactyla > Bovidae > Bos > Bos indicus. The sequence goes on from NC_091767.1 coordinate 33,048,462, forward strand.
CCTTGTAGCAGCTGACTAAGCTTTCTTTTTTTCTTTTAATCACACAAATGAATCAGCATCCTAGATGACAGCCTGTTTTGTCTTTAGCGCTTAAGCTATCTATTATCTGGCTCTTTTTCCTCCTCAATAACTCTTGATTTACTTGTCTAATTTCCAATAAAAATTTGAGATTGAATTCTAGTTTTTGTCTCTTCTATTTTCTCACTTAGTCTAGTCCCAAATATTTCATTACATAATCTTTTTTGCTGCCGCTGCTAAGTTGCTTCAGTTGTGTCCGACTCTGTGCGACCCCATAGACGGCAGCCCACCAGACTCCTCTGTCCCTGGGATTCTCCAGGCAAGAAATCTTCTTTAGGTACTTTTAAAATAATTAAGGTAAAAATCCCAAATAAACACACTGAAAGATCGTCATTGGCGCCTTTTGTTTGCTTCCAAATTTCTGAAGCTTTATCTTAATGTATCTTTACTATTCTGCTTGAAGATAAAGTTCATACTAAGGCTTCACAGTTATATTCCAATAGAGCATTAAACTGGGAATCCCTGGTGGCTCAGAAGGTAAAGAATCTGCCTGTAATGCAGGAGACCTGGATTCAATCCCTGGGTCAGGACCTTTCTCTGGAGAAGGAAATGGAAATCCATTCCAGTATTCTTGCCTGGAGAATTCCATGGACAGAGAAGCCTGGTGGGCCACAGTCCATGGGGTCACAAATAGTTGGACATGACTGAGTGGCTAAGCATGACCAGGCATTCAACTAAAAATATATAAAATATATATGACATCAAATAGTCATTTAAAGAGTTTTCATATTTTACTCTTACAGGTGACATATAGGATAATCCAACTTGGAACAGGGCAAATTTCAATGAATTTTTTCTTAAATATATCCAACAATAAGTCACTTAAAATATACAGTTATGATAAATCACCATGTATATATACAATTATAATGACAGGTAATTTAAACCATTTAATTTTTAAGATTTACATTTTTAGTGAAATATACTAATGTATAGTATAGATATTTAAATAATTCTCTTTACATATTATTGAAGAGGTTCACTTCAATTCATATTTTTGGTCTTAATAATGCTTCTTTTATTTCCTACTACTTTAACAAGTTCTTTTCAAATGCTTACTCTTTGTGATTAATAAAATGTCATGAAAAATATAAAATCATTTAAATTAAGTATTTTTATATTCTAAGCTAGAAACACATTCTATATTAGCCACAGCCACTTGAGTTTTAATGAATATTTATAGAAATATGATCCATTTATTTTATATTACCTGTTGAAAATGAAACCCATCCCAGGAGGTCTTCGGCTACCTGAAATGGATAAAATTTCACATGTTAAGGATAATCAGTGTATAAAATCAGTCATCATTTTCTGCAAACTAAAGGAGCCATAGAAAGCATCTCTGGATATTAAAAAAAAAAATGCTCACTTCCATTCATGTTGTACCAGGGCCCAAATATATTAAAAATATATTGATTGTGGTTTTGTTTCAATTCCTAAAGTAATCTGTAGCATGTCTTCTGGACTTGGGCTGTGGTTGTCTATTTTACCTTCTTGTACATTTAAATCAGAAAACTAAGAGATTCAGAGCTGAGTATATTTTTTCATATAAGATGCTTCTTAGACATATGCAGTGCACAAGAAATCAGCAGTAGTATTTTAACATACTTAAGTATCAAGCTGCAGCCTACTTTTCTCTAATACACTTAAAACCATATGGTTGTTTCTGTTTTCGGTGTCAATTTGGTTGGGTGGGCACTACTTAGGCACAACATAACACAATTTCATTGATTCTTAAAAGGTCTTTATTCACACTTGAGCTAAAGCAGCTGGTGGAGGGTTAGAGAGCACTCGAGTCACCAAATCTCTGGATATTGCTTTCTGCTGCACCATCTGTGCCCTGTTAAATATTCTTGATTTTTGCCAAGTTTGGGCCAATTTATATGTTAAATCAGTTACTGAAATCAGGATCCAAGAAGCTTTCCGGAGAAAAAAAATGATATTAAACTGCAACACTTATACATTAATCATTAGTATTGGAATGGGAAGTTCAAGTACTGCCACTCAAAAGATCGTTGTAAGAAATCAGGCTTCCTGAATATGGGAGGACTGTGAATGTGAATTATTTTTCTAAAGCATTCACCCCAGAGACATGTACCCCATCCTAATCTTTCAAGATAGTGAGTGAATTTTGTATGGGTTGCTACAGAGCAGCTGCAGACTCAATTCTGTTCACAAATGCTTTTTAATCTTCTATGCACCATAGCCTAGCAAAACCTAATACAGTGGCTAATTACTTTGGTAGCCTAACAATTTACTGTCTTGTACTTGACAACAACTTCAAGTAACACAAATTAGCCAGTATGTAACTTCTCACTTTAAGAAGTGTAACATTCTAAATTCCACATGGAACAAGGGCTCAGATTATGAAGTCTAAGGCTTTTAAGATATTGATTTTCAACAGTGAACAAGATTGTATTTCAAAATTCAAAGAAAATTTTAGGATATAAAAGTCAAATTACATTACACTTTTAGATGTCTTTGACTGAATTAGATATAAATTATCACTGAGACTAGTGGCCAAAAATGGAAAACACTAAAAATTAACTGAGAATTTTAGTGCAAATAAAGGAAAAGAAAAAGACTAATGGATAATTAAGAAATAGCAGGATTAAAAAAGCCTATAGACACAATGCCCCAAAATATTTAACAAAACTATATACAATAATTAATCTAATTAGAAATTTGTTTAGTGAAAGATCAACATGTTGTAATATGACTAATGAGACTCATGTTAGCTAGCTAATATTTGCAAATTATTTTCTCCATGCTCAGTACTCTGCTGCTGAAGGTATTGATTGATTTTCTCATTCAATCTACTCAAACTATACAAGTAGGTGCACTCCAAGTATACATTAAAAACTATATAAAATTGTTCACTGTCCTATACAAATGAGGTAGTAAAGAATATTTATTAACATCAAAACTATATCAAATTCACTCTGTCAAAAGTGCCTGTTAAATCATATACAAATGTCTTCAACAATTGTCTCATATTAACTGAGACAACAACCTTTGACATACCATATTATAAAGAGCTGAAAATATACATTATTTTTTTCTTTAAGAAAAATAGTAACATATTTTGCAAAGAGTTAGTATTCACTACATCACACCCCAAAAGAAACAAAAGAGAAAAACAATGGTCCACTGCAAAAATAACAAACTGGTCAAGCATATTTGTAGAATTACTTGAAGATTTGTCAAGTTTTGATACTTACATTTAAAACAACAGTATTCTTTAGGAGTAAATGTTTAGTTTTGTTTGCCACAAGTAAAGCTAGGTATCACTTAGTCTGTATTGGGATGTTAAAGCATTCTGTCATGATTGTCAAAGTTCAAATAATTCTACCAAGATTTGAAGTATTTTAAGAAACAGGGAGATTGTGTTAAATAAAACCTAAAGAGGTCAAAGAGATTGGGTTGTTTAAAATTGTTTTTAAATTCCAAAAAGAGAAACACGGGCACTTTCTTAGAGAAGGTTAATGTAACGTCACAAAATTCAACATGATTTAACAGTTCCTGAGAATCTACTGTAGAAAATGTTAAAATTTAGAAATTTGAGTTTAAGTAATTTCTTCAGGGTAGAATACTAAATTATGATATACTTTTTAAAGAACAAGTATTCCACACATTATTTTTATATAAATGCAGACTTTTCCCAGTTTACTTTATCTCTGATAAGGAGAATGATAGCTATAGAATTGCCTTTTATACCAGAATTAGTCAATAGACACCATGCTCTTCAAACAGTAAAGCATGATATAAATGAATAACAATGATACTTCATCAATAAGAATCAACCATATAAACTAATCTGAATGGAAAGATTAAGATGAGGAAGTAAGAGGACAAGGAGCTTACCTCTCCCATGAAAATTCATTTACATGTGGGATAATTCTCACTGTTAACTAATAGGAAACTGGCAGAAGGACACTTGTATTACCAAGACTATAAGAAAGATACAAGCATAATTGGGTAGGAAGGGAAAAAGAACAATTATGTCAGAACCTATGCCCCTGGAAGGGGAACTAAGAAGAAAAAGGAAGTTGCATGGGTGGAAATACACCCTGAGGAATGAGCAGTTCCAGTCACAGACTGGATGCTCATGTCCTGGGGTCCTATGTGGGAGAGATAAACCCCCTTATCTAGTTGGAGGAACATTAGAACAGACAGAATGGCTGTGGGAAGCCTAGACTCTGCTGATGAGGAACAAGCACATGCTGGCTAGCACCCATTTGGGGGAGACAGAGATTTACTGTAGTGGTGTCTGGATTTACTATGAAAGCCTTGCTGCATACCTCAGCCTGATCTGAATGAAAATGCTGAGCCTGCTTATCCCATATCTCAGTTCAGCCATGGATATAGGGCATGTTTGACTGAGAAAAAGACTCAGTCATGAGCCACAGGTGACCAAGTCATGGGGCAGAGCCTGAATGAAGCAGTGGTAGCTACTGTTGGTGCTTACTTAAGTGGGATCTCAGAAGCGTCTCCATCACATCTCACCTCCTGATACACTCTGAGAGTCTACACAGGTTCAGCCCTGCTAAGTGATTCCATAACAGGGTAGGAGCAGTGGAGGCTGGGGTACTTATCAGTTATGAGAAATTTATGCTTAACTGAGGTTGGGCCTGAGCAGAGGTGTAGGTACATACACAGATAGCCCACTGGACTTCTGTTTATGGAAGGGTCCCACTTGCCTCAGCACTCCCCTCCTCTGGGGTAAATTTCCTAGTGAGGGGAAAGGAAAAAAACACACTCTTGAAAAGAGTAGATTCAGCTTGAGCCTGACCCTTGGAGCTTCTGCTTCAGCAATTTGAAATCAGGTCATCCATCCCTAGTAGGGCAGTGAGAGGTTGTACCAGATCAAGAGGTTGTACTGCCTCACACCTGTTGCCTCCAATTACAGCCCCACTCCCAACCAAGATATAAGTTGCCAGCACATCTTGAGGAAAGACATGAATTTCATCCACCTCAAATCCAGCTCTCCCACCAAAGGCAATGGACACATGCAATGTGTATAAGTATGCTTCCTTATCAGGATATCCTTTCAAGATCAGAACAGGTAACTCCTTCATTTAAATTCATAAAGGCACAGAAAGAACCAGCATGAAAAGTCAGGGAAACTACTCTCAAATGAAAGACTAATGGAATACCCTGGGAAAAAATAATGATACAGAAACTAAAAATCAGATAAAGAATTCAAAAGATTGGTACTTGGTAATAAAAACGTTAACTGAATTAGTGAAAGAAACACTGTAAACAGGACTATTTTAACAAGGAAATAGAAAATATAAAAATGAATCAATTAAAAATGACTAATTCAATGGCTGAACTTTTTTTTTTTAATGCACATCTTGGCAGGACCCATTCAGGGAAGAGAGAGATCTGCTCTAGTGGTATCTGGATTTACTATGAAAGTCTTGCTGCATTTCTCAGCAAGAAATGAATATCAGATTAAGTGATACAGAAGAATGAATAAGTGAACTGGAAGTTAAAATAATGGAAATAATCAGAACATAAAAAAGAAAAGCAGATTTTAAAAATGGGAACAATTTTTAAAGATCTCTGGCATAATATTAAGTATATGAACATACTCATAATAGGGGTCACAGAAGGAGAACAGAGAGAGAAGGGGATCAAAAATGCAGTTGAGGAAATGATGGTTGAAAACTTCCCAAACCTGAAGAAGGAAACAGATTTCCAGACATAGGAAGCACAGAAAGTTGAAAGATGAAATAAAAGGGACTCACTCCAAGATGTGATACAATTAAAATGGCAAAAATTAAAGAGAGAATTCTAAAGACATCAAGAAAAAAGCAGAGTCATATAGAAGGTAATCCTCATAAGATTATCAGGTGATTTAACTGCAGAAACTTTGGAAGCCAGAAAGGGGTGGCATAGTATATATTCAAAGTCTCGAAAGGGGAAAACCTTTATCCTAGAACACTTTACATTGCAGCATCATCATTTAAGATAGAAGGAGAAATATAGAACTTCTAAGACAACCAAAAACTAAATGAGTTCATTGATACTTCGGTCAGTTCAGTTCAGTTCAGTCGCTCAGTCGTGTCCGATTCTTTGCGACCCCATTAATCGCAGCACGCCAGGCCTCCCTGTCCATCACCAACTCCCGGAGTTCACTCAGACTCATGTCCATCGAGTCGGTGATGCCATCCAGCCATTTCATCCTCTGTTGTCCCCTTCTCCTCCTGTTCCCAATCCCTCCCAGCATCAGAGTCTTTTCCAATGAGTCAACTCTTTGCATGAGGTGGCCAAAGTACTGGAGTTTCAGCTTTAGCATCATTCCTTCCAAAGAAATCCCAGGGCTGATCTCCTTCAGAATTGATACTTAGCCTACCCTAAAAGAAATGTTAAAGTCTTCTCTAAGTGGAAATCTATGAAATTAAATATGAAAATCTAAGTGGATTCCACAGGAAAAGGTAAACACCACTAGAAAAGGCAAATATAGAATAAGGACTGAGGATCAACCAGTTAAGTGCACCACTATGAAGATTAAAAGACAAGAAAAATGCAAAAGCAATTATAAATACAATAAACAAATAAGGGATGAGCATGAAGATGTGAAAATATGATATAAAAAACATGAAATGTGGAGATTTTATGTAGATATTTTAGAATGTGTTTGAACAAAATGACTACTTGTTAATAGCAAATAGATATAATTATGGGGCTTCCCAGGTGGTGCTTGTGGTAAAGAACTTACTTGCCAATGCAAGAGACATAAGAGATGCAGGTTCGATCCCTGGGTCAGGAAGATCCTCTGGAAGAGGGCATGGCAACCTACTCCAGTATTCTTGCCCGGAGAATCCCATGGACAGAGGAGCCTGGCAGGCTACAGTCTACAGGGTTGCAAAGAGTGGATACGACTGAAGCAACTTAGAACACACACACACACACACAGATGTAATTATAGGTCAATACATATGAATGCCACTGTAAGCTCAAATTGAAAATACGTAATAGATACACAAAAACTAAAAATAAAGGAACACAAGCAAACTAATAAAGAAAATCATGAAACCATAAGGGAAGAAACAAAAAGAAGAAATTAATAGTGAAGAACAACAAAAATAACCAGAAAACAAGTAATAAAATGGCAGTAAGTACTACCTATCAAAAATTACTTTATTAATGGACTAAATGCCAATCAAAAGATGTAGAATGGCTGAGAGAAAACAAAAAGACCCTTCAATATTCTACCTACAAAACTCAGTTCAAGGCTAAAGACACACAAGGACTGGAAATGAGATGATGAAACATATTTCTAGTGAGGAGAGGAAAGCAGGGAGGGTCATGATAGGAACATGGGATTAAGAGATACAAACCACTGTGTACAATGTAGATAAGCTACAAGATATATTGTATTGTACAGGGAATTATAGCCATTATCTTTTAGTAACTTTTTATGGAGTATAATCTATAAAAACACTGAATCACTATGCTGTATACCTGGAACCTGGTAAAAGTGTAGTATTTTAAATATTTTATACTTCAATAAAGTAATATTTTTAATTTTAAAAGAATCATATAAAATAAATAGATAAAGAAAACAAATCAAGGTGGGTATATCAAAGCCAATAATGTGGTGATTATTTTCCATAAAATACTATCAATTATTAAAGATTGATGAAGTATCATTTTTATAATTCACATCAAAATTGCCAATATTAATAAATATATTAGTTGAAATTATTGAAGGATAATTAATGGAATTTCTGTAATATTTACTGATACTTCATAAGGACTTCATTTTCAGTTCCACTTCAGAATACAGGCAGTAATTAAATTTAATATAAAGAAATAATGCTGCTAACACTTCATAAAGACCCTACATTTCTATATATTAGTTATAAAAATGCAAATAAGTAACACAAAACTTACTCCAGTTTGACAAGTTGTGGTTTTCCAAATTTAGAATTGAAATCCAGCCCAATAAAGAATTTCCATTATGCTGGGGCAAAGCCCAACTATCTCAGAGTGTCTGTCCCATCTCCCTGGGGTATGGCCTCACCCAGGATATATCAGCAAATGCTGTTGGGCCTTGGATAAACCCTGGTTCAAACTGGGCTCTAGCCATAGACCCTGACTTAGGCCCTCCTTCTTCACATCATGCAGTGGCTATCTGTATATTATAGGAGAATTCTCATCTGCTCTCCTCAGATCCAACTATCTCACCAAAGCCACTTGGATACATGCAAACTGCACAGGCATGCTCCCACCCAAGGACGTGTTTTCAAGACTAGGATAGGTAACAGTCTCATCTAATTTATTAATAGAGACAAACTGAGAAAGTCAAACAAAATGAGAAGACAAAGGCATATGTTTCAGACAAAAGAAAAAGACAAAACTCGAAGGGGGGAATCCTAGTAAAATAGATATTTACTTTATAAAGAGTTCAAAGCAACAGTAAAGAAAAAAAAATTTACTAAACTCAGTAAAAATTCAACAAAGAACTAGAAAATACAAAAAAAGAATAATAGTTGAAAATACAGTAGTTAAAATGAAAAATACACTAGAAAGAAGTAAAAGCATATTAGATAATAAAGAAGAATGCATAAGCAAACTGGAAGAGACAAGATGGATTACCCAGTCAGAAGAGGAAAAAAAAAAAAATCAAATGAGGATAGGGGACCTCTAGGACAACATCAAGAACACTAACATTCATATTTTAAGAGTCCTAGAAAGAGAAGAGAGAAATGGGTGAAAAGGTACTTGATGAAACTATAAGCTGAAAGATGATGCTGTGAAAGTGCTGCACTCAATATGCCAGCAAATTTGGAAAACTCAGCAGTGGCCACAGGACTGGAAAAAAGTCAGTTTTTATTCCAGTCCCAAAGAAAGGCAGTGCCAAAGAATGCTCAAACTACCGCACAATTGCACTCATCTCACACGCTAGTAAAGTCATGCTCAAAATTCTCCAAGCCAGGATTCAGCAATATGTGAACCATGAACTTCCTGATGTTCAAGCTGGTTTTAGAAAAGGCAGAGGAACCAGAGATCAAATTGCCAACATCTGCTGGATCATGGAAAAAGCAAGAGACTTCCAGAAAAACATCTATTTCTGCTTTATTGACCATGCCAAAGCCTTTGACTGTGTGGATCACAATACACTGTGGAAAATTCTGAAAGAGATTGGAATACCAGACCACCTGATCTGCCTCTTGAGAAATTTGTATGCAGGTCAGGAAGCAACAGTTAGAACTAGACGTGGACCAACAGACTGGTTCCAAATAGGAGAATGAGTACGTCAAGGCTGTATATTGTCACCCTGCTTATTTAACTTATATGCAGAGTACATCATGAGAAATGCTGGGCTAGAGGAAGCACAAGCTGGAATCAAGATTGCCAGGAGAAATATCAATAACCTCAGATATGCAGATGACACCACCACCCTTATGGCAGAAAGTGAAGAGGAACTCAAAAGCCTCTTGATGAAAGTGAAAGTGGAGAGTGAAAAAGTTGGCTTAAAGCTCAACATTCAGAAAACGAAGATCATGGCCTCTGGTCCCACCACTTCATGGGAAATAGATGGGGAAAAAGTGGAAACAGTGTCAGACTTTATTTTTTTTTTTGAGCTCCAAAATCACTGTAGATGGTGACTGCAGCCATGCAATTAAAAGACGCTTACTCCTTGGAAGGAAAGTTATGACCAACCTCGATAGCATATTCAAAAGCAGAGACATTACTTTGCCAACAAAGGTCTGTCTAGTCAAGGCTATGGTTTTTCCTATGGTCATGTATGGATGTGAGACTTGGACTGTGAAGAAGGCTGAGTGCTGAAGAATTGATGATTTTGAACTGTGGTGTTGGAGAAGACTCTTGATAGTCCCTTGGACTGCAAGGAGATCCAACCAGTCCATTCTGAAAATCAGCCCTGGGATTTCTTTGGAAGGAAATATGCTAAAACTGAAACTCCAGTACTTTGGCCAACCTCATGCGAAGAGTTGACTCATTGGAAAAGACTCTGATGCTGGGAGGGATTGGGGGCAGGAAGAGAAGGGGATGACAGAGGATGAGATGGCTGGACAGCATCACTGACTCATTGGACATGAGTCTGGGAAAACTCCGGGCATTGGTGATGTACAGGGAGGCCTGGCGTGCTGTGATTCATGGGGTTGCAAAAAGTTGGAGACAACTGAGCGACTGAACTGAACTGAACTGATCCCTTAAGATTGACTGGTTTGATCTCCTTGCTGTCCAAGGGATTTTTGAGGAGTCCTCTCCAGTGCCACAGTTCAAAGACATCAATTCTTTGGTCCTCCACCTTGTTTACCATCCAGGTCTCACAACCTTATGTGACCACTGGAAAGATCATAGCCTTGACTATATGGACCTTTGTGAGCAGAGTAATGTCTCTGCTTTTCAACACATGTTCAGGATTATCAAGAAGCAACTGTCTTCTGATTTCATGGCTGCAGTTGCCATCCACAGTGATTTTAAAGCCCAAGAAGAAGAAATCTGTCACTGTTTCCACATTTTCTGCTTCTTGTTGCCATGAAGTAATGGGGCCAGGTGTCATGATCTTAGCTTTTTTAATATTTAGTATTAAGCTGGCTCTTTCACTCTCCTCCTTCACCCTCATCAAGAGGCCCTTTGTTCCTTGTCATTTTCTGCCATTAGAGTGGTATCATCAGCATATCTGAGGTTGCTGATATTTCTCCCACCTGTCTTGATTCCGGCTTGTAACTTATTCAGGTCTTCATATTTAATATATTGGTGTATATTTGCAGAATAGTGAGATGGAAAGAGAAAAAGATTGCTTTGAAGGAGCAATGAAGACACAGCTAAATTTCAACATTTGTGTAAATTCAGTGAATACAAAGCAGAAATGTTTATTGTGCATAGTATAAAAAAATTCTGCAAAGACAACAAAAACAAGAGAATCAAGATATTCTAAAATAAAGAAAAAAAACCTTAAAAGTCACTAACAATTAAGGGGAAAATAAGCTCTTTAGTTTTTATCCATAATTGGAAGCTGAGATTAAAAAATATATATATATCATTCATGAAAAAAAGAAATTCTGAATGTATACCAAAAGACCTAGAAGACTTATAAATGCATATAATTTAAAAAGTCATAAAAGCCTTTTTTGAATTATGAGTCAGAGTCTCAATTAAGGCAATATTAAAATATACTTTAAGAGAGGCCAAGGACTCCTAGCATAATAAAATAAAATTACTGAAAACCACAAAGATCAGCACAAAAACTGGACCTTCTCCAAAAAATCTTGGCATGACAAAGTAGATCAGCTTATAAGCTGCATCTACTCTGCTAGAACACCAGCCAATTAGACCTAATATTTTCTTGAATATACAGTTTAGTTTTAGAAAAGCAAAAATGTGAAGCATTTGTTATCAAGCTAGTTGAGAAATTTTTCTTGAAAATAAGATTACTAAAACTGCATTTTGAGGATTTCTAATGTTTAAGATGTTGTGACTCATAGGAGTTGGATATAGAGTTATTCTCCTCCCCTTACTCTATAAATATCAGTGTATCATGTGCGTGTGTGTATGTGCTCAGTTGTGTCTGATTCTCTGTGACCTCATGGACTGTACCCTGCCAGGCTCCTCTGTCCATGGAATTTTCCAAGCAAGAATACTGGAGTGGATTGCCATTTCCTACTCCAGAGGATCTTACCAGGGCTTCCCAGGTAGCTCAGTTGGTAAAGAATCCGCCTGCAATGCAGGAGACCCCGGTTTGATTCCTGGGTCTGAAAGATGCCCTAGAGAAGCCATAGGCTACTCACTCCAGTATTCTTGGACTTCCCTGGTGGCTCGGAGGGTAAAGAATCCGCCTGCAATGTGGGAGACCTGGGTTCGATCCCTGGGTTGGGAAAATCCCCTGGAGGAAGGCATGACAATCCATCCCAGCCAACCCAACCCCACTTACCTGGAGAATCCCCATGGTGAGAGGAGCCTGGCAGGCTACAGTCCATGGGTTCACAAAGAGTCAGACACAACTGAGTGACTAAGCACAGAGGATCTTCCCAACTCAGAGACTGAATCCCAGTCTCTTGTGTCTCCTGCATTGGCAGATGGCTTCTTTACCACTGCTCCACCCTTAGTTAACTCTTATTCAAATATATTTTCACATCAACATATTGGAAATTACCATTTTCTCAAATATTAAACTTTGGTATAAAATAGTCAATTACTTGGAGAAGGCACTGGCACCCCACTCTAGTACTCTTGCCTGGAAAATCCCATGGACGGAGGAGTCTAGTAGGCTGCAGTCCATGGGGTCGCTAAGAGTCGTGTCACTTTCCCTTTTCCCTTTCATGCATTGGAGAAGGAAATGGCAACCCATTCCAGTGCTCTTGCCTGGAGAATCCCAGGGACGGAGGAGCCTGGTGGGCTGCCGTCTGTGGGGTCGCACAGAGTCAGACACGACTAAAGCGACTTAGCAGCAGCAGCAGCAGTCAATTACTAACTCTGAGAAAAATGTAACACGTTAAGAAAAGCTCACAAACATATTAAATATAACCAAACTAAAGACAAAGGCCAATTATGAAAACGTTTGTTATTTCCATTCAATTTAATTTTTTATTGAGGACCTTCTGTGTGTCAGGAGCAAAAAAGATTGTGATGATGAATAAGAGAATATTTACTGTATCTAAGTGAGTCACACAATGTGTTAGCAAATGGAAGTGAAGTTTACCTACTTTTCACTTTTTACACTGTCCAAATTTTTTTTAATTTAATTTAATTTTTTTATTTTTATTTTTTAACTTTACAGTATTGCATTGGTTTTGCCATATATCAACATGAATCTGCCACAGGTATACACATGTTCCCCATCCTGAACCCTCCTCCCTCCTCCCTCCCCACACCATCCCTCTGGGCCGTCCCAGTGTACCAGCCCCAAGCATCCAGTATTGTGCATCGAACCTGGACTGGCAACTCGTTTCACACATGATATTATACATGTTTCAATGCCATTCTCCCAAATCATCCCACCCTCTCCCTCTCCCACAGAGTCCAAAAGACTGTTCTATACATCAGTGTCTCTTTTGCTGTCTCGTACACAGGGTTATTGTTACCATCTTTCTAAATTCCATATATATGTGTTAGTATACTGTATTGGTGTTTTTCTTTCTGGCTTACTTCACTCTGTATAATAGGCTCCAGTTTCATCCACCTCATTAGAACTGATTCAAATGCATTCTTTTTAATGGCTGAGTAATACTCCATTGTGTATATGTACCACTGCTTTCTTATCCATTCATCTGCTGATGGACATCTAGGTTGCTTCCATGTCCTGGCTATTATAAACAGTGCTGCAATGAACATTGGGGTTCATGTGTCTCTTTCAATTCTGGTTTCCTCAGTGTGTATGCCCAGCAGTGGGATTATTGGGTCATAAGGCAGTTCTATTTCCAGTTTTTTAAGGAATCTCCACACTGTTCTCCATAGTGGCTGTACTAGTTTGCGTTCCCACCAACAGTGTAAGAGGGTTCCCTTTTCTCCACACCCTCTCCAGCATTTATTGTTTGTAGACTTTTGGATTGCCACCATTCTGACTGGCGTGAGGAATTAACTCTCTTTTGAAAATTTATATTTTGCAGTCTTATTATGAATTTTTTTAAAGTACAGAACAGATTAAAATAATAAAATGACTAATTAATATTTTTTCATATTTGATTTAACATCTATATATATCATTATAATCTAGTGTATCTACTTATTCATCTATCTTTGCTTTTTTTTTGTTTCTTTATTGAACCTTGCAACTAAGTAATCATATTCAGATAAGCTGAACAACTCTTTACTTGCAATCACACATTGCATTTGATGCAAATCTCTTCATATTATTTAAATGATTATTTAATTTTTTATAAGATCAGGATAGCTCTTTTACAAACTGTACTGATGTCTGGACTTGACTGCTTTTCTCTTTGTTATATTATTCAATTTTTTCCTTCATATACTGTATTCTTTGTGTACTGGAACACAGGTCTAAAGACAAATCAGACACAGGTTACACAATTTGTTTGAAAAAATATGTCATAGTTGGTTGGCTAGTTAATTGAACCTCACAAGGATGTACATACTGTCAAACTGTCCTGCTCATTTGGATGAATGCTCATAATCATTAATGAGCATGAAAGCTTATAATCATGCTCATTTGAATAATTTCATTTCTTTGGAGACAATGAGATCTTCTCATTGTAAAGGTACATTTTTAAACTCTCTGATAATAGTAAGTAACATTTATGAATGATGCCTAACCCATTAATAATGTGCACCTGAATAATTATTGTTTTGAGGTTAAATAATATAGATTTTATTAGTTCATCTTGTTTCTAATTCTTCTATTTATTAACAAAGCACTAGAGCTAATCTCATGGGCCAATCTCATCAAATATGATAAACACAATACTTCCTTTGATAGTAAGATATACGTTTGATTCTTTTTCTTTACCTTTTCTTTGGTAAGAATTTGTTTGAGTCATTTATTCTCATTTTGTTTCTTTATAGGGATTCATATGTACTTCAATTCAGTCAGTCATATCCAACTCTTTGTGACCCCATGGACTGCAGCACACCAGGCCTACCTGTCCATCACCAACTCCTGGAGTTTGCTCAAACTCATGTCTATTGAGTTGATAAGGCCATCCAAGCATCTCATCCTCTGTCATCCCCTTCTTCTTCCACCTTCAATCTTTCTGAGCATCAGGGTCTTTTCCAATGAGTCAGTTCTTCTCATCAGGTGGCCAAAGTACTGGAGTTTCAGCTTCAGCATCAGTCCTTCCAATGAATATTCAGGACAGCTTTCCTTTAGGATTGACTTATTTGATCTCCTTCCTGTCCAAGAGACTCTCAAGAGTCTTCTCCAACCACAGTTCAAAAACATCAATTCTTCAGTGCTTAGCTTTCTTTATGGTGCAACTCTCACATCCATACATGACTACTGGAAAAACCATAGCTTTGACTTAAGTAAAGTAAGGTCTCTGCTTTTTTAATATGCTGTCTAGGTTAGTCAAAACAGTAAACTAAACAAATACAAGCAAAAGTAAATTTTATCAAAAAAGATAAAATGGAAAATAATGCTACATAGTAATTAAAAGGAGTGGAATATTGATATTGTTTGTATGAGTGTGAGGTCAGAAGTTGATTTCCTGGACTAACAGTGATGTTCTATATCTTGGACAGAATTTGTCACAGGTGTATGTATGCATTTGTTAAAACTCAATACATGTACATGAAAGGTTTATAAATGTTATTGTACTTTATGTATAAATATAAACATTTTATATATAAAGAAAATAACTAAACAAATATGTAACTGTAGGTAATAAAGCATTTAGAAAGAAAAAAATAATAAAGCATTCTTTACTACAGAGCTAATTGATCTCTACTGATAAAGTGTGACCTTCTGTGGTCTCTACTAAATTTACTATGTTTTTCCCTACTAGGGCAGATTAAAATTCAAATGTCACCCACCATGGTAGGAGCTCTGTTAATTATTGACCTTACACTTTAGTTTTTGTCTGTTTGTTTTGCTGTTGTTGTGCATGAATATGTGTGTGTGTGTGTGTGCATACTCTTGAAATTGAATATTATAGTTTTTTAATGTCTGACTTCATAAAGTCTCACAATACACAACCATTTAGCCTGAAATTTATTTAAAAATTCATATTTCTGGAGTCCCTTATCTATAGTTTCCTTCTCTCTGTTACTCAGCCGCACAAATGTTCACTGTTCTGGTCCTCCCAAATATTAACTTCATTCTCAACAATCTAGACCAAAGGGCAGCTTGCATTTCAAAGACACCCTTCTCTAGCCAGATCCAGATGGGGCATATGGGCATAAAGTCAGGGAAATCATGATTGTCTCATTCATTATTATCTATAAGGGAAAAATTGATGCTTTTGAACTGTGGTGTTGGAGAAGACTCTTGCGAGTCCTTTGGACTGCAAGGAGATCCAATCAGTTCATATGAAGGAGATCAGCCCTGGGTGTTCTTTGGAAGGAATGATGCTAAAGCTGAAACTCCAGTATTTTGGCCACCTCATGTGAAGAGTTGACTCAGGAAAAGACTCTGATGCTGGGAGGGATTGGGAGCAGGAGGAAAAGGGGACGACAGAGGATGAGATGGCTGGATGGCATCACTGACTCGATGGACGTGAGTTTGAGTGAACTCCGGGAGTTGGTGATGGACAGGGAGGCCTGGTGTGCTGCGATTCATGGGATCACAAAGAGTTGGACACGACTGAGTGACTGAACTGAACTGAACTGCACTGAACTGAAGGAAAAAACAGTTGTATTTTTCCTATTGTTCAATATCTGTAACTGTTATCTTTTTCTCAGTTTTTTTTTATTGTTTACTTTGCAATGTGAGTCCAATATCAGAAGATTTTTCATAGATAATAATGGAAATCCTTCACATTTATTTCTCGTATGCTTGATAGATAATATTAGTTCGGTGAGGCACACATCTTAGTATTTTAACCAGGATTTCATTAAATATATAAACTAATTTAGATTGAATTGTTGTCATTAAAATATTGAAGGCTCATGCAAAAAATAAGAGCTTTCCCTTTGTTCAAGTCTATTTTTGTGTCTTTCATCTGTGTTTTAAACTTTCCTCATTTTTGTATAATTTATTTTATCACTATTTTATATTTTTCTTGCTATTATAAATAATTACAAGATTATTAATAATAACCAACAAAATATTGTCTCATAATATTTGATAATTTGTTATTTGTTGAGAATATAGACTATTTATTGCATACTAAATTCATGTCCTATATTTTAAAATTAATTTTTCATTGATTTTATCAATCATTCTTGGTTTTTCCAGTTAATTATATCATTCACAAACAGAAAATATTTTATAGGTGCTTTTGAAATTTGTATCCCTTCATTTATTTTCTCTCTTATTTAATTGCATTGTCTAGTAATTCCAATAAAATGTTAAATAGCACAGAAGTCCATGGTCAACTCTGCCCTTTTCCATTAGATGATGGAAATACTTCAATTTTCCCCATTAAGAAAGATGTTAGTTCAGAATAAAGTATATGTGCTTTGTCAGGGTAATAAAAATAGCATCATTTAACATATTACTCCACGTTTTAACCAGAAATGGGTATTGAAATTTGATGGAAGTATTTTCAGCATCTATGAAAATAATCATATTTTTCTTTAGGCCTACTAATATGAAAACATTAATATTTAATACTTTAAATCTCTATTTCCTCTTGTAAAACACTGTAATTATATAACAAGGTATTTCTTTAAACAAAAGCTTTTGGGACAAAGGGCAAATAAATACCCATATCACTCATAAATACAAATAATAAAGCCCATGTAATTAATAAACTGTGATATTTGTGTTTAAAATAAGATATATCAAGTATAACCTCATTTTTAAGTCATCTTGAACTTTCTGAATAAAACATCAGATCAGTTTCCATTTGTATGTAACAGATATGGAACAAACAGCATCAATTTTATATTACTAAGAAGCTTTACTCTTTTTTTAAACTATTGTTCTATACTTCAGACTTCTCATTCTCAGTACAAAAATTTCCATTTACTCATAAAAAGTGTAAGTAAAATCGGCTAAACATATCACAGAATTATATATATCAGCTAAATATAAGACAAACTATAAGTACAAAAATATAAGTATATACCTTTTACCTCAGCAAGTGTACTTGAAAGTTATAAAAATAATACTATAAATTCACAAAAATATATGACAATAATATTCATTATAAATTGTTCTGCAAGTATCAAGAATGAGAATCAGTATGTTCATCCTGGAGGACTTATGTAAATTATAGTGTTTATATACAATGAAACATTCTTAAACCGTTAAAAAGAAAGTGAAAATGAGTATATGTTAACATGGGAGGATATAAAAATCTAGTAAAAATGAGAGCAATTTAAAACTATGTATAATATGATCTCATTTGAAAATTAACATGTGCCCAGAGAATTTCTGAGAGAGAATACACCAAAAAAAAAAAAAAAGTGCCTTAAAAGAGAATGTATGTAACGGAAAGGTCTTTATTTATTTTGGAATATTAAAAATGTTCACATATTGCTTTTCAATAAGCAGTTTAAGTTAAAAAAGTATTGAATGTGTCTAAATGCAAATTATGCATAGAAAATCCAAGATTGACTTTTTATACTCAAACTAAAATTTTATTATTCTGTCCTAATAATTAGATTCAAGCACAATATTCCAGATTAAATAACCTTTAGAAAATGTGGCCTCAAATAGCCACTTTACTTTTATTTTTCTCTTTTGGCTCTTATTCCTCAGAACCAGAGAATTCAAAGCTAACTATATTTGGTAATTTGGGATTGCACCATGTAGGGGTGAACCTATCTTTACCTTCCATTACTCTTGTTTCTGTATGAAATGAATTGTTCTAGGAGGCTAAGCTATGAATGCTAAGGAGCTCTAGATATGGTCCTCTATATATTATAGGTACATAGTAGTTGGAAATGTCATTGAAATACTACTGGCCAGAAAATATTAGATTCTGTATCCAAATAACTAGACTTTTCCAGCACATATCAGGATGACTGCTTACCAAAGAGCCAAATTAGGCTATGAGAGGCCAACCCAGAATTTAGAGGCAGCATATATGCATTTAGAAAGTGTTGAATCCCAAAATAACTGCATCACAGATTCCAAAAGTGAAATGAAGTTAAAAAAAAAAAAAAAAAGTCTTCTGGCGGTTGACTTTCATTAGTTTCTCTGGCTTTCAAGCTTTTTAAAAAATGACAGTCTTTTGCTCTCTCCTTTCCACCCAGTGCAGAAGTATTTAAGCAAATAGTTTTTGTTTTTTTGTTTTTTTTCCTGAAAATGAAAGCTGATCTCTTAAATGCCCTTCAGTGTTTATTGGACACACAAACAGTATAGAATCACTTTTTATATTTCTCAGTCCAAGATGGGTGAAACAAAAACATGTTATGTAGGTTCCAAAATGAGATGAGCCCTTGGAGAAATAAATAATCTAAATAGAGGCAAGTTTGCCTAACTGGGTGAAGTCTCTGTGAAGTCGCTCAGTCGTGTCCGACTCTTTGCGACCCCATGGACTGTAGCCTACCAGGCTTCTCCGTCCATGGAATTTTCCAGGCAAGAGTACTGGAGTGGGTAACTGGGTAATAGTGGAGAAAAAAAAAAAAAATCTGGTTACATATCTAAGCGTTAATATATCTTGGGCCTTAGCAGTGGTACATGTGGGCATCACAGTATATCATAAAATTGTAAGCTCTTAGTTAGGAAATGGGCTTTAGAGGTCCCAGAGAGCTAATCTAGTCCAACTTTATTTCAAAGTATCACTTATCTGTGGAGCATGATGGGGAAAAAATGAGAATTTATTTTGAACATGAATATTTTCAGTGAGAACTTGACCATTTATGGGACTGGCATAATGATTAGAAACACTTTCTCTAAATTCTACTTCCTTGTGTCCCTAACCAATAGTCTTTGATTTTCTCTCAAAACAAAATAGAACCAAGTCTTCCAACTTCATAGTACAAATCATAGCTGAGTATTTCTACCCTAACTCCACTTACCTACTACAAGTTAACAGTCTACTGTACCTTAAATCACTCTCCCTTGACCATGAAAACCAAACAGTTCAATGCTTAAGTGAAGTGTGTAACTGGTCTTTTAGACATCCTTTTCTTCTGTTTTTCAAAATCCTAGCCATTTTTAAGAATCAAGAGATAGCATATACTACGTATTGCTCTAACAACCAGTTTAAAATAACACTTTTGTCCACTTTAGCATCACACAAATTTCAAAACATCAAGAACTCTGTATCTAATTTAAAATGTATGCTTCATGTGAGGTTTTACTTCACTTTCAAACAAATATTCTACAACAGTTGTTCTCAGTTCAGTTCATAGACCGATGGGCTTCCCTAAGCCACTTTTCAGACACTTGCAATTTCAAAAGTATTTTAAAAATAATATTGAGATGTTATTTTTCCTTAACTGTATTGATACAGTGTATTCACAGTTTTAATACAAAAGTAATGGTGGATAAATATGCTGACCCCACTTAGTGAATCATGGTAGTGGTAGTAATTTTAACTCCATGCCCGAATACTGGAGTGGATTGCCATGCCCTCCTCCAGCCGATCTTCTCAACCCAGGGATTAAACCCAGGTCTCCCCCATTACATGCAGATTCTTTATCGTCTGAGCCAACAGGAAAACCCAAAAGGAAAAAGATGGTTCACTTAAGATTAGCCTTATGAATGAGCAAAAATTATTACTTTATTAAATATAAAATTTCATTATTCTATGTAATGAAATGGAAAAAGTATATAACACAAAAATGATTAAAAAAAAATATGATCAATTACAAGGTGTGACTAGAGAAAAAGAGATAAAACTGAGAGAGTAATAATTGAAAGTGAGTAGTTCAAGAGCCTGAGAAGCCAGTGTTTGTGGACTCCAAAATGGGTGATGATATAGTTGAGGTGGTAATACCTGAGATAGGGGAGAAAAAAAGTGAAGCAGAATACAAAAAATACCCTTCAGTGATTAAAAAGAGTGACACAGATCTGTAAAGCATTGGTAAATGACAAATTAGGAGAGCTATTTTTTTTTTCAATAGTGAATGGCACGAGTTTCAAATAAACTGACATTTTGAAGGAATAGCTTAGACAAATGATCTTCATTTTAAAGTGGAATACAGGAAAAACACATACTATCCCTGATGCCTAGTTATAAGAAATAAAAGGGATAAAACATCTTCCACTAGAGAAGCCTACAAGGAAAATTGATTATTCAATGAGCAAGAGAACTCCAGTTCTCACTAAGAGTGGGAAGGTTAAAGAAATATCAAGAGAAGGTGTTTATGTTAGAAAGGACTTTTAAAAATCACATGTCTAAAGTGTGGAGGAAGAAAGGGGTAGGGCATTAGATCTACAAGAAGGTGAGTGGTGTGGTGATGGATGTTCTCTGGATAATTGATGGTCTGAAATGAACAGGAATAAAAGGATTAGAGATATCAGCCCTCATCAATTTCCTGCTTTAAAGTAAGCAGTTCAGTCAGTTCAAACTGTGATCCTGAACATTTAGCATGGGGAACTCTTTGCAATTTCTCCCTCTAGAAGCCACTAAAGATATGCCTGCTGAGGGCAGAAGAATGAAAGAGATATTTTATTGAGGGCAGAAGGAAAGCTTTTTTCTTTTCTGTATTCTGTATCTCACCTTCTGTGCTAGTGAAATACTTCAAGGTGACAACTGTTCCCATTGCTGCTCCTGATGGGTACAAGGACTTTGATGTGATGTAACACAGTGGCTGACAAGGAGAGAAGAGAGCAGGATTCTTGGCTCAGATCAGGGTGATAAATGAACAGAGTTGGAAAAATAGGGCCAAGATGTGCTTCATTGGGGGACTGAAACTTGGTGTTACTATGCTGTGGCTTGCTTGAGAGATGTTGACTAAGAAGGATGAAGTTGAAAGCAATGAAGTGATATTTAACAAGCATGGAGCATGACTCAATGAGGAGTAGAAATTGATGAGGCAGAAACAGACTCATCTTGAAAACAAATGAGGCTAAAATGGACCAACTTCCAGCCTTTTTCAGGATCCTTTTTCTGTTTGCAACTAAGTCAGCCAAGCTAAGTTCTAGTCATATTTCTTCCTGCTCTGAATTGCCTATATTTATGTCCAGTTATGGACATGAAAAATAGCCTACTAGAAGCATAATTGCCCATCCTCCTTACTCCTCAGCCGAAATTGCAGTTTATACTGCACTAGTTCTAACTCACAATGTGCTTAAATGTCATCACTCAGTCAGTGTCCAGATTAAACCAAATATATCATCCCATTTCTCTTTTCAGAATATTGGGTTTGGAGTAAACAAGGACATTAGAGAGGACATTGAGCTAACGAACAGGAGTAGAATTCACACAAAAATATCAGGATCCAAAGCAAATATTCAGACCAAAAGTTATGTTGTATTCCTAGGAACAGGTTTGCAATTGCATAAAGCTCTGAGAATAATATTTTCAGTTTGGTTTAGAGTTAAGGAACTACCTTTTAAAATAGTTGAAAAGCATGAGATGAGTTCACTGTTTTGTAACAAGTATTCAGATAAGGATGTGTGGAGAAGTTAGTGTCTTAAAAATATCTATTGGCAAAGCCAATACAATATTGTAAAGTAATTAGCCTCTAATTAAAATAAATAAATTAAAAAAATATCTATTGAATTCATAAGAAGGCAAGGATAATTCACTTTAAGATTCTGGATAAAGGTAAGTTCACATTATCTCTATGGTTTTCAAAGCATTCTATCATCCACTACCTGTTTCCTCACCAGATTTATTCATTCTACTAAAGGCAATGTTAATATAGAGATAATGCACACTCCCTTCTGAAACTTTTCTAATGTTGTTCTCAACACACAATGCAAAGTTCAAGTGCTCAGGAGCCAAAGCTCAGAAAACCTTACTCACCAAAGCCAACTATTACCTTTCTGTTTTCCAGTCCTTCCAAGATGATAAATCACTTGGGGGGAAAGCCTGGGGCTTTTTTTTCCCCTCTACACTGGGTCTAGCACAGTCTTGTGAGGTAATACATATTGAATTTGAACTTTGAGATGACATGAGACATTGGGGAAAAGAAATCCATGGGTTGTGGACTTTGAGACATATATCAGATATTTAAATCTGTTTCTACCAACTACCAACCCTAACACTTCAGAAAAATTTATATTCCTTGTGTCTATAATAATGATAGAAGATCAAATTAAATATAACATATAAAGGTGTTCGGTACAACATGACAATAAATGATTGACCAGTGTTAACTCATTTTATTTTCTGGCCTAAAATAATGTCTCAAATAAAGTAAAAGAAAGAATTCTGAATTCCAAAAGTAGATATCAAGTTTGGTCAAGCTTTGGAACAAAGTTGTAGAGATAGCATACTTCAGACAATATAGGTATTTTTTCAGTCAGTTCAGTTCAGTCACACAGTCGTGTCTTATTCTTTGTGACTCCATGGACTGCAGCACACCAGGCTTCCCTGTCCATCACCAACTCCTGGAGCTTACTCAAACTCATGTCCATTGATTTGGTGATGCCATCCAACCATCTCATCCTCTGTCGTCCCTTTCTTCTCCTACCTTCAATCTTTCCCAGCATCAGGGTCTTTTCCAATGAGTCAGTTCTTCACATCAGGTGGCCAAATTATTGAAGTTTCAGTTTTAGCATCAGTCCTTCCAATAAACATTCAGGACTGATTCCTTTAGGATGAACTGGTTGGATCTCCTTCCAGTCCGAGGGACTCTCAAGAGTCTTCTTCAACACCACAGTTCAAAAGCATCAGTTCTTCGGTGCTCGGTTTTCTTTATAGTCCAACTCTCACATCCATACATGACTACTGGAAAAACCATAGCTTTGACTAGATGGACTTTTATTGGCAAAGTAATGTCTCTGCTGTTTAATATGTTGTCTAGGTTGGTCATAGCTTTTCTTCCAAGGATCAAGTGTCTTAATTTCATGGCTGCAGTCAGCATCTGCAGAGATTTTGGAGCCCAAAATAATAAAGTCTGTCACTGTTTTCATTATTTCCCCATCTATTTGACATGAAGTGATGTGTATTTCTCACTTTTTCCAATTTTTTTTTTTCTTCTAGGATTCCAATAAGAAAAAGAAAATCTATTTTCTATTGATTTTTTAAAAAAAGTATTATAGGTGTCAGCTCTTCTCTAAATTTTTGGTAGAATTCAGCTGTGAAGCCATCTGGACCTGGGCTTTTATTTGCTGGAAGATTTCTGATTACAGTTTCAATTTCTGTGCTTGTGATGGGTCTGCTAAGATTTTCTATTTCTTCCTGGTTCAGTTTTGGAAAGTTGTACTTTTCTAAGAATTTGTCCATTTCTTCCACGAAAGCTGTGGTACATATACACAATGAAGTATTGCTCAGCCATTAAAAAGAATACATTTGAATCAGTTCTATTGAGGTGGATGAAACTGGAGCCTATTTTACAGAGTGAGTTAAGCCAGAAAGAAAAACACCAATACAGTATACTAAGGCATATATATGGAATTTAGAAAGATGGTAACGACAACCCTGTATGCGAGATAGCAAAAGAGACACAGATGTATAGAACAGTCTTTTGGACTCTGTGGGGTGGCGGGGGATGATTTGGAAGAATGGCATTGAAACATGTATACTATCATGTAAGAAATGAATCGCCAGTCCAGGTTCGATGCAGGATACAGGAAGCTTGGGGATGATGTACTGGGATGACCCAGAGGGATGGTATGGGGAGGGAGGTGGGAGGGGGGTTCAGGATGGGGAACACATGTACACCTGTGGCAGATGCATGTTGATGTATGGCAAAACCAATACAATATTGTAAAGTAAAAATAAATAAAAATATGCTGTCAAAAAAAATATTATATATACAAGGCCTATGTTATACATACAACTTTGTGCAAAGACCTAGGCCTCAGTTTTAACTTTGCCATGGACTATTTCTTCTTAATTCATAGGTCTCCAGATCAAATAAAACCACATCTAGAAATCTAGAACCAGTTTAGGATCATTTCACAGCACCCCAACTCAAGGACTGCCATGAACTCACAGAAATTCTTAGATGTGAATAAAGTGACAGGAGTTTTGGATTTCTCCCTTAAAAAGGGAGTATTCTTGGATCTTAGAGAAAGAAGGTGAATATCTGGTGACTAGTAGGCCAATTGGGCTTCCCTGTTGGCTCTGTGGTGAGGAATCTGCCTGCAGTGCAGGAGATGCAGGTTTGATCCCTGGTTTGGGAAGATCCCCTGGAGAAGGAAATGACAACCCACTCCAGGATTCTTGCCTTGGAAATCCCACAGACAAAGGAGCCTGGCAGGTTACAGTCCTTTGGGTCTCAAGAGTCAAACATGACTTAGTGACTAAACCACTACCACCTGAAGGCAGATCATGGTAGTCACTTGTGTGCTTACATTACTTCCAGTTCTCCTGTGTGTGTTGTTTTGCACATAGTTATAATTAGGTGAAGGCATGACATCTGCCTTGAAACAAATGAATAGAAACTGTTGTGTCAATTTCAGGTTGAAGACATTAAGAGCAAGTATATCATTTACTATCTTTCTTTTCTCTTATTCAGCAATTGGTGACATCTAGATGGTGGAGGTTTTGTTAGGCTGTGTACTTAGAATAGGAGAATATGGAGCAGAACCATAACTAAATTATAATAACCATATATCACACAAATAATAAGTGAACCTGGGGTTGTTACTACAATATATCTTAACCTGTCTATATCCTATATATATCCTGTCTATATCCTAACTAAATTTTGAACATTTAAAAGAACGATTTCCTTTAAGTCACTTCAAATCACTTCTGATATACAGATGATGCGGTTAAAAAAAAAAAAAAAAAAAGGTAGACATAGCCCTCCATTCACCATTCGAAAACACCAGAAATCAGAAAAGAAACTTGGGTAGGATTCAATTCAATATATGTTTGCTTTAATTCTCAGTCTTCTATTCTATAACTGTAGATAAGTTGAACAAATTATTTTACACTGTCCCCTTCTTTATAAAATAAAAAGATGTCTATCAAATTCAATCCCAAGTTTCCATGATTCTTAAATGTAAATTTAATGAAGTTTAATGCTTTTCAGTGCAACTGATTTAAATTTAGCAATAGATTGTAAGTATAATTACCTATAGTATACACATATTATTTAGCATTTATTTAGAAATCAGGATAGTATACTATATATTTTGAGAAAATGTTATCCACAATTGTTAAGATCTCTCTTCCTTTAGCCTTCCTCACTGTCATTAGTGGGTTTCACACTCATTTTAGCTTTCCAAAACTCACAGTCTTGGTACTGTTATCTGCCTTGAGATTACCAAGATTTTTATGACATTTGCCAAAATAAATCCCAGATTCCCAGGCCCCCTCTCATTTTCTACATTAAAATTCCAATAAGGATATATATGTTCTTACTTTATTCCAGTATCACTCTCTCTCCCAAGTCCTGAAACTCTCTTACTTATCATTTTAGAATCATGGTCAAACATCAATGAACTCTTTTAAATCTGTAGCTCCTGCATTAGTCAGGGTTCTCCAGAGAAATATAACTACTAACAGGATGGATGGATGGATGGATAGAGAGATAGAAAGAGAGAAAAGGAGACTTATTATAGGAATTGGTTAATGTGACTATAGAAACTGGGAAGTCCCATGCTCTGTCATCCACAAATCTGCAAGCTGAAGACAGGGAAGCTGGTGGTGCAACCCAACCCAAGTCAAAAGACATGACAATTGGGGGAAGAGAAGTGGTGGTTTGATAGTGTAAGTCCTGGTCCAAATTGGAAAACACAAGAATCAGGAGCATTGATATCCAAGGGCAAGAAAAGATGGATGTCTCAGCTTAAGCAGAGAGTGAATTTGCTCTTTCTTGACTTTTAGGTTCTGCTCTGGCCTTCAACAGTGACAGTGATCAGTCTACTGATACAAATGCTAATCTCTTTCAGAGACAACCTCACAGACACAACCAGAAATAATGTTTTACTGGGTATCTTAGTATCCCTTACCTGAGTCAAATTTACTCATAAACTCATCATACCCCTTCTTCTATATTCTCTAAACGTCTTTATCAATAATATTTATCTAGATCTGCCCAAGGAAACAGCTTTCTCTGCATTCTCTCCAATAGTCCTTACATCACTGGTCTCAGACATAAAACAGGTATCAATTATCCTCACTGTGGTTCCTAGAGAAATAATTCTCACTATTAATTTGGATAATACAGTTTCTGTATCTCTGTAAGTCTTTTGAAAATTCCTTGTCTTAATGTTTAGCAAATTCAAATATATGTTCTGATAGAACAACAATTTAAAAGTTGTGAATTTAGACTAGATATCTTCGGATTTGTTTTTTTTTTTTTTTTTTGATTTTTTTTTTTTTTCTTCCAATTTTATTTTATTTTTAAACTTTACATAATTGTATTAGTTTTGCCAAATATCAAAATGAATCCTCCACAGGTATACATGCGCTCCCCATCCCGAACCCTCCTCCCTCCTCCCTCCCCATACCATCCCTCTGGGCCGTCCCAGTGCACCAGCCCCAAGCATCCAGCATCATGCATCGAACCTGGACTGGCAACTCGTTTGATTTCCCTTAGATAGTATATTGTCAGTTGGCATTCAAAGGTATTGTTAGGAAAAGTGACAAGTCATTAAATATCATAGTAATGATAAAATACAGAGTAGAATATTTACTATATCATATCATATAGATTTCCTCTAAGGCCATGCTTTCCCAAACAACTGGCTTGCTTGGAACAGAATAACTTTTTTCTTTTGATCACACTACCTGGGGATCTTAATTTCTCAAACAGGGATCAAACCAATGTCCTCTGAACTAGAAGTGCAGAGGCTTAACCACTACACAATCAGGAAAGTCCATTGAGTAATTTGTATAAAGGTTTATGATCACCTCTCTGTCTTTCTAGCAAGTCCAAAGACTATTTGGAATCTATTTCTAGCAATTATACTTTGTTACACGAAGTCTTTGTTTCAATTTCTTTTTATTTTATAGCAAAGTTTTTCTTCTACTCTAGTCTATTCTTCTATTTATTTGCTTTATTTTATAGTGGTATAGCTTTTTTCTCTCTGTAATGACTTATATCTTCCTTGAATATGCAGAATATCAATTAATCAATTTAAAAACAATAATAAAAGTATGTCTGGCACACTAATTACAAGCTTCAAAGAAAAATGTATATGGCATCAGAGATAATAGACAGATTATACAAACAGACCTAAACACCAAGAAAAAGACAGATTCACTCTCTAGAAATGAGGTCTGTGACATAGGGACTCCTGAAGAATTAGGCAAAATTCTATTTATCAGGAAAATTAACAGAACTATTTAAATAAATGTTGACTCAGGTGAGAGAAAGTTTGAAATATTTAAATGGGGCACAAAGTGGTGAGGGGATTGTTAATGGAACCCAGTACCAGAAAGAGGCAAAAAAGCCTAAGGTAAGTTGAGTTGTCTTGTCCTAGGTTGGTTTTCAAGGACATAATTAATCACAACTTCCTGAACCTAAATCCAGGTGCCTGCTTTCTCACTTAAACCACTTTGAAAATGATAACATTTTTTTGTGTGTTTCCTTTAGGTAGAGTCCTAAGGTTAAGGCTTCAGAACTTATCTATAAATTTATGAGGAGATTATTCTAGAAATTAAGTGGATTTTACTCTATGTTCAGTTTCACAAGCAAAACAACACAATGCACACTTCAAATATTCCAACATGAGTTCAAATGCATAATTTAAACTTATGTTCAGCAAGTATAGGACATTTGCCATGATATATGTTGAAGACTGAGACTATTTGTATCTACAAAGTTTAATTATTGTGGAACTAAAAAGTCTCTATGGGAAATAGATGGGGAAACAGTGGAAACAGTGTCAGACTTTATTTTTCTGGGCTCCAAAA
Organism: Bos indicus; assembly: GCF_029378745.1. Taxonomy (NCBI): domain Eukaryota; kingdom Metazoa; phylum Chordata; class Mammalia; order Artiodactyla; family Bovidae; genus Bos; species Bos indicus. The sequence goes on from NC_091767.1 coordinate 33,077,021, forward strand.
TCACTGCAGATGGTGACTGAAGCCATGAAATTAAAAGACGCTTACACCTTGGAAGGAAAGTTATGACCAACCTAGATAGCATATTCAAGAACAGAGATATTACTTTGCCAACAAAGGTCCGTCTAGTCAAGGCTATGGTTTTTCCAGTGGTCATGTATGGATGTGAGAGTTGGACTGTGAAGAAGACTGAGTGCCGAAGAATTGATGCTTTTGAACTGTGGTGTTGGAGAAGACTCTTGAGAGTCCCTTGGACTGCAAGGGGATCCCACCAGTCCATTCTGAAGGAGATCAGCCCTGGGATTTCTTTGGAAGGAATGATGCTAAAGCTGAAACTCCAGTACTTTGGCCACATCATGCAAAGAGTTGACTCATTGGAAAAGACTCTGATGCTGGGAGGGATTGGGGGCAGGAGGAGAAGGGGACGACAGAGGATGAGATGGCTGGATGACATCAGTGATTCGATGGACGTGAGTCTGAGTGAACTCCAGGAGTTGGTGATGGACAGGGAGGCCTGGCATGCTGCAATTCACGGGATTGCAAAGAGTTGGACACGACTGAGCAACTGAACTGAACTGAACTGAAGAAGGAAAACTACTTCTTTCAACATTAGCTGACTATTTAATTCCAAAATTATCTCTTAGGCAGAGAAGACTGTAAGCCAACAAATAATTTCATTATTTGGTTTTGGAAAATCTTACAAATCAATTGACCCAGACAAAAATTTGCTTACATGGGGCAAACAACTTGTTTTGTCAAACACTTTACTTATCAAGGCCCTTGGCCTCTCCTTACTGTGTCTATGAATTCTACATTATGTTATTAAATTTGCCCAATTAATACCCAGTAATATGATAAATTGTCCCCCTTCATTAAAAAAAAAAAAAAAAAATCACCTGAAGTTGCCTGGGTCCATATTCTCAAGCTTATAGATACACTTTTCTGACCCTCTCTTTCTAGGCACTACTTAATTTTTTTTTTCAAGATTATGTTCTTCACTTCAACTCTTTTAATGAACTTAGCTTTCCTTCAGTATCATTTTTCCTTGTGATCTTTGGAGGGAGGCTGACAGCAGACAATGTAAGCCGGAAAGCATTGTATCCTTGTATATTTGCCAGAATGCATTATCTGCAATTTCATGACTAACCCTGGAAAACAAACAGCCAGAAATGAACAGACTTTGGAATACAACAACCTTGGTTTGAAGTCTTTATCGTCCACTATCATATGGACACCTATCATATCATATCCATGATATATACAACATATATAATTACTGTGTATGCTGGTGGCATGTAAATTCAAAAGTTTGAGTTAACTAGGAGAAAAAGTTTTAATGGGGACAATGGAACAAAAGTTAAAATTAGGCACCAAAAGGATGTTGGGTGTGACAGGCAACAAAAGTAACTGTTTAGGGAATCAAGTAGAAGAAAGAATTTAACCAAATTGACAGTAGACCTCAAAACCCACCATCAGGCAAAAAAAAAAAAAAAGTAATAACTGTAATTAGGATTGGTGGCAAAAATCACCTTAAAGCTAAGTCATTTAACTTCTTAGAAGAGGAGTTTTGTAATTGCCTTACGCTGAGATACACAGGTGATATCAAACTTGCTATAGAAAACTAAATATATTCTAAACAGGAGTTCAGGAACAGAAAGCCAAGTAGGTTCTTGGAAATATTCCTATAACATCTAGCTAAATATTAGACCAAATGAGTCCTCTTAGTTAGCATCATCTAATTTGACATAGACTTAGAAAAGGAAATGTGGCTGAGAATGTGTGTGATTTCCTTCCTTCTTTTCATTTTATCAAATTTCATGATAAGGAGGAAAGTTTTATAGCTTTTCTAGGTAATCTTTAATTATTTTAATGAGGGGATTCCAGGTTTGCTTTTTTAGTTCTTTACTTGTTCAGACAAGTTAACTATTTCACATGACTTACATATCTGACAGACATTACATCAATTGAGAAGGTACTTTTCCAAAAGCATTATTGTGGATTTCCATTATGCCAGTTATTATTTGAAGAGACAATATCTTTTCTTCCTTCAACTTAGCTGTCAAGTTTTTTTCTTTTATTCCATTTCCACAAAGGTAATGGCTATCACTGACAATTTCCATTTGGAATGCTGAATATGAGACATAAATGATTCTTCCTTGAGAAATGTTAATGCTGTGGAATTTATGTTTCATCTTATCACCTTTTGTCACTGTCTTGAGATAATTTTTATCTGGAAAAAGGTGTGCATTTCTCAGAAGAAACACTAACTGTAAAGCTATTTCTGCTTGTTTTATGTATGAAGAGATAGAATAAACAATGAAATTTAATTGTCAATAGTATGCCATTATGTGAGAGAAAAGCAAAAGTTAAATAATTAAATTAAAATAATTAAGTTAAAATAATTCAAATTAGGCTTTTAATATATCACAGGAGATGACTTATTAAAATTTAAGTAGCAGTTAGCCAGTCTAAAAAAGACTGCAGAACATAAAGAAAATGATGGGTAGAACAAATATTTCAGATATAGGATTCAAATTAGACAGCAGTTGGGCATGCCGTGGGACTTTTACCTCAGTTATTTTTCTCTACCAGAAGTACTAATCTCTTAGATGGACAAATAGTTGATTTCTTTACATTCTTGAAGTTTTTATGCAAATTTACCTTAGTGAGTCTTTTTGGTCAGCCTGTTTAAAATCACAGTTTTGCTGATCTCTCAATAACCTTTGCCCTCCTCTGTTATTAACATTTAAAAAATTCTGCTTATTTATTAATTTTATGAAGTTATATATCTATGAATTGCTTTTATTCATTAGACATTTTGTCACTAATTTTCATACAGTCTGTAATGTGAAATTATTTTGACTCATTTTCACTGTTAAAATATGATTCTAAGTATACTGTTTATTTGTTTGTTTTATTTTAATTTCATGGGCCTTTGCATTGCTTCCAGGTTTGTGCTATTACAAACAGAGATGTTACTTATCTTTGTTTTGAATCTTTTAGTGTACATACGCAAAAGTAAATTTTTCAGATTGCAGGAATACAATTGTTGAGTCATACGATAGAGGGAAGCACTGCCTTTTAAAAATGATGCCAAATTACTTAACTAAGTATATATAACAGTTCACACATCCATCAGTTATGTATACAATCTTTACTTCTGTTCTCAGTCTTCAAGTCATTTTTTCAGCCTAAATCAAGGACATAATCTTGAAGACATGTTCAATCCAGATATGTACCACTATTTCAAGTGTTTTGGTAGGATATAGATAAGGCTTAACTTCTGAAAGTGTCAGATTTCCTTGAACTTCTTTAATGGTCATTTATAAAATAATGTGATGTTACTGGAAAAGGTACAACATTTGAGACTTGAAATTACAAGCACTGAAATACAAATGAAAATTAAGAGAAAGATTACGGTTATACTTGGTGGTTCACTTTTAAGTTGGGATCAAAAAAAAGTTAGATTCTAGATCTTATTTCCAAATTTAAATCTTCAGGACTTTTAGAAAGCTGAGGAAATAAAGAATAAGAGCACAAAGATTAAACCTGATAATATGTGGTTCTGAATTTTGTTCCATTGGATTGAGAAAGAAATTACTCACATACTGAGATTCAATGAATCTGGAAATACTAGACCTAAAAGGTTTTTCATTAGAAACTGTCTTTTCCTGAAAATCATCTGACACTTTCAGTTTGAAGTCTCTGGCTAGAATATTTTCTAATACTCCACGAATTCCTGAAAAACGTGCATATGAGAATCATTGTCTTAGAATTTTATTGCTGGGTTTGCTTTTATGTTGATTTTGTTCAGCTGCCCAGTCATGTCTGACTCTTTGCAGCCCCATGGACTGCAGCACGCGAGGTCTCCCTGTCCCTCACCATCTCTTGAAGTTTGCCCAAGTTCATGTCCATTGTATTGGTGATGCCATCCAGCCATCTCATCCTCTCATGCCCTCTTCTTCTTCTGTCCTCAATCTTTCCCAGCATCAGAGACTTATCCAATGAGTCAGCTGTTCACATCAGATGACCAAAATACTGGAGCTTCAGCTTCAGCATCAGTCCTTCCAATGAGTATTCAGGGTTGATTTCCCTTAAGATTGACTGGTTTGATCTTCTTGCTGACCAAGGGACTTTCAGAAGACTTCTCCAGCACCACAGGTTGAAGGCATCAATTATTTCTTGCTCTGCCTTCTTTATGGTCCAGGTCTCACAACCTTATGTGCCCACTGGAAAGACCATAGCCTTGACCATACGGACCTTTGTCAGCAGAGTAATGTCTCGGCTTTTCAACACACTGTCTAGATTTATCACAGCTTTCCTGCCAAGAAGCAATTGTCTTCTGATTTCAGGGCTGCAGTTGCCATCCACAGTGATTTTAGAGCCCAGGAAAAGGAAATTTGTCACTACTTCCACCTTTTCCCCTTCTATTTGCCATGGAATGTGGGGCCAGATGCCATGATCTTTTTTTTTTTTTTTTCATAAAAAAATTTCATTCATATTTATTTTTAAGCTGGCTCTTTTATACTCCTCCTTCACCCACACCAAGAAGCTCTTTAGTTCCTCTTTGCTTTCTACCATTAGAGTGGCATGGCCTTCCTAGATTAAGGGTGTTGGTATATGGAAATGAAGTCCTCTTAGCTAGCACTTTGTAAGATACCAAGCATAGGTCTTAGGAAGTATCACTGTGAACAAAGCTAGTGGAGGTAATGGAATTCCAAATCCTAAAAGATGATGCTGTGAAATTGTTGCACTCAATATGTCAAGAAATTTGGAGACCTCAGCAGTGGCCACAGGACTGGAAAATGTGTTTTCATTCTAGTTCCAAATAAGGGAAAAGCCAAAGAATGTTCAAACTACCTCACAATTACACTAATTTTATATGCTAGCAAAGTAATGCTCAAAGTTCTCCAAGCTAGGCTTCAACAGTACATGAACCGAGAATTCCCAGATGTTAAAGCTGGATTTAGAAAAGGCAGAGGAACCAGAGATCAAATTGTCAACATCTGTTGGATCATAGAAAAAGCAAAAGAGTTCCAGAAAAACATCTACTTCTGCTTCATTGACTACACTAAAGCATTTGACTGTGTGGATCACAACAAATTTCTTCAAGAGATGGGAATACCAGACCACCTGACCTGCCTCCTGGAAAACCTGTATGCAGGTCATGAAGCAACAGTTAGAACAGGACATGGGACAATGGACTTGTTCCAAATTGAGAAAAGAGTACATCAAGACTGTATATTGTCATCCTGCTTATTTAACTTATATGCAGAGTACTTCATGTGAAATGACAGGCTAGAGAAGCACAAGCTGGAATCAAGAATGCCAGGAGAATTATCAATAACCTCAGATATTCAGATGACACTACCCTTATGGTAAAAAGTGAAGAGGAACTAAAGAGCCCCTTGATGAAGGTGAAAGAGGAGAGTGAAAAAGCTGGTATAAAGCTCAACATTCAAAAAAACTCATGGCATCCAGTCCCATCACTTCATGGCAAATAGATGGGGAAACTGGAAACAGCGGCTGACTTTATTTTCCTGGGCTCCAAAATCACTGCAGATGGTGACTGCAGCCATGAAATTAAAAGACACTTGCTCCTTGGAAGAAAAGCTATGACAAACCTAGACAGCATATTTAACAACAAGAAGACATGCCAAAGCATCCAAAAACAATACAAGAAAATAGTTACTTAAGCAAACCAAGACTACCATATTTACTACAAGTGAAAATGTCACCATTAAAGAGTCTTGTTGTGTCAAGATTATTTTCTAATGTTTCTGAAAATGTATCCTCCCTTTAAAAAAAATCTGCTTTTCACTGCCCCTTCACAAATATGACTGTTCTTAATTATGACTTCATATTCAGCCTCTTCAGTCATATCAGACTCTTTGTGACCCCATAGACAAAGGCCCACCAGTCTTTTCTGCTGCTGCTGCTGCTGCTGCTTTTTAGTTACTTCAATCATGTCCAACTCTGTGTGATACTATGGACTGCAGCTTGCCAGTCTCCTCTGTCCATGGGATCCTCTAGGCAAGAGTACTAGAGTGGGTTGCCATGACCTCATTCATGGTCTCTTCCAGACCCAGGGATTGCACCCAGGTCTCCCGCATTGCAGGCAGATTTTTCACTTCTGAGCTACCAGGGAAGCGGGACCTCTGTCCATGGGATTTTCTTGGCAAGAATACTGGAGTGGATTGCCATACCCTCCTCCAGATTTTCCCAACCCAGGGGTTGAACCCATGTCTCTTTCATCTGCTGCACTGCAGGTTGAATCTTTACCCTGAGGTCCTGGGGAAGCTGATCACTATTGCTGCTGCTGCTGCTAAGTCGCTTCAGTCATTTCCGACTCTGTGCGACCCCATAGACAGCAGCCCACCAGGCTCCCCTGTCCCTGGGATTCTCCAGGCAAGAACACTGGAGTGGGTTGCCATTTCCTTCTCCAATGCATGAAAGTGAAAAGCCAAAGTGAAGTCGCTCAGTCGTGTCCGACTCTTAGCGACCCCATGGACTGCAGCCCTCCAGGCTCCTCCATCCATGGGATTTTCCAGGCAAGAGTACTGGAGTGGGGAGTAATTAATGATGATAAACTATCATAAATAACAGCATAAATATAGCTGATATTAACTGATTGTCAAATATGTGTTGAGGAACATGAAAAATGTTTTATTGTGTGTGGGTTTTTCTTGTATTTCTTATAAAGCCCTATGATATAAGAAGTAGTACAGACTCTAAAAATGAGCTAGACATCAAGTTGCTAAAAACATTACACCAAACACTGGAATTAAATAAAATTTCTATTAGATAAAAGTCACTGTTCTAAGCACTAGGGATTTAGAAAGATAAAAATGCCTACAGTTGTGAAGCTTATATTCTACTACATAGAGAAAGACAATACAAAATATAAGCAAAATATAAGAGCTGGAAGGTGATAGTCAAAATGGTGAATGATATAGCAGCACAAAGATAAAGTGGTGAAGACAGAAAAAGTAAGGTAAATTTGATGATGAGTTCGGTTCAGTTAAGTTGCTCAGTCATGTCCAACTCTTTGTGATCCCATGAACCACAGCACACCAGGCCTCCCTGTCCATCACCAACTCCAGGAGTTCATCCAAACCCATGTCCATTGAGTCAGTGATGCCATCCAACCATCTCATCCTCTGTCATCTGCTTCTTCTCCTGCCCTCAATCTTTCCCAGCATCAGGGTCTTTTCAAATGAGTCAGTTCTTGGCATCAGGTGGCCAAAATACTGGAATTTGAGCTTCAACATCAGACCCACCAATGAATACCCAGGACTGATCTCCTTTAGGATGGACTGGTTGGATCTCCTTGCAGTCCAAGGGACTCTCAAGAGTCTTCTCCAACACCACAGTTCAAAAGCATCAATTCTTTGGTGCTCAGCTTTCTTTATCGTCCAACTCTCATATCCATACATGACCACTGGAAAAACCATAGACTTGACTAGATGGACCTTTGTTGACAAAGTAATGTCTCTGCTTTTCAATATTCTGTCTAGGTTGGTCATAACTTTCCTTCCAAGGACTAAGTGTCTTTTAATTTCATGGCTGCAATCACCATCTGCAGTGATTTTGGAGCCCCCCAAAATAAAGTCAGCCACTGTTACCACTCTTTCCCCACCTATTTGCCATGAAGTGATGGGAGCAGATGCCATGATCTTAGTTTTCTGAATGTTGAGCTTTAAGCCAACTTTTTCACTGTCCTCTTTCACTTTCATTAAGAGGCTCTTTAGTTCTTCACTTTCTGCCATAAGGGTGGTATCATCTGCATATCTGAAGTTACTGATATTTCTCCCAGCAGTCTTGATTCCAGCTTGTGCTTCCTCTAGCTCATCATTTCTCATGATGTACTCTGCATATAAGTTAAATAAGCAGGGTGACAATATACAGCCTTGATGTACTCCTTTTCCTATTTGGAACCAGTCTGTTGTTCCATGTACAGTTCTAACTGTTGCTTCCTGACCTGCATACAGGTTTCTCAAGAGGCAGGTCAGGTGGTCTGGTATTCCCATCTCTTTCAGAATTTCCCCCAGTTTATTTTGATCCACACAGTCAAAAGCTTTGGCATAGTCAATAAAGCAGAAATAGATGTTTTTCTGGAAATCTCTTGCTTTTTCCATAATCCAGCGGATGTTGGCAATTTGATCTCTGGTTCCTTTGCCTTTCCTAAAACCAGCTTGAACACCTGGAAGTTCATGGTTCACATATTGCTGAAGCCTGGCTTGGAGAATTTTGAACATTACTTTACTAGCGTGTGAGATGAGTGCAATTGTGTGGTAGTTTGAGCATTCTTTGGCATTGCCTTTCTTTGGGATTGGAAAGAAAACTGTCCTTTTCCATTCATGTGGCCACAGCTGAGTTTTCCAAATTTGCAGGCATATTGAGTGCAGCATTTTCACAGCACCATCTTTCAGGATTTGAAATAGAGAAGGCCTATTGAGAGAAGAATTTGAGGAAATATAGGAGTGAGCTGAAACTGTAAGCTGTGGGAATGCTGAGAAAGTTGAATAATGTATAGAAATATCCCAAGAGAGGGCATTCCTGACTCATTCCAGAAATAGCACTGAGATCAAAGTAGATTTAGGAGAAAAAAGACAATGAAGAAATGGGAGGTCAGATTATAAGGTCCATAGAAGTCATTTCATTTTATTTATTTACTTTTCTATTGCAACATAGTTTATTTACAATATTATCAAATATATTAATTTAAGATTTACAGTGCAGTGATTCAATGTTTTTATAGATTGCAGTTCATTTAAAATTATTAAAAGATAATGGCTATAATTTGCTGTACTATACAGTAATATAGTATACAATATACTATATATTATATAGTATATAATAATATATCCTTTTACTTATTTATTTATGCATAGTAGTTTATATCTTTTAATCTTTCATCCCAATCTTGCCCTTCCATCCTTTATTCACTCTACAGATACCCACTAGTTTTCTATATTTGTGAGTCTGTTTCTGCTTTGTTATGTACATTCACTTGGTTTATATTTTTAGATTCTACATATAAGTGATAACATGCATTATTTGTCTTTCTCAGTTTGAATGATTACACTAAACATAATATTTCCACAAGTCCATCCATATTATTACAAATGGCAGAATTTTTCTTTTTTATGACTGAGTAATATTCCAGTGTGTGTGTGTATTTGTGTGTTTATCTCTTCTTTATCCATTCATCTCTTCACGGACAGACAGGTTGCTTCCATATCTTGCTTGTTATAAATATTTTTGCTGTGAACATCAGGGTTTAAACATCTTTTTCAATTGGTATTTACATTTTTTTAACAGATACGTACCCAGGCCTGGAAATGCTAGACTATAATGCAGTTCTAATTTTAGTTTTTTGAGGACACTCCATACTGTTTTCCATGAAATTACTTTCCTATCAACAGTGTAAAAGGTTTCCTTCTCTCTATATCCTCAGAAACATTTATTTGAAGACTGTTCAGTGATAGCCATTCTGATAGATGAGAGGTCATAAATGCATTGTTGTTTCCATTTGTATTATCTAGGCAAGAGTACAAGAGTGGGTTGCCATGACCTCATTCAGGGTCTCTTCAGGATCCTGAGCCTCTTTTCATGCTAATGTCAGCCATTTGTGTGAGTTCTTTGGAAAAATGTCTATTTAGGGTTGTTTATTTTTTGACATTGAGTTGTATAAACTATTTATATATGTCAGAAATTAATGTCTTGTCTGTCATATCATTTGCAAATATTTCCTCCCATTAAGTCTTTTTGTTATGCTAACAGTTTCATTTGCTCTGCTAAAACCTTTTAAGTTCAATTAGGTTCTATTTGTTTATTTTTCTTTTCTTTCTTTTGTCTTAGGAGACTGACCCAAAAAGTATTACCAAGATACATGTTTAAGAGTGTTTTGCCAATATCCTCTTCTAGGAATTTTATGGTTACAGGTCTTGCATTTAGGTCTTCCACTCACTTTGAGTTTATTTTTGTATACACCATTAGGAAATGTTCTAATTTAATTGTTTTACATGCAGATCTTCATTTTTCTCCAGCACTACTTATTAAACATACTATATTTTCTCCACTGTATATACTTGCCTACTTTGTTATAGATTAGTTGGTCATAAATGTGCAGGTTTATTTATGGAAAATGTGTGCTGTTCAATTGATCTTTGTGTCTGTACTTGTGATGATATTATTTTTTTTCCTTCTGCTGACACTACTTTGTTCTTTTTCTAATTCCTCTATACGGTTTGCTGCTGCTGCTAAGTCGCTTCAGTCATGTCCAACTCTGTGCAACCCCATAGATGGCAGCCCACCATGCTCCCCCATCCCTGGGATTCTCCAAGCAAGAACACTGGAGTGGGTTGCCATTTCCTTCTCCAGTGCATGAAAGTGAAAAGTGAAAGTGAAGTCGCTCAGTCATGTCCGACCCTCAGCGACCCCATGGACTGCAGCCTACCAGGCTCCTCAGTCCATGGGATTTTCCAGGCAAGAGTACTGGAGTGGGGTGCCATTGCCTTCTCCTTCTATAAGGTATACTAGGTTATTTATTTGAGAATTTTCTTGTTTCATGAGGTAAGCCTGCATCACTACATACCACTTGAAAGTGCTTTTGGAAAGCTGTTTTTTCTATTTTCTTTTGTCTCAAGATATTTTCTGATTTCTTCATTGCCCCACTAGTTTTTTGTAGCTTGTTCATTAGTCTCCGTGTGTTTTTTATTTTCTCCTTTTACTTCCTGTAGTTGATTTCTAGTTTCCTACTCTTGTGGTCAGAAAAAAAAAAAAAATGCTTGATATAATGTCTAGCCTCTAAAATTACTGAGGCTTGTTTTGTGACACAGGGTGTGATCTCTACTAGAGAATGGTCCATGGCTATTCTCCTGCTTTTGAATGGAATGTGTTATACATATCTATCAAGATTAATTGGTCTATTGTGTCATTCAAGATTACTGTTGCTTTATAAAATTTCTTTATGGATGATCTGTACACTGGTGGAAGTGGAGTATTAAAGCCCCTTCCTATTATTATATTATAAAATTCTCCCTTTATTTCTGCTAATGTTTGCTCTATATATTTTGGTGTTCTGTATATGCACTGTATTCAGTGCATATGTTAACAAGAGTAACATTCTTGTCTTGTACTAATTCCTTTATCAATATAATGTCCTTCTTTGTCTTTTGTTATAGCTTTTATATTAAAGTATAATAATATACTTATAATGATATAACTATCATTATCTCTTATTTCTTGTTCTTTCTGCTTACATGAAATATCTTTTTCCATCCCCTCACTTTCAGTTCATGTGTGTCTTCAGTTCTGAAGTGAGTATCTTGAAAGCATTGTATTCATGGATTTTTTTTTAAATTTTTGTGTATCTTTTTTTTTTTTTGGATTACCATCAGGTTCTGACATGTTGTCCTATAACTGTGTACTTGCTTTAAACTGGTAGACACTTGTAGTCCCACTGGCTTTCCAAGCAGCCAAGGGAGTTCATCTTCCTTGTGCTGGCCTAAGGACTGGAGCACCAAATATGTCTCAGACTACTCATTCTCCAGGGAGGATCTCTACACCTGTAACCTTCCTTTTCTTCTGAATCCCTTCCCAAGGGTACAGGTCCTAACCCAAGTGCTTCTTTCCTTTTCCTTCTTCATTCTATGTGAATATTTCTTAGAGCCTTGGTTGTATAGAAGTTTTCCTGCCAATTTCCAGTTAATTTTCAAAGAAAATTGTTCTATTTGTTGTTGTTGTTCAGTTGCTCAGTCTTGTCCAACTCTTTGCAACCCCATGGACTGCAGCATGCCAGGCTTCCCTGTCCTTCACCATCTCCTTGAGCTTGCTCAAACTCATGTCCATTGAGTCGGTGATGCCATCCAACCATCTTATCCTCTGTTGATCCCTTCTCCTCCTGCCTTCATCTTTCCCAGAATCAGGGTCTTTTCAAATGAGTCAGTTCTTTGCATTAGGTGCCTCAAGTACTGGAGCTTCAGTTTCAGCATCAGTCCTTCCAATGAATATTCAGGATTTATTTCCTTTAGGGTTGACTGGTTTGATTTCCTTTCTGTCCAAGGGACTCTCAAGAGTCTTCTCCAACACCACAGTTCAAAAGCATCAATTCTTTAGTGCTCAGCCTTCTTTATGGTCCAACACTCACATTCACACATAATTACTAGAAAAACCATACCTTTGACTAGACAGACCTTTGTCAACAAAACAATGTCACTGCTTTTTAATACACTGTCTAGATTTGTCCTTTTCTTCCAAGGAGCAAGTGTCTTTTAATTTCATGGCTGCAGTCACCATCTGCAATGATTTTGGAGCCCGAGAGAATAAAGTCTATTGTTATTTACATTGTTTCCCCATCTATTTGCCATGAAATGATGGGACTAGATGCCATGATCTTAGTTTTTTGAATGTTGAATCTTAATTTTTCAATGTTGCTCTTAGTTTCTGAATGCTTTGTGTGGTTGAGAAGGAAGAGCTGGCCTCCTACTTGGCCATCTTGACCAGTTTCCAAAGTCTTTTATTTTAAATACTCATTTATCCTGAGACATCTTGAGGGACACTAGAGGGCAGTGATATAACTGGACTTCCATTTTGATAATCTCTTTATGGGAGCTGTCTTCAGTGTCATTTATAGGAGCTCAAAGTGAAGTAAGGAGACTATACAGGAGGAATGATGATTATTAGAATATTTTCTCTCTGCTTAAACCTATTCTATGTTATGCCTTATGATCTGGTGTACTACTCTCTAAACCTGCTAACTTCCAATTAGTTGTGTCAATAGAGATGTCAGTGACTCCCTGGAAACTGAAGGAGAAAGGAATGACTCTATCCTTCCGTTTGTTTCTTGTCCCTTCAGTTGGACCCCAGCAGTTCACTAATAATTCCAGAGGCAGTAATCAAGCCCAGTTTGTAGTTTCTTCAAAATTCCATTAGCCAATCTTTTTCTGCCTTCTGAGTCTCAGGTCCATAAGTTTCATCCTTGAGTTTCCAGGCTTTTAATTTATTTGTCTATATCACCATTTACAACTTAAAGAGCACATATATGACACTAAAACTGTAAAGAAAAGCAGAGAGTTACTACTATAAATGTCAGGATGGTGTTTACTCTAAAATGATCAGGGGGATCTAGAAGGGGAATGCTATGGAGATGGAGACTTCTGTTGTGACTGAAACTTTATTTATTGGATGATTGTTTTACAATAATTTATTGTATAATCATTAACTATGCTGTATATTTCTCTTTTATATACTTTCAGTGAATGTTTTATTTCACAATAAAAATCACAGATAAATTTAATGTAAAGTGTAGTGTTATTCTGTCAGTATGTAAACAATATCTATAAATTGTTTAATAGATCTCTAAGTTGTTGAAACAAAAGCAAATGTGGAAAAATTTACCAAATTATTGGGTTACCAAAGCTTTCTCTTCAATCCAAATTTGTATGAAATGTTTTGATACATGTGTTTTGATTTTTTTTTCCCAATTTTTATCTTCTGGTATTGAGATATACATTGCTTTTTTCCTTTTGTTGTTGTAATGAAATTTATTTATAGAATTTCAGTATTAAATACATCTTTCCTTCTTGGTTTGAACATAATTATCCATTGACTTCAGAAATTTAAATTGAAAAAAGATTAAAAAGACAAAATGTTATTTGAATGTTTACAGGATTACTCAGACAACACTTTTTAATAATTCTGTTGGTAATTACAGTTTTTAAACATTTAATTTCATTTATGTTACAATGTATAGTAATTGCTTATCTGTGCATTCTTTACCAATCTCAAAGTTATTTTTAGATATTATTCTTTTAAAGATAAATTTTGCCTTTGCTAATATGTTATATCTTAAAATTTAGTTTTTCCATTCTTCCTGCCTTCATTCTGTTATTCTAAGTTACCTCTGTGCTTAAAATGTAAGCTTCTCTTTCTATTCTATGTATATACTATTCTTCAAAATACTACATTAGAAACTCATGTTTTTATATGCAACAATTTTAGTCTCTTTGCATTCCCAATTGATTTTAAATTTCCACTTTTTTCATATTTATATTTCTCAGTTCAGTTCAGTTCAGTTCAGTCACTCAGTCGTGTCTGACTTGTTGCGAACCCATGAACTGCAGCACACCAGGCCTCCCGGTCCATCACCAACTCCCGGAGTCCACCCAAACCCATGTCCATTGAGTCAGTGATGCCATCCGACCATCTCATCCTGTGTTGTCCCCTTCTTCCTGCCCTCAATCTTTCCCAGCATCAGGGTCTTTTCCAACGAGTCAGCTCTTTGCATGAGGTGGCCAAAGTATTGGAGTTTCGGCTTCATCATCAGTCCTTCCAATGAACACCCAGGACTGATCTCCTTTAGGATGGACTGGTTGAATCTCCTTGCAGTCCAAGGGACTCTCAAGAGTCTTCTCCAACACCACAGTTCAAAAGCATCAATTCTTCGGCACTCAGTCTTCTTCACAGTCCAACTCTAACATCCATACATGACCACTGGAAAAACCATAACCTTGACTAGATGGACCTTTGTTGACAAAGTAATGTCTCTGTTTTCTCATATGCTGTCTAGGTTGGTCATAACTTTCCTTCTAAGGAGTAAGCGTATTTTAATTTCATGGCTGCAATCACCATCTGCAGTGATTTTGGAGCCCAGAAAAATAAAGTCAGCCACTATTTCCACTGTTTCCCCATCAATTTGCCATGAAGTGATGGGACAAGATGCCATGATCTTAGTTTTCTGAATATTGAGCTTTAAGCCAAATTTTTTACTCTCCTCTTTAACTTTCATCAAGAGGCACTTTAGTTCTTCACTTTCTGCCATAAGGGTGGTGTCATCTGTGTATCTGAGATTATTGATATTTCTCCCAGCAATCTTGATTCCAGCTTGTCCTTCCAACAGCCCAGCATTTCTCATGATGTACTCTGCATACAAGTTAAATAAGTAGGGTGACAATATACAGACTTGGTGTACTCCTTTTCTTTGAACTTCTATCAACTTTTAAAAATATGTTTACCAAGGCTCTCTTATTACATGAAGACAAGTATAAAATTTTTCATGCTTTTTGAGTGACTTAGTTCTTCGTAATTCCATAGTGATTTCTACTTGATGAAAAAAATCTATTTTGTATTAAATTAGCATGCTACTGCTGCTGTTAAGTCGCTTTAGTTGTGTATGACTCTATGCGACCCTGTAGACGGCAACCCACCAGGCTCCCCTGTCCCTGGGATTCTCAAGGCAAGAACATTGGAGTGGGTTGCCATTTCCTTCTCCAATGCATGAAAGTGAAAAGTGAAAGTGAAGTCACTCAGTCATGTCTGACTCTTAGCAACCCCATGGACTGCAGCCTACCAGGCCCCTCCATCCATGGGATTTTCCAGGCAAGAGTACTGGAGTGGGGTGCCATTGCCTTCTCCAATTAAATTAGCATATCTTTATTCAGATTAACATTTTATGCAGATTTCCACCCATAAGTTGTCTTTCAGGCATTCAATATTTGAACACTTTGTTACTAATCTCATTAAAAGCTGTAGTTTGATTTTGGATTTTCATACACACAGACCATTATTATTTTTGTTTTTAATCTACTGTTTAATTTGCATATCATATTGTTACCAATTATTTTGCATTTAGTTATATATATATTGTGTACTTCCAAATCACCTCGATTTTCTAAACCCTTCTTTTGTTCTTTTATTACTGTCAGTGGAGTGTATAATTTCCTTGGTCTGTTTCATCACAACAAAAATATGAAGCGACAAACATTAAAGCCCACGGTGTGTCACAGCTCTCGAACAGATCAGTGTTACAGCTCCGTGTTACAGCTCAGTTTTATTTAGAAAATAAAGGAAAATATATCCTAAAGGCATGAGGGCATGCCCGTCCAAAAGACGCAAGAGAAAAGAGAAAGAGAGAGACAGAGCGAGAAAGCATGAATGAGAGAGAGACTCCCAGCCCTTTGGCTCCTCTTTATATGTTTTTTTCCCCTCCCCCAGGCCTGCCCTATGTAAACTGGGTTATCAGGAGTGCTGTTTGTTCTACCTAAGGTCCTCACTCTGGTCCTTAGACCTTCCTTTGTTCTATTTTCATAGGCTTTTCCTTTTCTTGTTTTTTAGCCACCGCCATTCTGGACTCCTTTTTCCTATTTTAATTAGCTAACATTATCATAAACATACTACAGTCCATTACATATGGACTGATTAAGATTACCCTTTTCCATGCCACATTTCTTGCTATCAATTTGGATGTATTTAAGATTGCCAGGAGAAATATCAATAACCTCAGATATGCAGATGACACCACCCTTATGGCAGAAAGTGAAGAGGAATTAAATAACCTCTTGATGAAAGTGAAAGAGGAGAGTGAAAAAGTTGGTTTAAAGCTCAACATTCAGAAAACGAAGATCATGGCATGTGGTCTCATCACTTCATGGGAAATAGATGGGGAAACAGTAGAAACAGTGTCCATCTTTATTTTTTTGGGCTCCAAAATCACTGCAGATGGTGACTGCAGCCATGAAGTTAAAAGACGTTTACTCCTTGGAACGAAAGTTATGACCAACCTACATAGCATATTCAAAAGCAGAGACATTACTTTGCCAACAAAGGTCCGTCTAGTCATGACTATGGTTTTTCCAGTGGTCATGTATGGATGTGAGGTTGGACTGTAAAGAAAGCTAAGCGCTGAAGAATTGATGCTTTTGAACTGTGGTGTTGGAGAAGACTCTTGAGAGTCCCTTGGACTGCAGGGAGATCCAACCAGTCCATTGTGAAGGATATCAGCCCTGGGATTACTTTGGATGGAATGATGCTAAGGCTGAAACTCCAGTACTTTGACCACCTCATGCAAAGAGTTGACTCATTGGAAAAGACTCTGATGCTGGGAGGGGTAGGAGGAAAAAGGGATGACAGAGGAAGAGATGGCTGGATGGCTTTACCGACTTGATGGACATGAGTCTGAGTGAACTCCAGGAGTTGGTGATGGACAGGGAGGCCTGGCGTGCTCCAATTCATGGGGTCGCAAAGAGTCGGACATGACTGAGCGACTGAACTGAACTGAACATTAAAATAAAACTATTTTAGTTGGTACTTTAATATTTTTACCTAGAATATTTACTTTTAAATTCTAGAATACATTGACAGAGTAATATTCTCAAATATAATAGATTTTAAAACATTTTAACAGATCTCCCCATCCAAAATTACAGTATTTTAGTTCTATTTTGTATTTTTACTGCCAAATATATGTGACAAATTCTGTAGTCTTAAAGTTTATTGCATATTTATCACATTAACAATTAGATAAAGAGTAGATATTTTAAAATTTTTGAGTATTTTGTTTAATGTTTGACTAGAAAATATCCTAAAATTTACTTTATATTTGAGAGATAACTTTCTGGTGAATTATATATCTTTTTATGGGATGCGTGAGTATGTTTCTCAAATCTTATTTCCCCTTAGAATTATCTTGGAATATTTTAGATAACAGCATTCAAAGTTTTAACTTCATGAAACCTGATTAACTGTACTTTTTATAGACAACCTTCCATCCACTTTCTGGTGATTGTAATAGCAGCTATCTTTAAAACAACTGGTTCACCTGAGCTGTGGGCTCTTTGCAATCTGAAAAAAAATTTTTTGCTTTTTTTTTTTCTATTTCTAGTACTTTACACAATACATCAAATATGTTGGTTGCATGCTAGACAAGTAAGTGAATAACCACATGCCATAATGAAATTCAAGACTCATAGATATCAAAATCTGGCATGTTCCCTAAAGTCAAGAACCAGACAAGGGTACCCACTCTCACCACTACTATTCAACATAGTTTTGGAAGTTTTGCCCACAGCAATCAGAGCAGAAAAAGAAATAAAAGAATCAAGATTGGAAAATAAAAAGTAAAACTCTCACTGTTTGCAGATGACATGATCCTCTACATAGAAAACCCTAAAGACTCCACAGAAAATTACTAGAACTAATCAATGAATAGAGTAAAGTTGCAGGATATAAAATCAACACACAGAAATCCCTTGCAGTCCTATACACGAACAATGAGAAAATAGAAAGAGAAATTGAGGAAACAATTCCATTCACCATTGCAATGAAAATAATAAAATACTTAGGAATGGATCCACCTAAAGAAACTAAAGACCTATATATAGAAAATTATAAAACACTGGTGAAAGAAATCAAAGGGGACACAAATAGATGGAGAAATATACCGTGTTCATGGATTGGAAGAATCAATATAGTGAAAATGAATATACTACCCAAAGCAATTTATAGATTCAATGGAATCCCTATCAAGCTACCAATGGTATTTTTCAGAGAACTAGAGCAAATAATTTCACAATTTGTATACTAATACAAAAAAACCCCTCAAATAGCCAAAGCAATCTTGAGAAAGAAGAATGGAACTGGAGGAATCAATCTGTCTGACTTCAGTCTCTACTACAAAATCACAGTCATCAAGACAGTATGGTACCAAAACAAAGACAGAAGTACAGACCAATGGAACAAAAATAGAAAGCCTAAAGATAAATCCATGCACCTACGGACACCTTATCTTTGACAAAGGAGGCAAGATATACAATGGAGAAAAGACAATCTCTGGTCAGCCACTTGTAAAAGAATCAAACTAGAACACTTTTTAACACCATACACAAAAATAAACTCAAAATGGGTTAAAGATCTAAACGTAAGAGCAGAAACTATAAAACTCCTAGAGGAAAACATAGGCAAAACACTCTCCAACATAAACCACAGCAGGATCCTCTATGACCCACCTCCCAGAATATTGGAAATAAAAGTAAAAATAAACAAATGGGACCCAATTAAAATTAAAAGCTTATGCACAACAAAGGGAACTATAAGCAAGGTGAAAGACAGCCTTCAGATTGGGAGAAAATAGTAGCAAACAAAGCAACGGACAAAGAGTTAATATCAAATATATACAAGCAACTCCTGCAGCTCAATTCCAGAAAAATAAATGACCCAATCAAAAAGTGGGCAAAGAACTAAACATACATTTCTCCAAAGAAAATATACAGATGGCTAACAAACATATGAAAAGATGCTCAACATCACTCATTATCAGAGAAATGCAAATCAACACCACAATGAGGTACCATTTCATGCCAGTCAGAATGGCTGCTATCCAAAAGTCTACAAGCAATACATGATGGAGAGGGTGTGGAGAAAAGGGAACCCTCTTACACTGTTGGTGGGAATGCAAACTCGTACAGCCACTATGGAGAACAGTGTGGAGATTCCTTAAAAAACTGGAAATAGAACTGCCATATGAGCCAGCAATCCCACTGCTGGGCACACACCGGGAAATCAGAATTGAAAGAGACACATGTACCCCAATGTTCATCACAGCACTGTTTATAATATCCAGGACATGGAAGCAACCTAGATGTCCATCAGCAGACAAATGGATAAGAAAGCTGTGGTGCATATGCACAATGGAGTATTACTCAGCCATTAAAAAGAATACATTTGAATCAGTTCTAATGAGGTAGATGAAACTGGAGCCTATTATACAGAGTGAAATAAGCCAGAAAGAAAAACACCAATACAGTATACCAACGCATATATATGGAATTCAGAAAGATGGTAAAGATAACCCTGTATGCGAGATAGCAAAAGAGACACAGATGTATAGAACAGTCTTTTGGACTCTGTGGGGGAGGGCGAGGGTGGGATGATATGGGAGAATGGCATTGAAACATGTAAATTATTACATGTGAAACGAATCGCCAGATGCATGATATAGGGTGCTCGGGGCTGGTGCTGGGATGACCCAGAGGGATGGGATGGGGAGGGAGGTGGGAGGCGGGTTCAGGATGGGGAACGCATGTACATCCATGGTGGATTCATGTCAATGTATGGCAAAACCAATACAATATTGTACAGTAAAATAAAATAAATAAAACTGAAAAAAAAAGTAAAAAAAACAATGTCCATTCACTTTTCTCTTGAAGTGTCTTTTATTTGATTTCATTGATTTCATTTACTTTTTGAGAATAGAATTATATGCATCACCATAATTTTCCATCTCCCTATTTTAATCCATAATTTGAAACTCTTAGTCATTGTTAGTATTTCACAATGCACTTGTTTATCTCCATTATATAAAATCAGACCTATTTTCTTATTATAACTGAAAAAGTTTAAAGTTAGTGATAGTTTTAAATGCAAGCAGCAGTTCTGACTTGTAGCTTATTCCACAAGGCAGCTGTGAACTAAAGATTTTTAAAACTGCTAGATGTCTGGTGAGATAGGTAGGCTTAATTAATGCCAAATGATGCTCACACCAGGAAAGAGATTTCTTGCAGTGAGGGAGGAAGCAGCACATTTAACTTTTTATTTCTAAAGGAAATGTGATACTGGGGCTGGATGTTGAAGGCACAGAGGCCTATCTAACAATCTGTCAAATTAGGCTCATTTGCATTCAATAGATAATAAAGCTATATTTAAATAAATATCAATACAAGCTATATTTATTTTGAATTGATTTGTCTTAATTTTGGTTTCCAACAGTTTGTTGAAAGTTAAATTCAATGTGGAGACATAAGGGGAAAACGGCATTCAATCACATTTTAGCATTACTATAGATTATTCTAAATCCTGACTACCAGCTTAAATAGTGATTTTTCTATTTAACCATCAATTCATATTCCTGGTTGAACATATATAATAAACACAGTGTACATATATTTGTATGTGTATATAATCCTCATATGTTTTTAATTTCTCTAGACATATTATTTTCTAACATATCTGCCTAATTTGAAATGATGTTTACAGAAGTCTATTAATTAGACTGAAATTTTTATCAAGGTTTAATTGTAATTTTAATCTTAAAAGATGTATTTAACTGATTTGTTATTTGGTGCATACAATTGTATAACTATTGTGTTTTCTCTATAAGTTTTGAATTTTATCATTACCCAATGTCCTTTTATACTCCTCAATGATTTGCATTTTAAAGTACATATTTTCTTTTAATTTTAATGTGTGTAACTATTGTTATGTAAAATTCCTTAGAATAAAACTTTTAGAAAGGAGTTGAGGAGATACTGTTGTATACATCTTTTAGCATGTTTTATAATTGTTGCTTTGAAATTTTTGTCTGATAAATCCAAAATCAATGTCATTTCAGATGGTATTTGCTTTTGAGAATTAATCCCACTTTTCTTATTTTATATATGTACACTTATTCTGGATTGTATCTTGGACATTGCAAGTATTCAATTGTAGAGTTTCTGTACCATTATGACTGAAGAGTTTGAGCTTATTAATGCTATTGTTACAACAAACACCTGACTTTGTTGCATTCAGACTGCAGTTCACTGAGATTTACTTCTGGTTTCTGGGAGTAAATTATTTTTAAAACCTAGGAATCCTTAGGTGGAAAGGAGCTAGGCAGTCTCTATTTCTCTGAACTAGGCATGCATAGGAAGGCTTCCTGTGGAACGTCTGTTGATGGTTTCCTGTTAGCACATATAAAGAAAAGTTTATTGCTATCCAGGATCCCTACACTCTCTGAGGTAGGTAAGACTCAGTATACATAGATAGACTCTTTTTGCTTTTAGAAATTAGTGTGTATTTCAACTCTGTGAATTAAAAAAGGCTAATTTCTACAATGATCCCTATAACCACAGATCTCTGAAAGCCAAACTCTGCTACATTATTCAAATCTATACTCTAATACACTTCTCTTGATATTTTAACAGGTAATGAGGGAGAAAGCCATGTCTTGCCTACCAGTTTTATCGGCCAGAATCATAAGTGCCCCAGTTCATTATACAATGCTGCTGTGTAGACCCCAGAAATTTTTTGACTTAGAAAAGGCAAATAACTTGAGGTTAGGCATGTTAAAGGTGGAATCATATTCACATCAGCATGATTTTGCTTATATTCTTTACACTGAGACTGAATCAAATACATATTAATATATTCTTAAGTGTCTGTTTTTCTATGATTTTGATGTTTTTACCTTTCTTATACCTTAGCTAAATGCCCTGCTTCTTTAGTTGACCAGATTCTGCTTACACAGACCAGAATGTACCCTAGTTTTGGTGCCAACACACCAAAACTTATCCCACTGCTTGATAATTATGTTCCTTAATAAATATAAATAAAACATTTACTTAAAATATAAAGGAATGAAATTAAAAGACGCTTACTCCTTGGAAGAAAAGTTATGACCAACCTAGACAGCATATTCAAAAGCAGAGACATTACTTTGCCAACAAAGGTCCGTTTAGTCAAGGCTATGGTTTTTCTAGTGGTCATGTATGGATGCGAAAATTGGACTGTGAAGAAAGCTGAGCACCAAAGAATAGATGCTTTTGAACTGTGGTGTTGGAGAAGACTCTTGAGAGTCCCTTGGACTGCAAGGACATCCAACCAGTCCATTCTAAAGGAGATCAGTCCTGAGTGTTCTTTGGAAGGAATGAGGCTAAAACTGAAACTTCAGTACTTTGGCCACCTCATGTGAAGAGTTGACTCATTGGAAAAGATTCTGATGCTGGGAGGGATTGGGGGCAGGAGGAGAAGGGGACGACAGAGGATGAGATGGCTGGATGGCATCACTGACTCGATGGACACGAGTTTGAGTGAACTCTGGGAGATGGTGATGGACAGGGAGGCCTGGCGTGCTGTGATTCATGGGGTTGCAAAGAGTCGGACACGACTGACCGACTGAACTGAACTGGCCCTTCTGGTTTATTATATATATAGAAAAACTATAAAGATTTTATAATGTAGCTGAGATCCAGATGTGGCAACACTTTAATTGATAACAGTTTTTAATTAAAAAAAATAATATTCATAATTCAAGGGACATGCCTATAGCTTTGCATGTCTTCCAACAAATCATTACTCAAAAATATAGTCCACTGATCAGAGCCATTGTATGAACTATTACCTAGTCTGTCACATGGTAAGTAGAGATATCAAGACTGTTTTTACTACACTTCCATAGAAATTTGTTGAAGCACTTCTTATCTGAGGAATGTAAAAACAATTGAAATGATCTTGCATATTTATGTCTTTATTTCTCTATTGTATAGTATTTTCCTTTTTATTACACTTTATGGTATTATCTGTTTGCAATTTATTGGAAAATAAATAAATAAATATATATTCGGGTCATGGTGGAGAGATCTGACAGAATGTGGTCCACTGGAGAAGGGAATGGAAAACCACTTCAGTATTCTTGCCTTGAGAACCCCATGAACAGTATGAAAAGGCAAAATGATATGATACTGAAAGAGAAACTCCCCAGGTCAGTAAGTGCCCAATATGCTACTGGAGATCAGTGGAGAAATAACTCCAGAAAGAATGAAGGATGGAGCCAAAGCAAAAACAATACCCAGCTGTGGATGTAACTGCTGATAGAAGCAAGGTCCGATGCTATAAAGAGCAATATTGCATAGGAACCTGGAATGTCAGGTCCATGAATCAAGGTAAATTGGAAGTGGTCAAACAAGAGATGGCAAGAGTGAATGTCGATATTCTAAGAATCAGGGAACTAAAATGGACTGGAATGGGTGAATTTAACTCAGATGACCATTATATCTACTACTGCGGGCAGGAATCCCTCAGAAGAAATGGAGTGGCCATCATGGTCAACAAAAGAGTCTGAAATGCAGTACTTGGATGCAATCTCAAAAACGACAGAATGATTTCTGTTCATTTACAAGGCAAACCATTCAATATCACAGTAATCCAAGTCTATGCCCCAACCAGTAGCGCAGAAGAAGCTGAAGTTGAACAGTTCTATGAAGACCTACAAGACCTTTTAGACTAACACCCAAAAAAGATGTCCTTTTCGTTATAGGGGACTGGAATGCAAAAGTAGGAAGTCAAGAAACACCTGGAGTAACAGGCAAATTTGGCTTTGGAATATGGAATGAAGCAGGGCTAAGACTAATAGAGTTTGGCCAAGAAAATGCACTGGTCATAACAAACACCCTCTTCGAACAACACAAGAGAAGACTCTACACATGGACATCACCAGATGGTTAACACTGAAATCAGACTGATTATATTCTTTGCAGCCAAAGATGGAGAAGCTCTATACAGTCAGCAAAAACAAGACCAGGAGCTGACTGTGGCTCAGACCATGAACTCCTTATTGCCAAATTCAGACTTAAATTGAAGAAAGTAGGGAAAACCACTAGACCATACAGGTATGACCTAAATCAAATCCCTTATGATTATACAGTGGAAGTGAGAAATAGATTTAAGGGCCTAGATCTGATAGATAGAGTGCCTGATGAACTATGGATGGAGGTTCATGACATTGTACAGGAGACAGGGATCATGACCATTCCCATGGAAAAGAAATGCAAAAAAGCAAAATGGCTGTCTGGGGAGGCCTTACAAATAGCTGTGAAAACAAGAGAAGCGAAAAGCAAAGCAGAAAAGGAAAGATATAAGCATCTGAATGCAGAGTTCCAAAGAATAGCAAGAAGAGATAAGAAAGCCTTCTTCAGCGATCAATGCAAAGAAATAGAAGAAAACAACAGAATGGAAAAGACTAGGGATCTCTTCAAGAAAATCAGAGATACCAAAGGAACATTTCATGCAAAGATGGGCTCGATACAGGACAAAAATGGTATGGACCTAGCAGAAGCAGAAGATATTAAGAAGAGGTGGCAAGAATACACAGAAGAACTGTACAAAAAAATCTTCATGACCCAGATAATCATGATGGTGTGATCACTCACCTAGAGCCAGACATCCTGGAATGTGAAGTCAAGTGGGCCTTAGAAAGCATCACTACGAACAAAGCTAGTGGAGGTGATGGAATTCCAGTTGAGCTCTTTCAAATCCTGAAAGATGATGCTGTGAAAGTGCTGCACTCACTATGCCAGCAAATTTGGAAAACTCAGCAGTGGCCACAGGACTGGAAAAGGTCAGTTTTCATTCCAATCCCAAAGAAAGGCAATGCCAAAGAATGCTCAAACTACTGCACAATTGCACTTATCTCACACGCTAGTAAAGTGATGCTCAAAATTCTCCAAGCCAGGCTTCAGCAATATGTGAACCATGAACTTCCTGATGTTCAAGCTGGTTTTAGACAAAGCAGAGGAACCAGAGACCAAATTGCCAACATCTACTGGATCTTGGAAAAAGCAAGAGAGTTCCAGAAAAGCATCTATTTCTGCTTTATTGACTATGCCAAAGCCTTTGACTGTGTGGATCACAATAAACTGTGGAAAATTCTGAAAGAGATTGGAATACCAGACCACCTGACCTGCCTCTTGAGAAATTTGTATGCAGGTCAGGAAGCAACAGTTAGAACTGGACATGGAACAACAGACTGGTTCCAAATAGGAAAAGGAGTTCATCAAGGCTGGATATTTTCACCCTGTTTATGTAACTTATATGCACAGTACATCATGAGAAATGCTGGACTGGAAGAAACACAAGCTGGAATCAAGATTGCTGGGGGAAATATCAATAATCTCAGATGTGCAGATGACACCACCCTAATGACAGAAAGTGAAGAGGAACTCAAAAGCCTCTTGATGAAAGTGAAAGTGGAGAGTGAAAAAGTTGGCTTAAAGCTCAACATTCAGAAAATGAAGATCATGGCATCTGGTCCCATCACTTCATGGGAAATGGATGGGGAAACAGTGTCAGACTTTATTTTTCTGGGCTCCAAAATCACTACAGATGATGACTGCAGCCATCAAATTAAAAGACGCTTACTTCTTGGAAGAAAAGTTATGACCAACCTAGATAGCATACTCAAAAGCAGAGACATTACTTTGCCAACAAAGGTCTGTCTAGTCAAGGCTATGGTTTTTCCAGTGGTCATGTATGGATGAGAAAGTTGGACTGTGAAGAAAGCTGAGCGCCGAAGAATTGATGCTTTTGAACTGTGGTGTTGGAGAAGACTCTTGAGAGTCCCTTGGGCTGCAAGGAGATCCAACCAGTCCATTCTAAAGGAGATCAGTTCTGGGTGTTCTTTGGAAAGACTGATGCTAAAAACTCCAATATTTTGGCTACCTCATGTGAAGAGTTAACTCATTGGAAAAGACTCTGATGCTAGGAGGGATTAAGGGCAGGAGGAGAAGGGGACGACAGAGGATGAGATGGCTGGATGGCATCACCGACTCGATGGACATGAGTTTGGGTAAACTCCAGGGGTTGGTGATGGACAAGGAGGCCTGGCATGCTGTGATTCATGGGGTCGCAAAGAGTTGGACACGACTGAGCGACTGAACTGGACTGAACTGAACTGAAAAACAATGATACCAAGGATTTTCCATGGGATATAATGAACTCTGTAATTGTTTTGGAGTTGCAAGCAATGAGTAAAACAAATAAAATTATACATGTATGTCTAAAGAAACATAATCTCAAGAGTATAAAACTTTGTTGTTCCATCGCTAAGTCATGTCCAACTCTTTGTGAACACATGAAGTGCAGTACACCAGGCTTCCCAGTCTTTCACTGTCTCCCAGAGTTTGCTCAAACTCATATCCATTGAGTTGATGGTGCCATCAAATCATCTCATCTTCTGTCACCCCCTTCTCCTCTTGTCCACCAATCATTGCCAGAATCAGTCTTTTACAATGAGTCAGCTGTCTGCATTAGGTGGCCAAAGTATTGGAGCTCGAGCTTCAGCATTAGTCCTTCCAATGAATATTCAGGGTTGATTTCCTTTAGGATTGACTGGTGTGATCTCCTTGCTGTCCAAGGGAATTTTAAGAGTCTTTTCCAGTGCCAGAGTTTGAAAGCATCAATTCTTTGGTGCTCAGCCTTCTTTATGGTCCAACTCACACACCTGTACATGACTACTGGAGAAACTATAGTTTTGACTATACGGACCTTTGCCAACAAAGCGATGTCTCTACTTTTGAATACTCTGTCTAGGTTTGTAATAGCTTTTCTTAAAAGGAGAAAGTGTCTTTAATTTTGTGGCTGCAGTCAACATTTGCAGCGATTTTGGAGCCCAAGAAAATAAAATCTGTCACCGTTTCCACTTTTTCCCCATCTGTTTGCCATTAAGTGATCGGACTGGATTCCATGATCTTAGTTTTTTGAATGTTGAGTTTTAAGCCAACATTTTCACTTTTCTTTTCACTCTAATCAAGAGGCTTTTTAGCTCCTCTTTGCTTTCTGCCATTAGAGTGGTATAATCTACATATCTGAGGTTATTGATAATTCTCCCTGCAATCTTGATTCCAGTTTGTGAGTCATCCAGCCTGGCATTTTGCAGAATGTACTCTGCTCACAAGTTAAATAAGCAGGGTGACAATATACAACCTTGACGTACTCCGTTCTCAATTTTGAACCAGTCCATTGTTCCATGTCTGGATCTAACTGTTGCTTCTTGTCCTGCATACAGATTTCTCAGGAGGCAGGTAAGGTGATCTGGTATTCCCACCTCTTCTAGAATTTTCCACAGTTTCTTGTGAACCACACAGTCAAAGGCTTTAGCGTAGTCAATGAAGCATATGTGTGGTTCTTTTTTTTTTTTTTTTTTTTTAATTCCCTTGCTTTTTCTGTGATCCACCAGATGTTGGCAATGTAATCTCTTGTTCCTCTGACTTTTCTAATCCAGCTTGTAGATATGGAAGTTTTGGGTTCACGTGCTGAAGCCTAGCTTGAAGGATTTTGAGCATATTCTTGCTAGCATGTGAAATGAGTACAACTGAATGGTAATTTGAACATTCTTTGACATTGCCTTTCTCTTGGATTGGAATGAAAACTGACATTTTTCAGTCCTGTGGCCACTGCTGAGTTTTCCAAATTTGCCAGCATATTGAGTGCAGCAGTTTAACAGCATCATCTTTTAGAATTTGAAATAGCTCAGCTGGAATTCCATCTCCTCCACTAACTTTGTTCATAGCAATGCTTCCTAAGGCCCACTGACTACACATTCTAGGATGTCTGGCTCTAGGTGAGTGACCACACTATAGTGGTTACCTGGGTCATTACAATCTTTTTTGTACAGTTATTCTTGCCACATCTTCTTCATACACAGTTATTCTGTGTATTCTTGGCACCTCTTCTTAATCTCTTCTGCTTCTGTCCTTTAACGTGCCCATCTTTGCATGAAATGTTCCCTTTGTATCTCCAATTTTCTTGAAGAGATCTCTAGTTTTTCCTATTTTATTGATTTCCTCTATTTCTTTGCATTATTCATTTAAGAAGGCTTTCTTCCCTCCATTCTATTCTCTGGAACTCTGCATTCTGTTGGGCATATCTTTCCCTTCTGCTTCTCTTCTTTTCTCAGCTGTTTGTAAGGCCTCCTCAGACAATCACTTTGACTTCTTGCATTTTTTCCCCGTTGGGAATGGTTTTAGTCACCATCTCTTGTGTATTGTTATGAACCTCTGTCCACAGTTCTTGAGGCATTCTGTTTACCAGATCTAATCCCTTTAATCTATTAGTGACCTCTAATGTATAATCATAAGGGCTTTGATTTAGGTCATACCTGAATAGCCTAGCAGTTTTCCCTACTCTCTTCAATTTGAGCCTGAATTTTGCAATAAGGAGCTCATGGTCAGAGCCAAAGTCAGCTTCAGGTCTTGATTTTGCTGACTGTATAGAGATTCTCCAACTTTGGCTCAAAGATTAATCAATCTGATTTTGTTATTGACCCTCTGATGATGTCCATATGTAAAGTCATTGTATCTGTTGTTGGAAGAGGGTGTTTGTTATGACCAGTGCGCTTTGTTGACAAAACTGTTAGCCTTTGCCCTACTTAATATTTTTACTCCAAGAGCAAACTTGTCTGTTACTCCTTGTATCTCCTGACTTCCTACTTTTGCATTCCAGTACCCTATGATGAAAAGTACATCTTTTTCATTTTTTTAAAATTATTCTTAAAATGTACTTTTTTCATATTATAAAGTTTTCCCTGGAAAAATTTTTCAGTACATATTTAATTAGACATTTCTAGCTTAAGTATCATTTTGAGACAAAGAACAGTAACTGAAGAAAAAAATATTTATGTTTAATGGAAAATTTTGATGGAGGCGAGATTATACAGAAAAGTCAATTTCAGTCTTTACTTTCTTTTATTTCTAACAATTCACCAATAATTTAAAAAGCTATGAAACATTTTAGGAACATATTATTATATACTTAATCAAACTGATTTTTAGTGTAAATGCAACTAAAACATTTACCAATCGTGACTCTCTTCTCCATAGTCTGTTAGTACAAGTTTAGCACTAACAAATTGCAAAGATGATAATATTCACAACAAATAAATATCTCAAAATCTATATTAATGCAAGTGTTCCAATATAGTAGGATCATATGAAATTATTATTGTTACAAGTAATATTAATTAATTTATGTATTTGAGAATCTCTTCAAATTTTTAAGATAAAGATCAGTTAAGTAAAATATTTCAATGGATATCTTGGAAGTCATAATAAACTGCATTATTTATTTCTTCATCATTTAACAGAGAATGAAAAATGAATGGGACTTAATTAAGCTAAATAGAAATATGTTGTAGTGATTGTAGGCATTTTATAAATTTATTATTGAATAATTTAATTCCTACATAAAATAGTTATTTTAAGATTAAAAAGAATATTTATAAAAAACAGATATAGAACAAATGATAGAAAGAGATACATCATTTGAATTATACATATAACTCTTTGTATTGTTTACAAAGATCATTTTATTTCCTGACTTTTATATAGTCTTACATAGTAACATTGATTATTTGGAATTATGCCAGATTTAATTAAATGGCTATTCTATCACTGCTTGAGTATGTGCCTGTGTTTAATATCTTTTATTTTTTTTATGCATACTGGGCATGTCAGCAAATTTCCTGATTACCTTAAGCCCAGTTTGGATAACATGCTTTTAATGAATAACATAGTTAAGAGTCAGCTCCCATAATTTGATCCATAATAAAAAATGAATAAATAAAAGAGCAAACTTCAGTAATTCATTTAAACTCATTTCTTCTTGTAAACTAATCTATCTACATAATATTTAAATATAGTTGAGGCCCAAATATCTGTTCTATCAATTTTAAAGCCTCCTGCTATCTTTTACTGCCCAGATTCTTCAATAAACATCATTTCCATCCGTTTGAAAGTTCTAGAAATACTGAATGCCTGAAGGGAACTGGTCAATCTTTATTCTCCCAGGAAGCTCCTTCAGTTCAGTTCAGTTCAGTTCAGTTGCTCAGTCGTGTCCGACTCTTTGCGACCCCATGAATCACAGCATGCCAGGCCTCCCTGTCCATCACCAACTCCCAGAGATCACTCAAACACATGTCCATCGAGTCAGTGATGCCATCCAGCCATCTCATCCTCTGTCGTCCCCTTCTCCTCCTGTCCCCAATCCCTCCCAGCATCAGAGTCTTTTACAATGAGTCAACTCTTCACATGAGGTGGCCAAAGTATGGAGTTTCAGCTTTAGCATTATTCCTTCCAAAGAAATCCCAGGGCTGATCTCCTTTAGAATGGACTGGTTGGATCTCCTTGCAGTCCAAGGGACTTTCAAGAGTCTTCTCCAACACCTTACTCCTCCACTAATTTACACAAAAGTAACTTCATGGAAAGAGTTTTTAGAGAGACTATCTTTGAAAGGGTTCATACAGCTATTTGTGATACTTTCCACTCTTTTAAAACAATGTATATTATGTTTCTTACATTTACGTGACTTACAGAAACATGTAATTGGTTCCACTTCAAAGAAGCTGCCTGAGTGTCTAGCCCTCTACATGTAAAATGTATTTATAAGTTTGTGGCAATCCAAAAGAAGAGCATTTTTAGTGAGTAAATGAAATATAAAATTCTAATTTCCCTCTTATCAGAACATCTAGCTACATCTTACTTTTCCACAGACTCAAATTTAGAACAGGCTTAAGATTCAAATATCAATTACATGCATTTTAGATTATTATTGTTGGTTTTACGTTTGACCTATCTTTTCATTCTGATGATGGAAAAAGACTTTCATCAATGAAAAGCCCTAGATATTTAGGAAGGTGTATGGGGGCTGGGGACAGGGGGATATGAGTAAAAGCAACCTAGATGGGTAAGTCTACATCGTTCAATGTATGTGATTTTAGTCTTTATACTGGTGTGATTTGCTTGAGGTAGAGCAGTTTCTGACACAATACCTCTAAAATGATTGGGCTACTGACAACAGCTTCTATTTTCTTATATCTGTGTAATACCTAAGCCATTTGTTTATGCTGCTCTATAGAGGAGAGGAAGTTAACACCAATAACATCTATTCTGTAAATAAATCCCTGCCAAAAACAAAAGGCGAAAAACATTAAGGACTCATCATGTGATATCTATATAGTCACCAAACTGCATAAAAGCAACGAAGAAACAAACCTAAAATCACCAAAGACAAAAAAAAAAAGGTAAACTTTTATGAGTTCTTACATTCTAATTGCTACCACAATAAAGTTAAAGAAGCACTGTCTTGGGCACAAGTAACAGTGTCCTTTGTTCTCAGCATAATGTGAAATTTTGCTCTTTATGCAATACGTGAATAAAACAGATTGCTAGCCTTCACAAAATTACACTTGGAACAAGCTTTGAATCAAATATTTTTACCTTTCTTTTCCTTTTTTTTTTTAATAGCAACCATCCCAGCAATTTTTATATTAATTCATTTCTATGGTCCCTGTCTAGAAATATGTGTGGTTTATTTTGCTTATCTTAACTTGGCACCTTTTTGTTATTATGACTATTTGTTTTTTTCTCTTATTTGCCATAAACAGATAATTATTAATTTTTCCTCAGGTATTATGTTTTTCAAACATATCTTTGGGCTTTGTTTTTGTTCTATTACTTAAGACATTCACACTCTTCACAGCTAATGTTTTGCAGTAGTGGCTGATACAATTTTTTCAGTAAAAGAAAGAACTTTCTGAACTTCTTTCTTAGTACTTAGGCATTAACAACCTCTCCAAGACCATATGGTACAGATGGCCATCCCATTTCATCTGGCACTTTTCCAAATTCAGTTCAAATTTAACTCCAAATTATTCAAAGTCAACTTATAGAAAGAAGTTAATCTGCCTTCTCTTTAGTAACAACTGGTGTGTGGCTACAAATTTAGAAATGGGATTATTAAGTGGACTGAAAGATGCCTACACTTGTTTTCTCTGATTTCTGAAATATCACCTGTGAAAGCTATTATAATGTCAAAGTGTTTGTTTTTCCTTTTTATGAAATAAAATTTATTGTCAAAACTAAAATCATTAGGCTTTACATCAAAAGCCGATATCTAAAATATTTAATAAAAATATATAAAATATACTGGATAAAGCCCAAAGTAAAAAATGACTTGTAAAACATTTTAATACTAGAAAAATACAGGAAGAATAAAATGCTAAGAAAAAATAAAGCATAGTCTGTTTCCATTTAAATTTTGACAAACTGACATCAATAAATTATTAGTAAAAATAAATACTTTTGTAGAATTAAATTCCTAGTTAAAGAAATTTGAATATTTAAGAGCTATTGACTAAACAGCTAGGGTGTTCATAGAATTACATTAAGTTTGGAAACAAATGAGAGCAAAAATTTTTTTTCATCTTCAATAAATACAGTTTAATGAAGAACACAGCTGAATAAATGAATACTAACAATGAAACATGATAGGCTGAGTATTATAACAAGAGATTTAAACAATATGTTTGAGATTTCGAGAAAAACAGCTTGTTTTTTTTTTTTTTTTTTCCAGAGAGTGAGGGAATGTCTGACAAAAGGGAAGATAGCTCATTTTATTTAAATCCAAATATTCTAACTGTCAAGAACATTAAATGGAGAGGAAAAGGTACAAAGAAAGATATGAATGCCCAGCACACACATTAACCATACTGCAATAGAAATAATGTTGGTAAATGTCATAAGAATTTAGCTAAGGTATTCCATGGTATTGCTACCTCCTCGACCTCCATTTTTTTGCCCAAACAGCCTGCAGAGGTACCTTAAAATGTAAACTGCAAGAGCATGTTCTACATGATAGCCCTCAAAGTGGCAAGTAAATGTAAGTTCCTGACATGACTTCATCAATGGCCCTTGTGATAAACAGTCTCCCTTGCTTCCTAGGACCTATGCCTTCCCTCATTCACATCCATTATATAAGACACTGCTTGCTGCTGCTGCTGCTGCTAAGTCGCTTCAGTCATGTCCGACTCTGTGCGACCCCATAGATGGCAGCCCACCAGGCTCTCTTGTCCCTGGGATTCTCCAGGCAAGAACACTGGAGTGGATTGCCATTTCCTTCTCCAATGCATGAAAGTGAAAAGTGAAAGTGAAGTCGCTCAGTTGTGTGCGACTCTTAGTGATTCCATGGACTGCAACCTACCAGGCTCCTCCATCCATGGGATTTTCCAAGTAAGAGTACTGGAGTGGGGTGCCATTGCCTTCTCTGATAAGACACTGCAGAGCTTACCAAAACCCTTTTATTTTTGGTTTTAATTGACCAATGTGGCTTTAACCTGGGAATCCCTAAGAATTCTACTGACAGAGCCCAATAAAGACACGAGTCCCAGATCCTATGCCTCTCTCTCTGTTTCTGTGACTACACCCTTCCTTGACCTCCCCTTGTAGCTTCTGTAGGTATGCCTTGCATTTTATCCAGGACCTGAGAGTAATAAATTACTCTACTTCAACTCCCCTGTGGTCGTTTGTAAAACTGGTTCATCATTCAACACCCTGAGTTCTACTTAACAGGTGTTAATTTAACTAAGTCATAACATACAGAAAATGGAGAATAGGACATTTTATGAAAGAGCTTTATCTCATAATAGAGGGTGTATGTTTTCATTTTAAAAACATGAATTGAGTAGAGGTGCTCAACCATAAACATGACATAAAGGAACCGTATTTTTAGTAAGGAAAATTTGGTATTTCTGAGGAAGAGGGAGAGAAGTCAGAAGAGACACTTAGCAGGACAAAATAAGATACTAGTGTAGTAGAGAATGCTGGTGAAATAGAGAAATGATGCAAAACTGGAAACATCCAGACTTTTTTAAAGTACTTTACTAGATAAATTATACTTTCTCTTACATTTTGTTCCCATTGAAATAATGGGAAGCCAAACCCTGATTTTCCATAAATCTTCTGTTGTCACTGTCAGAGAACTAGCTTTTCAGTACCTTAGCTTCTATCATATATCTGATGAAGAGTTAACTTTCCAGTTATATAAGAAACTCCTAGAACTCAATAGCAAAAGGACAAAAAACTTGAATAGACATTTCTCCAAAGAAGACAACAAGTGCCCAAGAGGTATATGGAAAGATAACCAACATCAATAATCATCATCGGTACATGCATGCTAAGTTACTTCAGTCATGTCCGACTCTTTAGGACCCCATGGACCATAGCCCACCAGGCTCCTCTGTCCATGGGATTCTCCAGGCAAGAATATTGGAGAGGATTGCCAAGCCTTGCTCCATGGGATTTTCCCAACCCAAAGTTTTAACCTGTTGTCTCTTATGTCTCCTGCATTGGCAGATGGGTTCTTTACCACTAACACCACCTGGGAAGCCATCAATAATCATCAGGGGAAAATGCAAAGCAAAATCACACCCATTAGGATGGCTATTATCAAAAACATTAAAAAAAAAAGATAAAACAAAAATATGGTAAATGTCAGTGACAATATGAAGAAATTGGAAACTCTGGATACTTTTGGTGGAAATGTAAATTGTATTATCTTTTTTCTGGGTTGAGTTCTTTCATTATTTTAGTTGTAATGTATGAATATGGAATCTCTCTCTTCATCTCCTCTCTCTTCCTATATTGTCCCTAATATCCAAAGATAAACCTGTTAGTGCAGTGCAAATTAGTAAACAATATTGATTTGGCTTTATTTATTCAAACTATTGGCCATCACCTAAACTACTATTACATGTGGCAATAACTGGCATCCATCATTACCAAGAGGAAATCCAAATAGGAGGAAATAAATCCATTTAATTTTGAATCAAATGAACTTGTCTTCTACTTTCAATTGAAATTCTGTTTGAAAGAGAGAGATAGAATAGGAAGGAAGGAGGAAGAGAATAAGACAGGGAGGGAGGGAGAGGGAGACAAAGAGAGAGAGAAAGCTATAATATATATTTTCCCACACTAGATGTATTAGTTTTAAAAGTATTATTACTTTTATTAACTCCACACTGATTATTAATGCAGACATGTCTTCTGTTGTTTGTTTTTCCTTCTTAAAAGTCAGGAAAGCTTATTGTGAAACAAAATAACTTTAAAAGCCACAGTAAAAATTCAATAATTTTGGTTATATAGACCTGCTGTAAATGTAGAAATATTTAATGTTGTAAATAGTATTGACTTCATACGGTTCCAGATACTTACAGCAAACAACAATGATTTGGGTTTTGTTTAGTACATTTTTAAGTTAAATATATATATATATATAATATATATAATATATATATAAAATATCCAGATCCCTTAGGCACCATTCCTACTCAAATAGATTTTAAAATTGAAACTCATTTAGTGCCCCAGCAGCAGTGTTACTGCATCAAAAACAGCACAACTAAGAGTTGTTCCTAAAAACAAACTTGGGGTCAATATTTATTCTCCTTGTATAAGCACTCTGTAAGTTGAATGACTCAACCTCTGTTTTCACTAATTTATATCTAACCAGATATGAAATATGCCATTGCTCATATACAGTTGACAGGTTCTTTGATTCTTCTTGTTATTGTGTTTTGGGGTACAAGTTTTATTTCCTCATTAAAAATAATGGACTTTTAACTTCATTTAAATTAATTAGCAGTATAACAAAATAAAGGACTTCCCTTGTAGTTTAGCCGGTAAACAATCCGCCTGCAATGCAGGAGACCAGGGTCAGTCTCTGGGTTGGGAAGATTCCCTGGAGAAGGAAATGGCAACCCACTCCAGTATTCTTGCCTGGAGAACCCCAGGGACGAGGGAGTTTGGCAGGCTACAGTCCATTTGGGTCACAAGAGTCAGATACAACATAGTGACTAAACCACCACCATAACAAAATAAAGCAACTGTAAAGGCAATAGCATCAATAACCCAACATGTTCAAAATGAGAAAAATCAACATTAAAAGAAAATAAACACAAACTGTATTTGTAGTTAACTCCATCTTTATACTTTAGTTTTAGTTACATTAAGTTACTAAGCTATTAAGAAAGTCATGGTTTTTTATTTGATTTGTGCTTACTTTGAAAATTTTTTGTTTATCCACAAAGCAAACAAAACCCCAAATAAAACATGTTCTATAAGCTACACATGAACTATCAAATAAAGCTTATTTAGCTTTACATCCTGTATATTTAAGTTGTACTATAAGAAATTAAATTATGTAAATAAATATACACGAATATCTTTCTATTAATAGGAAGGGCAATGTTTATTTTTGTAAAAATATTTTTTTAATGACTGGTGTTATCAAGGGTACAGCATATAGTTGTTTTTTTTTTTTCTTCTTACTCTCCTAGCATGACACACCCAAGGATTCAATTATAATCTGTATGACCTGTCTATATTATCTGTTATGTATTGCAAATATTGAGTCATTTTATAATGAAACTATATTGAGAAGCCACAGTTCAACATTTTTGTGCAATGTCCGTACTTTCAGTGTGATTTATAACATTGTTGCTGTTGTACTTGGTCACTCAGTCATGTCCGAATCTTCCCAATCCCATGGACTGTAACCCTCCAGGCTCCTCTGTCCATGGGGATTCCCCAGGCAAGAACTCTGGGATGGGTTGCCAGGCCATCCTCCAGGGGATCTTCTTGACCCAGGAATTGAACTGGGGTCTCCTGCATTGCAGGCAGATTCTTAACCAGCTGAGCTACCCAGGCAGTATTATTAATCCATATATTTATATTTATATACACACACACACTGTGTGGGGTAGATTTAATTAATTGTTATATTAAATTAATCTAAAATTCTAACTTTCTTTGGGAGAACTTTTTATGTAAGGAAGTTTTTACATTGATAAATGTAGTATATGAAAATTAGTGATAATAATAGTCACCATTTAATCTGGACCAAAAGCTGTGCTAATTTCCATATGTTACTTCATTTGATTCTAAAGGGAAGACTAAAATCTTTTAAGTGCACATGTTTAAATAAATGAAGCAGTAATTTCTGCCATGGTTAGTAAATTTAACTGCAAAACTAAAGCTTTTCTCTATCACATTCTATTAGCATCCTTGGAAAAGTCAGTATTGAGAGAGTCAGGAACCCATAATAAGACTTGTCTGGCACGGTGAAAAAATTCTGCTCTTATGGTGTGAGCTGTGCTTCAGGATATTTCTGAATACATATGCTCAGAACTCTGTCTAGTAGTTCAAAGTATAACTGTGTATGATAGCCGCTCAGACATGTCCAACTCTTTGTGATGCCAGGCAATGTTGCCTCCCAGGCTCTTCTTTCCTTGGAATTCTCCAGGAAAGAATACTGGAGTGGTTTGCCATTCTCTTTTCTGACTTTCCCAACCTGGGATTGAACCTGGGTCTCCTGCATTACAGCGGGGAAAGCCTTATAACTGTGTGTGTGTGTATTTATAGATTTGTTAGTGCATGTCCTACGAACTATAGATTGATTAGAGAGTATCAAAATCATGCAAAAGTTGGCATTAAATATAAACATTCTAAGTGGTGGGAATTTACATCAGTATGAAGGGCAATAAGAAATTCAGAGAATATTCAAACCATAAGCACTGAAGTCTTTCAGTAAGTAACATCAGTTCAGTTCAGTTCAGTCACTCAGTTGTGTCCAACTCTTTGCAAACCCATAGACTGCAGCATGACAGGCCTATTTGTCCATCACCAACTCCTAGAGTTTACTCAAATCATGTCTGTTGAGTTGGTGATGCCATCCAACCATCTCATCACCTGTTGTCCCCTTCTCCTCCCACCTTCAATCTTTCCCCAAATCAGGGTCTTTTGAAATAGGTCAGTTCTTTGCACCAGGTGGCCAAAGTATTAAAGTTTCAGCTTCAGCATCAGGTCTTCTGATGAATATTCAGGACAGATTTCCTTTAGGATGGACTAGTTGGATCGCCTTCCAGTCCAAGGGACTCTAAAGAGTCTTCTCCAACAGCATACTTCAAAAGCATTAGTTCTTCAGAGCTCAGCTTTCTTTATAGTCCAACTCTCACATCTGTACATGACTACTGGAAAAACCATTGCTTTGGCTAGACGGACCTTGGTTGACAAAGTATGCCTCTGCTGTTTAATATGATGTCTAGGTTGGTCATAACTTTTCTTCCAATGATAAGCACCTTTTAATTTCATGGCTGCAGTCACCATCTGCAGTGATTTTGGAGCCCCCCCCCCCCAAAAAAAAATAAAGTCAGCCACTGTATCCCCATTTATTTGCCATGAAGTGATGGGACCAGATGCCATGATCTTAGTTTTCTGAAAGTGGAGTTTTAAGCCAACTTTTTCACTCTCCTCTTTCACTTTCATCAAGAGGCTCTTTAGTTCTTCTTCACTTTCTGCCATAAGAGTGGTGTCATCTGCATATCTGAGGTTATTGATATTTCTCCTGGCAATCTTGATTCCAGCTTATGCTTCATCCAGCCCAGTGTTTCTCATGATGTACTCTGCATAGAAGTTAAGTAAGCAGGTTGACAATATACAGCCTTGATGTACTCCTTTCCCGATTTGGAACCAGTCTGTTGTTCCACGTCCAGTTCTAACTGTTGCTTCTTGACTTGCCTACAGATTTGTCAGGAGGCAGGTCGGGTGGTCTGGTATTCCCATCTCTTGAAGAATTTCCCACAGTTTGCTGTGATCCACACAAAGACTTTGGCATAGTCAATAAAGCAGAAGTAGATATTTTTCTGGAACTCTCTTGCTTTTTTGATGATCCAACAGATATTCACAATTTGATCTTTAGTTCCTCTGCCTTTTCAAATTCCAGATTGAACATCTGGAAGTTCACAGTTCATGGCTTCACTGTTGAAGCCTGGTTTGAAGAATTTTGAGCATTACTTTGCTAGTGTGTGAGATGAGTGAAATTGTATGGTAGTTTGAGCATTCTTTGGCATTTCCTTTCTTTGGGATTGGAATGAAAACTGACCGTTTCCAGTCCTGTGGCCACTGCTGAGTTTTCCAAATTTGCTGGCATAGTGAGTGCAGCACACTCACAGCATCATCTTTTAGGATTCGAAACAGCGCAACTGGAATTCCATCACCTCTATTAGTTTTGTTTGTAGTGATGCTTCCTAAGGCCCACTTGACTTCACATTCCAGGATGTCTGGCTCTAGGTGAGTGATCACATCATCGATATTATCTGGGTCATGAAGATCTTTTTTGTACAGTTCTTCTGTGTATTCTTGCCACCTCTTCTTAACATCTTCTGCTTCTGTTAGGACCATAACATTTCTGTCCTTTATTGATCCCATCTTTGCATAAAATGTTCCCTTGGTACCTCTAATTTTCTTGAAGAGATCTCTAGCCCTGTTCATTCTATTGTTTTCCTCTATTTCTTTGCATTGATTGCTGAACAAGGCTTTCTTATCTCTGCTTGCTATTCTTTAGAACTCTGCATTCAGATGGTATATCTTTCTTTTTCTCCTTTACTTTTGGCTTCTTTTCTTTTCTCAGCTATTTGCAAGGCCTCCTCAGACAACCATTTTCCCTTTTCACGTTTCTTTTTCTTGTGTATGATATCATGAATTTCTGTCCATAGTTCTTCAGGCACTCTGTCAATCAGATCTAATCCCATGAATCTATTTGTCACTTCCACTGTAAAATTGTAGTAAAATAATTTAGGTCATACCTGAACGGTTTAGTGGTTTTCCCTAATTTTTTCAATTTAAGTCTAAATCTGGCAATAAGGAGTTCATGATCTGAGTCACAGTCAGCTCCTGGTCTTGTTTTTGCTGACTGTATAGAGCTTCTCCATCTTTGGCTCCAAAAAAATATAATTAATCTGATTTCAGTATTGACCATCTGGTGACATCCATGTGCAGAGTCTTCTCTTGTGTTGTTGGAAGAGCATGCTTGCTATGGCCAGTGCCTTCTCTTGGCAAAACTCTGTTAATGTTTGACCTGCTTCATTCTGTACTCCAAAGCCAAATTTCCCTGTTACTCCAGGTATTTCTTGACTTCCTACTTTTTCATTCCAGTCCCCTATAATGAAAAGGACATCTTTTTTGGGTGTTAGTTCTAGAAGGTCTTGTAGGTCTTCATAGAACCGTTCTACTTCAGCTTCTTCAGCATTCCTGATCGGGGTATAGACTGGGATTACTGTGATATTTAATGTTTTTTTTTTTTTTTTTTTTAATTTGGAAATGAACAGAGATAATCTTGTCATTTTTGTGATTGTATCCAAGTACTGCATTTCAGACTCTTTTGTTTACTGTGTTTATTACTCCATTTCTTCTAAGGGTTTGTTGCCCACAGTCGTAAACATTATGGTCCTCTGAGTTAAATTCACCCATTCTAGTCCATTTTAGTTTGCTGATTCCTAAAATAAATTGATGTTCACTCTTTCCATCTCCTGTTTTACCACTTCCAATTTGCCTTGATTTATGGACCTAACATTCCAGGTTCCTATGCAATATTTCTCTTTACAACATTGGACTTTACTTCCATCACCAGTCACGTCCAGAACTGGGTGTTGTTTTTGCTTTGGCTCCATCTCTTCATTCATTCTGGAGTTATTTCTCCACTGATCTCCAGTAGCATATTGGGAACCTACAAACCTGGGGAGTTCATCTTTCAGTGTCCTATTTTTTTTTTTTTTTTTTGCCTTTTCATAGGGTTCTCAAGGCAAGAATACTGAAGTGGTTTGCCATTCCCTTCTCCAGTGGACCTCATTTTATCAGAACTCTCTACCATAATTGTCTCTCTTTTGTGGCCCTACATGGCACGGCTCATAGTTTCATTGAGTTACACAAGGCTGTGGTCCGTGTGAACAGACTGGTTAGTTTTTTATGATTATGGTTTTCAGTCTGTCTGCCTATGATGGAGAAGGATCAAAGGCTTATGGAAACTTCATAATGGGAGAGACTGACTGAGGGGGAAACTGGGTTTTGTTCTGATGGGTGGGGTCATGCTCAGTAAATCTTTAATCCAATTTTCTGTTGATGGGTTGTTCTGTGTTCCCTCCCTGCTATTTGACCTGAGGGCAAACTATGGTGGGGAGGTAATGAAGATAATGGTGACCTCCTTCAAAAGGTCCCATGCATGCACTACTACACTCAGTTCCCCCAACCCTAGAGCAGGCTACTGCCAACCCACACCTCTGCCAGAGGCTCCTGGACACTCCTGGGCAAGTCTGGGTCAGTCTCTTTGTGGGGTCACTTCTCCTTTCTCCTGGGTCCTGGTGCATACAAGGTTCTGTTTATGCCCTCCAAGAGTCTGTTTCCCCAGTCCTGTGTAAGTTCTGGTGGCTCTATGGTAGGGTTAATGGAGACCTCCTCCAAGAGGGCTTATGCCATACCAGGTCTACTGTACCCAGAGCTCATGCCCCTGCAGCAGTCCACTACTGACCCAAAACTCCTCAGGAGACACTCAAACACAGCTCTGTCTCAGTCTCTCTGGGGTCTCTGGGATCTGGTATGCACAAGGTATGTAACAGAGCACCATCCAAAAGCATCCAACTTCCAGAGAAGACAGCTGGAAATGATGAGTTCTATTCTAGAGAGAACAAACTAAGTCATATACTACTCTAAGACTTTGAACCTAGTGGTAAAAATCTGTTTATCAAAAATAAACTTGTGCTAAGTGAAATAATTCAGGCAGAGAAAGACATATATTGCATTGTGTCACTTATATGTGGAATCTCAAAAAGGAAATTAAAAGGGCAAACTCAAAAGAACAAGTAGAAAAATGGTTTCCAGGAGTCAAGTGAGTGGGGGAATAGAGAAAGGTTGGTTAAAGGGTATAAGCCTTTCAGCTACAGGATGAATAAAGTCTGAGGATCTAATGTATACATGGTTACCACTGTGTATTCAAAACTTGCTAAGAGAGTATAATATAAATGTTCTCACCACACCCCCAAGTAAATGAACAGACAAACAAAAACACACCAAAAACCAAAGGTAAACATGTGAGGTGATGGAAAAGTTAAGTCCATGTAGGAGGGAGCCTTTCAAATGTATGGACATATCAAATCATCACCTTGTACACTTTAAATATCTTATGGTTTTATTTGCCAATTATACATAAATAAAGCTGGGGAAAATGAAGCTGGACTGGATTATTCTAAAATGATATAAACTGAAAGCAGTTATCTATTGCTTCATAAACAAAAGGTTACTCAAAATTTAGTTACTCAAAATTTACTCAAAATGTTACTCAAAATTACACAACAATTACTAGCTCACAGTTTCCTTGGGTCAGGAATCCAGGCATATATTACCTGGGTCTTGTGGTTTAGGGTTTCTCATATGCTACAACTAAGTGATCAGCTAAAATGTAATTCTCTCAACTGGGAATTGAGCTGTTTTTAAGCTTAATTTCTGCTCAGCTTTAGGTATCTATCTGTATGCTGACAATCTGAAAGTCTTTGTGGTAGTCAAGACAGGATAGTTTGTCTAATAGTTTAATCAGAAAATGTTCATAGAAAATGCATTTCTGGAGTTGTTTTACCTTCATTATAGTTTGTGCTTTTTGTTTGAATGTCAGTTTGGTTTTACAAGAAACATTATTATTTTTTTTTTTCCGCTTGAGTGTCCTATATTAATTATTGTTTACTGATCAAAAGCATATTTGTTGAAAAGTTTGATTCTTTAATGTATTTTTCTAAATCATTTTAGAAAACAATCTTAAAGTTTAGGTGAAAGAGTGCTAAAATGATAGCTTTTAAAAAGAGAGAAAAGAAAAATAATGAAGTCCAATACTATGACTATACATATATTTAGTTTTATTTTATCTTTATTGTGATAACATGAGATCTACTGTCAATAGATTTTTAAGTGCACAAAAACTGTATGTCTTGAGGTTGTAATAATTGAAACCCACAGGCAGCATAAAATAAATAAAAACACATAAATATCTAGCATTCATGTCTATAAATAAAATAAATTGCAAATAAGATTTCAAAAATAATGGGAAAATGTCTTATTATTTATTATTGGATAAGGAATATTTGGGAAGTGTTGAGAGTAAAAACCTTTTTTATGATAGTACATTGTATTCATTTTTAGGTTAATATGAATTTTACTATTAAGAGATGCTTACCAATGCTTAAATAAAATGGAAAATATAGTTTAATTAGGTCCCATCACCGCAGCACTGTTTATAATAGCCAGGACATGGAAGCAACCTAGATGTCCATCAGCAGATGAATGGATAAGAAAGCTATGGTACATATACACAATGAAGTATTACTCAGCTATTAAAAAGAATACATTTGAATCAGTTCTAATGAGGTGGATGAAACTGAAGCCTATTATACAGAATGAAGTAAGCCAGAAAGAAAAACACCAATACAGTATACTAATGCATATATATGGAATTTAGAAAGATGGTAACAATAACCCTGTATACAAGACAGCAAAAGAGACACTGATGTATAGAACAGTCTTTTGGACTCTGTGGGAGAGGGAGAGGGTGAGATGATTTGGGAGAATGGCATTGAAATATGTATAATATCATATACGAAACGAGTCGCCAGTCTAGGTTCGATGCATGATACTGGATGCTTGGGGCTGGTGCACTGGGACGACCCAGAGGGATGGTATGGGGAGGGAGGAGGGAGGAGGGTTCAGGATGGGGAACACATATATGCCTGTGGCAGATTCATTTCGATATATGGCAGAACCAATACAATATTGTAAAGTTTAAAAATAAAATTAAATTTAAAAAAAAATGGAAAATATAATATGGAATTCTGAAACATGAAAATAAAATTTTTATGTGCCAAATGTAATTTTTAAGATCTAAGAAAATTAAAAGCATCATTACATTTTAAATTTGGAGATATAGTTAAATATACAGTGGTCCAGTATAATGTTTTTTTATTATTTTTTAATATAAATTTATTTATTTTAATTGGAGGCTAATTACTCTTTAATATTGTATTGGTTTTGCCATTCATCAACAGGAATCCACCACAGATGTACCTTTTACTCAATATCCAAATTGCTCCACTCTCTAATTTCTGAGATGGTGTCTTAATCTCTCCAAGATTTTAAGTTAATAAAACTTAAAACACTAACATTATGTTTCTGGAGTTAGAGTGAAAATCAAATGCAGCTATTGGTTATTATTGATGTTAGTGTGGTTACTGCAATAAATTATGCAAAACAATCAGAATCATATACATGTAGTTTACCACATACACATACATATGTGGATATTTAAAACTGAAGGAAGTTCATCAAAATTAAAATAACTCTGGTGCTTTGTCCAATTTTTGCAAATTTCTAGGATGCATATATGATGTGTCATATTCATTTAAATTACCTATTTATTGCATATAATTTAATTTAGGCATGTTATACATAGTCATTTGATTCATGTGTAGTATGCTTAAGTTATATGTGTCATATTCTAATATGTATCACTTAACATAAGAATATTTTAACATTAATAAAAGAGGCTTTCCTCTTTGTAGACAAGCACGTTTTTCACCCCAGTCCCTGCCAATCACTGATTTCA
This sequence comes from Bos indicus, assembly GCF_029378745.1. NCBI lineage: Eukaryota > Metazoa > Chordata > Mammalia > Artiodactyla > Bovidae > Bos > Bos indicus. Next base: position 33,121,637 of record NC_091767.1, read on the forward strand.
GTTCTGTGCTTCTTGTTTTACCCTTCCTAGAATGTCATGTAAATGGTTTATACACTTGAAATCATTTAGAGTCTAGCTTCTTTCTCTTAAAATAATGCATTTATGATTCATTAATGCTTTATGTGCCATGAGTTTGTTCCTTTCATTTATATGCACACGTTTTTCTTTTCTCCATTTGAAGGTGAGTTGCTTCTAACAAATAAAGATGTAAAAAGAATTTGTATTCAAGAATTTGTATAAACAGAAACTTTTTATTTCAATTGGAAAATGCCTAGATAAGAGATTGCAAAGTCATCTGGTAAATGTTTAACTTCGTAAAAAACTGGCAAGCTTTTTCCAAGTGACTATACCCATTGCATTCCCACCATAAAATATGAGAACGCCAGTTGCTTTGCATTCTCATAAACAATTAGCATTTCAGAGACATTTAGTCACTCTACTAGCTGAGAATGGTGAGTTAAATAGATCACTTTTCAAAGGAGAATCTAGGTAAAACCCACTTGGTCATCATGTATGGTGTGTTATACATGTTGCAAAATTCAAATGATTATTGTTCCAGTATTTATGCATCTATATTCAGGAGGAATATTGTGTTGCAAATTTGTTTTTCTTTTGCTGCCTTCTAATTTGGGATCCAGGTAACACATGGTTTGGGACTTCCCAGGTGGCAGAATGGTGAAGAATCTGCCTGCCAATGTGGGAGACAGACACTGGTTCTATCCCTGGGTAAGGAAGATCCCATAGAGGAGGAAATGGCAACCCACTCCGATATTCTTGCCTGGAATATCCCATGGACAGGGGAGCCTGGCAGGCTGCAGTCCATAGGGTTGCAGAAAGTCAGACACAACTTAGCAACTGAGCACACATACAACACATGCTTTATAATATGGATTATGTGTTGCTGCTGCTAAGTCACTTCAGTCGTGTCCGACTCTGTGTGACCCCAGAGATGGCAGCCCACCAGGCTCCCCCGTCTCTGGGATTCTCCAGGCAAGAACACTGGAGTGGGTTGCCATTTCATTCTCCAATGCATGAAAGTGAAAAGTGAAAGTGAAGTCGTTCAGTCGTGTCCGACTCTTAGCGACCCCATGGACTGCAGCCTAGCAGGCTCCTCCGCCCATGGGATTTTCCAGGCAAGAGTACTGGAGTGGGTTGCCATTGCCTTCTCTGGGATAAAGTGTTACCACTTCTTAAATTATTTGAACAAAATTGTGTAGTATTCATATTACTTTTTAGAGTAGTTTTGTGAGCTATAAGTCACATACCATAAAACTCATCTTTTTAAATGTATGGATTGGTGGATTTTCAGTATAATCACTGAGATATGCAATCATTATCATTATCTAATTATAAAAAACCTTTTCATCACCATTGTAAGCAAACCTGTGTCAAATCTGTATCAATAGGATAAATCTTAATTGTTCATGATATATAAAACTTTTAATACACTGTTTCTATCTGGTAATTTTCTTAGGACTTCTGAATTTATATTTATAAGATATCATTCTATAGTTTACTTTTATTGCCATATCTGGTTTTGATAACAAGTTAATGCTGGCCTCACAAAATGGTCTCCTCTTCCTCTTTTACTTTTTGGATTAGTTTGCAAAAAAAATTGTGTTCATATTTTAAGTATTTTGTAGAATTCAAGAGTGAGCCATCTGGGCCAAGATTTGAGTTGTGAGAAGTTTCCTAATTACTAATTCAAACTTTTTACTCATTATAGATTTATAGGAATGTATCTATTTTATCTGTGTTATCTAACCTGTTGGCCTAAAGTATTCTATTATGTCATTATATCCTTTTAAAATTTAGTATCTTTTATTCAATAGTCAGAGAAGGACATGGCAACCCACCCCAGTATTCTTGCCTAGAGAATCCCGTGGACAGAGGAGCCTGGTGGACTGCTGTCCATGGAGTTGCACAGAGTCAGACATGACTGAAGCGACTTAGCATGCATGCATGCATTGGAGAAGGAAATGGCAACCCACTCCAGTATTCTTGCCTGGAGAATCCCAGGGATGGAGGAGCCTGGTGAGCTGCCTTCTGTGGGGTCGCACAAAGTTGGACACGACTGAAGCGACTTAGCAGCAGCAGCATTCAATAGTAATGTTCCCACAATTCTTGATATATGAATCTGAGTTACTTGTTTTGTTTGTGTTTTGAATTCAGTCTAGTTAATTATCTTTTCATAGAAACAACTTTTTGTTGTGTTGGTTTTATTGTCTGATTTATTTTCTTGTTAATAGTTTTATTCTAGTCTTTACTATTTCCTTTCTTTTAATTCTTCAGAGTTTAGTTTTCCCTTATTTTTCGACTTCCTTACGTGTGAAGTTTAGGCTATTGGTTTGAGATCTTTCTTCTTTTTTAATACTCAAGTTTACAGTTCTAAATTACCTTCAATGTGTGCATGCTTAGTATCTTCAGTTAGGTCTGACTCTTTGCGACCCTATGGATTGAAGCCTAATAGGCTCTTGTGTCCATGGGATTCTCCAGGCAAGAATACTGGAGTATTTCCCTCCTCCAGGGGATCTTCCTGACCTAGGGATTGAACGTATGTCTCTTACTCTCCTGAATTGACAAGTGAATTCTTTATCACTAGCACCACCTAGGAAGCCCAAGTTTCCCTTTATTTACTATTTTAATGGTAAGCTATAATTTTTGGCATGGTGTGTGTTTGTTTCAATCAACTGAAAATATTTTCTAATTTCCCTTTTCTTTGATGGGCTATTGGATATTTAGGAAAATGTGGTTTGATTTCTACAATTTTAAGAGCTTCCCAAATTGCATTGTTATTGTTGCCTACCTTCATTTGATAAACATACTTTATGTTGTTTCAATTATTTTAACATTTATAGAGATTTGTTTTCTGGTCTAACATACAGTCTATCATAGATAATTTTCAATATGCAGCTGAATGAATGTATATTATTCTATTGTTTCATGGAGTGCTGTGTAGCTCTCTAATTGGCTTATACTGTTGCTTAAACCTCTATTTGTTTATGATTTTATACCTACTTGTTATATCTACTGTTCCAAGTGGGATAATGAGGCTTCCAACTATCATGAAATTTTCTGTTTCTCTCTTCAGTTATTTCTGTTTTTTACATCATGGATTGTGTGGCTCTGTTCTTAGGTGCATGTATTCGTAATTGTTTAGTCTTCTTGATGAACTGATCTTTTTATCAACTAAAACATCCTTCTCTGTTTTTAGTAATAATTGTTGCCTTAAGAGTCAATTTTTTTTTCTGATATCAACATAGCCTCTGATATGATACCAACATAGCCTCTTATGGTTAATGTCAGATAGCATATTCTTTTTTTACCCTTTTACTATAAACTATTTGTATCTTTAAATCTAAGGTATGACTCAAAGCTGACACAGAATTCTATCATGTTTTTGTTTTACCCTTTTGCCAATCTCTGCTATTTTTTGAAGTGTTAATCCATCTACCTTTAAGAACTAAAAAGGCATAAGTTCTGCTTTCATTTGCTATCGTTTTCTATATATTATTTATTTTTTGGTCTATCCTCCTATCATTTTCTACTTTCATAATAAAAGAAGTATTTTATAGTTTATTGATTACTTCCTCTATTCCCTCCAATCTAGAGATGAACCCATTTACTGATCTTTCTAAAATTTCTAGTTTATATATTTTTAGGTACAAAATGTTAATTTGATTCTTCTTTATCCTCTATAATTTCCTTATAATTTCTATTTTTTTCTGAGAATTACCATTTTGCATTTGCTATAAAATGTTCATACTTAAGTGAAGAATTTTTATTGTAGCTGCTTTAAAATATTTTTATCAAGTAATTCTCTAGTATATTTCTTATGGCTATGTTGGGACCTAGTGATTTTTTTTTTTTTTTTTTTCCTAACACTTTGAGATTTTCCAAGATCTTAGTGTAATGATTGACTTTCAGTTGAAACAGGGCATTTTCATATCATGTTGTGATACTGCTGAAACTTTTAAAACTTTTTTTAAAAAACCTAAGCTGGCTTCCTGTTATATTACTCCAACAAGGGAAGGGGAGAGAGACAGTCTTGTAAATTTTATCCCAGTACACCATCCCCAAGCTTCCTGTATCCTGCATCGAACCTGGACTGGTGATTCATTTCTTATATGATATTATACATGTTTTAATGCCATTCTCCCAAATCATCCCCCTCTCCCTCTCCCACAGAGTCCAAAAGACTGTTCTATACATCTGTGTCTCTTTTGCTGTCTCGCATACAGGGTTGTCATTACCATCTTTCTAAATTCCATATATATGCATTAGTATACTCTATTGGTTTAGACAGTGTTTGCTAACGTTCTTGTATACTTATGGAGCTCCAGACTTATAGAGGTTTTTGCTTCATCACTGCAGATATCTTCCTCAATATAGTTTTCTAAAAGTTTGGTTGAATTTGCTAGAGAAATTTTCTGGGCCAGGAATATTTTTTCTCTAAATATTTTTATTATGCAATTTCTTTAATCCATACAGGATTACTCATGTTATCTATTCCCTCTTAAGTGTACATATATAAGTTGTTTTTTTACATTTTTTGTCATATTCTCTTATTATATTTGAAAAGTCTTTATGATCTGTAATAAGGTTTCCTCTTTCAGTCTTGACATTTGTGATTTATGTGTCCACTATCACTCTCTTTTTCCTCCCCGGTCAGTCTAACTAGAGGATTTCCATTTTGTTCATATTTAAAAATAATAAAATAATTTTCATTATTTTCTTGCTTTAAATTTTATGGACTATGTTCTTATCTTATTATTAGTATCTTGTTTCTGCTCTTTTGGATGGTATTTTGTATTTTATTTTATAGCTTCTTATAAGGATAATTTATAACTTAAATTTCCATAGAGCACTACTTTAGCCACTTTCCTCAAATTCTGGTATGCATACAGTATTCACTTTCATTCAAGTCCTTATATATCCTAGGTTCCTTTGTCACTTCCTCTTTGACCCCATGCATTACTCAAAAGGATGTTGTTTAATTTTCAAATATGTATGAATAGTCTGATATATTAATTACCAAAAGATATTAAAAGTTTTTAATACCTGTATTAAATATGTTAAAAAATGTAAGCAGATTAATAAGATGTATAGAAAAGAATGAGCTCCAACTTCTAAAGGTAACAACTGAAAAATATATACTGGATGAGATTAATGGGATGCTGATATTTCAGAAAAGGCTAGTAATGTAGACAAGATAGCAATAAAAAGTATCCAAAATGAAACACAAAATAAAACACATCAAATGTAATGTCTAGAGCATCAGCTGAGATGTATGAGAACATTAGGTGGCCTAATGTACATGTAATTGGAATGCTGAATAAAGAGGAGAGATATGGGATTAAAGAAAAAAAAATCTTTGAAAAAATAATGGCTGGGTATTTTTGAAATTAGTAATTCTTTTTTCCTGTAATATCATCACCATAAAATTCTAACATATTGAAAACAGTTTGATAACTGTTTTAATGTTTTTGGGAAGTAATTTAAGCATCTGCTTTAGTCTGGGATTATGCTGATGAATTGATTTTTCATTTCATTGTGGGTAATATTTCCCTGCTTCTTTGGACACCTGATAATTTTTTATTAGCTCCACATATTGCAAATTTTACCTTGGTGAGTGATGAATATTTTTGTATTCTTATATTTGAGATTTGTTCTGAGACATGGATAAGTAACATGGAAACAGTTTGATCTTTCAGGTCTTGTTTCTAAAATTTGTTAGTCTGTACCAGACAGAAAAATGTTTGAGGTTAAGTGTTCCCCATTTTTTGGGCAAAACTCTTGTGGATACTCTATCCAATGTTTCATAGTTGTGAGTTTTCCAATTTATCTGGCAGGAATAGGCACAATCCCAAGCTCTACGTAAAAGCCTATCTGGCTTTTCTCTTTCTCTTTTATCGCTTCAGGTGGTTCTTTTCTTACTCCCAGGTAACTTCCTTCCATGCCTGCACTCATGCATATTAGGCTGAATACTTTGAGTCTGGGCAGATCTCTGAGGTCCTTTCTTGATGCAGCTCTATTACACTCTTGCCTACAAACTTTAGCCACTTATTTTCCCAGACTCATAGCTCCCACTTCTCAAATCAGATAGCAGGCTGAACTCTAGACTTCCTCTTTCTCTATGCTATAAGACGAAAGCTTTCTCAAGGAACTATAGGAACTTATCCCTTTTGTTTTCTGTCTTGCAGAGATTATTGTCCTCCTTTGTCATTGTGTCTTTCTCTCCGTTTCCTTTCAAGCCTTCGCAAGAGAGGGTTTCTCCAACCTCTCTGTCACTCTGCTCCCAACCCTGCTTGTATGTTCAAAGAAGAAAAAAGGAAAATGAGACTTCAGGCAGGTGTGAAGTCTATCTGTGGCTAAAAGGGTTCCATGATATCCTGTTACCATGTACTTGGCCTTCAGCAACTGGTTAAGATCAGTAATCAAATTCTCCTATCTGGCTTGTATTAGGGCTGGCCTCTTTCAGATAAACAAGTTCTTATACCACATTTCTTCATACAGGTGACTGTTTTTCCTTGTATTTCAACTTAGTTGATATACCTGTGCATATATAGTTCTGAAAGGCTCAAGAAAAATTGTAATTTTGTTTTTCTGCAATAATTTTGAGGGAGACATCTTCAAGTTTTCTCCCTCTCAGGTGAAAGCTTATGCTTAACATTTAAACATTTTTCCTGTAGGGATGGGAGTTATGAATGGTGACAAGAAATGGACAAGATCAATGCCTTATAAGCTTACATTTTGTCTCTAATATTTGTATGAGTTTGTAAGGTGCCATAACCAAATACTGTAGAAATAGTGGCTTAAATAATAGTTTGTTTTTTTTTTTTTTCACCCTCACCATCCTGGAGTATAGGAGTCCAAAATCAAGGTGTAAGCAAATCTGGTTTATTCTGAGGATTCTCTCCCTGCTTGTAGATGTCCATTTTCTCACTGTGCTCTCACGTGGTCTTCCTGCATTTGTCTTTTCTGTCCTCATCTCCTCTGCTTATGACACCATTCATACTCAATTAGGACTCTGCCCCTCTAGGACCTCATTTTATCTTAGTTACCTCCTTAAGGCCCCATCTCCAAAGAAAGTCACATTTTGAGGTACTGGAGGTTCAAATTTCAACACATGAAAGGGGGAGAACACTTCAGGCCATAAGCGCATTTAAAGCAGCAATCTTGCAAATTAGAGTTAATTTTTAATATTGTATATTTAGTAATTTAAAAAGCACTTGTTAAAATATTTTAACTTGAAAGACAGTTGTTTTTAGATGTTTAAGAGTCACTTTTCATATACAAGTGAAAACCAGAAGAATATCAAGGAAATAAATTATAATTGTGAAACAAATATTAGCTTTTTAAGTATATTATCCACTTAGCTACTGTTTCAGCACATAACACAGTCAGTTTTGAGACAAACTAAACAATATTTCAGCTCCATATTGGAAGATGAGATTCCTTTAAATTAGAATGCTTTTTAATAATTTTAAAGATGACAAAATTTACCCATTAAGTATTTGTAACTATGGAGAGCATATACTTTACACACACAAAAAATAATTATGTAGATCAGCAGAATCATATAAATTATAATTATAAAAACCCAAGACCTTGGAGATAATTTAGATCTCCTAGTAATGTTTTCTTTCTTATATTACTGTTAATGGTATTTACTTCAATGTAAAATGCAACACAGCTGTTCCTTGCAAAGTAGCTCAAAATGTTTGTTTCTTTGTAGCGTATTATTACTTGTTATTTCACTCAAATTTATTCTACTGCTTTTCTTATTTGAATTTTACCTGTATTAGTTGTTAGTTTACATAGGTATGTGTGTACACACATATGCAACACATATCTGTTGTGAGTGTATGTGTGTATATATACACATTCTCCTTTAGTTATCTCAGTCTATGAAGCATAAATGTGTTCTCTGAAATGTTCTTCCCTCTATAGTCAGAGATTTGAAGCATGAGAAGACATTCCCATATATCATCCCAGTCCTTAATGCCATAGTGAAATTCACCACAGTTCAGAGCTTCTTCATGCTTATATTAAGTCAGTCTTCTAAAACCACACTCTGAATTTATACCTTTCCTATGTGCTTTCTCCCTCATAGATTTTTCAATACTTTTCCAAGTCTCAGACAATGATAGCTACTTAATTTATACCCAAAACAAAATTTTCAGGAAATCTCTCCAACCCTTTAACTTTTGAAACTCTATTTCTCTCCCACTTGTAGTACCACTCTTAATAAGCAGGTTGGGGAAAAGAAGTTAAATTGTAGTGAAACATTATATCCAGCCAGGAGAGCCTTCCCACTATTTGAAAGTAAAACTAGACAATATCTTTCTGTCCACTGCACAGATTTGCCTCTGTTCCATCAATCACTGAATTTGAATAATTCACACACTTGTACACTTTTCCAGCAGGTAATAATTATTTTTTTTTACTTTTATGGCAATATTGGTTCAAGATCAGGCACACAAGTAAATCCAGTATCAATAGAAACCACTTATACTGACTGGTAAAAGGCTTATGTTTGCATTCTTTCTCAAACAACTGATTATAATATATCTAAATACATAATACTGAAACCATATGTAAAGAAATAAAAATGTGACAAATTTTCAAACTTGTTTGCTTTAAATGTGAACATCTGAAGTCTTGTTTTCCCCAAAACAAAGGATTTAATCTTATTGATTCAGACTTGAAGTGGTCTTCTAGGTCAGTCAGATATACATTCTTGTATTCATATGGAAGTCAGCAAGATATATTTAAAAGAGTGACCTGGATAAATGTTAGAATATATTTTAATATTTAAGAGATTCAAATTATTTATAACTCTAGCTTTCACAGCCAAACATAGGGGAGTGATAAATATAGAGGAGTTAAGGCAATAACATACAAAAATAATAACAAAGCATCTGTACTTTGAAATGAAGGCAAAGCAACAAACAAGTAACTGTCTTTTCTATGGCAACTACTATTAATTAGCTGATAGCCACTAAAAGGCCTTTACCCTGTAAGTTTTCTTGCCCTCAAAAACCATTAGGTAAATAGTGACCCATATATAATTGTTTCCTTGTTTTTCTTTACATGATTGTAATATGTGTCCCTGCCCTTAAGAAACATTCACACTAGTTGTGGAAGCAACACACACACACAAATGAAATAATCAAATAACAACAGAAAGCAGTTTATGGATAGGAGACTGTGTGAAGGTTTGGATGAAAATCATTACTGAATTCAGTATACTGAAGAAGAGAATGACAATTATGAGTGTTAGGACTAACATAAATGTCTCTGTATTTCCTCAAAGTACAGAGCTCACTCAGGCTTTCAGAGTTAATGTTAGAATTGGTGCGAATGGGAATGGAAACCAAGTTTATAGGAGAAAGGTATGGCAGGTAAATCTGGAGTTGGGCAGAGGCAGCTTATTGACAATAAAACCAGGCCAGGAACTGAGCTGTCTCCTAAGCAGCTTTGAGACCCTAGATATGAATTTCATCTCTCAAGGTCTTACACTCATAGGGTGTGGAGGACTTACACTCTCAAGGTCTTACACTCTTTAGGTGGAGGACTCAGTGCAGGTCTCAAGTCTCCTGACCCTGCTAACCACAGTGAAGAAGGACTACTGTCCTGCCATGTGTGTCAAAATATGCATCTGTCTAGGCATCAAAATATAATTATGTTTCAGTTCAGTTCAGTCACTCAGTCATGTCCGACTCTTTGCGACCCCATGAATCACAGCACGCCAGGCCTCCCTGTCCATCACCAACTCCTGGAGTTTACCCAAACTCATGTCCATCGAGTCAGTGATGCCATCCAGCCATCTCATTCTCTGTCGTTCCCTTTTCCTCCTGCCCCCAATCCCTCTCAGCATGAGAGTCTTTTCCAATGAGTCAATTTTTTGAGAATCACTGGCTTCCAGCTATGACGTTTTACTGAACATTCTTTAAAAACAACAACAACAAAAAAACTCACTGATCAAGGCTGGAGTGTATTTTTTATACCAGCAGAAAATTCAGCAGACAAATTAACTGTAGATCCGCATTAATAGTTTATACTCATGAATAAGGTCCAAGTCATACTCTCACACTTATCAGCCATCAGCATCCATGGTCATAAGGGTGCTGTACCCAAGAAAGATAAACCAATTTAGCTGAAACTTTTGAAAGGAATAAAAGCACATCTCTCTCTCGCTCTTGACCTCTTTTCCTCACTCTTTCCTCACACTTTTAAAGCCTCTATTCATTAGCAATGTAGGTATTTTTAAGTGTTTTTGTATCCTTTTCTTATAAGTATATAAGATATACTTATCTCTGGTGTGTGATTCTCAGGTCTAATGACCATCCTTACTCTCTGTTGTCAACAGTCCTTTGTAAGTATGCCTGTGTTTCTCTTGATATTCAAAAACATTTTCTCACCAGGTTAAACACCTTTTAAGCCCTAAGTACCTGGAGAAGAAAATGGCAACCCACTCCAGTATTCTTGCCTGGAAAATCTCATGGATGGAAGAGCCTGGCAGGCTATACAGTCCATGGGGTGGCAAAGGGTCGGACAGAACTGAGCGGCTTCACTTTCACTTTTCAAGCCCTAAGTTAATGTGTTAACACAGACTTGCACTGTGTTAAAACTTCTATTTAATTAATTATTATTCAAAAAAAAGTCACAAGAGTCTTCAATGCTAGGTAAGACAATAATACAAATGCTCATACATGGTCTAATATTTAAACATTTTTTTCTTCACTAAATCTTAAATTTTAAGAAAATTTATTTTCAATATACTGTAGTAGAAACAATAGACTACGTACCTAAAAAATTCTAAGTTCATACTCTAATTTTTAATTTTCTAACTATAACCTTAGGGAAATTAATGAATGACTTACAGTGGCCTCATCTGTAAAATAGTGATTTAATTTTGTTTCACAAGATGGTGTGAGAACTAATTGCCTAGTGAGATTCTGGGAACATGGCAGGAAAAAACAAACTGAAATTTCCCCCGCTTCTTCTCCTGCAAGCATATTAACTCTGAGTTTAAATTGACCTGTGGGTGCTTCAAATATGTCTGCTCAAGGTGCAATCTGATAATCGTGTAATCCTGCAGGCCCAAGGTGATACTGTGCAGATTTCTGTGGCAGCATAGAAAGACCCCCTTGTGACACACTGACTATGCTTTTTTTCATGTGTTAAGGCCTGACTTACACTATCTGTTAAGTAAACACGTGACCTTTTCATACACAGATTTCATTCTATTTCCAGAATATGTCTTGAAGTTTCTAATGCCATCCTGCTTCTACTGGAATAAATACTATTTCTGATTGTCTGCAGCAGATTTCTTATTAGGCTGCTATTGCAAGCATCCCTAACACAGCTATAAACCTAGACCTAAAACACATGAAAGTTGGCCTTGGTTTTTCAAAGTGAACTGAAAATTGCCTACCTATTATTTCTTCTACTAAACGTTTGTGTAGTATTTCTTACCTGCCTGGGACTATTCTAAGCACTTGGGATATAATGTTGAAAAAGGCAGACAAGGTAGCTCCTGTCAAAGTGGGGATCCTGAGGATAAACAAACAGCTTAATAAAGTAAATTAGGGCTTTGCACAGATGAACACTGCTCAACGGTTAAAGGTGATTAGGAAAGGGATTCCTGAGATGGGATACTTAAATTGAAAAACTACATGGTAGAAAACAGCTGACTCAGCAAAGACCTAAAAGGTTGTTATGTAGAACAAGAATGAAGTTCCAAAACAGCTTCTAGCTTGTCATTAGCTTGACAGACAGACCTATTGCCCTTTAGCAACTTAGAGATTTTTATATAAAAAAAATTTCATTACTATTTTATGTCTGTATGATATTTATGTTTTACTTATAAAAGAACTGAGCAAGGCTGTTCGTTTTCATTTTAAGGAACATATATTTCTGGTTCAATGTTAAATATTTTACCTAATTTTACATTTATTTTTGATATATTCAGTATTGTAATTTTTAAGAAAATCACTAGTAAAATCATAACAACTTATTTACTGTGGTTTTCTCATCTTATACTTTTCTAATATCCCCATATATATGAATATAAAATCTATGTAAGTTGGAATAAATTATTTCCCTAATAAAAAATACATTCTTTGCTTATTTAATTTGTATTGTCCTATATTGAATGTCCTCTTAAAACTGTTGTTTGAACTTTTCAAATAATATATCTATATGCTACTGCAAAAAGTTAAGTAATTAAAGTCAAGTGGCTTATAATTTGTTGATATAACTGATTTTTCTCCGAAGGCTTAGGCATCTGAAGTCAAGTACACTTTCATAGAACTGTAAAGTATGTTCTTGTCTCTATGGTAGGTCTTCATTAGTAAATGCTGGAATGTTTAGTAACTGAATAGTATGTGAGAAACACAAGGCAGGAGGATATAAGTTAGATTTGTATAGGGTCTAGTGGGGAGCAAATTTTTCAGTTTAAACTACTTTTGTTGTTTTTTATTTTGATTTACTATATCTGAAGTAACAGACATGGAAAAAAATATGACTTTTTCATAATACAAAGCTCTGTTGTTCCAAAGAAAGATGTCACTATCAAAAAGACAAAAATTAGAAACTTAGCATTACAAACAATTTGGCTACAATCTAATTCTACTATGAAGTGATATCTGTAGGTCTAGAAGATCATTTCTCAATTTGTGAACTCTTGAACCCTTTGAGGTTCCTGAGACGCTTTGCAGGGGACAGTGAGTTCCGATTTTTATAATAATCATATCATTTTTTAAGGGCTTCCCAGGTGGTGCTAGTGGTAAAGAATATGCCTGCCAGTGCAGCAGAAGCAAGACGCCCAGGTTCGATCCCTGAGTTTCAAAGATTCTCTGGAGAAGGAAATGGCAACCAACTCCAGTATTCATGCCTAGAAAACTCCCAAGAACAGAAGAGTCTGGCATGTTATAGTCCATGGGGTGGCAAGGGCTCAGACATGACTGAGCCCTTGTCAGCATCAGCATTACAAATTACCACAAACTGTGCATCTTAAAAAGAAAGCAAATTAACAGTGCTATAGATCACAAGTCTTAACACAGGCCTCACCAGATTAAAGTGAAAAAGATCGGCATGGCTATTTTTCTTTCTGGGTGGTCTATGAGAAAACCTGTTCACTTCTTAACTCAGGTGGTTGGAAGATTAATTCTAGGCAGTTGTAGGACTGAGGTTTCATTTTCTTGCTGGTTGTCAATAAGGACCATTTTCAGTTTCCAAAAATTATGCACATTTCTTGGCCCATGGCTCTCTATATCTTCAATTCAGTGACAGTGAGTTAAATGTCTCTCACAATGGAAATTTCTGTCCCCACCCCCTTTCTCTCTTTCATTGTACCTGGGTAAAGTTCCCACTTTTAAGGGATCAGGTGACTATATTGGGTCAACTAAACAACCCAGAATAATCTCCCAAACTCAAGGTCAGTAACTTAATGACATCTGCAAAGTCCCTGTTATATAAGCCACGTGTACACAGGTTCTGGGTATTAGAATATTTTGATATTGACATGTCCTATGATTGAGTTGAGTTGAGTTCAGTCACTCAGTCATGTCTGATTCTTTGTGACCCCATGAACAGCAGCACGCCAGGCCTCCCTGTCCATCACTAACTCCTGGAGTCCACCTAAACCCATATCCATTGTGTCAGTGATGCCATCCAACCATCTCATCCTCTGTCCCCTTCTCCTCCTGCCCTCAATCTTTCCCAGCATCAGGGTATTTTCCAATGAGTCAGCTCTTCACATCAGGTGGCAAAAGTATTGGAGTTTCAGCTTCAACATCAGTTTTTCCAATGAACAGCCAGGACTGGTCTCTTTTAGGATGGCCCGGTTGGATCTCCTTGTAGTCGAAGGGACTCTCAAGAATCTTCTCCAACACCATAGTTCAAATGCATCAATTCTTCAGTACTGAAATTTCTTTATAGTCCAACTCTCACATCCATACACGACTACTAGAAAAACCAGAACCTTGACTAGATGGAACCATTTGAATGCAGAGTTCCAAAGAATAGAAAGGAGAGATAGGAAAGCCTTCTTCAGTGATCAATGCAAAGAAATAGAGGAAAACAACAGAATGGGAAATACTAGAGAGCTCTTCAAGAAAATTAGAGATACCAAGGGAATATTTCAGCAAAGATGGGTTCAAAAAGGACAGAAATGGTGTGGACCTAACATAAGCAGAAGATATTAAGAAGAGGTGGCAAGAATACACAGAATTATTGTACAGAAAAGATCTTCATAACCCAGATAATCATGAAGGTGTGATCATTCACACTTACCTAGAGCTGGACATCCTGGAATGTGATGTCAGGTGGACCTTAGGAAGCATCACTACAAACAAAGCTAATGGAGGTGATGGAATACCAGTTGAGCTATTTAAAATCCTGAAAGATGATGCTGTGAAAGTGCTGCACTCACTATGCCAGCAAATTTGGAAAACTCAGCAGTGGCCACAGGACTGGAAAAGCTCAGTTTTCATTCCAATCCCAAAGAAAGGCAATGCCAAAGAATGCTCAAACTACTGCACAATTGCACTCATCTCACACGCTAGTAAAGTAATGCGCAAAATTCTCCAAGCAAGGCTTCAGCAATATGCGAACCATGAACTTCCAGATGTTCAAGCTGGTTTTAGGAAAGGCAGAGGAACCACAGATCAAATTGCCAACATCTGCTAGATCATCAAAAAAGCAAGAGAGTTCCAGAAAAACATCTTCTTTATTGACTATGCTAAAGCCTTTGACTGTGTGGATCACAATAAACTGTGGAAAATTCTGAAAGAGATGGGAATACCAGACCACCCGACCTGCCTCTTGAGAAACCTATATGCAGATCAGGAAGCAACAGTTAGAACTGGACATGGAACAACAGACTGGTTCCAAATAGGAAAAGGAGTACATCAAGGCTGTATATTGCCACCCTGCTTATTTAACTTATATGTGGAGTACATCATGAGACATGCTCGGCTGGAGGAAGCACAAGCTGGAATCAAGATTGGCAAGAGAAATATCAATAACCTCAGATATGCAGATGACACCAGCCTTATGGCAGAAAGTGAAGAAGAACTAAAGAGCCTCTTGATGAAGGTTAAAGAGGAGAGTGAAAAAGTTGGCTTAAAGCTCAACATTCAGAAAACGAAGATCATGGCACCCGGTCTTGTCACTTCATGGCAAATATATGGGGAAACAGTGGAAACAGTGGCTGACTTTATTTTTCTGGGCTCCAAAATCACTGCAGATGGTGACTGCATCCATGAAATTAAAAGATGTTTACTCTTTGGAAGAAAAGTTATGACCAACCCAGACAGCATATTAAAAAGCAAAAACATTACTCTGCCAACAAGGATCCATCTAGTCCTATGATTAGGACAAGAGTTATCTTTGAGTGATATTATTCTGCCTACCAGATTGACTTCGCCTTTGTATCTTTGTTGGCATTTGAACTAAGGGTGCAAAGGCAGTAGCATATAAACTGTTTGTGTTTTAATACAATCAAGGCATTGGCCTCAAACTGTATTTGAAGTTAGAGTATTTTCACCTCCATATGTTCAGTTATGTTGGGTGCCAGCGTGAGGCACTCCGCCTGTGGCAAAGGTCATGAGGAAGGAGGCTCGACATATGCAAAGGCGGGATCGAGCCTCAGGAGTCCCCCTGGAAATCCTCAAGCATCTACCCCCATAACCAGAGCCTGCCTACTTTACTACTTTGTACTCTCACCTACACCTCTCATTTTACGGGGGGCTGTCCCCCACCACCTCTTTCAGAGAAGGAGTTAACTTAGAGCTCCAGTTAATAAAAACTCCTGGGCGTGACAAGAGTTGTGTTTTAACCTACAAACTCCTCTGAAGGTTCTCTAGCCTGCCTGACAGGCTTGTCTGGCCACATGTGATTGCTCACAGCCTCCCAACCGTGAGAGGCACGAGATGCTTTAAACCTTCTAAAATCAGGTTCCTTAGAAAAGTTAGAAAACCATTAGTATAAGTATAGTGAGCTGATTAGAAACTGTATTGGTGAAAGGTTTTTCATTTGTTGAGTCAATGTTTGTTGCTAAGTCTTCACATCCCCTGCCCTTATACACATTAATGAATATATGGAAGAAATAAGTATTAACCTTTGATATTAATCACGTTAGACCTTAGGCTAAGTCAATTCTTTCCTTAACTAAAACCCACTACACCCTCACCCTATAGGAATGTAACTTTATTTGGGTGGCATCTGTTTTAAGAATAATCACCCCCTGGAGAAATAAGTGTCCTGGTTGACTGACTGCTGTCACAAGGAGAGGGTCATAAATTGTCAGCAGGCACCCTGGCCAGAAGATGATGTAACACCCCTAAGACCTCTGTATACATTTGTATGAAGCACCTGACTTTGATAAAAGTCAGGACTGCTGACCCCACGTGACTTTTGCATAACATCTCCGTGTATAAAAGTAGACCATGGAAAATAAAGAATTGGGATCAGTTCCTCGAAAGACTGGTCTCCCCATGTCGCTCTCTCTGTCAAACTCTGGCTGAGTCTCCATCTGGAGCGCAGAACCCACCATGCTTACTAATTATGCCTGGGCTTCTAAGATCCGACCGGGGAGGTCTCAGTGTCTCCTCTCCCGTAAGTGGTGCAAGCTTCTTGTCTTGAAGTTTTATTGGTCTCCCGCATAAACCAAGTTACTCTGCCTCTTTTCTCCACTGAATTTTCCTACTGAGCTATCCTCATTCTATTACTCTTTACATCTCTAATTAATATCTAATTGAAGCTATTGTATCCTGATCCTCGCCAACGCTGTCCCCGCTTCGAACTCCCTGGATCAGCCAGGGCTGGACCCTGGCAGGTGGCGCCCGTGACAGGCAATTCGAAGATAGGTTCCCCAGAACAATTTGGGTCAGCAGCCCTGTTGTTCCCCATCAGAGCAATTAGGGTCATCAGCCCTATTGTCCCCCCACCTCGGAACAATCTGGGTCATCAGCCCTGTTTTTCCCCCTCGGAACAGTTTGGATCATCAGCCCTACTGCTCCTCCCTCGGAACGATTAGGGTCATCAGCCCTATTGTTCCCCCAGTGTTCGGGATGGCTAGGACCCCACTCAGGGTGCCACGGACCCCCCCGTAGGATAGACAGGGCGAGTAGGAGTGGGGAGTGTTGAAAGTGTTAAAGAGTTAGAGTTAGAGAGAAAAAACGGTTTCTGAAGTTAAAAGGCCTAAGAAAAGCCTGATCTTCTGAAAGCTAAAAGCTTTATCTTCTATTATACTTAATTTTCTGACATGGGTAACACTGAATCAAACGAAAGACAGCTCTTTACAGGAGTAATTTTTTTTTCTCATTTGTACAAGAACAGTGTTCTTGGTTTCCAGAAGAGAGTACTGTTAATTTAGATACTTGGGTGAAGGTTAAAAAAAAAAAACAACAACTAAAAACTTATCCTATAAATATGATTAAAAATGTTCTGGACCCTCATCATGAGGCTGTGGGATATCCTATGGGAGAGGCTATAGCAGTGGATGGTAGTGGGTCTCCACCTTCTGTGCAGATCATATTTTCTGCCATTGACAAAGAAAAGGAGGGAGACTGTGCTCTACCTCCCGAGGAGTGAGAGGGCTTACAGGACGCTGCGGTCGGGCACCCTGGCGAACCCCCTCTCCCTCTACACAAACCTTTAAAAATTTATCCACCAATTTCTGATTAGAGGCGACTACCCCACCTCTACTTGCACCTCCCAGGGCCTAAGAATTCCCCAGTTACATCCAAAGCCTCCCAGAACATTGCCTAAGGCTGAAAAACATTTAAAAAAATCTTCTTTTTAAACAAAGGAGCTTTTAAAGAATACACAATATACAGAGCCTGCTCCTTGCAGAAAACCCCCTCAGGGGGGGCCTCACCCAAGCAAAAAAAAAAAAAAAAAGAGAGAGAGAGAGAGAAATAAAAAGATAAAAAATAAGTGGAAAAGAAAAAGAAAACAGAAAAAAAGAAAGAAAATAGAGAAAGATCTAAAGATAGAAAAAGAACTAAAGAGTGAAAAGGAGAGAGGAATGGAGAAGGAAGGAATCAGGGAATGCAGCAAGATAGAGAAAGGAAGAAAGGAAGTTAGAAAAAGAGAGAGAGAGAAAGATGGGGAGGAGGGAAGAAAAAGTTAGAGAGAAAGAGAGTAAAAGGAAAGAAACGAAGGAAAGAGAAGGTAGCGAGAAAGGAAGGGGGAGAGAAAAGTGAGAAAGTCAGGAAGAGAGGGAGAGAGAGACAGTAAGAAGGAAGAAGGGAGAATGAAAGAGGGAAACAAGAAGGAAATGATAGAAAGTAAAAGAGAAGAGAAGAGGAAGGAAAAAAGAGTGAGGGAAATAAAACTTGAGAAAGATTAAAGAGAAGAAGGAAGAAAAAATCAGCAGAGGAGAGAACTTTCAGGACACTGTGGCCAGATGCCCTGGCGAGCTCCCTCCTCCTCTGCGCAAACTTTTAAAAAAACTTATCCACCACTGTCTGATTTAAGGCGATCGCAGCCGCCTCCATTTGTGCCTTCCAGGGCCCAAAAGTTCCCCACTTTGCCCCCAAAGCCTCTCAAAGTGTTGCCTAAGCCTGAAAAAGATAAAAAGTTTTTTCAACTAAGGCGCTTTTAAAACAGACTGCATGCACAATATGCAGAGCGTGCTCCTTGGTGAAAAACCCCTCAGGGGGGGTCTCACCCAGGCTAAGAGAAAAGCTGACCGGTAAGGGGATTTAGCAACAATATTAACCCCTGACGAGCCGGTTACTCCAATTCAGGAGGGCTGGCCCCCTACCTGAGGGCATTGTAGGACTTGTACTCGGGTGTAGCTCGCTTTCTTTTTAAAAAAAAAAAAAAAAGAAAGAAAGAAAAGAAAAAGAAAAAAAGAAAAATTTCGGTGGTGCATGGTGTAGTAGATTCTGATTATATTGAGAAATTAAAGTTTTGATCTCACCGCCTACTAAAACTGTGCAAATTAATAAAGGTCAAAGAATAACACAGCTTTTGCTTTTTACCTTATTATGAGACAAGAAAAAACTTGACTTCTCAGGCTAGGAGCCATAGAACATTTGGATTTAGTGATCTAGTCT
This sequence comes from Bos indicus, assembly GCF_029378745.1. NCBI lineage: Eukaryota > Metazoa > Chordata > Mammalia > Artiodactyla > Bovidae > Bos > Bos indicus. The sequence continues at coordinate 33,140,716 of NC_091767.1, forward strand.
TTTGGGTGCAGGAAATTACAGCTCCAAGGCCTTTAAAAGATCTTTTAATTCAAGAAAACAAAATGTCAGGGCTATTAGACACAAGAACAGACATCTTTTAACATTGCTGGGAAAGACTGGCCCAGTTCCTGGCCCAAATGAGTTGGTGAGATTAGAGAAAGTGGTATGCAGGGTGAGAATGCTGTAGAGAAAAAGGTGAGGGAAAGTTTAAAACCTTGAAGAGTAGTGAGTTCCCTGTTGCTGGAAGTATTCAAACAAAGATTAGATTGTCATCTAAAAAGATATAGACCAGATTTAGGTTACAAAATGATAACTGGAGAAGCTTATACAGATGTTGTGCAACACCTCTTTACTTGCTTCTCATATTTAGGTCTGCCAAAAGTTTTGAAAACTGATAATGCCCCTTTGAAGCTGCGGAGAGATTGTTTACTAACTTTAAATGATTTCCAAAAATTATTAGGGGACATTAATTAGATACACCCACATTTAAAACTGACTACTGCAGATTTAAAGCCTTTGTTTGATTGCTTAAAAAGCGATCCTAATTCCAGTTCAAAGAGAAAGTTGACTAATGAGTCAGAGTCGGCTTTTGTTAAAGTAGATGAGACTTTAAATGATCAGTTAATTAGGATTAATATTACCAAAAGATGAGATTAAATTATTCTTGCCCCAAAACATACACCTACAGGGTGCTTGTGACAAAAAGGCCCATTGGTTCCATCTACCAGTGACCCCAAGAAAAATAGTTTTATCTTATCCCAGCTTGGTGGCACAATTAATTAGAAAAGGAGGAAAGAGGAAGTGTGGAACTTTTTAGAAAAGAAGTAGCAAATATAGTAATTCCAGATCAACTGCAAGTCTTTTACAAAATAGTGATGATTGGCAAGTTGCCCTGATAGATTTCAGGGGTCAAATTTTGTTTCATTTGCCCTCAAGCCCCCACAGTAGTTAAAAGTTCAAAAATGTTAGATTGGCAGTTTGAGGATACCTGTGCAACTTTCCAACCCTATGTAGTTCCTACGTGCTCCCTATGGGGAGAGGGACGTGCTGTCTCAAATAAGAGATACTCAGAGAAGGGTTTTCTCAATTTCTTAGTTATCAACAGGTGGTACAATTAACAATACTTTATATATTGTTATAAACATATAAATATATTTGCTTAATTACAGTTTGCCTAATTAGATATGGGTATAAATAAAATATAATAAAGGTATACCTAATTCTATTTACGGATCTATACTTAATTAATCTGTATATAAATTAGTATGTATACTGTATATGCATATTATATACATGCTGTATAATTAAATATATATTGCAGTAATGTGTGTGTGGCTGATATTAATTGGTATAGATTGATGTGCTGTGATGATATATGTTCTATATACTGTATAATTATATATGTATGACATGTATTATTATAGTACATTGGTTTGTGTTGGTTGGTATTAGCTGTGTATGTGTTGTATTGCTGTAAATATATTAATTAATATATTAATTATAAAGATTAATTCAAGTATATTGATTTATATATATTATATGTCAATAAGTTTATACTTGTTGCCATATATAAATACATACATAAATACATTTGCATTTAGGTGTATCTGTATACCAAAATGAGATAAGGAGGTTATACATTTATTATTTAAAATTATACAGAGACCTAAAGTAAACACTAGACCTAAATTAACATATCCTTAAATTTATGTTGTTAAAATGTAAATTTTAAAATTTAAAAAACTAAATTGACAACTGCTTGACAATTCCTTTGCCATAAAACCCCCATAGGTGTAATTGGGGTAGCCAGACAAAAATTGGTTTTATGGCAAAACGGCCCCCTAGAGTGGGTCCATCTTCCCGCTCAAACTAAAAAAGTAGCGGTTTCTTATCCAGGATTGATAGCTACTTTGATATTAAAGGAAAAAAGCGGAGCATTAAATTATTTGGTAAAGAGCCATCAGAAATTGTAATTCCATATAATAAAGAACAACTTGATGCTCTTCTAATGATTGACGAAAATTGGCAGATTGCCATAGGAAACTATTGTGGTCAAATTTTTACATCATTTACCCTCCAGTGTTTTGTCAAATTTTATATCTAGACACCCAGTTATTTTCCCTGTTAGATACAAACAGTTCCCTATTCCAGATATCAAAAATTTTGTATAAAATTTCAAATAAAGCATAACACGGACATCCCTTATTATCCCCAGGGACAAGCTATAGTAGATAGAGCACACTAAATATTAAAAATACAAATTCAAAAAATTAAAGGAAGGGGAATTTAAGTATAGTTCCCCCCATCAGATCTTACAACATGCTCTCTTTGTAATAAATAACCTAAATGCTGATTCGTCCGGAACAACAAATACAAAGCCGTTGGTGAAATGGAAGGACCTCCTCTCTGGACAATGGAAGGGTCCTGACCCATTATTAACTAGTGGTCGAGGATGTGCTTGTATTTTTCCACAGGACACAGATTCTCCAATTTAGATCCCGGACAGGCTGATTCACCATGTTGCAGTCCTCCAGACATCCGGTGCCCCCATTGCTTCGATCACAAAAGAGGAGGGGCACTCCTCTGCCCCTACCGATGCCAGACGGAACAGCCGCGCTTTGGAGCCACGGACCGGACCAGCCTGGCTGCTGGGGCCCAGCGCACAGGGCTTGCAGCCGGTAGCCCTGCCAGCGTCTGTCTGCACTTGCTTGGCCGCCGCTGAGCCCGAGGCCGGTTCAGCGAGGGAGCAGCGGCGGCGCCCGCAGGCAGGGGAGGCAAGATAAACATCGAGATCCCGGCAAGACTGACAGGGCTGCTGCAGTGTGAACTCCAACCAGAAAATAATTCTATTTATTCTGTTTTAGCTTGTCCACCCTTGCCTTATGTTTTTCCTTTTACTAATGACTCCAAGAAATTCAATGTACGTATAAATTATTCGGGTGGACCTAATATAGTAACTTGTGAACAATGTATGCTTTCATCTTGTTTAAACCCTCAATGTAATGTTTGCTCCTTTGTGGTGTTACAACGCCCATCCTATCTTATGGTGCCTATATGATAGCTATAGTCTTGCTGTGTTACAACAACTACAGGATTTAATGTGATTGCGATGGTTTGTGGGCTTACTTATTTTAGAAATATCAGCTTTAATAACCGCAATTACTTCTGTTACTGTGGCAGCAATATCATTGACTCAACAAGTGCATACTGCCCAATATGTTGATACCATGTCTAAAAATGTTTCTCTAACTCTAACAACACAGGAAGCTATAGATAGAAAGTTGGAAATGAGGGTAGATGCCTTGGAAGAGACAGTAATGCATATTGGGACTGAGTTACAGGCTTTAAAGGTGAAAATGGTTTTGACATGCCACGCTGATTACAGGTGGATATGCGTGACATCTTTGAGGGTAAACGAGACAGATTATGAATGGGAAAAGATTAAAAATCATATCTCAGGTGTTTGGAATAGTTCTGATATTGGCCTGGACTTAGGGAAACTTCATAATCAAATACAGACCTTGGAACACTGTCGACTGGATTTTACCGCCACTGGAGCAGCTAACGACTTTTTTCACACCTTCTCTAACTTTATTTCTGGAAAAAATATTCTGTCTAATATCCCTAGTTATGCTGTCGTTGGTGCTCTAATCCTACTTCTCAAAATCATTCTTCCTTGTATTGTCAGGATTCTTCGGCAGAGCATTCGGAAGCTCGCAACTGAGCTGCATCTGGCTGTTTTAAGAAAAAAAAAGGGGGAAATGTTGGGGGTCAGCACAAGGCACTCTGCCCGTGGCAAAGGTCATGAGGACGGAGGCTCGACATACGCAAAGGCGGGATCGAGCCTCAGGAGTCCCCCTGGAAATCCTCAAGCATCTATCCCCATAACCAGAGCCTGCCTACTTTACTACTTTGAACTCTCACCTACATCTCTGACTTTACGTGGGGCTGTCCCCCACCACCTCTTTCGGAGAAGGAGTTAACTTAGAGCTCCAGTTAATAAAAACTCCTGGGTGTGACAAGAGTGTTTTAACCTACAAACTCCTCTGAAGGTTCTCTAGCCTGCCTGACAGGCTTGTCTGGCCACATGTGATTGCTCACAGCCTCCCAACCGTGAGAGGCACGAGATGCTTTAAACCTTCTAAAATCAGGTTCCTTAGAAAAGTTAGAAAACCATTAGTATAAGTATAGTGAGCTGATTAGAAACTGTATTGGTGAAAGGTTTTTCATTTGTTGAGTCAATGTTTGTTGCTAAGTCTTCACATCCCCTGCCCTTATACACATTAATGAATATATGGAAGAAATAAGTATTAACCTTTGATATTAATCACGTTAGACCTTAGGCTAAGTCAATTCTTTCCTTAATTAAAACCCACTACACCCTCACCCTATAGGAATGTAACTTTATTTGGATGGCGTCTGTTTTAAGAATAATCACCCCTAGAGAAATAAGTGTCCTGGTTGACTGACCGCTGTCACAAGGAGAAGGTCATAAATTGTCAGCAGGCGCCCTGGCCAGAAGATGATGTAACACCCCTAAGACCTCTGTATACATTTGTATGAAGCACCTGACTTTGATAAAAGTCAGGACTGCTGACCCCACGTGACTTTTGCATAACATCTCCGTGTATAAAAGTAGACCATGGAAAATAAAGAATTGGGATCAGTTCCTCGAAAGACTGGTCTCCCCATGTCGCTCTCTCTGTCAAACTCTGGCTGAGTCTCCATCTGGAGCGCAGAACCCACCATGCTTACTAATTATGCCTGGGCTTCTGAGATCCGACCGGGGTGGCCTCAGTGTCTCCTCTCCTTCAGGAGAACGGAAGGACGCCTGCGGCCTATGTAAGTGGTGCAAGCTTCTTGTCTTGAAGTTTTATTGGTCTTCCGCGTAAACCAAGCTACTCAGCCTCTTTTCTCCACTGAATTTTCCTACTGAGCTATCCTCATTCTATTACTCTTTACATCTCTAATTAATATCTAATTGAAGCTATTGTATCCTGATCCTTGCTGACGCCATCCCCGCTTCGAATACCCTGGATCAGCTGGGGCTGGACCCCAGCACAGTTAGATAAAAATTAAAGCACATAAAAAGTGTCCTTGGTCTTCCTTAGTGTCTCAGTGGTAAGGAATCCACTTGCCAATGCAGGAGACATGAGTTCAATCCCTAATCTGGGAAGATGCCACATGCCTCAGAGCAACTAAGCCTGTGTACCACAACTACTGAGCCAGTGCTCTAGAGCCTTTGAGGTGCAGCTACTGATCCCAGTGCTACAACTAGTGAAAACTTTGTGTCCTACAGCCTGTGCTCCACATAAGTGAAGCCACTGCAATAAAAGTTCATGAATTGAACTAGGAAGTAGTCTCACAGCAATGAAGACCCAGCACAACAACAACAAAAAGTCCTTGATGAAGCAGTAAATTATTTATTTTAATCACTATTAGTCCTTAAGTACACCTGTTTTTATTTTTACCCCATGTCTGAGGCCAGGGTTGGTGGCTGGGAGGACCTACTCCACACCCGAGGCCAGGGGCCGTGGCCGGGAGGAGCAACCCAACCTCCAAGGAGCAGTGGCTGCACGGGTGCAGGAGGGCCTAGAGGAGCTATTCCACGTTCAAGATCAGAAGGGACGGCAGTGAGGAGATACCCCTCGTTCAAGGTAAGGAGCAGCGGCTACGCTTTGCTGGAGCAGCCATGAAGAGATACCCCACTTCCACGGTAGGAGAAATCCAAGTAAGACAGTAGGTGTTGCAAGAGGGCATCAGAGGGCAGACACACTGAAACCATACTCACAAAAAACTAGTCAATCTAATCACACTGGGACCACAGCCTTGTCTAACTCAATGAAACTAAGCCATGCCCAAGGGGCCACCCAAGATAGGTGGGTCATGGTGGAGAGGTCTGACAGAATGTGGTCCACTGGAGAAGGGAACGGCAAAGCACTTCAGTATTCTTGCCTTGAAAACCCCATCAACAGTATGAAAAGGCAAAATGATAGGATACTGAAAGAGGAACTCCCCAGGTCAGTAGGGGCCCAATATGCTACTGGAGATCAGTGGAGAAATAACTCCAGAAAGAATGAAGGGATGGAGTCAAAGCAAAAACAATACCCAGTTGTGTATGTGACTGGTGGTAGAAGCAAGATCTGATGTTGTAAAAAGCAATATTGCATAGGAACCTGGAATGTCAGGTCCATGAATCAAGGCAAATTGGAAGTGGTCAAACATGAGATGGCAAGAGTGAACATTGACATTCTAGGAATCAGTGAACTAAAATGGACTGGAATGGGTGAATTTAACTACGATGACCATTATATCTACTACTGCAGGCAGGAATCCCTCAGAAGAAATGGAGTAGCCATCATGGTCAACAAAAGAGATTGAAATGCAGTACTTGGAAGCAATCTCAAAAACAAAAGAATGATCTCAGTTCGTTTCCAAGGCAAACCATTCAATATCACAGTAATCCAAGTCTGTGCCCCAACCAGTAACGCTGAAAAAGCTGAAGTTCAACGGTTCTATGAAGACCTACAAGATCTATGAACACCCAAAAAAGATGTCCTTTTCATTATAGGGACTAGCATGCAAAAGTGGGAAGTCAAGAACACCTGGAGTATCAGGCAAATTTGCCTTGGAATATGGAATGAAGCAAGGCAAAAACTAATAGAGTTTTGTCAAGAAAATGCAACTGGTCATAGGAAACACCTTCTTCCAACAACACAAGAGAAGACTCTACACATGGACATCACCAGATGGTCAACACCGAAATCAGATTGATTATATTCTTTGCAGCCAAAAATGGAGAAGCTCTATATAGTCAACAAAAACAAGACCAGGAGCTGACTGTGGCTCAGACCATGAACTCCTTATTGCCAAATTCAGACTTAAATTGAAGAAAGTAGGGAAAACCACTAGATAATTCATGTATGACCTAAATCAAATCCCTTATGATTATACAGTGGAAGTGAGAAATAGATTTAAGGGCCTAGATCTGACAGATAGAGTGCCTGATGAACTATGGAATGAGGTTCGTGACATTGTACAGGAGACAGGGATCAAGACCATCCCCATGGAAAAGAAATGCCAAAAAGCAAAATGGCTGTCTGGGGAGGCCTTACAAATAGCTGTGAAAACAAGAGAAGCGAAAAGCAAAGGAGAAAAGGAAAGATATAAGCATCTGAATGCAGAGTTCCAAAGAATAGCAAGAAGAGATCAGAAAGCCTTCCTCAGCAATCAATGCAAAGAAATAGAGGAAAACAACAGAATGGGAAAGACTAGAGATCTCTTCAAGAAAATTAGAGATCCCAAGGGGACATTTCCTGCAAAGATGGGCTCAATAAAGGACAGAAACCTTATGGACTTAGCAGAAGCAGAAGATATTAAGAAGAGGTGTCAAGAATACACAGAAGAACTGTACAAAAAAGATCTTCATGACCCAGATAATCATGATGGTGTGATCGCTCACCTAGAGCCAGACATCCTGGAATGTGAAGTCAAGTGGGCCTTAGAAAGCATCACTATGAACAAAGCTAGTGGAGGTGATGGAATTCCAGTTGAGCTCTTTCAAATCCTGAAAGATGATGCTGTGAAAGTGCTGCACTCACTATGCCAGCACATTTGGAAAACTCAGCGGTGGCCACATGACTGGAAAAGGTCAGTTTTCATTCCAATCCCAAAGAAAGGCAATGCCAAAGAATGCTCAAACTACTGCACAATTGCACTCATCTCACACGCTAGTAAAGTAATGCTCAAAATTCTCCAAGCCAGGCTTCAACAATATGTGAACCGTGAACTTCCAGATGTTCAAGCTGGCTTTAGAAAAGGCAGAAGAACCAGAGATCAAATTGCCAACATCCGCTGGATCATGGAAAAAGCAAGAGAGTTCCAGAAAAACATCTATTTCTGCTTTATTGACTAGGCCAAAACCTTTGACTGTGTGGATCACAATAAACTGTGGAAAATTCTGAAAGAGATGGGAATACCAGACCACGTGATCTGCCTCTTCAGTAACCTATATACAGGTCAGGAAGCAACAGTTAGAATTGGACATGGAACAACAGATTGGTTCCAAATAGGAAAAGGAGTAAGTCAAGGCTGGATATTGCCACCCTGCTTATTGAACTTATATGCAGAGTACATCATGAGAAATGCTGGGCTGGAAGAGGCACAAGCTGGAACCAAGATTGCCGGGAGAAATCTCAATAACCTCAGATATGCAGATGACACAACCCTTATGGCAAAAAGTGAAGAGGAACTAAAAAGCCTCTTGATGAAAGTGAAAGAGGAGAGTGAAAATGTTGGCTTAAAGCTCAACATTCAGAAAACGAAGATCATGGCATCTGGTCCCATCACTTCATGGGAAATAGATGGGGAAACAGTGGAAACAGTTCAGACTTTATTTTTGTGGGCTCCAAAATCACTGGTCAGACTTTATTTTTTGGGGCTCCAAAATCACTGCAGATGGTGACTGCAGCCATGAAATTAAAAGAGGCTTACTCCTTGGAAGAAAAGGTATGACCAACCTAGATAGCATATTGAAAAGCAGGGACATTAGTTTGCCAACAAAGGTCCATCTAGTCAAGGCTATGGTTTTTCCAGTTGTCAGGTATGGATGTGAGAGTTGGACTGTGAAGAAAGCTGAGCGTGGAAGAACTGATGCTTTTGAACTGTGGTGTTGGAAAAGACTCCTGAGAGTCCCTTGGACTGCAAGGAGATCCAACCAGTCCATTCTGAAGGAGATCAGCCCTGGGATTTCTTTGGAAGGAATGATGCTGAAGCTGAAACTCCAGTACTTGGGCCACCTCATGCGAAGAGTGACTCATTGGAAAAGACTCTGATGCTGGGAGGGAATGGGGGCAGGAGAAGAAGGGGACGACAGAGGATGAGATGGCTGGATGGCATCACTGACTCGATGGACATGAGTCTGATTGAACTCCAGGATTTGGTGATGGACAGGCTGGCCTGGCATGCTGCGATTCATTGGGTTGCAAAGGGACTGAACTGAACTGACACCTGTTTTTAATATTCTATGTCATGAAAAGAGAAGTGTTCCTAAATATTTCTGTTGTGTTCTGAAGTACGATAGCTTAAATAAAAACAGCTGTGCAACTGTTTGAACTAACACATAACTAAGTTTTTATCAAGAAACTACATTTATGCCTGAATGAACAGCAAATTATGATTATTTAGATTTGCTTATTTTTTTGGAAAGTACAGTGCATATGATACTTCAAGAAACCAACTCTTACTGTTGCAAAAAATAAAATTAAAACTTTTAGCCAAAATACAAGTCTGGAAAATTTTTATTTGCCACCATGAAGTCGATAACTTAATTAGCTTCAGGGCTGACAACAAGGTTTGCTATGTTCAAAAATACATTTTAATGAAATATTGCACCACTTCAAATAAATGTATAATTCAATGAACCAGTATTTTTCAAATCACAAAATATATAAATATGTGAAGGCTTTATTACTATCATTTATTAATGAATTAAGTATGTTTTTAAATCTCATTTTTTTTCAGACAGAAATCTCATTTTTAATGTTAGTATAGTAGATATAGATAAATTATATCCATTTACCAAAAGCTCTTTGGGTTTACCATAGTTTTAGAAATACGAACTAATCCTGATATCAAAAATTTTAAGGAAGGTAGAATTAACTGATGTTACAATGTTTCATTTTAGTAAGTGCTAAGTCTGTTACTACTGACATTGTTAGATATTAAGGATAAAAAGGCAAATCTATATTGTTACATGGTTTAAAAATCTTACAAGTATATCTCAGAGATATTGTGGATTCATTTCCAGACCACCACAATAAAGCAAATATTGCCATAAAGAGAAACACATGTTTTTAGCTTCCAAGTGCATACAAGTTACATTTAGCCTATTAAGTGTACAATGGCATTACGTCTAAAAAACAATATACATACCTTAATTAAAACATATGTAATTGTTAAAAAATGCTAACCATCATCTGACAAGGCAGGATTGCCATAAACCTTAAATCTGTAAAAAATGCAACTTCTGTGGAACACAAATTGAGGTATGCCTGTATATAATATTAATGATAAACAACTAACAGGTATTGGTTGATTTGTAAAAGTATAATTGTATTTTTTATATATTAGGAACTATTTTTACTTTGTTAGTAAAAATTTAATAGATGCAGCTTATAGATTTAAGAGTACATATCTCTCTTAAAGTTGTATCAGTTTCTTCCTCAAATATTTTGAAGCTCTGTATTGTTAAGTGTATATATATTGGAAATTTTTAGTTTCTGGGAGAGTTAACTCTTTCTCATTATATAATGGACCTCTTTGTCCCTGATAATCTTTGTTTAGACTTTGCTTTGAATGAAATTAATACTGCTCTTTCAGCTTTCTTTTGATTATCATGTAACTTTTAACCTGTGTCATTATACTTAGAGTCTGTTCCTTATAAACAATATACATCAAGAGTTGCTTCTTTTTCTCAATACCAATTGCCCTGGTGTGCTAAACCTATTGATATATTTAAAGTGATAACTGAGATAGTTAGAATAATACTTTGCCTGTTTGTAACTGCTTTTTATTCATTTTATAATAATGTATGTGATATATATAATTGTCTCCATATATGTGTGTTCAGTTCAGTTTAGTCCCTCAGTCATGTCTGACTCTTTGTGACCCCATGGACTGCAGCACGCCAGGCTTCCCTGTCCATCACCAACTTCCGGACCTTGCTCAAACCCATGTCCATTGAATCAGTGATGTCATCCAACCATCTCATCCTCTGTTATCCCCTTCTCCTCCTGCTTCAAACTTGCCTGAATCAGGGTCTTTTCCAATGAGTCAGTTCTTTGCGTCAGGTGGCCAAAGTATTGGAGCTTCAGCATCAGTCTTTCCAAAGATTGTTCAGAACTGATTTCCTTTTAGGACTGACTGGTTTGATCTCTCTGCAGTCCAAGGAACTCTCAAGAGGCTTCTCCAACACCACAGATCAAAGCATCAGTTCTTTGGCACTGAGCTTTCTTTATGATCCAACTCTCATATCCATACATGACTAATGGAAAAACCCTAGCTTTGACTATATGGACCTTTGTTGGTAAAGTAATGTCTCTGCTTTTGAATATGCTGTCTAGGTTGGTCATAGCTTTTCTTCCAAGGAGCAAGTGTCTTTTAATTTCATGGTTGCAGTCACCATTTGCAATGATTTTGGAGCCTAAGAAAATCAAGTCTGTCATGGTTTCCATTGTTTCCCCATCTATTTGCCATGCAGTGATGGGACAGGATGCCATGATCTTCATTTCTGAATGCTGAGTGCTAAGTAAGCTTTTTCACTGTACTCTTTCACTTTTATCAAGAGGCTCTTCAGTTCTTTGCTTTCTGCCTTAAGAGTGGTGTCATCTGCTTATCTGAGGTCATTGATATTTTTCCCAGCAATCTTGATTCCAGCTTGTGCTTCTTCCAGCCCAGCATTTCTCATGATGTACTCTGCATATAAGTTAAATAAGCAAGGTGACAATATACAGGCTTGATGTACTCCTTTCCCAATTTGGTACCACTCTGTTATTCCATATCTGGTTCTAACCATTGCTTCTTGACATGCATACAGATTTCTCTCACATATATATTAAAGATTCAACAAAAGACAAATAAATCTGCCTCTGTAAGATCATGAAGAGGAATATTAAAAATTGGTTTTATGACCTATTCCATGGAAAGTCATTATTTTGCACAGTCATTAAATAGTTATAATAAAAAATTATAATATCTGGCTATTATTTTATTTAAGAATAGTTATCTATCAAGGCATATTAAAAGTTTTCTTATTCAGATACATGATCTCTAGATAATTAAGCCCTGATTTTTATCTTTGCTCCATCAAAGATCCATTATCTGAATTTCATATTTTAATTGGAGACTTATCATAGTAAGTAACAAATTTTCTATGGCAAGAAATGAAAACCTCTGTGGTATGAAAATTCTGGTTTATACTTCTTTATAATAATTACATATGCTTAATGTATTCATTATTATTTGACTTGAAAATGTGCCTTAAACTAGGTTTATAAAAGAACAGGGCAAATTGTCCTTTGTTTTTTTCTGGCATTTGGATTTCTTTTTAACAGAGTATTAGATATAGCTGTGACACATTCAGAACTAATGAAAACATACTTAATATGAACATATTTAAAAGAATTAAGAGTACTGTAATTTAGACTCATCTTAAAAAACTTGTGGTCTAATTTAGATGGTTTACTTTCTTTCGTTATTAAAGAGAACTTGTATTAGAAGTTTAATATTGATATGACTAAAACAAGAGGCATTATAACTTTTCCACTTGGTATTTCTTAAAACAAAAGTAATTATTCTGATTGTTTCAAAATATGTCTCTTAATATAACTGTGTTTGAAAAGTTCATAAAGAAAATCAAATTACCAAAGTTAGGGATGAAAAATAATTAAAAGCAATCTTACACAGGCAGAGTTATGAGAGTACCCTAGAAAAAAAACTTTTATCAAATTCAAATTATTGGTATTTTATTTCTTAAACAGATAAGTTTTTTTCTTAGTGCAAAAATATCTTTCTATCAAAGTAATTCTTTGGTAAGTAAATGCCTATTGTTACTCAATATGCCAGCACATTTGGAAAACTCAGCGGTGGCCACATGACTGGAAAAGGTCAGTTTTCATTCCAATCCCAAAGAAAGGCAATGCCAAAGAATGCTCAAATTACCGCACAATTGCACTCATCTCACACGCTAGTAAAGTCAAGCTCAAAATTCTCCAAGCCAGGCTTCAGCAATACGTGAACCGAGAACTTCCAGATGTTCAAGCTGGTTTTAGGAAAGGCAGAGGAACCACAGATCAAATTGCCAACATCCGCCGGATCATCGAAAAAGCAAGAGAGTTCCAGAAAAACATCTATTTCTGCTTTATTGACTAGGCCAAAACCTTTGACTGTATGGATCACAAGAAACTGTGGAAAATTCTGAAAGAGATGGGAATACCAGACCACTTGACCTGCCTCTTGAGAAACCTATATGCAGGTCAAGAAGCAACAGTTAGAACTGGACATGGAACAACAGACTGGTTCCAAATAGGAAAAGGAGTAAGTCAAGGCTGGATATTGCCACCCTGCTTATTGAACTTCTATGCAGAGTACATCATGAGAAACGCTGGACTGGAAGAAGCACAAGCTGGAATTAAGATTGCCGGGAGAAATCTCAATAACCTCAGATATGCAGATGACACCACCCTTATGGCAGAAAGTGAAGAGGAACTAAAAAGCCTCTTGATGAAGGTGAAAGAGGAGAGTGAAAAAGTTGACTTAAAGCTCAACATTAAGAAAACAAAGATCATGGCAACTGGTCCCATCACTTCATAGGAAATAGATGTGGAAGCAGTGTCAGACTTTATTTTTTGGGGCTCCAAAATCACTGCAGATGGTGACTGCAGCCATGAAATTAAAAGATGCTTACTCCTTGGAAGGAAAGTTATGACCAACCTAGATAGCACATTCAAAAACAGAGACATTACTTTACCAATAAAGGTCTGTCTAGTCAAGGCTATGGTTTTTCCAGTGGTCATGTATGGATGTGAGAGCTGGACTGTGAAGAAAGCTGAGCACTAAATAATTGATGCTTTTGAACTGTGGTGTTGGAGAAGCCTCTTGAGAGTCCCTTGGACTGCAAGAAGATCCAACCAGTCCAACCTAAAGGAGATCAGTCCTGGGTGTTCTTTGGAAGGACTGATGTTGAAGCTGAAACTCCAATACTTTGGCCACCTTATGCGAAGAGTTGATTCATTGTAAAAGACCCTGATGCTGAGAAGGATTAGGGGCAGGAGGAGAAGGGGATGACAGAGGATGAGATGGCTGAATAGCATCACCGACTCAATGCACATGAGTTTGGGTGAACTCCGGGAGTTGGTGATAGACAAGGAGGCCTGGCGTACTGCAATTCATGGGGTCACAAAGAGTCGGACATGACTGAGTGACTGAACTGAACTGAGCTGAGCTGAGAAAGTTTATTTGTATTTCATTGAGGTTCTTCTTTCAAATGGCTTTATTCTACATTTTCTAAGAGACTGTCAATGGTCAACTCTTAAGTTGAAATCAATGACAATTTTAATTTGATTTCTATAAATTGCTAATCCTTCATTTATTGTTCAACATTTCAATACACTGGTTTTAAGAAGTTAAATGGCTGTGAGTTCCACTGAATAGCATACAGTGCAGACAGTAGGATTCTATCTTTAATAAAATCTATTTTGGGATGACTTAATCATTACATCATGTGAGTTGAGTTTCTCCTTTTTTTTTTCTTTTTCTCTCTCTCTTGCTAAAATCCACAGACCAAATACTACTTCCCAGTCATTTTCCGTTGTCATAGGTATCATCTTATAAAACATGCACTGTTTTAAGAAAAAGAGAAATCATTTTCAAGAAAGTATATAACAATTACTGAATAGATACAAGTTATTATAATTAAAGTTTCATTAGAAAGGGTTTAATGAAAAGACACAAATAAATCTACCCTTATCAGACCATGAACAGGAAAACAGAAACATGGTTTTATGGGTCCTAAACAATGGAAAGTAATTACTGTTGTTAACTACAGCAATGGAAAGCCATTAATATAGTTATAATACAAAATTTGAGGTTTTGACTATTATTAATTTTGCTTATGAATATTTAAGTCTATATTAGGACTTTATGTTAGCAAACATTGTCCATACATGAAAAACAAAAGAATATTTATGCTAATAGGGATTCTTTCTTTGCTATTGCATGACAAATTGAAATACTAAGTTTATGCCTGTAGTTGTTTATGATTTTGGGGAAGTAACTCAACTTACATTTTTTTTTAAACTTCTGGTGTCAACAGGAATAGAGATAGCATCAGATTGTAAAAAGAAATTTATTTGGTTCTTCATTTCAAAGAAGTATGAATGTCTATTGAATTTTGATGCTGAGCTTCTGATTTTCAGGCTAGAGAGAGAGAGAGACAACTCAATTACAACTTATGCTGTAGTTTTAGTGACTAATTGAAAACACGGAGTCTTATTCAATTCTGTGCCATTAGTACTAAAAGGAAAATACTTTTTTTTTAAAATGAAAAGCTATATTTTTAACACAAAATATTCAGCAAAATATTGTTACCAATAACTGTCATGTAGGTATTTCATATACAGTATGTAGAGATCTCTCTGTCCATATCGTGTCCAGTGTGTGTATGTGCTTACCTGCTCAGTTGTGTCCAACTCTGCAACCCGTTGGGTGTAGCCCACTAGGCTCCTCTGTCCATGGGGATTCTCCAGGAAAGAATATTGGGGTCGGTTGCCATCTCTCCTCTAGGACATCTTCCCAATCTAGGGATCAAACCCAGGACTCTCGCATTGCAGGTAGATTCTTTACTGACTAAACCACCAGGGAAACCCATGAATACTAGAGTGGATAGCCTATCCCTTCTCCAGGGGATCTTCCTGACCCAGGAATCAAACTGGGGTCTCCTGAATGACCGGTAGATTTTTACCAGCTGAGGTACCAGTTCAGTTCAGTTCAGTCACTCAGTCATGTCCAACTCTTTGTGACCCCATGAATTGCAGCACACCAGGCCTCCTTGTCCATCACCAATTCCCAGAGTTCACTCAGACTCATGTCCATCGAGTCAGTGATGCCATCCAGCCATCTCATCCTCTGTCGTCCCCTTTTCCTCTTGCCCCCAATCCCTCCCAGCATCAGAGTCTTTTCCAATGAGTCAACTCTTGGCATGAGGTGGCCAAAGTACTGGAGTTTCAGCTTTAGCATCATTCTTCCAAAGAAATCCCAGGGCCGATCTCCTTCAGAATGGACCGGTTGGATCTCCTTGCAGTCCAAGGGACTCTCAAGAGTCTTCTCCAACACCACAGTTCAAAAGCATCAATTCTTTGGTGCTCAGCTTTCTTCACAGTCCAGCTCTCACATCCATACATGACCACTGAAAAAACCATAGCCTTGACTAGACGGACCTTTGTTGGCAAAGTAATATCTCTGCTTTTGAATATGCTATCTAGGTTGGTCATAACTTTCCTTCCAAGGAGTAAGCATCTTTTAATTTCATGGCTGCAATCACCATCACCCCACTCCAGTAATTTGCTTGAAAAATCCCATGGATGGAGGAGCCTGGTAGGCTGCAGTCCATGGGGTCGCTAAGAGTCGGACACGACTGAGCGACTTCCCTTTCACTTTTCACTTTCATCCATTGGAGAAGGAAATGGCAACCCACACCACTGTTCTTGACTGGAGAATCCCAAGGACGGAGGAGCCTGGTGGCTGCCGTCTGTGGGATTACACAGAGTCGGACACGACTGAAGTGACTTAGCAGCGGCAGCAGCAGTGATTTTGGAGCCCCCAAAAATAAAGTCTGACGCTGTTTCCACTGTTTCCCCATCTATTTCCCATGAAGGGATGGGACCAGATGCCATGATCTTCGTTTTCTGAATGTTGAGTTTTAAGCCAATTTTTTCACTCTCCTCTTTCACCTTCGTCAAGAGGCTTTTTAGTTCCTCTTCACTTTCTGACATAAGGGTGGTGTCATCTGCATATCTGAAGTTATTGATATTTCTCTCAGCAATCTTGATTCCAGCTTGTGCCTCTTCCAGCCCAGAATTTCTCATGATGTACTCTGCATAGAAGTTAAATAAGCAGGGTGACAGTATCGAGCCTTGACATACTCTTTTTCCTATTTGGAACCAGTCTGTTGTTCCATGTCCAGTTCTAACTGCTGCTTCCTCACCTGCATATAGATTGCTCAAGAGGCAGGTCAGGTGGTCTGGTATTCCCATCTCTTTCAGAATTTTCCACAGTTTCTTGTGATCCATACAGTCAAAGGTTTTGGCATAGTCAATAAAGCAGAAATAGATGTTTTTCTGGAACTCTCTTGCTTTTTCCATGATCCAGACGATGTTGGAAATTTGGTCTCTGGTTCCTCTACCTTTTTTAAAACCAGCTTGAACATCTGGAAGTTCTCAGTTCACGTATTGCTGAAGCCTGGCTTGGAGAATTTTGAGCATTACTGTACTAGCATGTGAGATGAGTGCAATTGTGTAGTAGTTTGAGCATTCTTTGGTATTGCCTTTCTTTGGGATTGGAATGAAAACTGAGCTTTTCCAGTCCTGTGGCCACTGCTGAGTTTTCCAAATTTGCTGGCATAGTGAATGCAGCACTTTCACAGCATCATCTTTCAGGATTTTAAATAGCTCAACTGGAATTCCATCACCTCCACTAGCTTTGTTCATAGTGATGCTTTCTAAGGCCTACTTGACTTCACAGTCCAGGATATCTTGCTGTTGGTGAGTGGTCACACCATCGTGATTATCTGGGTCATGAAGATATTTTTTGTACAGTTCTTCTGTGTATTCTTGCCACCTCTTCTTAATATCTTTTTCTTCTGTTAGGTCCATATAATTTCTGTCCTTTATCGAGCCCATCTTTGCAGGAAATGTCTCCTTGGGATCTCTAATTTTCTTGAGGAGATCTCTAGTCTTTCCCATTCTGTTGTTTTCCTCTATTTCTTTGCATTGATCGCTGAACAAGGCTTTCTTATCTCTTCTTGCTATTCTTTGGAACTCTGCATTCAGATGCTTATATCTTTCCTTTTCTCCTTTGCTTTTCACTTCTCTTGTTTTCACAGCTATTTGTAAGGCCTCCCCAGTCAGCCATTTTGCTTTTTGGCATTTCTTTTCCATGGGGATGGTCTTGATCCCTGTCTCCTGTACTATGTCATGAACCTCATTCCATAGTTCATCAGGCACTCTATCTATCAGATCTAGGCCCTTAAATCTATTTCTCACTTCCACTGTATAATCATAAGGGATTTGATTTAGGTCATACCTGAATGGTCTAGTGGTTTTCCCTACTTTCTTCAATTTCAATCTGAATTTGGCAGTAAGGAGTTCAAGGTCTGAGCCACAGTCATCTCCTGGTCTTGTTTTTGCTGACTCTATAGAGCTTCTTCATCTTTGGCTGCAAAGAATATAATCAGTCTGATTTCGGTGTTGACCATCTGGTGATGTTCATGTGTAGAGTCTTCTCTTGTGTTGTTGGAAGAGGGTGTTTGCTATGACCAGTGCATTTTCTTGGCAAAGCTCTATTAGTCTTTGCCCTGCTTCATTCCGTATTCCAAAGCCAAATTTGCCTGTTACTTCAGGTGTTTCTTGACTTCCTACTTTTGCATTCCAGTCTCCTATAATGAAAAGGACATCTTTTTTTGGTGTTAGTTCTAAAAGGTCTTGTAGGTCTTCATAGAACCATTCAACTTCAGCTTCTTCAGCGTTACTCGTTGGGGCATAGACTTGGATTACTGTGATATTGAATGGTTTGCTTTGGAAATGAACAGAGATCATTCTGTCGTTTTTGAGATTGCATCCAAGTACTGCATTTTGGACTCTTCTTGACCATGATGGCTACTCCATTTCTTCTGAGGGATTCCTGCCAGAAGTTGTAGATATAATGGTAATTTGAGTCAAATTCACCCATTCCAGTCCATTTTAGTTCGCTGATTCCTAGAATGTCGATGTTCACTCTTGCCATCTCCTGTTTGACCACTTCCAATTTGCCTTGATTCATGGACCTGACATTCCAGGTTCCTATGCAATAGTGCTCTTTACAGCATTGAACCTTGCTTCAATTATCGGTCACATCCACAACTGGGTATTGTTTTTACTTTGGCTCCATCCTTCATTCTTTCTGGAGTTATTTCTCCACTGATCTCCAGTAGCATATTGGGCACTTACTGACCTGGGGAGTTCCTCTTTCAGTATCCTATCATTTTGCCTTTTCATACTGTTCATGGGGTTCTCAAGGCAAGAATACTGAAGTGCTTTGCCATTCCCTTCTCCAGTGGACCACATTCTGTCAGACCTCTCCACCATGACCTGCCCGTCTTGGGTTGCCCCTTGGGCATGGCTTAGTTTCATTGAGTTAGACAAGGTTGTGGTCCTAGTGTGATTAGATTGACTAGTTTTCTGTGAGTATGGTTTCAGTGTGTCTGCCCTCTGATGCCCTCTTGCAACACCTACCATCTTACTTGGGTTTCTCGTACCTTGGGCGTGGGGTATCTCTTCATGGCTGCTCCAGCAAAGCGCAGTTTCTGCTCCTTACCTTCTGACCTTGAGTGTGGAATAGCTCCTCTAGGCCCTCCTGCGCCAGCTCCTTGGAGGTGGGGTTGTTCCTGGCCGCCTCCCCTGACCTCGGACGTTACAAATATTTTCTACCAGATACTTATTGATTATGTTTTTTGAAGAGCACAGATGTTTGGCATTTTTATAAATTCCAATTAACAATGTTTCATCTCATAGTTCATACATTCTCTGTCCTCTCTAAGAAATCTTGTCTAATTAAAAATTGTGAAGATAATACTCCTTGTTTTCTTTTATTGTCTTACTGATTTTAAGTTTAGGCCTAATGGTTCATCTCAAATTGATTTTTGTGTAAGACATGATAAGAGCCAAGTGTAGCAGCAAGTGATGCTGCTGCTTTTCCTTCTTCCTTTTTCTCCACTTCTCCTCCTCCTCCCCTTCCTCTTCCACTATGAAAAACTTACACTTAAGAATTGGTGAGTTATCATTCCTTTTCTTGAGGATAAAGTATCTACATGAATTACTTGAAGTTCTTCATGGGAGATTTGTTTATTCTCCTCCATTTTTAAATTAATGCAGTCATTTATTTATCAGTATGGACTCATAGTTATTTTATACATTTGTTTATAATCCTATACTACTTGATTTATTTCGTTATTCATGTTGTTTTGACTAATGAGAGAAGAGGGCAAAATATTTGATAATTCTGTATTGCAAAGTCATTAAGGGTTAACTTTTAAACAATTTACTAGATTGCCAAAAAAATTAGTAACAATGGATTTAAATGAGACAAAGAACTCTGTGTAAATGATTAAGTCTAAAAATTTATTAATACAGCACTTAACATCTAGGGGCTAAGTTCAATCATTAATGCCTTATTATGTAATAATCAGAATTTGTTTAAGCATAAATTCTTCAGATAAACATTATATATAAAAATAACATACTTGAAATGAGGAAGAAAAATAACTGCTTCTGCTTTCAGAATCTGAATTCTTACATTCAAAATCAAGTTTAAAAAATCAGACGTAAATTAAGGTCTTAACTGTCTGTACTAAGAAAATTTATATCAATGTAGACTTTTATGAATGGTTGAAGGAAACACCGACAAGGAAAAAGCAACATGTGATTAATATTATAGCTAAAGCAAAAAATATTTCATTCTGTGGGACAATAAAACATGAGACACAATAAAAACATGTTTGTTTTTACATTCTAAAATCCCTATTGTTTACATTGAATTATGGACACAATGCAGATAAACTTATTTAGAAAAGTTTAGACAGTTTAGCTGCTCAGTCATGTCCGACTCTTTGCAACCCCATGGACTGTAGCCTACCAGGCTTCTCTGTCCATGGGATTTTCCAGGCAAGAGTACTGGAGTGGGTTGCTATTTAATTCTCCAGAAACTTATTTAAGTTGTATGTAAAAGTCTGGACTGCTTAAAAGGTCTATAAGTAAATCAACAGAAGATGTGTGCTATGTGTTAAGTTGCTTCAGTCATGTCTGACTCTTTAGGACCCTATGGACTGTAGCCCTCCATGCTCCTCTGTCCATAGGATTATTCCAGGCAAGAATACTTGAGTGGGTTGCCACTTCCTTCTCTAATGGATCTTTCCAACTCAGGGATCAAACCCAGGTATCTTATGTCTACTGCATTGACAGGTGAGTTCTTTACCACAAGCTCCACCTTTTTAAATTGTTCTAAGACATTCTATGTGACATGAATAGATGTGTGATGTACAGTGTTAAAATGAAAAACTTATTCACTTAAAAGTGCTTCAGATTATATGCAAGAAGTTATAATAAATAACCCCTTTGTTCAATGAGAAGCTCACAACAGAAAGCAGAGACATTTAGGAGAGAAAATATCATTACGTTTAGCAGTAAATTGAGTAAAGTCATGTTTTTTGTGCATTGTTTGCTTTTTATATATTGTCAGAACACAAACTTTAAATGTGACTTTGAATTTGAAGAACAACTATTATTGAAGAATTCAAACACCCACAAAGATATAACATAACATATGACACACAGAAACAGCATTATTAGGGTAATTTTTGACTTAGGAATTTCCAAATCAGAGTCTTGATCTTTTCCTTATATCTGGGGAAAAA
The DNA here is from genome assembly GCF_029378745.1 of Bos indicus. NCBI lineage: Eukaryota > Metazoa > Chordata > Mammalia > Artiodactyla > Bovidae > Bos > Bos indicus. The sequence goes on from NC_091767.1 coordinate 33,161,939, forward strand.
GCTGTTAAAATTAGCCACATGAATTATTTCATTTTATAGGTTAAAATGTTAGTGCTCGAAAAATTTTAATGATCTCTCCAGCTTTTCATAATAGCAGAAGCAGAATGAAAACTCAAGACCTTTCCCTTACTCACATTTTCATTTTTCTATTCAAATGTAAAATAGATATTATAAAGAACTAGATCATTTATATATTTTAAAAACAAGACGGTAACAAAAGTATTCTAAAGTTATCACAAGTATTCATAATCACTGGGTATGGAAGTTGTCCACATTTTCCACCAGTTATTACAAAAAAAAAAAAATAGTAGTTTTCATCCCCACACATATATACATGCACACAAAATATCAATAATATGGTGATGTAGTCATATTAGGAGGAAATAGTGCTTCATGAAATTTATTAAAAATTACCTCAAAATATAGTTTTTAATGATACTTACAAAATTCAGTTAACCTGCTTATATAAGCTTCAGTACACAAGCTTAAGGCAGAATAACCAGAGATCAAGTTGGCAATATCTGTTGGATCATAGAAAAAGTGAGGGAATTAAAAAAAAAAAAAAGTGTACTTCTGATTCATTAGGACTAAGCTAAAACCTTTGACTGTGTGGATCACAATGAGCTGTGGAAAATTCTTAAAGAGGTGGGAATACCAGACCAACTTAACTGTCTCCTGAGAAACCTTTATGCAACACAAGAAGCAACAGTTAGAACTGGACCTGGAAAAATGGACTGGCTCAAAGAAAAACGGGTATGTCAAGGGTGTGTATTGTGATTCTGTCGAGACCAGCTCAACAAGCAAGGTTTCCGAAGAGCGCAATACGGTGAGAGAATGAGAAATGAGACACAAGAATTCATAGAAAAGCGAGGATCAAGGGACCAACACCACTCGAAGGTGAAGGTGCCAAAACTGAACCCAAGCCAGCTTTATTATACTTCCAGCCGTGAATGAGAGAATATGCGGGGAGTCAAACTATAACTCATGTGGCCTTCACGGCCAAAGAACAAAGTGATCATTAACCATTGAGTAATTAGGAAACAGTAATCAATAACAAATCAGTAACTAAGACTAATATTCTTATCTATAGATTTTCCACTAGATACGTAAAACATGTGACTCTGAGATGCCAGTTGAGAAACAGTCTGGGGTCGGTTTTCCAACCCCAGGATCATATCTTGTTTTCAAGATTATGAACTGTTCCCTCTGGACTTGTTCCAAGAGTCTCATGCCATATAGCATCCATTTTATCAATAATTATAAATTTCTTTTGCAGCCCTTGCCGGGGCCTGCTTTTCTTTTATTCTTCCTGTCTCCTACATGATTCTGCTTATTTAACTTATATGCAGAGTACATCATGCAAAATGCTGAGTTGGATGAAGCACAAGCTGGAATGAAGATTACATGATTCTGCTTATTTAACTTATATGCAGAGTACATCATGCAAAATGCTGGGCTGGATGAAGCACAAGCTGGAATGAAGATTGTCGGGAGAAATATCAATAACCTCAGATATGCAGATGATACCATTCTAATGGCAGAACTTTCAAAGAGGAACTAAAAAACTTCTTGATTAGAGTGAAAGAGGGCAGTAAAAAAACTGGCTTAAAATTCAACATTCAAAAAGCTAATATCATGGCATCCAGTCCCAGCACTTCATGGCCAATAAAAGGGAAGAAAAGGAAACAGTGACAGATTTTATTTTATTTGGCTTGAAAATAACTGTGGATGGTGACTTCAAGCACAAAATTAAAAGAAGTTTGCTCCTTGGAAGAAAGCTATGACAGACCTAGAAACCATATTAAAAAGCAGAGACATCACTTTGCTAACAAATTTAGTGACACAGTCAAAAGTCAAAGTCATATAGTCAAAGCTGTGGTTTTTCTGGTAGTCATGTACAGATGTGAGAAATGGACCACAAAGAAGGATGAGCACTGAAAAATTGATGCTTTCAAATTACAGTGCTGGAGAAGACTCTTGAGAGTCCCGTGGAGAGCAAGGAGGTCAAACCAGTCAATCCTAAAGGACACCAACCCTGAATATTCATTGGAAGGACTGATGCTGAAGCTAAAGCTCCAATACTTTGGCCACCTGATATGAAGAGTTGACTCATTCGGAAAGACCCTGATTCTGGGAAAGATGGAGGGCAGGAGCAAAAGGGAGCAACAGAGGATGAGATGGTTGGCTGGCATCACCAATTCAATGGACACGAGCTTGTGCAAACTCTGGGAGATAGTAAAGGACAGGGAAGCCTGGAGTGCTGCAGTCCACAGGGTCATAAAGAGTTGGAGACATCCTAGTGACTGAACAACAACAATAAGCTTGAGTAAGATTCCTTGAAAGTATATTAATAAAATATTAGATAGAACCATTAAACATGTAATAGAGTCTATTCTGTATTCTGGACTTACACAACTTTAGAATATAACAAGAAGTTATAAAAATCTTAAATATAGATTCTATATATTTTTGAAAGGGCATTCCATAATTCTTCATTAATGGCACACTGTCTTCAGTGTGACATACTTAAAAAATAAAATCTAATAAGTCACTTATATAAGTTCATTTCAGATGAATTTGTAGAAATCTGTAAAAGATTATAGATAGATGCTCTTTATTCTTGAACACAGAAACTTTCTTAAACTCAAAGGACATATAAATCCTTAAAAATGAGAAAGACATGACTTATAAAAATGAATTGTTCAAAATTATATACTATATTAAGTTCAGAGAACTTGTTTCTATTAACATATTTCTGTCTTCCTCTTTTAATCATGTTTTCTTTCATACATCTCTGCTCTCTTTCACTTCTTCAAAAGAAAAATGTAAAACAATGCACACTGACAGATCTAATAGTTTAATCAAATTTTATAAAAGCTTGGGGAATATTTAGAATTTTACATGAGTCTGATTTTAAAGAGGTGTTTTGCATTAGCAGTCTAGGGAGTTCTGACTTTCTAATACATCAAGGCAGAAGAACAAACATTTGTCATCTAACTGCATAAGATGAACAGAAGTATCTTGCAACATCACTCATAGGAACTACTAGAGGTACAATACAATGAGCATGTTGAAAATATATGGAATTTATTTTCCTGAAAAGGAAATGTCTATCATTATATGCAAAATATCAGCTTGATAAATGATGCTGGTTATTTTAATAAAATATTTTCATATCCCACAGGGAAAAAAACCAAAGCTCAATTGTTAAATTATTTATATTATGACCAGAATGCAAATTGGCTGGCTTATAAATATCTTTAAAATCAAATGAGAGAACAAGAAATCATCTTTACTACCAATTTGATTTATCCAGATCTTGTAAAATGCCCTGGGAGGTGTGTGTGTGTGTGTGTGTGTGTGTGTGTGTGTGTGTGTAACTAATTTTATTTTTTCATTGATTTTTCTTCAATTTGTCATCTTCTTGATACTGAAACTGACTTTACTTATTCTGGGTTGTGGCTCTCAGCCTACCCACTTCTGTGTATCTTTCAGTATCTCAGAATTAAGGAAGGAATAAAAACAACTTATCAAACTCCTTTTCAGCTAGCATACTGATTCAACAGTGTGATACTGAAGCACAGGGTTCCTTGATGGCTAAGATGTAAAGAAATGTGCCTGCTAATGCAAGAGACGCAGGTGCAATCCCTGGGTCAGGAAGATCTCTTCGTTAAGGATATGGCAACCCACTCCAATATCCTTGCCAAGGAAATCCTACAGACAGAGAAGCCTGTTGAGCTACAGTCCACAGGGTCTCAAAGAGTTGGACATGACTTAGCAACTAAAACCACCAGCCCCACTGAAGCATAAGGCATCCAATAGCTATTAGTGGTGATAATGAATAAAGTTACAGAAATGAGTAGGTAGCTAGATTCTGAGGTACAGTGTTTAAGAAACAGCAGCATAGAGGTTACAAATAGTGTCTGTTGTCTTTATTTTTATTAGTTACCAGTTCTGTGGGTGTGAAAGTTAACTATAAGGATACCAGCAATGAGAAGAGCAACAGTAACTTTTATCTCTCATTATTTGTTACAGCATTAGCTCTTGAAATATGTTGTTCAGTTTTTAACTTCACTTACTTCCAATTCTCCCTCTTCCCAAAAAGATTTACAGCACATGATTCCATCTATTAGTATATTTTTCAGTTAAAAATGACTGGTGCTAAACTATGACAAATTATATCAATAAACCTGGATAGTATAAATGAGTCTTTATAAGACTAAATCTAAAGTAAGTCTCTCCTAACATACTTTTTGGTAGAAAGAAACACATCATTGAAATTCTCATTGGATCATTACAATAAAAAATAAAGCAATTATCCTATGGTCTTCAAATTATAATTAGGAAATATTCTAACTCATATTGGATTTCCTCGGTGGCTCAGACTGTAAGGATTTGTCTGCAATGCAGGAGACCCAGACTCTATCCCTGGTCAGGAAGATCGTCTTGAGAAGAGCATGGCAACCTACTCTAGAATTCTTGACTGGAGAGTTTCATGGACAGAGGAGCCTGGCAGGCTTTGCACTGTCAGACAAAACTGAATGACTAACACTTTCACTTCCTAACTCATTATATTATAGAACTTTATATGTTATGAATTTTATATTTCATAAACTTTGAGCCAAGTTTGGTTTTACAAAATCAGAAGTATTCAAAGAAAACTCCATCCCCTTTATCCCTTGGGACCTCAATTAAGAAATGAAAAAAAAAAAAACAAAACCTAATTTCTCAACCTTCTTTGAGAGTGAGATGGCCCTGTGAGTTTTAATCAATGAAGTACAAGGACAAATCAGAAAATTTTCTAGGAAACTAATGTGAAATTTATTACTGATTAAAAAAAAAAAAAACACAATGTAATATCTCACTGGCAGTTCCTTTCCTATTCTTTCTTCATTGAATGGTAACATGATGTATAGAACTGTTAAAGTCACATTGTATCCACAGGCATCAAGCACAAACACAAAGCCAAAACACAAAGCAAAAAGACAGAAAGAGAACACAAACTTAATAATATCAATGAACTACTGAAACAATCGTTCAACTTCCTATCTTCAGATTTTTCATTAAATAATGGGTCATCTTGTGGTTTAGGACACTGATTATCAAGTGTTCTGTTGTGGTGGCTTAATGTATCACTTCCTGGTTTTGTGAACTCAGGCCTTAAAATTGAGATGTAGTCCCAAAGATGTGCTGGTTTACATTTAAGTAAAAGTGAAATTATACAAAGAGAATACCACATTAAGCAAATAAAACCTTTAGACTCATTTTTTTCAAAATAATTAACTTCCTTATGTGTTTATACAACTCTGAGGCCAGAAATAGCATTTATTTCTGTCTTTCTAGATTTTCAGATAAACATTGGAAGAAGGCCCCTGACCTTAATAATTGAAAGGAATTTTTGAAATTAACCATGGTGACTGTCATAAACTATACCAGAACACTATATGGAAAAAAATGTCACTGGCTTCAGTAACTTTAAAGAACTAAAGCCTTGTTGAATTCTTAATGTCAATATCCAGGAATTATAATTATTCACCCAGTTCCATCTTGTATCTAATTACACAAAATTTCTTCAGCACTATGTTGCTGGGTTAGCTAATATTAAAACGTTCAAGGAAAAATTATTTCTTCATAAGTAGGAAAAATATGTGAAAGTTAATAAACTAGTTGCAGCTTTTTTCCTAAAATACAAATATAAAAGAGTTTAATGTTTTTGAATATTTCAACTTTGGGTACTGTTTTGTAAGAGATTCTTAAATGATTGACTTCAAGTAACACTGTCCCTCTTAAGGCACTTGTGATAGCTTAAGTACTTCACTTGGCCAAGATGATTGAGGCTTTTTAACTTGGAATACTGAGACTCACTAAATAAAGCAAATATTCTGATTGTAACATTTAACATGAGCATAATTTTATTTTTATGGTTGTGCTTACCTACAGCCTATCCACTCTTCTTGCATATATTGTTATAAAATACACATTTTTGGCTCTAATCCTATTTTCCTGGGACTCAACCAGGTTCTGGCCACTCAGTGTGTAATAGCAGACAGAAATACAGGTCTAGTTCACATGGGATTATTCTAAATGAATCACTTAATTGCTTCAAGGTTGTTATAATAATTATAATAATAGCTCAATCACTCTCTTCTATATACCAACATTTTCTTCCTGGAATTTTGGTTATTTTGTTATTCTTTAGATTTACTGCTACTTTTATCTTTTTATTTTGATATTTCCTTCCTAAGTTAAATAACAATAAAATTAGCTAAAATTAACACATTTTTTTTCTGGGCCTATTCTTTCAATGAAAGGAATTTTTAGAAATTATCTTTCTAAGTGGGAATCATTTTACCTTTCTGGTTGAATGGTGAGTGGTAGCCAAACACTCTTTTACCTATTGCTTTCTTACAATCAAAATCTTCCTATAACCATGAGGATACTCTAAATTATGAGGGTCCTATTTTAATATAGAACAACAATAACAAAACAATAAATAATTAACAGAAACATAAAAGACCATAATGAGCAAACAATATGTGGGAAGCAAAAATATTTTTTATGCTGCTAGATGATGCTCTTTCTATAAGACCTGTGAACAGAAAACAGATTTAAATAATGAGTCCCTGTACTATTGGGAAGGAACATTAAGGTTTGATGTTGAGTCCTTCACAAGAGGGCTCTTGATATAATCCTACAAACTGGTAAAAATTGCTTTGATGATTATTCAAGTTTTGTTTATTTGCTTGCTTGCTTGTTTGATGAAGAGCACTATTCATTATGTCCAAAATCCCTTATACCATCCTAAACTATCTGAAGAATAGAGGCAAAAAAGGTAAGGTTTGAAGCCTATTGGAATGGCAGCATATTGTACCAATCCATCCTGGAACACAGGGTGTTGACAGTATTCCTCCAGCCTGCTTCTAATCTTAAGCCACTGACCAAAACCTATGAAGAATAAACAGGCTTACTTTTTTATTTCTAAGAGACAAAATGCAAAAAGCAACATATGTTCCTGTTCACAGTAACACAATAGTCCCATTTAGGTTATTAATATTGAAAATACTCAGAGTAAGTTAAACCATTAATTACTGTGACAGCATTTATTCTCCCAGTGGCTTATATATGATTAATTGTAACATATGTTACACTGTTTATATAAAAAAAAATAAAGCAAAGGAAGAAATCAGTGAAGAAAACAGCAATTTTTCTGGAGATGTGATGAAAAGCACACCTGTACTATCTCCATTTGTCTCTTTTTACTCTAGCTTCTTTCTTATGTCTTAATTTATGTATCAGGAAGGTTGAAAAAGATTGTCAACTACTTCTGTTTTGAAACATAACTTATATTTTAGCTAGTAAGATTTTGACATCTGCATGCCAAAAATTCAGAAAAAAATATGTTGAATGCAGGGGTCAGTTCAAATCTCAAAGGCAGCAGATTCCTCCAAAAAATCAATTAAGGGGCAACATTTTGCTTTAAGGGTGAAGCTTTGTTCACAGCCTTTGCTGCTGATGCTGCTGCTAAGTCCCTTCAGTCATGTCTGACTCTTAGCGACTCCATGGATTGCAGCCTACCAGGCTCCTCCGTCCATGGGATTTTCCAGGTGAGAGTACTGGAGTGGGTTGCCATTGCCTTCTCTGGTTCACAGCATTTAAGGGATGATAATTTGTTTGCATTCTTTTAAATAACACTACAGAGTGTATTTACCACATGATTTAGTTTTTTAAAATCTATCTATGAATCATTATTTATAGGAAAATATTAGGGTAAGGTGCAAGTTGAGGAAATAGGAAAAGCATGTGCATATCTTAATCTATAAGCTGTAGTGTATAATAATATCAATATCCTGCATTTCTCCAACTACTAACTTTTAAAGGAAACAAGATTTTTCTAAGTTGTATATGAAAAGTGAAAGTGAAGTCGCTCAGTCGTGTCTGACTCTTTGCAACCCCATGGACTGTAGCCTACCAGGATCCTCTGTCCATGGAATTTTCCAGGAAGGAGTACTGGAGTGGGTTGCCATTTCCTTCTCCAGGGGATCTTCCCGACCCAGGGACTGAACACAGGTTTCCCGCATTGCAGGCAGATGCTTTCCATCTGAGCCACCTCTCAATTGGATACGGCTCCGCTTTTCATTGAGATCTATTTTACATATGATGTTTACAGAATAAGGAACTATGGCAAAACTTAGGAGTGAATGGGTGCTTTTGTATAATTTTCATAGGACTTTTGTGGCTCTAAACACATATCCTGTGATTAAACTAATGGGCAAACAATGAGGTTACTGACCTATTTTGGCAGATTTTAAGTTGCTTCCTTCTGACTCCGCTAATTGCATCTGGTGAATATTGGAAAAGAAACTGCAGGGCTGGAAGGCATTGCTGTCATCCAGCCAATCAGGTGTACATACAGCCAATGGGAGTTATCTTCCCACAGCCTACAGCCCTGAGGTGGTTCCAAGCAGCTGGTGCCCTACCAGAGCCATGTGTCACGTGACTCTGTACATCAGCGATTTCCTACAGTAAGCAAGGGCTTCCCTGCAGCTTTCTTATTTCTGTGCAAAATATCCCCTTCTTATTGAGAAAATATTGCTAAATGTCTATGACTTCAAAGCTTTAGAGAACTGAGGAAACAGAAAAATTGCCCTTAGTTCCTGGTACCCTGAACTTTGAGCGATGTTAACTGGAGTTATGTGAGCACAAAAGAAATGCAAGTGCAGCAGGACTGCACCCTCAATCATTTGCTGAGCTGTGAGACACATTAAAAGTTAGCTGAGCAGTATCAGAGGCTATTTCAGAGCTGAATACATTTACCATGTTGTCTTCACTTACACCAGCTGTCTTCAAAGTAGTTCTACTACTATGAACTGAAAGGGTTTTTGTTATTTAAAATAGCTACCCTTCACTCAAAGATGAGTCTTACATTATGATAAGCATTTTTTCTTTCTAGATTATTGTGCCATGATGAAAAGAGTATATTTCCTGATATATATATATATATATATATATATATACACACACACACACACACACATACATAGTATACACACACACACACATATTTTTTTTTCCCCCAAAGAGAGAAAGCCAGTATGCTGCAGTAGACTGCATGACAACTGGAACCAAAGGGTCTGCCATTAGTTGAGTATGTTTTTTGAAAACAATCAGTTAATCTTTCTAAACCTATTTCCTCATCTTTAAACATGAGTTAATACCATATAACTTCGTATAATTAAGATTTAAAAAAACAAGTAAGATATTTTGTAACTAGTAAAATGTCATCTATTATTACCATAATTGTCATTTGCTTAGTCACTTTCAAACGACCCTTAGCAACAGCAAACGCATAGTGAGACACTATTTTATTGGGAAATTTGCTTATGCTTATCTTGTACATTCAGCATAACCCCTAAGGTGGTGATTATTGTAAAGTTTGGTTTCGTCTAGGTTTTTCAGTTGTTTCTTAACACAAAACAGATTCTTGTAAACAAAAATTTCTCAAGTAAACACAAAGACTACAAAGAAAAAAGGGAAATCAGCATCCTCCTTTATAAATCTCAGTTTACTATGGTAAAACCACATATAGAGCAAACTATGACTGCTTCCAGAACTCTTTATGTGTGGCCCTGGGACTTGATTACAAGCAGTCTTCGGGCACAAGGGCATTGTGAAATTGTCAAAGAATGGGTGGTTGAGGTTCCACTCAGGTTTCACGCTCTCTTTAACTGGTCTGTCTGAGCTCTGCCATGCAGTCTGAGTTTCTAATATTTCACACAGTGCCAAACATCACTCCCTCTCCTGAGGGTCGTACTTAGCAAAAAGGCTTGAAAAGTGGCCAGTTGATCCAAGTTCAGTCTGTAAGTTATCTCCTCAGCACTGCGAATTTCAAACTTTTTACCATTCTTCCTAGCTTCTTCTCTTTCTACAATACTCACTACTAGAAAACCTAAGTACATGCTATATAGTTGGAAGCCACTGTCCTCCTTAAAGACAAGTCCTCTCTGAAAATACTGTCTACCAACTGCCTCAAATAAAAGCCTCCCTGACACGCCCCAAGACAACATTTACGTCAGTATATCTACATAGGTGGAGCTATGGAGGTAGAGGAGGTGCCAGACGTGACGTGAAGGGATGTAGACGTAAACAGACGTGACGTGAGGTGACATAGATAGGCGTGACCTGAAGTACACCTGAGGTAGACGTGATATGACGTGACGCGACGTAGACGTAGGTATTCCGGGCTTGTTAATATTTGTTCCGTGAGTGACTTTCCTCTTTTCCTCAGTTCTTCACCACTTTTAGAAAACTGTCTCTTCGCAGGATATATTATATACTAACCTGATTAGGCAGAGTCACAGGCATGAGTTACTGCCAACCCTTATCCTGTCCAGCTTTGTGAATTTGGGTAAGTTACTTAAATTTCCTGAGCCTCATTTCTCTAAACATTGAGAACATGATTGTAAATAACTGAGGATTTTATTTAAGCATCACATGGCACCGCCTTCAAGTATAATTGTAGTAATTGTTTTTGTAACATTCCTTCTTTTAAAATAATGCCTTTAAAAAAATGCCTCCAGTGCAGCATCTGGGGTTAACTGCTGCCTCATTGGTATTTTGCTCTTTTTCTGCTTAGTGCACATGTTTTACAGATGGGTATGTATCTTCTCAGAAAGGCACTTTATGAAAATCTAATACTTTTAAGTCCGAGTCTGATGGTTATAACACTCAGTTTCTAAACTTTTGATTTTATAATCTGCATTATAGATTTTGTTGTCAAAATGATATTTTTAAAAAGCAAACATGATACTGTTAAAATAGGTACTAGACTTGCATTTTTTGGATGTTTGATAAACAGTAAATGGCATAATGTCAAGGTTAGTGTTTGATTAATGTTAACCTAAATCTGGAATGTAAGAAATGTTTTCTCCAGCAACTTCCAAGGTTCTGCTTGAATCTTCCTTCGCAGAAGTGCACAGGTTAGTAAACATCAATAATAGATGATACTTGTAGAGTATGGATGTTTGATTTTTCACCCAAATATATCTGTATTTCCATATTAGGTTTTCTACTTCTCATCTGTTTCTTCTTCCTTCTCCTCTCTCTCATGGAACAATTTTGATGAAATTATATTCCTTCATTTTCAATTCCACTGCAGTGTTCTTGCCTGGAGAATCCCAGGGACGGGGAGCCTGGTGGGCTGCTGTCTATGGGGTGGCACAGAGTCAGACACGACTGAAGTGATTTAGTAGCAGCAGTCTGTGTTGTTAATGTATTAAATAGTAAATGATGCATGGCTTGGCTTCTCTGGTAGCTCAGCAGGTAAAGAATCTGCCTGCAGTGCAGGTGACCATGGTTCACATCCTAGATCAGAAAGGTTCCCCTGGAGAAGGGAAAGGCTACCCACTCCAGTATTTTTGGGCTTCCCTGGTGGCTCAGTCAGTAAAGAATTCGTCCACAATGTGGGAGACCTAAGTCAATCCCAGGGTTGGGAAGATCCCCAGGAGGAGGGCACGGCAACCCACTCCAGTATTCTTTCCTGGGGACTGCCCAAGGACAGAGGAACCAGGTGAGCTACCATCCATGGGATCACAAAGAGTTGGACACAACTGAAGCGACTAAACACAGTACACAGCTAGCATAAATGAGATTCTGACTTTTCTGGGCTAGTCACATGACAACTGAGTAGAAGCTCATTATGTATCATCTTCACAAATGTGACATATTTGTGTCACTGTTGTTTTTAAATTTACTAACCTGCCATTTTCCCTGCTTATCAGGCTACAAGAGCTCCAAATAGGGATTTACTGTAAAAGTTAACAGAAATTCCAACAGTGATATGTCCATAAAATATATATCTCTAAAGGAAGCTTTAGGGATATTCTTCATATGTAGTATACATACACTTCCTATGTAGTATAGCGATTACACTTTAATACTGCTTGTTACCAGTTGAGGTTTCTAGCAGCAGAGATTGAGATGGAGTTTGGTATGCAAGATATTTATTAGAGGTTAATGCTCTAGCTTGTAATTATGTTGCAGGATAACCCAGAAAGGATCTTGGGAGTATAATGATTCATCAGAGTGCCCAAAGTGACTTTTTGCAGAGTTCTCTGATGAAAGTGTCAATACAATATTGTAAAGTAATTAACCTCCAATTAAAATAAATAAACTAATATAAAAAAAAAAAAAAAACCTACAGCTAAAAAAGTGCCACATGTTGAGACCTGTACCTGCATAGACAGAACTGTAGGGATCTAGGTATCCAGGTCAGAGAAGGCAATGGCACCCCACTCCAGTACTCTTACCTGGAAAATCCCATGGATGGAGGAGCCTGGTAGGCTGCAGTCCTTGGGGTCGCTAAGAGTCGGACACGACTGACTTCACTTTCACTTTTCACTTTCATGCATTGGAGAGGGAAATGGCAACTCACTCCAGTGTTCTTGCCTGGAGAATCCCAGGGATGGGGGAGCCTGGTGGGCTGCCCTCTATGGGGTCGCACAGAGTTGGACACGACTGAAATGACTTAGCAGCAGCAGGTATCCAGGTATTCTTCCTGTTAGGAAAACAGTAGCATGTGTATATACGGATTCAGTATATATACTACATCCTAAAGATGGTACCTAATCCTCGGGTAATAACATCTTCAAACTATCCTTCAACTGCGTATTCAGGAAACCATGCCCTTCTCTATCAGGCTGGGGAAAAAAAAAAAAAAAAAAGGGTGGTAGGGTGGTATGGTATTTGATACAGACAGTAGATATCATGTAACCTGGCTTACTCTTATATCTCCTTTGCTATGAATTGATTCCCCTGGTCTGGTACAATATTGCAAGCGATTTCATGCCAGGGAATCAGCCCTGAGATCACGGCAGTGGTTGGGTCAGCACAGCAATAGGGAAACTCTATATCCTCAGTATTTATCTCTTTCTAGTAGAGCAAATATGTGGATTTCCAAATTAAAAGGACCATAATGTATAATTTTTTACCAATTGGTCTCCTTGAGGAATAGTGTTATTCTGGGGACTAAGCATTAGTTTCTGTTGCCAGCAGTATGAGCATTCAGTATCATGTACATAAATGCCCCTCATTGAATGGGAGCTCATATTGTTGGTCCAATGAATAGTCTCATCTTTTCCGATGTGACCACTCTCTTTTGTATACAACAAAGCAGCAGGAGTATAGTTGATGACTTAGGCTCCTTAATGCCAATGAGCTGAGTGTTCTGCTTGTTAATTAGTCTCCTGTGGTACATGCTCTATGATGTGCATCCATACAAAGGTCTTCACGCTTTGTTCCTGCTCCCTTATGTCTGCCATAGGTTCATACCATGGACCCATTCCATACTTTCATTGCCCAGGTCATGAACAGCTAGGCTATTTGCCACTGCTCATGGCACCATATAAATTATAGTATCAGACCACTTTTCTTTTTATTTTTTTACAACAAAATGGATGTTCATATGGACAGCATGAAGCTGTCCATTGGGATATATTTCATTCATCATTAACTTTCAAGTCCACTCTTGAGGAAGACTTCAGTGAAGATATTGCTTATATTTGGCACATCCATAAAGTGTCAGTTTTTACTTTATTGCTGTTCAAACAAGATTCTTTATATATCAGATTGTGGCCTGCAAGAACAGCACTGGTCCAGCAGTGGTGAATGATATGCAGATCTGAGCTGTTTGCTCACACAGCTGTTTATAACCTCTAGCCCTAATTGTATCTGATCACAGAGGTACAACTTTATTTATTTTTATTTTATTTTATTTTTAAACTTTACATAATTGTATTAGTTTTGCCAAATATCAAAATGAATCCACCACAGGTATACGTGTGTTCCCCATCCTGAACCCTCCTCCCTCCTCCCTCCCCATACCATCCCTCTGGGTCGTCCCAGGGCACCAGCCCCAAGCATCCAGTATCGTGCATTGAACCTGGACTGGCATCTCGTTTCATACATGATATTTTACATGTTTCAATGCCATTCTCCCAAATCTTCCCACCCTCTCCCTCTCCCACAGAGTCCATAAGACTGTTCTATACATCAGTGTCTCTTTTACTGTCTCGTACACAGGGTTATTGTTACCATCTTTCTAAATTCCATATATATGCGTTAGTATACTGTATTGGTATTTTTCCTTCTGGCTTACTTCACTCTGTATAATAGGCTCCAGTTTCATTCACCTCATTAGAACTGATTCAAATGTATTCCTTTTAATGGCTAATACTCCATTGGCATGTTTTCAGTGGAGAAGTGCCTGATGAGACAACAAAAACCTATGAGACTATGTATACATCATCTTCCTGAAAATCTTAAAATTGGTTCAAATGACAGAATCCATCTCATGGGGATAGTTCAGTCTCATAGGTTTTTGTTGTCTCATCAGGCACTTCTCCACCGAAAACATGCCAGGACTTTTTTCTCAAGAGTCCTGTATGTTGTAGATGGCATGGCCTTGCTCCAGAGCCCCAGAGATCTTTATTATGTTTCTTAACTAGCACTTTCTGTAACTTCCATGGGACATTATTTTACCCCCTACCACCACTACAATCCCAAAGAAAGGTAATGCCAAAGAATGCTCAAACTATGACACAATTGCACTCATCTCACATGCTAGTAAAGTAATGCTCAAAATTCTCCAACCAGGCTTCAGCAATACGTGAACCATGAACTTCCAGGTGTTCAAGCTGGTTTTTAACCAGAAGGGAAATAGACACGTGTACCCCCATGTTCATTGCAGCACTGTTTATAATAGCCAGGACATGGAAGCAACCTAGATGTCCATCAGCAGATGAATGGATAAGAAAGCTATGGTACATATACACAATGGAGTATTACTCAGCCATTAAAAAAAAAAAAAAAAAAAAAACATTTGAATCAGTTCTAATGAGGTGGATGAAACTGGAGCCTATTATACAGAGTGAAGTAAGCCAGAAGGAAAAACATCAATACAGTATAATAATGCATATATATGGAATTTAGAAAAATGGTAACAATAACCCTGTGTACAAGACAGCAAAAGAGACACGGATGTATAGAACAGTCTTATGGACTCTGTGGGAGAGGGAGAGGGTGGGAAGATTTGGGAGAATGGCATTGAAACATTTAAAATATCATGTATGAAACGAGATGCCAGTCCAGGTTCGATGCACAATACTGGATGCTTGGGGCTAGTGCACTGGGACGACCCAGAGGGATGGTATGGGGAGGGAGGAGGGAGGAGGGTTCAGGATGGGGAACACATGTATACCTGTGGCGGATTCATTTTGATATTTGGCAAAACTAATACAATTATGTAAAGTTTAAAAATAAAATAAAATTTAAAAAAAAAAAAAAAAGAAAAGGCAGAGGAACCAAAGATCAAATTGCCAACTTCTGCTGGATCATGGAAAAAGCAAGAGAGTTCCAGAAAAACATCTATTTCTGCTTTACTGACTATGCCAAAGCCTTTGACTGTGTGGATCACAATAAACTGGAAAATTCTGAAAGAGATGGGAATACCAGACCACCCAATCTGCCTCTTGAGAAACCTGTATGAAGGTCAGAAAGCAACAGTTAGAACTGGACATGGAACAACAGACTGATTCCAAATAGGAAAAGGAGTATGTCAAGGCTGGATATTGTCACCCTGCTTATTTAACTTATATGCAGAGTACATCATGAGAAACGCTGGGCTGGAAGAAGCACAAGCTGGAATCAAGATTGCCAGGAGAAATATCAATAACCTCAGATATGCAGATGACACCACCCTTATGGCAGAAAAGTGAAGAAGAACTAAAGAGTCTCTTGATGAAAGTGAAAGAGGAAAGTGAAAAAGTTGGCTTAAGGCTCAACATTCAGAAAATGAAGATGATGGCATCTGGTCCCATCACTTCATGGCAAATAGATGGGGAAACAGTGGAAATAGTGGCTGACTTTATTTTGGGGGGCTCCAAAATCACTGCAGATGGTGTTTGCAGCCATGAAATTAAAAGAAGCTTACTCCTTGGAAGGAAAGTTCTGACCAACCTAGACAGTATATTAGAAAGCAGAGAAATTACTTTGTCAACAAAGGTCCATCAAGTCAAGGCTATGGTTTTTCCAGTGGTCATGTATGGATGTGAGACTTGGACTATAAAGAAAGTTGAGCACTGAAGAATTGATGCTTTTAAACTGTAGTGTTGGAGAAGACTCTTAAGTCCGTTGGACTGCAAGGAGATCCAACCATTCCATCCTAAAGGAGCTGTGTTCATTGGAAAGACTGATGTTGAAACTGAAACTCCAATACTTTGGCCACCTGATGCGAAGAACTGACTCATTGGAAAAGACCTGATGCTGGGAAAGATTGAGGGCAGGGGGAGAAGGGGACAACAGAGGATGAGATGGTCGGATGGCATTACCAACTTAATGGGCATGGGTATGGGTGAACTCCAGGAGTTTGTGATGGACAGGGAGGCCTGGCATGCTGTGGTTCATGGGATCACAGAGTTGGACTCGACTGAGTGACTGAACTGCATTAAACTGAACCATTACTACTATCTCTTACACAATTAGGTCTGTCAGAATGCATGACAGCTTACACTGCAAACCAGATCTGCTGTAGAGCTCTTTCCTATTTGGGGCCATGCTCAAACCTAGTAGCATTGTGTTACACAGTATATGAGCCTAGACAGTATGCCCAGATGTGGAGTATACTCCTCTAAAGAAGCTTATCAGGGTGTGTGTGTGTTTTAATTTCATTATGTTTGGAGATACAAGCTGCAATTATTGGTCTTTTACTTTGGAACATATGATATGGCATGCCAGTGATCACTAAATTCTTAACAGTATTACTGAAGTGGAAGACCACTAGCCACTTCTTGCTCCTGTGGCCCAGTCTGTCTAAATGAAAACCACTACTCCTGTGTATTTTAGATCTTTAAGAAAACAGTGTTTTTTCCCAATCCCCTTGTGATGTAATTTTTTAAAACTTATTGTCTTGCTTGTGATAAGGGGTAGTCTCATTGATTGCTATCTGGTCTTCTCAGTTCAGTTCAGTCACTCAGTCGTGTCTGACTCTTTGAAACCCCTTGGACTGCAGCACATCAGGCTTCCCTGTTCATCACCAACTCCCAGAGCTTACTCAAACTCATGTCCTTCGAGTTGGTGATGCCATCCAACAATCTCTACTTCTATCATCTCCTTCTCCTCCTGCCTTCAATCTTTCCCAGCATCGGGGTCTTTTCCATTGAGTCAGTTCTTCACATCAGGTGGCCAAAGTATTTGAGTTTCAGCTTCAGCATCGGTCCTTCCATTGAATATTCAAGATTGATTTCCTTTAGGATGGACTGGTTGGTGTCTCCAAGTGGCTCTCAAGAGTCTTCTCCAACACCACAGTTCAAAAGCATCAGTTCTTTGGCACTCAGCTTTCTTTATAGTCCAACTCTCACATGCATACACGACTACTGGAAAAACCATAGCTTTGACTAGATCGACCTTCTACATAAAAAATCTGGCCTTCGGCATAAAAGCTATTAACCTATGGCTTAGGTTCAGTGTTTGGCTTGCACAAACTGTTGTGTATGCAATTCAAACTATATAGTTGAGGGACATGAAAATTAAAATCAGATAGGTGTTTGGATTCACTGGAACCAAAATAATCTGAATCTTAACCAAAACTTTATATTTTACATGAACACATCAATCACATGCTCGTACTCTCATACCAGGGCAGGGAGGAGTAAGGAGAGGGCATCATAATACATCACATTATTGTAAGAATCTTTGGGGAAGCACTTATAGAGTTTTTATCAAATTACTTTTATAATGTTACAGGGTCCTTCTTCCAGTGGGCCCAGCTGAATCGTCAGGAAATGGTTCTATGCCTGAAAACTGGCAAGAGTTTATTACCTTTTGTCTGGTGGAGGGTAAGGTGAGGTTTAACTCCCACTAGCTACTTGGTAGTCCAGCTATGATTTTTTTTTCTCTCTTATGATATAAGCTGAGTGGTGTCCTTATTGGCTTCCCATTTATAATTACTGTTTTCCCTAGGACACTAAGTTCTTTTAACCACTTCCACAACTTTCTGTGAGTCATTACTCCTAAATCTGCAATTTAAGCCTGTTACTCATTATGAAATTTAGTCAACTTCTGGCAGGTAAGGATTGAACCTTGCCTTTATTGCTTTAGGATTCTGTTGTGCTAATTTTTATCAGCTAGTCCAATTCTATAATGACTTTTCCCAAAAAATGAGGAGAACCATTATTGACTTTATAATTATGCTAGTGTTCCTTTCACCAGCGTATCCCTTAAGGTCTTAGTAAATGGTACACATAGGCTATCTCATGAATGTAATTCTGTGGTGTGTCTTACATTGAGCCTTTTAATCCTTTCCTAAATCATCAGCCATGGAAATTGTGGCTTTTTAACTCCACATCGAATGTGTCATCTCTTCCTCCACACTGCTTAGAACATTTTAGGGGTACTTTCCTGCTGTTAAATCCTATAACTTGGAATAATGCTCCTAAATCAATAACCTCTCCCTTATCTCCATTTTATGTTCTGACTAGTTTGATCAGGCATTCTTATAATCCAGTCTGTACATGCTCCTTAACTCTAGCTGGTATATTCTAGTTCAGGCTTGCAGCTCCCTTGGAGTATAGCCCTATTTCTTTCTTATGAGGCCCAACATGCCCCTAACTGAGCTATGATGCAACTTAATGTGAGTTATAGGTCCAGTAGCCAGAAGCAGAGGTGATGAAAGGTCTTAAAGAAACACATGTCTTATAGGGGGAAGTTCTCTGTGTAGTTTTCTCTCTTCTTGGAGTGCTTGCTCTTAATTAGCAGATTCATAGTCAACAGAGAAGTCAGGTGTTTGAAAATGTTGTGAGGAATTCTCCCATGTGTCTTCTTAATAAATTCCAAGATTTCTGTTGGTCCTAATTGGGGGTCTAATGCTGCTATAATGGACAATGCCTTGGTTGTATGTCTGCCCTTCTTGGGAGTTCACCATTTGTGACTATTATGTCCTTTGTCCAGTCCTTAGTTTTCTTTGCCTTTGAATTACAAAAGTATCTTCATAGTTTGCCAGGGTGGTCTTTTGGTTTTCAGAGTTGACTTTTAATTGCCTGTGATGCCAAAGGCATCACCAACTCAATGGACATGAGTTTGAGCAAGCTTTGGGAGTTGGTGATGGACAGGGAAGCCTGGAGTAATGCAGTCCATGGGGTTGCAAAAAGGCACACATGACTGAGCAACTGAACTGAATTTTAATTGCCTGTGAATGTCTAGCAGCTTTCTGTTACATTTTTCTAGAGTATCGATGACATTTAGCCATCCAGTTCCATTGTCCTTATAGCTATCATTTCTCTATACTTCTCAAACATCTAATAAGTGGCACCTACTAGTACAGGTCCTTCTATCTGTTCACTATCACAGTTTTTCACTGGTGAGGATTTTAATAATTCAACTCATGCTAGGAGCTTTCTAAAGTTCAGCTATCATTAGTGATAGGGTCCTCATATCCTACCAGGTAACAAATGATTCACTTCAGAACCCCATCTTATAGTCTGCTTTCTCAGACATCTTCTGGTAACATCTGTCACACTTAGCTGTCCATAAGGAAAAGATAAATTGGAATTTAGCATACAGGCTATTAACTAGGAATCAACATCTGGGATGTTGAGGGGATGGAAGGAGAGGATGGAAGTATTGAGTAGACTGAAAAGTCCTAAAGCACTTTAGGACCAAGAATCTTGAGCCATCACTATGGAGGAATGTACATGCTCCATCAGGTGTCCTACATTAGGCCTAATAGCAAGGTCTTTATACCAATGGTGTCATGAGTCATCAGATAAAAGCTGCACACAGAAGCAAACTCCCTTGAGTGTGGCGACTCATTGTGAAGGAAAACTCTGAAGGAGATTAGTTGGTTTATTTACACCTGGGCAGCAGTTACTTCCATGATCTCTGTGTCCATCACACTACACGGAAATCAATCAACAAACACCAAGTGTGTTTGGTTTTGTTGTTGTTGTTGTTCAGTAGCTGTGTCCAACTCTTTGCAACCCCATGGACTGTAGCCTGCCAGGCTCTTCTGTCCATGGGATTTCCCAGGCAAGAATACTAGAGTGGCTTCCATTTCCTTTTCCAGGAGATCTTCCTGACCCAGGAATTGAACTTGTGTGTCCTGCATTGGCAGGTGAATTATTTACCACTTAGCCACCAGGGAAGCCCTATCAAGTATGTACTAGATATCATTTACTGTACCAAACACGGACTACAAAAAAGGAGGAAGAAAACAGATGCAGGTCATACTTCCAAAGATCATAAAAGTTAATATGGGAGGTTGATAGATAAACCAGTGCTTAAAGCAGTATCTAAAGGTATCAATGAAAGAGATATGCCTGGACAGCCTGAGAGTGTCAAGAAAGCAGCTCACTCAGACTGTGAAGAACAGTGAAAGGAAATGGAGTATTTGAAATAGATATTGAAGTAGGTATTAATGTAGATAAAAATTAGAGTATTCAAAGGAAATGTATAACCATATAAAAATGGAAAATTTTTGTTATTTGAGGAAATATTTCAGCATAATTTGAGCATTATATGACAATAAGTAAGGGTAAAATGAAAAGGTAGGCAGGATTTGGATGATGGAGAAGAATGGATGACATGCAAGGGAGTACAGTCTGTATAAAATACAGATTCCCTGAAAAGGTTTATTCTAGGCAGTAAAATGATCAGAATTCCACTTTAGGATATTTATTCTGGCTGCAATATGTAGAATGAATTGTAGTAAAGTTAGCCAAGGTACAAGTTATTCTGGTAAATAAATGAGAAAAAATAGAGACTTAAAACAATGACATTTTTTGTTCCACAGTTAGAGTGGTACTTCGGAGAAGGCAATGGCACCCCACTCCAGTACTCTTGCCTGGAAAATCTGATGGGCGGAGGAGCCTGGTAGGCTGCAGTCCATGGGGTCGCTAGGAGTCGGACACGACTGAACGACTTCACTTTCACTTTTCTCTTTCATGCATTGGAAAAGGAAATGGCAACCTACTCCAGTGTTCTTGCCTGGAGAATCCCCAGGGACAGGGGAGCCTGGTGGGCTGCGGTCTATGGGGTCGCACAGAGTCGAACACGACTAAGGCGAGTTAGCAGCAGCAGCATTAATTAATATGTTATTGATTTAGTATTATTAAATATAGATTCTTTGCATATTCCCCCCAATGTCTAGTGCCTCAAGGAAGGTTGCTACAGATACTAACCATAGGTAGCAAGTAACATCATGATTGTGGTGAATGAAGATGAGTAGGAGAAGGAAGCTGGTTTTGTTTAGGTCACTAGTGTCAAGTCTGTCTCCTGTGTATCTAAGTAGTTTTATAAATATGGCTCAAAGAGTCCTAGGAAAACTCCTTTCTTCCCAGTATGTATTCAGGTCAAGAGAATTTTGTATCCTGCATACACATTATTTTGAAATTCTTTCAAAAGATAACTCTTTCTTATCCTTTTTTAACTCTTCTCATCATTTTGCCTACTCTTTAAAATATCAGATGGTTCCTTTTTTAGTCCAAGTATTCAGGTTCAACTAAAATCACTGATTTTCACAAACAACATATGCTTATTTTGTTCACTGCTTGTGGAATCATTTGCTATCTTATCTTTGTCTATCTTGAGTCATCCTCAGTCTGTAAGTGTGTCCTTCTTGTTTTAAGTCAGTCCTGGGCCCCAGGAGCCTCTTTAGAGGTCACTAGATGAAAGGGCCCTTTGGATAAATGTTTTAAAGGATCTCTATACTGCATTTTAAGCAAATACTTGACTGAAAATGCTCTTTTTTTCAAGTACAGTGATGTTAGAGTTGTTAAGCTTTTTCCCATTTATTGCTACTGAATTCACATATGTATCTTCAATATTCTATGCTGTAGTGGTCTCAATAGTTAGCACATTAATCATGCATTATCTTTAGTAGGAACCTTTAGATCTTTGTAAAGTGTATGTGAGACATTTGGATTTAAATTGCACCTCATGCACTTTTCACATTGGCCATGCATAAAGAATAGGTTAGCACAGATACTCTAGTCCATTTTGTAATGGCGTGACTTCATGACTATATTCAAATCAATGAAAGCGATCTGTAACAATTCCCGTACCTACCCTAGGAGGGTAGTTGTGTCTCCTTCATGCTCTCCTTTCTGCACCAGCTGAATGCAGAAGAAGGCAGAGTCCCAAGAGAGACAGAACCTAAGCCTCTACATGATAGCTTGGAAGAGAGCTGCCTTGCTGACCTAAACTCCCATAAGGACATGTTAGATGAGCAAGAAAAAAATTATGGAGTTTTAAGCCACTGAATTTTTTAGGGTTATTTATTCCTTTGTCTTAACTTATCAATGTAATTTTCAGGCACACTTTTGGCCTAAATATACTTTTGTAATGCATCATGCCTGTCTTTACTACTTAAAACTTAAGTGGTCTAAGAGTATTGCCCAGACTTCCCAGCCTGATCCTCAAAGACCTAAATTAAGTGATTTCAGCCTCTATTTCCAATGTCATCTTTCACTATTTCCTCCTGATACTAAATTATTGTCTACTTCCTGGGAGTGTCATAGTCCTACAAATTTCTTAGCTCTTGGCACACATCGTTCCCTCTGAATTTTTTCTTCTCTACATTCTTAGGAAATTCCGACTTCTCTTCAAGACTTTGTGTAATATAAATGATGTGTTGACATCTTGGTTAAGCATTAGTTGCTCTTCCCTAGGTGTTTTCAACTACTATGTGTCCATCATTACTGAAACACTTAGAACTTTTTATTGTAATCATTTGCATACGTATATATTGCTTAATCTGTACAATGAATTGTTCAAGAATAGGAACCTTTCCATATTTGTCTTTATATCCAATGTATATTAAAAAGAAAAATTAGCAGTGTCTGTTTAAAAGAATGGATAACCTTACATTTTCTTTAATGTGACTGTTTAATTTGATTGGCCTGAACTGCTTTTATTTACACTTCATCTCTGAATGCCCTTTTTAGGACACATACTTACAATCTTAGAAAATAGCAGAGAAACTTATTTTCTATAATTTCACCTACTGAACTTGTGAAATATGGTTTTCTTTTTAACCATTTCAAAAATTCTTAAAAAGAAAATACTTCTAAGGTGTGTAGTACAGATGTAACTTTTAAGTCTTTCTCCTCAATAACCCCAAACTCTCCAGCTCCTTCAGCACATCCAGTAATTTAAGATTTAGAAGATTGACCTTATTCCCCATATAATAGAAAACATTGCAATCCTGTCAATAACTCTAAGGGATACCTTGGGCAGTGGATACAAAGCAGTGCTTCCCTTAAAGACTTTTGTCTCAAAGTTGATGATAAGATTCTAAAAATCCATTTTCCTTTTAAACTCAGATACATTCTTTATCTTTTTTGCATCATGACCACCTGTTGACACCACTCTGATTCCTTCTCCCCTTGAAATATGACTCACATCAAGGCTAGCTTTAAAGATTTCATTTAGAAGGATATGATATTGCTACATAAGACTTAAATCTGAAAATTAAATACACTGTTTTTAATAGTTACCTAATCATTCCTTCACATACAATTAAATTTGGTCTCTTTTCTTATAAAGATTTTAGCCCTCCAATGTATTCCTGGGCCATGCCCTTCCTCTTTGACTTTCTTTCTCTGTCTAGATTTTTGCCCTTAAATACCCAATCCCTGCTTTTTATTTTAACTTTTTCCATGGAAGTAATATTTACTGTTCCATAAAGCATAATTAAAAATTTCAGTCACTCAGTCGTGTCTGACTCTTTGCGACCAACTCCCAGAGACTACTTAAACTCATGTCCATCGCGTCGGTGATGCCATCCAACCATCTCATCCTCTGTCATCCCCTTTTCCTCCCACCTTCAATCTTTCCCAGCATCAGGGGCTTCTTCAATGAGTCAGTTCTTCACATCAGGTGGCCAAAGTACTGGAGTTTCAGCTTCAGCATCAGCCCTTCCAATGAATATTCAGGACTGATTTCCTTTAAGATTTACTGATTGGATCTCCTTGCAGTCCAAAGGACTCTCAAGAGTCTTCTCCAACACCACAATTCAAAAGCATCAATTCTTTCACTCTCAGTTTTCTTTATAGTCCAACTCTCACATCCGTACATGACTACTGGAAAAACCATAGCTTTGACTAGACCGACCTTTGTTGGTAAAGTAATGTCTCTGCTTTTTAATATGGAGTCTAGGTTGGTCATAACTTTTCTTCCAAGGAGCAGGCGTCTTTTAATTTCGTGGCTGCAGTCACCATCTGCAGTGATTTTGGAGCCCTCCAAAATAAAGTCTCTACTGTTTCCATTGTTTCCACATCTATTTGCCATGAAATGATGGGAGTGGATGCCATGATCTTTGTTTCCTGAATGTTGAGTTTTAAGCCAACTTTTTCACTCTTCTGTTTCACTTTCATCAAGTGGCTCTTTAGTTCTTCTTCAGTTTCTGCCATAAAAGTGGTGTCATCTGAGTTTCTGAGGCTATTGATGCATTATATCTTGTATCTATGATATTAGCATGAAATCTGGTAACTCATACTTAAGACTATTAACTCTTTACAAAATGGTTAAGAATTCATAGTTTGGTTGAACCAAAGGGCTCATGGTTCAGTTTACTTTTGAAGATCGTTGTGAAGCAAACGAAAGTATATTCAGTTTGTGCTGTAGCTGTTTCTTGAAACCATGTAAATTTACTACTTAAGCTTAGCCCTAGGCAGTCAGTAGACAATTCTTCACTCAGGATCCTGTCAGATTCAAATCTATGTAACCCTAGAAGGACTTATGGTTGGAATGACTGATGCTCCAATACTTTCGCCACCTGATGTAAAGAACTGACTATTGAAAAAGACCCTGATACTGGGAAAGATTGAAGGCAGGAGGAGAAGGGAATGACAGAGGATGAGATGGTTGGATGGCATCACTGACTTGATGGGCATGAGTTTGAACAAGCTCCAGGAGTTGGTGATGGACAGAGAAGCCTGATGTGCTGCAGTCCGTGGGGGTCACAAAAAAATCAGACATGACTGAGCGACTGACCTGATCTGAAAGCTAACACATGCCCAGGTTCAAAGAATATATCACATGTATATGTATGTATCACTTTACTTCTAGTTTGGACATTGAACGATCCAGTATTAGAAACTATGGTCATTTACTCCAGCACAGTGCTCTGTGTCAAAGGTAACTGAGAAAATCACCTCCTAAATCCAGGGCATGAATCTCAGTATTCCCTCTGAAGTCAGTTAAACTTCTTTCTCTGTTTTAGGAACTGGGTTTCCTCCTGTTAAAGTTTCTTTACAGATACAGGGAAAATAGGTGGTGTATCCTAAATTTGAATGCATCATCAAAACTCTTTGTAAGGAGTGTCTCTAGGAAATATTTACTGAAACAGCATCTGCCATCCCGCCTCTATTTTGAAACCTTTTCCTCTGTGATTTCTGAAGTAAAATCTCAAGCAGAAGTATGGAGGAAATGACTAAAAATGTGTGCATTTATCAATCATATTTGGGTAATTCTTCAAGATTTTCATTATTTGCATTGTATATCCTAAGAACTATCTCAATAATTAGTGTCAATTTTGATTCTTATATCAAAGTTTGTTCATTTGAAGACTATCAATGGACTATAATTATCGTAAAATGTTTACAGACTCTTTTTTTTAATGAGGAAAAGTACACATGTGTATAAGGTATATGACTAAGTTTAGTTTGAAAACATTGTTCTCTTGTAAAGATTTTCTGGGAATAATAAATCACAGCACAGGTTCCCCTAACATCAGAGAAGATGAGTGTTCTGTTTCACAAGGTTCAGCAAGCAAATATTTTATCAAATATTTTGTCACCTCTAACCATGGTTTACTTATTTTCCAAGCTGGTATTATGGGATACACACTATCTAGGTCCTCACCTCTCCTGTCATATAAGTCACATTTCAGGTTCTGTTACTTGTAGCATCCACTTCTGTTGGCATTTTATATTCTGCAGATAGCATAAAATCCTACTGTAGTGACTTGAAGGTATAACAGTATGTTGATTTTGCACCATAAGTTATCCAAGGGTAAGCAATCCAGTATTAAAAAGGGACAAAATTTCTTCTTCTGGTCACACATTCCTAGTATGTAGAGTTTCCTCTTGACATTTGCTGTATTACACTCACATAGTGGAAGCTATCCCTTTGCTACTTTTATTTTATTCTTGAGAGAAAGAAGAACACTAAGTACAATGAAGAGGGTGAGTTAGTAAAAAGTAAATGATAAAAAAAATAAAGAAAGATACTTTTTTTTTTCTTTTAGTAAGGACTTCTGTTTACATATTATAGACCAAAACTGAGGCCCAAGGTTGGCCCAGTAATGAGAAAAAAATGATCATGAGAAGAGGTTGTTGCTATTGTGAGTGAGAATTTGCTTAGCCAGCTTAAACTATTTGCTTCAAGAGTGAAATTTCAAATTTTATGATTTTATCCAAGAGGCTAGTTTCAAATCAGTTTCAAAGATAATGTAAATAAATTCTAGGATATATAAGGTGATTTTTAATAAATTATCACTTAAGCATTGAGTAGTACTTTAAAAAATAATAAGTGTCCTTAGTGGCTAAGTCGGTAAAGAATCTGCCTGCAATGCAGGAGACCTGGGTTTGATGCCTGGGTCAGGAAGATCCCCTATAGGAGGAAATGACAACACACTCCAGAATTATTGCCTAGAGAATTCCATTGACAGAGGAGCCTGGCAGGCTGTTGTCCATGGGGTAGCAAAGAGTCAGAGATGACTGAGTGGCTAACACTTTCACTTTCTCTAAGCATTGAGTGATGCTTTACAAAATAATAAGCAAAATTTACATATATCATGATAAATTTAATTACACTGCTATCTAAATTTATAAAAATCACATGGTATCAAGAACCTGCTATAGTCCATCTCTGTGCATGTCACCAAAAAATGAGTTAAATTTTTCAGAAAATAGTGAAACTCTCTTCAGTCTATAGTATAGTGGAGGATGGTAAATTATGAGAAGTTGTAGTTATTTTCTGAGAAGCAGAGCTCAGATCCAAGAGAAGGACACTCACGTATTTGAATTCCAACTAATACTGTGTTGAGAAACCAAGTTAGTGGGCCTTAAGTAGAATAAGCAAATCTTTCATTACATGAGACAATTTTGAGAGAGAAATAAGATGCAATTAATAATGTTTGTCAGTAGATGTAAACCAGAATTTTTCTGAGAAAACCAATATTTATGGTCACTCTAGTAATGACCATTATGTTAAAATGAGATAGAAAATAATAGAATAGAATATATATTATTAAAGGTTATCCCATAGTAAAGACATTGTTTCATTATTTTCTTTTGTTCATATATATATATATATATATATATATATTTCAGTTCAGTTCAGTTCAGTTCAAAAAATAATAATAAGTCATGTCAGACTTTTTGCTACCCCACAAATTGCAACACGCCAGGGCTCCCTGTCCATCACCAACTCCCGGAGTTCACTCAAACTCATGTCCACAACCTAGATAGCATTTTCAAAAGCAGAGACATTACTTTGCCAACAAAGGTCCGTCTAGTCAAGGCTATGGTTTTTCCAGTGGTCATGTATGGATGTCAGAGTTGGACTGTGAAGAAAGCTGAGTGCCAAAGAATTGATGCTTTTCAACTGTGGCATTGGAGAAGACTCTTGAGAGTCCCTTGGACTGCAAGGAGATCCAACCAGTCCATCCTAAAGGAGATCGGTCCTGGGTGTTCTTTGGAAGGAATGATGCTAAAGCTGAAACTCCAGTACTTTGGCCACTTCATGCAAAGAGTTGACTCATTGGAAAAGACTCTGATGCTGGGAGGGATGGGGGGCAGGAGGAGAAGGGGACGACAGAGGATGAAATGGCTGGATGGCATCACTGACTCGACGAAAAAGAAAAGAAAAAAAGATAAATGTGCAATGTGATGGATCTGTCAACTTAACAATAACAACAAAACCTGGAAAACGAGGTCCTGCTATTCTCAACACTCTCAACTGTCTCTTCTAAACAACTTAAGAGTCAATCATAGCCAATAATTTTTTATTAGAAAAAATAAGAGCCTCATGATGACTAGACCACTAGGAAGTCTTTATTACTTGTTTTTCTGAAAATATTTTTCCATGTTCTTAGGGTTCTACTTTAGTCCAGAGGCTCTGAAAAATTTTGTCTGTCACTTTATTATTCAATAAATACTAAATATATGTATTGGCTATGATTGACTCTTAAGTTGTTTAGAAGAGACAGTTGAGAATGTTAAGAATAGCAGGACCTCATTATCCAGGTTTTGTTGTTATTGTTAAGTTGACAGATCCATCACATTGCATATTTATCTTTTTTTTTTTTTTTTTTTGTGAGAACATTTAAGTTCTACTTTCTAAACAAAAACAGCTAGTGGGTCAAAGAAGAACTCAAAAGAGAAACAGGGTTATTGAATATCCTTTAAAAGTTTGGAGAAAAGATGATAGCAAAAGTAATAAATCTAAATGACGTCAATACATACACTCAAATAAGATTGTGCAGTCTTGAAGATTAGACATCAAGCCCATTTAGAATCTATGTTCAGTTCAGTTCAGTCACTCAGTCGTGTCTGATTCTTTGCAATCCCATGAATCGCAGCACACCAGGCCTCCCTGTCCATCACTAACTCCTGGAGTTTACCCAAACTCATGTCCATTGAGTCGGTGATGCCATCCAGCCATCTCATTCTCTGTTGTCCCCTTCTCCTCCTGCTCCCAATCCCTCCCAGCATCAGGGTCTTTTCCAATGAGTCAACTCTTTGCATGAGGTGGCCAAAGTATTGGAGTTTCAGCTTCAACATCAGTCCTTCCAAAGAACACACAGGACCGATTTCCTTTAGGATGGACTGATTGGATTTCCTTGCAGTCCAAGGGACTCTCAAGGGTCTTCTTCAAAACCACAGTTCAAAAGCATCAATTCTTCGGTGCTCAGCCTTCTTGACAGTCCGACTCTCACATCCATACATGACCACTGGAAAAACCATAGCCTTGACTAGACAGACCTTTGTTGGTAAAGTAATGTCTCTTCTTTTCAATATGCTATCTTGGTTGGTCATCGGAGAAGGCAATGGCACCTACTCCAGTAGTTTTGCCTGGAAAATCTCATGGACGGAGGAGCCTGGTAGGCTGCAGTTCATGAGGTCAGTAAGAGTCAGACATGACTGAACGACTTCACTTACACTTTTCACTTTCATGCATTGGAGAAGGAAATGGCAACCATTCCAGTGTTCTTGCCTGGAGAATCCTAGGGACAGAGGAGCCTGGTAGGAGGCTGTCTGTGAGGTTGCACAGAGTCTGACATGACTGAAGTGACTTAGCAGCAGCAGCAGCAGATTGGTCATAACTTTCTTTCCAAGGAGTAAGTGTCTTTTAATTTCATGGCTGCAGTCACCATCTGCAGTGATTTTGGAGCCCCCCAAAATAAAGTCAGCCACTATTTCCACTGTTTCCCCATCTATTTCCCATGAAGTGATGAGACCAGATGCCATGATCTTCATTTTCTTAATGTTGAGGTTAAGCCAACTTTTCACTCTCCTCTTTCACTTTCATCAAGAGGCTTTTGAGTTCCTCTTCACTTTCTGCCATAAGGGTGGTGTCATCTGCATATCTCAGGTTATTGATATTTCTCCTGGCAATCTTGATTCCAGCTTGTGCTTCTTCCAGCCCAGCGCTTCTCATGATGTATTCTGCATATAAGTTAAATAAGCAGGGTGACAATATCCAGCCTTGATGTACTCCTTTTCCTATTTGGAACCAGTCTGTTGTTCCATGTCCAGTTCTAACTGTTGCTTCCTGACCTGCATATAGGTTTCTCAAGAGGCAGGTCAGGTGTTCTAGTATTCCCATCTCTTTCAGAATTTTCCACAGTTTAATGTGATCCACACAGTCAAAGGCTTTGGCATAGTCAATAAAACAGAAATAGATATTTTTCTGGAACACTCTTGGTTTTTCAATGATCCGGTGGATGTTGGCAATTTGATCTCTGGTTCCTCTGCCTTTTCTAAAACCAGCTTGAACATCTGGAAGTTCACGTTTCACATATTGCTGAAGCCTGGTTGGAGAATTTTGAGTATGACTTTACTAGTGTATGAGATGAGTACAATTGTGTGGTAGTTTGAGCATTCTCTGGCATTGCCTTTCTTTGGGATTGGAATGAAAATTAACCTTTTCCAGTCCTGTGGCCACTAGTAGGCAGGACCAATTTCAGTGTTATTCATTGAGCTACCAAAAGTAACTTATCTTTTTCAGCTGCTAAAGATATTGAAGAAAAAGGTGGAAAAAATGTGATTGTTCATGCACTATGAGCAAAGAAGTGAAAGTGAAGTCGCTCGGTCGTGTCCAACTCCTGACGACCCCATGGACTGCAGCCCACCAGGCGTCTCTGTCCACAGGCAATCCACAGGGATTTTACAGGCAAGAGTACTGGAGTGGGGTGCCATTGCCTTCTCCAATGAGCAGAGAAAGTCAGATAGAAAAGGAAGAATTTCAATTACACAGTCATAGTACTAGTGGAGAATGTAGAAGAGGATTTTCATAGACTTAAAACCTCTTTCTGCTGGAGTAGCTGAGACTTAATTTAGTCTGAACTTTTTCACCTTGAAGTCAGATCTAAATGCTGGAGGGTTTACATGGCACAGAGTCATGTGTGTGGGTTGTACCGGTCTCTGGTTGTTTAATATCCATGTTTGCTTATGGTGAACCTTCCATCGCCTGCTTCATGATCTTAAGCATCAATCAATGAAAACCACTCTCGATTTGGCATCTTCCCTGACACTTCTGTGTGATACTGGAGGGAAGTGAAATAATCAGTCTTCTTTCTATAAACTGCTCTGAGTTGTGAAATCTCTCTTCCTAGGCACTCTTTCTCCATGTAGCTGGGGAAAGAATGCAAAACATAGAAACTCTGGGACATTTCTCTATGTCTATATTCTCAGCAGTTCCCTGCTAGTTCTCCTCCATTCTCTAAACCTGAGAAAACCTTTAGTAGCTTTGAGAGATGGGAAGAAAAGGAAAATCTTTCCCTTTTAAAACCCCAAGTCTTTTGACTAAATAAAAGAGCCCTATTAAGTCTGAAATCATGAGAATTTCTTTCTTTCTATGTATACTACCATATCACTCCTTTGAGGTGATGAGAAGAAAGGTGACTTAGGAAAAATGACTAAGAAGGAAAATAGGAAGTATCAGTTTATATTTCAGTTTATAATATATATGTATATGTATTTATATAGAGTAAAATTGTATATTATATACTATATATTTTATAAGAAGATTTATAAAATAAGATGAAGTATAATATCCTATATTTATAAACATATTTACAAAATAAGACTATAAAATGTAACTTACTTTTCAAGTTTTTAATTTAATAGAACATCATAGTTTTCTATAGGAAATATAGATATAAAATTATAGAAATAGTGCTCACTTGAAGAATATAAAATACTTTATTTTCTAAATGCCCCAGTTCAGTCACTCAGTAGTGTCCAACTCTTTGTGACCCCATGGACTGCAGCACACCAGGCTTCCCTGTATAGTCTTCCCTGTACAACTCCCAGAGCTTGCTCAAACTCATGTCCACTGAGATGCTGATGCCATCCAACAGTCTCATCCTCTGCCATCCCCTTTTCCTTTTACATTCAATCTTTCCCAGCATCAGCGTCTTTTCCAATGAGTTAGTTCTTCACATCAGGTGGCCATAGTATTGGAGTTTCAGCTTCAGCATCGGTCCTTCGAATGAATATTCAGGACTTAACTTCCTTTAGTATTGACTGGTTTGATCTCCTTGCGGTCCAAAGGACTCTGAAGAGTCTTTTGCAACACCACAATTCAAAAGTATCAATTCTATACATCTGTGTCTCTTTTGCTGTCTCGCATACAGGGTTATCATTACCATCTTTCTAAATTCCATATATATGTGTTAGTATACTGTATTGGTGTTTTTCTTTCTGGGTTACTTCACTCTGTATAATAGGCTCCAGTTTCAATACAATATTGTAAAGTAATTAGCCTCCAATTAAAATAAATAAATTTAAATTAAAAGTGTCAATTCTTCGGTGTTCAGCTTTTCTTACGGTCCCACTCTTACATCCATATATGATACTAGAAAAACCATAGCTTTGACTATATGAACCTTTGTCAGTAAAGTAATGTCTCTGCTTTTTAATATGCTATCTAGATTTATCATAACTTTTCCTCCAAGGAGCAAGTGTCTTTTAATTTCATGGCTGCAGTCACCATCTACAGTGATTTTGGAGCCCAAGAAAATAAAATCTGTCACTGTTTCCATTGTTTCCCCATCTATTTGCCATGAAGTTATGGAATGAGATGCCATGATCTTCTGTTTTTGAATGTTGAGTTTTAAGTCAGCTTTTTCATTCTCTTCTTTCACTTTCTTCAAGAGGCTCTTTAGTTCCTCTTCTCTTTCAGCCGTAAGGGGGATATCATCTGCATATCTGAGGTTATTGACTTTTCTCCCAGCAATCTTGATCCCAGCTTGTGCATCATCCAGTCTGGCATTTTGCATGATAAACTCTGCATATAAGTTAAATAAGCAGGGTGACAATATATAGTCTTAACGTTCTCCGTTCCCAGTTTGGAACCAGTCCATTGTTCCATGTCCGGTTCTAACTGTTGCTTCTTGACCTGCATACAGATTTCTCAGGAGGCAGGTAAGGTGGTCTGGTATTCCCATCTCTCTATGAATGTTCCAGTTTGTTGTGATCCACACAGTCAAAGGCTTCAGTATAGTCAATTAAGCAGAAGTAGATATTTTTCTGGAACTCTCTTGCTTTTTCCATGATCCAGCAGATGTTGACAATTTGACCTCTGGTTCCTCTGCCTATTCAAAATCCAGCTTGGACATCTGGAATTTCTCGGTTCACATACTGTTGAAGTCTAGCTTAGAGAATTTTGAGTATTTTACTCTGCTAGCATGTGAGACGAGTGTGATGTGTGGTAGTTTGAGCATTCTTTGGCAGTGCCTTTCTTTGGGATTGGAATGAAAGCTGACCTTTTCCAGTTCTGTGGCCACTGGACTAAATGCCTACTTTTTCTAAATAAAGTGTAGTTTCTCAATAAATATTTGTTAAAAAAAAATTAATGCCTACTTGATGGACTTTTGATTGGATTTCTAAATTAATTTCACAAACTTGACTACTGCCAAAGTTATGTTTTAACATTTCCTCTTTCAACATCACTTTATAATATTTGACCTAAACATTGGATTTAGGAACTTAATTTTTATTTGAATTTCCTCTTCACTTTATTAAGAAGAATAGTCTGAAACATAATGAATTCCTCATTAAATAATTGCCAGATATCTATTTTTTAAATCGTGCTGTTTTTGTTTTAATTACTCTGTTTTCATTAAAATATTTTATCAGTTATTATTTAATATGTTGGTGATTGAAAATTAAAATAGATTATATTTACAATTTCAAAAAGTTTGTCTTCTTTATGGAAGATTAATTGAGAAATAATTACATTGTGTCCCAATATATGACAGCAGGGTTTGTGAGAAGTCTTACAGTCTAAGAACTGATTTCTTTTCAAAATGCTACTGTGGTTTGCAACTGTTTTCAATAGCCTACTATTTAATGCTTATCCCTCTTCCTGGTTCCTGGGTAGCTGTGATGGTTATAGGTCATGTCACCTTCTAGTCTTTTTTTTTTTTCTAACTTTATGCGTGGCTTCTTAAAGATGATCCTGTTGCATTTTGTTTTCGGGGCAAAAGTCTTGCAGCTGTACCAAAGCTGCCAAATTCGGTGCCTCATTCCTAATACTTAGGTTTTATAATGTAACTTGTGTGTGTTAAGTTCAGTCTCCAACTGTGTCATAAGTTCAGTCTCCAACTGTGTCATATCATCTACCTTAACCCTGAACTTCCTTTTTTACTGATGGTTGAGAGTCACGGTCGTGGTAGAAAGAGGTGGAGAGGGTCTATACAAAAAAATGGACAAAGATATGCAATGGAATTTATCTTAACTCCTCTTTTCCTTATGGTGTCATAGAGGATAATGGGACAGAGACATGTCAGTGACTTAAAAGTGCAGGTGAAGTGGGTGATCACCTTAACAGAAATAATTTATCACTTTGGATGTACCTCTGATAGGAAAACATCAGTTCTCATATAAAAGACATTTAAAATGGTTCCCATCCTAATAGAACACTGCAAATTGCTATGGTACAAACAAGGAATGGATGGCTATCTTGTGCTGTCAGGGAATATTTATCAGAGCTGGGTTTGAATGAATGAACAGCAATTCACTATTTTTAACCTTGGAAATAATTATACATGAAGAGACAACAATGTACACACACAAGTGCATGGGATTATGGAAGTGCATGAAGTGTTACTTGGTTCTAAGTGGGTGACCTGGTAAAAGTAGTGGTGATGTGGTAAAAGTAGTGGAAGAAGAAAAGAAAGCTGGTAAGAAATCAATCTGAGTAGTAGACTGGCTATAGATTTTGAAGGACTCTATCTCTAGTGCTAAAGTTTTAAGGCTTGATTCTACCCATAGTGTTAATAATTTAGTAATTGTTGTTTGCTCTCTCTAATTTCAGTGAAACAGCATAGAAAGATTTTTTCAAATGACACATTTGCAATCCACTGTGATTGCTTCTAATTTAAACCCTGACAGTGTTTCCAGAATAATTTCTATTTATATCACTATTCAGCAGTTCTCAGAACTGAGTTTATTTCAGAGTGAGCCTTCAGGATGCATCTTCAGAGAGTTATATCAAGAGTTGTACCATTCAGATGTATTCTTTGTTTAACATCGATGTAAATCTATGGAAATAAAGATATAGAATATTGAGAATTTTCATTATGATCAATAAGATTCTGTTACCCTGCACGTCCTTATTTAATATGTATATCTTTTAGGACACAAAGGAAATAACCTTGCTATTCCTCTATTTTCTTCAGTACAGTTTTTTGTTACGTTTTACATTTGCTGCAAGTATTAGAAATGGATTAAAGTCTGATGTATGATCAAACTATAGTTTTACTGTAGCTCCTTTTAATTTACCTGTGTTTCATTATACCCCCTAACACCTTAGCATAATTTCAATATCAGGGTATTAACTGTTTCACTGCTCTTAACAAGACATTTTATATTGAACTACCTACCAAATCTAACCATGAACTGTGTTGCCAAGGAAGATAATTTTCATAGAATTTAAATTTGAGTCATTTTCCAGCTTGCAAGTTGAATCCTAAAGATAATGTTATTGTGATTTTTACCCATACAAGTACCCATGCCATAGTCAATACCTAAATACCTAATGTGGCTGTAAAGCTGGAAAAAGATAATGCATTAATGAAAGTCTTCCTAGGATAGGAGCCATACTTCTACCTTCCTTATGGTGATGATGTTCCTGAAAATAGCCTGTCAAAAATGAGACAAAGAGTTGGGAAAACTTCATGGCAAATTTAACTGAGAAATAACTGTTTTCTCCATCAAGAGAATTGCCTGATAAATGTTTTGCAGAATTTAAAAGTCATTCCAAAATTAGTTTCAAAGAACTGATTGCAAATGACAGTCCCCAAATGTGTTTTTTTCCTTCTTCTTTTTCTCCCTGTCATTGCCAACTCAGAGCATTAAGGAAATCTAACACTGAAAAAGGACTACTCCTGTGAGATGTGAAAATAATTATATGTTCTGCTTGAACTGATAGGCAGAGAAACATTTTGTCTCAGATTCTGCAAAGCATGTCAATTTTGAGTTTGCATGTTTTCTGTTTCTACTACCCACCAGTTGGAGAAGCAGTGATTGGAAAACAAAAGCATTATCTTTACAGCAAGAAACCTTGAAAATTGGATAGATGACATACTTTTCCACTTTTAGTGTAAAATGAATGAAAAGTATGTTATTTCCTGCTGTAGGTTTTGGGAGAGATAAAAGAAATGGTTTTACAAATACAGCCTCAATAATTTTAATATAGCTAGTTCTGTTGCATTAAAAATAGAGTATTTTTAGTATACATATTAATGGAGTCACTGTGATTCAGAAAAATGTTTCTCAGAATGACATTTCATAAAATGAATCTGGTTTTTCATTGACTTCTTTTAAATTTTTAATCCAAGTTTATTTCCTATGTAAAAGAAATGCCCAATAAAGCAAATTATAAACATTTAAAAATGAATCAGATTTTTTTAGATTGTTGGCTACTATAATACTAGTAGTGATTTTGCCAAAGTTGAATGCTATTATACTTTTAGTGATTTTGCAAATTTCCATTACTTTGCAACATTCCAGCTCCTCATTCTCTGCTGTTGATAGTTTCCAGGTCCCATTCTGGCTTTTGTCATATCTTGGTAGACCAAACACTTGTTTTGTTCACCTGAAATCAACTATTTTCCAATTTTTTTTTAAGGTCTTGGACAACTTAAGTAACACTGATGCACCCTGGCATCCCACCACACGACTGAATATTCTCTCTCTCTCCTTCTGCTCTTCTCCACTTTCTAGTCCTCTCTGCCTTTTCACTTTTTCTTCCACTATATTTCTTAGCACCCACCATGTTATTTCTCTCTGGCTGGGTTTGTCAATTTGAATACTTCCCATTTTATTACACAAGACAATTGAAGAATATCCACAAACCATTTGTGAACAAGAGTCCTTGTCTTTCTTAACTAACAGGCCCATCAGAGTCCATTAAAGTATTTTTTTTTATGTTTTGAAAGATCTATTTATTCTACCAGAGAGATTATTGCTATCTAGAAGACATAAATAGCCAGAGTCAGCTATTTAATATTTTATACTTATTTAATAACATTTATTTTCATAGCATACATAAGGAAAATTATTTTATCAACACAAAGAGAAATGGTAAAATCTCAGATTACTTCCTTAAAAGAAATTAGTATATGGAAATTTTTTTACCTAAATAAAAAGGAGATCTATACATCAAGATAATTTGTCAGAAATTATAATATTTATATTTATTACCATTGAGATATAAATTGATGTGGAAGATGTCATTGAATATTAAGATTATTATTTTTTCTGCAAGACTGGAAGCTCTATTTTGCCAGACACCTGCCACAGGTGCTATAACTGGACCATTACTCTACATGGCAGCTAGTGAGATTTGTTCACATTTTCAAATGTAGTCCATACATACAGGTAGTGATCCTTCTTTGAACACATAACTTTTCTGATAACTGAACACCTTTGAACAATAACTATAGGTTTGAAATTTTGGACAGATCTCAATCTGCTTAAGCTTCACTCCTGGAATATCTCTTAAACATTGTCACGATGACCAATAATTTTTCTAGGGCCAATAACTGGTAGTAATATTGGAGGTGCACTTATGAAAATGGTACTCTTCTGTCATAGAATTGACATCCAGCTAACACCACCTATAGGACAGTGATATTTTTCACTTTCTGGAGCTCCTGACCACACCTTCAATTAATAAGGAAAAGACCTTGAAATCTCCATTTACTTTCCACCTCCTGAGAATATCTAAAAAAGTGTATCAAGTGGATAGTAAGGAAATATATTTGTTGCAAAATCTCCTGTGATAAATCCTTTTAAACTATTTTCTGTCCTTATCCACATGGAACACCTCTCTCTCTTTCAGAATAACTATGTTGTGTAAACAAAAGTTTCATATTAATCTTGATCACGCCAGTATTCTGGCAGCCAACAGTAGTCCAGGGTTACAGACCCCCGAGGGAACATCCAGGACACTGTTTCATATATATAAATCAGCAGTGTAAGAAAAGTGACAGCTAATGGTAAGAACCACAGGAAATTATACTCAAGTAGGAAATGTAGTTTTACTTGAGTAAATATTCAAGTTCCAGGAATATATAAGAATTACTACTTGGGCTCCTTCACAGTAATGGCATCATGAGACTGTAACTATTTTCTTTCTTCACCCTGTGTCATCACTTCTAGTAACTACAAGCCTGCACTTCTCCATATGCTTTTTTCCTATTTCCTAATGTTTTTGTTGTGGTCAGTCTATGTAGTTGCTTCCTACTGTCAGTGGCCTGCCTAATGATGAAGAAGTGTTTTAAGTGTGGTGCAACAGAGCTTTCATATTTTTCATGAGATGATTTAGTACTTGAGAGGGATATGAACCAGGAGAATAACCACTGCATTATACATAGCATGTCAAGAAAGTTGTGGAACACACCTGGGCTGTATAAAAAGAATATATAAGCCCAAATCCCACTACAGTAATTCTGGTTTGGGGTAGAATCTTTTCTTCTCTCTTAGAATAGAGCATTTATTTAAAAAACTAGATGTTTTAAATGATTACTTTGTCTTTGGAAGTCAAATATTCCATACCACACTCTCTTTTTCTCCTCTTTTCCATCATTTTACCTCTTCTTGAGTCTAAGCACATCTTAAATATACTATTATGTCTCAAACAAAAAGTTAGTGAATAAAAATTACACTTCTCCAATTCCATGAACTGAAAATATGACTAAGAAGCTCTTTGACAAGGGGAGATTAAGCAGCTGGTTTAACGGACACTGAAGGTTGGAGTTAGAAGGGCAGGCAGTAACAGGAGGCCTGGCCATATCCTAGCAGAGCTGTGATTACCAGGCTGGGATTCAAAGCAGATATCCAGGCACTAGTAAAAAGAAATGCAATAGCAGGTACCTGTAATTATTGAAAAGTAAGAGAAACAACTTCCATTGTCATTTAAGGAGAAAGGGTATGTGTACAGGGATAAAATAAAAGGAAACTTTTCTACCATTGTTCTCCCTTTTAGAAAGACTGTATGATCAGTGCAGAGACAAAGGAAACATGTTATTATATATAATGATATCATTATAGTCTATTTTACTTTTGTTTTTCTGTCTTTTTAAACTTCTCATAATATATTTAGACAGTTAATGCCCTCTTGTTAAAATTGAAAAAAAAAAAAAATCTTCAGACACAAAGGAGTAAACTCCTTTCACAATTATAAATTCTGGGTATCATTATTGGATTTTGAACAGATTTTCTGGCTCCAGAAATACAAAAAACAGAAACAGAAAAAATGTTCAAGATATGGTTCTGGAACATTTGCTTAGATTTTACACATATTGAAGATAATGGCTATATCATACTTCCTTGTTCATAATATCTGAATATTATATAACAACTTGTTTATAAATATTCAGTTTATCCTGAGTGATTTAAATTAGGGCAGATAATAGTTTAATTAAAACAGGTATATAAAGTTATAGAAGTGTAACCCAGCATGATTAATTAATGCATCATAGAGAAATTCAGGTATGACCTAAATCAAGTCCCTTATGATTATACAGTGGAAGTGAGAAATAGATTTAAGGGCCTAGATCTGATAGATAGAGTGTCTGATGAACTATGGAATGAGGTTCGTGACATTGTACAGGAGACTGGAATCAAGACCATCCCCATGGAAAAGAAATGCAAAAAAGCAAAATGGCTGTCTGGGGAGGCCTTACAAATAGCTGTGAAAAGAAGAGAAGCAAAAAGCAAAGGAGAAAAGGAAAGATATAAGCATCTGAATGCAGAGTTCCAAAGAACAGCAAGGAGAGATAAGAAAGCCTTCTTCAGTGATCAATGCAAAGAAATAGAGGAAAACAACAGAATGGGAAAGATAGAGATCTCTTCAAGAAAATTAGAGATACCAAGGGAACATTTCATGCAAAGATGGGCTCAATAAAGGACAGAAATGGTATGAACCTAACAGAAGCAGAAGATATTAAGAAGAGGTGGCAAGATTACACAGAAGAACTGTACGAAAAAGATCTTCATGACCCAGATAATCACGATGATGTGATCACTGACCTAGAGCTAGACATCCTGGAATGTGAAGTCAAGTGGCCTTAGAAAGCATCGTTATGAACAAAGCTAGTGGAGGTGATGGAATTCCAGTTGAGCTCTTTCAAATCCTGAAAGATGATGCCGTGAAAGTGCTGCACTCAACATGCCAGCAAATTTGGGAAACTCAGCAGTGGCCACAGGACTGGAAAAGGTCAGTTTTCATTCCAATCCCAAAGAAAGGTAATGCCAAAGAATGCTCAAACTACCACACAGTTGCACTCATCTCACATGCTAGTAAAGTAATGCTCAAAATTCTCCAAGTCAAGCTTCAGCAATACGTGAACCGTGAACTTCCAGATGTTCAAGCTGGTTTTAGAAAAGGCAGAGGAACCAGAGATCAAATTGCCAACATCTGCTGGATCATCGAAAAAGCAAGAGAGTTCCAGAAAAACATCTATTTCTGCTTTATTGACTATGCCAAAGCCTTTGACTGTGTGGATCATAATAAACTGTGGAAAATTCTGAAAGAGATGAGAATACCAGACCATCTGATCTGCATCTTGAGAAATTTGTATGCAGGTCAGGAAGCAACAGTTAGAACTGGACATGGAACAACAGACTGGTTCCAAATAGGAAAAGGAGTATGTCAAGGCTGTATATTGTCACCCTGCTTATTTAACTTATATGCAGAGTACATCATGAGAAACGCTGGATTGGAAGAAGCACAAGCTGGAATTAAGATTGCCAGGAGAAATATCAATAACCTTAGATATGCAGATGACACCACTCTTATGGCAGAAAGTGAAGAGGAACTAAAAAGCCTCTTGATGAAAGTGAAAGTGGAGAGTGAAAAAGTTAGCTTCAAGCTCAACATTCAGAAAACGAAGATCATGGCATCCAGCCCCATCAGTTCATGGGAAATAGATGGGGAAACAGTGGAAACAGTGTCAGACTTTATTTTTTGGGCTCCAGAATCACTGCAGATGGTGACTGCAGCCATGAAATTAAAAGACGCTTACTCCTTGGAAGGAAAGTTATGACCAACCTAGATAGCATATTCAAGAGCAGAGACATTACTTTGCCAACAAAGGTCCGTCTAGTCAAGGCTATGGTTTTTCCTGTGGTCATGTATGGATGTGAGAGGTGGACTGTGAAGAAGGCTGAGCACCAAAGAATTGATGCTTTCGAACTGTGGTGTTGGAGAAGACTCTTGAGAGTCCCTTGGACTGCAAGGAGATCCAACCAGTCCATTCTAAGGAGATTTCTTTGGAAGGAATGACGCTAAAGCTGAAACTCCAGTACTTTGGCCACCTCATGCGAAGAGTTGACTCATTGGAAAAGACTCTGATGCTGGGAGGGATTGGGAGCAAGAGGAGAAGGTGACGACAGACGATGAGATGGCTGGATGGCATCACTGACTCGATGGACATGAGTCTGAGTGAACTCTGGGAGTTGGTGATGGACAGGAAGGCCTGGAGTTCTGCGATTCATGGTGTCGCAAAGAGTCAGACACGCCTGAGTGACTGAACTGAACTGAACTGAGAGAAATTTGAAAACTATTCAATGTCTATAGGTGATTATCAAACAAAAATTGACATATACTTTTTGAATATGAAAAAACTGGTTTGGCTTATTTATCCATCTAAAATTATCATTGCAAAACAATAGTACAGTCTTTTATAAATTATAACTATACATTAATCTGTACTATACACACACACATATATATATATAACATATATATATAATACACACACACACACACACACACACATATATATATATATGTTACCTTGTGTAAACTTAAACATATGAGTGTTTGGATTATTAAAATTCATAATATAGGGACTTGGGTTGCATATCATAAACTTTAATCCAGATAAATATTTTAAGTGTAATTAGTTGTCTCTCCATCATTGCCCTGCTGCTAAGTCGCTTCAGTCATGTCTGACTCTGTGCAACCCCATAGACGGCAGCCCACCAGGCTCCCCCATCCCTGGTATTCTCCAGGCAAGAACACTGCAGTAGGTTTCCATTTCCTTCTCCAATGTATGAAAGTGAAAAGTGAAAGTGAAGTCCTCAATCGTGTCCAACTCTTAGCGACCCCATGGACTGCAGCCCACCAGGCTCCTCTGTCCATGGGATTTTCCAGGCAGGAATACTGGAGTGGGGTGCCATGTCCTTTTCCATAATTGCCCTAGTATTCACTTTTTTTTACTATTTTTGTGTAAAAAGAAGAAGCTGTCAGTGTTTTCCTGGTACTACTTTTCTGGGCCTCTGCTCCATTTCCTAAATTTATTTCATGGACAGTGTGCTACTTGAGCTATTAGAGTCAAATATCTTTAATTTCACTCCTTTCCTCCACCCAATCATGGTCCTATACGTTTCAAACTTTATTCATTCACTGTAAATATTTTGTCTTCTTAAAATAATGTTTTAAGGCTTCCCTGTCTCTTTTTCCTTATTGCCCCAAATTTATAATTTTTTCCTTGTTTTACTTGCCTTCACTTGTGATTCTTATAGTACATTTAAACCATCTTTTTCTCTTGCTAAAATTAAGTTTGTAAGTAAAGATGAAAACTGGTATACTTCACTCTAAAAATCAACCTGAAAAATTCTGGTTATAGGAAAAAGCAAAGCAAACACAGCTATAATTTTCATTTGGTCATTGGGAAACAAAACATTTGAAGAAAGGTTGAGGCCATGAATTGATCTCCCTCTGCATTTCATCCAGGGCTTAAGAAAACTTGATGTGCTTGTGCTATTGATCCAGACCTGTAGTCCCCATAAGCTCATTATCTGAAAGGAAAAAAAAAAAAAAAGTTATTCAAATGTAGTATACCAGAAAGGTTTTTTCTCTAAAAAAATAACCCCCCAAACCCCTAAAAACTTAAGAAAATGATTGATATTTTCTCTTGAAGAAATAAAATAAAGTCAATATTGTTATGGGGGAGTCCGAAGTTGTTTTTCATTGATAAGTTTAGACAGAGGAGAGATTCCAAGGATATACTTCATAGCACCCTGTTTAAAACTGTTTTCAAGGATGTAAATTCCTGTTTATTGGAGTCATTGTGGAAAATGGAGGTCAGAATTTGTGATTCATTTTTCTAGGCAAAATTATAGATTTTTAAAAAGTATTCATATTTGTAAATAAACTCTTCAAAGTGTGGCTTAAGGAAAAACTAAACATATAAATCAGTAAAGTAAGCTTAAACAATTTATAAAAAGAAAGAGGAGAGTCAAAAATCTGGCTTAAAACTCAACATCCAGAAGACAAAGATTGTGGCATCTGGTCCCATCACCTCATGGCAAATAGATGGGGAAGAAGTGGAAACAGCTACAGATTTTATTTTCTTGTGCTCCAGAATCACTGCAATCACTGGTGACTGCAGCCACAGAATTAAAAGATGTTTGCTCCTTGGAAGAAAATCAATGACAAATCTAGACAGCATATTAAAAAAGCTGAGACATCATTTTGCTGACAAAGGTCCATATAGTCAAGGCTATGTTTTTTCTGGTAGTCATGTACAGATGTGAGAGTTGGACAGTAAAGAAGACTGAATGCTGAAGAACTGATGCTTTCAAATTGTGGTGCTGGAGAAGACTTTTAAGAGTCCCTTGGACAGCAAGGAGATCAAACCAATCAATCCTAAGGGAAATAAACCTTGAATATTCATTGGAAGGAGTGATGCTGAAGCTGAAACCCCAATACTTAAGCCACCTGATACGAAATGTCGATTCTTTGGAAAAGTCCCTGATGCTGGGAAAGATTGAGGGCAAGAGGAGAAGGGAGTTACAGAGGATGAGATGGTTGGATGGAATCACTGCCTCAATGGACATGAGTTTGAGCAAATTCCAGGAGATAGTGAAGGACAAGGAAGCCTGTTATTCTGCAGTCCACGGGGTCTCAAAGAGTCCAACACGACTTAGTGACTGAACAACAATGACGACGACAAGCAATTATGATGTTATATTTACACTTAAACTAGATTTTAACTCATCAACAATAAAAAAGACAACAGACCTAGGCAGATAAATTACTTCAATAACAAATCTTATTAGTTTTGAATTGTATTTCTTATCAAGTCTTGTTAATTTCCTCCATCAAATTAATTCCTTTTCCTTCAGAATCAGTTTTCCTCCTGTACTGCAAATTAGAAGTTAACAGTCTTTGTTTCTATATTGTTACTTTCTTCAGCCTTTTTATTCTTCCTTTTAAAAATATGGACAGTTTTATCTTAAACATACACCTCTAAACCATCCTTTTCTTCCTAGCATGGTTTGTCATTACTCTTTCCAGGCTTATTACCATCCCAGTGTGACCATACCATTCATCTGAGTGTGAATTAATACCTCATTTAAGCCATCCCTCACATTACTTCCAGTCAGATCTTCTAAAGACACTGTTTAACACATGCTGCTCCCTTCACTGTGACTTTCTTGTCAGTTTTTATCTGGTGCACCATATCAAATACATATTTCCCTTCCTTTGGATTTTTCCCAGGACATTATGCATGCTGTGTGTTGGTAACTGTACAGAGTAGGAAAGAACAAGAGACAGCCCCTGCAATTTTTGATTTTATAGTCTAGTGGAGAAGATAGTCACTAAACAAGTAATTAGAAGGACACTGAATTTTATAAAGGAAAAGTGCATTAAGCCATGTGAGCATTCTAAGGGGGTCTTAATATTTATTCTACTTTATGTGCTGTTCTTCCCATTACACTTTTCTCTAGCATGGATATTCCTTTGCAGTCAAGCACCCTAAACAATTTAACATTCACTA
Organism: Bos indicus; assembly: GCF_029378745.1. Classification (NCBI taxonomy): domain Eukaryota; kingdom Metazoa; phylum Chordata; class Mammalia; order Artiodactyla; family Bovidae; genus Bos; species Bos indicus. Next base: position 33,206,517 of record NC_091767.1, read on the forward strand.
AAACACATCACACTATTTTAGTAATTGTGTAGTACTTTCCACCCATCCACTGTATAAGATCCTTACAAACCTAGGAGAACAGCATCCCAGATATGACACTTTCTTCTGTGGTTCTTGTGTGTCCTCTGCATACTTTTATGATGATACTTACCACATTACATGTTTTTATAGTTTTATGTGACTGCCTTCTCTTATTAGTATCCTGAGGGCAGGAAATGTGTTTTACACATGTTTGTAATATTCCAGCATTTAACATGAAGTTTGTCATTTTTAAACCCAATTAATATAGGATGTGTTGGATTGCATTATTTTTATAGATTAGTTATTTTCTATTCTCTTCCAAATATATTAGAAGTTAGTTAAATTTAAAAAAATGATTTTAACTCATGTTTTCTATGATTCTTCTCTAGTTAACATGGCATATATCAATCCATATTTCTCACCTTCACTGAAGTCCCTTTACCTTCCATGGCTTTGTTCTTACCATTTACTTCCTGTTTTGTGCTTCTCAAACTGTTATGTGTATCTCTGTAATTTTGGAAGTAGAAGGCTCTGTAACAGAATAAGCATAGTCAAACTTATGGGAGCATCATTCTATCTCTAGTATTTGAAGAAAAATAAGCAATTTAACATATAAATAATTTTGAATGTTTTTAAAACAATTGCTGATATATCATGCTGTTTTTCAGTCACCGAATTGTGTCTGACTCTTTGCGACTGCATGGACTTCAGTGATCCCTTCACAAATCATTGCTTTGTAGTGGCTAAGGGGTTTGTACATCTCTAGAAACTATGAGCCATGCCATGCCACCCAAGATGGTCAGGTCATAGTGGAGAGTTCTGACAAATTGTGATACACTGGAGGAGGGAATGGGAAACTACCTCAGTATACTTGCCATGAGAACCTAATGAACTGTATAAAAAGACAAAAAAAAAAAAAAAAAAAAAGATGTATCATATAGTATAATGCAAAATGTACATAATTTCCAAGATGATTTATAGAAATCTTTAATTCCAGGGTGACTTCCAGAAAAATTTAAACTTACAGGGAGTTGTTCGACCTAAACTTTGACAATGTACAAAGGTACTTTAGTATCAGGGTATAAAGAGCTCTGAATTAGAATGGAATGAGAATGGGCTTTGAAGGTATCCAGGACTTCATATTAGGTGTGAAGCCTCAAAAAAATCAATTTGCCTATTTGAACCTTAGTTTTTTCACCCACTGGTGATAATATCACTTTAACAGGATACTCTTAGTATCAAAGAAGATAATGAATGCAAAGTTTCTGATACATATTAGGTAAAGTATGACTGAGTCTCAGTAATTGAGAATATCAAAGTATTAGTGTCTGGAGAAAGTTTATAAGAGATTTCCTGCCATCAATAATATTATTATTTCTAACTTAGAACTTTCATACTCATAGATTTTCTTTGGGCACAATGTTAAGAAAATTAGTAAAGGAGAACCTTGTGTCATAAGGAAGTATTCTATGAAATAGTTCACATTTAAGTATAAGTTTCAGTTCAGTTCAGTTCAGTTCAGTCGCTCAGTCATGTCCAAATCTGCAACCCCATTGACTGCAGTACACCAGGCCTCCCTGTTTGTCACCAACTCCCAGAGTTTACTCAAACTCGTGTCTGTTGAATTGGTGATGCCATCCAACCACATCATCCTCTCTCATCCCTTTCTCCTCCCACCTTCAATCTTTCCCAGCATCAGGGTCTTTTCCAATGAGTCCTTTCTTTGCATCAGGTGGCCAAAGTATTGGAGTTTCAGTTTCAACATCAGTCCTTCAAATGAACACCCAGGACTGATCTCCTTTAGGATGGACTGGTTGGATCACCTTGCAGTCCAAGGGACTCTCAAGAGTCTTCTCCAACACCACAGTTCAAAAACATCAATTCTCTGGTGCTCAGCTTTCTTTATAGTCCAACTCTCACATCCATACATGATTACTGGAAAAACCATAGCCTTGACTAGACAGACGTTTGTTGGCAAAGTAATGTCTATGCTTTTTAATATGCTGTCTAGGTTGGTCATAACTTTCCTTCCAAGGAGGAAGTGTGTTTTAATTTCATGGCTGCAATCACCATCTGCAGTGATTTTGGAGCCCCAAAAAATAAAGTCAGCCACTGTTTCTCCATCTATTTGCCATGAAATGATGGGACTGGATGCCATGATCTTAGTTTTTTGAATGTTGAGCTTTAAGCCAGCTTTTTCACTCTCCTCTTTCACTTTCATCAAGAGATGTAACTCAGTTTTAACTGAAAGAACTACCATTTGGTCAGTGTCCAAGGTCTCTTAGAAATGGATTGGATGTTTCATCTGAATGCTTAAGGGCTATTCATCTGAATAGCCATAACAGGATAAATCAGAGGCTACTATCAGATTTAGCACTCTTGTCAAATGCTCCAGTGGAAAGGCCAAAGTTCAAGTGACACAGCAAAACTCTTCTCACATTAAGTGTTTGTCTCTTAAGCAAGGCTTTGACAGCATTTCAGTCCCTTGGGAAGCAGTATTACAAATCTTTCCATAATTATCATGGGAGCAAACAGGAAAGTCAGGTGATCAAATGGGTAACAAACAATAAAATTAGATGGCTAAAGGCAAATAGATGCTGTTCTGCCTTACCATCTCAGACAAAATTAATAGTGTTCTTATCAACCCTCCTCCCTTCTCAGAGAAAAAAAGCTGGAAAGGATGCCAAAATATGTATGAAAATGTAATGTCTTTTTTAATGTAGAAAATTTTCCATTTTAAGTTCTCCATAAACACTTAAAATAGAAACCATAGTAGTTTCAATTTATTAGTTGTTTCTTAATTTACTTTTCCTGCCTTCTCTTTTGAAATTGGCAGGATTCCAGATAGGCAATTATACATCCATTTGAAACTGTTAATTAATCCTCCTATCATTGCTTTTCAGAGAACCTAGAGAAACCATTGTTTTTGCAGCTTGATGGTAGGAACTGTAAGAAAATCACTGGAAGCACAGCAACATGATATGAAATAAAATTGTTCTTTGAGTGGATTTATTTCTTGAATGTGCATTTTTAGTGGAGAATTCACTGTGTATAGTGGTGACATTTACTGGTGATGTGGAGTAAATTGATTTCCCCGAAGTCATTTAACCAGCTTAACTATAATTGCAAGTGTAATCAATTAACTGCAAGGGCTCAAATTTCTTGTTTTGTCATGCTTTCCACAAGGAATATGTGCAAAACTGTCTTACTAAACAGCTATTAAAAAAAAATTATTGCCAGGTATAAGAATTCTCTATTCCAATATTAGAGGCCTACCCTGAACCATATTTTATGGACCTGTAATTGAGGAAAAAATACTACTGGGTAGAATATGTGGCAGTATTATTTTAAGCACAGTGAAGCTAGAAGTATGTCTGTTCTTTCAAGGATAATGAGATACTTTGTCCATTATATGCTTTAGAAACTGTACAAATAAATAAACTATGGTACATCCAGAAAATAGAATATTATTCAACACTAAAAGGAAATGAGATCCTCAGCCATAAAAAGACATGGAAGAACCTTATATGAATATTGCTAAGGAAGGCAATCTGAAAATACCATGCACTATATGACTCCACAAATATGACATTATGGAAAAGGCAAAACTGTATCAAAAGTAAAAGCATCCTCAGTTGCCAGGGGTTGAAGTAGGAGGGAAATGAATAAGTAGAACACACAGGATTTTAAGGGCAGTGAAATACTCTGTGTGTCACCTCACACCAGTCAGAATGACCATCATCAAAAAATTTACAAGCAGTAAATGCTGGAGAGGATGTGGGAAAAAGCAAACCCTCCTATACTGTTGGTGGGAATGTAAGCTGATACAGCCATTATGGAGAACAGTATGAAGATGCCTTAAAAAATAGGAACAAAACTATCATATGACCCAGAAACCCCACTACTGGGCTTATACCCTGAGAAAACCATAACTGAAAAAGATATGTGTACCCAAGTGTTCATTGCAACACTGTGTACAGAAGCCAGGACATGGAAGCAACTTGTATGTCCATCAACTGATACATGTATAAAGATGATGTGGTACATATATACAATGGAATATACTCAGCCACAAAAACAAATTTAAGTCAGTGCTAGTGACGTATATTAACCTAGAGCCTGTTATACAGAAATGAAATAAGTCAGAAAGAAAAAAGCATAGTATATTAATGTGTGTGTGTGTGTGTGTGTGTGTGTATGTATAAAACCTAGAAAAATGATATATTGGTGAACCTATTTGCAGGGAAGGAATGGAGACATAGATGCAGAGAATGGACTTGTGAACCCAGTATGGGAGGGAGAGAGTTGAATGAATGGAGAAAGTAACATCAACATATATACACTATCAAGTATAAGGTGGATAGCTTGTGAGAAGTTGTTGTGGAGAACAGGGAGCCCAGTCTGGTGCTCAGTGATGACCTGGAAGAATCAGATGGGGGTAGGGGAGGGAGGCTAGGGAGGGAGAGGATGTGTGTATAATTATGGCTAATTTGTGTTGCTGTATGGCAGAAACCAACAAACACTGTAGAAACTTAAAAAAAAAAAAGTGTGAAATATATAAAAAAAGAAAATACTCTGTGTAATACTATAATAGTGGTTATATGTTGCACATTTGTTAAACCCCATAGAGTGTATAGTATGATCAGTGAATCATAATGTGAACTCTGGACTTTGGGTAATTATGATATGTCATTGTAGGTTCATAAGTTGTAACAGATATTCCACTTTGGTGGGGAATGTTGATAATCCAGGACCCTATGCATGTGTGGTTTCATGGGAAGTCTCTGTACCTTCCCCCTAGTTTTGCTGTGAACCTCAAACTACGCTAAAGTAAAACTTAATAAATTTAAACCCAAATATAGAAACATATTTTTAAATTAAAAGAAAATTCTACATATATATTTTACAGAGCAGTTTTATAACAATACCCCATGTTTTTTAGCCCCAGAAATAGTTATTATATGGGTTTTCGAGTGCATTCTAAAATTTTCATCAAAAGTAGCTACCTTCATAAAGTCTAGATGCATTTTAGATTTTTCTCATATATATTTATAACTTCATTAAGGAAATGGCAACCCACTCCAGTGTTTTTACCTGGAGAATCCCAGGGTTGGCGGAGCCTGGTGGGCTGCCGTCTATGGGGTCACACAGAGTCAGACACAACTGAAGCGACTTAGCAGCAGCAGCAGCATTGCTAAATCTCAAGTGATATGTTTATTTTGCCACCAAATTCTGATTTTTTAATTAAAATCAAGGTAAAAGCTGGATTCTTTAGTCACTGAATTATTTTACTTTTCTGTCTTTGAAATTATTTATTCACATGGAATGTTATTCATTTAATAAATGCATTTGACAGAATGAGCCTTCAAAAAATGTTAAGCTAATTGTAGCTACCTTTTCTAAAACTTGGTCCTTAGTCAGTTTCACAATATGCATTGAGAAAATATTTCCCATATTCTCTTTTTAATTATGTATTCTGAAAAGTACTTCAGTTAGTTTATAATTTATTTCCCTTTATTGTATTCCACTTACTGTTGGCTGTATTTTTATTTCATGTTTATGGATAAATGTAAGTGATGACCTAATGTTCCAAGATATCCTCATTATAATACTTTCTATTATTTTTTGAAGTGAATATATCAATTTAATTATGTTCAGTTCTATTGCTCAGTCATGTCTTACTCTTTGCGACCCCATGGACTGCATCACAACAGGCTTCCCTGTCCATCACCAACTCCCAGAGCGTGCTCAAACCCATGTCTATTGAGTCAGTGATGCCATCCAACCATCTCATCCTCTGTTTTTCCCTTCTCCTCCTGCCTTTAATCCTTCCAAGCATCAGAGTCTTTTCCAATGAGTCAGTTCTTTGCATCAAGTGCCAAAGTACTGGAGTTTTAGCTTCAGCATCAGTCCTTCCAATGAATATTCAGGACTGATTTCCTTTAGGATGGGCTGGTTTGATCTCCTTGCAGTCCAAGGGACTCTCAAAAGTCTTCTCCAACACCACAGTTCAAAAGTATCAATTCTTCAGTTCTCAGCTTTCTTTATAGTCCAGCTCTGATATCCATACATGACTTGGAAAAACCATAGCTTTGACTAGTTGGACCTTTGTCAGCAAAGTAATGTCTCTGCTTCTATTACTATATTATGATCATAATTCTTATTCCTACACGTCCCTAGATGACATAGATTTATTAATACCAATGTTTAGTTCATTCTATTTATTGATCATAATGCTTAACCTGGTAGCTGGACATCTGAAGCCGTGCCTATTCTCAGGATTTTTATATTCCTCTGAGAATTGCTTGTTATCTTTATAATGTCCCTTTTGGTCTTTTCAGGTGATTTATGACATCTAGATTACTCAAGTTTAATTTTATCTGGACTATTTACTGCTTTGTTATTAATTCTTGTTTAAAAGCTTAAGATTGGGGCTAGGTGCCTTTATATTAAACACTTTCTTGGGTTTTTATGGAATGCACTTTATCATTTGTGAAGCATCTGCTAATCTGGTAACAAACTACAGTGAAGAAAAGCAGTTTTCTTTATATCTTAACTTGTATTATCATAGCTTATCTCTTTTTCAAAGGCATAACTTTGATTGAAAGAATAAATAAAGGCCACGTTTGTATTTGCAAGCCTTTTGAATGTTTGGACAAAATTCTGGACAAAATTATGTATTTTAGGGTTCCTCTGACTCTGTCACTTATAGAAAAAGCTCGTGGTGTATGTATGTGTGAAATATTGTAGGCTTCCTATCATATCTACATTTGTGTGCTCATTTTTAATGTCTATAAGTTGTTTCCTGGAAGGATGTCATGAAAGGGTTCTGAATAATGAAAACAAAACAAAAAATATGTAGTCCATGAATAGGCTACTGGAATAGGTCTGAGAAATATGGAGAAAGATTCTAAAATTCAAAACACATGTCTCTATGACATTCCTTTCCAAGTCCCTGTCTAGGGGTGGAGACTCATGAATTTACATGAATTCATAAGCTAAAACCAGGGTTTATTTTTGATCATTTACTACTTGCAGATGTTAAGGCTAGTCTTTCCTGAACTCCTTAGGGTAATTTACTGCAGATTAAGAGCAAGAAAAATTTCAAATAACAACATGTATAACCTTCAAAATTAGCTGACAAAGATATATGCTCCATTTCTATGATGTAGAATTGCTGCTGAAACTAGACACCCAGAGTAAGATTTTATCTTCAGCACCCTGTTCCTTAGTGAAGAATGAGTTTAGTAGCTAGAATATGAGTGAAAGTGTCTCTTTTTTAACGGAAATGTTTGAGTAAGCAATATGCCATCTATGTTCTGTTTTTGCAAGCTTGAAAGCCATGTGTTGACTATGGTAGGTAGGGTCTCAAGGTAGATGGAACAGCAATGTATGGGTCATTCCTTATAGGAGAGAAGTCCAGGAGAGTAACTCAGTCAGAAAGTTCATCATTGCACCTTATGCAAGACAGAAGTAAAATATTATTGTCTTAGTTAATCTTATGAGACTTAAGGTGGAAATTTAGGTCATTGATATGACAACCTTCCTATTTTCTAATGTAAGCAATTAATGCTTATGCAGAAAATATATAAACTCTCAACTTACGAAGCTCTCTAAACTATATTCTATTTGCATTCAACAAATTTTGACCAATTGTGTTTTAATTTTGTTGACTTGAATTCAAAATATTTTGTTATTTTCTTTATGACTTTGATCAGTGGGTTACTTAGAAGTGTGTGGCTTAATTTACAAATATTTATACCTTTTGTGTGTATTTCTCTTTTACTAATTTCTGGTTTATTTTAGTGGGTGTCAAAAGTACTTCTTGTGATTTTCTTTGTGTGTATTTTATTTTATTTTATGATTCAAAATATAGTTTGGTGAATATTCCAAGTTTACTTGAAAAAATATGTATTCTGCTGTTGTTGATTGAAGTGTTCTATAAATTTCAATTAGGTCAGAGTGAATGATAGTGTTTTTCATATTATCTATATCCTATCTGATTTTCTCTGTATCTTTTATGTTAATTCCTGATTGAAGAGCATTGGGGATTAAACTATAATTTTAAATTTGTCTATTTTCCTCAATTCAGTAGTCAATTTTTGCTTCATATATTTGGAAACTCTCTTGTTATTACCTAAGCATTTAGGATTGTTAAAATCTTCTTAGTGAATTTTTCCCTTTATGATTATTCAGAATCTCTCTATCCCCCATAATAATCTTATTCTGATACTAATACAAACATTCCAGCATTCTTTTATTAGTATTTGCAGTCTCTATATTTTCATAATTTTATAGGCTTACATTTATCTCTGTTTTATATTAAAAATGAATTTATCATAGATAGTGTATTTTGAGGTTCCAATGTATTTAATTCAGTCTGGTAACCTCTGACATTTAATTCAAATTTAATACAAGTATTACTGTTGGCAAATTGAAATCCTACAAGACACTTGCCCCTTGGAAGAAAAGCTATGAAAAACCTAGACAGCATATTAAAAAGCAGAGACATCACTTTGCCAACAAAAGTCCTGTATAGTCAAAGCTATGGTTTTTCCAGTAGCATGTACAGTTGTGAGAGTTGGACCATAATGAAACCTGGGCACTGAAGAATTGAAACTTTTGAAGTGTGATGCTGTAAAGACTTGAAAGTCCCTTGAACAGCACAGAGATTAAACCAGTCAATCCTAAAGGAATTCAACTCTGAATATTCACTAGAAGGACTGCTGCTGAAGCTTAAGCTTCAATACTTTGGCCACCTGATGCAAAGAGCCAACTCATTGGAAAAGACCCTGATCTGGGAGAGACTGAAGGCAGGAGGAAAGAGGGTGACAGAGGATGAGATGGTTGGATGGCATCACTGAGTCAGTGAACATGAATGATGTGGGCAAAGTGATGTCTTTGCTTTTTAATATGCTGTCTAGATTTATCATAACTTTTCTTCCAAGAAGCAAGCGTCTTTTAATTTCATTGCTGCAGTCACTGTCCACAGTGATTTGGAGCCCAAGAAAATGAAATTTGTCACTGTGTCCATTTTTTCCCAGTTTGACATGAAGTGATGTGACCAAATACTATGATCTTAGTCTTTTGAATGTTGAGTTTTAAGTCAGCCTTTCACTCTCTTCTTTTCACCTTCATCAAGAGGCTCTTTAGTTCCTCTTCACTTTTTGCCATTAGAGTGGTATCATCTGTATATCTGAGTTTATTATTATTTCTCCTAGCAATCTTGATTCCAGCTTGTGATTGATCCATCAAGACATTTCTCATGATGTACTCTGCATTGTCGTTAAAAAGCAAGGTGACAATATACAGCCTTGGCTTACTCTTTTCCCAATTTTGAACCAGTCTATTGCTTAATGTCTGGTTCTAACTGTTGCTCTTGACCTGATTACACTCTTACTCACTTCTTTAACTTCACCTGTCTACACCACACCATTTGATATTGTTCAAGTCTTATTAATTTTGTTCTGTTTTTTCTCATTTTGTTCAAATATTTCCTTTGCCCTCAGGAAATGCCTCAGCTGGTCATAGTTTCTTACCTGATGGGATTCCCTACACTTCATTCCTGAAGTGTTTGGGCCATTAACTTCCCTGAAGGATTTGAATTGCAGTTTTTCATTGACCTCACAGACTTGGTAGCACTAAGATACCCAAAGGGATGTCTTGTGTTCCAGACACATTCTTCCTTACCTCAGTTGTGTAGTAGCATTCTAAACCCCCTAGGTAATCAGGGTTGGTCACCCTATTCAGTATAATAACTCTTTTCCTTGCCAGTTGATTCAGAGACATGAAAGGCTCAATGTATACAGATGACATTCAAATTCTAGTTTAATGAAATCCATTGCTGTGTGTCTTATTGGAAGTGATTCTTCCTTTGGGACTAAGACACCTATGCCAGAAGAATATATGGTCACAAGGATGAGAAGTATAAATTTTTTAAGTGGATTAGTAAGGATCATAGTGATTACCCCATTATTCCTGGATCCTAGAGAATACTGGGAATGAGAGAAATAGCTCCATATATTAGACATAGATTTAGAGCATGTATAGTCTTTGAGGATCTTGCCCCATGTCTGCAAGGTATTTTCAGCTAACTAGCACTGTATTTGAGTTTTCAAAAGCTTATTCCACAATTCTATCAAGCCATCTGTTTCAGGATGATAAAAAACATAGTAATGGAAGTGCTGCTGGAGGAGAGGATGGCATCCCATTTCAGTATTCTTACCTGGAGAATCCCCATGAACAGAGGAGCCTAGTGGGCTAAAGTCCATGGAGTCACAAAGACTAAGACATGACTGAGTGACTAAGCACATCAGTGGAATCCTTGGGAGGCCTGGAATTCAATTTGTGTTATATTTTAGTCACTTTTAGGATGAAACCCTGTATTTGTTTTTCAAAAATCTTGGCCTTCTGGCTACAGGTTTCTTTGAGGGCACGTATAGACACCTGGCAGGTTGCAGTCTATGGCATCGCAAAGAGTTGGACATGACTGAGTGACTAACCACACATGTAGACACTTGGATTTCTAGCCCCAAGTTCATCTTTTTCTTTCTGCATATTTTCCAGTGCAGTTAGGGGCAGCTGATATATTCCTTAGTTTGACTAATTTATTCTAAGATATCAAAAACATAGTCATGCAGAATTTTATCTTGTAAAAGTATTTGATTGGAATTGCCCAGTAATGACATTCTGAGTATCTCTGTTGTCACATCATGCCATGAGCTACCAGTGTCCTCTTACCACTGTAAATAAGAATCTTTAATGCCTTTAAATCTAATCAGTTTAGGGAACCAATTCAAGGGTGGGAGGTGAAGTGGAAACAGAACCAAATCAGAATATTCATCTGCAAGTTCCTGTTCCTCTAGAAAACCTCTCAATACCAAAATCTGTGTTAGGGTTCCACCAGAAAAAATAACCAGAACCAGTAGGAAGTATCTGAGTATGTAGAGATATATTGAAAGCTATTGAATTAAGTGACTGTGTGGAGAGAGGAGGAAGTCTGAAAAGTTGGAGGGCAGGCTTACAGACTGGAAACTTGAGCAGGAGGTGTGTCTGTGGTCTGTCAGCAGATTTTTTTTTCTTTTTTCAGGAAACCTCAGTTTTGCTCTTGAAGCTTTTCATCTGATAGACTGAATCTGAAAACTCAGGTTATTGAAAGTTATCTCCTGTACTTAAAGTTACATGTGATTGTAGATGCCAATCAAGTATACAGAATACCTTCACATCAACATCTGAACAACTGGATTAGTTTGAACTGGGTGGATAGCCTAATCAAATTGACATATAAACTATCAATCACTGTATTTTATGACTAAGATTTACTGTTTCTCACCAAGGAATTTCCTTGTGCTTAGTCATTCAGTCGTGTCCCACTCTTTGCAGCCCTATGGACTGTATCCCCCCAAGTCTCGTCTGTCCATGGAATTTTCCAGGCAAGAACACTGGAGCGTGTTGACATGCCCTCCTCCAGGGGATCTTCCTGACTCAGAGATTGAACTCTGGACTCTTTGTCTTCTGCATTGGCAGGTGGGTTTGTTAACTCTTTACTACTAAGACCACGTGGGAAGCCCCATCAAGGAATAGAAGAATTACATACTCTTCTTTCAACTTCCCTGAGAGGAGAAGAAAGGAATTTGTAAGTTTTGTTCCCCCTCTTTCACTTGCTGAAGACTTTTGCTTTCTGGGAGATAAGGATCCAGTGAAAGTGACAGGGATAGGCACCTGTCCTCACATAAATGATTACCTTTTTGAGAAAATTTGTGTTGTTCCCCCTGCATTTTAAAGCCTTTTCCTTTGAAAGAAGGACTACAGGAAGTATGTAGTTCTTGTCTCTGCTCCCCACAAGTAGTTAATCACCTTCTGTCACCTAAACCAGTCATCATGCTCTTTCTGATATCTTATCTTGCTCTACATTCCACATTTCTCAAGAGTATCTGGTGGAGGCCCAGAGAAAAGATCTTTGTGAGCGGGGACAAAATCCACTTGTTGGTGCAGTCCCCAAATATTCCAGACTGACCTACCAGTCCATCCTTAACCTTTCAATTCATTTTATTATGGTTTTAACAAATTTCTTTTTATCTTCTTGTGTGGATGCTGATGTCTCTTCCTCCTAATCTGTGTCACAAGTGAGATGTCAGTGTGTCCCTTTTCTCCTTAAAGAGTCCTGTCTCTTTTTAGATATCCACTTATGTGGTTATCTTCTGACCACTGCTTGCTGCTGCTAAGTCACTTCAGTCGTGTCCGACTCTGTGTGACCCCATAGACGGCAGCCCACCAGGCTCCCACATCCCTGGGATTCTCCAGGCAAGAACACTGGAGTGGGTTGCCATTTCCTTCTCCAATGCATGAATGTGAAAAGTGAAAGTGAAGTCGCTCAGTCATGTCCAACTCTTCGCGACCCCATGGACTACAGCCTACCAGGCTCCTCTGTCCATGGGATTTTCCAGGCAAGAGTACTGGAGTGGGGTGCCATCGCCTTCTCCAGACCACTGCTTAGTAATGGCTAAAGAGAAGTTATGCTTTTATAGTTTATGTGGCATTTTGTCATTTTGACATTAAAGTGACCCTTTTGAAGCTTTCTGCATAAGAAGTAGAAGTGGAAGTAAATATATAGTCTCTTATTAAAATTTTATTCACGATGTATATAAAAGTAATGGTCTGCTCTTATCATTCAGTTTGAAATCATAAAGCCATTTCCTTAATTTTCACAGTCATTCATTTTGAAAAGAAATAAAAATTTAATATGGTTTTAAATTTGTGAGCTCAAACTTATTATTATATAAAGTCCAAATTACAGCAGACAAAAAGTAAAGTCAGATGTTATTAATAATATGGCAGAAAATAATGAGAAAATTTAGGCAAGAATTAGAGCATGGATTAGTTGTCTTTTTGGATCAATACATATAACTCATTGGTTATTACAAATGTTCATTTTGATCATGTATGAGTTATTGATTTTTGTATGGTATTGCTGTTGTAAAAGATGTTAAACTGTATTAATCTAGATGAAAAACTTTTTATTGTAAAAAGACCTTGATCAAGGCTTATGAGCATAGGCTTTATAGAATGGACTAATCCCAGCTGGTGTAGATTGACCACACAGTTAGATCCTGGCCTTCCTGGAGTATGATGGTGAATCTTGATTAACTCTGTGGAATATATACTCAAAAATAAATGATTTTCAATTTTTAACTTTGGTCAGTAAGTTGTTTAGGATACCAGAAAGGTATCCCATTCTGGATTTTGTAGTCAATAATCACATCTGGTTTTAGAATCCTAATGGAGTTTGACTTTAGCATGAGTCAGGTCACTGGAAAGTGCTTAAATGACAAACTTAACATAAGAAACCCCCACCTTGAGATGACTTCGGGTCTCATGGTACCTAGATGCTTCAAATATGCGTCAGTGGTAGTTAAGAGTTGGAAGCAAAATGCATCCCATGTGATCCCATAAGTTTTCTATGTGTTACCTAGAGGTAAGTTCATCTTATATGCATTACTTTGAAACTTGACTTTTTAGTTAAATGTTATTATTTCTTTCCCACATCTATACATAAGGAACCATCTCATTCTTTCCAATAAATAAGTAGCATTCTACATTAAATAAACATTTAAATATCTGATTCCTATTAAACATTGTGTGAAAATTGCCACCTTTTTAAATATATAAGTTTTTAATCTTTTTGTGAAGTCTAAACTTGGAATAAAAAGGGCATGATCAGCAAACTATCTAATATTAATGATGTGACTCACTTAATCATAGAGAATTAAATAGTGTAGTTCTAGTCAGCCATCTAAATTTAAAGAAAAAACATAAAATAAGCACATTATTATAGCAAAAAAAATCAATGAGAAATACAAGGAAAATACAGTATAATCTTAAATATAACTAGTAAGGTGGCCACAGTTAGGATTTGGGTACATAGTAGAAATTTGTTATTCACTAGAGATATATTCTAGGACATTTTGAAATTCATAATTGTGTAAAACTATAGCATATGATTTATTACTTGTAAGATCTGTAGCCCTGAAGATTAAATTTGCTTACAGTTTAATTGAGAAACAAACCAAATTGTGATGTGTGTGGTATGTGGTTGTATGGAAAAGATAAAGTTCTGACTATATTTTTAGAGTGAAGATCCAAAGTAAAATTCAGTTAAAAGCTGAGTTTTTCTTCTTAAATTTTGCAAGTTTGTAGAAATATATTAATGCTTAACTTCATCTTAAAGATATAGAATATGGCATTTATTTTCATTATTTTAAAAATGTTAGGTATGCATCAGTGTTCCATATATAATGCACCTATTATATTATATATATATATATATATATATATATATAAAACATGCTACTATGTATAACATATATATGACTATATTTGTTTATATAAAATCAGTGTTTTGGTGTTTTTCTTTCTGGCTTACTTCATTCTGTATAATAGACTCCAGTTTCATCCACCTCATTAGAACTGATTCAAATGTATTCTTTTTAATGGCTGAGTAATACTCCATTGTGTATATGTACCACAGCTTTCTTATCCATTCATCTGCTGATGGACATCTAGGTTGCTTCCATGTCCTGGCTATTATAAACAGTGCTGTGATGAACATTGGGGTATACTAATGCATATATATGGAATTTAGAAAGATGGTAACAATAACCCTGTATACGAGATGGCAAAAGAGACACTGATGTATAGAACAGTCTTTTGGACTCTGTGGGAGAGGGAGAGTGTGGGATTATTTGGGAGAATGGCATTGAAATATGTATAATATCATATATGAAATGAGTCGCCAGTCCAGGTTTGATGCACGATACTGGATGCTTGGGGCTGGTGCACTGGGACAACCCAGAGGGATGGTACAGGGAGGGAGGAGGGAGGAGGGTTCAGGATGGGGAGCACATGTATACCTGTGGCAGATTCATGTTGATATATGGTAAAACCAATACAATATTGTAAAGTTAAAAAATAAAATAAAATAATTTTTTAAAAATCAGTGTTTTGAATATGATTAAAATTTCTATGTCTATTTTATATGAACTGCATTTTTTTTTAATGAATGGATTTCAGTCTGGTAAATTTTCTTATTACTTCTGTGTTTTTCTCCATTGTTGTTCAATGTTCAGTCGCAGTCATTTCTGAGTCTTTGAGACCCCATAAACTGCAGCACGCCAAGCTTCTTTGCCCTTCACTATCTCTCGGAATTTGTTCACATTCATGTGATGCCATCCAACCATCTTATCTTCTGTGGCCCCCTTCTTCTCCTGCCTTCAATCTTTCCAAGCATTAGAGTCTTTTCTAATGAGTATTTTTCACATCAGGTGGCCAAAGTTTTGGAGCTTCAGATTCAGCATCAGTCCTTCCAATGAATATTCAGAGTTGATTTCCTTTAGGATTGACTAGTTTATATCCTTGCTGTCCAGGGAGCTCTCAAGAGTCTTCTCCAGCACCACAGTTCTAAAGCATCAATTCCTCAGCACGCAGTCTTCTCAATGATTCAACTCTCACATTTGTACATGACTACTGGAAAAAACATAGCTTTGACTCTACGAACCACTGTTGGCAAAGTGATGTCTCTCCTTTTTAATACCTTGCCCAGGCTTGTCATAGCTTTCTTTGCAGGGAGGAAGCGTCTTTTACTTGCATGGCTACAGTCAACAGACACAGTGATTTTTAGCTTAAGAAGTGATGGGACCAGTTGTCACAATTTTAATTTTTTGAATGTTGAGTTTCAAGTCAGCTTTTTCACCATCAAGAGACTCTATAGTTCTTCACTTTCTGCCATGAGAGTGGTATCATCTGAATATCTAAGGTTTTTTATATTCCTTATGGCAGTCTTGGTTCCAGCTTGTGAGTAATCCAGCCCAACGTTTTGCATGATGTATTCTGAATATAACTTAAGTAATCAGGGTTGTAGTATACAGCTTGACATACTCCTTTCCTAAATTTGAACTAGTCAGTTGTTTCATGTCTAGTTCTAACTGTTGCTTCTTTTCCTGCATACAGGTTTCTCAAGGGACAAGTGAGGTGGTCTGGTATTCCTATCTCTAAGAATTTTCCACAGTTTGCTGTGATCCACACAGTCAAAGGCTTCAGCATAGTTAATGAAGCAGACGTAGTTTTTTTTTTTTTTTTTTTTTTTCCCTTGCTTTTTCTATGATCCCACAGATGTTGACAATTAGATTTCTGGTTCCTCTACCTTTTTAAAATGTAGCTTGTACATCTGGAAGTCCTCGGTTCACATACTGTTGAATGGTAGCTTGAAGGATTTTAAGCATTACCTTGTTAGCAGGTGAAATGAGCACAATTGTACAGTAGTTTGAACATTCTTTGGCATTGCATTTATTTGGGATTGGAATAAATACTTACCTTTTCCAATCCTGTGATTACTGCTGACTTTCTCAAATTTCCTGGCATATTCAGGGTAGCTCTTTAACAGCATCATCTTTTAGGATTAGAAGTGGATCAGGTGGAATTCCTTCACCTCCACTAGCTTTGTTTGTAGTAATGCTTCCTAAGGCCAACTTGACTTCACATCCTAGGATGTCTGGCCCTAAAGGAGTGACCACACCATTGTGTTTATCCAGACCACTAAGACCTTTCTGTATAGTTCTTCTGTGTATTCTTGCCACCTCTTCTTAATCTCTGCTGCTTCTGTTAGGTCTTTGCCATTTTTGTCCTTTTATTATCTTTTATCTTTGCATAAGATGTTCCCTTGGTATTTCCAATTTTATTGAAGTGATCACTAGTCTTTCCCATCTTATTTTTTTTGCTCCATTTTTTGCATTGCTCACTTAAGAAGGCTTTCTTTTCTCTCCCTGCTATTCTCTGGAATTCTGCATTCAATTGAGTATATCTTTCCCTTTGTCCCTGCCTTTGACTTCTCTTCTCAGCTATTTGTAAGGCCTCAGACAAGCACTTTGCCTTCTTGTATATTTTTCCCAATTAGGGAGATTTTGGTCACCACCTACAGTAGAATGCTACAAACCTTTGTCCTAAGTTCTTGAGGCATTCTATCAGATCTCATCCCTTGAATCTATTTGTCATTTTCACTGTATAATCATATGAGATTTGATTTAGGTCATACCTGAAAGGCCTAGTGATTTTGCCTACTTTCTTCAATTTAAGTCCGAATTTTGCAATAAGGAGCTCATAATCTGAGCCACAGTCAGCTCCCTGTCTTATTTTTGCTGACTGTGTAGAGTATTTGAATCCGTCAGTTTATTTCAGTCGTTCAGCGTATCCAACTCTTCACAACTCCATGGACTACAGCACACCAGGCTTCAATGTCCATCACAAACTCCTGGAGCTTGCTCAAATTCATGTCCATTGGTCAGTGATGCAATTCAGCCATCTCATCCTCTGTCATCCCCTTCTCCTCCTGCCTTCAATCTTTCCCAGCATCAGGTTCTTTTCCAGTGAGTCAGTTCTTCGCATCAGGTGGCCAGAGAACTGGAGCTTCAGTTTCAGCATCAGTCCTTCCAGTGAATATTAGGACTAATTTCCTTTAAGATTGTCTGGTTTTATCTCCTTGGAGTCCAAGGAACTCTCAAGAGTCTTCTCCAACACCACAGTTCAAAAGCATTAATTCTTTGGCGGTCAGCTTTATTCATGGCCCAACTCTCATATCCATACATGACTACTGGAAAAACCATATCTTTGACTAGATGAACCTTTGTTGGCAAAGTAATGTCTCTGCTTTTCAATATGCTGTCTAGGTTGGTCATAGCTTTTCTTCCAAGGAGAAAGTGTCTTTTAATTTTATGACTGCATTCACCATCTGCAATTATTTTGCAGCCCAAGAAAATAAAGTTTCACACTGTTTCCATTGTTTCTTCTTCTATTTTCTATGAAGTTATGGACTGGATGCCATGATCTTAGTTTTCTGAATGTTGAGTTTGAAGTCAGCTTTTTCACTATCACATTAATCAAGAGTTTCTTTAGTTCCTCATCGCTTTCTGCCATAAGAGTGGTGTGATCTACATATCTGAGGTCATTGATATTTCTTCTAGCAATCTTAATTCCAGCTTGTGCTTCATCCAGCCTAGGCATTTTGCATGAAGTACTCTGCATATAACTTAAATAAGCAGGGTGACAATATACAGCCTTGACATATACTCCTTTTCCAATTTGGATTCAGTCTGTTGTTCCATGTCCAGTTCTAACTGTTGCTTCTTGACCTGCATAAGGTTTCAGAGGTGGAAGGTAAAGTGGTCCGATAGTCCCGTCACTTTAAGAATTTTCCACAGTTTGTTGTGATCCACACAGTCAAAGGTGTTAGTGAAGTCCATGAAACATAAATAAACATTTTTCTGGAATTGTCTTACTTATTCTATGATCCAACAGATGTTGGACATTTGATCTCTGGTTCCTCTGCATTTCTAAAATCCAGCTTGAACTTCTGAAGTTCTTGGTTCATGTACTGTTGAAGCCTACCTTTTAGAATTTAAAACATTACTTTGCAAGTGTGTGAAATGAGTGCAATTATGCAGAAGTTTGAACATTCTTTGGCATTACCTTTCTTTGGGATTTGAATGAAAACTGACCTTTTCCAGTCCTGTGGCCACTACTGAGTTTCCAAATTTGCTGGAATATTTAGTGCAACACTTTCACAGCATCATCTTTTAGGATTTGAAATAGCTCACCTGGAATTCCATCACCTCCATTAGCTTTGTTAGTAGTGATACTTCCTAAGGCCCACTTGACTTTGGACTCCAGGATGTCTGGATCTAGGTGAGTGATCACACCATCGTGGTTATCTGGGTCATAAGATCTTTTTTGTATAGTTCTTCTATGTATTCTTGCCACCTCTTTTTAATATCTTCTGCTTCTGTTAGGTCCATATCATTTCTGTCCTTTATTGTGCCCATCTTTCCATGAAATGGTCCCTTGGTATCACTAATTTTCTTTAAGTGATCACTAGTCTTTCCCATTCTATTGTTTTCCTCTATTTCTTTGTATTGCTCACTTAAGAAGGATTTCTTATCTCTCCTTGCTATTCTTTAAAACTCTGCATTCAGATAGATATCCTTTACTTTTTTGTCTTTAGCTTCTCTTTTTTAATCAGCTATTTGTAAGGCCTCCTCAGACAACTATTTTGCCCTTTGCATTTCTTTTTCTTGGGGATGGTCTTGATCACTGCCTCCTATACAGTGTCACAAACCTCTGTCCATATTTCTTCAAGCACTCTGTCTATAATATCTAATCCTTTGAATCTATTTCTCATTTCCACTGTATAATTGTAAGGTATTTGATTTAGGTCATACCTGAATGGTCTAATGGTTTTCCCTACTTTATTCAATTTAAGTTTGAATTTGGCAATAAGGAGTTCATGATCTGAACCACAGTCAGCTCCCAGTCTTGTTTTTGCTGACTGTATACAGCTTCTCCATCTTTGGCTACAAAGAGTATGATCAGTCTGATTTCAGTATTGACCATCTGGTGATGTCCATGTGTAGAGTCTTCTCTTGTGTTGTTGGAAGAACGTGTTTGCTATGACCAGTGCATTCTCTTGGCAAAACTGTGTTAGCCTTTGCCCTGCTTCATTTTGTACTCCAATGCCAAATTTATTATTTGTTATTTGAAACTGTTATTCCAGGTATCTCTTGACTTCCTACTTTTGCATTCCAGTTCCCTATGATGTAGAGGACATCTTTTTTTGATGTTAGTTCTAGAAGGTCTTATAGGTCATCCTAGAACTATTCAACTTCAGCTTATTCAGCATTAATGGTTGGGACATAGACCTGGATTATTGTGATATTGAATGGTTTGCCTTGAAAACAAACAAAAATATTCTGTCATTCTTGAGATTGCCCCCCAAGTACTGTATTCTGGACTCTTTTGTTGACTGTAAGGGCTACTCCATTTCTTCTGAGGGATTCATCTGAATTAAATTAGCCATTCTGGTCCATTTTAGTTCCCTGATCCCTAAAATGTCAATGATCACTCTTGAATCTCCTGTTTCATCACTCCAGTTTACCCTGAAACATGGAACTAACATTGCAGGTTCCTATGCAGTATTGTTCTTTACCACATAGAACTTTACTTCCATCACCAGTCATATCTCAGTGGGAGACTGAGCCAGACTTGCCTGTGAGTGTCCAGGAGTCTCCAGTGGAGGCTTGGGTTGAGACATTGGCCTCAGGCCAAACAACAAGGAGGGAACACAGCCCTGCCCATCCTCAGAAAATTGGATTAAAGTTTTACTGAACAAGGCTCTACCCATCAGAACTAGACCCAGTGAAAACAACACATCAGGAAGCTTCCTTAAACCTCTTATCCTTATTCATCAGAGGGCAGACAGAATGAAAACCACAATCACAGAAAACTAAAAAAAAAACTGATCACATGGACCACAGCCATGTCTAACTTAGTGATACTATGAACCATGCCACGTAGGGCCACCCAAAACAAAATGGGTCATGTTGAAAAGTTCAGAGAACACGTGGTCCACAGGAGAAGGGAATGGCAAACCACTTCTGTGTTCTTGCCTTGAGGACCCCATGAACAGTAGGAAAAAAAGATGTGACACTGAAAGATGAACTCCCCAGATTGGTAGTTGTTATATACATACATACGTACGACAGAATGATCTCTGTTTTCAAGGTGAACTATTCAATATCACAGTAATCCAGGTCTATGTCCCAACCACTAATGCTGAATAAGCTGAAGTTGAATAGTTCTAGGATGACCTACAAAACCTTCTAGAACTAACACCAAAAAAAGATGTCCTCTACATCATAGAGAACTGAAATGCAAAAGTAGGAAGTCAAGAGATACCTGGACTAACAGATTCAAATAACAAATTTGGCCTTGGGGTACAGAATGAAACAGGGCAAAGGCTAATAGAGTTCTGCCAACAGAACGCACTGGTCATAGCAAACACCCTCTTTGAACAACACAAGAGAAGACTCTACACATGGATGTCACATGATGGTTGACACCGAAATCAGACTGATTACATTCTTTGCAGCCAAAGACCGAGAAGCTCTATAGAGTCAGCAAAAACAAGACCAGGAGCTGACTGTGGCTCAGATCATGAGCTCCTTATTGCCAAATTCAGACTTAAATTGAAAAAAGTAGGGAAAATCATTGACCATTCAGGTATGACCTAAATCAAACACTTTACAATTATACAATGGAAGTGACAAACAGATTCAAGGGATTAGATCTGATAGGGCGCCTGAAGAACGGAGGTTTGTGACATTATACAAGAGGCAAAGATCAATACCATCCCCAAGAAAAATGCAAAAAGGCAAAATGGTTGTCTGAGGAGGCCTTACAAATAGCTGAGAAAAAAAGAGAAGCCAAAGGTAAAGGAGAAAAGGAAAGACATACCCATCTAACTGCAGAGTTCCAAAGAATAGCAAGGAGAGATAAGAAAGCCTTCTTAAATGAACAATGCAAAGAAATAGAGGAAGACTAGAGGAATGGGAAAGACTAGAGATCTCTTCAAGAAAATTAGCGATACCAAGGGAACATGTCATGCAAAGATGGGCTTGATAAAGGACAGAAATGGTATAGATTTACAGAAGCAGAAGATATTAAGAAGAGGTGGCAATAATACACAGAACTATCCAAAAAACACCTTTATAACCCAGATAACTACCATGGTGTGATCACTCACCTAGATCCAAACATCCTGGAGTCCAAAGTCAAGTGGGCCTTAAGAAGCATCGCTATGAACAAAGCTAATGGAGGTGATGGAATTCCAGATGAGCTCTTTCAAATCCTAAAAGATGATGCTGTGAAAGTGCTATGCTCAATATGCCAGCAAATTTAGAACTCAACAGTGGCCATAGGACTGGAAAAGGTCAGTTTTCACTCCAATACTAAAGAAAGGCAATGCCAAAGTGTTCAAACTACCACACAATTGCACTCATCTCACACACTAGCAAAGTAATGTTCAAAATTCTCCAAGCCAGGCTTCAATAGTACATGAATCGTGAAATTTCACATGTTTGGGCTGGATTTAGAAAAGACAGAGGAACCAAAGATCAAATGGCCACCATCCATTGGATTATTGAAAAAGCAAGAGAGTTCCAGAAAAACATCTACTTCTGCTTTTTTGACTACACCAAAGTCTTTAACTGTGTAGATCACAAAAACTGTGGAAAATTCTTAAAGAGATGGGAATACCAGACCACCTTACCTGCCTCCTGAAAAATATGTATGGAAGCCAAGAAGCAACAGTTAGAACTGGACATGAAGCAACAGACTGGTTCCAAATTGGGAAAGGAGTATGTCAAGGCTGTATATTGTCACCCTGCTTATTTAACTTATATGCAGAGTACATCATGCAAAATGCCAGGCTGGATGAAGCACAAGCTGGAATCAAGATTGCTGTTAGAAATTTCAATAACCTCAGGTATGCAGTTGACACCACCCTTATTGCATAAAGCAGAGAGAACTAAAAGACCTCTTGATAAAAGTGAAAGAGGAGGGTGAAAATTTTGGCTTAAACTCAACATTCAGAAAACTAAGATCATGGCATCAAGTCCCATCACTTCATGGCAAATAGATGGAGAAAAATGGAAACAGTGACAGACTTTATTTTTGGGTGCTCAAGAATAACTGCCGATGGTGACTGCAGCCTTAAAATTAAAAGACGTTTGCTCCTTGGAAGAAAAATTATGACCAACCTAGACAGCATATTAAAATGCAGAGACATTACTTTGCCAACAAAGGTCCGTCTAGTCAAAGCTATGGTTTTTCTAGTAGTCATGTATGGATGTGAGAATTGGACTCTAAAGATAGCTGAGTACCAAAGAATTGATCCTTTGAACTATGGTGTTGGAGAAGACTCTTGAGAGTTCTTTGGAGTGCAAGGAGATTCAACCAGTCTTGAACATTCATTGAAAGGACTGATGCTGATGCTGATGCTGAAACTCCAAACTTTTGGCCACTGATGCAAAGTACTGACTCATTGGAAAATATACTGATGCTGAGATAGATTGAAGGCAGAAGGAGAAGGGAACAACAGAGGAGGAGCTGGTGGGATGGCATCACCAAATCAACGGACATGAGTTTGAGTAAGCTCTGGGGGTTGATGATGGACAGGGAAGTCTGGCATGCTGCAGTCCATGGGTTTGAAAAGTTCGGACATAACTGAGTGACTAAACTGAGCTTATGATGTTAGCTGTGAGTTTGGCATATATGCTCTTTATTATGTTGTTGAAGTCTGTTTCTTTGATGCTCAATTTTTTAAGAGTTTTAAGATGAAATGGTGTTGAGTTTTGTCAAAGGCTCCCCTGATACGTCAGCTGCTAAAAGAATCTGCCTGGACTGCAAGGACCCTGGTTTGATTCCTGGGTCAGGAAGATCCTCTGGAGAAGATATAGGCCACCCACTCCAGTATTCTTGGGCTTCCCTTGTTGCTCATCTGGTAAAGAATCTGCCCACAGTGTGGGAGACCTCAGTTTGATCCCTGGGTTGGCAAGATCTCCTGGAGAAGGAAAAGGCTACTCACTCCAGTATTCTGGCCTGGGGAATTCAATGAACTGTATAGTCCATGGGGTCGCAGAGTCAGACAAGACTGACTGACTTTCACTTTCACTTTGTCAAGTGCATTTTCTGCATCTGTTGATATGATCATGATTTTTATTTTTCATTCTATCAGTGCTATGTAGCACATACTGATTTGCATATGTTGAACCACCTTTGAAGCACAAGCTGGAATCAAGATTGCCAGAAGAAATATCAATAACCTCAGATATGCAGATGACACCACCCTTATGGCAGAAAGTGAAGAAGAACTAAAGAGCCTTTTGATGCAAGTGAAAGAGGAGACTGAAAAAGTTGACTTAAAGCTCAACACTCAGAAAACTAAGATCATGGCATCTGGTCCCTTCACTTCATGGCAAATAGATGGGGAAACAGTGGAAACAGTGCCTGACTTTATTTTGGGGGGGCTCCAAAATCACTGTAGATGGCGACTGTAGCCATGAAATTAAAAGACGCTTATCATTGGAAGAAAAATTATGACCAACTTAGACAGCATATTAAAAAGCAGAGACATTACTTTGTCAATAAAGGTCTGTCTAGTCAAGGATATGGTTTTTTCAGTAGTTATGTATGGATGTGAGAGTCAGACTAGAAAAGAAGCTGAGCATGGAAGAATTGATCCTTTTGAACTGTGGTGTTGGATAAGACTCTTGAGAGTCCCTTGGACTGCAAGGAGATCCAACCAGTCCATCCTTAAGGAAATCAATCCTGAATATTCATTGAAAGGACTGATGATGAAGCTGAAACTCCAATACTTTGACCACCTGATTCGAAGAACTGACTCGTTTGAAAAGACCCTGATGTTGGGAAAGATTGAAGGTGGGAGGAGAAGAGAACGACAGAGGATGAGATAGTTGAATGGCACCACCAACTCAATGGACATGAACAAATGACTTAACCTTAGGCAAGTATTATGTTTCAGAGTCAAAATATGTCCTGTATGGAGATATTTATATGCAACAAGTTTTTTTCTTTATTAGTTTAGCACAATGCAATTGAATCTGTGTCATTTCTGAATATCTAATGTGAAATTGTCCATTTGTTTACCCTTTTTTGGTTGTTACCATTGAGGAAATATTTTCTTACAGAAATCAGAGAGCACTCATTTTATAAATTTTTTATTTCTTTTTAATTTAAATCTATTTTGGAAATTCCTGCATATTCTCTGAATAGGAGATCTTTTCCATGACATCCAGAATATGTTTATAGGCTTCCTTTCTAAATTTTATTAATATTCATTTTTAAAAATAACTGATTCTCATTGCCTTGCATTTATTAAGACTACAAATTAAAAATTAGTATATAGGTGAAAATGTGTAGAGTGATGAAATTTAAAAACATTTATTGATTCTTCTAAAAAACATAGTAAATGTTTTTTAGAAGCAGTTTTATGAACTCTTATGTAATAAAGATGCAGAGCTTTAAAAAGATGACCTAGATATTGCTTTTCTTTTTTCTTTTTTCCTGTATGTGGAGGAATAATTCTATATCCCTGATTTTTTATTCTGATTGATTTATTAAAAAAAATCCTTGTAACATTTTAATAAGACTTGTGTTGATTTCATATTTCATTGATAGTAATCAAAAAATGTTTCATTCAGCATATGCCTAAACCATACATAATTCAGAGAAGAAAATGGTTTTTTGAAAGGAAGTTGCTTTTGATTTAAAGCTCTAAGAATTCTAATCTAAATTTAGTAGGACTTTTAACCTCAAAATGACAGTTTACAGCCAACTCTCCCCTCAAGGACTTACTATTTCATTCTCTCTCTTTTTTTATCTGCAATAAAGAAATAATCAAAATCTGTCAGATGACACATGTAACAACTTCAAGTTCTGGGAAATTCAGCACTTTGCACTGGATGAGTCCACAGAAATGCTTTTGGGGACATTTCCTGGGGGCAGACACTCTGCATTTGTATCCCACTAGCATGGTACACAGGTAGTAGTCAAAAGGTTGTGTTTTCATGGTTTTGAGGATTAAAGAAAGAGTTATCTTCATATGTTTTAAGTGGAAATGTATGTATAACAAAATGTAAAGATAAAAATGTAAGCATAAAAAAAAAAGTTCAAAAGTGAGTAAGTTGGAATTTTAAACTTTTTTTTTTTCTCACTTTTATGCCAAGAGTTAAAAGTAGCAATGGTAAAAAAATAAAAATTAAAAAAAAAAAAAAAAAAAAGAGTAGCAATGGGGGTAACTTGTAGCATGCTGTGTTGATTGTCATGGAGAAATTCTCAAGGAGAACTGGATACTGTGCTAGGAGCTATGTTGATTTTGAATGCTTCCTCCTTCATTCACTTTAGTCACCACTCAACCCAGTTTTCCCATCAATATTCTGACCTTTGTCCATGAACTGAATTATTTGGTAAATCGTCTATGATTCTGTTTCTCACCTACCATCTTTGGACCTTTTTTATTTAGAAAATACACCAAAATCCTAAATAGATGCATTAACTCCTTCTCTCTCATAAATATGATGAAAATTTGGTCCAATTTATAATCTAGGGGAAAAAAAACAAAATCAAAACAATGACAGTGATAACAATGATAATATATAAATCTGAAGGTTAGAGGTAGGGGAAGAAATGATGAAATTTATAAAGAAAACAAACCACACATAATAATATTTTAATCATTAGCTTGGATTCAGGAAAAGAATGAAGAATGAATCAAACCAGTCAATCCTGAAGGAAATCTACCCTGAATATGCACTGGATGGACTGTTGCTGATGCCGAAGCTCCAGTACTTTATCTGCTGCTAAGTCGCTTCAGTCGTTTCCAACTCTGTGCAACCCCATACATGGCAGCCCACCAGGCTCCACCATCCCTGGGATTCTCCAGGCAAGAATACTGGATTGGGTTGCCATTTCCTTCTCCAATGCATGAAAGTAAAAAGTGAAAGTGAAGTCGCTCAGTTGTGCCCAACTCTTAGCGACCCCATGGACTGCGGCCTATCAGGCTTCTCCATCCCTGGGATTTTCCAGGCAAGAGTACTGGAGTGGGTTGCTGTTGCCTTCTCTGATGATGTGAAAAGGCAACTCATTGAAAAGACCATGATGCTGGGAAAGATTGAAGGCAAAAGAAGAAGAGGGCAGCAGAGTATAAGATGGTTAGATAGCATCACCAACTCAAAGGACATGAATTTGAGTAAACTTTGGGAGACAGTGGAGGACAGAGGAGCCTAGTGTGCTATGGTCCATGAGGTCATAAAGAGTTGGACACTACTTAGCAGCTCAACAGCAACGACAATGAAGAATGAAAGATATTGACAAGTGTGAAGGTAGTATCCCAATTCTGGACCAATCATAAAACTGGGAAATAATGACCAATTCAACCCAATAGCTTACCCACTCTGCTCTCTGTAGTTTTAAAAAGTCTTTAATGGAAAAATGTTAAATGATAAATATACTATAAATTTAGGAACATGTTTTTGATGGAATGGTAGAATAGTCAAAACTGTTTTAGATAAAACTGGAAAATATAGAATACCAAAATGTTGGAACAAAAAATACAGTTTAACCATAGAGGTACAAAAGGTTAGTATTTTGTTTTATTAATATATTCTTTCATGAACAATACTATATGCTTTATATGTATAAGCTCATTAATTCTATTCAAGAAACTTTTGAAGTAAATATTAATTTTGTTAATATTTAACAATATTAACAATAATATCATATTGTTGCATTTTCCATTCTTTTCACCAGCACTGTTTTATGTGGAATTCCTCAGCACAGGACATGCTGTGATTTTTCTTGGTATTTGCTATCTATTTCTCTTGCCTTCCCCTCCATTCATTCCTCATCAGCAGCGTCTCTCACACAAACACATGTAACACATATTTATTCCCTCACACACTCATACCTTGACCTTAGCTCTTCTTTACCTGAGGTCTCTATTCATTGTAAACTTGTTCACATGGAAAATGCAGGGATCTCTTCTCTGTTGTATTGCTTCCTTCTATTTTGTGATCTTCTGGACAAAGATAGAATTTGGGCACATTTGTGACACTCCATTTATGTTTATATATTTTTATCATTTGTTTTTTCTTCTCTCAATTAATATTGATTGATAATTACAACTCAAAAATTATATCAGTGACCCTTTGAACAAGAAATGTTAAGCAAAATGTAATAAATATAATTTTAATTAATTAATAATTAGTAGGTAGCTCAAATATTTTCCCACAGATATCTAAGTCTGGAAAAGTTTTGTTTTTGTTTTTTTTTTAATCTTTTTGTTTTCTTGTCAATCAGTTCTTACAGTCCTGGCCAATTTCTGATTCTTCTTTTTAAAGGAACAATACTGTTATCTAATGGATTATTTTTGTGTTAATGGGTGTGTATGTGTGTGTGTGTATACACACACTGTTTCTTTCATCTAGTATGCTCAAATTGGTCAAAAAGGGATCTTTGTCTTTCTTTTTTTATTTTGTTTGTGTTTTTGTGTCATTTCCAGGGCAGTGTGGACCTATCTAGAATGTTTTCAAATTTGAAATCACTCAGTTATTGTGATTTATTAGTATTTTGCTGCTACAAATGAGAAATGCCCACCATAGGGTAATGTGTGTAGTGATGTTCAATCAAGAAAATATAGGGTAATGGAGCAGATACTTATTTGTATATATCAGATAAAGAACTTCTAAAATTTTTTAAAAGATTTTTTATAAACAGATTGGCTTTATGATTATTAACTTTTTGAGTTTAGATCCCAGATAATTCTCTTTTTATGTGAAATAATACTAAATTTATATTTACATTGCTTTCATTTTTCTTCTGCAGAATTTGCCTCTTGCAAGTGTTGTAAAAGGCCAGTTAAAATGAGGGTATTTGTTGAAGCATTTTTGAATGCTAAAAGCTAGGAAATGGTTTAATTATTTATCAGTAACAATTTTTAAGCAAAATAACATTGATTAACACTAATGTTAAAAGGATGAGCTACGTCTTTAGGTATCAATGTGGATACCTTTCCAAAACAGAATGTAGGTGAAGAGAAGATGCTGATTGATTGAAAAAGAATAATATAGTTTATATTAAAAACATATAAAGCAGTTATATATTGTTTAGGAAAATCATATCTGTTTATAAACATAGAAATATTGGGATGGAGAAATATGCATGACACTTTTCATAATGCTTTTCTTTTTGAGAGGAAAGGTAAGAAGAGTAAGTGAATAGAATTTCAACTCAATCAGTTATAATTTTGTTTTCATTTTTTTATTTTCAAAATGACAGGGAATAATATGAGAGTCCCTTGGACTGCAAGGAGATCCAACCAGTCCATTCTGAAGGAGATCAGTCTTTGGAAGGAATGATGTTCTTTGAAAGGAATGATGCTAAAGCTGAAACTCCAGTACTTTGGCCACCTCACATGAAGAGTTGACTCATTGGAAAAGACTCTGATGTTGGGAGGGATTGGGGGCAGGAGGATAAGGGGATGACAGAGGATGAGATGGCTGGATGGCATCACCAACTTGATGGACATGAGTTTGAATGAACTCCGGGAGTTGGTGATGGACAGGGAGGCCTGGCGAGCTGCAATTCATGGGGTCGCAAAGAATCAGACATGACTGAGCCACTGAACTGAACTCAACTCAACTGAACTGAATATAACCAAATGTTTAAATAAACCTGCACTTTGATCAAAAAAAAAAAAAAAAAAGATAAACCTGCAGTATTGAGACCACGGCTCTCTGTTATTCTTTCTAGTCATCTCCATTTTAACATTTCTCCTATAGAAAGGTGGACTATTCATTCTTTGCAGAAAACAGAAGCTTCTACTTTCTAAGCTGTTTTAAGAAATTGTCCTGAATGTTATCATATACAAAATCCATAAATTTGCTTGATCATGTTAATAACATCAGACACATTGATGCTAGTTTAAAATGAATCTGATTATTTTATTTTTTAAATAAGGTCAAGACCCAGTGGGTTTAAAATGTATACTGTTTCTCATAACCAATGTTTGCTAAACATGTCTACTTAAGAAGTGGATTTGAGTTTGGATTTGGGTTCTGTAGTAGACTAGCATTTTGTCGAGGTTTATTATGAGACAATTGAAATTTGAAAGCTATTCAAGATTATAATTAGTAAATTACTAAAATGTCAGGGGACGTTAAACTTTAAGGGATCCAATATGTTGTTTTCTTCCTTTGTGTGCCATTTCTCAAGGACTCTCTGTCCTTATCAGTTCCTGGAAAACAGGAACGAGCAGAGCTGCACACACTTCTCAGGACTGAGATCATGGGAAAGAACACCTGCTTGGATTCCCTTCAGTGACTCCCTTCAGTGACTCTCTTCGGTGACCTTATACTTAAAGAACTATCCATTTTGTAGCAACTGGTGGAATTTCATTCTTTTTAATGGCTGAGTAATCATTTTATTAAAGATAAAAAAGCATGCATTTCTGCAAATAAAGTACCCTTGTTTCACTTGAGACTTGGGTCCCCTGCATCTTTCTTCTCGTCGACTCCAGTCCCCAGGTCTCGGTCTACGAATACCGTGACACTAAAATAAGACAAAAAACCTTTTAGGGTAATTACTTTTACAGACAGCCTGCTCTGCTCTACTATCAGACTACTGCCTAGGAACCTTTCTCTGCACTTGAATTCAATTCATAATCCAAACAAGGTGTTACTAAATGTGATGCTACTTGCCTTGGGTAATATGCTTTAGCAAGAGAAAATCTGATCACGATATCAAACTTATGAAACACTGGAAAAATAGATATGCTTTATTAGAACAAATAAGATACACTACAGAAATACCAGTGTTTCTGAAAAGGTCCTTCTGGATAAAAGCTCATCTTTAATGTTCCTGGGACAAGCGCTTGGCTCTCATGACACATAGGCAATCTGCTTCTTAGCCCATAAGAGGATAGAACTTATTTAAAATTTGCCAACAACATATTACTTGGACTATATTACTTCTTGCCCTTCAGGGATAGGTGTCACAATATAAAGTAATATTTATTTCAAATACCACACTGAATATTTTTGTGGTTTTAAAATTGATTTTTTTGAGTAATTCCTGTCTTATAGACCCATCAGAATGACTTTTAGGTTAAAGAGTGCCCTGAGAGTCAAGACAGACCAAGGATCTCAATGAAACAATATGATTTCAGAGGAAAACACTTAAAATAACAAATTGACTGCAATAAGGACAGTGAAAGAACTGCCTAAGACTCACAAGAGAAAACTCAGCCTGTGGTAATGAAACTACTTTGTCAGTTGCTCTAAAGCTGTTCACTGAACTCCTCAGATCTCACTGCCCTTATTGTCTATAATAAGTTCAAAGAATGCCTGCTGTAAGGAGTAAGTAATTTCATACTATGTTTTTTATCAAATATATATATACACACACACATATACATACATATATACGTGTGTGTACGTATATATAAGAAACAGTATGGAGACAACATGTTCAAAAAACATTTTAAACCTTATGAAAATATATGGAATTGAAGTATTTATATTAAAATATAACAACATCTTATCTAGGATATGCTTAGTTAGAACAGGCTTCTCTGGTGGCTCAGACAGTAAAGATGCAATGCAGGAGACCTGGGTTAGATCCCTGGGTCAGGAATATCCCTGGAAAAGGGAATGGCCACCCACTCCAGTGTTTTTGCCTGGAAAATTCCACGGACAGAGGAGCCATGCAGACTATAATCTATGGGGTCTCAAAGAGTTGGACATGACTGAGCAACTAACTTAGTTAGAAATCTAGCTGTGTAAATCCCAGCTGAGTTTCTCATGTTTCCAAATTGAGCTTTGGATGAAAATATTTATTTCCCTTCTTATTAGAGTATTCTCTACAGACACACTATTCCAAATATTCTAACATATTCAGTAACAGTAATAATGGTCTTTAAAAATTGTCATGTGTGCCTATTTTACTGTATTGTAGGCGTGCATATTTACAAGAAGTATTCAAATCTAACTTTTAAAAGAAAATTCCATTTAATTTTCCCACAGGAGTAGTTTTATTAATGATCTAATGTGTGTAAAGTGCTTTCCACATACAAAAAACAGTAATTATCAAAACATTATTGCTGAGAAAAAGAATTGCTCAGTTTCTAAAGGTATATTAACCATGGCAAGCCCTCGGGGTATCATTTACTTTGCTGGGAAAAAGTTTAATTGTTGAAAGATGCTCTAATGGATGAAAACAGTAAAGCACTTAAAAATACGTGCACTGATTTCCTTCTCAGCTACTGAAACCCCAGTAGGTTTCCCAGTGACTTTGTATGCCTTCATCTCCAATGCTTTCATATTGTTGAACTCACACCTTAACGGAAAACTTCTTTTGCTTTATTTAAAATAGGGTCACAACTTACACATCATTAACTTTATTTTCATCTTTTATAAAAGTAAGATTTTGGATCTCATGCTCTATTGTACTGTTCTCAGCATAATACATTTTAATCAAAGCTTCCTATTTTAAAGAATGTATTTTATTTTCCTTTCAGGAATTTATTTAAATAGTAATTTGTTTAGAAACTTATTAATTCTCTTCATCTGGTTACACTTTAATTTCTTCTGCAGCAACAATGAAATTTGACATTATTAAGCATCATTTTAATATATCTTTTTTCATCTTTAAGACCTTTATCTAACTCATTCAATGATTTTTTTTATTTTCAGTCACATTATTTTAAACTCTGATTTCCATGTTCTTATTTAATATAATTATTATATATATGATAAAATTGTAAATATAGTAATAATAAAAGATGGAAGTATGTATAGCTATGGAATAACATAACTTTACTCATTTCTTAAGGATAAGACATACTTTCTTAGTCATTTATTGTGAATAAAATTTTGTCATCTTACTTGAAATACACATTAACTTTAAGTATTATGTATCTATTTGCTTTAAGTGGATGTTATACTTTTTTAAGGAATTATTTGAAGACTGCTTTCATTGTCATATTTCATTTTTCCACTCTTTCAAGATATGAATGACATGAAAATTGCATCAGTTTAAACTCGTTTGCAGGTCAAAATTAACAGTTAGAACCATGTGGAACAATGGGTTGATACAGAATTGAAAAAGGAGTACATAAGCTGTATATTGTCACCCTGCTTATTTAACTTATATGCAGAGTACATCATGCAAAATCCCAGGCTGAATGAAGCACAAGCTGAAATCAAGGTGTTGGGAGAAATATCAATAACTTCAGATATGTAGATGACACCACCCTTATGGCAGAAAGCAAAGAGGAATTAAAGAGCCTCTTGATGAAGATGAAAGAACAGAGTAAAAAAGTTGGCTTAAAACTCAACATTGAAAAACTAAGATCATGGCATCTGGTCCCATCACATGGAAAATAGATGGGGAAACAATGGAAACAGTGACAGGCTTTATTTTCACAGGTTCCAGAATCACTGCAGACAGTGCCTGCAACCATGAAATTAAAAGACACTTGCTCCTTGGAAGAAAAGTTATGACAGCCCCAGACAGTATATTAAAAAGCAGAAACGTTACTTTGCCCACAAAGGTCTGTCTGTTCAAAGCTATGGTTTTTCTAGTACTTAGTTATGGATGTGAGAGTTAGTCCATAAAGAAAGCTGAGCACTGAAGAATTGATACTTTTGAACTGTGGTGTTGGAGAAGACTCTTGAGACTCCCTTGGACAGCAATGAGACCAACATTCAATCCTAAAGGAAATCAGTCCTGAATATTCATTGGGAGGATTGATGCTGAAGCTCCAGTACTTTGGCCACCTAATGAGAAGAGCTGATGCATTGGAAAAGACCCTGATGCTGGGAAAGATAGAAGGCAGGAGGGGGAAGGGAAAACAGAGATTGAGATGATTGGATGACATCACCAACTCAATGGACATGAGTTTGAGCAAGCTCCAGGAGATGGTGAAGGAAAAGGAAGCCTGGCATGCTGCAGTCCATGGGGTCGCAAAGAGTCAGAAAGGACCAAGAAACTGAACACCAGTGAAAGTGTACAACATAATTTTGAGTGTGTATATATTGTGAACTGATTACCCCAATAATTGCAGTTAGTATTCATCACCTCACATAATTACACATTTTGTTCCTGTGATGACATTTAAGATCCAATTTCTTAGCATCTTTCAATTATACATTATTATTATTATTATTATTCTAGGATGTGAAGTCAAGTTGGCCTTAGGAAGCATTACTAAACAAAGCTAGTGGAGGTGAAGGAATTCCACCTGATCCACTTCTAATCCTAAAAGATGATGCTGTTAAAGAGCTGCCCTCAATATGCCAGGAAATTTGAGAAAGTCAGCAGTAATCACAGGATTGGAAAAGGTCAGTATTTATTCCAATCCCAAATAAATGCAATGCCAAAGAATGTTCAAACTACTGTACAATTGTGCTCATTTCACCTGCTAGCAAGATAATGCTTAAAATCCTTCAAGCTATGCAAATTTATCATCAATTTCCTTCTTCTCATATCTCTTCAAATGCTCGGAATATTGCTTCTTTTCTTCTACCAAGCACATCAAAAACTAGGAAAGCTTCACTTTCACCCGGGTGCACCATTTTCAGAATGTAGTTTTCAATCCCCTTCTTTGTGTTCAAATGTCGTGACTGTTTTCCAGTGTGTGTATAAAGCTTCACTCCCAACACTCTTATGTACTCACAGGTGTTTACCTTACTTTACTATATTTCCTATAAAATAATAATGTAAATAAAAGTGGCTTTAAGAATCTCTCTCTTCTTAAAAAAAAAAAAAATCCTTCAAGCTACCCTTCAACTGTATGTGAACTGAGGACTTCCAGATGTACAAGCTACATTTTAAAAAGGTAGAAGAACCAGAAATCTAATTGTAAATATCCGTGGGATCATAGAAAAAGCAAGGGAAAAAAAAAACAAAAAAACAAAAAACCAACTACGTCTGCTTCATTAACTATGCTAAAGCCTTTGACTGTGTGGATCACAGCAAACTCGGAAAATCCTAGAGATAGGAATACCAGACCACCTCTCTTGTCCCTTGAGAAATGTGTATGCAGGACAAGAAGCAACAGTTAGAACTGGACATGAAACAACTGACGGGTTCAAATTTGGTAAAGTAGTACATCAAGCTGTATACTGCAACCCTGTTTATTTAAGTTGTATTCAGAATACATATTATATGCATTGTCAGTCATTCAGTTGTGTCCAACTCTTGCCAGGCTCCTCTGTCCATGGAATTCTCCAGGCAAGAACACTGGAGTGGGTTGCCATGCCCTCCTGCAGGGGATCTTTCCAATGCAGGGATGGAACCTATTTCTCTTATGTTTCCTGCACTAGCAGTTGGATTCTTTACCACTGACACCACCTGAGAAGCCCTAAGTATTATATATTCAGAACTTTTCTGTTTTATAACTGGAAGTTTATATCATTTGACCTGCCCCTCCATAACCACCCAACCCAAACTTTGACAATCACTAAGCTGTTTGGTTTCTGTTACTTTGGTTATTTTCAATTCTGAATTTAGGAGGCCACATAGTATTTGTCTTTCACAGTAAGTGTGACATTTCACTGGCATACTGTTCTCAAGGACCATCCAGTGTTCTTTACAAATGGCAGCATTTCCTTCTTTTTCTGGGTGAATAATATATCATTGTGTGTATATGTGTGTGTATGATATGTTTATTTTCTTTATCCATTTATCGACTGATGGAATTTCAGTTGATTCCATGTCTTGGCTATTATGTTTAAGTAAACAGAGAAGTGCAGGTATCTCTTCAAGAGAGTAATTTCATTCCCTTGTGGATATATCCCCAGAAATGGGATTAGTGGTTGATAGTTCTATTTTTAATTTTTTGAGGATCCTCCATATTGTTTTTTATTGCAACTGTACTAATTGATAATTCAACAATCTACAAGAGTTCCCTTTTTTCTACTTCCTTGCTGACACTTGTCATCTATTGTATTTTTGATAATAGTTATTCTAACATGTGTGAGACAATATACACCTTTGTAGTTTTGATTCTAAGTTGCCTGAGGATTAGTGCTATTGATCACCTTTTTCACATGCTTGTTGGTCATTTGTGTGTCTTCTTTGATAAAACATCTATTTAGTTCCTCTGACCATTTTTTAATAAGATTGTTTTTCTTCCATTGAGTTGTATGAATTCTTTATATATTTTAGATGCAAACTTCTCATCAGATATATGGTTTACAAATATCTTCTATCATTCTGTAGATTGTCTTTTCATTTTGTTGATGGTTTCCTTTGGAGCTTTTTAGTTTTCTGTAGTCTTGCTTCTTTCCTTTTGTTTTGTTTCCTTTTTTGTTTGTTGTTGTTGTTGTTGTTTGGTGTCAAAACTCAAAGATCGTTGCCAAGACCAATGAGATAATCTCCCTGTATTTTTTTATAGGAATTTTATATTTTCCAGTCCTACATTCAAGTCTTTAATTCATTTTGAGTTACTTTTTGTATGCAATGTAAACAGGGCTCTAGTGTCATACTTTTGTATTTGTCCAATTTATTTTGTATTTGTTTGTCCAATTTGTTCCCAATTTATTGAAGATAGAGCCTCTTTCCCATGTATATTATTGGCTTCTCTATTATAATATTTATTTATTTGTGCCAGATCTTCTCTGTAGCACATAGAATCTTTAACTGAGGCATGTAGACTCTCAGTTGTGGCATGCGGGATTTAATTCCCTGACCAGGAATCAAACCCAGGTGCCCTGCATTGTGAGCACAGAATCTTAGCCACTGGACCACCAGGGAAGTCTCTTGGCATCTAGGTTATAAATAGATTGAGCATTGACATGGGAAGTTCTACTTCTGGACTCTCTTCTATTCCATTGATCTATGTGTCTGTTTTTATGCCAGTCTCATAAGGTTTTGACTGCTTTAGTTTCATAATGTAGTTTGAAGATAGGAAACATGATACTTCTGGTTCTGATTTTCCTTCTCAAGATCGCTTTGACTATTTGGGATCTTTGTGGTTCCATTTTAATTTTAGGATTGTTTTTTCTATTTCTCTGAAAACTGCCATTGTAATTTTGATAGTAATTGCATCAGATCTGTAGTACATAGTAGTGTGCCTGTTTTAACAGCTTTTATTCTTCCAGCCCATGATCCTGGAATATCTTTCAATTTATTTATGTTTCCTTTAATATATCTCATCAGTGTCTTATATTTTCCAGTTTATAAATATTTCACATTCTTG
Organism: Bos indicus; assembly: GCF_029378745.1. Classification (NCBI taxonomy): domain Eukaryota; kingdom Metazoa; phylum Chordata; class Mammalia; order Artiodactyla; family Bovidae; genus Bos; species Bos indicus. Next base: position 33,243,199 of record NC_091767.1, read on the forward strand.
GTTAAACTTATTCCTAGATTTTTTTTTTTTCCCTTCTATATGCAGTTGTAAATTTTCTTAATTTCTCTTTCTCAAAGTTCATGGTTAGTGTATGGGAAACACACTTATTTTTTGTATATTGTTAGTATCCTGAAACTTTGCTGAATTTGCCTAATTGTTTTGACAGTTTTATGGTGGAGTTTTTAGTTTTTTTATTTTTTCTATGATACTATCATATCACCTGCAAAAAGAGACATTTTTACTTTTGATTTAGATGCCTTAGTTTCATTTGTCTTCTTAATTGTAACATTCTTCAAATTCCACTCCAATTTGGAATTATGACAAATGATTAAAAAAAAAAAAAAACTAAAATTGAGAGCACTTTTTCTATCCAAAATAAATCTTTAACCACTTTGTTTTGGGGAAGAATCATCTTCTTTAGTTTGGTTGAACAATCAAAATAGCATTTTCTCTATGTTTATTCTCCTTAAAATAGATTGTATGATTTACTTTACATGCAAAATTTAATTAATTATATACTTTAGCCCTGTAGGAAAATGAGAATATTAGTCACTCAGTTATGTCTGACTCTTTGTGACCCCATGGACTGTAGAAGATGTTCAAATTTAACAGGAGTTTAATTTCAACTTGAGTAAGATATCAGTGAGTATCTAGTTCATATGCTGTAATTGCATAATTAACATAAATATGCACAAAATTATTGACATTTCTGAATCACTGTAAAGATGTTACCTCTTTATGTGTGTGCTTACAAGTATTAAAGTCTTTCATATTAAATATGTTAATATCATTCATTTTAATTTGATTATGCATTCAGTCATAAGCAGCATTTATTTAAATTAGTATCCTGGTAATAATATCTTGCAAGATGTTTTTGTGTGTTAACTATAACTAATTTTGATATTTAAGTGAGCTCTACTGATTTTCTCTTTGATATTCTATGTTAAATCCAGTACAGTATTAAAGTCATGAACCCTAAGCATAGAAGCTAAAATAATTTTGCTTAGAAACTTTGCCTCAATCCTGTTAGAGTTCTTGAATAGCTTTATACCACTGTCTGTTTGAGTGAGAATGTTAGGAATGAAACAGTATATCTGTGCTTTATGATTTAGTTGGAAAATGTATTAACTAAATATTAAACACAAAAGTCTAGACATGTGTCTGATAGCAATCCTGTTTTTTTTCCTTTTTAATGTTTAATTTAATATCAATTAAACAATCTTGAAAGTATATGTAGGTCAATAACTTTTAGGCAGTCAAATCAATGTGAATTTTGTAATAATGGGGAAATTAGAATAATTCAATCAAGGTATCCTGTTATTCTATCATAGCAATAACATATCACATATAAGACTTCCATGGTGGCTCAGATGGTAAAGCGTCTGCCTACAATGTGGGAGACCTAGGTTCGATCCCTGAGTTGGGAAGATCCCCTGGAGAAGGAAATGGCAATCCACTCCAGTACTTTTGCCTGGAAAATCCCATGGACAGAGGAGCCTGGTAGGCTACAGTCCACGGGATCGCAAAGAGTCAGACACGACTGAGCGACTTCACTTTCACTTTCTGCCTAACACAGCACCTGGAATATGCTGTGTGTTCAATAAATGTTGACAATAAGTCAATAAATTCTTCTCTGCCATGAAGATATTAAAAGGAAAATTATTTTAGCTATACTTTCATTGTGTACTCACAAGAAGTCTGTAGGCATAAATGTCCCTTTATAAACACACATTGCTTTTCCTTAATAAAGTGGTTCTGAATTCATGTCACATTTTTTTCCCCTCTTGGTTAGGATACTTAGCCAGCATTCCTGATAACTCTCATTAATTTTCTTGTGTTATAGCTCTGGTATATTTGCCAGTGTTCATCCTTGTACTGACATTAAGAACTCTAAATTGTGGAAGTTTATGATGTTTGCTGATCACTGAGGAAGGCTTTCTTATCTCTTCTTGCTATTCTTTGGAAATCTGCATTCAAATGGGTGTATCTTTACTTTTCTCCTTTGCTTTTCCCTTCTCTTCTTTTGTCAGCTATTTGTAAGGCCTCCTCAGACAGCCATTTTGCTTTTTTGCATTTCTTTTTCTTGGGAATGGTCTTGACCCCTATCTCCTGTACAATGTCATGAACCTCTGTCCATAGTTCATCAGGCACACTGTCTATCAGACCTAGTCCCTTAAATCTATTTCTCACTTCCACTGTATAATCATCAGGGATTTGATTTAGGTCATACCTGAATGGTCTAGTGGTTGTCCCTACTTTATTCAATTTAAGTCTGAATTTGGCAATAAGGAATTCATAACCTGAGCCACAGTCAGCTCCTGGTCTTGTTTTTGCTGACTCTATAGAGCTTCTCCATTTTTGGCTGCAAAGAATATAATCAATCTGATTTCGGTATTGACCATCTAGTGATATCCATGTGTAGAGTCTTCCCTTGTGTTGTTGAAAAAGGGTGTTTAGTATAACCAGTGCATTCTATTGTCAAAACTCTATTAGCCTTTGCCCTGCTTTATTCTGTACCCCAAGGCCAAATTTGCCTGTTACTCCAGGTGTTTCTTGACTTTCTACTTTTGCATTCCAGTTCCCTGTAATGAAAAGGACATCTTTTTTTCGTGTTAGTTCTAGAAGGTCTTGTAGGTCTTCACAGAACCATTCAACTTCAGCTTCTTCAGCATTACTGGTCAGGGCATAGACTTGGAATACCGTGATATTGAATGGTTTGCCTTGGAAATGAACAGAGATCATTCTGTCGCTCTTGAGATTGCATCCAAGTACTGCATTTTGGACTCTTGTTGACTATGAGGGCCACTCCATTTGTTCTAAGGGATTTTTTCCCACAGTAGTAGATATAATGGTCATCTGAGTTAAATTCACCCATTCCAGGCCATTTTAGTTCACTGATTCCTAAAATGTCAATGTTCACTCTTGCCATCTCCTGTTTGACCACTTCCAATTTTCCTTAATTCATGGATCTAACATTCCAGGTTCCTATGCAATGTTGCTCTTTACAACATCGGACTTTGCTTCTATCACCAGTCACATCCACAACTGAGTGTTGTTTTTGCTTTGGCTCTGTCTCTTGATTCTTTCTGGAGTTATTTCTCCACTGATCTCCAGTAGCATATTGGGCACCTACCAACCCGGGAAGTTCAACTTTCAGTGTTCTATTTTTTTGCCTTTTAATACTGTTCATGGGGTTCTCAAGGCAAACATACTGAAGTGGTTTGCCATTCCCTTCTCCAGTGGACCACATTTTAAGTCAAAACTCTCTGCCATGACCCATCTATCTTGGGTGGTCCTACATGACATGGCTCATAGTTTCATTGAGTTGGACAAGGCTGTGGTCCATGAGATCAGATTGGTTAGTTTTCTGTGGTGTGATTTTCAGTCTATCTGCCCTCTGATGGAGAAGGATAAGAGGCTGACTGAGGGGCTGACTTGTTCTGATGGGCAGGGCCATGCTCAGTAAACCTTTAATCCAATTTTGTGTTAAAGGGTGAAGCTATGTTCCCTCCTTGTTATTTACCTGGGACCAAACTATAGTGGAGGTAATGAAGAGAATGGAGACCTCCTTCAAAAGGTCCCATGCGTGTACTGCTACACTCAGTGTCCCCAACCCTGCAGCAGGCCACCACCAACCCATGCCTCTGCTGGAGACTCCAGGACACTCCTGGGCAAGTCTGGGTCGGTCTGTTTTGTGGTCACTGCTCCTTTCTCCTGGGTCCTGGTGTGCGCAAAGGTTCTGTTTGTGACCTCCAAGAATCTGTTTACCAGTCCTGTGTAAGTTCTGGCAGCTCTGTGGTGGGATTAATGGCAATGTCCTCAAAGAGGGCTTATGCCATATCCAAGTCTGCTGCACCCAGAGCCCCTGTCCCTGCAGCAGTCCACTGCTGACTCGTACCTCCACAAGGAGATGCTCAAACACCGTTCTATCAGTCTCTGTGGGGTTTATGGGTCCTGGTGCACACAAGATTTGTTTGAGCCCTCTGAGCGTCTCTGGTGGGAATGGGGTTTGATTCTAAACACGAATTCGCCTCTCCTCCCATCTTCCTGGGGCCTGTCCTTTGCCCTTGGATGGGGGTATATCTCCTTAAAGTTGCTCCAGTGACATGCAGCTGCCACTCCAGTGGAGAGAAAGGAAAGATATACCCATTTGAATGCAGAGTTCTAAAGAATGGCAAGGAGACATAAGAAAGTTTTCCTCAGTGATCAGTGCAAAGAAATAGAGGAAAACAATAGAATGAACAGGGCTAGAGATCTCTTCAAGAAAATTAGAGATACCAAGGGAACATTTCATGCAAAGATGGGCACAATAAAGGACAGAAATGGTATGGACCTAGCAGAAGCAGAAGATACTGAGAAGAGGTGGCCAGAATACACAGAAGAACTAGAAAAAAAGATCTTCACAACCCAGATAATCACGATGGTGTGATCACTCACCTAGAGCCAGACATCCTGGAATGTGAAGTCAAGTGGGCCTTAGAAAGCATTGCTATGAACAAAGCTAGTGGAGGCGATGGAATTCCAGTTGAGCTGTTTCAAATCCTAAAAGATGATGTTGTGAAAGTGCTGCACTCATTATGCCAGCAAATTTGGAAAACTCAGCAGTGGCCACAGGACTGGAAAAGGTCAGTTTTCATTCCAATTCCAGAGAAAGGCAATGACAAAGAATGCTCAAACTACCACACAATTGTACTCATATTTAGTATGATATAAGGATATTTTTAAAGTGTAATCTTGGGATTCAGTAATGTCATTTTACTCATTTGTTGCCATATGCAGATATGTGGCATTCTAACAATTTTAACACAAACATTTTCCCACTTATTAACGTCTCTGAATGAAAATGGGTTTTGTCCTACAATCAGTAGCAACTCGTAGCTTAATTGGCAGTAATTTTCCGTAACTAAGAAATATAATACCTTAAAAAGGATAAATTATGGTAATTTAAAAATAATGGTATTTTTGCCATTATTAATGGCTAAACCATTATAAATTATAAAATTTAGCCAATTTCCAAAGAATATATGTCAGACACATACATTTTCAGACCCTGAAAATGATGCAGTGATCTCATATCTACATTCTTGACCTACAAGTTTATAGGACACGTTCATAATCTGGTGTAATCAAAGACAAACTTTCACTCAGGAACACATACATGCATTTTTCTCTGTAAGGTGAAGTGACTTGGAGGACACTCTCTTGCATTTCTGTTACACAATATGTATATTATATCCACATAAATGATGTATGCTATATATCATGAGATGAACATATAATTCATTTTCTGTACTGAGGCATTTTTAAGAGTAGAAATTACCTTACAAACATTATGATTGTTTAGCAGATAAATTAACAAGTGATACACTGAATATTGTTATTATTTGCATTTTAAATGTATTGAAATTTGCACTTATGGTGCAAAAGCAATGGAAGAAAAAATAATTCCCACCACCTTACCATAAATTAAGTAATGCACTAAATTTACTAGTAGTTATCCTACTCTATATTGTCACGAACTACAAATAAAAAAAAATTTTCAACTAAAGGGCCCTTGATGAATATGATGAAATATGATGGGTCTCAGAGGAAAAAAGTATCAGTTTATTGAGTTCATAAGCCAAAATAGCCTCTATTTTTTATAGCACCATTTTACCTGAAATAAATTATGCAACTTGGTATTTGGCAGATATTTTCTGACAAAAGAACAAATTGGGTCTACCACTTCAAATAAACTGGTGAAGAAGACTCTTGAGAGTCCTTTGGACTGCAAGGAGATCCAACCAGTCCATCCTAAAGGAGATCAGTCCTGGGTGTTCATTGGAAGGACTGATGCTGAAGCTGAAACTCCAATACTTTGGCCACCTCATGCGAAGAATTGACTCATTGGAAAAGACCCTGATGCTGAGAGGGATTGGGGGCAGGAGGAGAAGGGGATGACAGAGGATGAGATGGCTGGATGGCATCACCGACTCTATGGACATGAGTTTGGGTAAACTCCGGGAGTTGGTGATAGACAGGGAGGCCTGGCATGCTGCAATTCATGGAGTTGCAAAGAGTTGGACACAACTGAGAGACTGAACGGAACTGAATATTTATTTATTTATTTTTAATTTTATTTTATTTTTAAACTTTACATAATTGTATTAGTTTTGCCAAATATCAAAATGAATCCACCACAGGTATACATGTGTTCCCCATCCTGAACCCTCTTCCCTCCTCCCTCCCCCTACCATCCCTCTAGGTCGTCCCAGTGCACTAGCCCCAAGCATCCAGTATCGTGCATCGAACCTGGACTGGCAACTCGTTTCGTACATGATATTTTACATGTTTCAATGTCATTCTCCCAAATCTTCCCACCCTCTCCCTCTCCCACAGAGTCCATAAGACTGTTCTATACATCAGTGTCTCTTTTGCTGTCTCGTACACAGGGTTATTGTTACCATCTTTCTAAATTCCATATATATGCGTTAGTATACCGTATTTATGTTTTTCCTTCTGGCTTACTTCACTCTGTATAATAGGCTCCAGTTTCATCCACCTCATTAGAAATGATTCAAATGTATTCTTTTTAATGGCTGAGTAATACTCCATTGTGTATATGTACCACTGCTTTCTTATCCATTCATCTGCTGATGGACATCTAGGTTGCTTCCATGTCCTGGCTATTATAAACAGTGCTGCGATGAACATTGGGGTACACGTGTCTCTTTCCCTTCTGGTTTCCTCAGTGTGTATGCCCAGCAGTGGGATTGCTGGATCATAAGGCAGTTCTATTTCCAGTTTTTTAAGGAATCTCCACACTGTTCTCCATAGTGGCTGTACTAGTTTGCATTCCCGCCAACAGTGTAAGAGGGTTCCCTTTTCTCCACACCCTCTCCAGCATTTATTGCTTGTAGACTTTTGGATCGCAGCCATTCTGACTGGCGTGAAATGGTACCTCATAGTGGTTTTGATTTGCATTTCTCTGATGAGTGATGTTGAGCATCTTTTCATGTATTTGTTAGCCATCTGTATGTCTTCTTTGGAGAAATGTCTATTTAGTTCTTTGGCCCATTTTTTGATTGGGTCATTTATTTTTCTGCAGTTGAGCTGTAGGAGTTGCTTGTATATTTTTGAGATTAGTTGTTTGTCAGTTGCTTCATTTGCTATTATTTTCTCCCATTCTGAAGGCTGTCTTTTCACCTTGCTAATAGTTTCCTTTGATGTGCAGAAGCTTTTAAGGTTAATTAGGCCCCATTTGTTTATTTTTGATTTTATTTCCAATATTCTGGGAGGTGGGTCATAGAGGATCCTACTGTGATGTATGTCAGAGAGTGTTTTGCCTATGTTCTCCTCTAGGAGTTTTATAGTTTCTGGTCTTATGTTTAGATCTTTAATCCATTTTGAGTTTATTTTTGTGTATGGTGTTAGAAAGTGGTCTAGTTTCATTCTTTTACAAGTGGTTGACCAGATTTCCCAGCACCACTTGTTAAAGAGATTGTCTTTAATCCATTGTATATTCTTGCCTCCTTTGTCAAAGATAAGGTGTCCATATGTGTGTGGATTTATCTCTGAGTTTTCTATTTTATTCCATTGATCTATATTTCTGTCTTTGTGCCAGTACCATACTGTCTTGATAACTGTGGCTTTGTACTAGAGCCTGAAGTCAGGTAGGTTGATTCCTCCAGTTCCATTCTTCTTTCTCAAGATCGCTTTGGCTATTCGAGGTTTTTTGTATTTCCATACAAATTGTGAAATTATTTGTCCTAGCTCTGTGAAGAATACTGTTGGTAGCTTGATAGGGATTGCATTGAATCTATAAATTGCTTTGGGTAGTGTACTCATTTTCACTAATATTGATTCTTCCAATCCATGAACATGGTATATTTCTCCATCTATTAGTGTCCTCTTTGATTTCTTTCACCAGTGTTTTATAGTTTTCTATATATAGGTCTTTAGTTTCTTTAGGTAGATATATTCCTAAGTATTTTATTCTTTCCCTTGCAATGGTGAATGGAATTGTTTCCTTAATTTCTCTTTCTGTTTTCTCATTATTAGTGTATAGGAATGCAAGGGATTTCTGTGTGTTGATTTTATATCCTGCAACTTTACTATAGTCATTGATTATTTCTAGTAATTTTCTGGTGGAATCTTTAGGGTTTTCTATGTAGAGGATCATGTCATCTGCAAATAGTGAGAGTTTTACTTCTTCTTTTCCAATTTGGATTCCTTTTATTTCTTTTTCTGCTCTGATTGCTGTGGCCAAAACTTCCAAAACTATGTTGAATAGTAATGGTGAAAGTGGGCACCCTTGTCTTGTTCCTGACTTTAGAGGAAATGCTTTCAATTTTTCACCATTGAGGATAATGTTTGCTGTGGGTTTGTCATATATAGCTTTTATTCTGTTGAGGTATGTTCCTTCTATTCCTGCTTTCTGGAGAGTTTTTATCATAAATGGATGTTGAATTTTGTCAAAGGCTTTCTCTGCATCTATTGAGATAATCATATGGTTTTTAATTTTCAATTTGTTAATGTGGTGTATTACATTGATTGATTTGTGGATATTGAAGAATCCTTGCATCCCTTGATCATGGTGTATGATCTTTTTAATGTGTTGTTGGATTCTGATTGCTAGAATTTTGTTAAGGATTTTTGCATCTATGTTCATCAGTGATATTGGCCTGTAGTTTTCTTTTTTTGTGGGATCTTTGTCAGGTTTTGGTATTAGGGTGATGGTGGCCTCATAGAATGAGTTTGGAAGTTTACCTTCCTCTGCAATTTTTTGGAAGAGTTTGAGCAGGATAGGTGTTAGCTCTTCTCTAAATTTTTGGTAGAATTCAGTTGTGAAGCCGTCTGGACCGGGGCTTTTGTTTGCTGGAAGATTTTTGATTACCGTTTCAATTTCCGTGCTTGTGATGGGTCTGTTAAGATTTTCTATTTCTTCCTGGTCGAGTTTTGGAAAGTTGTACTTTTCTAAGAATTTGTCCATTTCTTCCACGTTGTCCATTTTATTGGCATATAATTGTTGATAGTAGTCTCTTATGACCCTTTGTATTTCTGTGTTGTCTGTTGTGATCTCTCCATTTTCGTTTCTAATTTTGTTGATTTGATTTTTCTCCCTTTGCTTCTTGATGACTCTGGCTAATGGTTTGTCAATTTTATTTATCCTTTCAAAGAACCAGCTTTTGGTTTTGTTGATTTTTGCTATGGTCTCTTTTGTTTCTTTTGCATTTATTTCTGCTCTAATTTTTAAGATTTCTTTCCTTCTACTAACCCTGGGGTTCTTCATTTCTTCTTTTTCTAGTTGCTTTAGGTGTAGAGTTAGGTTATTTATTTGACTTTTTTCTTGTTTCTTGAGGTGTGCCTGTATTGCTATGAACTTTCCCCTTAGGACTGCTTTTACCGTGTCCCACAGGTTTGGGGTTGTTGTGTTTTCATTTTCATTCGTTTCTATGCATATTTTGATTTCTTTTTTGATTTATTCTGTGATTTGTTGGTTATTCAGCAGGGTGTTGTTCAGCCTCCATATGTTGGAATTTTTAATAGTTTTTCTCCTGTAATTGAGATCTAATCTTACTGCATTGTGGTCAGAAAAAATGCTTGGAACGATTTCTATTTTTTTTAATTTACCAAGGCTAGCTTTATGGCCCAGGATGTGATCTATCCTGGAGAAGGTTCCATGTGCGCTTGAGAAAAAGGTGAAATTCATTGTTTTGGGATGAAATGTCCTATAGATATCAATTAGGTCTAACTGGTCTATTGTATCATTTAAATTTTGTGTTTCCTTGTTAATTTTCTGTTTAGTTGATCTATCCATAGGTGTAAGTGGGGTATTAAAGTCTCCCACTATTATTGTGTTATTGTTAATTTCTCCTTTCATACTTGTTAGCATTTGTCTTACGTACTGTGGTGCTCCCGTGTTGGGTGCATATATATTTATAATTGTTATATCTTCTTCTTGGATTGATCCTTTGATCATTATGTAGTGACCTTCTTTGTCTCTTTTCACAGCCTTTGTTTTAAAGTCTATTTTATCTGATATGAGTATTGCTACTCCTGCTTTCTTTTGGTCCCTATTTGCATGGAAAATCTTTTTCCAGCCCTTCACTTTCAGTCTCTATGTGTCCCCTGTTTTGAGGTGGGTCTCTTGTAGACAACATACGTAGGGGTATTGTTTTTGTATCCATTCAGCCAGTCTTTGTCTTTTGGTTGGGGCATTCAACCCATTTACGTTTAAGGTAATTACTGATAAGTATGATCCCGTTGCCATTTACTTTATTGTTTTGGGTTCGAGTTTATACACTGTTTTTGTGTTTCCTGTCTAGAGAATATCCTTTAGTATTTGTTGGAGAGCTTGTTTGGTGGTGCAGAATTCTCTCAGTTTTTGCTTGTCCGAAAAGCTTTTGATTTCTCCTTCATACTTGAATGAGATCCTTGCTGGGTACAATAATCTGGGCTGTAGGTTATTTTCTTTCATCATTTTAAGTATGTCTTGCCATTCCCTCCTGGCTTGAAGAGTTTCTATTGAAAGATCAGCTGTTATCCTTATGGGAATTCCCTTGTGTGTTATTTGTTGTTTTTCCCTTGCTGCTTTTAATATTTGTTCTTTGTGTTTGATCTTTGTTAATTTGATTAATATGTGTCTTGGGGTGTTTCTCCTTGGGTTTATCCTGTTTGGGTCTCTCTGGGTTTCATGGACTTGGGTGATTATTTCCTTCCCCATTTTAGGGAAGTTTTCCACTATTATCTCCTCAAGTATTTTCTCATGGTCTTTCTTTTTGTCTTCTTCTTCTGGAACCCCTATGATTCGAATGTTGTAGCATTTAATATTGTCCTGGAGGTCTCTGAGATTGTCCTCATTTCTTTTAATTCGTTTTTCTTTTATCCTCTCTGATTCATTTATTTCTACCATTCTATCTTCTAATTCACTAATCCTATCTTCTGCCTCTGTTATTCTACTATTTGTTGCCTCCAGAGTGTTTTTAATTTCATTTATTGCATTATTCATTATATATTGACTTTTTTATTTCTTCTAGGTCCTTGTTAAACCTTTCTTGCATCTTCTCAATCCTTGTCTCCAGGCTATTTATCTGTGATTCCATTTTAGTTTCAAGATTTTGGATCAATTTCACTATCATTATTTGGAATTCTTTATCAGGTAGATTCCCTATCTCTTCCTCTTTTGTTTCGTTTGGTGGGCATTTATCCTGTTCCTTTATCTGCTGAGTATTCCTCTGTCTCTTCATCTTGTTTAAATTGCTGAGTTTTGGGTGTCCTTTCTGTATTCTGGCAGTTTGTGGAGTTCTTTTTATTGTGGTTTTTCCTCACTGTGTGTCGGTTTGTACAGGTGGCTTGTCAAGGTTTCCTGGTTAGGGAAGCTTGTGTCGGTGTTCTGGTGGGTGGAGCTGTATTTCTTCTCTCTGGAGTGCAATGAAATGTCCAGTAATGAGTTATGAGATGTCTATAGTTTTGGGGTGACTTTGGGCAGCCTGTATCTTGAAGCTCAGGGCTGTGTTCCTTTGTTGCTGGAGAATTTGCTTGGTATGTCTTGCCGTGGAACTTATTGGCCCTTGTGTGGTGCTTGGTTTCAGTGTCGGTATGGAGGCATTTGATGAGCTCCTGTCAATTAATGTTCCTTGGAGTCAGGAGTTCCCTGGAGTCAGGGTTTGGACTTAAGTCTCCTGCTTCCGGTTATCAGTCTTATTTTTACAGTAGTTTCAAAACTTCTCCTTCTATACAGCACCATTGATAAAACATCTACATTAAAGATGAAAAGTTTCTCTACAGTGAGGGTCACTCAGAGAGGTTCACAGGGTTACATGGAGAAGAGAAGAGGGAGGAGGGAGTTAGAGGTGACCCAAATGAGATGAGGTGGAATCAATAGTGGAGAGAGTGCGCTAGCCAGTAGTCACTTCCTTATGTGCACTCCACAACTGGACCACTCAGAGATGTTCACCTAGTTATACAGAGAAGAGAAGAAGGAGGAAGGTGACAGAGGTGGCCAGAAGGATAAAAGGGGGGAATGAAAAGGAGGGAGACAGATCCAGCCAGTAATCAGTTCCCTAAGTGTTCTCCACCGTCTAGAACACACAGAAATTCACAGAGTTGGGTAGAGTAGAGAGGGGTTAGGGAGGAGACACAGGCGACCTGGTGGAGAAAAAGGAGAGTCCAAAGGGAGAGAGAGCAGTCAAGCCAGTAATCTCACTCCCTAGTGAAAAATGGGTCCTGAAGATTGGGTTCTTAAAGGTACAAAATTGGTAACAAATACATAAAAGCAAAAATTAAAAATCTAGAGTAGAGTTTGGAATTTCAAAAATACGATGTTAAAGAAAAGAAGAAGGAAAAGAAAGAGAGAAAAAATGAACAACAAAAACAAACAAGGTTGCGAAAATTATAAAGAAAGTACAGGTACAAAATTGATAACTAATACCAAAAAGCAAAAATTAAAAATCTAGAGTTTAGAATTTCAAAAATACAATGTTACAAAAAAAAAAAAAGAAGAAGAAGAAAAATAAAGAGAGAAAACAAACAAACAAAAACAAACAATGTCACAACAATTATAAGGAAAATACAGGTACAAAATTGATATCAAATACCAAAAAGCATAAATTAAAAATCTAGAGTAGAGTTTGGAATTTCAGATATACAATGTTATATAAAAGAAGAAGAGAAAGAAACAGAGAAGAAGAAAAAAAAAAAAGTCACAGAAATTATATAAAAAAAAACTATAGGTACAAAATTGATAACATATACCAAAAAGCGAAAATTAAAAATCTAGAGTAGAGTTTGGAATTTCAAAAATACAATGTTAAAGAAAAGAAGGAAAAAAAAAAAAAAAAAAAACAGGGTCAAAAAATTATAAAATATATATATATGAAGTTTGCTGAAGAAGAAAAAAATAGGGTCTTTTTTTTTTTTTTTTTGCAAAGTAATAGGTTATAAAAGTGAAAATTAAAGGAACAATAGAGGACTTAAAATTTTTTTTTAATTAAAAAAAAGAAAGAATGATCGTAAAAATAATAAAAATATATCTAGGACTTTCTTGGTTTTGTTGTGGGTGTTGTGGGTTCAGTTCATTTTTGGCTAGTTCCTTGGTCAGACTTATATTTCTCAAGATCTATAGGCCCCTTCCTATGTAGTCCGTAGTAACCACAGGGTTTTGATCTATTGCCTGTAGCTTCCAAGGCGTTTCCCTCTGTTATATCTTCTTCTGTTTGCTAGTCTCTTCAGTATCTGGTTTCCGCCCTGACACAAAGGGGACGGTGGAGGACACTTTTATTTATTTTTTTTTTTAGGCTTACTTGTTCAGTCGCTCTGTGGGGAGGGAGGGAGGGATGCTGCAAAAAAATAACACTGGCGTGGGCTCGCAGTGCCTCAGCCACCCTGGGTCTGCCCCCGCTCACGGCGCGTGTAGCCTCCCTGCCCACACTGCTCGGGCTCTAGGTTGTTCCGCCGGGAACAATCCAAGGCCGGCCCTGGGTTGCATGCACCTCCCAGGTCCAAGCCACTCAGATTCAGGCACTCGGGTAGTCCTCAGAGGCGCAGACTCAGTTGGGCCTGCGTTTTGTGCTCTTCCCAGGTCCGAGCAGCTCAGGTGATGAGGTGTTTGGCGAGCGCCAATACTGCGACTTATCGCCTCCCCGCCACTCGGTTATCTGGGTGTAAAACCGGCACACCTTCTCATGCAGGTGTTGACCGTCCAGACCCCCAAGAAGTTTTAGTTAGCAAAGAAGCCTGCTTACAGTTTTATAGATGATGTCTCTCTGGGGCTGCAATTGCCCCATTCCAGCTCTGGCTGCCTGTCACCGGAGGGGGAAGGTCTGCAGCCGGCTATCTCTGTTCAGTCCTTTGTTCCATGCACAGGCCTGGCGGTCTTAGGTTAGGGCTGGCTTTTTGCATGGTAGATATTCCCACAGTCTGGTTTGCTAGCCCAAATTATTTCGCTCAGATAGTGCTCAGGGTATTCAGGCCAGATTCTTACTCTCAGCGATGCAGCCCGTGCCACGCCTCCCTGCCCAGCCCCCGCTTGCTAATGGCGGATGCAGGCGTCTGCGCTGCTTCTCCGCTGGGGGAGTTACTGTAGGGCTCGCAATCTGCGAGTTTCAATTGTTTATTTATTTTTTCTCCCTGTTATGTTGCCTTCTGTGCTTCCAAAGCTCGGCACAGATTCGGCAGTGAGAAGGTTTCCTGGTGTTTGGAAACTTCTCTCTTTTTAAGATTCCCTTCCCAGGACGGAACTCCGTCCCTCCCTCTTTTGTCTCTTTTTTTTGTCTTTAATATTTTTTCCTACCTCCTTTCGAAGAGTTGGGTTGCTTTTCTGGGTGCCTGATGTCCTCTGTCGGCATTCAGAAGTTGTTTTGTGGAATTTACTTGACGTTTAAATGCTCTTTTGATGAATTTGTGGGGGAGAAAGTGTTCTCCCCGTCCTACTCCTCCGCCATCTTGGCTCCTCCCCCTGAATATTTATTTAGAGAGAAATTTTGAGTTGTCAAAGTGAAATTAGAATTTTGGAAAACTTTTTCCTACCATCTAAGCTTGATAGCTTCCCAGTACTGAAAGACTATGATGGGAGCAGTGGAGATGCTAACAAATGTGACTTTTTGATCCCCACCATCTGGAGTACACACAATACATACATCTCTCCCCTTGAGTGTGGGTACAACTTGTGAATATAAGTGATATCTTCTAGTGATTATGTTCTATGACATGGAAAAAGGAAATTTACCCATGTGAGATAGGTTATTAATCACTCTTTGATATACCAAGAAAGAGATTGTATGGATGGGTCTGACCCAATCTTATGAGCCCTTTAAATCTGTTCCAGAAGTTAGAAACAAACATAGTCAGAGATTCAGAGTTGCAGAGATATTCTTTTTCTGGCTTTGAAGGACCAAACTACATATCTGTGGAGAGGGTCTTGTAGCAGGGAATGATGGACATTTTCTAGGAGCTGAGAATAAGTCTCTAATTAAACTGTGAACTTCTGTAAGGCAGCTGTGTCTTTTTCATGCCCAAGCTAATGAAATATTGATAGTTGACATATGAACCTAAAGAAGTCAGTCAGATAAATTCAGATTGGTTTAAACTTAATATCATATGCACAGATAGAATTTATTATCTAATGACAAATGTTGTTCTTTAAAAAGTAACTGAAAGAGGATCCATTTAAAGAGTAGTAAATTCATAGTAAATTATGAAAAAGAGTTTGCTTGGGATATTAATTTTAAAATATAGCTTAATTTATTAAAAAAATAGTTTTGCATGTGTTGAGCAAAAATTTTGATTTCTAGCTATATATATGACCTAATGATTAGGACAATAATGATTATTAATTCATGAATAATAAAGAATAAAGTTAATGATTAAATTTGGTTTCTGAAAGTATTGTATAATGCTGTGATAAAGCATCTCTTGCTTCATCTTCAGTTCTGAAGCAAGTTCATGAAACTGTTATTTAGAAAAATATTTCAGGATCTTTAACAGCTTTTCTAAGGTCTTGGATCTTTTCATTCTCAAACTGTTTTCTTTTGAAGTGTCAAACATTGTTGTCAAACTAACTTCAACTATTTACCCATTTTCATCCTTAAAAAGACTCCTTTGTCAATGTCTTCTAGGTGATTTGGGTGATTCAGCAACAATTTCATCAACCTCAAGGAATCTTGCATCTTTCTTAAGATCTACAGTGTAAAGTTGTTTCATTTCCTTCTATATTTGTACTATACTTTCAGATGTCTGTGCATCTGAGATTCAGTAAAAATTGATGGGCAACATTTATCTGGAATAAATTTTAATGTTAAGTGCTATTTACTTGGAGACATTTTTAAGTAGTCAATTCATTGGTAAATATTTGCCTAATAAGACAGTTTATCTTCTTAATGAACCTTATGATTCTAGAGAGTTGGCTACTGCATAGTTAGCTAATGAGAACAAGTCTTTATTTGGAAGCTCTAGTTTTTATTCAATGACAACAAAATTGATGTACATGGTTCAGAATATTTTCCTTGGAAAAGTGGCATGAATTGTGTTATCTGTGTGTTTACATATGTGTTAGGTATATATTTTTGCAAATCACACACCCACACACACACACACACACCGTAGTCACATACTCAAGTTCTGCCCAGTTGTCAAAAATCAGTTAAGTAGCTAACCAGACTTCTACGTATCACATTTTTAACATGGCAATGCATACATCAAGTGAAATATGATCCTTAGCTATTTGGATTCTAAGGAATTCTAGAATTTATTAATCTAATTCTAGCTTTAATGAATTCCAGCATTAATCCCATGTGACTCATCTGACAGGAAGTGTGAGAATCAAAACCATTCATTTTGTTGCCTTTCACTCACTGTGAAAACAGGGCAAAGAACAGTTCCTTTGGCACATTCATCAAAACTGTGATCAGGCTGATTAAAATGCAGATATACTGGGGCTTATCTCTTATCTGCAGCCCAACAGTGATTTCTGATTTATTTGAATCTCATTAACACTGTTTCCATGCTTTACTACTGTTTACTGCTGTTACTGTCATCTAATTAAACAAGCACAACTGTAAATTTTATATGCACATTTGTTCTCTACATTTCTCTGATATCATCTGAAACCTGTCTTCCTACTAGTAATACTCCTCAGGCATGGCATGAGGGCAGAATGGTAATTTGGTGTTGTTCTGCACTGTATTACTTTTGTGTGTGGAAGCAAGGATCTTATAAATTTTTAAATTGAACAATACCCTCTACTTGTGATTTGCTTCCATTTCTTTTAGAGTTTGCTACTTGGTATGAAAGCTTCTGATGTCTGAATGACAAAGCTTATGTCTCACGGGATATTTATTTACTATTTTTCTGATTTTTCCAGCCATACACACTGTGCATTTCATTTTTGTTGCAGACATCTTCACTAATGACTTCTATATAGTCACTTTTCTAAAAACCCCATATAGATTTTCCCAGATCCTGGGAAAGTCAGGTCCATTAAATGTCTTCTTTTAAAGCCCCATTCATTTAACATCACCTAAGATTTCTCACGGAGAAGGGGATGGCACCCCACTCCAGTACTCTTGCCTGGAAAATCCCATGGATGGAGGAGCCTGGTGGGCTGCATTCCATAGGGTTGCAAAGAGTCAGACACGACTGAGTGGACTTCACTTTCAGTTTTCACTTTCATGCATTGGAGAAGGAAATGGCAACCCACTCCAGTGTTCTTGCCTGGAGAATCCCAGGGACAGGGAAGCCTGGTGGGCTGCTGTCTATGGGGTCACGCAGAGTCGGACACGACTGAAGTGACTTAGTAGCAGCAGCAGCAGATTTCTCAATTATTTTACTAGGTTGTGTTTTCTAGCCACTTCTCTTTTACTGTTTCTGAAAAGAACCACTTAGTTCCCCAATCCCACAAATAAAGAGACAAAAAGTAGAAAAGGAAAATAGAAATATATCAAAGAAATATAAAGTTATTTTCAATCAAGATCAGCTTCTTCATTAATATTAATTTTTAAAACAGAATTCCAAATAGGAACCTTTGAGAGTCAACGTCCTTTATATTAGCTTCATATCTGTGTGGTACTGGTTTGTTACCATGAACAGCAGGGGATACTTTATTTATGTTTGTGATTGTGTCCCCCCTACTTACGTTAACCGAAATAAATGAATTCAAGCCTTAGTAATTGTGAAAGCAATTTGGATATAATCATATTTCAATTATTGTACCTCCAAATTATACCATATGATGCTTCTAGAGCATCAGTATGAACAAAATGAGAATATTTATACCAAATGTCTTTTTAAAATTAAATTATTAAATTATTTATTATAAATATATTTAATATATTAATTATAATATAATGTATAATATAACAATATATTATAAAATATATTATTAAATTATTTAAACAAATTATTGTTTGCTTTTTGATGAGAAGTTATGTATATGTCAAACACACATTGAGAGATAGATAGATAGATAACAGCATATCACACCTGTTAGCAACTTTACTCATTGACCTTATATTTAAATTATTTTCCTTATACTTTTTTTAATTTTATGCATACCCTGTGTGTATGTGTCTGATCAAGCCAAGTTATTTACTATTACTATTTACTTAATTAATTACATTCTGAAAGTGAAGACCTAACATTTGGTGGTAGGACAATGAAGGATAGACATTCATATATATTAATTAGATGACTATAACTTGGATCTACCATCCTAGAAGGAAAATTTTAGTATGAACTATGCTTGTTCATGGTAAGATAATATTTATAGAATTCTAGCATTAATACATAAAGACATATTTATCTATGTGTCTGCCTAGGTATCATTTATTACATAATAAATGTAACATATGATAGCAAAATATTGGCAACAGTTTAAATGACTGTGGCAAATGGCTCTAAATATAGTAGAAAAATAGAAAACTAAAGAGCATTCCAAAATATGATAATTTAAGTCTATAATTACTGGATTAGAAATCTATTCATGATATTTTGGGAAATGAAAAATTAAGTTCTTGAATGGTATGTGTCATAATATTTTATTTTATAAATGCATTATGTATTGGTATATATGCTTTTATATGGAGAGGTATTTGTATCACCTGGGTGAGAGAAGGCACAAAACTATTAACTGTGGGTGCCTCTGGGATGCATTTTTGAAGGAATAAGCAAAAGAGCTTTCTTTTTCTAATTTATATAAGTTAAAAAAAAACTGAAGATTTTAAGTGATTTTAATTATTTACTAATTTTTAAACACTCCAAAAAAATGATGCAAACATCATAATCAGTGACACAACTGGTTATGCTTTATTAGTGTTAGCTGGTGGTACAGGAGTTTTAGCCTGCTTGTGAATATCACCTATTAGTGTTGGTAATTAACAGTTCAATCTAGTTATGTCTCTCAGTCATGTCCAACTCTTTGCGACTCCATGGATTGCAGTATGCCAGGCTTCCCAGTCCATCACCAACTCCCAGAGCTTACTCAAACTCATGTCCATCGAGTCAGTGATGACATCCAACAATCTCGTCCTCTATCATCCCCTACTCCTACCACCTTTGATCTTTCCCAGCAACAGGGCATTTTCCAATGAGTCAGTTCTTCCCATTATGTGGCCAAAGTATTGGAGTTTCAGCTTCAGCATCAGTCCTTTCAAAGAATTACTGATGTCTTTTAGGATGGACTGGTTGGATCTCCTTGCAGGTCAAGGGACTCTCAAGAGTCTAGTCTCAACACCACAGTTCAAAGGCATCAGTTCTTTGGCACTCAGTTTCTTTTCTAGTCCAACTCTCACATCCATACATAACCACTGGAAAAACCATAGCCTTGACTAGACAGACCTTTGTTGGCAAAGTAATATCTCTGCATTTTAATATGCTGTCTAGGTTGGTCAATGCTTTTCTTCCAAGGAGCAAGTGTCTTTTAATTTCATGGCTGCAGCCACCATCTGCAGTGATTTTTGAGGCCCCCAAAATAACGTCTGTCATTGTTTCCATTATTTCCATCTATTTGCCGTGAAGTGATAGGACCAGATGCCATGATCTTAGTTTTCTGAATGATGAGATTTAAGCCAACATTTTCACTCTTATTTCACTTTCATCAAGAGGCTCTTTAGTTCTTCTTCACTTTCTGTCATAAGGGTGATATCACCTGAATATCTGAGGTTATTGATATTTCTCTCAGCAGTCTTGATTCCAGCTTGTGCTTCATCCAGTCCAGCATTTTGCATGATGTACTCTGTATATAAGTTAAATAAGCAGGATGACAATATACAACCTTAATGTACTCCTTTACCAGTTTGGAACCAGTCTGTTGTTCTATGTCCAGTTCTAACTGTTGCTTCTTGGTCTGAATACAAATTTGTCAGGAGGCAGGTCAGGTGGTCTGGTATTCCCATCACTTTAAGAATTTTCAAGTTTATTGTGATCTACTTCCCTGGTGGCTCAGATGGTAAAACATCTGTCTATAATGCAGGAGACCTGGGTTCGATCCCTGCATAGGGAAGATTCCCTAGAGAAGGAAATGGCAACCCACTCCAGTACTCTTGCCTAGAAAATCCCATGGATGAAGGAGCCTGGTCCCCATGGGGTTGCAATGACTCAGACACGACTGAGCGACTCCACTTTCACTTTCACAAAGTTAAAGGCTTTAGAGTAGTCAATAAAGCAGAAGTAGATGTTTTTTTCTGGAACTCTCTTGCTTTTTCAATGATTCAGTGGATGTTGGCAATTTGATCTCTGGTTCCTCTGGCTTTTATTCTCTAAATCCAGCTTGAATGTCTGAAAGTTCACAGTTCACGTACTGTTGAAGCGTAGCTTGGAGAATTTTGAGCATTATATTGCTAGTATGTGAGATGAGTGCAATTGTATGCTAGTTTGAACATTCTTTGCCATTGCCTTTCTTTGGGATTGGAACGAAAACACGTTTTCCAGTCCTGTGGCCACTGTTTAGTTATCCAAATTTGCTGGCACATTGAGTGCAGCACCTTCACAGCATCATCTTTTAGGATTCGAAACAGCTCAACTGGAATTCCATCGCCTCCACTAGCTTTGTTCATAGCGATGCTTTCTAAGGCCCATTTGACTTCACATTCCAGGATGTCTGGCTCTAGATGAGTGATCACACCATCGTGATTATCTGGGTCATGAAGATATTTTTTGTATAATTCTTCTGTTTATTCTTGCCACCTCTTCTTAATATCTTCTGCTTCTGTTAAGTCCATACCATTTCTGTCCTTTATTGTGCCCATCTTTGCATGAAATATTTTCTTGGTATCTCTAATTTTCTTGAACAGATCTCTAATCTTTCCTATTCTATTGTTTCCCTTTATTTCATTGCATGAATCATGGAGGAAGGCTTTCTTTTCTCTCTTGCTATTCTTTGGAAATCTGCATTCACATGGCTATATCTTTCCTTTTCCTTTTTTTACCCTTTAGCTTCTCTTCTTTTTTCAGCTATTTGTAAGGCCTCCTCAGACAACCATTTTGCCTTTTTGCATTTCTTTTTCTTGGGGATGATCCTGATCACTGCCACCTGTACAATGCCACTAACCTCCATCCATAGTTCTCCAGGCACTCTGTCTATCAGACCTAATTCCTTAAATCTGTTTGTCACTTCCACTGTATAATAATAAGGCATTTGATTTAGGTCATACCTGAATGGTCTAGTGGTTTTCCCTACTTTCTTCAATTTAAGTTTGAATTTGGCAATAAGGAGTTCATGATCTGAGCCATAATCAGCTCCTGGTCTTGCTTTTGCTAACTGTATAGATTTTCTCCTTCTTTGGCTGCAAAGAATATAATCAATCTGATTTCTGTATTGACCATCTGGTGGTGTCCATGTGTAGAGGCTTCTCTTGTGTTGTTGAAAGAGCTATGACTTTTGCTATGACCAGTGCGTCCTCTTGGCAGAACTTTGTTAGCCTTTGGCCTGCTTCATTTTGTACTCCAAGGCCAAATTTTCCTGTTTCTCTAGGTATCTCTTGACTACTTAGTTTTGTATTCCAGTCCCTTATAATGAAAAGGACACCTTTTTTGGTTGTTAGTTCTAAAAGGGCTTGTAGTTCTTCCTAGAATTATTCAACTTCAGCTTCTTCAGCATTAATGGTTGGGTCATAGACTTGGATTACTCTGATATTGAATGGTTTGCCTTGGAAATGAACAGATATCATTGTTGTTTTTGAGATTGCATCCAAGTACTGCATTTTGGATTCTTTAATTGACTATGAGGGCTACTCCATTTGTTCTAAGGGATTCTTGCCCATAATAGTAAATATAATGGTCATCTGAGTTAAATCTAGTAGATATAATGGTCATCTGAATTAAATCTAGTAGATATAATGGTTATCTGTGTTGTGGAACAGTGACACAAGAGACTAATCCAGATTTTCCCATGAGTATTGGGAGCCTCTGGCAGAGGTGTGGGTCAGTGGTGGCCTGCCTCAGGGTCAGGGGCTGCAGGGGACCTGTTGAAGGAGGTAGCCATTATCTTCATTATCTTCATATCCCACCATAGTTTTCCCTCAGGTCAAACAACAGGGAGGGAACCCAGCCCTGACGTTCAACAGAAAATTGCATTAAAAAGATTTACTGAGCATGGTCCGGCCCATTAGAACAAGACCCAGTTTCCTCCTCAGTCAGTCTTTTCCATATGTAAGCTTCCATAAGTCTCTTATCCTTATCAGAGGGCAGACAGAATGAAAAGTACAATCACAGACAACTAATCAACTGATCACATGTACCACAACCTTGTCTAACTCAATGAAACTGTGAGCCATGCCATGTAGGGCCACCCAAGTCAGACAGGTCATGGTGGAGAGTTCTGACAAAACGTGGTCCACTGGAGAAGGGAATGGCAAACCACTTCAGTATTCTTGCCTTGAGAACCTCATGAACAGTATGAAAAGGCAAAAAGATAGGACACTGAAAGATGAACTCCTCAGGCCAGTAGGTGCCCAATATGATACTGGAGAACAGTGGAGAAATAGCTCCAGAAAGACTGAAAAGATGGAGCTGAAGCAAAAACAACACCAAGTTGTGGATGTGACTGGTGATGGAAGTAAATTCCAATGCTGTAAAGAACAATATTGCATAGGAACCTGGAATGTTAGCTCCGTGAATCAAGGTAAATTGGAAGTGGTCAAATAGGAGATGACAAAAGTGAACATCGACATTTTAGGAATCATGAACTAAAATGGACTGGAATGGGTGAATTTAATTCAAAAGACCATTATATCTACTTCTGTGGTAATAGACAAGGCAAATACATTTCATACATGTCCCCTTAGAATTCTGATGTATCTCAGAATAGTGAAGTGGCTTAGATAAGATAGATTATTATTTTCTCTCCTTCTATCAGAATCTGATAAATCTATGCTACCAAGGCAGTGCTGTTAGATGAGATCATTAATGGACCCACATGTCTTCTTTCATAGCCAAGAGAGTCCAAAGTGCAGTTCTTGGGTGCAGCCTCAAAAATGATAGAATAATCTTGGTTTCATTTCCGAGGCAAGCCATTCAACTATCAGAACAATCCAAGTCTGTGCCCCAACCACTGTTGCCAAAGAAGCTGAAGTCGAATGGTTCTATGAAGACCTGAATCATCTTATAGAACTAACACACACACACACACACAAAAAGTCAATTTCATCATAGGAGATTGGAATGCAAAAGTCGAAAGTCAAGAGATACCTGGAATAGCAGTTGAGTTTGGCCTTGGAGTACAAAATGAAGAAAGGAAAAGGCTAACAGTCTTATCAAGAGAACATGCTGGTCATAGCAAACACCCTTTTCCAACAACCCAAAAGATGACTCTATACATGGATATCACCAGACGGTCAGTACTGAAATCAGATTTATTATGTTCTTGATAGCTGAAGATGGAAAAGCTCCATTCAGTCACTAAAAACAAGTCCTGGAGCTGACTGTGGCTCAAATCATCAAATTCAGGCTTAAATCAAAGAAAGTAGGGAAAACCATAAGTTCATTTGGGTATGACCAAAATCAAATCCCTTATGATTATACAGTGAAGGTGACAATTAGATTAAAAAGATTACATCTGGTAGACAGAGTGCCTGAAGAGCTATGGACAGAGGTTCATAACATTATACAGGAGGAAATGACCAAAGTCATCCCAAAGAAGAGTAAATGCAGAAGGGCAAAGTGGTTATATGAGGAGGTTAACAAGGAAAGAAGAAGATATGAAAGGCAAGGGAGAAGGGAAAAATATACCCAACTGAATGAAGAATTCTAGAGAATAGCTTAAAGGGATACGAAGGCCTTCTTAAAGGAACATTGCAAAGATAGAGGAAAACAACAGAATGGGAAAGGGTAGAGATCTATCACTTCAAGAATACTTTAAATATCAAGGGAACATTTCATACAAACATGGACACAATAAAGGACAAAAATGGTAAAGACCTCACAGAACCAGAAGAGATTAAGAAAAGGTGGCAAGAATACACAGATCTATATGAAAAAGGTCTTAATGACCCAGATAACCATGATGCTGTAGTAACTCACCTGGAGCTGGACATAATGGAGTGTTAAGACAAATAGGCCTTAGGAAGCATTACTAACAAAGCATTATAAACTTTGTTATAAACTAGAGATGATGGAATTCTAGCTGAGCTGTTTAAAATACTAAAATATAATGCTGTTAAAATGCGGAACTTAGTATACCAGCAAATTTGGAAAACTCAGCAGGGGCCACAGGAGTGGAAAATGTCAGTTTTCATTCCAGTCCCAAAGAAAGGCAATGCCAAAGAATGCTCAGACTACCATGCAATTGTACTCATCTCACATGCTAGCAAAGTTATGCTTAAAATCATTCAAGCTAGGCTTCATTTCATGCAAAGATGGGCACAATAAAGGACAGAAATGGTATGGACCTAACAGAAGCAGAAGATATTAAGAAGGGGTGGCAAGAACACACAGAAGAATTATACAAAAAAGATCTTCATGACCCAGATAATCACAATGGTGTGATCACTCACCTAGAGCCAGATGTCCTGGAATGCGAAGTCAAGTGGGTCTTAGGAAGCATTATTACAAACAAAGCTAGTGAAGATTATGGAATTTAAGTTGAGCTATTTCAAATCCTAAAAGATGATGCTGTGAAAGTGCTACACTCACTATGCCAGCAAATTTGGAAAACTCAGCAGTGGCCACAGGCCTGGAAAAGGTCAGTTTTCATTCCAATCCCAAAGAAAGGCAATGCCAAAGAATGCTCAAACTACCACACAATTGCACTCATCTCACATGCTAGTAAAGTAATGCTCAAAATTCTCCAAGCCAGGCTTCAACAGTACATGAACTGTGAACTTCCAGATGTTCAAGCTGGATTTGGAAAATGCAGGGGAACCAGAGATCAAATTGCCAACATCTGTTGGATCATTGAAAAAGCAAGAGAATTCCAGAAAATTATCTACTTCTGCTTTATTTACTACTCCAAAGCTTTTGACTGTGTGGATCACAATAACTGTGGAAAAAATCTGAAAGAGATGGGAATACTAGACAACCTGACCTGCCTCCTGACAAATCTGTAAGCAGATCCAGAAGCAACAGTTAGAACTGGACTTGGAACAATGGACTGGTTCCAAATTTGGAAAAGAGTATGTCAAGGCTGGATATTGTCACCCTGCTTATTTAACTTATATGCAGAGTACATCATGCAAAATACTGGACTCTAGGAGCACAAGCTTGAATCAAGACTGCGAAGAGAAATATCACTAACCTCAGATATCACCACCCTTATGGCAGAAAGTGAAGAAGAACTAAAGAGCCTATTGATGAAAGTGAAAGAGGAGAGTGGAAAAGTTGGTTTAAAATTCAACATTCAGAAAACTAAGATCATGGCATCTGGTCCCACCACTTCATGGCAAATAGATAGGGAAACAATAGGGAAACAAAAATAGTGACAGACTTATTTTGGGGGTCTCAAAAATCACTGCAGATGATGAAAGCCTGACTGCAGCCATGAAATTAAAAGATACTTGCTCCTCAGAAGAAAAGCTATGACCAATCTAGATAGCATATTAAAAAGCAGAGACATTACTTTCCCAACAAATGTCTATCGAGTCAAAGCTTTGGTTTTTCCAGTAGTCATGTATGGATGTGAGAGTTGGCCAATAAAGAAAACTGAATGCTGAAGAACTGATCCTTCTGAACTATGGTGTTGGAAAAGACTCTTGAGAGTCCTTTGGATAGCAAAGCAATCCAACCAGTCCATCCTAAAAGAAATCAGTCCTGAATGTTCATTGGAAGGCCTGATGCTGAAGCTGAAACTCCAATGCGTTGGCCACCTGATGTGAAGAACTGACTCATTGAAAAGACCCTGATGCTGGGAATGATTGAAGGCATGAGGAGAAGGGATAATAGAGGATGAGATTGTTAGATGGCATCACTCACTTAATGGACATGAGATTTAGTAAGCTCCAGGTGTTGATGATGGACTGGGAATCCTGGTGTACAGCAGTCCATGGCATTCCAAAGAGTTGGACGCAACTTAGCATCTGAACTGATCTCAGGCTTCAGCATTATGCCAATTTATCAATTCCAGATGTACAGCTGGGTTTCAAAGAGGCAGAGGAAACAGAGATCAAATTATCGACAATCATTGGATCATGGAGAAAGCAAAGGAATTCTAGAAAAATGTTTACTTCTGCTTCATTGACTACGCTATAGTCTTTGGTTGTGTGGATCACAACAAACTTTGCAAAATTTTGAAGAGATGGGAATACCAGACTACCTTACCTGCTTCCCGAGAAACTGTATGGAGGTCAAGAATTAACAGTTAGAACTGAATATGGAATAAGTGACTGGCTCCAATTAGGAAAGGATTACAACAAGATTGTTACCATGCTTTTTAAACTTGTATGCAGAATTCATTGTGCAAAATGCCAAGCTCGATGAATCATAAGCTGGAGTCAAGAATGCTAGGAGAAATATCAACAACTTCATATATGTTGATAATACCACTCTAATGGCAGAAAGTGAAGATGAAATAAAGAGCCTCTTGATGAAGGTGAAAGTGCAAAAGCTGGCTTGAAACTCAACATTAAAAAAAAATAATAATAAGATCATGGTATACAGTCACATTACTGCATGGCAAATAGAAGGGGAAACAGTGGAAGCTGTGGCAGATTTTATTTTCTTGGGCTCCAGAATCACTGCAGATGGTGACTGCAGCCATGAAATTAAAAGACACTTGATCCTTGGAAGGAAATCTGTGACAAGCCTAGACAGCATACTAAAAAGCAGCAATGTCACTTTGCCAACAAAGATCCATATACTCAAAGCTTTCATTTTTCCAGTAGTCATGTACGGATGTGAGAGTTGGACCAGAAAGAAGACTGAATACAGAAGAATTAATGCTTTCAAATTGTTGTGCTGTAGAAGACTCTTGAAAGTCCCTTGTATTTCAAGGAGATCAAACTAGTCAATCCTAAAGGAAATCAACCCTAAGTATTTTTTGAAAGGACTATTGCCTAACCTCCAGTTCTTTTACCACCTGATTGGAAGAGCCCACTCATTGGGAAGGACCCTGATGCTAGGAAAGATTGAGGACAGGAAGAGAAGCAGGTGATAGAGGATTAGATGGTTAAATAGCATTACCAATTCAATGGATATGAATTTGAGCAAACACTGGGAGACAATGGAGGACAGAGAAGCCTGGTGTGCTATAGCTCACGGGGTCATAAAGTTTTGGACCTGACTTAGTGACTGAATGACAACTTCTTCTTTCATATTGTTGTTCTGGTCTCCCCAGGATAATTGTATTCTTTAGCATAATCAGAATTGGGTGACATCATACCTGGAAAAATAGAAGACCCAAAGAAACAATTTCCTATGGGCAAGAGAGGCCATCATATGAGTGCAAATTTCATTTATTCTCGCATAGCATTGGTGATAACATGGTCATGGTCATGACCCCACCTGGACAAAGGGTGTGTGTGTATGTAGGTGTGTGTTTGTGTGTGTGTGTGTATGTACCCTTTTCCCCTATCCTGCCCCTGGAGAACCATTTAATGTGCTTTTTGTATATGTTTATATTTGAATATTGGCTTAAGCTATATTATTTGTGTC
This sequence comes from Bos indicus, assembly GCF_029378745.1. Taxonomy (NCBI): domain Eukaryota; kingdom Metazoa; phylum Chordata; class Mammalia; order Artiodactyla; family Bovidae; genus Bos; species Bos indicus. The sequence continues at coordinate 33,270,754 of NC_091767.1, forward strand.
AAAAATGTCTTTTAGTATATTAGAGTACCTAACTGTTTGATTTAATTAAGACTAACTACCACAGCACGAAAAAGTACTTATGTTTTGTGCATTAGGAAAATGAAGCTACAAATACTAAGAAATAATAAATTCTCCCTATATCTTTAAGGGCTGTGTCAATTGAAACATTTCAAAATATACCACTACCCTATCTTATATTCTAATAGTTTTGTTCTTTTGAAGTTCAAATAATGCTGTCAAATTAATTAGAATCTTCAATCAAAATATCTATTATACAAATCTATTCACTAGTGCCCAACAGTAGCTCTTAGCTAGATATGCTGTGAATGATGTTCCTATGGTATAGCACAATCTTTTGTAAAGTTACTAATGTCCTGGAATTAAAAAAAATAAAATCAAGTCTCTCCCATTTTCTTTTAAATTTTAAAAGCCATCATCCTGTCTTTTTATAAGAATATGTGTATTTTTTCAGATTCTTATAAATTATATATCTATATTGGGGCTTCCCTAGTGGCTCTGATGGTAAAAAATCTCCCTTCAATGCAGAAGACCTGGGTTCAGTCCCTGGGTTGGGAAGATTCCCTGGAGGAGGCATGGCAATGCATTCCAGTATTCTTGCCTAGAGAATCCCCATGGAAAGAGGAGCCTGGCGGGTTCAATCCATGGGGTCGCAAAGAGTTGGACACGACTGAGCGACTAAGCACAGCACACAGCATGTATCTATATCAGGAAGTGGTACAGGCTGAGTTTTATAGATGCTAATATGTCTTTAAAACACTGGTATTATTTCCCACAAGATTCGTATGATTCTTTTTTATTTCTGTCTAGTATTTTGACATTTCATTTTTTTAATCTCATGTATGTAATTACTTTTAACAAGAGCTATCTAATTTAGGTCATTTCCTAGTGATGCATCAGTGAGCATAAATTGCTATTTGATTGTGTCAGTTTTCATCTCTGAGTCAATGACCCATAGAACCACTTATACCACAAATGCAAAATGATTCTGTTAACATGCAGCAGTTTTCTAGTTTCCCTAATCATTAAAAAAAAAAAAGAACATTTAATATAAGATGTTCTTCATTCTATTCCAGTAACCTATCAAGCTAAACTATCTCTTTATTGCAGTGCTAAATTTCTTGTCATTTTCTACACTCTACTGCCCAGTCACATCTCAGTTCCTTTTTGACTGAGCTTCTATCCTGGTAAATATTCACAAACTGGTCTTTAGAAGATCACTGTTTAGTTAACAAATGCTTTTGGCCCTTTTTTATTTTCAGTCTTATCTTACAGTCATTATTGACGGTAATCCAATTTAGTGATTAAACCACACTCACACAAGCCTAAAATTAAAATTCAGCTTCACCAATTTCCATACAGAAACCTTTAGATAAGTTAAAGTGCCTGAGGCTTTTTACTCATGTGGCTGATGATAATCTTTTAAAGAGATTCTGTCATTTTAAGTGAGATAAGGTATATAAAGCAGTTAGTACAGGACTTGGTACATAGTAATGATACTTTTAATACTAGGCATGGTTTCTATTCTCTGTATATATATTTTTTTAATTGAAGGCTTTCTCTTTCTGACTTACTTGTATAACAGGTTCTAAGTTCATTCATCTTATTTCAATTGACTCATATTAGTTCCTTTTTTTATGGCTGAGTAATATCCAATGTATGTATGTCCCACAATATCTATCCATTCATTAGGCAATAAAGATTGCCTCCATGTCCTGGTGATTGTAAACAGTGCTTCTAGGAAAATAGTACTGATAAACCTATTTACAGGGGAGGAATAGAGATGCAAATGTAGAGGAAGGTCCAGTGGTCACAGCAGGGGGAGGAGAGGGTGGGATGAATTGAGAGAGTACCATGAATAAAGTAGCTAATGGGAAGCTGTGATGTAACACAGGATGTCCAACCTGGTGCTCTGTGACAACCTAGAGGGATGGAATGACAACCTCTTGAGAGGGTGGTTCAAGAGGGTGAGGATGTATACACACATATACCAATGGCTAATGTGTGTTGTAAGGCAGAATCCAATGCAACATTGTGAAGCTATTCTCCAATTAAAATATATATATACATATATTTGTAGAGTTTTTGACTATGCCATTCTGACAGGAGGGAGGTGATATCTCATTGTCATTTTGATTTGCATTTCTTTAATGCTTAGCATTGTTGAACATCTTTTTGTGTGCCTAATAGTCATCTATGTATACTTGGTCAAATGTCTATTTAGGGCTTCAGCCTATATTTTGATGGACTGTTTATTTTTTTAATATTGAAGTGTATGAGCTGTGTGTATATCTTGAATATTAACCCCATGTCTGTCATATTATTTGCAAATATTTCTTCCCATTTAATATAATGAATTTGCTTTCATTGTTTTTTGTTTTGTTGATGGTTTCTTTTGCTGTGCAGAAGGCTTTTGCATTTAATTAGTTCCCACTGGTTTATTTTTGCATTTGTTTCTTTTGCCTCAAGGGACAGATCCAAAAAAATATTGCTATGATATATATCAAAGAGTGTTCTACTTATGTTCTTTCCTAGAAATTTTATGGCTTCTGACTACACTTAGGTCTCTAATCCATTTTGAGTTTATTTTTATAAATTGTGTGAAAAAATGTTGTAATCTCAATTCTTTAGATGTATTTGTCCAGTTTTCCCAGCTCCAATTTTTGAAGAGATTGTTGTCTTTTTGTCGTTTGTCATTCTTTCCTCTTGCTGTGGATTTATTGAGGATTGATGCGTGAGTTTATTTCCGGGCTCTCTGTTTTGTTCCATTGATCTATGTGTCTGTTTTGGTGCCAGTACCAGGCTGTTTTGATAACTATATCTTCATAGTATAGTCTGAGGTCTGAAATTTGGGAATGTGACACCTCCAGCTTGTTTTTTTTTTTTTTTCTCAAGATTTATTGGTAATTTGGGGTCTTCTGTGGTTCCATATGAATTTTCAGATTATTTTTTCTAGTTCTGTGAAAAATACGGCTATTTTGATAGGAGTTGAATTAAATCTATAGATTGCTTTGAGTAGTATGGCCATTTTAGCAATATTAACTTTTTGAATCAAAATGCTTAGGGTATCTTTTCATTTCTTTTTCCTGTTTCCTTTATTGATGTTTCATAGTTTACAGAATAGAAATAAAATTAACTTTCTTAACTTAACCTAATAAAAAATGTATTTTATAATTTTTGCTGAGATTTTAAACAGGATTTTTTTTTTTCCCTTGATAGTTCACTATCAGTGTGTAGAAAAGCAGCTTCTATTGCTACCGTCACCCCACCCAGGCTTAAGAACCAGAATGCCTTTATTCCAGGGTACAGTTTTCTCCCCCATTGTGTCAGTTCTAGATCCAGTGCCACTCTATTACCTTGAGTAATGCTGGAGCATTCACTTGGCTGGGCCTAGGGCACAAATCAAGGTGGTGGCAGAAAAACAGCAGCCACTGTGGCAGTTGTTTCTCTGCCCTGTCTGCCCTATCTTAGGGGCAAACTAGTGTAGGCTTGCTCTTCATGATTGGAATTCAGACTACTCACTGCCCAGTGATCCCCCAACCACTCAAGCATGGCTTTCAATCTTTTGTAGGATTCCAGGACTGGAATACCCTGTATTGGTGTTGTAATAGCCCCTCTCATAGCATGCTTCTCAGGGCAGATCTCTACCCATTATTCTCCTTTCCTCTGAGTCCCACTCCAGGAGCATAGGTCTAGAACTGATTGCTTTTATTCCCTTCTTACTCAAGTACCTGTGGATTTTCTTACAGTCTTGGTTGTGCAGAAGTCTTTCTGCCAATTTCCAGCTGTTTTTCAGTGAGAGTTGTTCCACTTGTATGTGGAACAATTTTGTGTTTGTGTTTGATTTGACACACAAAAAATTGATGTGCTTATTGGGATAGGGGACTGAGTTCCAGGTCCTCTATTCTGTCATCTTGATAAATCTCCCCCATCTCCGTATTCTTGATCTGTCATTTTCTGTGAATTTTATACCAGACTCATCATAATTCTCTGATTATTTATTAATCTCTTCAGTTGTGTTATATTTATATATTCCTCAACATTTTTACCTGTCCAGAGGTTACCCTTGGTTATGGTATCTTCTCTTTGTTATAGACTGTATATTTACTACCCTCCATTCATATATTAAAACTTTACTCCCCAAGTGACAGTGTTTGGAGATAGAGCCTTTGGGAGGTAATTAAGTCATGAGGTTCTAGCCCTCATGGTAGAGTTAGTGCCTTTATAAAAAGCCTTATAGAATGTTGTGCTTCTCTCTCTGCTTTCTGCCATAAGAAGATACAGTGAAAAGACTCTCATCTACAAACCAGGTAGCAACCTCTCACAAGACACTGAATCTATCCTCACTTTGATCTTGGACTTCCCAGGCTCCAGAACTGTTAGAAATAAGGTCTCATTGTTTCAGCCTCTCAATGATGGTGTTTTGTTATGCCAACCTGAACTTACAAAAATGCTCTTAGAATCAAAAATCACTTTTCAATTCTAATAATTTGAATTCTGGAATATCAACCTCTAGGCATACCTACTCAGAAGGTCACCTTTTAAATTCCATATTTCCTTCAGAATATTTCTGAGTATCTTTCTGATATCTCAGTTTCCACATTCTTCAGTCTGAATTCATCTTCCTAAACCTGATCTAATTATCCTAAAATTTCAGTTAGTGCTAGTTCTATATTCATACCCACCTTAACCTGATTCTGTCATAATCTTTTTCCATAGCTAATAATTTGTCTAATAACATGATTTCTATTGTATCTTCAGTATAACTCTATGCACTCCTGTATTTTCACTCTGTCACATTGTCATCATGCTCTTAATATTATCTTCTGACTTTCAATATCCTCTACATCCTTTTGCAGTCTTCCTATTGGCTCACTGGTAAAAAATCCTTCTGCCAATGCAGGAGATGCAGGAGACACAGGCTCAGTTCCTGGATTGGGAAGATCCCCCAGAGGAAGGGATGGCAACCCACCCCAGTATTGTTGTCTGGAAAATCCCATGAAGAAAAGGATCCTTGCAGTCTACAGAACATGGCATTGCAGAGAGTCAGACAAGACTTCACGATTGAGCAAATATATATTTCCTTTTGCACTGATGCCAGATTAAACCTCTGTATCTACAGTCCAAAGATGCAGTTGACATTCCACTCATAATTGGCAAAAAAGGATAGTTATGATGCAGTCTTACCTATCTTATCATCAGTAATTGATCCTCAATATTCATGACTGGAAATAAATTAAAAGCAGAAAAATTAAATTATTTCAGATGAAAGGAGCAGAATGATGAATCATCTAAAAATAAATTTATATGAAATCCTTAAGAATATTTTACCTAGATACAAAATTCATAGGTGGTATAAAAATCTTTTTACAAAGAGTACATGAGAAAGTATACATCTAGGGAAGTGGTGTTGGTCAGACAATTCTACTTTAAAAATAATATTTCTACAAAAATCATAGAAGAATGGCTCTTGAAATAAGCAGAGACTTCTTAAATGAACAAAAGTATTGTCAGTCTCCAAAGTTATGATATTCCCTTCCCTGCAAGTAGTTAATTAGAGCATACATGGATACTATTAATATTAAGAGTATTGATAAAGTACTTGTCTTGAGGACTTATGGAATTTTTATTGGATTCAGGAATCACTAAAATTTTATCCATATGGGTGGAGGCTAAGAATCCTATGGTCAGTCATACTTTGATTTAATATATCAACTAAAATTACTGATAGTCATTTTAATGGTTGAAAGCATTAACTGAAAGAAATACATGCAGTGATAATCTATACTTATTATAATATATAATGTATAATTATTGTAATTAAAACTATAGGTATAATGTGGTCCATAAATCTATTTCCTGTTTTATCTTGTATTTCATTGATAAATAGTACAGATTTTGGAAGGGATAGATAATGGAACTGATCAATTTAGATATAAATATGTTTCATTCTAATTTTATGAACAGAAATGTTTTCAGAATAAAGGAAAACATATTAAAGACTCAGCATTGAAAATGAAAAGGACAAAACAAGGACTTTGTTTTGCAAAGTCCCTTCAGTTCAGTTCAGTTCAGTTCAATCGCTCAGTCATGCCCCACTCTGCGACCCTATGAATCGCAGCACACCAGGCCTCCCTGTCCATCAACAACTCCAGGAGTTCACTCAGGCTCATGTCCATCGAGTCAGTGATGCCATCCAGCCATCTCATCCTCTGTCGTCCCCTTTTCCTCCTGCCCCCAATCCCTCCCAGCATCAGAGTCTTTTCCAATGAGTCAACTCTTCGCATGAGGTGGCCAAAGTACTGGAGTTTTAGCTTTAGCATCATTCCTTCCAAAGAAATCCCAGGGATGATCTCCTTCAGAATGGACTGGTTGGATCTCCTTGCAGTCCAAGGGACTCTCGGTTTAAGTATAAATTCACTAAGGGAGCTGATACCTAACACGTTGGGTTCAGATATCATCTTAATTATCAGCTAACACTTTAGCAGAGAACAGCAGCCATGTGCAACCTGCTCTTGGGAGTCCAGGAAGGAAAAGGTGAGATGTCAGGGGAGGCAAATGAAGCAGTCTGAAGAGAAGAGATGCCAAAGATTATGCAACCTACTACATCATTTGCTGATGGCCAGCTTGCCACCTGGAATACTCTACTCTTTCAAGAACAAAAATTATTCCTGAGATGTCTAAAGTTAAGCACAGCTATCTGAAGTTAAGGGCAGCAGGAACGTGTTTGTTTTTCTGGAGTACAGTTTCATTACCTTTACTTGTCATCCTTCAGAGAGAAGTTTTCTTTGGTAAGCCAGTTACACATTTGTTATTTAGTTCACTAAGTTGTATCTGACTTATTCGTGACCACATGGACTGTAGCCTGATAGGCTCTTGACTAAAAATGTAAAAATACACACACACAAGCACTGAGTCACAGAATAGGAGTTTAATTTTATGAAAAGAATTTTATACTAGTGTCTGAAGTGTTTATATCATTGTACACATTTGCCAATAATGTATGAGTTTCAGTTGCTCCAAATCAGTCTTTTTAAACATGACATTCCATTGAGTGTTAAGTAGTATCTCATTTTGTCTTTGCTTTATATTTTTCTTATGACTAGTAATAGTGAACACTTTTCCATGAGTTTGTTAACCATAAGTATATTTTCTTTTGCAAAGAAAAATTTCAAATCATTTGTCAGTTTTTGTTTTCATTTTATTAGTAAGTTATAGAAATGCTTTATAAATCTTCATCTGATGTATTTATTTAAGCATTTTCTTACCATTGGTGTCTTACCTGTTAGTTTTGTTAAAGGTATCTGTTGATGAGTAGTGTGTTTTATTTTGCTAAAGTTCATTGTGTTAGTTTTTCTAAAGGCATCTTTTGATGAGCAGTATGTTTTATTTTGCCAAGTTCATTGTGTACAAATTTTATTTTATGGGTAGCATTTTCTGGGTAACATCTGTGCTTTTCCACAGATGATGAAATCTTGCCTACAAAGATTGGAAAAATTTCATCATATCTTTTCTCTATAATATTTATAATTTTAATATTTGCATTTATATTTTTATATTTACTCTTTAATTAGTTTTTATATATGATGCAAGGGAATGATAAAGTTGTTTTTTTTTTTTTGTCTGTGGAGAGCACTCTTTGTTTAAAAGTCTCTCTCTCCACATTAAAAGGCTTAAAAAACTTTGATGATAGATCAATTGGTTGTATACAAGTAGGACTACTTCTGGGTAGTCTATTATATTTCATGGAATAATTTGTTTATTTCTGTACCAAGATTTCACTCTCTTATTTACTATAGTGAAAGTGAAAGTGAAGTCGCTCAGTCGTGTCTGACTCTTAGCAACCCCATGGACTACAGCCCACCAGGCCCTCCGTCCATGGGATTTTCCAGGCAAGAGTACTGGAGTGGGGTGCCATTGCCTTCAGTATAGTAAATCTTGAGATAAGGTAATATAGGTTTTCCAGCATTGTTCTTTTTTTAAGATTGCATTGACTAGTTTAAATTCCTTGCATTTTAGTATAAATTTTAGAAATAACTTGTATTTTTCTTCAAAAAGTCCTGCTTTTACTTTTTCTCATTCCATTGGATATATAAATCTCTTTTGGAAGAATGGATATGTAAATAATAGATTTTTTTTAATTTGATGAGCATTTATTTATTTAGGTCCTTTTGCACTTATCTTAGCAATCTTCTGTAAGTTTTAGGGTAGTTATTATTAATAAATATTTTTAAGTCTTTGTTGAACTTAAACCTGAGGACTTTTGTTTTACTTTCTGGTATCTTAGATTGACAGTTTTAATTTTCTTTGATTTTTAGAATATTGACTTTATATTCTCCAAATTTGCTAACTGCATTTGTTAGCTTTAACATTTTTGTAGGTTAGATAGAATAATACATGTGCATTTTTAGGCCATCTGATACTAGATTTCTACTTTTCTTCTAATTCTCGTGCTTCTATTACTTTTCTTATTACCCTGAATTTTACATTCAAATTGAATCTGTTTTTCTGTCCAGAGTCACAACTATCTATGTATTTTATATATTATTGTTTTCAAATACTTTTCAGTTGACTTTAATCTCCCTATTGGAACCACTCTTTTTTGCAAAAGTTCCTTTGTTTTTGATGAGCAACAGAAACTTTGATTTCTGCTTACTATGAATACTGAGTTTTTGTGCATTGTTGTAAATGATTTGGTTCTGAATTATGAAAAAAATTATAAAAATATTATTAGGCCCATTCTTGTTATTAGTGTGTGGTGGCTTTTAAAAGGATGATGATGATGGAGAGTGATAGACAAAATATTCTACTTTTTAAGTGGATCAATATGGAGAGATAAAGATCAGAAATGCACTTTGTGACATGATTATTTAAGAACATTTAGGACAACCTAATGGCACCCCACTCCAGTACTCTTGCCTGGAAAATCCCATGGACGGAAGAGCCTGGAGGGCTGCAGTCCATGGGGTTGCTAAGAGTCAGACACGACTGAGCGACTTCACTTTCACTTTTCACTTTCATGCATTGGAGAAGGAAATGGCAACCCACTCCAGTGTTCTTGCCTTGAGAATCCCAGGGACTGGGGAGCATGGTGGGCTGCCGTCTATGGGGTCACACAGAGTTGGACATGACTGAAGCGACTTAGCAGTAGTAGCAGCAGCAGGGACATATAAATTGAAAGCTGGCTTTGTAAGTCTGGAGATTATCAAAACAGTTTTGTAATGCTCATTGTTTATGTTGTTTTCAAGTAAATATTTGGTATCAATTATTATAAAATAATATTTAATATTATATCCTGAAGAGTTATATTTATCCGTATTATAGTTCCCCCTAACTTTATAATTTTGTACTTTTTATAGGAAATGGGAGTTATTGACATTGAAATTAGGAAATTTCTCAGATTCAAGATTTTTTTACTTAATACTTGCAACTATTTGGAAATGCCATATTACCTTGAAATAGCAACCTGTAAGCAATGAAATATTTCTCTGATCCATCTGTGATTTCTATTTATCTAAGATGTTTTAATGACTTTAGAATTTTTATCATGTTGTACTACTCAAAATTAAGAAATAAACAACATCCAGTTAAGATGTTAAACTCTTGAGAGAGAGCCTGGGATTCAATCCTGGATTTTTCACATTGAAATATAACCATAGGTAATTTCTTAATGACTTATTCCTCAGTTTCTTTATCTAATTCAAAGGGTTACTATTAACATTAAGTGAGTTAATATTTTTCAAGTACTTAAAATAGTGTCTGGTATAGCAGACACAATATTTGTATTTGATAAAATAAATTAATAATACTTGTGGATTTCACCATTCACTATATGGTTAGAAAATAGCAATAGTTGTTGTTTCTAAGAAATGACATTAATTTTTATTATTTCATAAAATGTTAATATCATTTTAGAAACTGCTCAACTTACCGTATTCTTTTATTGATTATCACCACTTATTAGGCTGAAAAGTAAATTAAAAAATAATAATCCTGGCATTTGATAAGCATCTTCTATGTACTCATGTTTCTCAACAATCCAATGAGATGAATTTTAGGACTCCTCTGTTATATGTGAAGAAACTGAAGTCTTCAAAAGACAAATTACCTTGCCAAGGTTACATAGTCATAGAGTCAAAAGTGAGTTCAGCCCCAAGCATCCTGTATCCTGCATCGAACCTGGACTGGCCATTCATTTCTTATATGATATTATACATGTTTCAATGCCATTCTCCCAAATCATCCCCCCCTCTCCCTCTCCCACAGAGTCCAGACTGTTCTATACATCTGTGTCTCTTTTGCTGTCTCGCATACAGGGTTATCGTTACCCTCTTTCTAAATTCCATATATATGTGTTAGTATATTGTATTGGTGTTTTTCTTTCTGGCTTACTTCACTCTGTATAATAGGCTCCAGTTGCACTGGGATGACCCAGAGGGATGGTACGGGGAGGGAGATGGGAGGGGGTCCAGGATGGGGACCACATGTACACCCATGGTGGATTTATGTTGATGTATGGCAGAACCAATACAATATAGTAAAGTAATTAGCTTCCAATTAAAATAAATAAATTTAAATTAAAAAAAAAAGTGGATTCAGGCCATATGACTCCAAATCCTAAGTTATGCACACGGCCTTCCTGAGTGTCATATTCAGGCAACTAATATTCAAACTCTTAATGGTAACTTGTAAACAATGTTAGTAAAGTGAAAAAAGAAAAGAAAGAAATCAGAAATGTTAATTTACTCAGATCTTGTGTACTCCAAAATTCAAAGAACTAATCTTTAAAAAAGAATATACAACCAAGAAGAAGATAAGGGAGGTTAGAAAGTATCATCTGATTCTCTAATTCTTATTAATGAAAACTGTTGAAGCAATAGTAGCCTTTCCTTTCTCCAGCGGATCTTCCCCACCCAGAGATCGAACCCAGGTCTCCCACATTGCAAGCGGATCCTTTACCGTCTGAGCCACCAGGAAAGTCCAATTATTTAATACATATTATGAAATATATGAGTAGGTGATAAATGTAAAACCCTATGAAATGTTTTTCTATATTTTAATAGGATCTTTAATAGGTACGATGCTCGCCAGGCCCACCTCCATTTTCATTCCAGATGGACTGTGGGCCTTTTTACTCACCTTTTCTATTTTCTTTTTTTGACAGGTAATAGAACACACTTTATTCATAAATAAGTCTCCATGGAGTTAAAAGCAGGGGTAGTGTCTTTTCAGGGGGAAAAAAAGATAAGAAGGCAATATGCCATTTGATTTAAAATCAAAAATTAGCTTTTTGAAATAGACAATTGGGTATCATTCAGTTCCATGCGAGCTCCTCTTATTTCTATAAAACAGCACACTAAATCTTCAGTCCTAAACAGTCATTTCAGAAGTTGCCTTTGAACATAGATCTCATTTCTTCTCTTCCAATAAGTTACATCATTTGGCACACAGAAAGAATATAGTATTCAAATCGTTCTGTGACTGCATTATGTAAGCAACTCCCATGTCTTCAGAGCTGGTTTCATCATCTCCACTTTCAGTTTCATTTGACAAAGGGTACATGCATGCTTGTTTTGTGACGACACACGACACGGGCATTTCAGCTGTGTCTCTGGAGTTACTTGAGATATACTTGATTTTAGTCTGGAGCAGAAGAGTCTCCTGGAAAGTTTTGGTTATGATGCCACATTTATTAGAATAGTAGAAAAATTCATAATGAGCATCTGGTGAAACGTAGGTTACAGAGCAGTCATCTCCTAAAAATGCTTCATCAGGATTCATGTACAAATTGTGAAATAGTGTGGGTTTAATCTTGGCACAGAACCGAAAGTAGCTGCAGCGTACTTTCACAGCTGACCAATCCCCAGCACGAGTCCATGGCAAAGAGAAAAGGACTAAGAGTCCTCTTAATCCCAAGGAAGGCTTCATTGGCTGAGATTGGAAATGAAATCCCACTCGAGAAATTATATTTCTTGAATAAATTTGAATAAATATTTCAATTATACTATGCATATATAACAAATGCTTTTTATTCACAAAATTTTTACCAGTATCTGTGAATTTCAAAAATAAAATGTAAAACTAGTTTGGTTTACTACAAAACTATTTTTCCAGTCTGATTTTTGTTTTCAAACTTTCCAGCAATTATCTCAGTGACTTATATAAGAAAATATACATTTTCTATTCCTTTTTACTCTTTGAAAAGTAGATTGTCATGTGTGTCCCTCCCTCACCCTTGATTTAAAAAAAAACAAGATGAAAGTGTTCAAACACTTGGAAGATAAATTAGTTAGATCTAGGTTGCAGAAGCTTACCATTTGGAAAATAACATTAGTTAAATTTACGTTGCAGAAGCAATGAGAATAGATTTATCCTATCATGGACATTGTCATTTTTGACAAATGTGTACATTTTTAATGACCCTTAAAAATGATTTTTAATCTATATAACTAAGGAACATCTCAGAGTACTGAAATTTTATAGTATTTATTTCATTTTTTAAAGATGTGCATTATCAACTAAAATTATAAAAAGATAAAACCATATATAATACTACAATGTGATTTTTATTACTACTTGGAGAGTTTAATAGCATGATTATTAATTAAAAAGTTAAATAAATAATTTATTTTTCACTTCCTCCACTTAAAATGAATATAGGATGTCCAAGATAAATTATTTGATTGTACTATAGCCTGGTAGGCCCCTCTGTCTATAGCATTTCCCAGGCAAGAATCCTGGGGTGAGTATCCAGGGAATCTTCTCAATCCAGGGATCAAACCTGCATCTCCTACATTGGCAGGCAGATTCTTTATCGCTGAGCCACCTGGAAAGCACCCGGCTTGGTAGAGTATTGTCTTATTTGTCTTCTTGTTTACTTCAAGCTCTTTATTAGCACTTAAGCATGGTTGAAATTTAAAATCTATTCATGCAACTGTTTGTTCCCTATGTGTTGTCTGTGTAAGCTTATAAGTCACATGAGAGAGGGAGCTAGTTCTTTTTTTTTTTTTTTTAATTTTATTCAGAATTTAACAACAATGATTTCCTAGTAAAAGTTTTCTGTATAAATATCAAATCAACTGAAAAACAAAATCATTCGAGAAGACCTAAACGAGGCCATCTGTGAACTGTTTTGAAGCATTTCCAGACAAATAACAGCTGCAGATATAAGTAATTAGTTTCATATATAACTAATTACTGTGGAGATAATAATATATATCCTATTTGATCTTTGGAGAAGGCAATGGCAATTTTTAATCTGTTCTTACAATGTGTCAATACAATCTTTTAGTCACTAATAGGTAATGCAATTCTCAGTAATGTTTCTGCTCTCCTTCCTGTTCTCTAACCTGCATTATGTATTTTTAATCTTACAATGATTCTTTACAGATGCCTAAAGAGATTATCTGGGGCTTCCCTGGTGGCTCAGATGGTCAAGTGTCTACCTGCAATGCAGGAGACCCAGGTTTGATCCCTGGGTGGGGAAGATCCCCTGGAGAAGGAAATGGCAACCTATTCCAGTGTTCTTGGCTGGAAAATTCCATGGACAGAGGAGCCTGGTAAGCTACAGTTTAGGGGTAGCCCTAAACTGGTAGGGGTCGCAAAGAGTCTGACAAGACTGGGTGACTTCACTTTCTTTTTTTTCTTTAAAGAGATTCTCTGAGTCACTTTCCCTTTACAGTTTTTAATATCCTTTAAATATAAACTCAAAGATGCGTAAAATATAGCATTTCAAAATGTTTACTTTTTTTTTTTAACTTATCTAAATTTCTGTTTTGAAATCCTGTTGGTGGCACTCTGCATTATTTTACCCAACATAGCAATTTGATGAATCCCTTTTGCTCTGAATTGGATACAGCTGGTGGGGTGGACTACTTACAGATATGTGTGTAGTGACATCTATATTATAGTCATCATTTGTGTCTGCTGACTTTATCATTTCTGGCATTCCAGTTTAGGACCACGTGATTGTTATTTTAGCATTTGAATCTCTCATCTATATAGCTCACGTTTATATTACATCTTCTGGAAAGAGGGGAATATTTCTGTATAGCACAATCAGTATTCTACTGCTACTTTTCCATAATGACTTCTGAAGAGCTCCCGGAAGCAAGGTTTCTGTCTCTGCTTTCTCTGCTATGCTGCTGCTGCGGCTAAGGTGCTTCAGTTGTGTCCGACTCTGTGCGACCCCATAGATGGCAGCCCACCAACCTAATATTTTCTTGCTCCCTACTTATTCATCATGCTCACTCTAATTTTCTCTTATAGTAGATATGGTTAGTCCATCTTAGAGGTATTAGTTATTTTTTTACCAATATTATTTTTAATTAATTTTATGGGTGTATAGTTCATTTACAATGTTGTGTTAGTTTCTGCTATATAGTAAAGAGAGTCAGTTATACATATGCGTGTATTCACTGTTTTTTAGATTCTATTCCCATATAAGTCATTACAGAGCACTGATGGAGTTCCCTGTGCTATATATTAGGTTCTTATTAGTTATCTCTTTGATATATAGTAGTGTGTATATGTCAGTACCAATCTCCAAATTTATCTCTCCCTCCCTTTTCCCTTGGTAACCTTAAGTTTATTTTGTACATCTATGACTCTATTTCTTTTTTGTAAATAGTTACATTTGTACCAGTTTATTAGATTCCACATATAAGCAATATCATATGATATTTGTCCTTTCCTGTCTGACTTACTTCACTCAGTATGACAAACTCTAGATCAATCCATGTCATTGAAAATGGCATTATTTCATTCTTTTTTATGGCTGAGTAAGACTTCCCTGATGGCTCAGACAGTGAAAGCATCTGCCTACAACGCGGGAGACCCAGGTTCGATCCCTGGGTCGAGAAGATTCCCTGGAGAAGGAAATGGCACCCCACTCCAGTACTCTTGCCTGGAAAATCCCATGGACAGAGGAGCCTGGTGGGCTACAGTCCATGGGGTTGCAAAGAGTTGGACACGACTGAGTGACTTCACTTTCTCTTTCACAATATTCCATTGCATATATGTTCCACACTTTCTTTATCCATTCATCTGTTGATAGATGTTTAGGTTGCTTCCATGTCCTGGCCATTGTGAGTAGTGTTGCAGTGAACTTTGGAGTACATATATCTTTTGGTATTACAGTTTTCTCCAGATATATGCCCAGAAATGAGATTTCTGGATCATATGGTAGTTCTGTTTTTAGTTTTTTAAGGAACCTCCAAGTTGTTCTCTGCAGTTCCTGTACCAATTTAGATTTCCTTCAATAGAGGGTGTTTTCTCCACACCCTCTCTGGCATTTATTTATTGTTTCTAGATTTTTGACAACAGCCATTCTGCCTGGAGGGAGATGTAGTTTTGATTTGCATTACTCTAATAGTGATGTTGAGGATCTTTTCATATGCCTCTTGGGTATCTGTATCTCTTCTTTGGAGAAATGTCTATTTAGATCTTCAACTCATTTTTTGATGGGTTTTTTGTTGTTGTTACTGTTGATATTGTGCTGCATGAACTAATTTTTTTTTCATACATGTTCAATCTTTATTTAAGTTACTCTTTTCAAGAGATCATTTTTTTTTTTGGAAACAATCTAATACTTTATTTTCCAAAATTCAGATACTCAAAATGCAAACTATAATCTGTAGATAAAAATAGTAACAAATTCCAAAGAGAGTCTAGGCTGCTAAGCTAAGTATCTTCCAGAACATCATTATCATGCTCAAAAAATACAGAGAAAGCAAGTATATTGAAGTATTTTCATAGATCAAAGTAGAATACCATTGAAAACAATTAGCAAAATATTATCATTTTATATATTTATGTAGAATATTTTGGAAGTTCCAGTAGATTTTGTTTCATTTATATGTTAATAAATTGTCCCATTAACATCCTGCTGTGCTTCAACACTTACTGCATTTGAGAATTTTTTTTTTTAAACTTTACATAATTGTATTAGTTTTGCCAAATATCAAAATGAATCCACCACCGGTATACATGTGTTCCCCATCCTGAACCCTCCTCCCTCCTGCCTCCCCATACCATCCCTCTGGGTCGTCCCAGTGCACTAGCCCCAAGCATCCAGTAGAGATCATTTTTTTTGTTGTTAGCAACCGATTTTACCAAATTTCCATAGATCTGATTTACCATTAATTTTGACCTAATTTTGTACTTGGTTGTATATGCTATTTATGATTTCCTTTGCCGTGCAAAAGCTTTTAAGTTTAATTCGGTCCCATTTGTTTATTTTGAGTTTTGTTTTCATTACCCTTGGAGGTGGATCACAAAAGACCTTGCTGCAATTTATATTACATTGTGTTCTACTAGGTTTTCCTCTAAGAGTTTGATAGTATCTGGTTTTACATTTAAGTCCTTAATCTACTTTCAGTTTATCTTTGTGTGTGATTATTGTGTGAAATGTTCCAATTTTGTTCTTATATATATAGCTGTTCAGTTTTCTGAGCACCACTTATTGAAGATACTGTCCTTTTTCCACTGTATATTTTTGCCTCCTTTGTCATAGAGTAGATAACCATAGGTACTTGGGTTTATCTCTGGACATTCTATCCTGTTCCATTGATCTGTATTTCTGTTTTTATGCTGTTTATATCTGATAACTGTTTATATCAAAACAGTTCCATACTGTTTTGATGACTATTAGTTTTTCAGTATAGTCTGAAGTCAGGGGGACTGACACATTCAGCTCAATTTTTCTTTCTCAAGATTGCTTAGGCTGTTTGTGGTCTTCTGTGTTTCTATACAGGTTACAAAATTGATAATCTTTAGCCATACTAATTCAGAAAATTTAAAAAAAAGGAGCAAACTCAAGTCAGTAAAATTAGAAATGAAAAAAGACAAGTTGCAACAGACACCAAGTAATCCAAAGGATCATGAGACTACTGCGAGCAGCTATATGCCAATAAAATTGAAAACCTACAAGAAATGAACAAATTATTAGAAAGTCACAACCTTCCAAGACTGAACCAGTATGAAATAGAACAGACCAGTCACAAGCACTGAAATTGAAACTGTGATTTAAAAATTTCCAACAAACAAAAGTCCAGGACCAAATAGCTTCAGGGTGAACTCTATCAAACACTTAGACAAGAGTTAACACCTATCCTTTTCAAACTATTCCAAGAAGTTACAAAGGAATGAACACTCCCAAGATCCTTCTATGAGGCCATCATCATCCTGATACCAAAACCAGACAAAGATATAACAAAAAAGAAAATTATAGACCAGTATCCCTCATGAACATGGACACAAAAATCCTCAACAAAGTACTAGCAAACCAAATCCAACAACACAGTAAAAGGATCACACACAATGCTTAGGTGGGATTTATATCAGGTTTGCAAGGATACTTCACCCTATGTAGATCAATCAATGTGATACAGCACATTAACACACTGAAGAATAAAAATCATATAATTGTTTCAATAGACAACAAAAAACTTTTGGCAAAATTGAACTCCTATTTATGATAAAAACTCGCCAGAAAGTGGGCATAGAGGGAGCATACTTCAACATAGTAAAGGCCATATTTGGCAAACTCACAGACAACATGATTCTCAATGGTGGAACACTGAAAGTGTTTCCTCTCAGGAAATACTTTCTCTACTAAGGATGCCTATTCTCTCCACTTTTATTCAACATAGGTTTAGGAATCCAAGCCATGGCAGTCAGAGAAGAAAAAGAAAAGGAATCCAAACTGGAAAAGAAGAAGTAAAACTGTCACTGTTTGCAAATAACATATTATACATAGAAAATATTATTTATAATAATTTTTAATGCTGAATAATCTTGTATACCAATCAAGATCAGCAGGAGAAATATCAACAACCTCAGATATGCAGATGATACCACTCTAATGGCAGACAGCAAAGAGGAATTAGAGAGCTTCTTGATGAGGTAAAAGAGGAGAGTGAAAAGGCTGGCTTAAAACTCAACATTCAAAAAACTAAGATCATGGCATTTGGTCCCATCACTTCATGACAAATAGATGGAGAAAAGGTGGAAATAGTGGCAGTGGCAGATTTTAGTTTATTTTTTGGGGCTCCAAAATCATTGTAGATGGTGACTGCAGCCATGAAATTAAAAGATGATGCTTCTTGGAAGAAAAGCTATGACAAACCTAGACAGCATATTAAAAAGCAGAGATATCACTTTGCCTACAAAGGTCTGTATAGTCAAACTATGGTTTTTCCAGTAGTCATGTACAAATGACTACAAGAAGGCTGAGCACTTAAGAACTGATGCTTTCAAACCGTGGTGTTGGAGAAGACTCTTAAGAGTCCTTTGGACTGCAAGGATATCAAATTAGCCAATCCTAAAGGAAATCAACCCTGGATATTCATTGGAAGGACTAATGCTGAAGCTGAAGCTCCAATATTTTGGCCACCTGATGTGAAGAGCTGACTCATTGGAAAGGACCCTGATGCTAGGAAAGATTGAGGGCAGGAGGAGAAAGGCACTACAGAGAATGAGATAATTGGATAGCATCACCAACTCAATAGACATGAGTTTGGGTAAACTCCAGGAGATAGTGAAAGATAGGGAAGCCTGGTGTGCTGCAGTCACTGAGTGGCAAAGAGTTGGACACGAGTTAGTGACTGAACAACAGCAACACATCTTTGAAACCTGAAACCCAAACCCAAGTCATGTTTTTTGTTTTTGTTTCTGCTCAACTATCATCATATCAATTTCTAGAGACAGTGAATATCTGGAGATAACTGATAACAACCAGAAGAGAAAAATATCAGGAGACTTTTTTTTTTTTTATGTTTCCAAATAACACTCCATCAGTTATAACTGCATTGTAAATGTCTGTTAACCTTAACACAATATATACATGCTTAGCGCTGGGACAGTTATTGTTACTTCATTACCTTTGGTTCATCTTAATGAGTACACCACATCATCTTATGCTGGGTTCAGTTCCCTACATTCACCATTCCTTATACTTTACTCTGTATGTGTTTCACATTGTAGGGGAGGAAAACTTTTCCCACCTTCCCTTCTTGTTTCTTTGACTGGTCTAATAATTAAATTGGCATGTGAAAAATTAATAGGAGAAAAACAAATTTATATGTAAAGAACTCCCAAAGACATTGGACCTACAGTCAGACAATTGACACTTACATGCCATTCAGAGCTCAGGGCAAAGAGGGTAGACATTGGAGCTTCAGAGGGGAGGAAGACATTTGGCCCTATATCTAAATTATTTTAGGCAATATAAGGGGAAGGTAAAGAACTCTTCCTAAGTCTGTTGGACCTTGATGTCTTCAGCTCAAAATAATCCCCCTGTCCAAAGTGGTATATCTAGGCGTATCATATTCTGCTCCCCCTCAATATGATATTGACTTACATTTGCCAACATAAGACCTGGCTTATACTTCCCTTTTAGGTGCATGTGAACAAGTCACTATTGTCTTTCTTGTCTCACAAACACCACTAGATTTACTTGTTCCATCCCCAGGTCCCTTTATACTGGCCAGGATTTCTCCTGATAAGTACCAACCTCATACCCCTCAAGATCTCTGGTTTTGTGACAATGTCTATTCCTAGTGTTAATGATATATCTGAATTCAATATAGAGTAGGACAGAAGGAGCTACTTGGGGTATTCTGAGTTTTGGTAAAGGAAGAATATTTTAGGAGCAGATTTCTTCTAGGAAAACCATATTCTCAATGAAGACAATAAACCTCTTACTCTATGACTCTTAGTTTTTCTTCTTTTAAACTTCCATTTATCATAGTTGCTGCTGCTGCTGCTGCTGCTAAGTCACTTTAGTCGTGTATGACTCTGTGAGACCCCAGAAACTGCAGCCCACCCGTCCCTGTGATTCTCCAGGCAAGAACACTGGAGTGGGTTGCCATTTCCTTCTCCAATGCATGAAAGTGAAAAGTGAAGGTGAAGTCGCTCAGTCGTGTCCAACTCGTAGCGACCCCATGGACTACAGCCTACCAGGCTCCTCCATCCATGGGATTTTCCAGGCAAGAGTACTGGAGTGGGGTGCCATCGCCTTCTCCGTTATCATAGTTAATCAGTATAAAATTTCCATCTTAAATATATCAGTGGCTGTCTACATTTAAAAAAAAAAAAAATCAAAATACTATGAATCCCTACATTTCTCCTGCCTAGCTGCTGGGATTGTCCTGGAAAATGAAAGCTGTTCTGTCTCTTATGTGTGTGCTCACTCTAATAATTCTGCTAAAACATGATTGTATCATGACAATCGCTTAATGTCATATTTATCACAAGATTATTTTACTGGCATTTTCCCATTTTACTATCTCATTGGTAGGCAGGTAACTCATTTTTCATGACTTACATTAAAACTGTAGAGGTTGCTTACTGTTGATGACTAACAAGTCTTTTTTCTTTGTATAAGGAATAATGTTTCATAGACTCACAACTAGAAATAACTTTAGATTGAAACTTGATTCTGAAAATTTCTAAATTTAAAACCAAGATGTAAGGGAAGAATTTAGAAAACTTTGAAGATGTAGTTTTCATTATATAAATGTGCTAAGGCTCCCTACATTTTTTATATATTCGAAGTTTATATATATATATATATATATGTAATACTTTTTCTAGTATACAGCAAATTTCTCTCTGCACTCAGCCTTTTTCAGGTGCAATTTGAGCCTTCCAATTAAAAATGGAAACATTGGGAATACATAAAATACAAAGGCAAAGCCCTTAAAAAACTAGAAGTGCAAATTTATTTACATAAAATTATTAAATGTCTGTATTGCAAATCTCTAATAAAGTTAAGGAATATATGCAACACATAAGTAGGCTAAGGGTTTCTTTGACTTTCCAAGTGATTTTACAAATTATTTTTAAACAGACAAAAAACAAATAGGAAAACAGGCAAAACATTGTACAGGCAATGATCTAGAAAAAAATATAAAGGGAAATCAATAAGAGATGTTCCATCTTGCTATAAATTGAATAATGATAAAATCAGATACTATTTTTATTCCTCTATCAATTACTGGGGGGATGTAATTTGGTATAATTTATCAAAATTAAAATGCATAAGACAGACCTAATAATTCCAAGCCTGAGAAATGACAACAAATGTATTTATTACAGTATTCAAGGATATATGTAATACTTTTTGACAGTGTAAAAATTAAAAATATCCTAAATGTTTACCAGGATAGACATTTTAGATAAATAATGAATTATGTTTGTGGACTCTAAGCTTCTGAGAATAAGATCACTTTCTTCTTTATTGTTGAATTCCTAGCAGGTAGTAGATATGGACACTTGATAACTGTTTCCTGGATTACTGAAAAATTAAATCAGAGAAACACTTTCTCTGGTGGTACCAAACAGATCTAATGCTTTTTATCCTTGTTACTACCACACTGTATACATGTTTATAATAAATCACTTATCATCTTGAATCACAACTTTTTAATTGATATAGCACTCTCTAAGCTTAGAGCTTCCTAGGTGGTGCTAGTGGTAAAGAACCTACCTGCCAGTGCAGGAGACATAAGAGACAGGGGTGTGACCCCTGGGTCAGGGAGATCCCTTGGAGGAGGGCATGGCAACTCATTCCAGTATTCTTGCCTGGAGAATCTCATGGACAGAAGCACCTTGTGGTCTATAATCCATAGGGTCATAAAAAGTCAGACATGAGTGTACACATGCATGCACTTTATATAAGCTTAAGGTGTCAGCATAATGATTTGTTTTGCATGCATTATGAAATGATTGTTTCGTGAACATCCTTTATCTAATATAGATATACATTTAAAGAAACAAATTTTCTTTATGTGAAAACTCTTAGGATTTGCTCTGTTAACAAAACTTTCTCATGTAACAAAAAGAAGTGTGTGTTAGATTTATTGTGTTGTTCTTTACACCCCTCTCACTTGTTTATTTTATTACTGGGATTTTATACCTTTTGACTGCCCCACTGTCTGGTTACTATCAATCTGATCTCTTTTTCTATGAGTTTGCTTGTTTATTTGTTTTTGAACTATAATTTACCTACAGCACTATGTTAGTTCATGTTGCACAACATTGTGATTTGATATTTCTATACATTTCAAAATGATCACCACAGTAAGTCTAGTTAGGATATGTTACCATATAAAGATATGACATAATTATTGAATATATTCCCCATACTGCACATTTCATACCTGTGACTCTTTCATTTTGCAACTGGAAGTTTGTTCCTCTTCATCTCTCTCATCTGTTTCTTTCTTCCACCTCTCCATCTCCCTCTGACAACCATCCATTTGTTCTCCATATCTGTAACTGTTCTTGTTTTACTGTTTGTTTTGATTTTAGGTTCTGCATATAAGTGATATCATGTAGTATATTTATTTCTCTGACTTATTTCACTAAGCATAATACCCTCCTAGTTCCACCTGTGTTGTCACAGATAGTAAGTTTTCATTCTTTTTTATGGCTGAGTAATACTCAAAATTCAGAAAACAAAGATCATGACATCTTATCCCATCACTTCATGGGAAATAGATGGGGAAACAGTATTAGACTTTTTATTTTTGGGCTCCAAAATCACTGCAGATGGTGACTGCAGCCATGAAATTAAAAGACACTTACTCCTTAAGTTATGACCAACCTAGATAGCATATTGAAAAGCAGGGACATTAGTTTGCCAACAAAGGTCCATCTAGTCAAGGCTATGGTTTTTCCAGGGGTCATGCATGGATGTGAGAGTTGGACTGTGAAGAAAGCTGAGCACTGAAGAATTGATGCTTTTGAACTGTGGTGTTGGAGAAGACTCCTGAGAATCCCTTGGACTGCAAGGAGATCCAACCAGGCCATTCTAAAGATCAGCCCTGGGTGTTCTTTGGAAGGAATGATGCTAAACCTCAAACTCCAGTACTTCGGCCACTTCATGCGAAGAGTTGACTCATTGGAAAAGACTCTGATGCTGGGAGGGATTGGGGGCAGGAGGAGAAGGGGACGACAGAGGATGAGATGGCTGGATGGCATCACCGACTCGATGGATGTAAGTTTGAGTGAACTCTGGGAGATGGTGATGGACAGGGAGACCTGGCGTGCTGCAATTCATGGGGTCACGAAGAGTCGGACACGACTGAGCAGCTGAACTGAACTGATACCACATCTTTATTCATTCATCTATTAATGGACACTTCCATATCTTGGTTATTGTAGATAATATTGTAATGAACATAGGATGCATGTATCTTCTCTAGTTAGTGCTTTTGTTTTCTTTGGAGTCGAATTTGCTGGATCATATGGCAATTCTGTTTTTCATTTTTCGAGGAATCTTCATACTGTTTTTCATAGCTTCTGCACCAATTTATATTCCCACCAGATGTATACAAGGATTCCCTTTTTCCTACACTACCAGCACTTGTTATTTGTTGTCTTTTTATAATAGCCATTCTGAAAGATATTGGGTTATATCTCATTGTGCTTTTGATTTGAATTTCCCTGATGATTAGTGATGTTGAGCATGTATCAATGTGACTTTTGGCCATCTATTTATCTTCTTGGGAAAAATTGCCTATTAACATCCTTTGCCTATTTTTCAATTTGGTTGTTTATTGAGTTGTATAAGTTTTTTAGTGTACTTTGGATATTAACTTGGATACCACTTATCAGATATATCATTGGTAATACCGTCTCTCATTCAGTAGGTAGCCTTTTAATTTGTTGATAGTTTCCTTCACTATGCAAAAGCTTTTTTTTTAATTAACATTATTTATTGAAGGATAATTGCTTTATAGAATTTTGCTGTGTGCAAAACCTTTTTAGTTTGATTTACTTCCATTTCTTTATTTTTGCTTTTGTTTCTGTTTCCTGAGGAAATGTAAATACAAAATTACTAAGATCGATGTAAAAGAGCACACTGTGTATGTTTTCCTCTAGAAGCTTTATGGGTTCAGGTCTTACATTTAAATTTTTCATCCATTTTGAATTTATTTTTGTGCATACTATGAGATAGTAGTCCAGTTTGATTGAATCACAACTTTTTGCTTACATATTTTGATTGCCTCACTTTGTATGCAATCTTCTCAAGATTATTTTTTTTATTTTTATTTAGAAGTACCCCCCAAACTAATAGTAGACTCACAATTCATATTTTATGAATACTTGCTACTACCCAATATTTTTATATTATTTTTCAATAAAAATCTGTTATTTTATTAAATAGAAAATATAGTTTATTAATAATGTAATCTTTTAAAATGTTTCTGTTTTGTTAGCAAATATAGTTAACTTCTGTATTTTATATAGTACTAATTCTTAATTTTTCCTCTTTTCAATAGAAGTCTATAGGTTTTTGTGTTTTACTTCAAGAATAAAAACCTAAAATATATGTTTTGCTCTCAAATTTAATGTCTTCTATCAAATAATTTTACTGTAGTATCACAGATAATCCTCAATTTTTACTCTTCAGTCCTTGTGTTTTTCATGATTAAGTGTTTTTCTTATAACTTTCAAAACTGGAAAATTAGCATTGATGTCATGTTATCTTCTAATTTGAAAACGTTAGATTTTGGCAGTTGGTCAAATAATGTCTTTTATACCAAGAAAATTCATAATTATAAATTGCATTCCATTTTTTGGCTTGTGTCTTTAGACTCCTTTAGAAGAATTCCTTAATTTTTCATTTTATTTCATAAAATTACAAGTTTTGAACAACATAAAGCTACACATTTTGTAAAACATCTTTTAATTTGGTGTGTTTTTTATTTTCTCATTATTAAATATGAGTTACACAGTTTTGGCAGGAACACAAAATATGTGATGCTGAGTTTATCTTGGGGCATCAGATTGATTACTTCCATTATTGGCAAGGTTTAATAGTCACCATTTGTTTAAGGTAGTGAGTGGTAGGTTTCTTCACTATGTTTTTATCACCACTTTACCCTTTAAAATAATATAAATATCTTGTGGACAAATCATTTTAAGACTTACTTAAGTATTTTGTAATCTTCAAGCATTCACTCACCAGAATCCATTGTATTTTAGAATCCATTAATAATTCCTGCTGCTGCTGCAGCTGCTGCTAAGTCACTTCAGTCGTGTCCAACTCTGTGCGACCCCATAGATGGCAGCCCACCAGACTCCCCCATCCCTGGGATTCTCCAGGCAAGAATACTGGAGTGGGTTGCCATTTCCTTCTCCAATGCATGAAAGTGAGAAATGAAAGTGAAGTCGCTCAGTCGTGTCTGACTCTCCGTGACCCCATGGACTGCAGCCTACCAGGCTTCTCCATCCATGGGATTTTCCAGGCAAGAGTACTGGAGTGGGGTGCCATTGCCTTCTCTGTAATAATTCCTAACAGAATCGATTGTTGTTATTACCAAACAGTAGTTTCCTAATTCAATCATTCCTTCTCCTTGGGTGTCATACTGTGAGGGGTAATTTTCCTTTTCTATTTTATTTGTTTGCTTCCTTACTTTTTTTTTTTTTTTGCAGTAGTGTGATTCTTACCTACTGATTCTTCCAATTGGCTGCAATCCTTTAGTTTTAGATTTTGTTTTGTTTTGATGCACACATTTTCTTGATTTGTCTAGTAGATGAAATTTTACCAGATTTGATTCTTTTAAGACAGTTTTTTTGTGTGTTTTTTTTGACGTGCCCTTTCTGTCCACCACTCTATTCTTTGAGAAATTCATTTTTGGGGGAAACAAGAAAATATCTCAGGCTGAACTTATTCTTTCTTATATTCCAAACTTATTAATTGCCTATATCTCCAAGAATCCCTAATTCCCATTAGAGAAGAAAAGTATTCAATAACCAAAATGTGGGTGCTAACTTTCCTTGCTACTAAGGTGTCATTGCAGCCAAACCCTCTCAATTGATAGAATTAGGATATAAAATATAACTGTTTATTCACATACATATCAAACATGTGTATATACAGACATACAAACATACCCAGGACCAGGTACTTAAGTTAGTTTCAGTTCAGTCGCTCAGTCATGTTCAACTCTTTGTGACCCCATGAACTGCAGCACGCCAGGCCTCCCTGTCCATCACCAACTGCCAGAGTCCACCCAAACCCATGTCCATCAAGTCGGTGATGCCATCCAACCATCTCATCCTCTGTTGCCCCTTTCTCCTCCTGCCCTCAATCTTTCCTAGCATCAGGGTCTTTTCAAATGAGTCAGCTCTTCGCATCAGGTGGCCAAAGTATTGGAGTTTCAGCTTCAACATCGGTCCTTCCAATGAACACCCAGGACTGATCTCCTTTAGGATGGACTGGTTGGATCTCCTTGCAGTCCAAAGGACTCTCAAGAGTCTTCAACACCACAGTTCAAAAGCATCAATTCTTTGGCACTCAGCTTTCTTTATAGTCCAACTCTCACATCCATACATGACCACTGGAAAAACCGTAGCCTTGACTAGACGGACCTTTGTTTGCAAAGTAATGTCTCTGCTTTTTAATATGCTGTCTAGGTTGGTCACAACGTTCCTTCTAAGAAGTAAGTGTCTTTTAATTTCACGGCTGCAATCACCATCTAGTTAGTTTAAGAATGTGTAAATTGACAGCTTTAACCTGTTCAAACCTGGGACAACCAAAGTTGGCTAAAAAACAAATGGAGTATAACCCCTCCCCCTCAAAGCTATTTTCCTGGGCTCTACTGAAATAAATATTCTGCATCCAAAATGTGGTGATTCATAATCTAGAAGTAAAACCCCTCTTCTGAGGGTTTATTTTTAGATAATTTATGATTTATTTCTAGTTCTGCATATTTATGCTCTGTAAAGTTATCCAAGTTGCATAATTTTTGCAGTATGTATTTACCCACCTGTATCTATATCAATTTTTATATTTTGCTATCCAAAACTGCATAGACAAATGCATCAGATTATGTTGATAACTCCAATCTCAATGAAAAGTCACAGTCTTTCTATCCTTGGTCCTTTCCATATTTTTAACTCCCTACTCTTAACAATGAGAAATCTGGTTTCCATTATCCAAGATATATGCATTTCTTTGCTGAAATTTTTAATATACAAAATGTGATTTCAGAAGTGCTATTGCCTCTGCAAAAACAAACCTACTATTTAGAGTTTAATATCTGTTGGGACTTCTTTTTTGCCTTTAGTATAAGGATATTTGATTCTAATTCTGTGTTTAAAAGTTACTTGGTTTAATTATTTTTTATTCCCTTTAGTGTGATTATGTTGTTTACTTGATATATGCTTAGATTCACTTGAATATATGTTAAATTTTGTAGGTTTTTATCTCTTCTTTATGAATTTATTTAACTATTTATGAGTATGTGAAACATTGAAATGGTTTGAAATGACAGGACTATGCAATAAGATAGAGAAGTGTTTTATTTCCCTCATTCCTTATGTCCTTTCCATCCCCTTTCTATCCATCCCTTATAGGTAGCCAATTTCATTAATCTTTCAATTTTCTTTCTTATGTCTTTTTGTTCAAAACTACAGATACAAAGTATTTTCATATTTTTCCTTTTATTCCTTATACAAAATAGCATAGTATAAACCCTGGGTCACCAGCATATTCAAGGGTATAATATAGATGCTTCTGTAACAAGAAAGAAAAAAATCCACAAATTTTAATTGATAAATTTAAAAATTAAAATTTAATACAAAATGTCTATAATACTGGAAAGAATAGAATTGTTTGAAAGGATAGTTCTCTTAATTAGCATTCAGTTAGTGCTTACCATTAACAAAATTAATTGCAAAGCTTCATCTGTTAATGCTACTCTGTAATCAGAGTTTATATAAGTCATCTTTGAGTTTATCTTTTCTCCTTAGATAGATACTACTATATTCTATTATTTATCTGTGAGTGTGTGGTTTTAATTGAGTATTTTATCACTTGAAAGGTATTTATAGAATTGTGTTAAATTCTTCTTTTGGTATGTACCTTTTAGTATGTCATCACATTGCAGATCATTCACTTCCAAATGAAAGTTAGGTGGAAGCTCCTCAATTACACAGTTAAATGGATTGTGAAATACAAAAATTTCCTTTGTACTTGTATCAAGGTCTGAAAAATGCTATTGATGTGTAATTTGAACTTAAAAAATATATTTGCAGCAAATTTTTGCAGAATTACAGATCTTTCTGTTTGTTTTAACTTTTGGACAGCCTGAAAAGCGTTTTAAGGAACTTGACATTACTTGTGATTCACTCTCAAAATGACTGCCACGAACTAAGTTTCAATGTAATCACTGCTTTACCTCATAATTTTAAACTGAATTTACTAAGAAATATTTTCAAGTATTTGGCAAAAGCGATTTTCCCAAGCCATTTAGTGCTCAAAAATAGTGGCTGAGAGTGGTTTTGCAATTCAGAAGAACTTCAATCTTGGCCTTGAGCTCAATAAATTGAAATAGAACCTCACCATTGCTAACACATAAAATGGCTGTGTTGTAGGATAGATAGGATCATATCAAAAGCCTTTGATATGATTAAAATTCACAGCATTAACCCTGATCAAGTTCACAGAGTGAATGACATGCACCATTGTACTGATTTAATTATAAAGCTAGGCATTTACTTTTCTATTCAAAATGTCCATTGATAAATATTACAATGAATATTATAGGTTTTAAACAAATTATTCACAATTTTTGTAAATTTATAGAAAGAAATCTTTTTTTTTTCCTATTCTACACATATTTTTCTACCATGGATTTTAACACTTTTTAGCAGATTCCACTTGAAGTTATACTAAATTAGTGTTTTCTCAGTTTCTTCTAAAATATACTTGCCTATAATCATGGAAACTCTTATTAGAAGGTAGCACTCTAATTTTTCAATCTCTTCGTATTGGCATTGACTCCTTGAATAAACAACTAAGCAGAATCAATTATAACTTTGTACTTTTCAAAATTCAGTACAAATAATTCAAAATCAATTGCCTTGTTTTTAGGAAATTGTTCACAAATATTTATTTAGTAACTTACGTAAAAGATCTTATAGTATATAGGATAGTTTATTTTCTATGTAAGAACTATTTTATATTAATTCAGATGATTTGAGAAATATGAAAATATTATATTTGATGGTTTGCTCCTAATTAACTATTGATGTTGGTCCCAGTGTTCTGAACTGTTCAAGAAACTGTTCTCAAGTTTATTTTCTCTACAAACATTTCTTTGATGGCTGCAATCAAATAGTAATTAATTAACTATCCATCACTGAATGTCTTCTGTGTGGCTAGAAAATGAATCACTGAAACCTTACTTTCATCACAGCTTCACACACACACACACACACACACAACCCTACTATTTTTATGAAGGAATTCTGTTGTGACAAGCTGTTTTACTATATATAATCTTATTTCTCTGGCCATTGGTTTCCTGTGACTTGAGAATATTGTGATGAGTGTTTACAATTCAAATCAAAACCACCAACAGTCCATTTTAGAAATGGGCAAAGGAATTGGATAAATATTTTTCCAAAGAAAATATGCAAATGGCCAATAACCATATGAAATGATACCTGGCATTGTTAGTCACTAAGGAAATGTGAATCAAAACCACACTGAGATGCCACTTCACACCCATTAGGATGGATCTAGTTTAAAAAAACAAAAATAATAAATGTTGGCAAGAATGTGGAGAAATTGGAACACTTGAACATTGCTAGTAGGAATGTAAAATAGTATACCAGTTTGGAAAACAGTTTGAGTCTTTTTTTAAGTTCAGTCTAATTTTGCCAAATGATCCAACAATTCCACAGTTAGGTATTTATGCAAAAGAAATGAAAAATATATTTATATGAAAACTTGCACATGATCTTAGAAGCATTTTATTATTTATTATTTTTGTGTGTGTGTGAGAGTCAAAAGTTGGCTCATCTCTAACTCTGTTACCTGGAGAACAAAGTAGCCCTTTGCTCTGTTAGTCATAATGGGAGCTGTATAGCACAGGTCATATAAGAAATCTTGGCATCAGTCTGCCTCACAGTGAATCCAATGGCACTAAACTATTTCACAGTGAATACAGTGCAGTCATCCTATAGAGTTTTCCCCAGTTTCTCAAATTGTTGTGGAAATAGTTACACATAAAAACTGAAAGAATCCCTAGTGGGTTTCTTAATTTTTTTAGTTGGGTCTATCGCAGTACAAAGGACCAAGTGAAAATCCCTTTAATGCATTTTGCCAAGAAAGTAAGACAATAGCAGGGGTGATGATTTTTTATCATATCATTACTAGATTGATGTTTTGACCAGTTGAAAAATCAGGTGGATAATAATGGTAAATTGTTGGGTATGTAGTCTCCTTTTTATGCCAATTTCAGCTGTGGATCCCATTCTATTGTTTTCCTCTATTTCTTTGCACTAGTCACTGAGGAAGGCTTTCTTATCTCTCCTTGCTATTCTTTAGAACTCTGCATTCAAATGGGTATATCTTTCCTTTTCTCCTTTGCCTTTCACTTTTCTTCTCGCAACTATTTGTAAGGCCTCCTCAGACAACCATTTTGCCTTTTTGCATTTCTTTCTCTTGGGGATGGTCTTGGTCACTGCCTCCTGTACAATGTCACAAACCTCCATCAATAGTTCTTCAGGCACTCTATCAGATCTAACCCCTTGAATCTATTTCTCACTTCCATTGTATAATCATAATGGATTTAATTTAGGTCATACCTGAACGGTCTAGTAGTTTTCCCTACTTTCTTCAATTTAGGTCTGAATTTGGCAGTAAGGAGTTCATGGTCTGAGCCACAGTTAGCTCCTGGACTTGTTTTTGCTGCCTATATAGAGCTTTTCCATCTTTGGCTGCAAAGAATATAATCAATCTGATTTTGGTGTTGACCATCTGGTGATGTCCATGTGTAGAGTCTTCTCTTGTGTCCTTGGACGAGCATGTTTGCTATGACCAGTGTGTTCTCTTGGCAAAACTAAATTAGCCTTTGCTATGCTTCATTCTGTACTCCAAGGCCAAATTTGCCTGTTACTCCAGGTATTCCTTGACTTCCTACTTTTGCATTCCAGTCCCCTATAATGAAAAAGACATCTTTTTTTGGTGTTAGTTCTAGAAAGTCTTGTAGATCTTCATGGAACCATTCAACTTTAACTTTTTCAGCATTACTGGTCAGGGCATAGACTTGGATTACTGTGATATTGAGTGGTTTGCCTTGGAAACAGAGATCATTCTGTCATTTTTGAGATTGCATCAAAGTACTGCATTTCAGACTCTTTTTTGACTATGGTGGATACTTCATTTGTTCTAAGGGATTCTTGCCCACAGTAGCAGATATAATGGTCATCTGAGTTAAATTCACATATTCCAGTCCATTTTAGTTTTCTGATTCCTAAAATGTTGATGTTCACTCTTGCCATCTGGACATGGAACAACAGACTGGTGCCAAATCAGGAAAGGAGTACGTCAAGGCTATATATTGTCACTCTGTTTATATAACTTATATGCAGAGTACATCATGAGAAATGCTTGGCTGGTTGAAGCACAAGCTGGAATCAAGATTGCTGGGAGAAATATCAATAACCTCAGATATGCAGATGACACCACACTTATGGCAGAAAGCGAAGAAGAACTAGAGTTTCGAGGAAAGTGAAACTCAACATTCAGAAAACGAAAATCATGGCATCTGGTCCCATCACTTCATGGCAAATAGATGGGGAAACAGTGGAAACAGTGACAGATTATATTTTTGGCAGCTCCAAAGTCACTGCAGATGTTGACTGCAGCCATGAAGTTAAAAGACGCTTACTCCTTGGAAGAAAAGTTATAACCAACATAGACAGCATATTATAAAGCAGAGCCATTACTTTGTCAACAAAGGTCCATCTAGTCAACGCTATGGTTTTTCCAGTAGTCATATATGGATGTGAGAGTTGGACTATAAAGAAAGCTGAACACCGAAGAATTGATGCTTTTGAACTGTAGTGTTGGAGAAGACTCTTGAGACAGCACTCTCCAAGAATTTCCTTGGACAGCAAGGAGATCCAACCAGTCCATCCTAAAGGAAATCAATCCTGAATGTTCATTGGAAGGACTAATGCTGAAAATGAAACCTCAATACTTTGGCCACCTGATGCAAAGAACTGACTCGTTTGAAAAATTCCAGATGCTGGGAAAGATTGAGGGCAAGAGGAGAAGGGGATGACAGAGGATAAGGTGGTTAGATGGGATCACCAACTCAATGGACGTGAGTCTGAGTAAGCCCCTGGGAGTTGGTGATGGACAGGGAAGCCTGGCTTACTGCAGTCCATGGGGTCACTAAGAGTTGGACATGACTGAGCTACTGAACTGAACTGAACAGCTGTGGCTCCAGATGAAGAAACTGTTGACTGAAAATAAGTGGTCTAAAAATTGAAAGGTTTCTTTGGTGGGAATCCTGAAGACCTGAGATAACTGTTTTTGATGAGGTGGAGAAAGGAGCCAGACTGTATAGAAATTTGCAGCAAGGAGCAGGTAATCTGAATATTAAAAGATTATGGTTAATTAAGGGAAACCAGATCTGTTGCATTAAGGAATTTGATGTATGGGAAGATGCAAGCATCCAGGCTTACTGAAATCATTTCTTTTATATGCATCTCATCTACAGGAGCCATATCTTTTCTGATTGTCTCATCCTTTTTTCCTCTTTACCATAAAGGGTGGCAGATGTAGCTGATGGCTGCCTGAAGTCTGGTATTGTTTCACCTGGGCTCAGAAATTTGCATTTGGAAGGCTGAAATGAAATCCTTGATGGCTGTAACATGGCTTGTTTACTGGTATAGCAGTCCATGGGGTTTCATCGCAAAAGAGTTAGACATGACTTAATGACTAAAAACTAAGTGATTTGACTAGAAACAGCAAATGATCGCTCTTGATGAGCTGGAAGTATCAACCAATCTGTATGCCTTGGTAAAACACTTGCATGCCAGATAGAAGAAGATACATCCTGGAAGATTTTTGGTCTTCTATTTTGATGAACATTACAGGAATCTAATGATTTGGGGAATATTGATATATTTGTCTAAACTAAAGTAAAATTTACTGAAGTGTATACCATATGCCACAAAAAAAAGCCAAATCTTTGAGGATGTACCTCTTGAATATTGGAGTTACAATATACCATATCAAAGCATGTTGTTCAGATGCAGTTATTATGCATACTAAAAGGCTTCCAATCTTCAAAATATCAAAGGCAAACATAAAAGCAAAGTTTTTACAATAGGTCTAGGTTACCAGATAAACTCTTCTCCCGTTTGGACCATTTGATACAGCAAGCTCAATGCTATCAGTTTTTTCTTACAGCCTTTGCCCAGCTGCAATAGAAAAATCACATAATTCACACAGTTTTTGGAAAAAGACATTCTTATTTCTAATGATTAACTCTCTGTTTAAACAATACCTCCTGACTATTACTAAATCCAAATAGACACTAAATACTTAATTGCCAGAAATCGAGGTGCCTGTAATGAATTGTATGTTATCTCATCAAATAAATCATGAGACTAAAGATTGAGGGATGAATACTTTTATGAAATTGAAATGGCATAAGACCAGGCCCAGTCAGGTCCAGAAGCCAAAAGAAGCATACAAAATGCTGACAAACTCCCTTGCTCTCTTGCTACTATTTCACTGCTTCTCAGCCCATATTTAGCAAGATAATGAAGAGAATATGAAGGTGAATGCAAAACGAAAAGTTAGGGATTGAGAAATTATTATTGGACAAATTGGAATGCAAGGTGAAATGTATTAATTAAAATAAAAAGACATTTTTAATGATTAAATTATAATCCATAGGAAAGATCTAAACATAATGAGTCATTCAGATAGCTTTGAAATCCATTAAATATAACCTAAAATGTTTAAGGAAAAGTAGTATAAACATTGGGAGAAAGCAATGGCACCCCACTCCAGTACTCTTGCCTGGAAAA
Organism: Bos indicus; assembly: GCF_029378745.1. Lineage (NCBI taxonomy): Eukaryota > Metazoa > Chordata > Mammalia > Artiodactyla > Bovidae > Bos > Bos indicus. The sequence continues at coordinate 33,304,627 of NC_091767.1, forward strand.
TCCCATGGACAGAGGAGCCTGGTAGGCTGCAGTCCATGGGGTCGCTAAGAGTCGGACCTGACTGAGAGACTTCCCTTTCAGTTTTCACTTTCCACTTTCATGCATTGGAGAAGGAAATGGCAACCCACTCCAGTGTTCTTGCCTGGAGAATCCCAGGGACAGGGGAGACTGGTGGGCTGCCGTCTATGGGGTCGCACAGAGTCGGACACGACTGAAGCAACTTAGCAGCAGCAGTATAAACATGGTTATGTTATGGGATTTAAAATCACCTCATTCTGTGGAATATCATGAGGGAAAGAATAAGCATACAAAGGACTTAATTTGAAGTTAATGCAATTGATATATGTCAAATTATGAAAATAGTGAATGTGTCTACTTTTTAAGTCCCTACAAAGCAGACATTTATCAAACCAGAAAAAAAAAAAAAACTTTAATGAAAAGCTACATTTCTAAATAGTTAAAATTTCTATATAGTTAATAATTTTGAGCAAATATATAATGTATAAAATTGCAAGTATGTAAAAGAATGAAGCAGATCAAAAATACTTAGTTACTTTCTATAGTCAGTTTAAAAATGTTTTTGATTTAAAGTTGTAATATATAATTTAAGTTAAACAATATATGAGATGGATATATGACAACATTAAAGAGTGAAATTAACATCTTAAAATATTAGTTACTACTTCTTTCCTATATAAATATATAATATGAAATCTTAATTTCATTGAAAGAAATTGGAAATATGTTCTGAATGTGTTAGTTTTATATTGCTTCTCTAACAAATTACCAAAAATTTAGTGACTTAAATAATACTTATTTATCATCTCATATTTTTTAATGTCAGAAGTCCACATGGACTCAGGCATACATGCTGCAGAACATCTTAAACCAGTCCTAAACCAAGGTGTTAGAATCCTGGGCTCTTACCTGGAGTACTTGAGAGCCTTTTCCATGCTCATTCACTTTGTTGGCAGAACTCACTCTCCTGTGAATGCAAGATTTGCTGGCTTTAGGAGGGATTCCTTCTCAGCTTCTAGGGGCTGTCTGCATTCCTTGTCTCGTCACCTTCCATCTTGAAAGTCAGCTTTATCTTCTTGCTTCAGTAGCTCCAAATCCCTTTTCTACTACTACACCTCTATGACTTTCTAGTCTGCCTTCAGCTAAGAGATGCTTCTGCTTTTAAGTGCTCATCTGATAGCATTGGGCCACCAATTAATTCCAGATAATATCCCAAATTTAGTGCCAACTCTTAATTACATCTGAAAATATGCCTTTAGTCATGTAACATATTTAGGAATGTGACACTAGAAGACAGGGGTGAAATTTTTAGGGACAAAATTCTGCCTACCACACTGGACAAGGCATTTTGTTATGTTTTGTTTGCTCCAAAAGCTAGGCAGAAGTAGATAAAATACTAACTGAACCAATAAAGAATACCTTAGTTTAGGAAGCATGATGTTAGGGATGGAAATTGAAAACAATTTTAATAATGCATATAGAAAAACTCTCTCTTTTAATGACAAAATGCTAAATTTTAAAAACAATAAAGGGAAATAAATGTTTGTAAAGAGTAAAAATAATTGTTATATTGAAAGTATGTAAAACTGTAAAATAAATTAAAAAATTTTAATAAATGGTGACAGTATTTAAAAAGTAAATGAATTGTGAACAAGTAAGTAGGCAAAATTAGATACTTTACGTCTCTCTAAAATTTATGATATGAATAGCAGCCATAATAGTAGAAAACAGTTCTGAGGAAATAATGTAAAATATAGTGTTTTCTTCCAGCTTTGTAATATAATTGAGACAGTAAGCTGTAATATATTTCAAGTGTACCATGTGATGATTAATATTATGTACCCATTGTGGAAACATTCTAACCATTGAGTTAGTGGATATCCATTATCTCACATATTTCCCTTTTATTTTGTTTTGTTTGTTTGCATGTGTATGAGAACAGTAAAGTTCTATTCTCTTGGCAAATTGCAGGTACAAAACAAAAGCATAATATAAAATATTTACCCTAAAGTTTCCTTCTTAAAGTTTTACTGTTTCAGGTCTTAATATTAAGTTGGTGGGTTGACTTTCACATATGGTGTAAAATGGGGGTTCAGCTTCATTATTTTGCACATAGATGTCTAGTTTATTCAACCCTATTTTTTGAAGAGGCCCTCATTCCCGATTCAGTATTTATGGCTCTCATGTCAAATATTGGTTTATCATATAAACATGGACTTATTTCTGGAGTCTCTATTTTATTTCATTGATATGTATGCCTGTTTTTATGCCAATATTGTACTGTTTTGATTACAGTAGTTTTGTAATATAGTTTGAAATCATAAGTGTAATGCCTCCACTTTATTCTTTCTTAAGATTGCTCAGTTTGGGGTCTTTTGGTCTCATCCAAATTTTATGATTTATTTGTTTCCATTCCTGTGATTAAGGCCATTGGAATTTTGATAGACATTGCAGTGACTCTGTAGATCACTTTGGGCAGTATGGACATTTTAACAATATTAATTCTTTGAGTTCATGAGCACATAATATGCTTCCATTTATTTCTCTTTTCTTCAGTTTCTTTCATCAGTTTCTTTTAATGTATAGATCTATCACCTTCTTCATAAACTTATTTCTAGCATTTTATTACTTTTGATGCTATGGTAATTTTTTTTTTAACTTCTCCTTCCTGTAGTTTGTTGTTAATGCATAGAACTGCAACTGATTTTTGCATATTGATTTTGTATATATCCCACAGCTTTACTGACTTCATTTATTAGGTCTAACATTTTTTTTTTTTTTGGTAGAGTGTTTAGGATTTTGTCTATATAATATCATGTAATCTGCAGATAAACATCTTTACTTCCTTCTTTTCAGCTTGAATGCCTCTTTTTTTTTTCTTGTTTAATTGCTGTGGATAGGAATTTCAGAACTATGTTGAATGAAGGGATAAACATCTTTTTTTTATGCCTGATCTTGAAAAAAATTTCAGCTTTTCACTATTAAGTATAATGTTAGCTGTGGGCTTTTCATTCATGGCCTTTATTATGTTGCAATGCATTCCCTCTGTTCCTGGTTTGTTGAGAGTTTTATCTCAAGAATAGATGTTGAATATTCTCTAATGCTTTTACTGCATTTATTAATATGATCTTATCATTTTTATCCTTATGTTAATGTGTTGTATTACATTTATTGATTTACAAATGTTGGACCATCCTTGAATGCAAAGAAAATCCCACTTGACCAAGAGGTATGATCCTTTTAAATGTACTACTTAAGTTGTTTTGCTAATATATTGTTGAGGATTGCTGTGTTTATATTGATTGGGGACATTATCCTATAATTTTATTTTCTATTAGTGCCCTTGTCTGACTTTCATAACAAGATAATCCTGGCCTTGTAAAATGAGTTTGAAATCTTCGTTTCTCTTCTATTTTCAATGGAATCCGAGAAGTACTGGTATTGCTACTTTTTTTTTTTTTAATATTTGGTTAAATTTTTCCAGTGGAGCCATCTGGTCTTAGAATTTGTCTCTGTTGGGAGATTTTTATTACTGACTCAGTCTCCTTACTATCAATTGTTTTTTCAGCTTTTCTGTTTCTTCATGATTCATTCTTTGTAGGTTGTATATTTCTAGGAATTTATTCATTTCTTCTAGGTTACCCAATCTGCTGACATATAATTTTTCATAGTACATTTTTAGGATCCTTATTATTTCTGTGTATTAGCTGTAGTCTCTCCTATTTCATGTCTTATTTTGCTTGAGTCTTTTTTTCTTCTGAGTTGAGCTAAAGTTTTGTCAGTTTTGTGTATCTTCAATATTTTGTTGTCTTTATTTCATTTAATTCTCATGTGATTTTTGCTATTTCTTTTCTGCTTTTAATTTTGGGCTTACTTTGTTCTTATTTTTTCAAATTCCTTGTGGCATAAAGTTAGTTCATTTGACTTTTTCATTTTTCCAATAATTATAACCATTTATCTCTCTTTCCTCTTAGACCTGCTTTGCTGCATCCCATTAGTTTTGGTGTATTTTTTCCATATTCATTTGTTCCAATATTTTTTAATTTCTTCTTTGACCCATTAATTGTTTAGGAGCATGTTTTTTGATCTCTATGTATTTGTGATTTTTCCAGTTTATTTTTTTATTTTCTGATTGATTTCTGGTTTCCTACAATTATGATTAGAAGATATGCTTGATATGTTTTCTATCTGCTTAAAACATTAAGACTTGTTTTGTGACTAATGTATGATACTGAAAAATGTTGCGCATGTGCCTGAGAAGAATGTACATTTTGCTGCTGTTGAATGAAATGTTCTAATATCTCTGTTAGGTCTATCTGACCTGACTTCAGTTTAAGTCCAGTATTTCCTTTTTTTTTTTTCCTTCTGACTGGATGATCTATTAATTGTTGATAATGTGGTATTGAAATCCTCTACTATAATTGTATTATAGTCTGATTCTCCCTTGAGATCTGTTATTGTTCGGTTGCTCAGTCATGTCCAACTCTGAGACCCCATGGACTGCAGCACTCCAGGCTTGCCTGTTCTTCACCATCTTCTGGAGCTTGCTCAAACTCAGGTCCATTGAATCGGTGATGCCATCCAGCCATCTAGTCCTCTGTCATCTCCTTCTCCTCCTGTCTTCTATCTTTCCCAGCATCAAGGTCTTTTCCAATGAGTTGGCTCTTCACATCAGGTGGATAAAGTATTAGAGCTTCATCAAAAGTCCTTCCAATGGATATTCAGTTTTTGCTTAATATATTTAGGTGCTCTGATATTGGTTGCATAAATATTAAAATTGTTATATTCTCTTGAGGTGACTTCTTTATCATTATATAATGACATTTTATCACTTTTTTTTTTTTTTTTGGCTAAAGGCTTATTCTTTTCTGATATAAGCATGTTAAATGTTAGTCACTCCGCCATATCTGACTCTTTGCTATCCCATTGTTGCCATACCTTTCTCCAGGGAAAGATCTTCCTGATCCAGGGATCAAACCTGGGTCTCTCACATTGCAGGCAGATTCTTTACCATCTGAGCCACCAGGGAAGTGATATAAGTATAGTTACTCCTTTTTTAATTTTATTCCTGTTTACATGGGCTATCTTTTTCATTTCCTTCACTTTTAGTCATGTGTTTTCATAAAACTGAAGAGAATTTCTTGTAGACTGTATTTATTACTGCAGATGGTGACTGCAGCCATGAAATTAAAAGATGCTTACTCCTTGGGAGAAGTTATGACCAACTTAGCATATTAAAAAGCAGAGACATTACTTTGCCAACAAAGGTCCATCTAGTCAAGGATATGGTTTTTCCAGTAGTCATGTATGGATGTGAGAGTTGGACTATAAAGAAAGCTGAGCACCGAAGAATTGATGCTTTTGAACTGTGGTGTTGGAGAAGACTCTTGAGAGTCCCTTGGGCAGCAAGGAGATCCAACCAGTCCATCCTAAATGAAATCTGTCCTTGGTGTTCTTTGGAAGGACTGATGTTGAAGCTGAAACTTCAATATTTTGGCCACCTGATGTGAAGAGCTGACTCATTTGAAAAGACCCTGATGTGGGAAATATTGTGGGCAGGAGGAGAAAAGGATGACAGAGGATGAGATGGTTGGATGGCATCACCGACTCAATGGACATGAGTTTGAGAAACTCCAGGAGTTGGTGATGGACAGGGAGGCCTGGTGTGCTGCAGTCCATGGGGTCACAAAGAGTCAGACACAACTGAAAAACTGAACTGAACTGATGTTTTATCTGTTCAGCAACTTTTTTTCTCTTGATTGGATAGTTTAGTTTATTTACATATAAAGTAGTTATTGATAGGTTGGTACTCAGTGTTGAATCTGGGTGATTCAGGGACCTGTCCCTTAGGTGGGTGTCTTAAAGTCTGGGCACAAGAGATGTGAACTTACTTCTAGGGAAATACTGGCAACATGATTTTACTGTTGGAACAAGCACGAGGGAGAAGGCAAAGAAAGTGCCCTCTGGCTATTCTAGTCTCCAAAGAAGATCATAATCAATACTTAGAAGTGTGAAGATTAGGAGCAGGATTCCAAAGCAGTGGCTTATAAAATATGCAGTCATATCCCTTTCACGGAAAGACAGGGAGATGGACATTTTTGCCTTCTCCCTCTGCCTTAATTCTTAGAGAGCTAGTCATAGTAAGGGATCATCTTCCCATTAAGAACTTCCTCTTTGTTTGGTGTATTCCTGAGAGATTCATGAATGCAAGCCTTGCTGTCTTTCTTTTCTGTATTTTAGGAGCCCATCCCTCCTGTTGTGTCCTTAAAATTTCGGGTGGTAGTTGTCTAGTTTAAACTTTAGGTCTTCAGAGAAAAACTGGAAGTTAACTTGATTGTGTGGTGCTGTGTCAGGGTTGGGGCTTAAGGTTAGAGTGTGTCTCAGCCTTTTCTATAATTTTTGATGAGGATATTTTCTCAGTCCCTGAGGTATAAGAGTCACTCACTAGTTTCTAGATTTCTGTCAGAGGGAATTTCTCCATGTGTAGCTTTACATTTAGTGTGTTTGTGGAAGGAGAGAAATTCAGCAACCTCTGATATTGCCATCTGGTTTCATGATATATGCAGTGTCAAAATTTAAAGAAAATAAAAGTGTCTGGAGAGATGGATAAATTAATTGACATAATATATGTCTTACAGATGTTTTTAAAACCATATCAGAAGGAATATGTTAAAAGCAATAGCCCCTGTGTTTAAGACCTTGTGTTTTTGGATCAAAAGTTCATTCAAGTAACTTAGAAGAATAAACCTTAACAAACACACCCCAGAAAACTTTATATTGGAAATCCATAAAGCAAGGGAATAAGATACAATAGCTATTGGACATAAGGGAAGAAGATATCATTCTCAGAGAGAAAAGCAAATTACTTACACATGAAAGATAATTTGACAGCAGCTTCCTTATGAACTCGCAGGTAGTATAATCAAATAATATTTTCAAAATAATTCTGAAAAGTAATGATCAACTTTGAATGTTATACATAAGGTATCATGAAAGAGTGAATTCAAGATCTTGAAATTTCTGATTTAAAAAAGAGAGAAAATCTTCTGTGCTATGAAAAAAAATAGTATATTAAAATATCACTAGCAAGTATGAAAATGAACCAAAAAAGGGAAGCAAAAAATATAATCACAATGCTTCAGAAATTGACATGTTATTTCAGAAAATGTTCCCACCTATTGATACTATAAATTACAACTAATTTTTTCTCTGTTCAGTAAACTCACAAAATTAAAATTCTGAATAGTAAGGTGAAGAATTGGGAAGTTTTGCTGAGTAATTAGGCAAGTTATATTTGGGATAGAAATAGAAATTTTGAGTGGCTTGAAAGATTTTAATAAAGAAATTAAGCAAGAATATAGATGTATATGTTTAGGCAGTATGTGTTGTAGGTGATATCTTCCTTCTCTCCCCAAGATGTCCACATCTTAATTGTGGAAGTCTTTGAATATGTTGCCTTACATGGCAAAAGGGAGCTTTTCATATATGATTAAGAATATTGGGATGATACTTTTGGATTTTATGGATGGGTCTAATGAAATTACAGGGGTCTTTATAGAGTAAAGAGGGAGGCAGGAGGGCGAGGAAAGGAGATGTGGCAATGGAACAGAGGTCAGAGAGAAAGAGAGATACATTAGAAGATGCTATGCTGTTGTATTTGATGATTAGAGAAGAAGCCATGAGCCAATTTTCCAGTTCTAGGAGCTGAGGAAAAGGCAAGGCATGGATTCCTTTCTAGATCTTCCAGAAGGAATAAAGCCCTGCTTGATTTTTGTCCCTTTAGACCCATTCAGATTTCTGACCTACAGAACCATAAGGTCATAAACTCATGTGTTTTAGGCCATGGAGTGTATAGCAATTGTTACAGCAGTGAGAGGAAAGTAATGCAACATAACTCCCTCCCCTAAAAATGAACTGTACATTGTGACTTCTTTCCTAAGGGCATGTTATGGAAAGAGGTAAAAAGTGTTAAATCTATACTGGAGAAACCAGATAAACACTTTCTCAGCTTTGAGATCAAGCTTGACATCATTGATAATAAGGGATACTGATTACATTTATCTTTAGTATGATGTGGTGAGAATGACAGTTAACCTTTGTGGTCTTCCTCTCTAAAACACATGACTCCAATCAAATTGTGAAATCAATTATCAGAAAATTCCAAATTGTAAGACATTCTACAAGATATCTGACTAGTACCCCTCAACAGTCTCAAGGTCATCAAAAACAAAAGACTGAGGAGTTGTCCCAATAAAGTTAATATTAAAGAGACTGAACACAGATATTCTTAATATGGTATCCTGGATTGGATCCTGGTAAAAATTAGGTAAAACAAAAAAATAGTCTGAGGAAAGTATAGACTTTAGGTAGCAGTAGTGTATCAGTGTTGTTTCATTAGTTATGACAAGTGTATCATGTTAGTGTAGGGGAAACCTGGATGTGGGCTATATATGAGCTTTTTGTATTATCTTTTCTACATATCTAAAATACTCTAAAATAAAAAGTTTCATATGCATTCATACCTGGAGGAGGAAATGAAAACCCGCTCCAGTATTGTCTGAAAAATCCCATGGAGAGAGAAACCTGGCAGGCTATGGTCCATAGGTTCAAACAGAGTTGGACATGAGTGAAGTGACTTAGCAAGCAGATCCATCTATGTTGCTGCAGACATCATGATTTCATCCTTTGTAATTGCTAAGTAATATTCCATTGTACATATGTACTGCATCTTCTTTATCTATTCATCTGTCTGTTGCTTCCATGTCCTGGCTGTTATAAATAGGGCTACAGTGAACATTGGTATACATGTATCTTTTCAAATTATAATTTTCTCTGAATATATGCCCAGGAATGAGAGGGCTGAATCATATACTAACTCTATTTTTAGTTTTTTTAAGGAACCTCCATACTGTTCTCCGTAGCTGCTGTACCAATTTACATTGGTGGTATAGAAGGGTTCTCTTTCTTTCACACACTCTCTGGCATTTATAGACATTTTGATGATGGCCATTCTGATGGATATGAAGTGGTATCTCCTTCTAGCTTTGATTTGCTTTTCTCTAATAATGAGTGATGTTGACAGAGTGCCTGATGAACTATGGACAGAGATTTGTGACATTGTATAGGAGACAGGGATCAAGACCATCCCCAAGAAAAAGAAATGCAAAAAGGCAAATTGGCTGTCTGAGGAGGCCTTACAAATAGCTGTGAAAAGAGGAGAAGCAAAAAGCAAAGGGGAAAAGGAAAGATATATGAGAGATAAGAAAGCCTTCCTCAGTGATCAATAAAAATAAATAGAGGAAAACAATAGAATTGGAAAGACTAGAGATCTCTTCAAGAACAATAGATATCAAGGGAACATTTCATGTAAAGATGGGCTCAATAGAGGAAAGAAATGGTAGGGACCTAACAGAAGCAGAAGATATTAAGAAGAGGTGGCAAGAATACACAGAACTATACAGAAAGATCTTCACGACCCAGATAATCATGATGGTGTGATCACTGACCTAGAGCCAGACATCCTGGAATGTGAAGTCAAGTGGGCCTTAGAAAGCATCACTATGAATAAAGTTAGTGGAGGTGATGGAATTCCAGTTGAGCTATTTCAAATCCTAAAAAATGATGCTGTGAAAGTGCTGCACTCAATATATCAGCAAATTTGGAAAAATCAGCAATGGCCACAGGACTGGAAAAGGTCAGTTTCCATTCCAATCCCAAAGAAAGGAAATGCCAAGAATGTTCAAACTACCACACAATTGTACTCATCTTACATGCTAGTAAAGTAATGCTCAAAATTCTCCAAGCCAGGCTTCAGCAACATGTGAACTGTGAACTTCCAGATATTCAAGCTGGTTTTAGAAAAGGCAGAGGAACCAGAGATCAAATAGCCAACATCCAGCAAGAGAGTATCAGAAAAACATCTATTTTTGCTTTATTGACTATGCCAAAGCCTTTGACTGTGTGGATGACAATAAACTGTGGAAAATTCTGAAAGAGATAGGAATACCAGACCACCTGACCTACCTCTTGAGAAACCTGTATGAAGGTCAGGAAGCAACAGTTATAACTGGAGATAGAACAACAGACTGGTTCCAATTAGGAAAAGGAGTACGTCAAGGCTGTATATTGACACCCTGCTTATTTAACTTATATGCAGAATACATCATGACAGATGCTTGGCTGGAAGAACACAAGCTGGAATCAAGACTGCTGGGAGAAATATCAATACCCTCAGATATGCAGATGACACCACACTTATGACAGAAAGCTAATAAGAACTAAAGAACCTCTTGATGAAAGTGAAAGAGGAGAGTGAAAATGTTGGCTTAAAACTCAACATTCAGAAAACTAAGATCATGGTATCTGGTCCCATTACTTTATGGCAAATAGATGGGGAAACAGTGGAAACAGTGTCAGACTTTATTTTGGGGGGCTCCAAAGTCACTGCAGATGGTGACTGCAGCCATGAAATTAAAAGACACTTACTCCTTGTAAGGAAAGTTTTGACCAACCTAGACAGCATATTAAAAGGCAGAGACATTACTTTGTCAACAAAGGTGTGTCTAGTCAAGGCTATGGTTTTTCCAGCAGTCATGTATGGATGAGACAGTTGGAATATAAAGAAAGCTGAGCACCAAAGAATTAATGCTTCTGAACTGTGGTATTGGAGAAGATTCTTGAGAGTCTCTTGGATGCAAGGAAATCCAACCAGTCCATCCTAAAGGAGATCAGTCCTGGGTGTTCATTGTAAGGACCGATTTTGAAGCTGAAACTCCAATACTTTGGGCCACCTGATGTGAAGAGCTGACTCATTTGAAAAGACCCTGATGCTGGGAAAGTTTGAGGGCAGGAGAAGGGGACAACACAGGATGAAATGATTGGCTGCCATCACCGTCTCAATGGACATGAGTTTGGGTGAACTCCAGGAGTTGATGATGGACAGGGAGGGCTGGCATGCTGCGGTTCATGGGGTTGCAAAGAGTCAGACACGACTGAGTGAGTGAACTGAAGTGAACTTAATATATTTTAATATGCCTCTTGACTGTTTGTCTGTCTTCTTTGGAGAAATGTCTATTTAGGTCTTATGCCTATTTTTTGATTTTTTTTTTATATTGACCCACATGACTTGTTTTGTATATTTTGAAGATTAACCCCTTATTGGTCACATCATTTGCAAATATTTTCTCCCATTTTGTGTTTTTTTTTTTTTTCATTTTGTTTATGGTTTCCTTTGTTCTGCAAAAGCTTTTTGAGCTTAATTAGGTCCTATTTATTTTTTATGTTTTTAATTCCATTACTCCAGGAGATGGATTGAGAAAGATACTGCTCTGATTTATGTCAAAGACTGTTCTGCCTATGTTTTCCTCTAAGAGTTTTATTGTATCTAGTCTTATATTTAGGTCTTTAATATATTTTGAGTTTATTTTTGTGTATAGTGTTAGAGAAAATGAACATATTTACAAAACAGAAACAGACTCACAGGCATAGTAAATAAACTTTTGGTTACCAAAGGTAAATTTGGAAGGAAGGGATAAACTCGGAGTTTGAGATTGATGTATACACACTGTGCGGTTACTGTGTGTTCAGTCACTTCAGTCGTATCCAACTCTTTGTAAGCTGACCAGGTTTCTCTGTCCATGGGATTCTCCAGGCAAGATACTGGAGCAGGTTGCCATGCCCTCCAATTGGGGATCTTCCTGACCCAGGGATCACACCCACATCTGTGTTTCCTGCATTGCAGGCTGATTCTTTACCACAGCAGGGAAGCCCCATATACACACTGCTATATTTAAAATAGACAAACAGGAACCTACTTTACTGCACAGCAAACTCAGCTCAATATTCTGTAACAACCTAGATGGGGAAAAAAATGAAATAGATATATGTGTATGGTACAACTCTGCTGTGCTCCTGAAACTAATACAATCCTGTAAATCAGCTATGCCTGCGTATGTGTGCTAAGCTGCTTCAGTCGTGTCTGACTTTTTGTGACTCCATGGACTATAACCCTCTAGGTTCCTTTGTCCAGGCAAGTATACTGGAATGGGTTGCCATTTCCTCCTCCAAGGGATCTTCCCGACCCAGGGATCAAACCTGTGTCTCCTCCATTGGCAGGCAGATACTTTACCACTAGCGCCACCTGGGAAACCCAGATCAGCTATAGTCCAATATAAAATATTTTTTTTTCTAAATATGAAAATAAATAAAAGAAAAATATGTACCTTGAAGTTACAACTCCAGTATTTTAATTATTAGCATAATAATATACAGTAGGTTAGATAAAACAAAGGGATAGATGGGGAAACTGAAGATTAAAAAAATATTGATGACATTCCAAATTTTAAAATATAAGCAACAGTAAACCATGGTGTCTGACAATATAAAACTAATACAATTATGTAAAGTTTAAAAATAAAATAAAATTAGAAAAAAAAATTAAAAAAAAAGGAAAAAAAAATAAAATCACAAACATGGAAAAAAAAAATTGGGTGATAAAATTAAAGTCAAGGAAGTAATTTCTATAAAAATCAAGTAGTGATTTAGGAAAAAAAGTTTAAGACAGTTTAGACGGAGGGCTTTCTAAAGTGACAGACACAATTCTGTTTACTGATCTGGCTGACGTTCTTTTGATAGCTCATTAAGCTATGTATGTATTTGTTGGTATTTTCTATAACTGTGTTCTATTTTATAATAAAAAGGTTAAAAATAATATACAGCAGGTTAAAAAATGATTTGTAGTTAATTATGAGAGTGATAGACATGATTTTAAGTCCATATATATAATTTAAAAACTATGTGTAGAAATTGGTAGATATGAAGTGAAACAGCACACTCATATAAATCAGAACTTAAATATATATATTTGCAAGCAACATAAAATTTAAAAATATAAACTGAATGCTGACCCATTAAGATGAGAAAACAACCAAACCTCCAAATCAGTTACCTTTGCCATGTAGTAATGTTATGTGAAATTACAGTGAAATAAAACAATAAGCACTTGTTTCTCAGATGTGAATTAGCTGGAAATGAGCTGATTCAGACTAGATTCAGTTTGGCAGCTCTTCTACAAGCTACAATAACAGCTGGGCTTGTATTCTACAGATGAGTATACAGATACTGGTTTTTCTCCACATGTGATCATTCTGTTATAATTGCTGCAGCTATCTGGGAGAAGTATTACTCATGAAAATGGCAAAGGAGTAAAGGGCAAGCTGAATCATACAAGCTCCTATTTACACAATATTTGGTTGCACCACATCGTTTAAAGCCAGTCAAGTGAGTAAAGAGTCAGGAAAGTTCACTGTGCCCTGATGGGAGGACCTGCAAAGTTACAAAGTCATGATGGGAATAAGGAAGCCTGCTTAATTGAGAGTCTCTGTCTAAGTCCGTGGGCTTTCCAGGTGGCTTAGTAGTAAAGAATCCACCTGCCATTGCAGGAGACAGAGGGGACACGGGTTTGATCCCTGGGTCAGGAAGATCCCCTGGAGTAGGAAATGGCAACTCACTCCAGGATTCTTGCCTAGAAAATCTTATCAATAGAGGAGCCTGGCAGGCTAGAGTCCATAGATTGGCAAAGTGTCAGACATTACTGAGCGACTGGGCATGTACACATCTAAATCTATAGACTGATGAGTTCATACCAGAGGTAAAGGTGTTTAGAAAACCCCAGTTAACAAACAGGATCTAATGGAATCTATAAAACTCTCCAACAAACAAATATAAATAATGCATTGTTTTTGAAATTTGCAAAGATATTTGGGGAAGTGCATCATTAATTAAGACATGTAGAAATTAAGTGTTAAATGATCAGAACCTTACAGGCCACATTCACAAATCACAAATTAAAGAGCAATAAACAAAAACTTTAAAAACCACAAGGAGAGAGCTTTAAGAAATTAAAAGCTGATTTTCTTAAAATCCAACAAAAGATACATACTGCTAGTAGAACTTATTTACAAAATGTTAAGAAATAAAAGAAGCAAAAACTATAATAATATATATTTTATGAATTAGATTAAACTGAATTACTTTATTCCATTGAATATCTAAAACTAAGCAAAATTAATTTTTTCTGGACACATGAAAATTACCAAAATAGATTTGAAAACATATAGAAAATATGAGTAATAAATAAAAACACTATTAGAAATCTGTGTCCTCGTCATTTAACTGAGGATAATACAGTTACCAATTTACTTTTCATGGTAATATTGAAAATGGAAGAAGACAATTCATATAAACTCTTAACACACTATTGGCACAGAGATGCCTTTTTCTTTTGGTTTTATGTCTTAATGTCATCTTACTATTCGTTGACATACTGAAGTAGGCCCTGAACATTTTGCATTTAAAAAACCTTTTTTTTTTCTTTTTTCCTGAGTCTTTCCTTCCCAGGCCAAGGTCAGTCTAAAGAGATTCTTTTCTTTGGGAAGAGATTCTTTAAGTCTCAAACCTGTCGGTCTTATATTCCAACCCAATCTAGCAATGTCCACAGAATTAACTATTATTTTTTGGAGCTAGATCAAAATAATATCCCTTGGTTTCTTTTTCATTTTTCCCTATACATATTTTTATAGAGCGACTTCCCTTTCTCTGATAGCTCAGTTGGTAAAGAATCTGCCTGCAATACAGAAGACCCCAGTTCGATTCCTGGGTCGGGAAGATCCGCTGAGAAGGGATAGGCTACCCACTCCGATATTCTTGGCCTTCTCTTGTGGCTCACCTGGTAAAGAATCTGCCTGCAATGCAGGAGACCTGGGTTCGATCCCTGGGATGAGAAGATCCCCTGGAGAAGACTCCAGTATTCTGGCCTAGAGAATTCCATGGACTGTATAGTCCATAGGGTTGCAAAGAGTCGAACACAACTGAGAGACTTTCACTTTCTACACATACTTAATCTACACCAGGAAATGAGTGCCCAGTGTAACACTGATGTACAACTTAAGGATTCATTGTTTCCATGGCTGCAACATGCCACAGAATTTCATGAAGTACAGAGGCATTAATATATTAGTATGGGGAACACATGTACAGCCATGGTGGATTCATGTCAATGTATGGCAAAACCAATACAATATTGTAAAGTAATTAGTTTCCAATTAAAATAAGTAAATTTATTTTATATATATATATATATAAGAGCACATACATGACCAGAGCATTTAGGCTAGAGTATGACAACGGAATTTTTCAGAGAGTTAGAAGGTAGAATTAAGTGCTGCTGTCTGAATGCTTCCTACTATATATTTTGTTTTTAAAAAAATTGTTAACATTATGCATTTGCTTAGGAGGCAGTCAACAGCACATAACTCTGTATGAGAAAGTTAAACATGTGATACTTTTTTAAGAAACAGTCCAGAAAATGTGAAACAATAGTCATATGTGAAGCATGTTTACATAATACTTGTAGAATACAATTATATTTACGATGATCTGTTTGATCTTCTAAGTGTATACTTAGTACATGTTTGCTTTCCTTACTCTAGACTCAGTAGTAATTCAGTATACAATAGAAATAAGGAACCTCCTCCAAGAGGGATATAAATAATGATGTCATGCTAGAAGTTGATGAATCATACAGATGTGAGTTTGCTTCTTCACAACTGTGCTTAATAGAATAAAACAAACAGTATCTTCTCGAAAGTTCACTCTCCATTGGCTAATTAATTAAGAACTGATAGTTTTAACATTTATGGTTACATTTGGATTTATTAGCATTTTTACTTATTGGTACAGTCATTTCAGAAAGAAAAAGGTCAATTTGATCATATTTTGAAGTCCCTGGAGTATTTCAGTCATATTATACTGTATTTTTAGCATGCCCTGTTGCCATTTCTATTATACAGAGGTGTACTTTCCACTCAATATGGTAAATGTCCATGAACCAAACTAGGCTTAAGTCCTTCTTATCCTTACCTAGGGATGAGACTAACCTATTTGGTTTTAAAATCACATTATATGAGTCGCCGTTTTAATGAAGTTAAGTATTTGATTCCATCCACTTCCTGCTTTAGTTTAAAGCTGTAACTAGTAGAGAGTTTGGTTGAGGCATCTAAAATGTGCTTTGCTGATTGAGCAAAGCTAAGTTCAAAAGCATGTGACAGATAAAACACATTAAGTAGAAATATACTTCCTAAGAAAGAAGAATAAGTGTGGCTAAACTACAGTGAAGGAAGGTTTTTGAAAGTTACCCTTGGCAACTCTAAAAAATACTTTTTTTAGTTATAATACAAATACACTGTCAGGTATACTTGACTCATGTTGTTCTATGATCATTTTTATCATTGTATTTTTACTAAGCATATCTATGAGTAGCAGGCAATATGTTTGTCTCTTCAGTATCATATAAATATGTCATTTTGATCTTGGGAAATGGGACGAAAAACCTTAGAAGACTTTTGAGTCAGGTAGTATAAACTCTTTAAGTCATGTTATCACACTTTCCCACAGAAAAGATAGGAAGTTCAAAATCTTGATACCAGAATTTTCAAACATGAAAAATCAATATAGGACTTGTTGGCATGTATAGTGAACATTTATTGAATTATCATTTACAGTTGGGAAACAACAATCCAAAGAGCAGAAGATGTGCTAGACAGTTCTGACGCTATTTCAGATCAGTTTTCTTAGTAACATAACATGCCATTTTCTTTAATCAAGAAAGGTCCAATGAGCCAGCACATAAATTTATATTACTGTCTCTACATTTAGCATCTGCAAAGCATGGAACTGTAAAAGACAATTTATGTACCACTACCAGTAAAAAAGAGCATATAGCAGTGGCTGTTCAAGCACATTTTTGTAGTTGTTCAGTTGCCAAGTCGTGTCCTACTCTTTGCGACCCAGTGGACTACAGCATGCCAGGCATCCTTGTCCCTCACCATCTCCCAGAGTTTGCCCAAGTTCATACATAGGTATATTGATATTTGATGACAAACCTTTTCCCCAGTGTGGGTATTTAATGAAACTATTAAATCATGTATAATAGCATACTATTCATTGTTCTTTGGGCAATGCAGCTAAAATGCTGTTAATTATTCTTAACATCTGCAAAAGGAAAAAAAGACACTCACTTTAAACTGTTGATAAGACTGCATCTATTGTCCCTATATTACTAACATGATATACTGACATTCTAAAACAATCTCTTTCTACCAAACATATTTTTCAGGGTTTAGTAAGTAATGTGTAATTTGTTTTTCAAATTTAACAATGCCAAGCACCAAATATCTTAGTCACTTGTTAGATATTGTACTTCAAATAAGAGACATTATTCTTGTTGTAAAGATAATTTTGAAGAGAGATAGGCAAGAAACGTATACAAAAAGCATTGTTTGTCTAAAAACAACAGTTGTTAGATACTTCTTATTTCCTGAATCAATGATTTCTAGTATTGAGAGTCATTTTTGAACCATATTTTGTGTGTTTCAAAAAATTAAGTCAGAAGTCCATAGAGTTCTGATCATAGAGTCAGTTGGTTTTCCATTCACAATCTTGGGAACTACAAATAAACGTTTGTTATGCCCTGTTTTTCAGTTGTGTAAATTCATGGTTGAAACGCAATTATAGAGTTATTAGATCTCAGCATAGAAAACTGAGAGCTAGATACCTAACAAGGAAATATTTTAGTGTCCCTTTGAAGTTCAGCTGCTGTAAGAAGTGGCCTTGGACAATGCTCCAGTGAATATTGTAATAACGTGAGATGACGATGTAATGCTACAGTATATCAGAGGAGGACTGAGTTAGTTCAGTAAACTTTTAGAAAATGGTAAGGAGTATATTACAGGCACTGGAGATAATTTTCATACTGCTGCTGCTGCTGCTAAGTCGCTTCAGTCGTGTCCGACTCTGTGCGACCCCATGGACTGCAGCCTACCAGGCTTCTCCATCCATGGGATTCTCCAGGCAAGAACACTGGAGTGGGTTGCCATTTCCTTCCCCAATTTTCATACAGAGCCCTATAAAAGATTATTTTTTTGATAAGTGTAATAAATTGTTGTTTTCAGCCACTAATTTTTACCACTTGTCTTAATAAGTGCATCACACAATTGGCCCAAATAGATTTGATTTGTTTCATGTTTCTTGGACAAGATTAAATTCAGCTTCTTTTAAAATGCAAGCTATGATCCTTTATGTCCATTTCATTCAGTGTAGTTTTATGCATCTCAACATTTTCTTGTCATAAAATGCCAACAAAGCCTTTCATTCATGATTTATTGAATGAATACAGAACAGTTGCATGATCAAGTAATAGCACTGTAAGTATCTTTGTGTTATTCATTCCGTCTTCCCATGGTTCTAGACTCTAAAGTCTGTAAAGTATTCTCAATAGATAGTGATCTGCCTAGCTTTTAAGGAGCAGTAGTGTTGGAAATTCTGCTATCTGCTTATGCCATAAGATTGACTATTTATTTTCTTAACTGACATGACTGCTTCATTGTTAGATAGAAAGAAATTATGTTTTCTCACAATGCTTTTTTCAGAGTTTGAATTTTTCCAGTTTAATGTTATTTGCTTCAAATTCTTTAAGCACTGCAACTGTGTTGGTGCAGGGTTCTTAACCACTGAAATTTGATTTATTTATGTATACATCTCTTTTTCAAAATTGTAAGCCTTCCAAAGGTAGCATCCATGGTCTCATTTATTATGTTATACTCATGACTGTCTTCCCTGGTGGCTCAGAGGTTAAAGCGTCTGCCTGGAATTCAGGAGACCCAGGTTCAATCCCAGGGTCGGGAAGATCCCCTGGAGAAGGAAATGGCAACCCACTCCAGTACTCTTGCTTGGAGAATCCCATGGAGGAAGGAGCCTAGTAGGCTACAGTCCATGGGGTCACAAAGAGTAGGTCGCAAAGAGTAGGACGCAACTGATCGACTTCACTTTCACTTCACTTTCATGACTGTCTTATAGCATCTTGAGAAATGTTAAAGGAAGAAGGAGGGACATTTTCTTACACATTTATGAATATATGGAAGTCTTTCTACATTCAGTCTCATTGCAGTGAAAACATTTGACTTCAGAGGAGATGCACAATATTATCACAGTTTTACACAGGATAATCCCTTACGTGTGTGTGTGTGTATGTGCCCGCACACACTTTGTCGCTCAGTCATGTCTGACTTTTTGCAACCCCATGGACTGTAGTCCACCATGTTCTTCTGTCCATGAGGATTCTCCAGGCAAGAATACTGGAGTGGTTTGCCATTAATCCCTGATAGAGACAAAGAACGGTCATTATTTTCCAATACAGTTAAATACCGCTTTGCCTTTTACATTTAGTCTACACTTACTTTATTTCAAAGATATTTGTTGGAAAAAAAAAGTCAGTATAGTCAATTTGAAAAATAATAGTACCTGTGTTTAGCTGAGTATAGAAAAACTCTAAAAAATAAGTATCTTCTTTTGCATAAATTGTAACATTTCTAAGGACAGATACTAGAATGAGGTCATTTAGCACTTTTCTCATTTTCTTATGTATTTAGATTGATTTATAATGGAGAACTCTGTACTCTTGAGCTGAATCTCACTTTAGAGAGCAAAAGTAATTATGCTTCTACATATTTTAGCAGATGAAACAGGTTATTTTATTCTTTTCTCTTAAGCTAAAAGAGTTGAACCACTATAATATAATGAATACTTTTATTCAAGGCTATTTAAAAGATCCTCTCAGTATACAAAAAGGGAATTACCAATGCAGACAAGTTTCTGGAAAATTTTATTTAGAGAGAGGATAGCACCTGTTTCTTTCTCATTTCTCTGTAGTCACAATAACAAAAGCATAGCTAAAAGAGATATAGACTTTATTGAAAGAAATGTATCCACTAGGATGGAAAAAAAATGAAAGAAGTCAGTTTGTGCAAATGTGAATGAGGTCTAGAAGAATAGATACCAACCAATCTGTGCTTCATAAAAAAAAAATGTTTCTGCAAAAAATGAAAAAGAAATTAGATTCTGAAGCCACAAATTTTTATTGCAAGCAGGACTGCTTTGCAGAAGCCTGCATCTGTTATAAACAGACCAGACGGATGTACACAAAAATAGAAAGCTTCAAAGAAAGGGTGTGATTCACATGCCTTGCTTTAATAGCAATATCAAGCTTTCTTTTGAAGTAGATTGGTCTTCGAAGCAGGTGTCCTAAAGGTGCCATCATACTGCTGAAAGTCAGCCAGTGTTTGAAAACTTGCCAGCTTGAAGGCCATTAATTGACAAGCCCTGACAGTCCAGCATCACAGGGAAGGAAATTACACAAAGAGGTGAGCCTCAATTCCTCGCACCTCACCCAGAGAAACAGCAGAGGGAGCTGCCAATCTTTTCAATACCAAAGTATATGACGTGTGCAGCTTCAAAATGATGGACCTTTAAATAAGAATTTAACTGGGCAGAAATCACTATAATGTCTTTAATTACCTTCTAACAGTTTGATTTTATGTAATTTCCTCAAAATACCAATCTGGAATTAATTTGGATAAAAAATAAATAAGAACAGAAAAAAAAAATATATATATATATATAGCTTCTTGCTGATAGTTGCTGGTTTCTAAAATTTGTGTGGTGGCCAAAATGATGTGACACTGTGGTTCTCTGATCAGGGAAAGAGGCAAAGATAAGCTCATTCTAACCACAGATATTTGCAGGGGTATTCAAATCCCTTTTTATCTATAAGGATTATCTTGTGTGTCTAAATATGTTTAAATTTCTCCTTGTCCCTTTCTAAGAATCTACCTGAAGAGTGCAACAAGATTTGAAAGTGGGTGCACTGAGACTTCGTGAAGATTCTGTTACAGATTTTTTTAAAAAGTACAAAATGATTATATAGCACCAGAAATACTTATTGTGTCAGCCGTGACTTGACATAGGATGCCCCTCATTTCTGTCTCCTCAGTTGACTACTAATTGCCTCAGGCAATCCCTTTGAAAATACAGCAGAGTGATAAACTACAGAACTGCAGAATACCTAACAGTGCTAAACAGTCAGAGAGCCTCATAAGAATTCAAAACTTGTTATTAGGAAATATATTCTGTCTACTACAGAAACAGTTGGAGCTTCCCAGGTGGCGCAAGTGGTAAAGAACCCATCTGCCAATGCAGGAGACATAAGAGAAGTGGGTTCGATCCCTGGTTTGGGAAGATCCCTGAAGGAGGGCATGGCAACCCACGCCAGTGTTCTTGCCTGTAGAATCCCATGGATAGAGGGGCATGGCCCGCTACAGTCCACAGGGTCTTAGAGCCGGACATGACTGAATTGATGTAGCATGAATGCACAGAAACAGTTAAACTTGGTGCCTTGACGTAAAGGAGTGTCTCACTGCATTTACTGAGTAAGAGATGATCCTTGTAGACAGTGGCCTCATTGCTTTGAATTATATTATATACACAGTTGCAAACTTGACAGGCATACCTGAGAAAGATATTTGGAAAAATGGTCATTTCTACTTCCCTAGACCAGTCAGTGTCTTGGATTTTGTTAAAAAAAAAAAAAAAAAAAAGTGCTCTCTCTCTTCTCTGCTGTATTGAGTAGGACCAGGAAAGGTAAAGACATGAGATTATTTACATTTACATTCACATATGTATAAAGGAGAATACTTAATAATCCCTTTAAAGATGTCAAAATCTGAAAGCCAGCTTTAAGACATTTAATCAAGAGGTGCACCTACTACCTTGCACATGTGGTAGATTCTTCTGCAACATTTGGGATAATGGTGTCATTGCTTGAAGACAATAAATATTCTTTGTTAATAGATTTCAAGGTAACCTGTTTTTTCAACTTCTATACTGTTTATAATAAAGTAACTTCAAACTTAATTATGTTCAAATCATAATTTAAGATTTATTTTTTTTCAAATGAAGCTTACCTACAAAGTGTTTTGGGACATGGGACATTGCAAAATCATAATTTATGACTAAATGTACTTTAATAACTCTGTTGCAAGTAGTATCTTTTTAACTTTATATTTTGAATTGAATTTGGATTTATTTTTTTTATTTAAGTTTTTTTTTTAATTTTATTTTATTTTTAAATTTTACAATATTGTATTAGTTTTGCCAAATATTGAAATGAATCCACCACAGGTATACCTGTGTTCCCCATCCTGAACCCTCCTCCCTCCTCCCTCCCCATACCTTCCCTCTGGGTCGTCCCAGTGCACCAGCCCCAAGCATCCAGTATCGTGCATCAAACCTGGACTGGTGACTCATTTCATACATGATATTATACATGTTTCACTACTATTCTCCCAAATCTCCCCACCCTCTCCCTCTCCCACAGAGTCCATAAGACTGATCTATACATCAGCGTCTCTTTTGCTGTCTCGTACACAGGGTTATTGTTACCATCTTTCTAAATTCCATATATATGCGTTAGTATACTGTATTTATGTTTTTCCTTCTGGCTTACTTCACTCTGTATAATAGGTTCCAGTTTCATCCATCTCATTAGAACTGATTCAAATGTATTCTTTTTAATGGCTGAGTAATACTCCATTGTGT
Organism: Bos indicus; assembly: GCF_029378745.1. Classification (NCBI taxonomy): domain Eukaryota; kingdom Metazoa; phylum Chordata; class Mammalia; order Artiodactyla; family Bovidae; genus Bos; species Bos indicus. The sequence continues at coordinate 33,327,133 of NC_091767.1, forward strand.
ATATGTACCACTGCTTTCTTATCCATTCATCTGCTGATGGGCATCTAGGTTGCTTCCACTTCCTGGCTATTATAAACAGCGCTGTGATGAACATTGGGGTACACGTGTCTCTTTCCCTTCTGGTTTCCTCAGTGTGTATGCCCAGCAGTGGGATTGCTGGATCATAAGGCAGTTCTATTTAAAGTCACAAAGACAGGACAGAAGCTATCTATATCCTTTTCACTCAGATTCTCCAGATATTAACATTTACATAACCATGGTGCCTTTATCAAATCTGAAATATTAACATTGATACAGTGCTATTAATTAACTAAACTACAGACTTCAAGTATATGAATTTTGAAATACATGCATGCATTTTCCCATTATTTCCTCTTTCTCTTCTAGGACACAGTTTAGGATATCATGTTGCCTTTAGTTGTCATGTCAGCCTAGCCTTCTGTCATCTAATAGTTTCTCAGTCTTTAAGTTTTGTGAATCTGACATTTTTTAAAATTGGGGCTAAGTTATTTTCATGAATATAGGTACTTTTTCATGATTACAATGAGATTATTAGTCACAAGAAAGAATAAACTGACATTATGTGTCTTTCTCTCATATCAAGAATGAATATCAAAATGACTCCTTACTGGTGATAATAACTTTGATCATTTGGGTGAGGTAGCATCTGCCAGCAGAGAAGGCAATGGCAACCCACTCCTGTACTCTTGCCCGGAAAATCCCATGGAGGAAAGAGCCTGGTAGGCTATAGTCCATGTGGTCACTAAGAGTCAGACACGACTCTTCACTTTCACTTTTCACTTTCATTCACTGGAGAAGGAAATGGCAACCCACTCCAGTGTTCTTGCATGCAGAATCCCAGGGGTGGTGGAGCCTGGTGGGCTTCCATCTATGGGGTTGCTCAGAGTCGGACACAACTGAAGCGACTTAGCAGCAGCAGCAACAGCATCATCTGCCAGGTTTCCCTATAGTTAACTTACTATTTTTTTTCCATTTTCATATTTTGTTATTTAGAAATGAGTCTCTAAATCTAGGTACACTCAAGGAAAAAGGAACGAATTTCTGTCTATTGGAGAGAGAAGTAACATAGAATTTGTGAACATACATTAAAATCACTAAGGTAGTTATTAAGTATTTGGCTGAAGTATTTCAAGGCTATGCAACTATTTTGTTTCTTTAGAGTGTGTGTGCATTTCTTTATTGCATTTCTGTAGTTGTATCACTTTTTTACACAATCTGACAACCTACCTTTCATGTAGATTATTTATTACTACTTTTTCACTTAAAATTATATGTTTATGCTTAAATTTAGCAAATTTCTACTTGTTTTTCATTTGTCTTAATTTTTACATTTTTTTCTTTTTTTCTAATTTATACATAATTATTTTTATGATTACATATTCCTCTGTTGATTTATTGAGTATGACATCTGATTTTATTATTTAATGGCTGCTTTGTGGTTCATTACAGGCATCTTTAAATTATCGCCATCTACATTTAAGTGGTCAAGAAGCAACAGTTAGAACTGGACATGGAACAACAGATTGATTCCAAATTGGGAAAGGGGTACGTCAAGGCTGTATATTGTCACCCTGTTTATTTAACTTATATGCAGAGTATATCATGTGAAATTCTGGGCAGGATGAAGCACAAACTGGAATCAAGATTGCCGGGAGAAATATCAATAACTTCAGATATGCAGATGACATAACCCTTATGGCAGAAAGCGAAGAACTATAGAGCCTCTTGATGAAAGTGAAAAAGGAGAGTAAAAAAGTTGGCTTAAAACTCAACATTCAAAAAGGAAAGATCATGGCATTCAGTCCTATCACTTGATGGCAAACAGATGGGGAACAATGGAAACAGTGAGAGGATTTATTTTGGGGGACTCCAAAATAACTACAGATTGTGACTACAGGTGTGAAATTAAAAGACGCTTGCTCCTTGGAAGAAAAATTATGACCAACCTAGACAGCATCTTAAAAAGCACAGACATTACTTTGTTGACAAAGGTCAGTTGAGTCAAAGCTATGGCTTTTCCAGTAGTCATGTATCAGTGTGAGAGTTGGACCATAAAGAAAGCTGAGCACAAAAGAATTGATGCTTTTGAACTGTGGTGTTGGAGAAGACTCTTGAGAGTCCCTTGGACTGCAAGGAGATCATTGAAAGGACAGATGCTAAAGCTCCAATATTTTGGCCACCTAATGCAAATAACCGACTCATTTGAAAAGACCCTGATGCTGGGAAAGATTGAGGGCAGGGGGAGAAGGGGACAACAGAGGATGAGATGGTTGGATGGCATCATTGACTCAACGGACATGTGTTTGAGCAGGCTCTTAAAGAAAGTGAAGAACAGGGAAGCCTGGTGTGCTGTGGTCCATGGGGTCGCAAAGAGTCGGACATGATTGAGTGACTGAACAAAACGACAACAAGTAAGTGGTAAGACAAAGGCTTCAAAATAACATGATTTCATTTTTCCCTTCCTATTCTTTGGATTACTGAAGTTGTCCATTTTCCTTTTGAATATATTTTAGGCTTTATTTCATGTTTAGTCAACTATCTTTTAAAAAGTTGTTTTGAATTTTGTCAAAGGCTTTCTCTGAATCTATTGAGATAATCATATAGCTTTTATTTCTCAATTTGTTAATGTGGTATACTACATTGATTGATTTGTGGATATTGAAGAATCCTTGCATCCCTGGGATAAAGCCCACTTGGTCATGGTGTATGATCTTTTAAATGTGTTGTTGGACTCTGATTGCTAGAATTTTGTTAAGGATTATTGCATCTATGTTCATCAGTGATATTGGCCTGTAGTTTTCTTTTTTTGTGGGATCTTTATCAGGTTTTGGTATTAAGATGATGGTGGCCTCATAGAATGAGTTTGGAAGTTAACCTTCCTCTGCAATTTTCTGGAAGAGTTTGAGTAGGATAGCTGTTAGCTCTTCTCTAAATTTTTGGTAGAATTCAGCTGTGAAGCTGTCTGGACCTGAGCTTTTGTTTGTTGGAAGATTTCTGATTGCAGTTTCAATTTCCGTGCTTGTGATGTTAAGATTTTCTATTTTTTCCTGGTTCAGTTTTGGAAAGTTCTACTTACATTACTTTGCCAACAGAGGTCCATCTAGTCAAGGCTATGGTTTTTCCTGTGGTCATGTATGGATATGAGAGTTGGACTGTGAAGAAAGCTGAGCGCCAAAGAATTGATGCTTTTGAACTGTGGTGTTAGAGAAGACTCTTGAGAGTTCCTTGGACTGCAAGGAGATCCGACCAGTCCATTCTGAAGGAGATTAGCCCTGGGATTTCTTTGGAAGGAATGATGCTAAAGCTGAAACTCCAGTACTTTGGCCACCTCATGCGAAGAGTTGACTCATTGGAAAAGACTCTGATGCTGGGAGGGATTGGGGGCAGGAGGAGAAGGGGACGACAGAGGACGAGATGGCTGGATGGCATCAGTGACTTGATGGACGTGAGTCTGAGTGAACTCCGGGAGTTGGTGATGGACAGGGAGGCCTGGCGTGCTGTGATTCATGGGGTCACAAAGAGTCAGACACGACTGAGTGACTGAACTGAACTGAACTGAACTTTTATAAGAATTTGTCCATTTCTTCCAAGTTGTCCATTTTATTGGCATATAATTGCTGATAGTAGTCTCTTATGTTTCTTTGTATTTTTGTGTTGTCTGGTGGGATCTCTCCATTTTCATTTCTAGTTTTATTGATTTGATTTTTCTCCCTTTGTTTCATTTATGACAAAAACTCTCCAGAAAGCAGAAATAGAAGGAACATACCTCAACATAATAAAGCTATATATGACAAACCCACAGCAAACATGATCCTCAATGGTGAAAAATTAAAAGCATTTCCCCTAAACTCAGGAGCAAGACAAGGGTGCCCACTTTCACCACTACTATTCAACATAGTTTTGGAAGTTTTGGCCACAGCAATCAGAGCAGAAAAAGAAATAAAAGGAATCCAAATTGGAAAAGAAGTAAAATTCTCACTGTTTGCAGATGACATGATCCTCTACATAGAAAACCCTAAAGACTCCACCAGAAAATTACTAGAGCTAATCAATGAATAGAGTAAAGTTGCAGGATGTAAAATCAACACACGGAAATCCCTTGCATTCCTATACACTAATAATGAGAAAATAGATAAATTAAGGAAATAATTCCATTCACTATTGCAATGAAAAGAATAAAATACTTAGGAATATATCTACCTAAAGAAATTAAAGACCTATATATAGAAACCCTAAAGAATCCACCAGAAAATTACTAGAACTAATCAATGATTATAGGAAAGTTGCAGTATATAAAATCAACACACAGAAATCCCTTGCATTCCTATACACTAATAATGAGAAAACAGAAAGAGAAATTAAGGAAACAATTCCATTCACCATTGCAATGGAAAGAATAAAATACTTAGGAATATATCTACCTAAAGAAACTAAAGACCTATATATAGAAACTATAAAACACTGGTGAAAGAAATCAAAGAGGACACTAATAGATGGAGAAATATACCATGTTCATGGATTGGAAGAATCAATGTAGTGAAAATGAGTATACTACCCAAAGCAATTTATAGATTCAATGCAATCCCTATCAAGCTACCAAATGTATTCTTCACAGAGCTAGAACAAATAATTCCACAATTTGTATGGAAATACAAAAAACCTCGAATAGCCAAAGCGATCTTGAGAAAGAAGAATGGAACTGGAGGAATCAACCTACCTGACTTCAGGCTCTACTACAAAGCCACAGTTATCAAGACAGTATGGTACTGGCACAAAGACAGAATATAGATCAATGGAACAAAATAGAAAGCCCAGAGATAAATCCACGCACATACGGCCACCTTATCTTTGACAAAGGAGGCAAGAATATACAATGGATTAAAGACAATCTCTTTAACAAGTGGTGCTGGGAAATCTGGTCAACTACTTGTAAAAGAATGAAACTAGAACACTTTCTAACACCATACACAAAAATAAACTCAAAATGGATTAAAGATCTAAATGTAAGACCAGAAACTATAAAACTCCTAGAGGAGAACATAGGTAAAACACTCTCTGACATACATCACAGCAGGATTCTCTATGACCCACCTCCCAGAATATTGGAAATAAAAGCAAAAATAAACAAATGGGACCTAATTAAACTTAAGCTTCTACACATCAAAGGAAACTATTAGCAAGGTGAAAAGGCAGCCTTCAGAATGGGAGAAAATAATAGCAAATGAAGCAACTGACAAACTAATCTCAAAAATATACAAGCAACCCCTCCAGCTCAACTCCAGAAAAATAAATGACTCAATCAAAAAATGGGCCAAAGAACTAAATAGACATTCTCCAAAGACATATAGATGGTTAACAAACACATGAAAAGATGCTCAAAAACACTCATTACCAGAGAAATGCAAATCAAAACCACTATGAGGTACCATTTCACGCCAGTCAGAATGGCTGCGATCCAAAAGTCTACAAGCAATAAATGCTGGAGAGGGTGTGGAGAAAAGGGAACCCTCTTACACTGTTGGTGGGAATGCAAACTAGTACAGCCACTATGGAGAACAGTGTGGAGATTCCTTAAAAAACTGGAAATAGAACTGCCTTATGATCCAGCAATCCCACTGCTGGGCATACACTGAGGAAACCAGAAGGGAAAGAGACACGTGTACCCCAATGTTCATCACAGCACTGTTTATAATAGCCAGGACATGGAAGCAACCTAGATGTCCATCAGCAGATGAATGGATAAGAAAGCAGTGGTACATATGCACAATGGAGCATTATTCAGCCATTAAAAAGAATACATTAGAATCAGTTCTAATGAGGTGGATGAAACTGGAGCCTATTATACAGAGTGAAGTAAGCCAGAAAGAAAAACACCAATACAGTATACTAACGCATATATATGGAATTTAGAAAGATGGTAATTATAACCCTGTAGACAAGACAGCGAAAAAGACACAGATGTATATAGAACAGTCTTTTGGACTCTGTGGGAGAGGGCTAGGGTGGGATTATTTGGGAAAATGGCATTGAAACATGTATAATATCATATAAGAAATGAATCGCTAGTCCAGGTTCGATGCAGGATACAGGATGCTTGGGGCTGGTGCACTGGGATGACCCAGAGGGATGGTATGGGGAAGGAGGTGGGACAGGGGTTCAGGATGGGGATCATGTGTATACCCATGGCAGATTCATGTTGATGTATGGCAAAACCAATACAATATTGTAAAGTAATTAGCCCCCAATTAAAATCAATAAATAAATAAAAGGAAAAAAGATTAAAAAAATAAAAAGTTGTTTTGATATCATGTTGTACACCTTAACCTTGGTATGTCAATTTATATCTCAAATAAATTTGGGGGAAATTAATCAGTGGTTGCCAGAGGTGAGGGGAGAAATGAATACGCAGAATATAGAGGGATTTGAGGACAGTGAAAATACCTTATGTATTAATGCAACATTGGATATGTATCATTATACCTTTGTCCAAAACCATAGAATGTAGAACACCAAGTGAACCCTAAGGGAAGCTATGGATTATGGATGATTAAAATGGGTCAAATTAGATTCATCTTTGGTAAAGATGATGATGAGTGATCATTATGATGAGTCATGTTAATAATGCATGATGTCATGAATGTTTGGAGGCAGGGTAACATATGAGAAACCTCAGTCTTCCTGTCAGTTTTGTTAAACCTAAAACTGATGCCAAAAAATAGTCTTAAAAGTATATATTTTGAAAATGATTTATATAAAATGACAATATATTTTGTGTTTTACTCATGTATTTATTATTTACAATGCTCTTTATTCCTTTATTTATTATTTCTGATAGGTATATGTAGTTTCATATATCCATCTGGTATCATTTACTTTGTGTCTGAGTGTCTGAAAGACTTCCTTTGACATTTCTTCTAGTGTGGCTCTGTCCCAGATTAATTATTTTAATGTTTTATCTACAAAACATTTTACTTTACCTTTGTTTTTGATAGATATTTTTCCTAAGCATCAATTTCTAGGATAGCATTATGTTTCATACATTAAAGAGCTTTGCTGTCTCTTAACTTGGAAGTGTTTCAGAAAAGAAATGTGCTGCCTTAACTTTTTTTTTTTTTCTCATTCCCTACATAATATGTCTTCTTTCTCTGACTGCTTTTAAGATTTTCTCTTTTATAGCAGTTTTAATCAATTAGATTAAAATACATCTTGGTATAATTTCTTTACTATTCTTATGCTTGTATTCTTTGCATATCTTGCATCTGAAAAGTTTTAGTCATTATCTTGTCAAGAGTTTTTCTTTCCCTCCTCTGCAATTTGAGGACTTCAGTTATACCTACATTAGATTGAGTTGTTTCACTGATGATTTTATATGTGTGTATACTTTATTATATACATTTGCCATACACATAATAAATCATATGCTTATATATAAAGATAATTTCTTATTTTCTCTTTGTTTTGGATAGCTTATATTTCTGTGATTTCAAGGTCCATAATCTTTTATTTTATAATATTTAGTCTGCTATTAATCTATATTGTATTGAAGTATAGTTGACATATAGTGTTTCAGCTGCACAGCATGGTGATTCAGTTATACAAATACACATATGTTATTTTTGAAATTATTTTCCATCATAGTTTAATACAAGATATTGACTATATGCTATGGTATCATAGCATATTGTTCACTATGCTATACAATAAACCTTTGTTGCTTGTTACATATCTATTTTTAATAAGAAATCTAGTATTCTATTCTATTAAGTCAAACAAGTACAATCAAAATGTCATAAATTTTTTAGTTAGACAAAAATTCATAAAGTTTCTAATATATATATATTATACATATTTTTATATATGTATATGAAAACTTTTTCTACTACACTTGATAAAGGCTTGAGAAAGAACATCAAAAAAAAGAGATGGAAAAATTGGAGAGCATAAACTAAATGAAATGGGAGCACTGAATATGAAATAGAAAAAGTGAAACAAACTAGATAAAAGATCATCATAATATAGTCCAATTGTTTTTAAACATGACTACTCATTAGAAGTACTATATCAACAACCTCAAATATGCAGATGATAGCACTCTTAATGGCAGAAAGCAAAAAGGAACCAAAGAGCTTCTGCATGAGGGTGAAGGAGGAGAGTCAAAGAGCCGTCTTAAAACTAAATATTAAACTAAGATCATGGCATCTGGCCCCTTTGCTGCATGGCAAATAGAAGGAGAAAAGGTGGAAGTAGTGACTGATTTACTCTTCTTGGGCTCCAAAATCACTGTGGACAGTGACTGCAGCCATGAAATCAGAAGACAATTGCTTCTTGGCTGGAAAGCAGTGAGAAACCTAGACAGTGTATTGAAAAGCAGAGACAGTGCTCTGCCATCAAAGGTCTGTATAGTCAAGGCTAGGGTCTTCCCAGTGGTCATTTATGGTTGTGAGAGCTGGACTGTAAAGAAGGCAGTGCCAAAGAATTTATGCCTTTGAACTGTGGTGCTGCAGAAAACTTCTGAAAGTCCCTTGTACAGCAAGATCAAACCAGTCAATCTTAAGGGAGATTAACCCTGAATATTCACTGGAAGGACTGATGCTGAAGCTGAAGCTCCAATATTTTGATCTCTAAAGCAAGCAGACAACTCGTTAGAAAAGTCCCTGATCCTGGAAAAGATTGAGGGCAGAAGGAGAAGAGGGCATCAGAGGATGAGATGGCTGGACCTCATTACCAATGCAGTGAACATGAACTTGGGCAAACTCCAGGAGATGGTGAGGGACAGGGAGGCTTGGAGTGCTGCAGTCCCTGGGGTCACAAAGTGTCAGACATGACTGGAAGACTGAACAACAACACAACAACACTCATTAGAAACATATTGGCAGCTCTGGAGAAAAAAGCAATATCTGAGCATTTGTGTTTTTCAAAAAATTTCAAGGTAATTCTGATATGCGTCTGGATTTTAAAAAGTTATTACAGGTTTTTCTATTAGATCCTAGTTTTGGTGATATAGAATTCTATTATTTTTCTGTTGACCAATCATGATGCAATGGTATTGAGTAATAGTTAACATAATCACAATGGTGAAAGATGTTTATCAGTTTTCACAATAGCCAGACAAATAAAAGATAATTACAATTGCAAGTCAAAATAATTAATACAATTCTGGGGGACTCAAGCAGAGTGATGTGGTAAGTGGAAGTACATAAATGAGCATGTTTTCATCCACCCAGTCAGTCTAGTCTTTTGGTTGATACATTTAATCCATTTGCATTTAAGTAATTATCAATATATATGATCCTATTACTGTTTTCTTAATTGTTTGCATTTATATTCTGTATTTTCTTTTCTTGTATTTTATTTTCTGTTTATTTTCTGTATGTCTTTTATTTCTCTTGTATTTCCTGCTTAGAAAAGTTCCTTTAGCATTTGTTGTAAAGCTGGTTTGGTGGTGCTGAATTCTCTTAACTTTTGCTGGTCTGGAAAGCTTTTGATTTCTCCATCAAATCTGAAGGATAGTCTTGCTGGGTAGAGTATTCTTGGTTATAGGTTCTTCTCTTTCATCACTTTAAATATATCATGCCATTCCCTTCTGGCTTTTAGAGTTTATGTTGAGAAGTCAGCTGATAGCCTGATGGGAGTTCTCGTGCATGTTATTTGTCGTTTAGCCTTGTTGCTTCCTAATATTTTATCTCTGTCTTTAATTTTTGTCAGTTTGAATACTATATGTCTTGGTGTGTTCCTTCTTGGGTTTAATCCTGCCTGGGACTCTGTGCTTTCTGGACTTGGTTGACTGTTTCCTTTCCCACGTTCAGGAAGTTGTCGGCTATTATCTCTTCAAATATTTTCTCAGGTTGTTTCTCCCTCTCTTCTTCTTCTGGGACTCCTATAACGCAAATGGTGCATTTAATGTTATGCTAGAGGTCTCTTAGGCTGTCCCATTTCTCTTCACTTTTTTCTATATTCTGTTCTGTGGAGATGTCCAGCAATGTCCTCCAGGTCGTTTATCTGTGCTTCAGCCTCAATTATTCTGCTATGGATCCCTTCAAGTGTACTATTCATTTCTGCTTGTTCTTTAGTTCTTCTAGGTCTTTGGTAAACTTCTCTTGCATCTTCTCAATCTTCGCCTCCATAATTTTCCCAAGATCCTGAATCATCTTCACTATTTTTCTGGAAAGTTGCCTATCTCCACTTCATTTAGTTGTTTTTTTGGGGTTTTATCTTGTATCTTCCTCTGGGACATAACTTTCTGCTTTTTCATCGTGATTAACTTTTTGTAATATGGTTTTTGTTTTATCCACTGTGAGACTGTGCTTCTTCTTGCTTCTTCTGCCTACCCTCTAATGGATGAGGCAAAAAGGCTTGTGAAAACTTCTTGATGGGAGGGACTGGCAATGGGAAAAACTGGGTCTTGCTCTGGTGGGCAGGGCCTTGCTCAGTAAAGCTTTAATCCAATTATCTGATGATGGGTGGATTGTACTCCCTCCCTGGTAGTTGTTTGGCCTGAGGCAACCCAGCCCTGGAGTCTACAGCTCTATGGTAAGGTTATGCCAAAGGGGACCTTTCAGTGCCCCAGGCCCTGTGGTGAGGCCCTGCCAACCCATGCCTCCACCAGAGACCCTCCAACACTAGCAGATAGTTTTGGTTGAATATCCTGTGGGATCACTGCTCTTCTCCTCTGGGTCTTGGTGCATGCAAAATTTTGTTTGTGCCCTCCAAGACTGAAGTCTCTCTTTCCTCCAGTCCTCTGGAAGTCCTATAATCAAATCCTGCTGGTCTTCATGGCCACAGTCCCTGGGGATTACCAGTCTCTTTGTTGGGTCCCCAGGCTGGGAAGTCTGATGTGGGGTTCCAAACCTTTACAAAGGTGTGAGAATTTCTTTGGTATTTTTGTTCTCCAGTCTGTGAGTCATCCACCCAGAGGGTATAGGATTTGATTTTATCATGACTGCACCCCTCCTACTATCTTGTTAAAGCTTTTTCTTTGTCTCTGGACATGGGCTATCTTTTTTTGGTGGGTAACAGCATCCCCTGTAAATGGTTGTTAAACAGCTAGTTGCAGTTTTGTTGCTCTTGCAGGAGGAGATGAGCACATGTCCTTCTACTCCACAATCTTGAACTGGAATTTCTAGCTTATTTTTTTCTCAGATACTGTACTTTTCATTCCTAGATGTTTGCTTATATTTATAAGTTGTAATAGCTCTTTTAATATCCTTATTAGCTAATTCTAATATCTTTGTCAACGATGAGAAGATATTTATTGATTGAGTTTTCTTGCAATAATGGATCATATAATCTTGCTTTTTTGCACACTTGGCACTTTTTTATTGAGTGCCAAATGTAATTTTATCTTTTTGAATGTGGAATAGTTTTATATTTCTATACTTATTCTGAACTTTGGAATAAGTTTGGAACAACTTTGGAATATTCTATCCTAGGATGTAGTTCTATTACTGTGAATAATTTTGACCCTATAGGGTCTTGTTTGAAAGATGCTTCAGGCAGCACAAAAGCTACATTTAGTTTAGAGCTAGTTATTCCCTTCTAAGTACTCTTCCAAGTGTCTTGTGAATTACTAAGTTTTCCAGCATGGTTAGTAGAGATAAATGAATAGAAATAAAATAGATAAAAATGAAGATTAAAAAAATGTTTAAATATCAGGTATTGTTCCCTCTTGTCCTTTTTGTTTTTGTTTTTGTTTTTTTTTTTAATATTCTCCCTGGTCTCAGGTGGTTCCTTTATCAGTACCTGCTGATTAACAATAATCTAGGAGAACTTTCAGTAGCTCTCCAAAGTTCCCTTTTACTATGAAGCTGCCTTTCCATTATTAATCTGTCCATCAAATCTATCCATATTTTATTTGTAGGTTCTCAGATATCTCTCCCTATTCAAGGTATCTGCTTGATGTGTCCAGGTTCTCATTCATTGCATTGTCACTTGAAAACACTTTCAAGGCTGTGAACTGTGATAGTCATAGGGTTCTTCTCAATAGGGTTCTTCTCATTTGTGTCCCATATCTGAGGATCACAGTATTTTCTTTCACAATTTCTAGGGTCTCGAAAAAAACTTTTTAATTTTTTTTCACCTTTTGAAATATTTTTAAAGTGATCACCTTTATATTTTACTTTGGAAATGTTTTTCTATCACAGTTTTATTTAAACATTTTGAATTTTGTGTTTTGTCAAATCTCATATCCCACTTATGTGGTGAGATTACTTAGTTCCAATTACTGAATTGGTAGAATAGATTTATATTTGTCATAGTCTTATTTCAGTAATGATCTCAATTCATTGAATATTAAACACTTAGTTCAGTGAAGCAGACGTAAGTGGTTTAAAATCAGTTTATCTGGTTTTAAATTCAAATCTGTCACCAAGCAAGATGAAGTTGAAAGCTACTGAACCTTACTAAGACTCAGTTTCTTTTTTCATCTAAAAGGAACATTAATAACTGCTTCTTAGGTTGACTTTAAGGAGGAATAATGACAACAGTTGTATAAGTGTTATCATTATCCAGATGTTTGATGATATTGATATAATTTAGTGTTTACTATTATAAAATTTCATAAAATGCTATATATTAACAAACGTATATGAAATCTAGAAAAATGATACAGGTGATCCTATTTGCAGGGCAGGGATAGAGATGCAGATGTAAAAAATGGCCTTTTGGACACAATGGGAAAGAGAGGGTGAGATGAATTGAGAAAGTAGCATTAACATAAACACACTACCATGTGTGAAATAGATAGCTAGTGGGAGGCCAATGTATAGCACAGAGAACTCAACTTGGTGCTCAGTTATGACCCAGAGGGGTGGGATGGAGGAGGAGTGGGATGGAGGAGTTGTGGGAGGGAAGCTCAACAGGGAGAGGATATATGTATGCATATAGCTGATTCACTTTGTTGTACAGTAGAAATGAACACAACATTGCAAAGCAATTATACTCCAATTAAAAATAAATTAAAAAGAAAACATAAAAAATAGTTATATCACCTCCTCATTGTAGGAAAACATATATATGAATTTGTAGTATAACAAGGATTCTTCTTAGGTCTAAGAGTAACTAGTAAATTATTCATTCTTTTAAATCATTTGTTCTTGGTATCAGGCTCTCTTTCTTACCCAGTTGACTCAAAAAACTAACTGATGATGACAGATTATGAGAGTAACAGATCATATTGGAAAACATATGTCATTAACTAAATAGTGAGTCTTGCTCAAAAAACTCTTCAACAAATCCCAGGTATATTTCTCACTTTTCCACTAGTGACTGAGCTCACCATATATCTGCTAAATTAACAGCACCTAATAGAGTTTCAGACTTTTCCTAGGTGAGTGGTAATAACTTACAATGTCGTGTCTCTGTTTTCACCCTGATCTGAAGGCAACACAGATCTTATTAAGATCAGAAGTACCAGCAGAGAAAAAATAATCAGGCTCTAGGACAAAATATATTTATCTGCCTTTTTAATCTCTTGTGTTTTCTTTTGGCTTTACGCATTCAACCTCATTCTGCCTTTGGCATTGACTTAAGTTTCATTATAGTGCTGACCTCCAGCTAAAATATCTTTGGTAAAGTTCTTTAAAAAAAAAAGAAAGAAAACAAAACCTGTTTCCCTGTATAAAACATCTTAAAATTATCATCAGAAAAAATAATATTTACTGACATCAGTGACCATGTTAAATATACTTCTTATGCTTATCTTTTGAATAAATGATTTACTTGTTCAACTGATAAATGTTTTCAGAAGTAATACATCACTTTCCTGAACAGTTTTGACTTTCATATAGTGAAATAGAAAAATATATAGGTATTTGACATTGTATTATGGGAACATATTCAGTATATTCTCTTTATATAAAATTCAAAAGTTTATTTCAAATATGTCTAAGTGACATGGTGTAGTACTAAGACTCACTTCTTCATATTATGCTACAAATGAGGGCCTCCCTGGTTTCTCAGGTGGTAAAGAATCTGCCTGAGATACAGGAGACCCGGGTTCGATACCTGAGTTGGGAATATCCCCTGGAGAAGGAAATGGCAACCCACTCCAGTATTCCTGCCTGGGAAATCCCATGAACAGAGGAGCCTGGTGGGCTACAATTCATAGTGTTGCAGAGTCGGACACAACTGAGCAACTAACACAACAGCAACACAAATTTGTGCAGTTGTAAAAATAAACGCTATTTTTATGATTTCCATTATTGGATAAACTATGTTGGAGTCTATATCATAATCTCAAATTTTTATTAGAATTTGGTAAATTTGCAATATTTTGCTTGGTTTTCTTAATACATGCAATTGATATGCATGTAGATCATTTAGGTGCATGCACATACTTGTGTGCACACACAAACACACACACACACAAAACCTCACACACACAAGCTTTCAGTCATTTCTTGCTGTATAACAAACCATCTTGAAATACAGAGAGTTAAAAGCAATGGCCATTTATTTGGTCATGATTTCCTTCACTGATATTTGAATTAGGCTCACCTGATCCCTTCTGCTACAGATCTCAACTGTGGTCCTTTACAACTTTGTAGTCATTAAACTAGGTGTTCCAGGATGATCTCCCATATTGCATGTAGATTGTTCTGGTGGTAGGCTTTGCCATCTCTTCTTAAAATCTCTCATCTTTGGAAAAGCTAATCTGAGTTTCCTTACATTTCAATTTCTGAATATCAAGATGAGTAGAGTAGAAGCTGCAATAGCTTTTGGACACTGCACAGTGTCACATCTGCCACATCTTATTGGTTAAAGCAAACTAGGCACACTGCCAGCCCAGATTCAAGGGGATGGAGAAATAGGCTTCACCTGTTCATTGTCATAGCAATGTAGTCACATTGCAAAGATGCATCTGTACAAGGATGGAACATATTATAACAGCTACATTTGTGTGCAATCTACCGTATCTGCTCTAAATGTTCTATTTGTTCAGTCATTGACATGGAAGCCACCAAAGTGAGTGAGTGAGGTCATAAACATGCATAGCTTTTCTTCCTAGGTAACTGCTTAAGGGCTATGCTTCTCTAGTTGTCACTGTCAAAATGGGTGATAATCATGTATTTATACTGTGTCTACACCTTTTATTTTCAAGCCTCATCAATATTCTGTTAGAATGTACATTAAGAAATTGAAAGGAGGAAGAATGATCAGTGCCCAGGTGTGCCTAAGTAATGTGTATGACACTATATTTTCAATATCGAGAAATTTTATGCCCTTATCGTCTGAGACTTTTGACTTGAAATAAGAGAAGTAATACTTTTTGTGTTTTCATGATTTTCATAAAGCTTTTTAGATATATAGCAATCAAGTATGAATCATTTATTTTTGGAATTATCACTGTAAAATACTTAGATGATTCTATTATAAATATTTTTCTGGACTCAATTTTTACTAGGCTCAATTAAATTTTACATAGTCATGGCATAATGTTATAGAAGTATTTGTGTTCTCTCAATGTCAATGTTAAGATTTGCATTTCAGTCTGTGACTAAAATTTAATACAATTCTAACCAAGTATGTTCTTCATCAAATAATTTTCAATATAATTTTTTATGTTTTATTAAACTTGTTCATAGTGGTATAATCACAAGACTAATTAATTAAATAACAAAAATGAAAATGGCACTTTTATCTCTTAAATTTGAGTTAGATGAATAATAAACTTTATTGTCAGATATTAAAATATCACCACTTACCAGAACCATGAGTTTGATTCCCTTATCTAGACATACTCTACACTATACTTAGGAATGTTATGTTCCTAACATATTTGTTGTTTGAAAATGGAAATACGCTTAAAAAGAAAAGCCAAGATGTAAAATCTGACTTGGATTTTTGACAAATTCACAAAAAATCACATTGTTAACAATATGTGGCTTACGTCTAGTTTAAGAATTAATGAATTTATTCATTATCTTATTCAGTAGATCCTAACTAAACAACTAAAGTGTACTCAAAACTATTCTTACTTTTTAACCTAAAACTGAGGAAAAGATAGGTAAGATGATGACAAAGGTCTCAGCAGTGGAATGGAGTAATAAGGTGAAATTCTGTGATGATGACCCTATAAAATTTACCAGCTTTGTTAGTGATACAGCGGCCTAAGTCAAATGATAAGGTGGTTTTACAGGCTTACTGATAATGGAAAGATATCAATTTTGAATGTGTTAATGTAAATTTAAATATAGCTATCATTTAGAAACATAGTATACTTTTGTAATTTTTCCTAAAAACATATGGAACTTTATATTCAAGAAAATATTCAGACATCATTTCACATAGTTCTTACTATCCAGAAGAAAACAGCGAAACCAAAAGGGGCAGTTTCTACAAAGTAAGCTCCAGAAGCCTAAATTCTAATTTCCTGTTTAGTATTATTTTCAAGATACTGTGGGTAACAGTTATTAACTTGTGGCCATAGCTATTAACTCGTGGACATATAGTATGTGCCACATCCTCTGCTCATTTAGTATGTTTATCATTTTATTTATTACAGCAGTCATATGGTTGAGTAGAATTATCCTGAATTTATACATGATAAAAGCTATATTCAGTAAATTTAATTACACAGCCAATATAAAAACTCTTTAGAGTGACAAAACAGGTATTTCATATGCCACAGTTTAAGACCTTATCCACTTTAATACCCTGCTTGATATACCACTTAGCTTAATTCTCTGAGAAAGAGTAAAAGAGAAAACAGTTTAAATTTAATGAAACTGAAACTGAAAATAGTTTTAATTTCATGAAAATGACTTTAGAATATCTGTCCTAGAATTAAGATTCAACTATCACATTTTTTACTTATTCAGTTTTATTTTCAGAAATCCTCAATGTATATCTCTATATTTTTGGTCTCATAATGTTGGCCAATATTTTCCCCTAGACATATATATTTATAGTTGATTTAGATTATACCTTGAATTTGTGTCCCACCTTTTTTTGGCAATGCAAACCCCACAGTTCATTGAAAATATCACTTTTTTTATTATAAGCTTTACTTAGCATTTAGGTATCTTTCAAAAACATGACACTCTGAAATTCTTCATTTTAAAGAATAAAAATCTCATTTCCCTAGTCATTTTGCAGTATGATCCAGGTTTATATAAAAAAGATCTAAATTTTAAATATGAATTAAAAGTCTTTACCTATTTTAAATGCCAACCCATTTCCAGTTAAATGTCCTTTCTTATTTGTGATGCAAGTGCTGCAAACTGTGGATGGTTAGAAAAAGCTGTGTGTCATTTAGAGTCCAAATTAGAAATGGTGGGGACTGCCCACAGGAGTAATCCACTGTAATAGTTGTCTTTGGCTTTGGAGCATTCCGAAAGTCATGTTGCAAAATGTTATTTAGTCACTAAGTCATGTCTGATTCTTTGCAACCCCATGGACTGCAACAGGCTAGGCTTTCCCTGTCTTTTACTCTCTCCTGGAGTTTGTTCAAACTCATATCAGTGATGCCATCCAACCATCTCATCCTCTGTTGCAGAAAGGAATCTCAAAAAAATGTTTGCTGCTAAGGAGGCTGGATG
The DNA here is from genome assembly GCF_029378745.1 of Bos indicus. Taxonomy (NCBI): domain Eukaryota; kingdom Metazoa; phylum Chordata; class Mammalia; order Artiodactyla; family Bovidae; genus Bos; species Bos indicus. Next base: position 33,344,691 of record NC_091767.1, read on the forward strand.
AACATGAAGCTACTGCCCCACATCCCTTCTGAAAAAAATGGAGTACTTGATCTCATTTGGTCTGGAATTGGGTTGGGCTCTTTAGCCATAGACACTACTCTATGTGCCCAGGGGACTATGAAGTAAACTGGAATAATAATAATACCTGTATGGGATTCTTGAAACTGGATAATGAAAGCAAAAATAGATGAAATATTCTTTAGGAATAAATTGAATGGGTAATGAGAATGAACTAGTAATTGGTAGTTGGAGCAGTGAGTAAATGTCATCCATAGAAAGGACAGCATCTAGAAGCTCTGTGTAAGCAGGAATCTGGAATCCATGGCAGGCATCATAGAATATCTCAGAGTGGCTGAACTGTGCACTAGAGGAGGGAACAACTTCTATCTACTGCTGGACCAACAAATAGACAAGGTGTACACTAAAGCTGCTGTGGGTTTTGTATTCCTACTTACCTACCTTAAAGTTGGACCCTTAGGCAGTTGCAACTGCTTTCCTTTTTATATTTTTCAATTCACTAAACCCTTATCATAAAAACAGGAAATTACCATCTGTGCAAACTAAAAGTGCTTGCTTAGCATCAGAGTCAATAAAGACTAGATTAGATGTCAAGGGAAAAGGGTGACTATTAACACTACAAAGTGTTAAAGTGAAAGTATTAGTCTCTTAGTTGTGTCCGACTCTTTGCATCCCCATAGACTGTAGATCACCTGAGTCCTCTATCCATGGAATATTCAAGCAAGAATACTGGTGTGTGTTGCCATGCCGTTCTCCAGAATATCTTCCCAACTCAGGGATCAAACCCAGATCTCCTACATTGCAGGCAGATTCTTTTCTGTCTGAGCCACCAGGAAAGTCCTTAACGCTACAAGGTCTGTGGTTAAAGGAGTTTGAGAGAGGGCCTTTAAACATGTTTGTTTAAAACAAGTATACAAACCATCAATCCAACAAAACTGAAAACAAAATACTAATTTTTCTGAGTCTACTGTAACCTCTCAAGAGGGTAGTGCAGATAGTTATTAACAAGCATTCCAAAATTCTGGATAATCACTAGTTTGAGCGCTGATCAATGATAGTTAAACTATGGCTTAAATTTTCTTACCCATTGTAATTTTAATAAAATTTGATTTACTAATATTCATTTTAGAAATGTAAAATATGATTTTCAAAATGTAGTTATGTTAATCTGTCTGATAATCATACCTATATTCAAAATAGTGTATTTATTTATTGTTACTTTATTTATTTATTTTTGGCTATGCTGGGATTTTATTGTGCTCAAGCTTTCTCCAGTTGAAGTGAGCGGTGACTACGCTCTAGTTGTTATGTGTGGACTTTTCATTGCCATGGCTTCTCTTGTTGCAGAGCACAGGCTTGAGGGTATGTGGGCTTCAGCAGTTCTGGTAAGTGAGATCAGTAGTTGAAGTTCCTGGACTCTAGAGCACAGGTTCAATAGTTGTGGCACACAGGCTTAGTCGCTCTGAGACATGTGGTATCTTTCTGGACTAGGGAAAGAAAGCATGTCTCCTGCATTGGCAGGTGGATTCTTTACCACAGAGCCAAAAGGGAAGCCCCAGAATACTGGATTTAAATTCAGAAGTATTCTAAAATATATATTAAATGATACATAGCATGCAGTGCCAAGCATCTACTCTAGTAAGTAGAAGTCTTTCTTCATTATGGTTAATTTTAAGATAATGTGTAAAAAAATGCTGATTAAAGAAACAAAAAAATTAAAATCATTTTAAATTACTATTTGAACTGTCATGTAAAGTTTGTGAAATAATATTATCTACTTCATTTATAATTTGGTAGAAAAAGTAATTACATTTTTGGAAAGGACTTCATTTTGTACATTCATAACATGAAAGACTGTGGAAAAACTGACAGATGAGCATGTAAATTTCAGTATTATCTACATGTGAGTATCTCTAAAATGAAGAATAAATGCTGTTGAGGCACTGATGTAAGAACTGTATGAATCATCTTTATTTTAGATCTTGTTGTTTTATGGTTTTATCAGGGAAACTAGTTTGAACCAGGGTCTTCTGCATTACAGGCAGATTCTTTACCAACTGAGCTACCAGGGAAGCCCTAGTTTTCAATGCTGTCTAGAAACCTGCAAATACTGGCATATTCTTTCTTTCCCTTATCTTTGATTTGTATATACTTATTGGTTTGTAAAATTTTACCTAATGATTCAGAAAAGTATTTTTGTATAGGTGACCAAATAAATATATACATTAATTCAATGCTCAATAGAATAAGAATAATAGAACAAAGGAAATACATTTTTTTCAGAAACTCAGTAATAAAAATATATTAAAGACTAAACTGTAGCCCTAAATATTTCACAGATATCTTCATTTAATATTAGCCCAACATTTAATATATACTTAATATTAAGTGCTTACTATCTAAGATTTGGGGAGAATACTGTTGTAGATTTACTACAAGTGGTCTTTGACCTTATGCAACGGAAGGTCTGATCTTTGTCAAACCAGTAGAACAAGATCTTTTTTTTCAAGTGACATTATCTTCTATCCCTTGCAATAACACCTATTTTGTAAAATAATGTGGCATTATACAATCTATTCTTAAGGCTGCAATGGTATCAGCCACAGATGTCAGGAAAAATGAAAACATGAGTCATTTAACATATTTAGGCAGGAACAAAGATTAAATTTTAACTCTTTAATTTAGTCATGTGTTTATTCAGAACAAAATGACAGAAGGCAATGATTTTCCTTAGTGGGAAATAGTATGTTTATTCTCATTCTAATAACTCTCAGTTAACCAATACTGATGCATTCTTATTGAGACTCAGTTGAATGCATGACAGTTAACATATCTGCTCCTATTATTTCTCCTTAAAACCTTTACCTGAGAATGGTGTAAAAGTACAGGGTGTTATTACACTGTATTAATTTAACACATAATTATTAAGCACTATTTGTCAATACGTTGCTAAATACTAAAAATCTGAAATTTGGGATTAACTGTGCCTTCAAAAATAATAAGAGTTTTTGGTGACAAATGCCCACCTTCCTTAGCTTTAAACCATAGACATTTCTGCTCTTCTAGAAATTGCACTGGTTTAATATTTTACAAATTAGGAGACATTTCTCCTATAATTCAAAGTTTTCTGAATGAATATAGAACCCAAGATTCAGAGAGAGAGAGAGAAATATTCAATAAGAGAGGTATGCATTATTATTTTTTTTGATACAGAATATACCTTTACACTAGGTAAAGGGAAAAGTGTAGAGTACATAAAGACCTAGAATTACAGAAAAATGTGGACTTTTAAATGATTATGATAAATGATTATATGCAGCTAAAGTTAGGAGAAAAGAAACTCTGTACACTTTTGGTGGAAATGTACAGCCACTATGGGAAATACCATGGAGGTTATTCAAAAAGCAATCCACTTCTTATCATATATCTGAAGGAAGTGAAGTAACTCTCTTAAAGAGACATCTGCACCAACATGATCATTGCAGTATCATTTACAGTAGCTAGGACATGGTAATGACCTACGTGTCCTTCAGTGGATTGATGAAGTATATGTAGTCAATGGTATATTCTTTAACCATGAAAAAGAAAGAAATCCTACCATTTGTGACAATATAGATGAGTTTTGATGGCATTTTGCTAAGTGAAATAAATTACATAAAGAAAGTATGGTATGATTTCACTTACATGTGGAATAAAATTAAAAACAAACAAACAAACAAACAAACAAAAAACCTCATAGAAACAGAGAATAGTGGCTGCCAGAGATGAGAAGCCGGGGGAAAGGAGGCCAGGGCAAATATGGGTGAAGGTTGTTAAAAGGCAGATCCTTTCAGTTAAAAGATAAGATCACAAGATGTAATGTACAGCCTGGAGACCATAAAGAATACTGTATTGTGTACTTGAAAGTTACTAAGATAATAGGTCTTAGAAGGTCTCAGTGCAACAGCGTCAAAGTATGTCTATGTGAGGTGACAGATGCACTAACTAAATTAATTGTGATAGTCATTGTTTAATATATGTATAAATCACTGTTGTCCAGACAAAATTGTTGCCTGTCATGCCTCAGTAAATCTGGAAAAATAAAATGAATTGTATATGTTCATCTCCCACATGTTCATAGTAGAAAATGGAAAAATAAAATATTTGATAGACAAATATCAATTTCTAAAATACACTTCTGTATCATTCAGTTTAGTTCAGTTCAGTCACTCAGTCATGTCTGACTCTTTGCCAAACTCATGAACAGCAGCACTCCAGGCGTTCCTGTCCACCATCAACTTCCAGAATCTACCCAAACCCATGTCCAGTGAGTCAGTGACGCCATCCAGCCATCTCATCCTCTGTCATCCCCTTCTCCTCCTGCCCGCAATCCCTCCCAGCATCAGAGTGTTTTCCAATGAGTCAACTCTTCGCATGAGGTGGCCAAAGTACTGGAGTTTCAGCCTTAGCATTATTCCTTACAAAGAAATCCCAGGGCTGATCTCCTTCAGAATGGACTGGTTAGATCTCCTTGCAGTCCAAGGGGCTCTCAAATAGTCTTTTCCAACACCACAGTTCAAAAGCATCAATTCTTCAGCACTCAGCTTACTTCACAGTCCAACTCTCACATCCATACATGACTACTGGAAAAACCATAGCCTTGACTAGATGGACTTTTGTGGACAAAGTAATGTCTCTGCTTTTTAATATGCTGTCTAGGTTGGTCATAACTTTCCTTCCAAGGAGTAACCATATCTGTATCATTAAATGCAACTAAAACATTGAGTCCAGTCTTAGTGAATATACAACATTCTACTCAGCATTCCAGTCTTTTATCTGGAAGCACTTTCTTCACCTAGTTAGTACCTCTTTGAGTAACTCTCTGTGCTCTGCCTGGACTCTAGTACTTTGTTCATTGTTCTTTCTTTATGTAATCTCAACCATATAGCAACTTCATTGTTTATACTTCCAGTATAAACTTCACTTCTCAATGACCTCTCTATCCAACTGCTGCTGCTGCTGCTAAGTCGCTTCAGTTGGGTTCGACTCTGTGCAACCCCATAGATGGCAGCTCACCAGGCTCCCCTGTACCTGGGATTCTCCAGGCAAGAACATTGGTGTGTTGCCATTTCCTTCTCCAATGCATGAAAGTGAAAAGTGAAAGTGAAGTCTTTCAGTAGTGTCCAACTCTTCACGACCCCATGGACTGTAGCCTACCAGGCACCTCCGTCCATGAGATTTGCCAGGCAAGAGTACTGGAGTGGGGTGCCATTGCCTTCTCCATATATATCCACCTCTTCAATATTTCCTTTTTTTTTCCCACATGAATCACCATATACCCAACATATAGAAAATTAAATTTATGCTTATCTTTCAAAGACTATAGCTTGTTTCTTACTGGAATAGGTATTGAAAAACAGACATCCTTAGCTGACAAAGGTCCATGTAGTTAAAACTATGGTTTTTCCAGTAGTCATGTATGGATGTGAGAGTTGGACCACACCAAAGAATTGACGCTTTCAAATTGTGGTGCTGAGGGAGACTCTTGAGAGTTCCTTCAACTGCAAAGAGATCAAACCAGTCAGTCCTAATGGAAATAAGCCCTGAATATTCATTGAAAGGACTGATGCTGAAACTGAAGTTCCAATACTTTATCAGCCTGATTCGAAGAGCCAACACATTGGAAAAGCCCTGATTCTGGGAAAGATTGAGGGCAGGAGGAGAAGGGGGCAAGAGAAGATGAGATGGTTAGATAACATCACTGACTCAATGAACATGAAGTTGAGCAGACTCTGGGACAGTGAAGGACAGAGGAGCTTGGCATGCTAGTCCATGGGATCTCAAGGAGTCAGACATGTCTTAGTGACTGAACAATAACAACAAAAGTTATGAATGAAATGTAGAATGGTGGTTGGCTTCCCAAGTGGTGCTAGTGCTGAAGAACCTATCTGCCAATGCGTGAGACATGGATTTGATCCATGGGTTGGGAAGATCCCCAGGAGAAGGCATGGCAACCCACTCCAGTAATCTTGCCTGTAGAATCCCATGGAGAGAGGAACCTGGAGGACTACAGTCCTTAGGGTTGCAAAAAGTTGGACATGACTGAAGCATGCACACACATCTATGGAATGGTTGTTATCGGTGGATGATAGATGGGGAAAATGAGAAGAGGTTGGTCAAGTGTTGAAAAATTCCAGTTAAAACATAAGTTTTAAGCATCTAATGCACAGCATTGTGATTATAGTTAACAGTCCTGTTATACACTTGAAAGTTGTTAAGAGTATAAATGCTCTTGCTACCAAAAAAAAAAAAAAAATGTTAATTATATGACATCATGAAAGTGCTACTTAAACCATGGTGGTAATAATTTTGCAATATATAATTGTATTAAGTTAACAAGGTGTATACTTTAAATTTAAAATTCTTAAGTTTAAGTCCTAAAATTATTGAGAAATATATTTGACACATAAATCAACTTAAATTTTGATTTATGTGTCAAACATAGCCAATGAAGCTGGAAGATTTTTCTTTTTTTGCCATTCTGATGATTTCTCTTTGGGCCAATAAAGAATTTTGAAAATTAAAAGAAATAAGAAAGTCCAAGTACTTGGAGAAGACTTATTCTTTCTTTACTGAGGATCCATAGATGTATTATTAAACTATGAGGGAAAAAAGACAAAGAAAAAAGAAAAGTAGGGTTCTTTATTTGATACAATTATAAATACATTCAATTATTTATTAGTCATCTGCTATTATTATCACATTGCTATACTAGAGGAGGGATATATTGCATAACAATATTTAATGAAATAATTTATGTATACTCCATAAATACATATTTTGTACTTATTGTATGAAAAGTGCTACATGAGATAGAGACAATTTTAAAAAGTGAAAGTGAGTCAGACACAAACATTGCCTCTAAAGACTTTTAGTGGCATAGGTTTTTGAAGCAAATGCAACTGGAGAAACTAGAAAAGAAAACTTACTACTTGATTGCTGATTCCGTGGTGCTAGAAAATGTCTTCCCTGATATGATCTCCCTTGGCCCATTGTCTTAATCAGTGCAGTCAGTGGAAAAAACTAGTCAACATTACACCTTAGAGATGAGCAGAATTATCCAAGATTAATTCACAATGAGATTAAACGTTATATAGATTATTCAGGAGTTATTACATATCTGATGAAAGATAATATGGATTGTTTTTATTTCTTAGAATGTATACCTATGACTACAATCCCTCTCTATAAAGAAAACAATGTTACTCTTATACTTCCCCCTTTTATTTTATTAATGTCACAGTTTACCTATTTTTATGTTGTGTATTGCTTAAATTATAGTAGTTATAGTTATTTTTATTGCCCTTTAATCTTTATACTGCAGTTAAGTGGTTGACAAGCTATTTAATGGAAAAAGTAAAGTCTGTTCAAAAAATAGTAGTGGGAGAAGTTATTGTAGACAAGCAGAAGAGTGAAGTTTGGACTCTACCTTATACCATATACATACAAATAATAATAATTCCAAGCATTCACATAACTAAGTTTAAGAGCTAAAGCTATAAAACTCTTAGAAGAAAACATAGGAGCAAATATTTTCAATCTTGGGTTTGGCAGTGATATCTTAAATACGACCCCAAGAGCACAAATAGCAAATCAAAACAGATAAATTGAACACAGTGAAAATTAAAGAGTGGGTAATGGTGTTCCTAAATTAAGGTTACACAATGTAAATTCTTATAAATTTTAGGTAAACAGAATCATTACATACTAACCATTTAGGTGGTAAATTTTTTCTATAATATATTGAATATTATCTGTTTTAATGTTTGTGTTTTTTATTTGAAAAATATGTACAATTCTTTAGGATCATTCTAGATTTAGACAAGCAATCCTACATGCTTTACCCCAGCTCTTACACTTACATGTGTCTAAAACTTTGTTCCCTTTAATGTTGATGTGTGTTATAGATGGTACAAGTTATACCCAACTACCTCTGTTGCAACCTGTATCATTCTATTGTTTAAAGTATTTCTGTGATTCCTTGAGAGAGTCTATCTACATATAGTGACGAACACTTAAATTCCCTTTTCTGTGCAATACTCAAAAATGATAATTATTCTATTATTAGTAAGTTGAGAAGATATTGGGGTATTAAAAGTAATTATTTTAATACTTTTTGCCAGTGTTCACTGCTCCTTTACTTCAACATTAGCCAGTGACAGATTTAACAAGGGTTATAAAATGAACACATTGCTTCTTAGGATATGGTGAATGACAAGTGGATGCTCTCAGAACTATACAAAATAATCTCTGCATGAATTTCATGCTTGAAAAAATGGAAAGTCTGAGGGAAATCCATAGCTATTAACTGAATTTCTTAAAAATTAGAAGCATAATCTGTAGAGGAATTAGAACAAGTCATTTAGAAAGGGTGCTTGGCAGTTATGAATATATGTGGAACACATAATGCCTTGGCATTGTTTGAAAGTAGATTCCTAACTTGGCATCCAGGCCTTCTGTTGTCAAGCATGCTTGATATTGTAAATCCCTACTTGTAAGCATGTCTATTCAAAGAGGCTGAAATATAAAAATGACTTGCAAATCACCATTTGGGGTCTACAATGCAAAATAATTAAAATTATAAACATGGCTAACTCAGTATTTTCTGTTTGATTTTTTTGGTTTTAAAACAAAATATGCTTAATGTGGACATGTAGGCAATATATAAAAGATTAAGCTATGAATGAATCCTGATTACATATACTTTTAATAAAGTATCATCTTACTCATGTTGCTCTGAGAACTATTACAATTTTCTGTAGGATATTAATTTGCAAATCTCTGGGCCACATTAAAATTGTATAGTGAGGTGATCCTCAGGATCACTTCTGTACTAATAGCAATGGATATCAGTCAGGGACAGAGGAAAAGGAGGGAAGAAGGGAGGGAGGAAGAGGGAGACATTTAAGGATATGAACCCAGTATAATCATCCCACCCATCATTTAGGAAATAAATTCTGTAAATTCTAGTCCCAGTAGTTCATAGATTATCTTGTTTTACTTCATTAATTGGTTCATTGACATTTGCTACTTCCATTATATATGATGCTGTTATGTAAAACAGTATTCATCAAATGCCTTACTTTAATTATGCTTATTCTGACATGAGATCAAATATACAGGTATGAGGCTTCCCCGATGGCTCAGTGGGTAAAGAATCCTCCTGCAGTGCAGGAGATGGGAGATGCAGGTTCGATCCCTGGATTGGGAAGATCCTCCCTCTGGAGTAGGAAATGGCAACCCACTTCAGTGTTCTTGCCTGGAGAATCCGATGGACAGAGGAGCCCAGTGGGCTACATTCCACAGGATCACAAAGAGACAGACAGGACTGAGTGACTTGAGTACAAGCAAGACAGGTATGAGGCCTCCACTTAATACCTTTTTTGTTGAATCAAGTACGGTAATTTTGATTATAAATGAGAGATTGACAAACTAATCACTGATTGTAAAAAACTGTTTATTATGTTGTATAAAAATAACTACACAATTCTACAGAAGATTCTTCATACCCTATTATTTTTGAAGGCCTCATTTACACAGTAAGCCCTTTCATATATTAAGTACTATGACAGTCACATTGCTGCATAGCTCCAAATGACATATCTACACATGCATATTTTGTAAATTGGAGGGAAGAGGATAGAGCTAACTGTTTGGTTTGTTTTCCCCTCTCTTACAGTATCAGTCTTTTTTACTGGAGGGAATGTCATCTGAAAAAAAAAAAAAACAGAATATACTTTTCTTTTGACTCAATGGTCAGAATATACTTTTCTTTTGACTCAATGGTCAGAATGAATCCCATCACTAGCAAAATATGTCTGGCTTGGGGAGGAGGCAGGTGTGCATATAACTCTTAGTTCCTGGAGAATATTTAGCAGTCCTAGCATGCCATTTATCTATCATTCCAATATTTCACATGATTGTAATATCCAATAGAGACAACTTGAATTCTTCAAATTTAGAACTATGTTTTATCTCTAGCATCTGACGTAGTTCCACCTTATAAACTATAAGCATAAATGTGTGTGTCTGTATGTGTACACATATATGCAGACATATATGTATGTCTGTATGTGTACACATATAAATAGACATAAACAAGTATTTATTTGCATGCATGCATGCTCATTCATGTCCAATTCTTTGCGACCCAGTGGACTGCAGCCTGCCCGGCTCCTTTTGTTCGTGGGATTTTCCAGGCAAGAATAGTGGAGTGGGTTGCCATTTCCTCTTCCAGGGAATTTTCCCGAACCAGGAATTGAACCCATCTCCTGCATTTCAGGCAGATTATTAACCTGCTGAGCTATTGGGGAAGCTATAATATGTATGTACACACATGCTGTTGAAGAATAAGTATAGCAGCCTTGAAGCATCCTAAATAAACCTTCAGACTAGGTTAGTTTATTTTATGGTTAGTATATTTACCATAATTATTTTGTATCTGTTTTCCCCCTTTGTTTAGGACAGTTTTAGTTTCATAGCAAGATTGAGGGAATGGTACAGAGTTCTTGTATAGCCCTTGCTTCTATACATTCATAGCCTCCCCCACTATCAACAACCCCACCAGAGTGGTACATTTGTTACAACTGATGAACTGACATTAATGTATCATTATCACTCAATGCCTATCATTTACATTACAGTTCATTCTTGGTGTCATGCATTTTATCAGTATTCCAGTTTGATAGACTTTCCACAACACTGGAGAGAAATAACAAATTTGAACAAAGGACTCAGCAATCTAAAAACAGGTGCATTAAAGACTAAACAAATGAAAAAGGCAGTTTAATAAGTTTTAACTGTAGGAAATTAAAATTTTGTACAAGAAATGTAATCATACTATACTGCTTCTCTCAGCAGTGAAATTTTATTTTCATAAGCAAAACATGAATACTTACCAGTAAATAAAGAAAATTGTCATATAATTAATATTAAAAATGTTAAGGCGATGAGGAAATTGAGGTTGGGAATGAAGAGTTAAATCCTCAACTGTGGTAATAGAACACAAGATGCAGAAATGTGACACATGGATTGAGCAACTGCAATTTCTTCCAGTATTTCTAGCCCTAGATTTAAATAGTAGTGTTTAAAAGATCTAAAATAAATGAATAAAAGGCTTTCAGTAGTATAAGTCACTTCAAGATTGAAGAATCCTTTCTAGCAGTCTCATATGCTTCTAGGATTCTACCCAGAGGTAAGTCAGTGAACACACAGAGTGACATGTAGAGTTCAGAACTGGCTTGAACACTCCCTTCATTTTCAAACAAGGACAGGGAATATTTTCTAACTCTGACTCAACCAATCACTGTATCTGAATTTTCACCTGTAATGGAGAAGTATTATGTTAATCCAAAAATGAATTGCAATTGCATGTAATCCTCTTTTTCATGAACTAGCAAACATTATATCAGTCAGTTCAGTTCAGTCGCTCAGTTGTGTCCAACTCTTTGTGACCCCATGAATCGCAGCACCCCAGGCCTCCCTGTCCATCACCAACTCCCAGAGTTTACTCAAACTCATATTGATTGAGTCGGTGATGCCATCCAGCCATCTCATCCTCTGTCGTCCCCTTCTCCTCCTGCCCCCAATCCCTCCCAGCATCAGGGTCTTTTCCAATGAGTCAACTCTTTGCATGAGGTGGCCAAAGTACTTGAGTTTCAGCTTCAGCATCAGTCCTTCCAATGAACATACAGGACTGATCTCCTTTAGAATGGACTGGTTGGATCTCCTTGCGGTCCAAGGGACTCTCAAAGGTCTCCAACACCACAGTTCAAAAGCATCAATTCTTTGGTGCTCAACTTTCTTCAAAGTCCAACTCTCACATTCATACATGACCACTGGAAAAACCATAGCTTTGACTAGAAAGACCTTTGTTGGCAAAGTAATGTCTCTGCTTTTTCATATGCTATCTAGATTGGTCATAACTTTCCTTCCAAGGAGTAAGCGTCATTTAATTTCATGGCTGTAATCACCATTTGCAGTGATTTTGGAGCCAAAATAAATAAATAAATAAAGTCTGACACTGTTTCCACTGTTTCCCCATCTATTTCCCATGAAGTGATGGGACCAGATGCCATGATCTTCGTTTTCTGAATGTTGAGCTTTAAGCCAACTTTTTCACTCTCCTCTTTCACTTTCATCAAGAAGAATTTTAGTTCCTCTTCATTTTCTGCCATAAGGGTGGTATCATCTGCATATCTGAGGTTATCGATATTTATCCCGGCAATCTTGACTCCAGCTTGTGCTTCATCCAGCACAGCGTTTCTCATGATGTACTCTGCATATAAGTTCAATAAGCAGGGTGACAATATACAGCCTTGACGTACTCCTTTTCCTATTTGGAACCAGTCTGTTGTTCCATGTCCAGTTCTAACTGTTGCTTCCTGACCTGCATATAGGTTTTTCAAGGGGCAGGTCAGCTGGTCTGGTATTCCCATCTCATTCAGAATTTTCCACACTTTATTGTGATCCACACAGTCAAAGGCTTTAGCATAGTCAATAAAGCAGAAATAGATGTTTTTCTGGAACTCTCTGGCTTTTTCCATGATCCAGAGAATGTTGGCAATTTAATCTCTGGTTCCTCTGCCTTTTCTAAACCAGCTTGAACATCTGGAAGTTCACAGTTCACGTATTGCTGAAGCCTGGCTTGGAGAATTTTGAGCATTACTTTATTAGTGTGTGAAATGAGTGCAATTGTGTGGTAGTTTGAGCATTCTTTGGCATTGCCTTTCTTTGGGATTGGAATGAAAACTGACCTTTAGGTAAACAAATATTTTTAGAATAAGAAGCTATCTTAGAGTTTTGGGGCTTCCTCTGTGCTCAGCTGGTAAAGAATCCGCCCACAATGCAGAGACCTGGGTTGGGAAGGTATCCTGGAGAAGGGAAAGGCTACCCCTCAGAATACCATAGACTGTATAGTCCATGAGGTCACAAAGAGATAGACACAACTGAGTGACTTTCACTTTCACTTTTTATAGTTTGTAACTACAGGAAAAGTATTGATAAAATTCAAAGAAAACTGTAATTATAAATGGAGAAATAATGAAGACTACAAAAGAAACACTTCTGTTTATCACATGAAACACAGTGGGAAAGCCTTGCTTTTAAAAACTTTATACCTTATAAAAACAAGTTACCCTTATTATAATTAATAAAGCACAATTAATAAAATGCATAAAATATATGTTGTGGATATGCATACTAAAATACTATAAACTAGTTCCTCATAATGATAGCTCTATATTTAGTAAAATTTCATTAGTCTGTATATGTGTCAGCTAAATAATTTGCATACTTAAAATTCCCTGAGTACTCATAAACATGATCAATTGCAATGCCTGAAATTATTCTAAGAGAAAAACCATATTAAGAGAACATTATAAACCCAGTCCAAAACCCACAAGAGGAGCTCTATATTATAATATTACAGAGCCTCATCTTTCAAGAAGTTTGCAGTCTCAACTTAGAAATAAAATCATTGTTTATTTAAAACTAGGCTTATTAAACAAGGATTTCAGCATGCAGAGATGGTGGGTTTCTCACATTTTAACACAATTCCATGTGTTACAGAGGATGAAGGAGAGAAAGAAGGAAAGCAAAGAGATGTGTCAAATTTTCTCATAAATGTTTACAATAAAGATTTCTTTAGCATTCCATAGGTAGTGATTAATATGTGATTTTACATTTGAATGAGTTTCCAGGACTTGGGAATAAAATAGTAAAGTTTAAGCATTTGTGCTTCTTTACAACGGAAAACTAGAAAATCACTTAACCAATGCTGTTTACAGTAATTTGTGCTAAACATTTCTTAAAATTGTTATAAAGTCATTAGTAATGCATTGCTGTATAATAGAGAACTTGGAATTGAATGGATAGTTTAGAGTTAAAAATAACACATTGGAGACAATTGGATGACCACTTCCACTTTCACAACATTTATTAAGCATTTACTATATGTCCAGAGTGCTGAAGATTGATGCTTTTGAACTGTGCTGTTGGAGAAGACACTTGAGAGTCTGCAAGGAGATCCAACCAGTACATTTTGAAGGAGATCAGCCCTAGGATTTCTTTGGAAGGAATGATGCTAAAGCTGAAACTCCAGTACTTTGGCCACCTCGTGAGAAGAGTTGACTCATTGGAAAAGACTCTGATGCTGGGAGGGATTGGGGGCAGGAGGAGAAGGGGACGACAGAGGATGAGATGGCTGGATGGCATCACTGACTTGATGGACGTGAGTCTGGGTGAACTCCGGGAGTTGGTGATGGACAGGGAGGCCTGGTGTGCTGCAATTCATGGGGTCACAAAGAGTCTGAACTGATATGTCCAGAGTGGTTAAGGACACTTTGATTAGGGCGGTGAGCAAAATCAGAATGATACCTGACCTAATGGAACTTGTAGTCTCTCAGGCAACAAACTTGTAGTCTATCAGGCAATAAGTCTACAGTGTTTTAAAACCAGTGGTTTACTTGCACAGAAACAGTAATTAGTCTATGGCCATACCACTCTGAATGTGCCTTATCTTGCCTGATCTCAGAAGCTAAGCAGGGTCAGGCCTGATTAGTACTTGGATTTGAGAAACAGTAATCAGTGGTAAGTATTTTGAGGCTAAATCAAAACTTGGAGGCAACACAGGCTGCCTACTCTAAGTCAGAATTTCTAAATGCCTATCCAAGTTACCTGAATTGACTGGTAGGTTGATAGGAAATATCAATGCCTTGTTTTACATGAATTTTAATGTTAACTATGTGATGCTTCGGAGAAGACAATGGCACCCCATTCCAATACTTTTGCCTGGAAAATCCCATGGGTGGAGGAGCCTGGTAGGCTGCAGTCCATGGGGTCACTAAGAGTAGGACACCACTGAGCGACTTCACTTTCATGCATTGGAGAAGGAAATGGCAACCCACTCCAGTATTCTTGCCTGGAGAATCCCAGGGACAAGGGAGCCTAGTGGGCTGCCGTCTATGGGGTCGCACAGAGTCGGACACGACTGAAGCGACTTAGCAGCAGTAGCAGCAGCATGTGATGCTTAATCAATTTTCTTAACTACTCTTGGGAAAACTGTAAATACCCTTTGCACCCTTATTAAAATAATGAGATTTATGTAAATGATCATATTCATAGTTTATGTTTATATTGTCATCCTATATGCTCAGATTGGAGAAGGCACTGGCGATCCACTCTAGTACTCTTGCCTGGAAACTTCCATGGATGGAGGAGTCTGGTAGGCTGCAATCCATGGGATCGCTGAGTTGGACACGACTGAGTGACTTCACTTTCACTTTTCACTTTCATGCATTGGAGAAGGAAATGGCAACCCACTCCAGTGTTCTTGCCTGGAGAATCCCAGGGACGGGAAAGCCTGGTGGGCTGCCGTCTATGGAGTCACACAGAGTCGGACACCACTGACGTGACTTAGCAGCTTAGTATATGCTCAGAAATAAATGTATTTTGTTTCAGAAAACATAACAGACAAGATTCTGAGTATAATTCTCTTCCCACTGACAATTTGTATAATTATACACACCAAACTGGATAAGGAAACAAAAGAAATAAAATTGTAGGTCAATACAAAGATTACTGAATGTAATTATATTTAAATGTAATGAAGATAAACATGAATTTGAAAACTTTAAGTAGTTTATTTTTCCAAACATTTTCCAGTCACTAATTACAAGAGAAGGTTATTAAATTAAACAATACCCCTAAAGTAGTGGTTCTTTTTTTTTAACTGTAAATATAATTTATTTAAACTGTTAAAAATCATCTTTTCATTTCAAATAAAGGAAAGGATAAAAATTCTGCCAGCATATCACTGCTTGTGTTTGGATGTTAGCACTAAGGGTACATTATTATTTTTTTAATTAATTAATTTATTTTAATTGGAAGGTAATTCCTTGACAATATAGTGATGTCTTTTGCCATATATCAACATGAATCAGCCATGGATACACATGTGTCCCCCCATTTTGAGTCCCCCCTCCCCCACCACCTCCCTCCCTACCCTATCCCTCTGGGTTGTCTCAGAGCACTGGCTTTGGGTGCCTGCTTCATGCATTGAACTTGCACTGGTCATCTGTTTTACATATGGTAATATACATTTTTCAATGCTATACTTGCAAATCATCCCACCCTCACCTTCTCCCACAGAGTCCAAATGTCTGTTCTTTACCTCTGTGTCTCTTTTTCTGCCCTGCATAAAGGATAGTTATTGCTATTTTTCTAAATTCCATATATATGCATTAATATACATTTTTGCGTTTCTCTTTCTGACTTACTTTACTCTGTATAATAGACTCCAGTTTCATTCACCTGATTAGGACAGATTCAAATGAATTCCTTTTGTAGCTGAGTAATATTCCATTGTGTATATGCACCACAACTTCCTTATCCATTCATCTGCTGATGGATATCTAGGTTGCTTCCATGTCCTAGCTATTGTGAATACTACTGCAATGAACATTGGGGTACACATGTTTCTTTCAATTCTGGTTTCCTCAGTGTGTATGCCCAGAAGTGGGATTGCTGTATCTTATGACAGTTCTATTGCCAGTTTTTTAAGGAATCTCCACACTGTTCTCCATAGTGGCTGTTCCAATTTGCATTCCCACCAACAGTGTAAAAAGGTTCCCTTTCTCTGCACACTCTCCAGCATTTATCGTTGGTAGACTTTTTGATGGTGGCCATTATAACCGGCCTGAGATGACACCTCCTTGTGGTTTTGATTTGCATACCTCTAATGAGTGATGTTGAGCATCTTGTCATGTGTTTATTAGCCATGTCTTCTTTGGAGAAATATCTGTTTAGTTCTTTGGCCCACTTTTTCATTGGGTTATTCACTTTTCTGGTATTGAGCTGCATGAGCTGTTTGTATATTTTGGAGATTGTTTTTTTGTCAATTGTGTCATTTGTAATTTTTTTCTCCTATTCTGAAGGCTGTTTTTTCACCTTGCTTATAGCTTCCTTTATTATGCAAAAGCTTTTAAGTTTAATTATGCCCCATTTGCTTATTTTTGCTTTTATTTCCATTACTCTGGGAGGTGGGTCATAGAGGATCTTGCTGTGATTTTTTTGTCAAAAAATCTGACAAAAATTTGCTCTGCCTATGTTTTCCTCTAAGGGTTTTATAGTTTCTGGTCTTACGTTTACATCTTTAATCCATTTTGAGTTTATTTTTGTATATGGTGGTAGAAAGTGTTCTAGTTTCCTTCTTTTACATGTGGCTGACCAGTTTTCCCAGCACCACTTGTTAAAGAGACTGTCTTCTCCATTGTACATTTTTGCCTCCTTTGTCAATGATAAGTTATCCATAGGTGTGTGAATTTTCTCCAGGCTTTCTATTTATTTCCATTGATCTCTGTTTCTATTTTTGTGCCAGTACCATACTGTCTTGATGACTGCAGCTTTGTAGTACAGTCTGAAGTCAGGAAGGCTGCTTTCTCTAGTTCCGTTCTTTCTCAAGATTGCTTTGGCTATTTGAGATTCTTTGGGTTTCCATACACATTGTGAAATTATTTGTTGTAGTTCTGTGAAAAATGTCGTTGGTAACTTGATAGGGATTGCGTTGAATCTATAGATTGTTTTGGGTAGTATACTCATTTTCACTGTATTGATTCTTCCAATCCATGAACATGTTATATTTCTCAATCTATTTTTGACATCTTTGATTTCTTTCATCATTTTTTTAATGGTTTTCTATGTATAGGTCTTTTGTTCCTTTAGGTAAATTTATTCCTAAGTATTTTATTATTTCATTGCAATGGTGAATGGGGTTGTTTCCTTAATTTCTCTTTCTGTTATTTCATTGTTGGTGTATAGGCATGTAACATATTTCTGCATTTTAATTTTATATCCTTCAGGCTCACAACTTTACTTTATTCATTGATTAGCTCTAGTAATTTTCTAGTGGTATGTTTAAGGTTTTTTATGTAGAGAATCATGTCATGTGCAAACAGTGAGAGTATTACTTCTTTTCCAATCTGGATTCCTTTTATTTCCTTTCTTCTCTGATTGCTATGGCTAGGATTTCCAAAACTATAGGGAATAGTTGTGGTGAGAGTGAGCACCCTTGTCTTGTTCCTGATTTTAGAGGAAATGCTTTCAATTTTTCACCATTAAGGATAATGTCTGCTGTGGTTTTGTCATACATGACTTTTATTATGGTGAGGTAAAATCTTTATGCCTGTGCGCTGGAGTTTTTATCATAAATGGGTGTTGAATTTTGTCAAAGGCTTTCTCTGCATCTATTGAGATAATCATACATTTTTTATCTATCAATTTGTTAATATGGTGTAGAACATTGATTGATTGATTTGCAAATATTGAAGAATCCTTGCATCCCTGGAATAAAGCCCACTTGGTCACAATGTATGATCTCTTTAATATGTTTTTGAATTCTGTTTGCTAGAATATTGTTGAGGATTTTTGTGTCTATGTTAATCAATGATATGGGCCTGTGATTTCTTTTTTTGTGGCATTTTCATCTGATTTTGGTATTAGGGCAATGGTGGCCTGATATGTGTTTGGAAGTTTTACTTCCTCTGAAATTTTCTGGAAGAGTTTGAGTAGGACAAATGTTAGCTCTTCTCTAAATGTTTAGTAGATTTCACCTGTGAAACCATCTGGTCCTGGCCTTTTTTTTTGGAAGGTTTTTTATTACAGTTTCAATTTCTGTGCTTGTGATTGGTCTGTTCAGAATTTCTGTTCCTTCCTAGTTCAGTTTTGGAAGGTTATACTTTTCTAAGAATTTGTCTATTTCTTCCAAGTTGTCCATTTTGTTGTCATATAGTTGCTCATGGTAGTGTCATGATCTTTTGTATTTCTGTATTGCCTGTCGTGATTTCTAGTTTTCATTTCTAATTTTATTGATTTGATTTTTTTTCCCTTTTTTTCTTGAGTCTGGCTAATGGTTTGTCCATCTTGTTTATCTTCTCAAAGAATCATCTTTTTGTTTATCTTTGCAATAGTCTCAGGAGTCGTCTCTCTGGAGGCATTTTGCATTCACTGGAGAAGTTTCGTTTATTGCAACAGGGATATAGGGGAGATATTACTGGTTTCTAGTCTTCAGAGGGTAAGGATACTGCTGTATCTTGCAATACACAGGACTGTTCCCTGAACAAATAATTATCAGGCTCAAAATGTCAACAGTGTCATGACTGAGAAAACCTGCACTAAATCCACAAAAAAAATTTAAACTGGATGAATAATTATGACTAAATATTTAAATTTTAAATAGTAACTCTCTGATACAGAAACTGTAGAGATAAGCATTATCTCACTTTCTTATATTCTTCAATTTATTTTTGCATATTATAATTAATTATAACATATAATTCAATTTTCTTATTTTTTTAACTTTACAATATTGTATTGGTTTTGCCATATATCAACATGAATCTGCCACAGGTATACAAGTGTTCCCCATCCTGAACCCTCCTCCCTCCTCTCTCCCTGTACCATCCCTCTGGGTCGTCCCAGTGCACCAGCCCCAAGCATCCAGTATCGTGCATCGAACCTGGACTGGCGACTCGTTTCATATATGATATTATACATGCTTCAATGCCATTCTCCCAAATCATCCCACCCTCTCCCTCTCCCACAGAGTCAAATTTTAATTATAAAAGTTTTCCCAAAATTGTTTAATCTAAGCTTTAAATTTAAATGATGCTGTAGCCATTAGTGGTTTTCAAAATTTGAATCCTTTTAATTAGCTCTATTTTTTAATAGTTTTTTTGGTAGTTTTAGGTTCACAATAAAATTGAGCAGAAAGAACAGAGATTTCACATACTCTCTTAGGCCATTCACTCAGAGCCAGCCCCACTATCATCTTCCTCAGGAGACAGACCATTTGTTACAGCTGTGAAAAGAAGAGAAGTGAAAAGCAAAGAAGAAAAGGAAAGATATCCCCATTTGAATGCAGAGTTCCAAAAATTGCAGGAGAGATAAGAAAGCCTTCTTCAGCGATCAATGCAAGGAAATAGAGGAAAACAACAGAATGGGAAAGACTAGAGATCTCTTCAAGAAAATTAGAGATACCAAGGGAACATTTCATGCAAAGATGGGCTCGATAGAGGACAGATATGATATGGACCTAACAGAAGCAGAAGATATTAAGAATAGGTTGCAAGAATGCACAGGAGAACTATACAAAAAAGATCTTCATGACCCAAATAATCACGATTGTGTGATCACTCACCTATAGCCAGACATCCTGGAATGTGAAGTCAAGTGGGCCTTAGAAAGCATCACTATGAACAAAGCTAGTGGAGGTGATGGAATTCCAATTGAGCTATTTCAAATCCTGAAAGATGATGCTGTGAAAGTGCTACATTCACTATGCCAGCAAATTTGGAAAACTCAGCAGTTGCCACAGGACTGGAAAAGGTCAGTTTTCATTCCAATCCCAAAGAAAGGCAATGCCAAAGAATGCTCAAACTACCACACAATTGCACTCATCTCACACGCTAATAAAGTAATGTTCAAAATTCTCCAAGCCAGGCTTCAGCAATACATGAACCGCAAACTTCGAGATGTTCAAGCTGGTTTTAGAAAAGGCAGAGGAACCAGAGATCAAATTGCCAACATCCGCTGGATCATGGAAAAAGCAAGAGAGTTCCAGAAAAACATCTATTTCTGCTTTATTGACTGTGCCAAAGCCTTTGACTGTGTGGATCACAATAAACTGTGGAAAATTCTTTAAGAGACTGGAATACCAGACCACCTGATCTGCCTCTTGAGAAACCTATATGCAGGTCAGGAAGCAACAGTTAGAACTGGACATGGAACAACAGACTGGTTCCAAATAGGAAAAGGAGTACGTCAAGGCTGTATATTGTCGCCCTGCTTATTGAACTTATATGAGAAATGCTGTGCTGGATGAAGCACAAGCTGGAAATAAGATTGCCGGGAGAAATATCAATAACCTCAGATATGCAGATGATACCACCCTTATGGCAGAAAGTGAAGAGGAACTCAAAAGCCTCTTGATGAAAGTGAAAGAGGAGAGTGAAAAAGTTGGCTTAAAGCTCAACATTCAGAAAAGGAAGATGATGGCATCTGGTCCCATCACATCATGGGAAATAGATGGGGAAACAGTGGAAACACTGTCAGACTTTATTTTTCTGGGCTCCAAAATCACTGCAGATGGTGACTGCAGCCATGAAATTGAAAGGTGCTTACTCCTTGGAAGGAAAGTTATAACCAACCTAGATAGCATATGAAAAAGCAGAGGTATTACTTTGCCATCTAAGGCCTGTCTAGTCAAGGTTGTAGTTTTTCCAGTGCTCATTTATGGATGTGAGAGTTGGACTGTGAAGAAAGCTGAGCACCAAAGAACTGATGCTTTTGAACTGTGGTGTTGGAGAAGACTTTTGAGAGTCCCTTGGACTGCAAGAAGATCCAACCAGTCCATTCTAAAAGAGATCAGTCCTGGGTGTTCACTGGAAGGACTGATGTTGAAGCTGAAACTCCAATACTTTGGCCACCTCATGCAAAGAGTTGACTCACTGGAAAAGACTCTGATGCTGGGAGGGATTGGGGGCAGGAGGAGAAGGGGACGACAGAGGATGAGATGGTTGGGTGGCATCACTGACTCGATGCACGTGAGTTTGGGTGAACTCTGGCAGTTGGTGATGGACAGGGAGGCGTGGCATGCTGCAATTCATGGGGTCATGGAGAGTGAGACACAACTGAGCAACTGAACTGAACTGAACTGATGAACCTGTATTGACCAAAGTTCATAGTTTACATTGCAGTTCACTCTTGCTGTTGCACAGTGTACAGTTTTCGATAAATGCACAGTGGCAGGTATCCATGGTTATGATCATGCAGAATAGCTTCAGTGCTCTAAACATCTTCTGTGCTGCACCTGTTCATTCATTCCAACCACTACCCATGGCAATCACTTATCTTTTTATTGTCTCCAGATTGTGCCTTGTCCAGAATGGCATCAAATGAAACTGTACCCTTTTTAGATTTTTTTTTAATGACTTCTTTTATTTACTAATACACATTTAAGCTTCACATCATGTTCCTTCATATAACTTCATGGTGTTATAATGCATTTTTTTAGTGCCGAATTATAGTCCATGGTCTGTATGTGCCACAGTTTATTTATCCATTCATCTACAGAAAGACATCTTTGTTGTTTCCAAGTTTTGACAATTGTAAACAAATCTTCCATAAACATCTATAAACAAACACGATGCAGGTTTTTATGCAGACATAAGTTTTCAACTCTTTTGTCAAAACTCCCTTGAGCATGATTTTAGTTTTTGTTTTTTTTTAACTGGATTTCACAATCAAGGTTTTCCCTCAACCCCCAGGAGGACCTCAAGTACATTTTACTGAAGGGTATTAATCAATTAATTTTGTCCTAAAATAACACTATATTTCTGTCTTCCACATCTTTAACTGCTCTCTAATTGCTTTGCCCTCTCTGAGATTTTCCTCTTGTACTCATTACAGTGATATTTGGTCTTTCTTTTTTATAGCAATTTAACTTACCATCTTGTCAATTTTTCTCTTTTAATTTGCAAATTATTTTCTTTCAATGTGGTTTTCATTTCCAATTTATCTAGCTCTGTAATATATATTTCATATAATTTGACCTTTTTATTATTTGGTTTTTATTTTTATTAAGGTCAATATGTGTATTTTCAATATATAGTATATAATCTATTAATTATTTCCTCCTATTCCCAAAACTTACCTAATGCTCAGTGCTGTGCATCCTTTTAAAATATATTACTGTTGCTAGAGTAGAGCTGAATACTTGCAAAGCCATCTTAGAGTGTATTTGCTTAGATGTAAGCAGCTCTGCTCTGATTTTATCTTGGAGATCAATGCTCCTCAAACTAGCTATGTTTTATATAGTTTTCTTTTTCCCATATTTTGTTTCATTTCAAATTCATCTTAGACTGATACCTGATACCTGGGTACATGACTCCCTGTGTCATGTACCCAAGTTCAATATCATTTAAATCAATATATGCACTGTTAAATGAGAGGAGTCAGGTTATACTTTTAATCTTAAACTGACATATTTCTATTAAAGTTCCTAAATTCTTCCTCTTAATTTACAATTCTTTCTCAGTGTGAGCCAGTGGCAGACATTTCATGTAATGCCATCAGCTCACAGACCGCACTCTAAGTACAAGTGTGTGATTATTTCTTAACTTCTTTCCTACTGTGTCAGGTTGGTTTATTTTTAGCTCTGGCTACAACAGGTTTGTGTCTACATATTTACTGTCTATCAACCTCTATGTAGCAAACCTGAGTGAGATTTCTGTAGAGATCATTTGACAATAAGTGTAGCCCTGGTTGGGTCAGTATTTTGTGATTAGGTAATATAATTTACATGAAAATTTGTTCAATTTAGTTACTGGGGTTGCAATATAATGGGGCTACCAATCCAGTTTCAATCCAGTCTGATGATGTTCAAACTCCAATTCGTTTGTAAATGATCCCCAAATATCAGTATTTCTGAACCATTGCCCTAGAGTTACTCAGTTTCTTCAAAGAATTATGCTCAAATCTGCTACTTCCATGTTACAATTGTCACTCGTAGAATTTTCAGCAGATAGTAGAAGGATCTCACCATGCAACTGGAGACTGAGTTTATCTCTCTTTTTACCTAATTTCTACTCTACCAAGTGACTCCCTGTTTTCTGACTTTCCTCTTCTATGATACAGACATCGATTGATCTTTGATTCCTTCCAGTAATGAATAAATGAAAGTTGCAGGTCTGTACAAAATAGGGAGATAAGGTTTCTGTTTTTTACTAATTAGGTGACAAATTCAAATTAATGCATAAAAATTTTCCAATTGCAAATTTTTTTCACATATTTTGTATAAAAATTGAAATTTACTGTAATAATTTATTTAAATTCGGTAGAATGCTTTATCAAAAATTAATTTATAGGTTTATATTAAGATTTCATAGTATTCTGGATTTCTTTTGAGAAATTCCATATATAGAAAATACATTTAAACACAAAAGATATATATTTTAAGTGGAAGAAATCTGAATATCTGAAAATACAGAAATGGTTAATTATAATCTGGCATCTTTACCAGGTGGAAATAAATGTTCTTGAGTTAGTAAGGGTGCTGATTTAAAAGTACTTGTGTCACCAGGGCAATCTTGTATATTTCAAAATAACTATTAAACAAATTATAACAAGTAATTCGATTATTGGCCTATGCTGCTGCTTAGGTGCTTCAGTCATATCTAACTCTGTGAGACCCTATGGACTGTAGCCCACCAGGCTCCTATTTCCATGGGATTCTCCAGGCAAGAGTATTACACTGGGTTGCCATGACTTCCTCCACAGGATCTTCCCAAGCCAGAGATCTAACCCTGGTCTCCTGAATTGCAGGCAGATTCTTTACCACTGAGCTACCAGGGAGCCATAAAAGTGAAAGTGAAAGTCACCTATAAAACATTGGCCTATTAAAACATTTTAAACTTTGTAATGTACTCAGGGGGGTGAAAAAAAGTATTAATCATGATCTAAATGGTCCTTCTAAGGCCAGGTGACTGACTGACACTGAATAGGAGAGCCCACCCAAAAAAAGAATGCATAGAAAAATATGTATATACTGCTGCAAATCTTGTAATAAATAATTTCAGACATAGTATTCATTCAAAGAACATTGTCTTTTATTATAGATCAAATATTTAGGCAAGTACATAATGTTATTAACTGAAAAATGCCTTGATCTAATACATTGAATTATTAAAGAAAAAGAAAAAAGAAAAAGTGTTAATAATATTGTATTTTGGAAACATATTTATGTGACTTACCAGTTTTTTGCATGCTTCCATCCACTTTTAATTTCCTTGATTAAAAGTTAATCTCATTGTTGATCCTGGAGAAGGCGATGGCAACCCACTCCAGTACTCTTGCCTGGAAAATCCCGTGGACGGTGGAGCCTGGTAGGCTGCAGCCCATGGGGTCACTAGGAGTCTGACACGACAGAGTAACTTCACTTTCACTTTTCACTTTCATGCATTGGAGAAGGAAATGGCAACACACCAGTGTTCTTGCCTGGAGAATCCCAGGGATGGGGGAGCCTGGTGGGCTGCCATCTTTGGGTTTGCACAGAGTCAGACACAACTGAAGCGACTTAGCAGCAGCAGCAGCATTGTTGATCCAGAGTATCTGTTTACAGGAAAAAAAAAAAAAGAGCAGAATAGCAAACATATAACAGAAGAAAATGTGGTTGTAAAGGCTAAAAAACTGCATTTTTGAGAATCAATTTCACTCTCCTTGAAACTAATTTCCAGTGTTTATTTAACATGTAGGTATTATTAGCTTTAGCTTTTACTTTGGTGTAAGTTTCATTTCTGTCACTTTTCAGCTCTGTGACCCTGGAATCTTAATTTCTGATTTTAAAAATAAAATTTTTTGTGCTTATTCCTTCCTATCTTACAAAATGTAGTGATTTTTAAAATAAGTGAAATAGAAAGTGTAAGAAATTATATAAAATGAAGATATAAGGATGAACTGTATGCTTCTCTTTTGGATACTGTTCAAGAATAAAAATCTCTAAAGCTTTTAAAAATTATTAATACATAAAAATGTGTTGTAGTTAAGAATTGGAATTTTAATTAAAAATAATAGTTTCTCTTTGACAATGTCATCTCTCTTGTGGCATAATTCAATACTTTTCATGAATAATTCCTCAAAGCTTTAAAGAGTTTAGTTTTTACTTGTTATAACAGTTTGTATACAAAAGAAAAAAGTATTAGATTTTTATTTGATGAAAAGATTACCATTATATGCAAATGTATAGTATGTCAGAAATGGTAAAAAAAATATTTTAATCTAGAAATATACTAATTTAGAAGACATAACAGACAGAGGGGTTGTAAACAAAACAAGATTTTTTAAACCAAGGGCCTTTTTACTTTCCCTCTGAAGTAAGCACTTTTCTTAGCAATCTACTTTCATCTACAAGAGAAAAATTTTCCAGAGGCTTTAAAGATAATGTAATTCAATTCTTTTGTTTTAGAAATGAAGAAGCTAAGGGAGAGGAGATAAGTGATTTTTCCATAGTCACGCCATGAATTCCTGGAGTAATTTCAATGAGAGAGCAAGGAATATGACCAAGCAAGTCCTTCCATTGCAGTCAAAACTGCAGTGTTGTGGAGTAAGAGGTAGACCCATGGATATTTAGGAATAGGCTTTTGGCTCAGAATGATTAAAGAGTGTATGAATGTGTATTTTAATAAATTTCAGTCTTCCAAGTCAGAAAATTAGCTAACAATTTTGAATAAAACTTGCAAGCCCTTACCTCATATTTAAGACTTTCTTTTAGATTTTTCAGATATTGCCAATAAATTTTCACAAAATGTGGTGTTCTGACATAAAACAATGATATTTTTGATACCAGCTTATATCATGCTTCTGAAAACATAAATCCCAGAAGGCAGAATAAGTTAGCCATTCTTGTAAGTCAAACCTGTCCATGGGCCTGCTGCTAAACATGTAGCATATCTCTTACAAATTAAGGTTATATTCATTAGTTCATATTCCTCTATTAAATGCTTTCCATTTGCCCCAGATATCAATAGCCAAGCATTTGTCACACTCAAATGTATGTAGGAACAAGCAGACTTCACAGAGGTTTGTCCAATTTAACATGGCTTTGTGACTGCAGCCATGAAATTAAAAGATGCTTACTCCTTGGAAGGAAAGTTATGACCAACCTAGACAGCATATTCAAAAGCAGAGACATTACTTTGCCAACAAAGGTCTGTCTAGTCAAGGCTATGGTTTTTCCAGTAGTCATGTATGGATGTGAGAGTTGGACTGTGAAGAAAGCTGAGTGCTGAAGAATTGATGCTTTTGAATGTGGTGTTGGAGAAGACACTTGAAAGTCCCTTGGACTGCAAGGAGATCCAACCAGTCCTTCCTAAAGGAGATCAGTCCTGAGTGTTCATTGGAAGGACTGATGCTGAAGCTGAAACTCCAATACTTTGGCCACCTGATGTGAAGAGCTGACTCATTGGAAAAGACCCTGATGCTGGGGAAGATTGAGGGCAGGAAGAGAAGGGGATGACAGAGGATGAGATGGTTGGATGGCATCACCGACCCAATGGACATGAGTTTGGGTAAACTCCAGGAGTTGGTGATGGACAGGGAGGCCTGGCATGCTGCAGTCCATGGGGTCACAAAGAGTCGAACACAACTGAGCAACTGAACTGATCTGAACAAGCTTTACAGTGTCACTTTTCCTTATATAGCCCTTGGCCATAACAGGAGAGTGAAAAGAAATTAGTCCAGTATTTTTTATGTTTTCCACTCCTCATATGATCTCACTCCTGTGCTCCTTCTTCCGGTAAAGTATAGAAAACTCTAAGGCTGTTATCAGTGATTTGCATAGCCAGTTTAGTACTAGTGATTAAGCATTCATTTGGGAATAATATCAAGGAAATCACTGCCAGGTCATATGGTTGGATTTATACAACTGACATTTGATATAACTCTGATTTTATTTTCCAAGCATGCTCAGAGAAAGAAAATAATAACCACAAAACTGATCTATTGAATTTATAAAATCTCCCTATGACTTAGTATGTAATTAGTTATTGTGATGCTTATCTCTAATCTTCACAAAATTGTGAGGAATAAAATGTGTTAATTGACAACATCATTAGCATCCTTATTTAAATAAGGAAACTGAAACACAAGATCACATGTAATATAAAGAACAGAGCTGGGATTCATTTCCATGTGTTTCAGAGTCCAATGCCTGCACTTTTCTACTGTAACACTCATAGGAACAAAAGCTATCGAGACAGCCTTTATCAAATATCTTTTAAACATCTAAATGTTTATTCTATTTTTAAATCTCTAGAGAAAAAATTCAGTTTACCAATGATATAGCTAGAATTCACAATGCCAGCAGTCTTTTAGTCATAAGGCAATAATATCTATCAGTAAATATTTACAGGAAGATTTTTTTTTTTTTTTGGCTTCAGTGTAAGACAAATACTTTGTAATCTAACCTAAGTCCATAGTTTTGTATATGTACACACACACACACATACACAAAATGCATATTTGTGTTTGTTTTTTAATCTCAAACAGAATATATGTTTGTGTTGTACATATGTAAATTATAGGTTATTATGCAAGTATATAGTATATATTAGTATATATAGAGAGATAGAATATATAGAGTATTAGTATCAAGTACGGAGAAGGCAATGGCACCCCACTCCAGTACTCTTGCCTGGAAAATCCCATGGATGGAGGAGCCTGGTGCACTGCAGTCCAGGGGGTCGCTAAGAGTCGGACACGACTGAGCGACTTCTCTTTCACTTTTCACTTTCATACATTGGAGAAGGAAATGGCAACCCACTCCAGTGTTCTTGCCTAGAGAATCCCAGGGATGGGGGAGCCTGGTGGGCTGCCACCTATGGGGTCTCACAGAGTGGGACACAACTGAAGTGACTTAGCAGCAGTAGCAGTATCAAGTATATATTAATAATATGACTTTCATTTTAAATTGATTTCCCATATTTTTTGTCTGTAGCATAAGTAATTCAAATTAATTTCTTCTTCCTACAAAGATTTAATTTGTAACATCTTAGTTATGCCCTAATGAGTACTCTACTTTTGTCTCTCTTCCATTTTCCAATTTGTTACAGAAATTGAATTAGTCAATAATAATCTATTTTCCACAAATCAGTAATGACAGTTATACTCAAATGACAATTATACTTATTCACATCTGGATTCTGTTTTTTAAGATCAGTATATTGTCTAGGTATGTAAACTAAGCTTGCTGGCTGACAGTGTTTATTTTCCTGCACTCCTCATTTATGGAAGTTAAAAGGAAATGGACAGTGTATCCTTTCCCATATTCTATTCTCAGTCATTTCATTAGGTTTTAATGACGTCTTTTGTAGAACTGGTTAGACAGACTAGAGGTGAGTGGGGCCCAAAGGCTTGTGCAGTATTTTATGGTTTAGAAATGTGAAGACGGAAGCTTTTGCTGGCAAATATTTAGTGTTAGGTGATATTTTTCAGACTTTTTAGGGAAAATCTAGGATCAATACATTTGTAACGAATAAAGGAATAATGGCCTTTCCTGGTGAAAAGAATCCACCTGCAATGCAGGAGACCCAGGTTTGATCCCTGTGTTGGGAAGATCTTTGAGTCAGAGAAATGTGGCTTCACTTAAAGTCTGTGTCTGTATATTTTAAAAGGTTCATGTTCTCAGAATTCCTTAAACATTCAGATTGTATAACTGTATTTTCTTCATACTTCATATTATTTAAAGTTGAATTTTCTAAATCCCAGAGTCCAGGAAGTGATTCCTGTTTGGCTATGTAATTTTTTCCAAGAGGAAAATATTTTTTTAACTTGTGGTATTTTTGCAGTTTTAAAATATATTTTATGCATTATTTAATCATTTTTATCTTTTTCTTCATTATAAAATGGGCATATAGTTAGAAGTCAATATCAAATATATATAATTGATAAAGGAAAATATGTACCATAATGTGCTAGTCATTTGTATGTCTTTGGCTAACCTTAGAATTCCAATACATTTTTAATGAAATTTAGCACTTTTTAGTCAGAATATTGTGTTTAGGTCAGTTTTATAGAGTACTATAGATGACTTATGGAGAAGGCAATGGCAACCCACTTCAGTACTCTTGCCTGGAAAATCCCGTGGATGGAGGAGCCTGGTGGGCTGCAGTCCATGGGGTCGCGAAGAGTCAGACACGACTGAGCAACTTCACTTTTACTTTTCACTTTCATGCATTGGAGAAGGAAATGACAACCCACTCCAGTGTTCTTGCCTGGAGAATCCCAGGGACGGCAGAGCCTGGTGGGCTGCCATCTATGGGGTCGCACAGAGCCGGACATGACTGAAGTGACTTAGCAGCATAGATGACTTAATATAAAAAGTTATTTTGTTAATCTACTGTGCCAAAGAATTGATGCTTTTGAACTGTGGTGTTGGAGAAGACTCTTGAGAATCCCCTGGATTGCAAGGAGATCCAACTAGTCCATCCTAAAGGAGATCAGTCCCGGGTGTTCATTGGAAGGACTGAGGCTGAAGCTGAAACTCCAATACTTTGGCCACATCATGCAAAGAGTTGACTCATTGGAAAAGACCCTGATGCTAGGAGGGATTGGGGGCAGGAGGAGAAGGGGACAACAGAGGATGAGATGGCTGGATGGCATCACCTACTCGATGCAAGTGAGTTTGAGTAAACTCTGGGAGCTGGTGATGGACAGGGAGGCCTGGTGTGCTGCGATTAATGGGGTTGCAAAGAGTCGGACAGGACTGAACGACTGAACTGAACTGAACTGTGTCATTAATGAGTCCATTAACAACTGTTATATTATTAACTTTTTCATTATTTATCATAGAAGCTGTATTTATTTTGTCTTTTAAAATTAATACTCTTGGAGAGAGGCATTTCAAAATAGGACAAAAAGCTAAGGATAAATCTCAATATACTAAAAACTTCATGAGATATTTGGAGGAACTCTATTTGGTGGACAGTTTTAAATAATCTTTAAATTTTTATAATTATGTAGATAAGTAAATGTGGTCATAAATATGTGAAATCATATAATATAAAATTCTTATTAGACTTTTAAATGCAGAGATTTTTATTAGTTTTTCCATAAATACATTCCCAGAGCCAACAACACTGTCAGGTAACTGGCAAGTACTCTATATAAATAATGGTTAAATGAAATAATTTAAATAATTCTCTAGTTGAATGACTTGAATTTAAGATGAACTGCCTTTGGGATGAATAATATTAACATATTAATGTATTGTTTAGGGTTAAGTCACGTGCTGTGCTGCATTTAGTCACGTCTGACTCTTTGTGACCCCATGGACTGTAGCCCACCAGGGTCCTCTGTCCATAGGGATTCTTCAGACAAGAACATTGGAGTGGGTTGCCATGCCCTCCTCCACGGGATCTTCCCAATCCAGGAATTCAGCCCAGGTCTCCTGCATTGCAGGCAAATTCTTTACCATCTGAGCCACTAAGGAAGCCCAGGGCTAAGTTATAGGGAATAAAAATTTCTTCTAGCTACTTTTAGTATAAAAGGATATCCTATTGAGTCCTAATAACTTACAGAATTATTGGAAAGACTAAAGAAGGTGACTCTAGGTTAATCTTTCAAGAAATGATTCCAGATGCTGTGTTGTAGAACCAAGCCACCAAGAAAGCCACTTCTATGAAAACCAGAATGTTCATAAAATCTCCACAACCACCTGATGGTAGTGATCAGGATACCACATCTACAGTGACATTTGCCAGCAGAAAAGAGCTGAAGTATGCCCTCCATGTCAGTTCTGCCATGCAAATTTGTTAAAAGGATAGCAAAAGTAACGAAATTTAAATCTTCAGTATCTTGAAGTTTAGAAAATGTTATTTTTCTGCCTTTGCAAGATGATCATTTTGGGTTTGGAAAGAGGATATTAAGCGTCCTGTATCTGTTTATTTTTAAAAATTTTTTGTAATATCTATTTTTGCATACTTTGTAATTTTCATCTCATACTAGCAAGTTATTGTGCTTATATAGTATAATAGTAGTAGTGTTAGTCACTCAGTTGTGTCTAACTCTTCGTGACCCCATGGACTGTATCCCACCAGGCTCCTCTGTCCATGGGCTTCTCCTGGCAAGAATACTGGAGTGCCTTGCCATTTCCTTCTCCAGAGGATCTTCTGGACTGAGAATTGAAACTGGGTCTCCTGTATTGCAGACAGATTCTTTACCATATGAGCTACAGGGATCAATAAATAACATTATTGAAGTGCATGCTAAAACTTTTTAAACATGCAACATCAGGAGTTTGTGTATTACCTGTCTAGAGAAAGGAGGAAAATGGCAAAATCTTGAGAGATCATTGTGTTCTCATAGGGCAGCTTACATAAGTTGAACACATAACATTATCACACATATTTACTCCTGTAGAATATAAGTCGGAGAAGGCAATGGCACCCCACTCCAGTACTCTTGCCTGGAAAATCCCATGGATGGAGGAGCCGGTAGGCTGCAGTCCATGGGGTCGCTAAGAGTTGGACATGACTGAGCGACTTCACTTTGACTTTTCACTTTCATGCATTGGAGAAGGAAATGGCAACCCACTCCAGTGTTCTTGCCTGGAGAATCCCAGGGATGGGGGAACCTGGTGGGCTGCCGTCTATGGGGTCACACAGAGTCGGGCACAACTAAAGTGACTTAGCTTAGCTTAGCTTAGAATATAAGTTCCTGCATGTAGAGGACATGTATTAGTCAACTAATTCTGTCTAAGGGTCATAGTGCATACTCATTGTTTATTAATGAGTGAGCCCAAAGTTTGAAGAGCTGTCATGGAGAAGAAGGAATAAAATTGTTTTTCTTTGGACTTCCCTGGTGGCTCAGTGGATAAGAATCTGCCTGCCAATTCAGGGGATATGAATTCCACATCCAGTGGGACAACTGAGTCTGTGCACCACAACTACTGACCCCGTGCTCTAGAGCCCTCGAGCTGCAACTGCTGAACCCACACACCACAACTGTTTGGAGCCTGCACACTCTAGAGCCCATGGGCCACAACTAATGAGCCCCTGTGTCACAACTACTGAAGCCCATGTACCCTAGAGCCAGAAAGCTGTAACTGCTGAACCCATGTGCTGTAACTATTGAAGCTCATCCACCTAGATCCTGTGTTCTGCAACAAGAGAAGCCACCACGAGGAGAAGCCTGTGCACTGCCACTAGAGAGTAACCCCCCCTCTCTGCAACTAGAGAAAGCCTGCATGCAGTGATGAAGACCCATCACAGCCATAAATAAAGTAGTCTGTAAAAACATTATTTTGCTTTACTCCAACCTATAGTACTAGAAGGAGTAGTTAACAATTAGGGGATAAACATATGAACTGGAGTTTTCTAAGTATCAGAGTTTTCTAAAGTTGAATAGATTGCCATAATAGGCATCATTTCAGTAGAAAATGAGTGATCATCTACTAGGGATGTTGCAGAAAAGATTCTGTTTAGGTGGCTGAACTAGATGAATGAGTTTAAATTCTAAAGTCTCCTTAAATTTTCTGATCTTATTATTATAAAATTATTTTTTGGAAAAAGTCCAAGTATAAAAAAGGGAACTTTTTTTTGTTCATACGTCAGCCCAAAAACTTGAGATAAAAATTAGAGTCAGGACTATGATGCAATAGGCATAAAGAATGAAAATAAGGCTGAAAAACATACTGGCTCTAGATGGTAAGATTCTTGTAGGAATACATTGCTAATTTCTATGCTGGGGGACTTCCACATTCCAGTCTTTAAAAATTCAAAACCATGTATCACTACTATGCTTAAACCTCAAAATATCACATTCAAGATGCGTCTGTCTCCATCAAGTAAACTTTGGAGTGTATCCCACTTAAGAAAATATCAGACACATGCAGGATGTGACTCATGTCTCCCTTCAAAATTACATGTGGAATCTTTATAGAAAGAAAGATTATATATGTCTCAAGCTCTGAGACACTTTAAATTAGTAATTGTAATACTTTAAATCTATGCAAATAACAAGACCCTGACATGGTACATAATCCATTTGTCTTTCCTCAAAGAGACAGAAAATAACTCAAAGTAACTTAATCAAAGAACCCTGCCATGACAGTAGCAGACAAAGCAAACACACCTGTCTTCCTTATCTATTATTAACTGAGTTTGAGTTCATAGTAGACCTATCAACACTTGACAGATCTAGCCTGATTTTTGCTAGGCACACAGGCCAGTTTATTTACCTTTTATGTGATATACACTTTTAATTTAGAAAATACAATCATTGCAAAAATATTAAAACAATTATATAATGTGAATACGTTTACACTTCTTTCTCGATGAAATAATAAAATTCTGTTATATTACATCAATAACTATATTCACAAGCTTAGTAGGGTGAAAATAGTAGAAATTATTACTTTTATTACTTATTCCATTCTGGTCAGATAATAAGATTAATGATTAAATAGATTGCTCCCATTTCTATTACCTGTCATACTAAGGCTGAAGTCAGTGCACTCTTTTTCTTTTTCTTTTTTTCTTGACTTTTTTTTTTTTACATATTTTCTTGACACAAAATCAAATGCCCATTTTTTGAAGAGTGAAGACACTCCTGAAAATGTCCCTGTTTTCAATGGTTTAAAAAAAAACAAAACTCTCTTTATAGATACCATTACTAACAGAAATTTGTAATTTTCCTGATAAATATGTGGGAGAGAAGACATTAATAGTGTATTTTCCTACTCCTTTTTGTAGGATTGGCATAAAAGCAATAGAAACACTGCTAAATGGTTAGAGATTATGCAGAAATGTGGCCTTCACATGGATTTCCCATTGTGGTGCCAAGATGCCCCAGGGAGAATGTTTACTGGAGGTTGCAAGAGGTAAACATATTGGGATATATAATTCAAATTATTTTAAAATGGAACAGAAAGCCTATCCAGTTATACATAGATGGAGTGATAAAATTGGCCTGGAATCAAGTTTGAGAATATGTTAAGGAAGCAATTCTGGATGAAGGTTGTGAACAAAATATGTGTGTCAATTTTCATTGATTGCTCTATGCTTAGTACTTGCTTAAGTGAGTAACTACAAGAACAGGGATGATCTGTGTTTAATTTAAAATCATCTAAAGTACTTAAAATATAATGTTAAGAAACCAAATTTTACATGTAGAAGTTCTGTGGAGCAATTTGAGCAATTAGGGAAGAATATTTATTTCATTATATTTTATCAAACATTTTACATTTACTGACTTGATATGTCTACTTCACTTTTCCTTCAGTGAGGCCATATTATTTATGTTTAATACCTTTGTCTTTATCACTTATTGTATATTCTTTTTTCATTATCTATTATTATTATTATGTATCTATTTGAAGGTCTCAGCTCTTTTTGTCAGTAGTTGTTACAGTTTTCCACCTAACAACTGATTCCTGATGGATCCCCAGTACTGTATTTCCAATGATTTAGCAGAATATAGGGAGATAAAGTATGTTGAGTATCTGCCATGTGCCAAAAATTAACTATGTATTAATATATGTAATAGTATATATATATGTGTGTATATATATATATGTATAAATAATTTATATATCTACCTTGTTTAATTCCAACCAACTGCAGTTCTGCAAGTCTAGCATCATTTTTTTATGACTTGCATTCCTTTGGTACCAGTAAGATTCTTTTAAATAAATATTACAGTACAAATGATTTTTTTCTTACATCTAAGAAAAATCTTAATAAATATGGCCCATATGTGAAGAGTTGACTCATTGGAAAAGACTCTGATGCTGG
Source organism: Bos indicus (assembly GCF_029378745.1). NCBI lineage: Eukaryota > Metazoa > Chordata > Mammalia > Artiodactyla > Bovidae > Bos > Bos indicus. The sequence goes on from NC_091767.1 coordinate 33,380,090, forward strand.
GAGGGATTGGGGGCAGGAGGAGAAGGGGACGACAGAGGATGAGATGGCTGGATGGCATCACCGACTCGATGGACATGAGTTTGAGTGAACCCCGGGAGTTGGTGATGGACAGGGAGGCCTGGCGTGCTGTGATTCATGGGGTCGCAAAGAGTCGGATACGACTGAGCGACTGATCTGATCTGATCCTTTTCAGGGCAGGAACTCCAGTCTTTATAATCATCACTCAGAAATTTTTAAAGTAATCCAAATGTGAAACTATAACCATTTTTTAAAATGTCTTGGAGGAAAAAGTATACAATAGAGAAAAGATAGTATCTTTAGTAAGTGATGCTGGGAAAACTGGACAGCTACATGTAAAAAGAATGAAATTAGAACAGTCTCTATACCTTATACAAAAATAAAATAGATCAAATGCCTGAATGTAAGACTGGGTCCTATAAAACTCTGAGAGAAAAACATAGGTAAAACCTTATTTGACATAAATCACAGCAGTATCTTTTTGGATTCACCTCCTAGCATAATGAAAATGAAAAAAAAAATAATAATAAACGAATGGGACTCAATTAAACTTAAAAGCTTTTTCCCAGCAAAGAAAACCATAAACAAAATGATAAGACCACCTGCAGAATGGAGAGTGCAAACAGGAGAAAGACAAGGGATTAATTTCTAAAATATACAGTTTATTCCACTTAATACCAGAATAATAAACAACCCCATCAAAAAATGAACAGAAGATCTAAATAAACATTTCTCCAAAGAATACATACAGATGGCCAACAGGCACATGAACAAATTATCAGTATTGCTAATTATTAGAGAAATGCAAATCAAAACTACAATGAAGTATCACCTCACTCACCAGTCAGAATGGCAGTCATCAAAAAGTCTACAAACAGTAAGTGCCTGAGAAAGTGTGGAGAAAAAGGAACCCTCCCTACATGGTTGGTAGGAATGTAAATCGGAATAGCTACTATGGAGAACAATAAAAAGTGTCCTTTAATTTCTAGACATAGAAGTACCGTATGATTCTGCAGTACCATTCCTGGGCATATATCCAGAGAAAAACATAATTCAAAAAGATACAAGTACCCCAGTGTTCACTGAATAGCCATCAAGATATATATTTATGTATATATAGAGTAGAATATTACTCAGCCATAGTGTGAGTTAATGCCATTTGCAGCAACATGGATGGACCTAGAGATTATCATACTACGTAAGATAAGTCAGAGAAAGACAAACATTATATGATATTGCTTATATGTACAAGTACAAGCAAACTTATTTACAAACCAGAAATATACCCACAAACATAGAAAGCAAATTTATGGTTACCAAAGAGGAAAAGAATGAGGGATAAATTAGGAGTCTGGGACTAATGTATATACACTACTATGTAATAGATGAACAGCAAGGGCCTACTGTATAGCACAGGAAGCTATATTCAATATTTCATAATAACTATAAGGGAAAATATTAACACTATATATATAGTGTGCATATTATATAATATATCTATATGCATACAACTGAATCACTATACTGTACAGCTAAAACTAACACAACATTGTAAATCAATTTTATTCCAATAAAAAATAATAAAATAAAATGTCTCATATTCTCCAGTTTTCTACTACAGTGTAACTCATTGCAGCTTTGCATCTCATTCCTCAGAAGAACCTTGTCCTCATCTTCTGCCTTATAACACTACCACCAGACTCTCAATCAGTAGTCCTTCCCTGGTCTACATGTTCAGGCCTTGTATAATCTTAATTCTAAAAACCATGGGCTTCAGGAGTAATAAAGACAATTCCATACCACTGATCCACTGGACTATATTCATAGTAACTTCCTCAGATGAGGTTTTGAGAATGATTCCTGACCTACTTCTAAACAGAAAAGGTCTCTTAAACTAATTGTGTATATCTACTTTAGAAATTATCAGTGTTTAAATTTAGATAGTAAGTCAGTTATTTGTGTATATTGTAAGAAAATGGGTATATAGATATATAAATACATCATTTTTTGATACTAAAGGTTGCATTACAAAAACAATATTGGGCCTAATTAATGGTTAAATGGAATTTCCTAATGCATCTATTTCCAGACTTTCCAAATATTACTCTTTGAGTATTATGTCTAAAATTATTCTTATATACCTTTAGCAGTGGCTTGTACATAGCTATAAACATGTAATTATGGACTTTTTAAATAAACTAGCTGTCAGCAAATTTCACCTAAAAAACTGTACTAACTAATTGACCTTTGGTTTACGTGTGTATCTGCTTTTATGTCTAAACTTAGCTTTGATTGTTTTCCCAACATATTAATTACAGAATTTTTACTATTCTGTTAGGTATTATTTCTGTGAGTTCTGTAAAATTATTAACTAAATTCTTAGTGTGAATTAGTTGTTTTTGCTTTGGTTATGCCATTCGTCTACTTGTTAAAAATGCCTATTTCAAATTTTTCTTGAGTCCTTTGTGGTTTTTTGGTGGCCTTTTAAGTGAAAATAAAATTAATTTATTCATAACAGAAAATAGGTTCATGAAGAAAACTTATTTTTTATTTCAGTGAGAAAGTAACAGCAGGAAGGTATAGTATAGGAGTGAAACATAAGAAAATGATAAACTATCCTAACAATATATTCAAGTTACTTTATCTCACCTTTTCTATCTTTGTTCTTTCATCATTGTCAAAATGTCTTCTCTGTTTAAAATTCAGACAGCACAAATGTTTGAATTTTGTTTCCGTGATTATAATGTCTACATATTTAATCAATGCCTGATTAATTTTATATATCATAGCATTGTTTTCACATGATTATATTTTATTTACCTTATACATTATTACTGAAAGTCAAGCTTTGTTGTTAAATAATTCTATTAGTCAGCTAAGGCTTCTATAGCAAAATACCAGTCTTTTAATAGATGGGGCAGATGAAATAATATAAATTTATTTTCTCACAGTTCTTCTCACAGAAGTCCAAGATCAAAGTGTTGGCAGGGATGATTTCTGGTGAGGTGTCTCTTCTTGACTTGTAGGCAGCCAAATTCTGTCTATTTTTCTGTATTGAATCACTCTTGGTGTTTCTTATTCTTATGAGGACAAAGGTTCTGTTGTATCAGGGCTTGCTAAACTAAATGCTTTTCCCCTAAATTCATATGTTGAAGCCTAATTCTCAGTGTGGTGGTATTTGAAGATTGTGATTAGGTCATGAGTGTTTGGCATGAGTAACATTATCATCCTTATAAAATGCAGAACTCCTTTGCCCTTGAGGGCCATCTTAGGACACTGTGAGAAAACAATCATCCATGAACTATAAAGTAAGGAGCAAATATTCAATTCTCTAGCATCTTGATCGTAGACTTGCTAGCGTCCATAATTTTTAGTAATAGATTTTTGTGGTTTTTAAGTCACCCAGTGTTACTTGTGTTATAGCAAGCCAAGCAGATTAAGGCAGGGCCACACACTTAGGATTCTCATTTAACTTTAATAGCTCATGGAAGGCCCTATCTCTAAATACAGTCACATTGAGGGTTAAGCTTCAACATGTGGATTTTTGGGGGGCCACAGTTCAGTCCAAAAGAGTACTATGTTCCTGAAATATTGCTACTGGAATATGTCCCTATTGTATTATACAATTATCATCACACTTTCCTTTCATCACTTCAAGGCAAATAGATGGGGAAACAGTACAAACAGTGGCAGACTTTATTTTCGGGGGCTCCAAAATCACTGCAGATGATGACCGCAGCCATGAAATTAAAAGACACTTACTCCCGGAAAGGAAAGTTATGACCAACCTAGATAACATATTCAAAAGCATTACTTTGCCAACAAAGGTCATCTAGTCAAGGCTGTGGTTTTTCCAGTAGTCATGTATGGATGTGAGAGTTGGACTATAAAGAAAGCTAAGCATGGAAGAATTGATGCTTTTGGACTGTGGTGTTGAAAACTCTTGAGAGTCCCTTGGACTGCAAGCAGATCCAACCAGTCGATTCTAAAGGAGATCAGTCCTGGGTGTTCATTGGAAGGACTGATGTTGAAGCGGAAACTCCAATACTTTGGCCACCTGATGCGAATAGCTGACTCCTTTGAAAAGACCCTGATGCTGGGAAAGATTGAGGGCAGGAGGAAAAGGGGATGACAGAGGATGAGATGGTTGGATGGCATCACTAACTCAATGGACATGAGTTTGGGTAAACTCTGGGAGTTGGTGATGGACAGAAAGGCCTGGTGTGCTGTGGTTCATGGGGTCGCAAAGAGTCGGACACGATTGAGCAACTGAACTGAACTGAATCTGTTTCATATATACTTTAACTCATACTGTATGAGAAATATTTTAATATATATCATTTTTAATATCTTGATGAGATTTTAAAGAGGAACCCCTGATCAGTTATATCATTGTTATTTTTCAATGGCATTTATAAAGAAATAATGCTCTTAAGTCATTGTCACTAGATGACAGAACTACCACTTGCTGAGGAGCAATGCCTGGTGATTTGATAATGATCCTTGATGTAATCAAATGGCATGTATTTATATATATTTATATATATATATATATATCATATATGCATATAAAGACACAATTCAGTGAAATCAATTAATTCATATTTCATATAAACTCAGCAGTGGCCACAGGACTGGAAAACGTCAGTTTTCATTCCAATCCCAAAGAAAGGCAATGCCAAACAGTGCTCAAACTATCGCACAATTGCACTCATCTCACACGCTAGTAAAGTAATGCTCAAAATTCTCCAAACTAGGCTTCAGCAATATGTGAACCGTGAACTTCCTGATGTTCAAGCTGGTTTTAGAAAAGGCAGAGGAACCAGAGATCAAATTGCCAACATCTGCTGGATAATGGAAAAAGCAAGAGAGTTCCAGAAAAACATCTATTTCTGCTTTATTGACTATGCCAAAGCCTTTGACTGTGTGGATCACAATAAACTGTGGAAAATTCTGAAACAGATGGGAATACCAGACCATCTGATCTGCCTCTTGAGAAATTTGTATGCAGGTCAGGAAGCAACAGTTAGAACTGGACATGGAACAACAGACTGGTTCCAAATAGGAAAAGGAGTACGTCAAGGCTGTATATTGTCGCCCTGCTTATTGAACTTATATGCAGAGTACATCATGAGAAACGCTATGCTGGATGAAGCACAAGCTGGAATCAAGATTGCTGGGAGAAATATCAATCACCTCAGATATGCAAATGACACCACCCTTATGGCAGAAAGTGAAGAGGAACTAAAAAGCCTCTTGATGAAAGTGAAAGTGGAGAGTGAACAAGTTGGCTTAAAGATCAACATTCAGAAAAGGAAGATGATGGCATCCGGTCCCATCACTTCATGGGAAATGGATGGGAAAACAGTGGAAACACTGTCAGACTTATTTTGGAGGGCTCCAAAATCACTGCAGATGGTGACTGCAGCCATGAAATTAAAAGACACTTACTCCTTGGAAGGAAAGTTATGACCAACCTAGATAGCATAATCAAAAGCAGAGACATTACTTTGCCAACAAAGGTTCGTCTAGTCAAGGCTATGGTTTTTCCAGTGGTCATGTATGGATGTGAGAGTTGGACTGTAAAGAAGGCTGAGCGCTGAAGAATTGATGCTTTTGAACTATGGTGTTTGAGAAGACTCTTGAGAGTCCTTGGACTCCATTCTGAAGGAGATCAGCCCTGGGATTTCTTTGGAAGGAATGATGCTAAAGCTGAAAGTCCAGTACTTTGGCCACCCCATGCGAAGAGTTGACTCATTGGAAAGGACTCTGATGCTGGGAGGGATTGGGGACAGGAGGAGAAGGGGACAACAGAGGATGAGATGGCTGAGTGGCATCACTGCCTCGATGGACGTGAGTCTGAGTGAACTCCAGGAGTTGGTGATGGACAGGGAGGCCTGGCGTGCTGCGATTCATGGGGTCACAAAGAGTCAGACACGACTGAACGACTGAACTGAACTGAACTGATCCCTGGATTAAGCCATTAAGAGCCAGAACAATTCATTCAAGTGCCAAGAAGACTATAAGTGTGTAAAATTGCAGAGCATAAAGCCATAGAATGCTTTGGCATCTTTGTGTTCTTTGACTTCCACTGCATCACCCTTATATCTTGACATTGTGGTCTTGGTGTGTGTGTCTGTGTCCCGATTTCCCTTTTTTATAAGGATACCAGTCATATCAAATTGATGGCCTACCCCACTCCAGTGAGACTTCATCATAACTAATTATGTATGCAATGAGCCCACTTCCAAAGTTCTTAAGTCTGAGGACTTAAGGCTGCAACATATGAGTTTTGATGAAACACAGTTAACCATAACACAAGGATATTATCAACCAAGATTCTCTGAAAGAATGACACTCCCACTTGCCACCGTGAGCTCTGCCCTTCAGGCAAGCTCATGCACTTTATTTTATTCATTATGTAGATTAATGAATAAATAAAATAAAGTTTAATTCCCTTCTTGATGTAATTAAGAGAGTTCTTGAATTTCTAAAACAAGGAGCATTCATAGATGTATTAAAACACTTTTGAAAATCCCTCCTTACCCCTTGGATTTGAAGATGGGTTATCAAAGTACAGATGTTCATATTGAAAAGCAGTATATCAGGGGAGAGAGTGAACATTACTCCCAGGTTTTTGCAAAATGATTCCCCCAAATAGAAGTACTATAGTAAAGACTTTTTACTCTATAGATTGCTAGGGGTGAGCTAGAAACAGAAAGTCTTCCCCTATAGGAACACAGGGCATAGAAGCATGAATATCTGAATCTTGTGACTTCAGGGTTTGAAACAGATCTTCTAGAATTTTTGAGAGAACTAATGCTAGAACGGGCCAAGAAAAATAATTTTTAATTAATTAATTTATTTATATTTATTTATCTGGGGCTGTGCTGAGTCCCCATTGCTACATGCAGGCTTTCTCTAGCTGTGGCCAGGAGGGGCTACTCTTTGTTGTGGTGTGCAGGCTTCTTAATGAGATGTCTTCTCTTGTTGTGGAGCACAAGCTATAGGCATACAGATTTTGATAGTTGCAGCACGGGCTCTGTGGTTGTGCATGTGAACTCTAGAGCATGGGCTTAGTAGTTGTGGCACACAGGTTCAGTTGCTCCACAGCATGTGGAATCTTCTCAGATCAGGGATTAAACTCATGTCCCCTGCATTGACAAGTGGATAGCACTGTTCTACCCAGAAAGTTCAAAAAAGAATGACCCCAGGGTGCAGTAAGTGAATTGGTGAGGCCAAGAGCATTCCAGAGGTTTGAAACTCACTGAAAAGAGGAAGAGAGGCTGGCCTAAGGGAAAACATTTTGCTGGATAATCCTCCTGTATACAGTCCCTCATTCAGTACACTTCTGACTAAAACAAACAAGCAAAATAGGCTCCCATGGGAGAGCCTTCATGGGAGAGTCTGAGGCCTCTCAGTTCCAGGAGAGTGTGCCCCAAACCCAAGCCCCTATATTTAACTCTCAAAAGTAGCCTAATTAGAACCTCACTTTTTTTTTTTTTTTTTTTTAAGATTTGGTCTGTAGTGAGTAGCAGACAGCAGTCGTCTGCACTGACCAGCTACTGAAGACAAGTAAGGATTGTCTTATGAAGGCTCTCAGGTGAAGAAGAGCTGATTCTGGGAATTTGTGGGCAAGTGAAAGGAACCACTGGGGTCCATCCTGGGTCCCTGAGTGAATTCATGGCATAGGTAGTGGCTCGTGTGTACCTGGACTCAACAGTGTTTTCTGCAGCTCAGGCCCAACTGCCCTATTTCTGGCTTGAGTAGATTTTAAGTTGTCAGTGTTGGCATGCCTCAGAATCAGGTGGTAAGGTAGTTAAATGATCAGTTTCAGAGATTTTGGCTTAGAATGTTCAGAATCAGTCCATATGGAGAAAATTTATTTTGACATTGCCACATGTGTTAGATTTAGTTTCTGATTTAGTTATTGGACAGTTTGATTAGGTTACTGGACATTATTGTCACTGTTCCACACTTGAATTATGTTTACCACTGCACACTGAATTCATGGAGAAAATATTTACAAAAAATCAACAGAACTTAAAAATTCACCTTTTACCTTTCTCAAACCTAGATCCCTCTTCTGAGTTAATTATTGGTTTATTATGTAGATTTTCCATATCATTTTTTTTTTTTTTTACTTTACAATATTGTATTGGTTTTGCCATACATCAACATGAATCCGCCACAGGTGTAGGTTTTCAGGATCTTTTCTAATATATTCACATTCTTCTGAATGTTTGAAATATGATTCTGTTTTATTGAGGTGGGTTATTTCATATGTATGGACACTCTATGTATTTCTGGAAATTGTTGAACACAGTTTTACTCTGTCCCAAATTGGATTTTAATCAGTGCAAAAAAAGTAGACATATTACAAAGAACAATGCTTGGAATACTGTATACTTTTACTTTCAATTGAATTTTTAATATGTGAAAGTGATCCCCCAAATCACTTAAAAATGCTATGCTATTTTCTACCAACATTCTAGTGGGAAACTGGATTAATGTAATCGATGTCCAGATGCTGTAATTCTTAAAGTCCTGGTTACTCTGGGAGTGTTCAGACTTTATTGAGTTGATGACAGGATAAACTCTTATTCACTGTGTATTATTACACAGGCATATTATTGACTTTATTACTCTGTTATTAATAGTTGAATTGACATTTTTACAATAAATATTACAGAGATTCATGTTCAATTATAAGAATTTTCTTCTGGAAGCAGAATTTGTGAAGCAGTTATGTTATAGAGAGAAATTTTATAAACCATTATATATTATCTTAGAGACTATTGAAGTGCTGAAAGATGATTATAAATCATGTTGTAAATAAAGCTATTTGCTTTGTTTCTCTAATTTTGGCACATTTTTATATATTATTGTATAGTTATTTATTATTTCCTGTGTGGATGACATCTTAACAGTCTGTAGACTTCTTGAGAGAGGAATATTTATTTCTCTAGTATATCCAAGAGTTAATTCCAATCACTTCTTGTCCTACAATGGCTATAGAAAATGTAAAGTGATTGTTCTATGAAGCATTTTTTATTTGTGAGGTACTTAACACTCAATCCTCAGTGAATCTGTTTGAATGCTGCTTTTTGTGCACTTTAGAAACCTTTCACACCAAATAATGTTAACATCTCATTCAGAAACTAATCTTTTTACACTTAGCACTTGCCAATTTATAAAAAATGTCATATGTCATTGTTTAATATTCCATATTTCCTTTTCTAACTGACACCTGTTTATTTTTATTAGCAGTAGTTTATCTTAACCTCACCCTTATTGGTACCAGCCCTCTTTTTCCCACTACAATGCCACATATAATCCTTTTCTGGACAGGCATTCTGCCTCTCTTCAGAGTATTTAAAGTAGACCATCCCATTTGAGGGTAAAAGCTAGTGACTGTCCTCAGAATGGAGTGTATTTTTACTTTTTAGTTTCTTGCCGACCTCTCTTATTATCTGTGTTTAAGTCATCCAGCTTCTTAATTGGAAATTATTGTTAAGAGCAAATATACAGTTAGACTGACACAGTGGAATGAGTCTTTCCCTGATAAGTTTGATAATGAGGTAATTTTGTGCTTTTGGTAAAAGCAATAAGGTAACTCACTCTAGAGAAATGTTCTTGAGGATTTTTTTTTGTTTTTTATTTTTTCTTTCTAGGTGTGGTTTTGTATCTCTGGGCATCTACCAAGTATTAGATAATGTTTGAATAAGAAAGAACCTTATTATAAATCAGGTGTAAGGAACCTGAGATTGCTGGTATTCAACAGATTTGCTAAAGTTAGCATACTTCAGTGTTTTAGCTTCTCCTATTTCTCATAAATGTCAAGGATTTTCTCCATGCCTACACAGTGATATATGTCACCCTTTCTAAGATTAATAATCTTTGCCAATATTGGAGTTGATTTATGCTCTGGCTCTGTTGGCAACAGTCTTCCCTACCCCAGCCCTCATCAGCTACATTGATTGGGTACCAGAGCTTCTCCCAGCCTGCTGGTTAAGCAGATGCTAATGGGCAAATGAGCAACAGCAGGGGGGCATGCTGGGGTGATCTTCATTCATTAGCAACTGTTCAAGCAGCAGGATGAGGGAATCTGCAGATGCTGAGAAAGACTCTAGGATGAACTTGACCTCAAAGGTACTTGTGAACAAAACTTGAATTTTACGAGAAGGTAAGGTTTTCCATGTTTACCAAAACTCCAGTGTTCTTGCCTGGAAAACTCCATGGACAGAGGAGCTTGGCAGGCCATAGTCCATGGGGTCCCAAAGGGTCTGACACAACTGAGTGACTAACACTGTCATACATTATCACACACAGAGGATCAAAGGCAGATTTAAGTCACCTGTTAAATCATCAACTTGCCTTCTGAACATTGGAATGCTTATAGAATTGATCCTTCTCCCATTTATCAGATGTTACCTTTTTTTTCTGAAATACTTACAATGCTGTCTTTGAATTTTCTCAGGAAACAGTCTCTGTCCTCATCTCTGGCAGTCAAAGTGTGCTTATATTAAGAGATGATTTTTATTGGATTATTTAGATTGTTATATACAATTATCGTTGATGTTTGAGATTATAAGTAGCTAATTAAAATTGTTATCAGATACCTCTCATTTAAAGCTGGGTCACTGTAATAATTTTCTAGGGCTGTAGTAACAAGTTACCACAAACTTTGTGGCTTGAACAACATAAATGTACTGTCTCACAGTCAGGGGGCCAAAAATCTGCAATCAAGTTGTCACAGGATTGCTTCCGTCTGGAGGATTTGAGGGAGAATCTGTTCAGTGCCTCACTTCTATCTTCTGGGGGTGCTGGCAGTCTTCCTTGGCTTGTCGATGTATCACTCCAATCTCTATCTCTGTCTTCACATGTCTTTCCTCCATGTGTCTCAGTCTTTCTCTCTTTTCTCTTATGAAGATATTTGTCATAGGATTTAGGGCTAAATCTAAATCTATGATGACCTTATCTGATCATCCAAATAAGTTCACATTCACAGATATCTGGAGTTAGGACATGGACATATTATTTCGAAGGACACTATTCGATCCACTAAAATCACTGAATTCTAATGATATACATCAAGAAATGACATAAATACATTATTTAACATAAATGGCTTATTCGTGTTTTTCAAGTCTTTTAAGGCAAGACTAAAAAAACATAGTATGTCTGTGCTTTTTTTAGAGTTGTTTTTTTTTTTAATTTTAAAATTTTAATACATATGTACATTAAAAATTTTATTTTTTTAGAGGTATGCAATTTTAATTTTTTTTTATTTTATTTTATTTAACTTTACAATATTGTGTTGGTTTTGCCATATATCAAAATGAATCTGCCACAGGTATACATGTGCTCCCCATCCTGAACCTTCCTCCCTCATCCCTCCCCATACCATCCCTCTGGGTCGTCCCAGTGCACCATCCCCAAGCATCCAGTATCGTGCATTAAACCTGGACTGGCGACTCATTTCATATATGATATTATACATATTTCAATGCCATTCTCCCAAATCATCCCACCCTCTCCCTCTCCCACAGAGTCCAAAAGACTGTTCTATTTCTCTAAAGACATTAACCACATTCACACCTGTATGTGATGTATGCATGAATTATGAATTAAGTTAAAATTTTAGAATTGAAATAAATTTGTCATGTGCATTTCCTGTTAGAGGCATCTAATTATCATCTGACTGACCCACTATACTGAATTTTGATGTTGTCCAGATATATTCATGTCTTGTCAATTTTTTAGAAGTAAACATTATTCAAATTTATTTTATGTGAACTTAGAGGGAAGTGTTTTGAGCAATATATCCAGTGTTTGTTCATACACATGTCAGCCTTTGCTATTCAGAGTACTCATAACACCAAGAAAGCAATCTGATTCTTATTTCAGGAATGATAATGACTGTGTAAGTTGAGATGAATATACAACCGAAGATTTTATTTTTTGTTGTTAATTTTCTTTTTTAGCTAACCTTCTACAGTGACCATAAAATTCCCAGGAAACCATTAATTTGTAATTACATTCATATTTTCTTCCTGTGTCTCCCTTTGTCTCTTACTGTCTCTCAGAACTGTGTCCCTTGTGTGGCCTCTGTTTTTAAATTCTCAGTTGGTTCAGCTGCTAAAGGGAGAAATAGGTCTGCAGCACACTCCTTGCCAAACACTGGGAGTATAGGTTTCCCATTTTAAATTCGCAAAATGTAGTCCTTCTGGCCCCAGGAGGCTTCAGCTGCTTTACCTTGATGCTGTAATGAGAATATACTGACACATTTTCATTATTAGATCAAAGGAGAAGGACATTACATGAAGTCACTTGCAAATGAAATATAAAAATTGGCTGGAGTGTACACTTTCATTCTCTTTTTCCAGAATCAATAGAGGAAACCAAAGAAAGGAGACACGCAGTCTGAAATTAATATAGCTGGTGAAATCAGACTTAAAGTGGGTCCATTTATTCACAATTAACTTGAATAACTGAAACATAGATTTTATAATTAGAATGTCTTGGAAAATGCAACTTAATTTATAGAAGGGACACACAGAAAAGTTACATGTGAGCCTTATTAGTTTTAGTATTCAATTGTACTATATTCCTGATTTGATAATTCAAGGTGAAACGGTAAAACATTATTTCAAGAGATAATTTTGTCCCCAAATATAATAACATCTTTTTAAAATTGCATATGCCTTTAATCTAAGTAATGTTTTAAAAATATTGCTTTATCTTTAGTGACTGTAATTCAAAGTCAATTAAATTATTATTCATTACTTCTGTCATTGGTTCATTACTAGTGTCACCAACTGTAACAAATCAACAAAATGTTTTATTATAGAAAGGTGACACTTGTGTTTGTTATATGTTCAGAGTTGATAAGAATATATCAGTCTTCTCAAAGTTATATGCCTATCTTTGATACCTTAGGGCAGTTTCTCTGAAAAAAAAACTGCTTACATTGTAGCAAACTGAGAAGTCTACAATTTGCTCAAGTATTTTTTTTATTTTTAACCAAATTACAAAACCTAAATGACCTTAGATTTTATTGCTTAGATGTATTTAAAAATAGTGTGTGGCATATTTTGGGAATATACTTACCCATTGACTTTCTTGGCAATACATTTTTTACAAACTCATGTGTCTAAATATACGTATTATATATACTACTTAATATCTGTGCATAACAATTATGCATTTATGGGTGCAAATAATCAAGTTGGTAAGACTGAATAGGTTTATGGTTGTAGTTGTCCTGTTGCTTAACTCAAATGAGTACTGTACATTTCCTCCTAGGATCTTTTTTCTCTTAAACCTGACCTGGAGTCACCAGTCTTCGCAGTTGAAAGTCAGTGAAGGAATAATTATATTCAATAGTTATAGGCTCTCTTCCATATCTGTGGCCTTGCCAAGATATCTATATAGTCATTAGATTTATACAAAATTATAAACAGTATCAAAAGGCTGGCAACCACAGCTTCTTTCTGTGTAATAACAGACTATATCAGAATTGTAGGGGTTCTTATGTAAAGCTCACAAATTCCTTTAATTTCAGAGAGGGATCTTAAGGTGTACTGTAGTGTCATGAAGTCTATTTTCCTAACAAAGAAATTCTCCTTTAATTGAAAGTGAAGAAAGAAGTCAGAAGTAACACCCACTAGTTGGCCTGTGTGTTTCCAGGCATCTTAATAAAGTTTGAATTGTATTTAAAGTAGTTGCTTTGGACATTTGGGATTGAATCAAGATCCTGTGATTTTTTCATGGTTCCTGTTCAGCACTGAAAGGATAAAAGTGTAACTGATATGTGGATTATATGCAATAAATGGGAAATATATATGCAGGCTCCCTAAATCTAACTTTTGTCAAGAAAATGTTAAACAGATATTAAGAATTAAAAAAAATTTTTTTAAAGTTCACAGTCTTTGTGTATACAATTGGAGGGAAAATAATCTAAGTTAATGAAAAATAAGGACTCTGAAAATCCAATAAAATTTCAGTTCAGTTGTCTCCTCTGGAATTCTGCTTCTCATCAAATATTATTTTAGATTACTATTTCCCCAAAATAATATGATAAAGACAGTTGTAAGTGGAATATTCTATTAAAGAACATTTACCCTAAGGCTAATTACTGAAACAGGGAATGATAATAGCTACTCAGTTACACTGGAATAACTTTTTCATAAGGCAATCTTCATTAAATAATATTAAGGGGACTATTTTCAATGTGAATGAAGAGGTTTCACCATATGATTCATTTTATTCTTAATTATGATCACATGGTTCTATAGGCAGCATAAAGAAAATGTCCACCCAGGATTTCAGTATATTCTTAAAACAAAAGTATTATGAAGTGTGTCATTACTCTACCTTTTTTCCCCCTCATTTGGAGTAGACATTATGACTGTTTAATAATTATACATCTGACACTTTTCCCAATACATAAGAATTAAATTTTCCTGGGCTTCATTTCAGACCCTTTGAAATTTATATTAGTTCTTTAAAGACACTTTACCAATATGCATTTAATTTTATGCTGCAGACCCTTGAAATAGAACCAGATGAAAACAAACCTTGCATGATTTATTGACCTGGTATTACCGTGAGATCACTTAACCTGAATATAAACCCTGAGTTATTTGGGTTTTTTGAGCTGATTGAGAATTTATATAAGATCTGCTTACTATTGGAGAAGCCAGGAAAATTTTAGATTTTGGTTCTTTCTTCATAATCAATTTTTATGGCATTTTGATGAAAGTGAAAGTGGAGAGTGAAAAAGTTGGCTTAAAGTTCAACATTCAGAAAATGAAGATCATGGCATCCGGTCCCATCACTTCATGGGAAATAGATGGGGAAACAGGGGAAACACTGTCAGACTTTATTTTTGGGGGCTCCAAAATCACTGCAGATGGTGACCGCAGCCATGAAATTAAAAGACGCTAACTCCTTGGAAGGCAAGTTATGATCAACCTAGATAGTATATTCAAAAGCAGAGACATTACTTTGCCAACAAAGGTCTGTCTAGTCAAGGCTTTGGTTTTTCCTGTAGTCATGTATGGATGTGAGAATTGGACTGTGAAGAAGGCTGAGCGCCAAATAATTGATTCTTTTGAACTGTGCTGTTGGAGAAGGCTCTTGAGAGTCCCTTGGACTGCAAGGAGATCCAACCAGTCCATTGTGAAGGAGATCAGCCCTGGGATTTCTTTGGGAGGAATGATGCTAAAGCTGAAACTCCAGTACTTTGGCCACCTCATGCAAAGAGTTGACTCATTGGAAAAGACTCTGATGCTTGGAGGGATTGGGGGCAGGAGGAGAAGGGGACAACAGAGGATGAGATGGCTGGATGGTATCAGTGACTCGCTGGACGTGAGTCTGAGTGAATTCTGGGAGTTGGTGATGGACAGGGAGGCCTGGCTTGCTGCGATTGATAGGGTCGCAAAGAGTTGGACACGACTGAGCGACTGAACTGAACTGAACTGAAGTGAGGGCATTTTACCTTCCAAGATTTATAATTATAGGATAATTCAGCTAGATTTGAATTTTAAAACAGTTTCCACAGGAGGGATAGAGTGACTCATTTCCCATGTTAGCTCTTCATGATCACCCTGGTCATCACTTCACATTCCAAAACAAAGTTGAAAAAGAAAAGAACAAAGTTGAAAGACTGTTGCCTAGTTGTAAGACTTCTTATAAAGTTATAGTAATCAAGACAATTTGATATTGGTGCAAAAATAGATTAATAGATAAAACAATAAATTTGACTTTATCCTCATTAAAAATTTCTGCTTTTCAAAACACAGGTGGTGAGAACACTAAAAATAAAGATGTATAATAGAAAATACTTGACAATCATAGAGCTTATAAAGGACTTATATCCAAAATTATAGAGCCTAGATTTAACTTAATAATACAAAAACAAACCACCCAGTAAATAAATGAACAAAGGTATGAATGGACACTTTACCAAAGATTATACATTCTTTGAAATAGGCACATTAAGATTTTCACCATCCTTAGTTATTAGGAACTGCAAATTAGTACCACAGAAAGTTTCAACTGTACATTCATTGTATTGACTAAAATGAAAAAAAAAAAATTCATGCCAAGTGTTGGCAAAGATGTGGAATGAAGTCTAGTGGAAATATCAGATTTCTAACCACTTTGTTGGTTTCAAGATTGCCAGGAGAAATATCAATAACCTCAGATATGCAGATGACACCACCCTTATGGCAGAAAGTGAAGAGGAACTAAAAGGCCTCTTGATGAAAGTGAAAGTAGAGACTGAAAAAGTTGGCTTAAAGCTCAACATTCAGAAAACAAAGATCATGGCATCTGGTTCCATCACTTCATGGGAAATAGATGGGGAAACAGTGGAAACAGTGTCAGACTTTCTTTTTTTGGGCTCCAAAAACTCTGCAGATGGTGACTGCAGCCATGAAATTAAAAGACGCTTACTCCTTGGAAGAAAAGTTATGACCAAACTAGATAGCATATTGAAAAGCTATCTAGGCATCAGATCAGATCAGATCAGTCGCTCAGTCATGTCCGACTCTTTGCAACCCCATGAATCGCAGCACTCCAGGCCTCCCTGTCCATCACCAACTCCTGGAGTTCACTCAGACTCACGTCCATCAAGTCACTGATACATCCAGCCATCTCATTCTCTGTCATCCCCTTCTCCTCCTGCCCCCAGTCCCTCCCAGCATCAGGGTCTTTTCCAGTGAGTCAACTCTTCACATGAGGTGGCCAGAGTACTGGAGTTTTAGCTTTAGCATCAGTCCTTCCAAAGAAATCCCAGGGCTGATCTCCTTCACAATGGACTGGTTGGATCTCCTTGCAGTCCAAGGGACTCTCAAGACTCTTCTCCAACACTACAGTTCAAAAGCATCAATTCTTCAGCTCTTAGCTTTCTTTATAGTCCAACTCTCATATCCGTACATGACTACTGGAAAAACCATAGCCTTGACTAGACAGACCTTTGTTGGCAAAGTAATGTCTCTGCTTTTGAATATACTATCTAGGTTGATCATAACTTTCCTTCCAAGGAGTAAGCGTCTTTTAATTTCATGGCTGCAGTCACCATCTGCAGTGATTTTGGAGCCCAGAAAAATAAAGTCTGACAGTGTTTCCACTGTTTCCCCATCTATTTCCCATGAAGTGATGGGACCGGAT
Source organism: Bos indicus (assembly GCF_029378745.1). NCBI lineage: Eukaryota > Metazoa > Chordata > Mammalia > Artiodactyla > Bovidae > Bos > Bos indicus. The sequence goes on from NC_091767.1 coordinate 33,397,289, forward strand.
GCCATCATCTTCCTTTTCTGAATGTTGAGCTTTAAGCCAACTTTTTCACTTTCCACTTTCACTTTCATCAAGAGGCTTTTGAGTTCCTCTTCACGTTCTGCCATAAGGGTGGTGTCATCTGCATATCTGAGGTGATTGATATTTCTCCCAGCAATCTTGATTCCAGCTTGTGTTTCTTCCAGTCCAACATTTCTCATGCTGTACCCTGCATATAAGTTAAATAAACAGGGTGACAATATACACCCTGATGAACTCCTTTTCCTATTTGGAACCAGTCTGTTGTTCCATGTCCAGTTCTAACTGTTGCTTCCTGACCTGCATACAAATTTCTCAAGAGGCAGATCAGGTGGTCTGGTATTCCCATCTGTTTCAGAATTTTCCACAGTTTATTGGGATCCACACAGTCAAAGGCTTTGGTATAGCCAATAAAGCAGAAATAGATGTTTTTTTGGAACTCTCTTGCTTTTTCCATTATCCAGAGGATGTTGGAAATTTCATCTCTGGTTCCTCTGCCTTTTCTAAAACCAGCTTGAACATCAGGAAGTTCACGGTTCACATATTGCTGAAGCCTGGCTTGGAGAATTTTGAGTATGACTTTACTAGCGTGTGAGATGAGTGCAATTGTGCGGTAGTTTGAGCATTTTTTGGCATTGCCTTTCTTTGGGATTGGAATGAAACCTGACCTTTTCCCGTCCTGTGGCCACTGCTGAGTTTTCCAAATTTTGCTGGCATATTGAGTGCAGCACTTTCACAGCATCATCTTTCAGTATTTGGAATAGCTCAACTGGAATTCCATCACCTCCACTAGCTTTGTTTGTAGTGATGCTTTCTAAGGCCCGCTTGATAAGAAGAGATAAGACAGCCTTCTTCAGCGATCAGTGCAAGGAAATAGAGGAAAACAACAGAATGGGAAAGACTAGGGATCTCTTCATCAAAATTAGAGATACCAAAGGAACATTTCATGCAAAGATGAGCTCGATAAAGGACAGAAATGGTATGGACCTAACAGAAGCGGAAGATATTAAGAAGAGATGGCAAGAATACACAGAAGAACTGTACAAAAAAGATCTTCACGACCCAGATAATCACGATGGTGTGATCACTGACCTAGAGCCAGACATGCTATATCTAGGCATAGCATATTGAAAAGCTATCTAGCTAGCTACATTACTTTGTCAACAAAGGTCCATCTAGTCAAGGCTATAGTTTTTCCAGTGGTCATGTATGGATGTGAAAGTTGGACTGTAAAGAAAGCTGAGCGCCGAAGAACTGATGCTTTTAAACTCTGGTGTTGGAGAAGACTCTTGAGAGTCCCTTGGACTGCAAGGAGATCCAACCAGGCCATTCTGAAGGAGATCAGCCCTGGGATTTCTTTGGAAGTAATGATGCTAAGGCTGAAACTCCAGTACTTTGGCTACCTCATGTGAAGAGTTCACTCACTGAAAAGACTCTGATGCTGGGAGGGATTGGGGGCAGGAGGAGAAAGGGACAACAGAGGATGAGATAGCTGGATGGCATCACCGACTCAATGGACGTGAGTCTGAGTGAACTCCGGGAGTTGGTGATGGACAGGGAGGCCTGGGGTGCTGCGATTCATGGGGTCGCAAAGAGTCAGACACGACTGAGCGACTGAACTGAACTGAACTGAACTGAACCACTTTGAAAAGTTTTTCAGTTACTTATTATGATTAGCCTTTAACTGTCATATAATTTAGCAATTTTGTTTATAGATATAAACTGTCTACCAGTGAAAAGATTAATGCTTAGACATACTTGTTTATAAATGTTTCTAGCAGTTGTAATAGTAATAGCCAAAAACTGTAAACAACCCATATATCCAATGAACAGATGAATCAATAAACATCTGTGAATGGATAAATAGCTGAATCAACAAATATCTATGTTGTATCCTTATAATAGAATACTACTCTGAAATAAAAAAGAATGCATTATTTGATTTACATCAATATGAGTGAATCTCAAAACCTATGTAAATGAAGTCAGATTGAAAAGATACACATTTCCGTGTTTCATTTACATAAGATTCTTGGAAATGAAAAATAATATACTATGATAGAAAACAGGTTATCTGAAGTCTGTGGGGTTGGGAATATGAGAAAACTTTAGGAAAGGTGTATGTTCATTTTCTTGACTCGTTACTGGTTTCAAAGGTTTACTCATGTTATAAATCTTGTACACTATGAATATATCCAACTTATTGTATGTCAATTACAATTAAAGCCATTAAAAAATCATTTTTTATGGATGAAGGTAGGCAATAAATTTTGCTGTAAATCTGAGATTAATAGAAGCCCCAGCACTTAATTTCCATATTGACATGAGAAAGTTAAGAGGACTTCTTTCTTCATCTATAAAATAGAAAAATAATACCCATCTAAGAGATATAGTCGAGGATTTAAATGTAATGATAAGTAAAAATATTTTGTATTTCACCAAGTACATATTAGATTCTCAGTAAATACTGATTTCCTTCCCATAGTATTGATATTTGCTATCTCTGATGATCATATTTTGCCACAAGTAAAAAGTCACTGGGAAAAATGCTAAGTTAAGGATTTCATAAATCATATATGTATATTTTAAAATTTTCTCCAGAAATGCCATAAACCACAAAGTGAATGACAGCAGCCATGTACATGACAGGCACCACTTACCAGGAGAGTTTGAAAAATTATCACTTTCGTTTAAAATCATACCCTGAAGGAAAAAGAGGTGTCAGAAATAGCACCCAAATAAGAAACACCTACATGCCCAGATGAAAAGATACCATCTAAAACAAGTAACAGATCCTGTCATGAATAGGAGAAATTAGGTTATGACTAGAGACAGTAATAGTCCTTCCCTCCCATCCTAAGAGTTGAAAAAGTTTAAGCATTCTAAAACTGAATGTGTGACCAAAAGCATTAAAACAGCTGAGTCAGTAATTTTGGCAGATTTAATGACAGAACTAGATCAACTAAAAATTCAGCCTGACCTGTTATATAAAGGTGGATCATTAAAATATCAGGGAGAAAAGTAACCAAACTTCTTGACCCTAAAACTGTGAACTTAATTAAATACATTGTGTAAAGATAATATTACCATTTACAATATATGCACAAGCATCTTTAGAACTAATCAATTACCTTAGTTAGAAAATTCAGATTAAAAAGTATTTTCATTACATAAAGCTTTAAAATATATAGCAAAAAACATCTACCTAATTATTCAGAGGTTATGAGGAAAGGTAACTATATTTCCTCATAACCATCTTTCCTCATGGGAATAAATATAAGTTCCTATATGACTTCATGTAAAGGATAAGTTTCTGTATTGGTTATGGCAGTTTCTCTTCAAAAGAGAGCAAGCTAGATTTTGGTAATAAAGTGAAGTGTGAAAGTCTCTCATTCGTGTCCAACTCTGTGATCCCACGGTCTATACAGTCTATGGAATTCTTCAGGACAGAATACTAGAATGGGTAGCCTTTCCCTTCTCCAAACTAGGGATCGAACTCAGGTTTCCTGCACTGCAGGCATATTCCTTACCAGCTGAGCTATGGCTTCCCTGGTAGCTCAGCTGGTAAAGAATCCACCTGCAATGCCAGAGACCCCGATTCGATTCCTAGCTTGGGAAGATCCCCTAGAGAAGAGATAGGCCACCCACTCTAGTATTCTTGAGCTTCCCTCGTGGCTCAGATGCCAAAGAATCTGCCTGCAATTCGGGAGACCCAGGTTAGATCCTTGGATTGGAAAGATCCCCTGGAGGAGGGTATGGCAGCCCACTCCAGTATTCTTGCCTGAACAGTCTCCATGGACAGAAGTGCCTGGCTGGGTTGCAAGGGCTGGACATGACTGAGCAACTAAGTACAACACATTCTTCCCAAACAATCTAGGTGATCACCATTTGCTGAAATTCTATAATAAATCATGTTTCTAATATGAACTTTTTTGTAAAGGACATAACTACCTCTGAATTATCTTCTCTATTGGAGCTTCCCTGGTAGTTTAGATGATAAAGAATTTGCCTGTAATTCAGGAGACCCAGGTTTGATCCCTGGGTTGGAAAGATCCCCTGAAGAAGGGAATGGCCACCCATTCCAGTATTCTTGCCTGGAGAATGCCATGGACTGAGGAGCCTGGCTGTCTACAGTCCATGGGGTTGCAAAGAGTCTGACATGACTGCCTGACTGACACTTTCACACTTTATCTTCTATGTTAATCTATATATCTATACAGTTTCTTATAATTCATACTATATTTTACAAATTGTAAACTCCTTTCACTATAGTATCTCATTTAATCAATTTTGCTTTATGAAAGGTAAAATGTCCAAAATATTCAAAGAACTTTTAAAGCTCACAATAAAAATTAAACAACTGAATTAATAAATAGATCAAAGACCTAATGTGCTACTCTTATATTGGTCTGTCCATTGGTTCAGAGGGTTTGCCTTGTGCATTCCTCCCTTGATGTTAGTCAATGCCAGCATGGTGAGAACATTCTCTGGCTAAGGATATATGGTATGGTCAGTTTGGGTTTTTTTTTTTTTTTTTTTTCTCTAATCAAACCTAACTTAATAAAACAGTATTGATCCTGTGACTTTACCTCATTAATACACATTCTAAACAAGCAAATTAAGTGATTTCAATCAAGTAATTCAAAACAAAAACTGGAGTGAAAAAGGGGCCTTTACATTTATGATTAGTGGACCCATACCTATTCCTAGTTCTATAACCAATTATGTGAATACTGGTACAAAGTAGAGGGAAGAAAGTTCTCCTATGTTTTGATCACAAAAGAACTGATTCAGTGACTTCCACATACACTCACTCATATCAGTATTTCAAGTAAATCAATAGAGGAGACCCCTCCATTTGAAAGATGATACATTTTAACCAGCAATCTTCTCTGAATCTTTAGAAAAAATTTTGATGAAAAACACTGGACTCTTCTGACATAGTTTGTATTCCTTTCATAATGACTATATTGTGAAAAGAGGAATATATATATATATATATGAATTTGTCTGAAATGCTGAATAAAGGTACAACCAGATAGCCAAACTATATAAATATTTACATAAATTATATATTAGTAAATAATTCTAGTTTGAAGTTCTTATTAATTTCATATCAAGGTTTTTTATTATCTCTGAAATTATCATATTAATTTACTAATTTAATCACTTTCTTCCTTCACTATGCTGTGTAGTCTATGAGAGCAAAACTTATTTCTTAATTATTAATTGGAGTATTCTAAGGGCATAGTATGTGTCTAGCACATATTGAATGACCAAAAGATTAATATTTCATATACTTGCCCCAATACAATATGAAGAATAGATAATAGAACCGTTGGCCTCTTTATGTGAAAATATTATTCAGGCTTTAGCATTTCCTTCTTTATTTTTCTCACTATTTTGGAGGATTGCATAGATCAAGGAAATGAAATTATGGTACATGTAGGAAGTGATTGAGTAAGTTCTAAATTAGTAAATATTCCCCAAGATTGTGATTTAATGCAGTTACTGCCCTCCAGGTAGCTGTTAATGGTTTCCATTCTCTGTAATTATTAAAGATCATCATGTTGCTGTTTACATATTTCTTTCTAACTGCTTCAACTTGAGTTTCTACTTCCTATTCAAGGCATGTGTGTGTGTGTGTATGTGTGTCTGTGCGTGTGTATACAAATATTTGTGTGTGAAATATAGACCTGATTTAGAAAATATTTTTGTATTTAACAGAAGAATTATTCATATATATAAGTTGAATCAATTTAAGCTAAGAGTCCTTGTCCTTGGTTAGTTCTTCTGTTATGATATTTGTTTTGTATATTCATGTTTTGAATAATTTAAAATGTCTAACTAAAATAGAATTGAACTGTGTTCCTAGAAAAAATATGGAGATTAGATATTTATACAAAGTATAAACAGTTTTTGTGAAATCTCACTGATTGTATAAATTTAATTGTTTCAGTGTGCATGCCCTGTACATAAAGATTCTTATACTGCTAGCTTGTTTAAATAATAAAATAATTTTATACAATGAAAAGCCTATACAGACTTTCCATGTTTATTTTATTTTAGCTATCTAAATAAAGATACATCATGGGCCTAATAATTTCTAGTAGTTAATTTTTTTAAGAAAAGCTAATTTTAGTCAATAAAATAAAAAAGCATAGACAGTACTGAAAATATTTTCCTCATTTAGCAATCTGACTTATAACAAGATGTTCCTAATCTGATTTAGAAGCTCTATTTGTACATTTCTAAATTGAAAAATCTATGAAATTACCTATATACTGGAAAAGGTGAACAATTTTGGAAATGAACATTTCATTTAAATTATCATAGTGAATTTTTTACCATATACATTCAAACTTGATAATGTTCTTCAGAAGATATTTCCCCCAGGAGTACAAAAAAAAAAAACTTCTACTTTTTAATATTACAAAAATAAGCTCACTTAGCATTCTTAATTAAAAGCAAAGAAAGACCATGAAGTGGTATTTGCTGTTCCATGCATCCATGTTCTTAAAGGTATTAAAAAAATTATGACAACCAAAAAGCAAACAAACAAACAAAATAAACAAAGAAAGTTTATCCAAAGTGTATGTTTCAGTGTGGGAAATAACAAGAAGCTCTTGGTCATTCCTGAACAAACAGCATTTTTCTGAAGAACACTTTTGAGATTATGTGTTCTCTACTGGCAGTTCAGTTCAGTTCAGTCACTCAGTCATGTCCAACTCTTTGTGACCCCGTGGACTGCAGCCTACCAAGCCTCCTTGTCCATCACCAACTCGCAGGGTTTACTCAAACTCATGTTCATTGAGTCAGAGATGCCATCCAACCATCTAATCCTCCTTCCTACCCTTCTCCTCCCGCCTTTAATCTTTCCAAAAATCAGGGTCTTTTCCAATGAGTCAATTCTTTGCATCAGGTGGCCAAAGTATAGGAGTTTCAGCTTTAGCATCAGTCCTTCCGATGAATATTATGGACTGATCTCCTTTAGGATGGACTGGTTGGATCTTCTTATAGTCCAAGGGACTCTCAAGAGTCTTCTCCAACACCACAGTCCAAAAGTATCAATTCTTCAGTGCTCAGCTTTCTTTATAGTCCAACTCTCTCACCCATACACAGACTACTGGAAAAACCATAGATTTGACTAGACAGACCTTTGTTGGCAAAGTAATGTCTCTGCTATTGAATATGCTATCTAGGTGGTTATTAACTTTTCTTCCAAGGAGTATGTTTCTTTTAATTTCATGGCTGCAGTCACCATCTGCAGTGATTTTGGAGTCCAAAAAATTAAAGTCTGACACTGTTTACCCATCTATTTCCCATAAAGTGATGGGACCAGATGCCATGATCTTAGTTTTCTGAATGTTGAGCTTTAAGCCAGCTTTTTCACTCTCCTCTTTCACTTTCATCAAGAGGCTCTTTAGTTCTTCACTTTCTGCCATAAGGGTGGTGTCATATGCATATCTAAAGTTATTGATATTTCTCCTGGCAATCTTGATTTCAGTTTGTGCTTCATCCAGCACAGCATTTCTCATGATGTACTCTGCATATAAACTAAATAAGCGGGGTGGCAATATACAGCCGTGACATACTGCTTTTCCTATTTGGAACCAGTCTGTTGTTCCATGTCCAGTTCTAACTGTTGCTTCCTGACCTGCATACAGATTTCTCAAGAGGCAGGACAGGTGATCTGGTATTCCTATCACTTTCAGAGTTCTCCACAGTTTCTGGTGATCTACACAGTCAAAGGCTTTAGCATAGTCAATAAAGCAGAAGTAGATATTTTTCTGGAACTCCCTTGCTTTTTTGGTGATCCAATGAATGTTTGCAATTTGATCTCTGTTCCTCTGCCCTTTCTAAATCCAGCTAGAACATCTGCAATTTCACGGTTCAAGTATTGTTGAAGCATGGAGAAATTTGATCATTACTTTACTAGCATGTAAGATGAGTGCAATTGTGCGGTGCTTTGAGCATTCTTTGCCATTGCCTTTCTTTGGGATTGGAATGAAAAATGACCCTTTTCCAGCCCTGTGGCCACTGCAGAGTTTTCCAAATTTGCTGACATATTAAGTGCAGCACTTTCACAGCATCATCTTTTAGGATTTGAAATAGCTCAACTAGAATTCCATCACCTCCACTAGCTTTGTTCATAGTGATGCTTCCTAATTCCCATTTGACTTTGCTTTCCATGATGTCTGGTTCTATGTGATCACACCATCGTGATTATCTGGGTCATGACAATCTTTTTTGTACAGTTCTTCTGTGTATTCTTGCCACCTCTTCTTAATGAGAGAGTCATTTCCTAGGCAGGTTGATAGGAAATCTAGGGGTCCCCAAGGAGAGAGGGGTTTGGAATTCTCAAGGAAGAAGAAAGGACAAACTGTTTTTTTTTTTCCAAATTCCTTAGGATTATATAACAATAATGTATCCTGCCTAAGGACAGTCTTTGGATTCAACCTTCTGTTATCTTAAAATGTTAATTATGGGAGTAGACCTGGTCTTTACAAGGATATATCTTGCCTGAGGACAGTGTTATCTTAAAATGTAAATTATGGGAGTAGGTCTGATGAGGTCTTTACAACCTCCAGACATTCTTTGAATTATATAACCTCATTGTTAACACTAGCAAGCGGGTACTCTTTCTGTCCCCTTCTGATGCCTATGTCAGAAGCTTTCTCTATCTCCTTTATACTTTAATAAAACTTTATTACACAAAAGCTCTGAGCGATCAAGCCTCGTCTCTGGCCCCGGATTGAATTCTTCTCCTCCGGGGGCCAAGAATCCCAGTGTATTCGCATGATTAAACAACAACCTTTCATCTTGGGGGCTCGTCCGGGATCCTTCAGGACAAGGTAAGGATGCTTGGAGCTTTAGTTCTTTGTTCTCTTAACGAACACGTTTTCTGCTGTGCTTTACTAACTCTACGGTGTGCTTGTGTGAATGAATGGCATGCCCTGCGTGAAGCAAGTAAGGGGCCCTGGTCTGCGGTTCCACGGTGGTCTCATACGGCTTATGGCAGAAACCTGTCAGGGCGTTATACCGACCTGCCAATGCCAAGAGGCACTCAATGTCTCCTTCGGGAACCGACCAGAAATGGGCAAAGCGTGTGGACCGAACTCTCCTTTCTCGGTCAAACTTTTCGGTCTCTTTGACCATTTCATACCTACCCTTGGGAATTAGAAGTACTAACCTAATCTATCGGATCCTAGACTTTCAAGGGACTTGTGATCTATACTGTTACTGTGTACTGTGACTTAGGTCCCAAACTTGGATTGGTAGTCAAGAAAGTGTCTAGCCTCGCTAGGAATCGAAAGTTCAGAAGCTAGATGGAGCTCTAGCTCCCAGAACATCTCTGAGGTTAAAGGGTACTCAGATTGGGACTGCAATGGATTTTTTTCTTTGGTAACGCTGGCTCTTAGTAGATCAGAGGAGACTGTTATACTGGTGTGGTGATGCTTGGAAAGAACATCTCAGTTTTATGTTCATGTCGGTCTTATTGTAGTCAGGAAATACTCAGGGTTGTGCACAGTCACTCAGGTGACGAATGTTTCCCACAGCAGTCTTAGCTTGGGAGGCATTCCGGAAGGTTACTCTGATTCACCCCGGGTGACATCAGAGGCAAGCAAGGTTAAAGGTGAAGAGCTGGACGTCAAGTAGGGATGCTATCAAGTCTACCCCTGGTACATCCCCACCCCATCTCGGTGGTAGAAACAGGAGGGACGAGTACGGCACCTGCATCGGTAAGGGACAGACAAAGTCCGACCAGGAAAGAAAGCTTTTGGTGTAATGTCTGTCTACACCCCCATCTAGATCAGGGAGGGACGCCTCCAGTAGAAAAATGGCACTGGTTACTTTTTTTCTCTCTTACAGATGGGAGCGAACAATTCCAGCCTCACTCCTTTGAACTGTATCCTGAAAAACTGGGATAGATATGATCCCCAGGGCTTAAATAAAACACACCTGGTCTTCCTCTATGATACTACATGGCCACGGTATCCATTGGAGGACGGTGAACGGTGGCCAGTTGGAGGGTCTCTTAAGTATAATACTGTTCTACAATTAGACCGGTTCTGTAAGGAACAAGGGAAATGGGTAGAAGTAGCATATGTGTTGCCCTTTTTCTCTCTGCGAAATATGCCAGACTTATGTCCTAAGGGTATAGATCTGGGCGTGAAATCTTCAGCTCCCTCCTGTCCTCTTACTTTGCCCCCGTACCTGGGACTCCAAACTGGGATTCAAACTGCCCACATGGAGGTCCAAACAACTCCTGTCTCAGTACAACCTCAGACTACTCTGGTTTCAGTAGAAACTCAGACCATCAAAGTAAGAGATGAGATGGAGGACAGGAGACAAAGAGAGGAGGAAAAACAGGTTTCTCCAATCTATCCCTGGGATCATATGCGCAGAACAGCCAGAGAGACTGAGGAACAGCCACACAAGCTGTTGCTTCTTTATGAAACACCCACCGGGAGAAATAATCAGTCTGTGAGAGTTAATAAGCCTTTCTCTTATTAAAAAAATACAAAGAATCAAGGAGGATCTGGGAGACTATTTAGAGGGCCCAGAAAAATATATTAGAGCTTTTAAAGGTGTTACTCTGCTTTATGACCTCACTTGGAAGGATGTGATGTATATCTTGGGACAAGCGCTGACTCCTGAGTCAAAGACTCGAGTTTTGGGAAAAGCGGTTGCTTATGGAGATGAATGGCTTGGTAATGAATCAGTAGGGAAGAGGGAGAACAAGATAGCGGCCCTCCCCACTGGGTATCAGGCGGTCCCAACTATAGAACCAGACTGGGACTACAACACAGCTAAAGGAAGATGGGATCAGAGTCATTTTGTTAGATGTATTCTTGAAGGACTTAGGCAGGTGAGTTCTAAGCCTTTAAACTATGGCAAGTTGGCAGACATAGAACAGGAGGAGAAGGAAGCTTCTGGTAAATTCCTAGATAGACTGAGAAAAGGCTTTCGCAGATTCACTGAGACTGATCCCGAAAGTGAAGAGGGAAAAGTGATCTTAAAGGATAGATTGCTCACTCAGTCAGCTCCAGATATCCGCCTTAAGCTATTGAAACAGGTGTATGGACCAAATCAGTCTTTAGATACTCTGTTACAACTGGCTCAGACAGTCTATTATGGTAGAGAATATGAGGAAAAGAAAGAAAGGCAAAAGAAAAGACAAAGGAAAAGGCGGAAGCCTTAGCCCTGGCTATGAAAAACGTTCTTAAATAGCCTGAGAAAAATGCCCAGAGGGGCCCAGGTGAAAAGGGATGGGCTTGCTATTACTGTGGAAAGGAGGGGCATCTCAAGCGGGATTGCCCTCAGGCATCTAAGCTGCCCCCAGCTCCATGTCCCGTCTGCAAAGGACCACACTGGAAGAGAGACTGCCCCCAGAGGTGTAGGTCTCCCGGGTCAGACTCTCAAGACAATCAGGACTGAAGGTGCCCGGGGGTCCCCACACAAGCTCCTGTCCTAATTACCCCTGAGGAACCCCGGGTATTAATAGTTGTGGGGGGCCAATCCGTCGATTTCCTTTTAGATACAGGGGCAACTTATTCTGTGCTTACTGAAGCCCCTGGCCCACTTTCTTCCCGATCCGCTTCCATAATGGGACTGTCTGGACGAGCCAAAAGGTATTATTTCAGCTATTCTTTATCTTGCAACTGGGATTCTGTGCTGTTTTCACACGAGTTTCTGATTGTGCCAGAATCTCCCTCACCCCTTTTGGGAAGGGACATACTGAGCAAGGTCCATGCCTCTGTTTTCATGAATATGGAGCCCTCCCTTTCTCTCCCTTTAGTTGAACAAAATGTAAATCCTAGAGTATGGGCTGATGGAAAATCTGTGGGTCGAGCACAAAATGCTATTCCTGTAGTTGTTAAGCTCAAAGACCCACACGTATTTCCACATAAGAAGCAGTATCCACTGAAACCTGAAGTTAAGGAAGGGTTAAAACCCATCATCGAAAATTTAAAGGAGCAGGGACTATTAATTCCTTGTAACAGTCCTTGCAACACTCCTATTTTGGGTATAAAGAAATTGAATGGTAAATGGAGACTAGTTCAAGATTTACGAATAATAAATGAGGCTGTAGTTCCTTTACACCCCATGGTGCCTAATCCTTATACTCTATTGTCTGAAATTCCTGAACGGGCCAAATATTTCTCAGTAATTGATTTAAAGGATGCCTTCTATTCAGTGCCTTTGGCGGAAGAAAGTCAATTCCTATTTGCCTTTGAAGGCCCTACACAGCCAGCTTCTCAGTTAACCTGGACAGTTTTGCCCCAGGGATTTCATGACAGTCCTCACTTATTCGGACAAAGTTTGTCACGGGATCTACAAAACTTTAATAGCTCTGAAGCAGTGGTGTTACAATATGTAGATGATATTTTGCTCTGTGCTGAGACAGAGGAAGCTTGTTCGCGAGCCTCAGAAGATTTCTTAAACTTTCTGGCGGGCTGTGGTTATAAGGCATAAAGAGAAAAGGCTCAGCTTTGTCAACAATTGGTTAGATATCTGGGCCTGATCATATCAGAAGGGACTAGGGCCATAGGCCCTGAGAGAATTAAACCTATACTAAATCACCCCCTACCTATGACTTTAAGACAATTGAGAGGATTTTGGGGAATCACAGGTTACTGTTGCATTTGGATTCTGGGTTACGGGGAACTTGCCCGGCCTTTATATAAACTTATAGCTGAAACTCAGCAGGCCCAAACCGACAAACTGGTTTGGTCTCCAGAAACTCAAAAGGCTTTTAAGGTTCTTCAGACTGCTCTCCTGCAAGCTCCAGCTCTAAGCTTGCCCACAGGGTCAGAATTTAATTTGTTTGTCGCTGAAAAAAAGGTGTGGCATTGGGAGTTTTGACACAACCCCGAGGGCCTCACCAGCAACCTATTGCTTATCTAAGCAGAGAATTAGATGTAGTTTCACGTGGGTGGCCCCACTGCCTAAGAGTAATTGGGGCAGCGGCTTTATTAGCACCTGAAGCTTTAAAAATAATTAATGGACGAAACCTTACTGTACTGACTTCTCATGATGTGAGTGGAATCTTAAATTCTAAGGTTAATATTTGGATGACAGACAGTAGGCTTCTTAAGTATCAGTCATTGTTGTTAGAAGGACCAGTAACTAAGCTTAAAGTTTGTGGAAATTTAAATCCTGCCACTTTCCTTCCTGAGAAGGAAAATGAAACACCTGATCACGATTGTTCTCAATTCCTAACTTTGAACTATGCAGCTCGGGAGGATCTAAAGGATACCCCATTAGACAATCCTGACATGGAAATATTTACAGATGGCAGCTCTTTTGTTCAGGATGGAAAGCATAAAGCAGGTTACGCCATGGTGACTGCTGAACAGGTTTTAGAAGCAAAATCTCTCCCCCAGCGAACCAGTGCTCTGTTGGCGGAGCTTGTGGCCCTGACCGGAGCTCTAGAATTAAGCAAAGGGCAGCGGATGGGCCTGATAATCTATTTGAGTCTACTGCTGACATCAAAAATCCTGAGTCTGCAGTTTGATCCTCAAGACAATGTATTCCTGTCCTGGGCTCACTCCTATGCTGCATTCCACAATCGGTCTAACTGCTGGGTCTGCAGAGCACTCCCCTCTTTGTCAGTGAAAGGTTTCCCGTGGTGGACATCCCCACTTCAAGGAAAAGACTTTCTCCAAGTCTGTAAATACCTTCGACAACAATCACATGCGATGCCTCTTCTTCATCTGATGACATCTACCAACCCTAAAATGGACTGGTGCAACACTTTGCACTTTAACTATGGACATAATGTGACTTTTAATTATGATTCTGAATGTTGTGTTTTTGCTGTTTGCTCTCTGCATCTGTAATTGTATAACTGGATTTGTTTCTAGCTGCATGAAAGCTTTTAAGTTACAAATGGTTGCTCAAACTCCTGCTACTGCTGTAGCTTCCTCCAGCTACTATTTGGGGCCCCTGGATCAGATATCCTCAATATGAGGATTAGGAGAATATGTTGCCTCACCAATTTAGGGACAACGCCCCTTGTCAGCTCGGAAGTAGTTATGGAATGAGAATGACGCCCCTTTTCCCTAGGCAACATAATTCTCCTAAAAGAAAAGGGAGGAATGAGAGAGTCATTTCCTAGGCAGGTTGATAGGAAATCTAGGGGTCCCCAAGGAGAGAGGGGTCTGGAATTCTCAAGGAGGAAGAAAAGACAAACTTTTTCTTTCTCCACATTCCTTAGGATTATGTAACAATAATGTATCCTGCCTAAGGACAGTCTTTGGATTCAACCTTCTGTTATCTTAAAATGTTAATTATGGGAGTAGACCTGGTCATTACAAGGATGTATCTTGCCTGAGGACAGTGTTATCTTAAAATGTAAATTATGGGAGTAGGTCTGATGAGGTCTTTACAACCTCCAGACATTCTTTGGATTATATAACCTCATTGTTAACACTAGCAAGCGGGTACTCTTTCTGTCCCCTTCTGATGCCTATGTCAGAAGCTTTCTCTATCTCCTTTATACTAAACTTTATTACACAAAAGCTCTGAGCGATCAAGCCTCATCTCTGGCCCCGGATTGAATTCTTCTCCTCCGGGGGCCAAGAATCCCAGTGTATTCGCGTGATTCAACAACAACCTTTCATTAATACCTTCTGCTTCTATTAGGTCCATACCATTTCTGTCCTTTATTGAGCCCATCTTTGCATGAAATATTCCCTTGGTATCTCGAATTTTCTTGAAGAGATCTCTAGTCTTTCCCATTCTATTGTTTTCCTCTATTTTTTTTCATTGATCACTGAGGAAAGCTTCCTTATCTCTCCTTGCTATTCTTTGGAACTCTGCATTCAAATGGGTATATCTTTCCTTTTCTCTTTTGGTTTTTGCTTCTCTTCTTTCATAGCTATTTGTAAGGCCTCCTCAGACAACCATTTTGCCTTTACATTCTTTTTCTTGGGGATGGTCTTGTTTCCTGTGTAGGAGATCCCTCCTGTATCTACTTGCAGTGATACCCTAATAAACTAGACATAGAGTGAGGGGATAAAATTTGGAAGGAATTCCTCCATCTGAGGACTTGCAAATATGTAGCTGTCCTTATAAGTGACTGTGGAGAGAAGAAAAATAAGTCAAAACTTTGAAATTTGCAGTGGTTTATAGTGTGCAAAAGGCCTCCTCAGACAACCATTTTGCCTTTTGCATTTCTTTTCTTGGGGATGGTTTTGATCACTGCCTCCTGTACAATGTCACAAACCTCCATCTATAGTTCTTTAGGCACTCGGTCTATCAAATCTAATCCTTTGAATCTATTTGTCACTTCCACTGTATAATCATAAGGAATTTGATTTAGGTCATACCTGAATGGTCTAGTGGTTTTCCCTACTTTATTCAAAGGCAAAGGAGAAAAGGAAAGATATACCTATTTGAATGCAAAGTTCCAAAGAATAGGAAGGAGAGATAAGAAAGCTTTCCTCAGTGATCAGTACAAAGAAATAGAGGAAAACAATAGAATGGGAAAGACTAGAGATCTCTTTAAGAAAATTAGAGATACCAAGGGAACATTTCATGAAAAGATAGGCATGATAAAGGACAGAAATGGTATGGACCTAATAGAAGCAGAAGGTATTAAGAAGAGAATACACAGAAGAATACACAGAATTCACAGAAGAACAATACAAAAATACACAAGAACTATACAAAAGAATTATACAAAAAAGATCTTCATGTCCAGATAACTGCAATTGTGTCACTCACCTAGATCCAAAACATCCTGGAATGCAAAGTCAAGTGGGCTTTAGGAAGGATCACTACAAACAAAGCTGGTGGAGATGATGGAATTTCAGTTGAAGTATTTCGAATCCTAAAAGATGATGCTGTGAAAGTACTGCACTCAATATGCCAGAAAATTTGGAAAACTCTGCAGTGGCCACAGGACTGAAAAGTTCTCAGTTTTCATTCTAATCCCAAAGAAGGGCAATGCCAAAGAATGTTCAAATATTGCGTAATTGCCCTCATCTCACATGCTAGCAAAGTAATGCTCAAAATTCTCCGAACCATATACTTCCAAGTGTTCAAACTGGATTTAGAAAAGGCAGAGGAACCAGAGATCAAATTGCTGACATCTGTTGGATCATAGAAAAAGCAAGAGAATTACAGAAAAACATCTACTCTGCTTTATTGATTATGCCAGAGCCTTTGACTGTGTAGATCACAGCAAGCTATGGAAAATACTTCAAGGGATGGGACTACCAGACCACCTTACCTGCCTCCTAAGGAATCTGTATGCAGGTCAGGAAGCAACAATTAGAACAAAACATGGAACAACAGACTGGTTCCAAATAGGGAGAGGAGTACATCAAGGCTGTATATTGTTACCCTGTTTATTTACCTTATATGCAGAGTACATCATGTGAAATGCTGTGCTGGATGAAGCACCAGCTGGAATCAAGATTGCCAGGAGAAATAGCAATAACCTCAGATATGCAGATAACACCACCATTAAGGCAGAAAATGAAGAGGAACTAAAGAGCCTCTTAATGAAAGTGAAAGAGGAGAGTGAAAAAGCTGGCTTAAAACTCAACATTCAAAAAACTAAGATCATGGCATTTGGTCCCATCACTCCATGGCAAATAGATGGAGAAACAGTGGAAACAGTGACAGACTTTATTGTTTTGGACTCCAAAATCACTGCAGATGGTGACTGCAGCCATGAAATTAAAAGGCTCTTGCTCCTTGGAAGAAAAGCTATGACAAACCTAGACAGCATATTGAAAAGGAGAGGCATTACCTTGCTGACAAAGGACCGTCTAGTCAAAGCTATGGTTTTCCCAGTAGTCATATATGGATATAAGCTGCTAATGCTGCTGCTAAGTCGCGTCAGTCATGTCCGACTCTGTGAGACCCCATAGACAGCAGCCCACCAGGCTCTGCCGTCCCTGGGATTCTCCAGGCAAGAACACTGGAGTGGGTTGCCATTTCCTTCTTCAATGCATGAAAGTGAAAGATGAAAGGGAAGTCGCTCAGTCATGTCCGACTCTTAGTGACCTCATGGACTGCAGCCTGCCAGGCTCCATCCACAGGAGTTTCCAGGCAAGAGTACTGGAGTGGGGTGCCATTGCCTTCTCCAATGGATGTAAGAGTTGGACTATAAAGAAAGCTGAACACCGAAGAATTGATGCTTTTGAACTGTGGTGTTGGAGAAGATTCTTTAGAGTCCTTTGGACTACAAGGAGATCAAACCATTCAATTTCAAGGGAATCAGTCCTAAATATTCATTGGAAGGATTGATGCTGAAGCTGAAACTCCAGTACTTTGGCCACCTGTTGCAAAGAACTGACTCATTGGAAAAAGTCCCCGATGCTGGGAAAGACTGAAGACAGGAGGAGAAGGGGACGACAGAGGATAAAATGGTTGGATGACATCACTGATTCTAAGGAAATGAGTTTGAGCCAGCTCTGGGAGTTGCTCATGGACAGGGAAGCCTGGTTTGCTGCAGTCCATGGGGTTGCAAAAGTCGGACATGACTGAGCGACTGAACTGACCTGAACTGAGGTTGGTCATAGCTTTTCTTCCAAGGAGCAAGGGTCTTTTGATTTCATGGCTGCAATCACCATCTGCGGTGATTTTGGAGCCCCAAAAAGAAAGTCTGTCAATGTTTCCATTGTTTCCCTATCTATTTGCCATGAAGAGATGAGACCAGATGCCATAATCTTAGTTTTCTAAATGTCGAGTTTTAAGCCAACTTTTTCACTCTCCTCTTTCACTTTCATCAAGAGACTCTTTAGGTCTTTGCTTTCTGGTCTAAAGGTAGTGTCATCTCCATATCTGAAGTTATTGATATTTCTCCTGGCAGTCTTGATTTTGTCACTTATTTGCTGCTTAACTCTGTTCAAATATTTCAGTCTGAAATTTCTCTTGTAGAAGATGGTAATAATAAAATCACTCCTGGGGTCAGGTCAAGACTCAAGTGTAGTGTCTTAACACATTGTAGGCCTCAATAAGTGCTAACTGGCTTCCTTTTCTAAGGATGTTCAGAATTATAGCACTATACTAATTGCAAACTTTCAATCTAGTCTGGTATCAATCAATGACAATGTATTTTGGAAGACTATGCATAATATAAGGGCTTCCTGAGTAGCCCAAATGGTAAAGAATCTGCACACAATGTGGGAGACCTGGGTTCAATCCTTGAGTTGGTAAGATTATCTGGAGAAGGGCATGGCAACCCACTCCAATATTCTTGCCTGAAGAACTCCATGGACAGAGGAGCCTGGCAGGCTACAGTCCATGGAGTTGCAAAAAGTCAGACACGACTGAGCGGCTAACAATTTCACTTTCATGAATAAAATAATAACTAACATTTCTCTGAAGAACTTTAACTAAGCAAAACAAATCTGAAAATTAAAGAATAAAATTCATGGAATTTAAAACAGTAATGTTTAGGTAGTTGACAAAAATGGTAGATATTTCAAAATACAAATTTTGTTCAAAATGTAAGAAAATAGAGATGATTCTAAAATGCAATGGGGTGATTAGAGTTATCCATGTATTTGATGAGGTTTAAAAAAGCCATGGTAAATATTTAAATCTGGTTAATTTTGATTTTAAAAAGCACACCATATATCTAGTAGATTACACTTAACATGTAAAGGTAGAATCATTTCCTGTTGTAGAACAAAATTAAAGACTTTATACATTGAGATACACAAAAGATTAATTCTTAGCAAATGACATATCCCAGGTTTGAAAACCCTAGCATCATACTGTTTATCTTTCCAAGGAACTATGCAGCCAATAGCTGCAATGAACTCTCCCTTTATCTCCAGACCAGGCAGGACTCTATAAACCATTTTTCAGATTACTAAAATGTAGGCACATCTTGTGTTAGATTTTAATATTTAGAACTGGATACCCTGCTGCTGCTGCTGCTAAGTCGCATCAGTCGTGTCCGACTCTGTGTGACCCCATAGATGGCAGCCCACCAGGCTCCCCCTGTCCTGGGATTCTCCAGGCAAGAACACTTGAGTGGGTTGCCATTTCCTGCTCCCTAAAGAAACCTATTAACAGTAGAGTATTTATGCATATTACTACCATTAAGCTAATAATGACAGAGTGGTTCAGAGATGAACTCTGAAGTCAGACCTCCAGTATCATCCCGGATTACTGATTCACTCTTCATTATTTTCAGGTTTTCATATGCTTTTCAGCCTGAAGTATTTTTATTGTCCTTTTTTCTGAATTCATAGATTCCTTCTACTGTAATGTATAAATTACTGTCATTCAATTATTATTAACCCCATCCCTACATTATCACTTCAGATTTTGTATTTTCCAGATCTCAAATTTCTGTTCGGGTTTGTTCTTATACTTTTCTATTACTATATGTAATTTGTATTTGATTTCCATTTCTATTTCTTGATTGTTCAAGCATTTTTATATAAATTTTCTTTTAGATGCTTAAAAGATTTATAATGTGTTTTCATTGATAGTCTGTATTCCTTGTCCCCAGATCTCAATGTCTCTGTCATCTCTGCCTCTGTTTCTGTATTATTTCTTATTATCTTGGTTATGAGTCACCTTTTCCTGCTTATTCCTGTGTTTGAAACTCTTTATTGTATACTGCTTTCTGTGAATGTTATTTATTTTAGTGTCTTGATTCTGTTTTTTTCTTTTAAGAGCATTAATTTATCTTTTCTTGCTAACATTTACTTTTCTGAAAATCAAGGCTTGATTTTACATTTGGTTATGGGACTCTAGAGTATGGTTTGCCTATACTCTATAGGCAACTATAGAGAACTAAAGTACTCCTGTAGTTATTTGGGGAAGGAAGAGAGGTTTTGACTAAATGCCTGATATATTCACTAAGGTCTGTTGACTTTTGTACTCTGACTGTTCAGAATTTCCTGTTCTCCCAGGAGTATGTCACCTCAGAATCTATTGTCATCTCCAAGTCCTCTCTCTGTCCAGGAGCTGGTTTCTTCCAGGGCTCATGTCATCTGACTCTAAGCATGTGTACATTTGTGGTAAAAGACTCAAGGGGATCCTTATGCAGATTTCTATAGTGTCTTCTTTATTTAGTTCTCTCTTCTGACTGACCTTACACTACAAATTACTGCCACTTCAGCAGACCCAAAGTGTCATTTTGGTCTCCGCTACCTTTGGATCACAGCTATCTGTAAAGTGCTCCAGGTCAACCTACCCGCCCCCACCCCCACCACCACACACATACACACACACAATGCTGAGTGAGTATGGTCCTCTTCTTATATGGGTCCCATCTGTCCAGGATCACAGCCTTGGTCTAGCTGTTGTCTAAATGTGTGGAAATAGGTGCTATATATATTTTATGCAATTTTATTACTGTTTATGATTAGCCAGTGTCAGAGGTCCCTCTGACTTTTTTTTGTATAACTGACCTACAACACTATGTTAGTTGCAGGCTCACAACATAGTGATTCCATATTTCTGTGCTTTATAAAATTATTACCACAATAAATCTAGTTACCATCTGTCACCATATAAAGTCATGAAGATATTATTGATGCTTTTCTGTATTCTGTGCATTTCATCCCTATAAATCATTTATTTTGTAGCTGGAATTTTGTATCTCCTAATCTCCCTTATCTATTTCACTCACCCTCATTTCCCAGCCCTCTGATAACCACATGTTTGTTCACTTATGGGTCTGTTTCTGTGTTGCTAAGTTTGCATTTATTTTGTTATGTTTGTTCACTGTTTTTGCTTGTTTGTTTTTTAGAATCCACATATAAGTGAAATCATGTGATATCTGTTTTTGTCTTTTTCTCTTATTCCACCTAGCTAATACCCTCTAATTCCATCCATGTTATCACACAGCAAGTTTTCATTCTTTTGTATGCCTGAGTAATATTTCATTTCATAGTTTATATTCACCAACATTTGTATTTATTATCTTTTTGATAATAGCCATCTGAGAGGTGTTAGATGATATGCCATTGTGATTTCTATTTGCATTTCCATGATTAGTGGAATTGAAATTCTTTTCATATGTTTTTGCCCATCTGTATTTCTTCTTTGGAAAAATGTCTAATCAGCTCCTGTGCCCATTTCTTTTATTAGAGTGTTTTTTGTTTTGATGTTGAGTTTTATGAATTCTATATATATTTTGGGTATTAATTCCTCATTGGATATATCATTTGCAAATACCTTTTCTTATTCAGATATTAACCTCTTGTGCAAAGGATCATTTGCAAATATCTTGTGGTTTTTCATTTTGTTGTCAGTTTCCTTTGGTCCACAAATACTTTTTAATTTGATGTAGTCACATTTGTTTTTGTTTGTTTGTTTATTTTTGTTTCCCTTCCTGAGAAGACATATTCAAGAAAACATTGCTAAAAGTGATGTCAAAGAGTATACTGCCTATGTTTTCTTCTAAGAATTTTATGGTTTCAGATTTTACATTAAGATCTTTAATCCCTTTTGAGTGTATATTTGTATATGGTGTGAGAAAGTAGTCCAGTTTGATTCCTTTGGATATAACTGTCCAGTTTTCCCAATGCAGTTTATTGAAGAAGCTATCTATTCCCCCATTTTATATCCTTGCCTCCTTTGTCATAAGCCGTGTATATTGACCTTATAAGCATAGGTTCATTTCTGAGCTCTCTGTTCTGTTCCTTTGATCTCTGTGTCTATTTTTGTGTCAGCACTGCACTGCTTAATTATTGTAGCTTTATAGTATAGTTTGAAATCAGGAAGCATGATATCTCTAGCTTTGTTCTTTCTCAAGATTATCTTGGCTATTCAGGATCTTTTGTATTACTATACAAATTTTAGAGTTATTATCATTTGTGAGAAATGCCATTGGTATTTTGATAAATATTGCATTGAATCTATAGATTGTCTTGGGTAGTATGGTCATTTTAACAGAATAAATTATTCCAATCATGAGCACAGTCTACCTTTTCATTTGTTGATGTTGTCTTCAATTTCTTTCATCAGCATCTTAGATTTTTCTGAATACAGGTCTTTTAACTTCTTGGTTAGTCTTATTCCTATGTATTTTATTCTTTTTGATGGAATTGTAAATGGAATTATTTTCTTAATTTTGCTTTCTGGTGGTTCATTGTTACTGTATAGAATTATAACATATTTCTGTATATTAAATTTGTATCCTGAAAATTTATCACATTCATTTATTATTTCTAATAGTTTTTTGGTGGTGTCTTTAGGATTTTCAGTATACAAGGTCATGTCATCTGCAAGCAGTAAGACTTTTACTTCTTCCTTTCTTATTTTAATTCCTTTCATTTCTTATTTTTCCTGATTGCTATAGCTAGGAATTCAAATACTATATCGAAAAAAAGTTGCATGCTTCTACCAAAATTCTCGAAATATTGTGAAGTTGATATTTTTGTGGGAGAGAAAACTGGAACATGAAAAGCAATATGAAGTTTCCCAAATGCCAAAATGAAACCAGATGTACTGAACAAGGTTTAAAATGAAGTTCCATCATTAAATAACTGAGGAAGAAAGCTTAGTGCCCTCTACTGAACCTTGTTCTCTGGACAAAGTTAAAGAATGATTCCTCCAGTGTTTCCTTTAACTATATTAATTTGGACAAATAAACGTACCACTGACCTCAATAGTATGCTCAATAGATGGAGATCAATTACAAAGTCTTCTATTTTTGTATAAAATTTTGAAGAGAGATAGAGTGAACCTTAAAGGAGTAAATAATACAATTATAATATATTGTCCCTAAAACATTAGCATCTGTTTACACTTTTATGATTCACCTACTTCATTACCTGTGTGTATCTATCTCTATAGTTCTCCATATTTTTGGAGAGCTTTTTAGTTTTTTTCTTTACTCTTCTAATATCCCTAATACTTAGTCCATGACATGGTATATCAAATGCTCTTTAAATGAAAACAAAACAAAAAAAAGAGTACATTTGTTTTACTTTGTTTCAAGAGAGATTTTAATTTTGTATTTCATGTGAATAGATAATAATGGCTAATAGCAAGTAAATGTTAAAAATGTACTTGTAACTTTTATAAATACTTGAATTTAATTTATACTTAAACCTTAAAATAATCTTATTAGAAGGGCACGTGGGCATAAAGCAGTTATGTGGCATGCCCAGTGTCATGCCACTGATCAATAATGGAGGTAAGATTCAAATCCTAATGCCCTGACCCAAAACTCTTAAATTATGTGATATGCTACTTCTCATGCAAGAGAACAAGATATATTCATTAAAGAATCCCCATGATAAAAGTTCACTAAAATACTCTTCTTCTATGTTGAATACTAGAAGATCCTAAAGGGGATTTTAATGGGCATAATATAGAATATTAAAATATGTTATTCAGAAGTTTGATAACAAACCTAGCAAAAAAGCAGAGGCCAATGTATGTTCAGATACTCCATGTCATGAGTGAAACATGCTTGCTAAAATATAAAATGAGTCTGTCAACATGATAATAGTCTTATAAAACCCAAAATTTTAGCTGAATTGTGAGATATGGGGAAGTATTGGAGAGAGGGAGATTGTAGAGTTTCTGCTGCTTTCTAATCTATTAAGAAAGCAGGCCTGCTTGGTGTTTAGAAGTTATCAACACATCTTTGAAAAATGAATATATATATATTTTTCTTCACAATTATTTCATTTTTACTCTTAAAAGTATGAGTATTTCAGTTTATCTGTCACAATAATATCTACTTAGAATGGTTTTCTAATGACATCAGTAAGTGTCCTTCCTGACTTTGGACACAGTGCAGAAACCCAAAAGTCTTCACAAATTAAAGTGAAGAAATTTACAAATAAACTTTCATCATTCCTGTCATTTTTATGGAACCTAATCTAGTAAAGGAGAATATTGAAGCTAAGTGACTGACAGGGAGAGTGTCTTTTTTAATTGGCACTGAGCAATTTATCAGACTCTGATGTCAGGAACACTCCATTAGGCTGTGAGGAAGTGATTGGTGCGATAACATTCAATTGAAAATCTCTGTGGATGATAGTTTATGCCACCGTTGCATCAACTTAATGAATGAGGCCCAATAGCATCCTCCTCTTCCTAGAAGGAAGACATCCATCATTGAACAAAAGATTCGCCAGTGCCAATACAATGTCATGATTTTTTTTTTTTTTTTGCTTTCTTCTTCCACTTTGTGAGGACAAAAAGATTTCAAAAGTTAAGAGAAATACTGACATCCACATCCCATGGAAACTAATTGCCTGGGCCATATCACACTATTACTTATATCACACTATTATATATATGTATATACATATATATGTATATGTAGAATGTTATTTACATTGTTTTAATCATACCTAAGGCAAACTTAAGAGAAGGAAATGGCAACCCACTCCAGTATTCTTGCCTGGAGAATCCCAGGGACAGGGGAGCCTGGTGGGCTGCCGTCTGTGGGGTCGCACAGAGTCGTACACAACTGAAGCAACTTAGTAGCAGCATCAGCGAGTTAAACTTAAGACTGTTTCATATCTTGTTCTTGGAATAGATAAACAATTTCCTGATAATGAGGATTGAAAAACTATATAAATTCTTAAATTGGTATCACTACAATGCCTCTCAGCAAAGCATCTCAGAGTATCTAACACATTTTGAAAATATAATTGTTATTTAGTTGTTTAGTCACTCAATCATGTCTGACTCTTTGTGACAACATGGACTGTAGCCCACCAAGCTCCTCTGTCCCTGGAATTTTCTAGGCAGGATTACTGAAGTGGGTTGCCATTTCCTATTCCAGGGGATCTTCCTGACCAAGGGATCAAACACAGGTCTCTGTCTCCTGCATTGCAGGTGGATTCTTAACCACTGAGACCCTGGGAAACCTCATAAAACCCAATATTTACTCATAAAAATTAGTTTCATTCATGGAGAAAATATAAATATAATGACCAATTCAAATCAATAAAGATAATTCCTACAATTTTCACAGGTTTCAGTATCTAGTTCTTTCACCTCTAAGGAAAAAAAAAAAAAAAGCAGAAGAGGAGGGAGATAAAGCAGAGTTTCCTTTCCATCTGCATTTTTATTCTATGTTTCTTTCTTTTACTTTCTCTTTCCTCCTTTCCCTCATTGATTTATTTTCCTTCATACCCTTCACAGTATAGCAGAAAACCTCTATATGATTTGAGAACAATATGAATGGTCAGAATTGAAGCTGATATATCAAAATTTGTTAGAGGAGACTGTTCACCATGAAAGGATATATAAGTCTGTTTTATTTTGGAAAAGAAAAAATGGCACTTATTTCTGACATAATATAACACATGCATTGTCACATTAACATCTTGATCTAGCTCAGGTGAAATCTTTCAACTGCTACACTCCATATCACATATCACATACACATATTAGCAGTTTTAACTCATCCTATCATCTGTTTTTTATTATCACTACACAGATGTACAGTGATAATATAAGAACCATCATAATGTAAATGCAGTGAAATATACAATAAAATAGAATAATTGCTGAAGCTGAAACTCCAATATTTTGGCCACCTGATGCAAAGAACTGACTCATTTGAAAAGACCCTGATGCTGGAAAAGATAGAAAGCAGGAGAAGGGGATAACAGAGGATGAGTTGGTTGAATGGTATCCCCAACTCAATGGACATGAGTTTGAATAAGCTCTGCAAGTTGATGGACAGAGAAGCCTGGCATGCTGCAATCCATGGGGTCACAAAGAGTTGGACACAACTGAGTGACTTAACTGAACTGAGATGTACAGTTGATATGAAAATATTCACAATCAACTTACTCTGTATCATATTCACATTACTACAAATGAATATTATATTAATGTTTACTTCTTTTAATCTTTAAATATTTTGTCATTATTAATTGTCATCTTGATTCAAATTTCATTAAAATTAATTAATCTGAGAGTGATCTCAGTGTTAAAAAGGCTCACTCCAAATCCAAAATTCATGTGTCCTATTCGGTATTCAAAATTATTTTTAGATAGCAACTATAGTACTAGGGGAAAAAAAGATTTGAAAGTATGTTTTTAATCTTTCTGGCAGGAATGATTCTACCTAGGCTGGCTCAAGGTTATTTTTTTCTGTATTTTATTTTGGTTTTTTTTTTTTTTTTCCAATTTTTACTGCTGGTAAGCTATTCTCTCAAGAATCAGAGTTTAATGAAAAATAAACACCAGTGGAGTCTTGCCAGAAAAGTTGATGCTACAATTTTCTAGAATTGATATGAACTACTGTTATTCAAGCCAAGGTGATTTCTCTTTCTTTTTATCTTTTTCTCTTTCACTGTTTATAATATACATTTATAGTCATATATTTAAGGTGGAAATTTCAGATTCAGATTAAATAAGTTAAAAGGGAAAGTTATGAATTTTTGTTGGACTAATTATAATAAGCAGCATTCATTTAAAATTAATTTTGATACCTAATTTTGTATTCTCTCAATGACATTACATAAAGCCTTTCAGTTCAGTTCAGTCACTCAGTCATGTCAGACTCTTTGCGACCCCATGAATTGCAGCATGCCAGGCTTCCCTGTCCATCACCAACTCCTGGAGTTCACTCAAATTCACATCCATCGAGTCGGTGATTCCTATATAATAACTTCAAGTACTTAGAATTATGAAACATACAATTCCAGTCGTTGCCATGCTTGCAGTCTAAAACATACTATACTGAGTGAAGTTTTCAAGCATACTTTGATCTTTCTCAAATACTTTTCAATCATTTTTGTAATAATTTCCTTTGCTTGAAGGACTGACTAGATATGATAAATTTTCTACTTTGGCTATTACTATTTGTCACGTTATTGGAAAATAATTAAATAAAGCAGAGTTGTCAAACTATAGCCCAATGATCAAATCCTATTGTCCAGTTACGTATTTTATTTTATCCTTCCAGCATTACTGAAGTATAATTGATCTATAATATTGTATGTTTAAGGTATGCTATGTAATGATTTGATGTAAATATATATTGCAAACTGATTTCCATAATATGGCTAGTTAACACTTCCATCACCTCATGTTATTACCTTTTTTTTTTTTTTAATTTGTGGTAAGAATATTTAAGAATACAACTTTTAAGTATATAACTTTAGTCACCATGCTGTATATTAGATCTCTAGAAAGTATTCATTCTATAACTAGAAGTTTGTATCCTTTATCCAATGTCTCATCTCCTGTGCTCTTTCCATCCTAACTCTGGCAGCTACCTTTTTACTCTACATTTCTATGCATTTGGCTTTTTTAAATTTCATATATTGTTGAGATCATACAGTATTTATCTTTCTTTATCTGAATTATTTCACTTCACAGAACACCATTACCTATCCATGTAGTCACATATGGCAAGATTTCCATTGTTTTGTGGCTGAATATTCCATTTTGTATATGTGCATTTATATTTGTGTGTATTATATTTTTTTAATCCACTTATCCACCAGTGGACACTTAGATTGTTTCTACTGTGACTAAAACGGTGATGAAATGGGAATACAGATACAGTATTGGGATAGTGATCTTATTTATATAAGAGAAAAGGTTTAAAGATTTTGCCATTAAGCATGTGGCTTGACACATGTGACTTTTAATATGTTGAAGTATGCTCCTTCTATAAGCAGTTTGTAGAAACTATTTTTCATGAAAGGATGTTGAATATGGTCAATGCTTTTTCTTCATCTACTGAGATGACCATATAACATTTTTCTTCATTCTCTTAATGTAGTATTGTTATGCATATTTTGAAACACCCTTGCATCAGAGGGATAAATCCTACTTTATCATGGTGTATGATCTTTTTAATGTGCTGTTGAATTTTGCTCGCTAGTATTTTGTTGAGGATATTTGTATGTGTATTAATTAAACTAAAAAGATTTTGCACAGCAAAGGAAACAATAAACAAGATTAAAAGACAGCCCTCAGAATGGAAGAAAATAGTTGCAAATGAAACAATGAGTGGATGAAACTTGAGCCTATTATATAGACTGAAGTAAGAAGAGAAAAACAGATATCATATATTAATACATATATATGGTGTCTAGAAAGATAGTACTGATGAACCTATTTGCAGGGCCACAGTGGAGACATAGACATAGAGAAGAGACTTGTGGACACAGTAAGGGAAGGAGAGGAAGGGACAAATTCAGAGGAGCATGGAAACATATACCTTACCATACATAAAATAGATAGCCACTGGGACCATGCTATATGTCACAGGGAGGTCAACCTCTCTGACAATCTAGAGGGAAGGGATGGGGTGGGAGATGGGAGGCGGTTCAAGAGGGAAGGGATATACATATACTCCTTTCCCTCTTGAACCTCCTCCCATCTATATATATAGATGTATATATAAAATGTATATATGTATATATATATATATGTATATATATATGTATATATATATGTGTATATATATATGTATACATATATATATATACACCTATGGCTGATGCATGTTGATGTATGGCAGAAACCAACACAAAATTGTAAAGGAATTATCCTTTAATTAAAAATAAGTAAATTTATATATATAAATAAATAATCTTGGTTGAATATATCATTACTTTCTCCTGGCCTGCAAGGTTTCTACTGAGAAATCCACTGATGGCTTAAATAAGGATTCTCTTTTTTGGGTGATTTTTTTTTCCTCTACTGACATTAA
This sequence comes from Bos indicus, assembly GCF_029378745.1. Lineage (NCBI taxonomy): Eukaryota > Metazoa > Chordata > Mammalia > Artiodactyla > Bovidae > Bos > Bos indicus. The sequence continues at coordinate 33,425,943 of NC_091767.1, forward strand.
AAATCTAACTTTGTTTTAAACAGTTTTGTTATGTATTTTGGAGAATATTTTTTTTCAGTTGAAGTTTTGGGGGATACTTATGAGTTTTATGAACTTATGTTTGAGAGGGTTTGAGAAGTTCTCAGTCATTATTTCTTTAAATAAACTGCCTGCCTTCTTCTCTTTTGGGACTCCAATAGTGCATATGTGGTTTCTATTATTGATATGCCATAATTCATGTAGGCTTTCTTAACTCTTTTCATTTTTACACTGAATGGATAGTTTTATTCTCCTCTGACTGGATCATTTCAAAGGATCTGTCATCCATTTAATATGTTTTCTCTTCTTGATACACTCTGCTGCTGTCTTATGTGCGGATGCATGCTCAGTTGTGTTTGGCTCTTTGTGGCCCCATGGATCATAGCTTGCCAGGCTCCTCTGTCCTTGGGATTATCCTGGCAAGAATACTGGAGTGGGTTGCCATTTCCTCCTCTAAAGAATCTTCCTAACCCAAGGCTCAAATCCATGTCTTCTGCAGCTACTGCACTGAAAGGCATATTCTTTACCACTTAGCCACCTGTGAAGCCCCTGGTGCTCTCTAATTATTTATTTATTCATTTTATTCTTAAGCTTTATTATTTCTGTTGGTTCTTTTCTAGTATTTCTGACTGTTAAGCTTGTCATTTATGTATGCATTGTTTTGTGATTTTGTTGAATTGTTCTTGTGTTTTCTTGTAGCTTATTGAGCTTCTTTAAAACTACTATGTTAAATTTTTTATTGGTTAAATTGCAGGCCTTCAATTCCTTTCAATCAGTTATTGGGAAATTATTGTATGAAATTAATAAATTTAATATCAAGTATTAATATTAAACATATATGTTAAAGAGGCAAGATCCTTTTTCTTGAACAGGGCATTCTAAAACAAAGCAAAATAGTAATAGAAGCAAATTATGAACAACGTTGAAAATAGCAAAATATCAATATGACTAAGAGTTAACATTTATATTGTGTTTTTTACTATAACTCATATGTAAGTCAATTTTTTTTTAATTTTCTCAGGTAACCCTCAAAACAAGAATTTGGAGTTATATTATTATCCACATAAATAATATTCTTGTAACTAATTATCTACAGAAAATAATTAGTTACATTAAAGACATTATGGAGAAGGCAATGGCAACCCACTCCAGTACTCTTGCCTGGAAAATCCCATGGATAGAGGAGCCTGGTAGGCTGCAGTCCATGGGGTCGCTAAGAGTCAGATACAACTGAGCATCTTCACTTTCACTTTTCACTTTCATGCATTGGAGAAGTAAATGGCAACCCACTCCAGTTCTTGCCTGGAGAATCCCAGGGATGGGGGAGCCTCGTGGGCTGCCGTCTATGGTGTCCCAGAGTCAGACAAGATTGAAGCGACTTAGCAGCAACAGCAAAGACATTAAGTAATCTGAATTAAAGACATTAAGTAATCTGGCTAAGATCTATTCACCAGTGCAGCAGAAGAAAATTAATGAGATGAACCCATAATATAAGATGTGAGGTAAGATCATGAGGTGGAAAGATGGATAATTTAGGAAGCCAAGGTTTAAATTTCAACCTGCTGCTTAATCTTGGCCTTGAACAAGTAAGTTGCACTCTCTGAGAATCAAACACCAACTGTAAAGTGAGCCTCTGCTTGCCTCTCAGGATTATTAAGAAGCATATATTAAATTGTATATAAAACTCTTCATATATAAAAATCAGTATATAAAATCCTTTCAAAATATAGAAATGCTGTGATGCACTTGATTTAGGGAATTGATTTTGAGGGAAAAAATAGAAACAAATCTTTCCAAATGCTTACTAGATTCTGAGACCTCATCAAAAGGCTCTGTATTTCATTCTTTAAAGTAAAATCACTGCAGTTTCAGGGAAGGGAAGTGTGACAGATTAGGTTGTTATACAGCATTCCTACATTACTCAAATCTGCTACCATTTGCATGCCAGCTTTCTAATTTTGCCTGAAAAGTAATACTGTGAAACAGTTTATTTAATACAATATTGATGTTTTCTACTATGTAATAACATGAAATAAAATAACCTGTACATTTGTTTCCTATTAATATTTTCCTCTTTAAAAGTAGAATATGCACACAATTAGTACCCATTTTAAAGGGTAGGAAAGGGTATCTGACAAAAGCAGATACTTCTTCCACTGTCCATCACCCACCTATATTCACTCCCCAAAGGCAGGCACTGTCAGAGTTTCTGTTTATCCTTGCAAGTATACTCTAGATTTGGAACCTAAAATTCTAAATCAAATAATCTTTCTAAAATATAACTTGTATTCCTGCCATTGGGGTGATATTTTGGCATCTTTTCACTTGACTGATATTAACTGTCTTTTTGAAATTATACCTCTGTCTTTTTGGATAAATATGAGTATCAAACCTCTGGATGTTATATTAGTTACAAATATTTTGACGCTGTCCTTTAAAATTTTAACTGATATTTTTACTGCTACTAATTTCTGAAATTAGTAGCAGTAAGCTGCAGAAGCGCAGCAGCTGCGACGGACCGCACAGAAGTGCAGCGGAGAGGAGCTACCCCACCTCCGAGGTTAGGGGCTGTGGCCCAGCGGAGCAACCCCACATCCAAAGAGCAGCGGCTGCATGGGTGCAGGAGGCCTGAGAGGAGCTACTTCACGTTCAAGGTCAGGAGGGGGAACTCGTCCAAGGGGAGGAGCAGTGGCTCCACTCTGCTGAAGCAGCCGTGAAGAGATACCCCATGTCCAGGGTAAGAGAAACCCAAGTAAGATGGTAGGTGTTACTAGAGGGCATCAGAGGGCAGACACACTGAAACCATGATCACAGAAAACTAGCCAGTCTGATCACATGGACCACAGCCATGTCTAACTCAATGAAACTAAGCCATGCCATGTGGGGCCACCCAAGACGGGAGGGTCATGGAGGAGAGGTCTGACAGAATGCGGTCCAATGGAGAAGGGAATGGCAAACTACTTCAGTATTCTTCCCTTGAGAACCATTAACAGTATGAAAAGGCAAAATGATAGGATTCTGAAAGAGGAACTCCCCAGGTCAGTAAGTGCCCAATATGCTACTGCAGATCAGTGGAGAGATAACTCCAGAAAAAATGAAGGGATGGAGCCAAAGCAAAAAAAAAAAAAAAAAGCCCAGATGTGGATGTGACTGGTGATAGAAGTAAGGTCCGATGCTGTAAAGAGCAATATTGCATGGGAACCTGGAATGTAGGGTGCATGAATCAAGGCAAATTGAAAGTGGTCAAATAAGAGATGACAAGAGTGAACGTCAATATTCTATGAATCAGCGAACTAAAATGGACTGCAATCGGTGAATTTAACTCAGATGACCATTATATCTACTTCTGGTAGATATAATGGTCAGGAATCCCTTAGAAGAAATGGAGTAGCCATCATGGTCAACAAAAGAGTCTGAAATGCATTACTTGAATGCAATCTCAGAAATGACAGAATGATTTCTGTTCATTTTCAAGGCAAACCATTTAATATCAATATCAAGCCTATGCCCCAACCAGTAATGCTGAAGAAGCCAAAGTTGAACGGTTCTTTGAATACCTACAAGACGTTTTAGAACTAACACCCAAAAAAGATGTCCTTTTCATTATAGGGGACTGGAATGAAAAAGTAGGAAGTCAAGAAACACCTGGAGTAACAGGCAAATTCCGCTTTGGAGTACGGAATGAAGCAGGGGAAAAGCTAATAAAGTTTTGCCAAGAGACTGCACTGGTCATAGCAAACACCCTCGTCCAACACAAAAGAAGACTCTACACATGGACATCACCAGATGGTCAACACCGAAATCAGATTGATTATATTCTTTGCAGCCAAAGATGGAGATTCTCTATACAATCAGCAAAAACAAGACTAGGAGCAGACTGTGGCTCAGATCATGAACTTCATATTGGCAAATTCAGACTAAAATTGAAGAAAGTGGGGAAAACCACTAGACCATTCAGATATGACCTAAATCAAATCCCTCATGATTATACAGTGGAAATGAGAAATAGATTTAAGGGCCTAGATCTGATAGATAGAGTGCCTGATGAACTATGGACGGAGGATTGTGACATTGTACAAGAGACAGGGATCAAGACCATCTCCATGGAAAACAAATGCAAAAAACCAAAATAGCTGTTTGAGGAGGCCTTACAAATAGCTGTGAAAAGAAAAGAAGCAAAAAGGAAAGGGGAAAAGGAAAGATATAAGCATTTCAATGCAGAGTTCAAAAGAATAGCAAGGAGAGATAAGAAAGCCTTCCTCAGCAATCATTGCAAAGAGATAGAGGAAAACAACAGAATGGGAAATACTAGAGATCTCTTCAAGAAAATTAGAGATACCAAGGGAACATTTCATGCAAAGATGGGATCAGTAAAGGACATAAATGGTAGGGACCTAACAGAAGCAGAAGATATTAAGAAGAGGTGGCAAGAATACACAAAAGAGCTGTACAAAAAAGATCTTCACGACCCAGATCATCACGATGGTGTGATCACTGACCTAGAGCCAGACATCCTGGAATGTGAAGTCAAGTGGGCCTTAGAAAGCATCACTATGAACAAAGCTAGTGGAGGTGATGGCATTCCAGTTGAGCTATTTTAAATCCTGAAAGATGATGCTGTGAAAGTGATGTACTCAATATGCCAGCAAATTTGAAAAACTCAGCAGTGGCCACAGGACGGGAAAATGTCAGTTTTCATCCCAATCCCAAAGAAAGACAATGCCAAAGAATGCTCAAACTACTGCACAATTGCACTCATCTCACATGCTAGTAAAGTAATGCTCAAAATTCTCCAAGCCAGGCTTCAGCAATATGTAACCATGAACTTCCAGATGTTCAAGCTGGTTTTAGAAAAGGCAGAGGAACCAGAGATCAAATTGCCAACATCTGCTGGATCATGAAAAATGCAAGAGAGTTCCAGAAAAACATCTACTTCAGCTTTATTGACTATGCCAAAGCCTTTGACTGTATGGATCACAATAAACTGTGGAAAATTCTGAAAGAGATGGGAATACCAGACCACCTGATCTGTCTCTTGAGAAATTTGTATGCAGGTCAGGAAGCAACAGTTAGAACTGGACATGGAAGAACAGACTGGTTCCAAGTAGGAAAAGGAGTATGTCAAGGCTGTATATTGTCATCCTGCGTATTTAACTTATATGCAGAGTACATCATGAGAAACTCTGTGTTGGATGAGGCACAAGCTGGAATCAAGATTGCTGGGAGAAATATCAATAACCTCAGATATGCAGATGACACCACCCTTATGGCAGAAAGTGAAAAGGAACTCAAAAGCCTCTTGATGAAAGTGAAAGAGGAGAGTGAACAAGTTGGCTTAAAGCTCAACATTCAGAAAAGGAAGATGATGGCATCTGGTCCCATCACTTCATGGGAAATAGATGGGGAAACAGTGGAAACAGTGGCAGACTTTATTTTTTGGGGCTCCAAAATCACTACAGAAGGTGATTGCAGCCATGAAATTGAAAGACGCTTACTCCTGGAAGGAAAGTTTTGACCAATCTAGACAGCATATTAAAAAGCAGAGACATAACTTTGCCCACAAATGTCCATCCAGTCAAGGCTATGATTTTTCCAGTGGTCATGTATGGATGTGAGGGTTGGACTGTGAAGAAAGCTGAGCCCCAAAGAATTGATGCTTTTGAACTGTGGTGTTGGAGAAGACTCTTGAGAGTCCCTTGGACTGCAAGGAGATCCAACCAGCCCATCCTAAAGGAGACCAGTCCTGGGTGTTCATTGAAATGACTGATGCTGAGGCTGAAACTCCAATACTTTGGCCACTTCATGTGAAGAGTTGACTCATTGGAAAAGACCCTGATGCTGGGAGGCATTAGGGGCAGGAGGAGAAGGGGACGACAGAGCATGAGATGGCTGGATGGCATTTCTGACTTGATGGACATGAGTATGGGTAAACTCCGGGAGTTGGTGATGGACAGGGAGGCCTGGTGTGCTACGATTCATGGGGTGGCAAAGTGTTGGACATGACTGAGCAACTGAAGTGTATTTCTGAAAATTGTATCCAGTTTAAACTAGATATTTTTTCCTCATGACTCTTAAATTTTATACTTATTATAATTTATAATTGTCTTATGTGAATTTCTTAAATAGCAGTTTAAAAACAATTATTAAATTTGCTTCTTTTACGTAATAGTATGTTTTTGAGCTTTATATTCCTCGGTAAAACATATTATAATCATTCATTTTAAACCCTATATAATATTCCTTTGTATTAATACAGCATACCTGTTGATATACATCTTCATCATAGCTTGTGTGCAAATAATGATTATAACATACATAACTTACATATTAACTAAAGAGCTAATATTAATTTATTTAATATATTAAACACCCATTTGAACCATTGTGACAGTTTAATAGATAGGACATTACATTTACAGCCCTTTATTTGCCATTCTTTCAATATGTTTTCTTCTTACTCATCAAAACTACCTTTTTTCTTGGAATTTTGCTGTAGCATGCCCTTGCTTTCTATAGTTTTATTTTTTTTTATTAGTGATTTTTTAAAATTTTATTTTATTTTATTTTTTGACTTTACAATATTGTATTGGTTTTGCCATATATCAAAATGAATCCACCACAGGTATACATGTGTTCCCCATCCTGAACCCTCCTCCCACCTCCCTCCCCATACCATCCCTCTGGGTCATCCCAGTGCACCAGCCCCAAGCATTCAGTATCGTGTATCGAACCTGGACTGGCGACTCGTTTCATATATGATATTATACATGTTTCAGTGCCATTCTCCCAAATCATCCCACCCTAACCCCTCTCTACTCTACCCAACTCTGTGAATTTCTGTGTGTTCCAGACCGTGGAGAACACTTAGGGAACTGATTACTGGCTGGATCTCTCTCTTCTTTTCATTCCCCCCTTTGATCCTCCTGGCCACCTCTGTCTCCTTCCTCCCTCTTCTCTGTATAACTCTGTGAACATCTCTGTGTGGGCCAGTTGTGGAGTGCACATAAGGAAGTGATTACTGGCTAGCCCACTCTCTCCTCTATTGATTCCACCTCATCTCATTCGGGTCATCCCTAACTCCCTCCTCCCTCTTCTTTTCTCCATGTAATGCTGTGAACCTCTCTGGGTGACCCTCACGGTGGAGAAACTTTTCATCTTTAACCTAGATGTTTTATCAATGGTGCTGTATAGAAGGAGAAGTTTTGAGACTACTGTAAAAATAAGACCGATAACTGGAAGCAGGAGGCTAAAGTCCAAACCCTGACTCCAGGGAACTCCTGACTCCAGGGAACATTAATTGACAGGAGCTTATCAAATGCCTCCATACCTACACTGAAACCAAGCACCACACAAGGGCCACCAAGTTCCAGGGCAAGACATACCAAGCAAATTCTCCAGCAACAGAGGAACACAGCCTTGAGCTCCAAGATACAGGCTGCCCAAAGTCACCCCAAAACCATAGACATCTCATAACTGGACACTTCATTGCACTCCAGAGAGAAGAAATACAGCTCCACCCACCAGAACACCGACACAAGCTTCCCTAACCAAGAAAACTTGACAAGCCACCTGTACAAACCCACACACAGTGAGGAAACTCCACAATAAAAAGAACTCCACAAACTGCCAGAATACAGAAAGGACACCCCAAACTCAGCAATATAAACAAGATTAAGAGACAGAGGAATACCCAGCAGATAAAGGAACAGGACAAATGCCCACCAAACCAAACAAAAGAGGAAGATATAGGGAATCTACCAGATAAAGAATTCCAAATAATGATAGTGAAATTGATCCAAAATCTTGAGATCAAAATGGAATCACAGATAAATAGCCTGGAGACAAGGATTGAGAAGATGCAAGAAAGGTTTAACAAGGACCTAGAAGAAATAAAAAAGAGTCAATATTTAATGAATAATGCAATAAATGAGATAAAAAATACTCTGAAGGCAACAAATAGTAGAATATCAGAGGCAGAAGATAGGATTAGTGAATTAGAAGATAGAATGGTAGAAATAAATGAATCAGAGAGGAAAAAAGAAAAACAAATTTAAAAAAATGAGGACAATCTCAGAGACCTCCAGGACAATATTAAATGCCCCAACATTCGAATCATAGGAGTCCCAGAAGAAGAAGACAAAAAGAAAGACCATGAGAAAATACTTGAGGAGATAATAGTTGAAAACTTCCCTAAAATGGGGAAGGAAATAATCACTCAAGTCCAAGAAACCCAGAGAGTCCCAAACAGGATAAACCAAAGTGAAACACCCCAAGACACATATTAATCAAATTAACAAAGATCAAACACAAAGAACAAATATTGCTTTCTATAGTTTTAAACTCTTTATTATTAAATATGTGTACATGAAGAAACAATATATTGTTCACTTTATTCCCTTTCAGCTGCTTTTACCAACACACAGTTCATACTTCTCTTATATGTGTCAGCATAATGTTTATAATTTCTTCCTTGTCATATGTACATTCATTTATTATTAGCATTAATACAGAATATCATTCAGTATTCATGCAGAATGATTTCCCATTTTGTGTGTATGCCAAAGGTGTTTATCCAATATTTTTATTGATATTTGTTTTGATATCAATGTCTTAACCACTTTTGGTCATTTTTGGTTATATAAATCAATCAGTTCTCTTGTTGACTGTCCACCTATAGTTTTGATTAAGAATACTCTGGCCTATTATCTGTCTCCTAAGATGCCTGTAGGTCAGGGCCATTTTTGTTGCCATTAGGAATGCGCCATCTGTTACAGCCATCATTGCAAATAGATGAGGAAACAATGGAAACCGTGAAGGATTTTATTTTCTCAGGCTCCAAAATCACTGCAGATGGTGACTACAGCCATGAAATTGTAAGACACTTGCTCCTTGGATGAAAAGCTATGACAAACTTAGACAACATATTAAAAAACAGAGACATTACTTTGCTGATAAAGTTCTGTATAGTCAAAGCTATGTTTTTTCCAGTAGTCATGTATGGATGTGAGAGTTAGACCATAAAGAAGGCTGAACACCAAAGAATTGATGCTTTTGAACTGTGGTGTTGGAGAAGACTCTTGAGAGTCTCTCAGGCTGCAAGATGGTCATTCAGTCCTAAAGGAAATCAATCCTGAATATTATTGGAAGGACTGATGCTGAAGGTGAAGCACCGATACTTTGGCTACCTGATTTGAAGAGCTGACTCATTAGAAAATACCCTGATGCTAGGAAAGATTGAAGGCAGGAAGAGAAGGGGAAGACAGAGGATGAGATGGTTGGATAGCATCAGTGACTCAAAGGACATGAGTTTGAGCAAGCTCTGGGATATGGTGAAGGATAGGGAAGCCTGGCATGCTGCAGTCCATGGCGTTTCAAAGAGCTGGAAACAACTGAGCAATGGAGCAACAGCATAGCAATCATGTTCATTTTGCTTCCTACACTTAAGTACTACTATTGGACCTTTGCTTTTCCAGAATCCTGTCACTGACATTGGAGTGCCCAGTTTCTTAGAATCCTCCCTTTCTGCTATTTCCTAAAAAAGACTACACCAACTGTGATGTCAGTGGTCCCCTGACTAGCAAATTGCTTTTAGAATTAGTAAGTGATATGTTTTCTAATAACTTGTCCTTATATAAAACATTTATTCTAACATGTCTCTTTTTGGCATTTCAATCCCCACTTCAATACTCTGTTTGTTCTGGCTCCTATCACAGTTATGGTAAGCCATCACTTTTTTTTTTTTTTTTTAATCCTTCAAGAAGCTAGGTATCTTCAATTAGAAGCAGTACCAGATGTTCTTGCATGATGTTAACACCTGAGTCAAAGGAAAGTTCCTCCATATCAATAAAGTTTCTCTTACTCAGATTTATACTCTGTACTCTCACTGGTCCAATATCCTCAAGATCCGTTACCAGGAGTGTCCTCTCATTTCTTCTTGTTTAGTTGCTAAGTCATGTCTGACTCTTTGTGACCCCTTGGATTGTAGCCCATGAGGGCCCTTCTGTCTGTGGGATTTTTCAAGCAAGAATACTGGAGTGGATTGCCATTTCCTTCTCCAGGGGATCTTCCAGACCCCGAGATGGAATCTGTGTCTTCTGCATTGACAGACAAATTCTTTATCACTGAGCCACCTAGGAAATCACAATACATGACCTTATTTTGTGACTATTTTTTGGATACCCAGAAGCTATTTTTTGTAGTTTAGTTTATACAGTTTGGTAAAATCCTTTAATTGATTATATTATTGATTAATTATTAGATTGCCTATTATAATTATTATTTGATTATCTATTATATTCTTATATTTAAGAATATTTTTTGTCCATTTGATGTCTTATTCTAAAGAGGTGTATGAAGGTTTCTGGTTATTAGGATATTTCTGTTTATGTCTTTTGTATATCATAAATGAAGTAAATGACAACTCATTCCAATATTCTTGTCTGAGAAATTCCATGGACAGAGGAGCCTGGTGGGCTACAGTCCATGGGCTCTCAAGAGTCAGACACAACAACTAAACCACAGTATCACAAAATACTTATTTCATAAAAGTGATTGCTGTGTAAATTGGTACATATTCTGAAGTGCTATGTATTTCTCCAGTGTCATTTAACATCAAAAGATATCCTTTTTTACAACTGTTCTTTTTAGTTTGAGTTTTGTATATGATATCACTATTTCTTTCTATTATTGTTTCTATTTGCCTGGCAGATTTTTACTCATACCTTTATTTTAGCCTTTCATAACTTTGTTTCACATGTGCAGGGCATGAATTTTGCTTGAATTGCCAAAATGAAATTTAATTTTAACAAAAAGAAAAGTGAATTGGTTGAATCCATTCAGTTTATTTATTTGATTACTGTTTGGTGCTAGCTCTGTAATAATATTTTATATGTGTTCATTTGCTGTGTTTTTTTTTTTTTTTTTTTGCTGAAAGCTGTGTATTCTTTCCTTTTAAATTTATATTTTTAAGTTTATAAAAATTTAAATGCTTATGCATTAATATAAATATAAATATAATTATGTATTGTATTTATATGTTTATGACTTGTATTTTTTCTGTGAATCATTTTTTTTAAGTCTTTATTGAAATTGTTACCACATTGTTTCTGGGTTTTTTTTTTTTTTTCACATTTTGGTTTTTTGACCACGAGGCATATGAGATCTTTGCTCTCCAAGCAGGGATCGAGCTGGCACTCTCTACTTTGGAAGGCAAAGTCTTAACCACTGGACAGCTGGGGAAGTCCCCTGGTTTGGTTTTGAACTTTTTCACATGCAGGTGTGTCAGGTTTTATGGTATCTTTAAAGTTTCATCCATTTTCTCTGTAAACATCAATAATTATTCTACTTTCCTATTGTATATTTTTTATTTTGTTAGACTATATACCTGGACATTGAGCTTCCAGTTTGTCGTTCCTTTGTTTTAGTCTTATATTATACATATATTTACATAAATTAAAATGTTCATTATCAGATGTTTGCTGATTTTTTCCATATCATTAATTGTTTGGGTGAGTTCATTCTCTAGTGTATTCTGTAAGAATGGCTCATACTTGCAGCACTGACTAATTTCTTGCACTTCAAAAATTGTTTGATATCCCATTGATATTGTAGTAATTAAAAATATAGATTCCAATGCCAAGGTGCCTTAATTTCCATCTGTGCTGTGCTAGGGCTTCCCATGTGGTGCTAGTGTAAAAGAACCCACCTGCTAATGCAGGAGACAGGAGACATGGGTCTATCCCTGGAAGATCCCCTGGAGAGAAAATGGCTTCCCACTCCAGTAATCTTGCCTGGGAAATACTGTGGAAAGAGGAGCCTGGTAGGCCAAAATCCACAGGGTCACATGTGGACATGATTGAAACAATTTAGCATGCACACAAACATACTTTGTTCTCTAGGTATTTACCCTTCTTATTTTTCACCTTGTCCTAGTCTAACAGTTCTCAGTTCAATTCAGTTGCTCAGTCGTGTCTGACTCATTGAGACCCCCATGGACTGCAGCACGCCAGACCTCCCTGTCCATCACCAAGTCCCGCAGTTTACCCAAACTCATGTCCATTGAATCAGTGATGCCATCCAAACATCTCATTCTCCCTTGTCCCCTTCCCTTCCTACCTTCAATCTTTCCCAGCATCAGGATCATTTCAAAAGAGTCAATTCTTCACATCAGGTGGCCAAACTGTTGGAGTTTCAGCTTCAACATCAGTCCTTCCAATGAATATTCAGGACTGATTTCCTTTAGAACTGACTGGTTGGCTTAAAACTCAAAATTCAGAAAACTAAGATCATGGCATCTGGTCCCATCACTTCGTGGCAAATAGGTGGGGAAACAATGGAAACAGTAACAGACATTATGTTTCTGGGCTCCAAAATCACTGCAGATGGTGACTGCAGCCATGAAATTAAAAGACACTTACTCCTGGAAGAAAAGTTAATATCAACCTAGACAGCATATTAAAAAGCAGAGACATTACTCTGCCAACAATGGTCCAATAGTCAAATCTATGGTTTTTTCCAGTAGTCATGCATGGATGTGAGAGTTGGACTATAAAGAAAGCTAAGTGCAGGAGAATTGCTGCTTTTGGACTGTGGCGTTGAAGACTCTTGAGAGTACCTTGGACTGCAAGGAGATCAAACCAGTCCATCCTAAAGGAGATCAGTCCTGAATATTCATTGGAAAGACTGATGCTAAAGCTGAAACTCCAATACTTTGGCCACCTGATGCAAAGAACTGACTCATTTGAAAATACCCTGATGCTGCAAAAGATTGAAGGTGGGAAGAGAAGTGGACAACAGAGGATGAAATGGTTGGATGACATGACTGACTCGATGGACCTGAGTTTGAGTAAGCTCCGGGAGTTGGTGATGGACAGGTAAGCCTGACATGCTGCAGTCCATGGGGTTGCAAAGAGTTGGACATGACTGAACGACTGTACTGATTGACTGAGGGCCACCCTGTGCATGCTTGCTGCTGCTGCTGCTAAGTTGCTTCAGTCGTGTCCGACTCTGTGCAACCCCATAGACAGAAGCCCAGCATGCTCCGCCATCCCTGGGATTCTCTAGGCAAGAGCATTGGAGAGGATTGCCATTTCCTTCCCCAATGCAGGAAAGTGAAAAGTGAAAGTGAAGTCGCTTAGTCTTGCCTAACTCACAGCGACCCCATGGACCGCAGCCCACCTGGCTCCTCTGTCCATGGGATTTTCCAGGCAAGAGTACTGGAATGGGTTGCCATTGCCTTCTCCGACCCTGTGCATAGAATCCTTAATTGTTCTCATTTTCTGAATTTTAAGAAAGTTAAATTCCCCACTATTATATATACTTTCCTCTACTTGAAGCTTCTGCTACTGCTGCTGCTAAGTCACTTCAGTCGTGTCCCACTCTGTGTGACTCCATAGATGGCAGCCCACCAAGCTCCCCCATCCCTGGGATTCTCCAGGCAAGAACACTGGAGTGGGTTGCCATTTCCTTCTCCAATGCATGAAAGTGAAAAGTGAAAGGGAAATTGCTCAGTCATGTCTGACTTTTCGCGACCCCATGGACTGTAGCCCACCAGGCTCCTCCATTCATGGTATTTTCCAGGCAAGAGTACTGGAGTGGGGTGCCATTGCCTTCTCTGTGAAGCTTCTAGTTAAACTGATTTTAAGATCTATGTGTTTCATCACTGTACCAGAATGCCGCATCCTAGATCCCTTCTCTTTTTCAACTCATACTGATAGAAAATCTTCTGTGTGATGTTGATGGATAGTGATTAATGGATCACTATTAATGAATAAAGATAGTGAGTATAAATGATCCTCTGGAATGTTTTTTCATATGTCTGCTATTGTTATTTTATATGAGTAAATACCGTGTTAAAATGGTATTATGAAAGTGAAGTCAACACTAAATTTTAGCACATATATATATATAATACATATATAATATATATTAATTTTTAGCATATATATATATATATATATATATATATTACCTTGGGAAAGCAGGCAGGTGACTGATACCCAGTAGATAACTTCTGAACTAAAGAAGAGCTGGGAAAATGTCAAGAAATAGAGCACTGAGGATCATCAGTCCAAGCTGAGAGCCTTTGCCAGGGGATTGCTTTGGGGATCAAATGACAGAGCTGGGAAAGAGAAGTCCTAGAGTGCAGAGGGCATCTCTGAAGACATACTTCATCATTTTGCCCAAAGTCAATTCCAAGATGAGGGGGAAATTCAGAGCTAAGACATTTATTTTAATGGCTTCATGTCTTTAACCACTATAATTTAAAGAAATAGCATTGGTTTGTGCCTATACTCTATTGTTCTATGGTAAAAGTTGATGAAAATTAGTACAATTTTGAAATTCTATAGATTTTTGGAGGGGGGCTAGAATCCTAAATAGCATTATTTTCCATCAAAATGCTAAGAAATAATTAAATCTAACCTCCAGTGAAAGTCTTTATTTTGTTATTTTGTTCTACAACTCCTTGAAACAAAGTACCTAAATTGGAACTCATGCTACCAGATACAATAAAGTGGATTAATGGGTTTATCTGCTTTATGTGAATGAGTCAAATGGCAAAGGTTTGAGGATAGAATATGATTCTGATGTGTTAGTGTGCACATGGGCATATGCATGTGTATATTGACTGGAAATGGGAATAAAATAGAACTATGAATATGATAGCTTGCATTTGGTAGTTCTCCTCTGATAACTGTTATTATATTCTATTTGCTAATGATTACATGTAAATTCAATGCATAGAAATAGACATCAGAGAGGCCAGAAAAACTGAGGTAAAAAAGAAAATAAATTCAGTGGAAAGGTAGGCATGTACTATAGAATGGGGCACTGATGAGTCATTTGTCCCTAAGGTAAATAAAGAAAATCAGAGATCATAATCCAAAATGAGCCCAAGTCTCAGTGTACAGGCAGCTGTGCATGGTTAAGAATAACATCCTAATTTCTTTTAATAAATATCCAAATATGATGACAAGAAAATTAAGTACATTACCTTTTTTGGTATGTTTGACAATGTCACACAATTGCTAATACAGTTGCTTCCATAATTGTTCCATTTAGTGTTTACAAAGTTGTGAAGTAGTTTTGTTTTGCTTCAATTTAATTGATTTTGACATTTGATTTTTTGAGAACTCAGCCACCTGACTTCAAGCACTGCATTCTTCATATAAAATAAATATTACACATTATTGGATTAAGAGAATCAAATCAGCCATTTGAAAGGGACAATGAATAAATGTTAAAAGAAGGCCAGGACATTTGCTGTCTTCCTATCTTCTCACTCTCCTCTATCATTGTATTGATGTTAGAAATTCTCACTCAACTCATATATTTGGCTTGGCAAGACAAAAGTCTTTCCAAAACAAAATCTTCCATTTATTTTGTAACAGTTAAATGTGTAATTTAATCACCTACACCATAGTATGAATTATTCATACATAAATATGTGAGGAGGAAAAAAAACTAGTATTAGGCTCCCAGGCTTCTGTGATAGGACAGACAGAGAAATTATCATCTTCAGAAATTGTTCTAGGCCAAGAATTGTTTTGGATGTGAATTCTCCTAACAATCATGAGAAATGCTTATGGCATGTTTGTAGGTGAGGAAAATGAGGCTTTCTAAGATTTTTTTTTTTTTTTTTACCAACATTGTCATGAAAGAGTACAGCAAAAGTACAAAATAAGTACAGCAAAGAGAGACCAACACACCAAAAGATATGTTTTACTTACTTTTAAAATTTGCATGGAAAGTGGGTCCAAAACTCTGAAACTAAATCTGTGCATTTTAAGCCACACCCCATTACTTTTTTGTATTACATGAGTTGCTTCTTACCTTGCTATTCATGCCTTCTTTGCTAGTATTTCTAAATAAAGCAGGACTTGGAAGTAATATTTCTGAGTTGTCAGAGGGACATTGGGATTCTCTACAATGCAGCAGATCTTTTTCAAGATCTGCTTCTATTTTTCAAGACCATTCATGTTTGAACAAGGCAAAATTGAAATGCAGGCTCAAAGTACTTGTGTTGTTTATAAAACTTTTCTCAGGCATTCTTTTGACAACGTCTTAACTTTATTCTTCTTAGTATTACTTTCTCATGCTCCTGCTCACTCTTGGTATACTATTGCTGTTAAGTTGCTTCAGTTGTGTCCGGCTCTGTGCGACCCCAGAGACAGTAGCCTACCAGGCTCCTCTGTCCCTGGGATTCTCCAGGCAAGAACACTGGAGTGGGTTGCCGTTTCATTCTCCAACTCTTGGTATAAGTTAAATCAAAACAAACACATAGTACGATATAAATGACTGATAATACTAACCATATTTCTTTCTTTCTTGATTATTATATTCTATTTTAAAAAATAAGTTCAAATCTTAATGAGTGTTTCTGTTACTTCTTTGTCTACACAGTACCACCGTAAATCAGATCTAAAGTGTTAGCTTCCTATTACTCCTGCTGCTGCTGCTGCTAAGTCACGGCAGTCATGTTTGATTCTGTGCGACTCCATAGACGGCAGCCCAACAGGCTTCCTGTCCCTGGGATTCTCCAGGCAAGAACACTGGAGTGGGTTGCCATTTCCTTCTCCAATGCATGAAAGTGAAAAGTGAAAGTGAAGTCGGTCGGTCGTGTCCGACTCTTAACGACCCCATGGACTGTATGTAGCCTTCCAGGCTCCTCCATCCACGGGATTTTCCAGGCAAGAGTACTGGAGTGGACTGCCATTGCTATTACTCCTAAGCACATCTAAAAGTGTGGCTTACAGCTATATTAGAGGGTAAATACATGGGTCTGTAGTTTCACCTTCTTTTATATATTTAAGCCAATCATCTTGGCTCAGTTCAAAAATCACTCCCTCCAGGAAAACATGAACCTTAAGCTAGGAGAAGTGCATTTTCCATCTTTTATCTATGGGACATTCCATTAATTTAGTGTGTGGTATTGAAATAATTTTTACAACGTTTTTTAATATTTAATTTATTTATTTTTAATTGGATGATAATTGCTTTACAATATTGTGTTGCTTTCTGCCATACATCAATGTAAATCAGTCATAATCCCCTCCCTCCTGAACCTCTTTCCCATCTCCCACAGTGGGGGAAGGATAGAGTGAGACAAATTGAGAGAGTAGCACTGAAACATATATATTACTGTATGCCAAATAGATAGCCATTGGGAATTTGCTGTATGACACGGGGAACTCAAACCCAGTGCTCTGTCACAGTGTTGGTTTTTTACATGCTAAACTCATTGAAGGCAGAAACTATGCCCTATTTTTCTTTGTACCCACAATGCACAGTGCTTGATACATGCAGTGTATCATGTGTACATGTTCCTTTATATAAAATATTAAATTGATTAAAGGGCATATAGCAGCCTTTTCTAACAAAATCTTTATATTAGAAATAGGAAATACTTAAGATGAGTTACAGTAAATTTTAACTTGTTTGATTGGAATTTTACTGCTTTCTTTGAAGATTTCTGTTAAGAAATTTGAAATATTTTAGAGACAAAGACAGTAAGTACATGAATCATGAAGAGAAATCTATATCTTTAAAAGGATAGTTATTAAAAAGTATGACAAAATATTTTGAACATTTTGTAATGATTGTCTCTTGCATTAAGAACCCTCATCTTATTAAGCATCAGTGTTTGCCTTTTAATTATATCTGCAGAAATATTGAATGCAACAAGCCTTCTATTAATCATAATAATTAAAAAAAAATTGTATCTGTAGTTTCTAATACAACAACAATACTCTGTGCAGTGTTACAATTTGTCTTTTCCTACTGATACCATGAGCTCTTCTAATACTGAAAATTGGCTTCTGCAAGCAAATAACTTTTGCCAGATGACTCAAAAGTATCCAACAGGTTATTTTTGCAACTCCAAGAAAAGATGAGTATGAAACAGTTGGATCCTCAAATTACAGTTTTCCTATGCAGAAAGAAATAGGATCTGTTGAGGGTTAGTATGTCAGTAACTCTTGTTTCCTGTGAAGAGACCAAGACAGGCAAAGAGATAATAAAATTGCTCCACAACCTAGCCTGGCAGCACACATGAAATACTACGTATCAATAAAGGCAGAATTAGTTCTTTTAAATGTGGTTTTTACTGGTTACTGTTAACCTGATCACCAAAAAATTGGCACTTAAATCATAATATCAAAATTCCTATTGACATCAAAATATTAATTTTTTGACTCAGAATATTTAGTCAAGATTCTCTCCTTAGTTACCCTTAACAATATCTTAACTAGGCTTAAAAACAACAACAAAAATATTGTCAAGAAAAACTAAATTCAAATTTTATAATTATCTTCATATCATTAACTAAAGAGGTACTTTCTATCTAAAATGAAATGACAGAAACAATATGCAAGCATAATTAGAGTGTGATTCTTTTCTTGACACCAGTTTTTTTAATTATATAAGTTTGGACAGCTTTATAATATCTGTTGCCATATTTCTCTCTGTGGGGCTTTCCTGGTGGCTTGGTGGTAAAGACTCTGCCTGAAATGCAGTCCATGGGATTGCAAGGAGCAAGATGCCATAGCAAGATGCTGTAGAATAGATGACTTAACACACTTGTTCCTCAGACCATCTTTTCACCTGGTCTGTTCACAAAATAGAAGAGCTAGTAAGTGAGCTCCAGCGTCTCTTCCTCTTCTTATAAGAACACCAGTTCTATCAGATGAAGGCTTAACTTTATGATCTCCTTTTACCTTACTTACCTCCTTAAAGTCCTTATCTCCAACTACAGTCATATTGAGGGTTCAGTTCAGTTCAGTTCATTTCAGTCGCTCAGTCGTGTCTGACTCTTTGCGACCACATGAACTGCAGCATGCCAGACCTCCCTGTCCATCACCAACTCCCGGAGTTCAGCCAAACCCATGTCCATTGAGTCGGTGATGCCATCCAGCCTTCTCATCCTCTCTCATTCCCTTCCCCTCCTGCCCTTAATCTTTCCCAGCATCAGGGTCTTTTCAAATGAGTCAGCTCTTCACATCAGGTAGCCAAAGTACTGGAGTTTCAGCTTCAGCATCAGTCCTTCCAATGAATATTCAGGACTGATTTCCTTTAGGATAGACTGGTTGGATCTCCTTGCAGTCCAGGAAACTCTCAAGAGTCTTCTCCAACACCACCATTCAAAAGCATCAATTCTTCAGCACTCAGCTTTCTTTATAGTCCAACTCTGACATCCATACATGACCACTGAAAAAACCATAGCCTTGACTAGATGGACTTTTGTGGACAAAGTAATATCTCTGCTTTTCAATATGCTGTCTAGGTTGGTTATAACTTTCCTTCCAAGGAGTAAGTATCTTTTAATTTCAGGACTTCAAAATATGCATTATGAGGGGATGCAGTTTAGTTCATAACATGTCCCTATCCTAGTTATGATCAGATCAGATCAGATCAGTCGCTCAGTCATGTCCGACTCTTTGCAACCCCATGAATTGCAGCACACCAGGCCTCCCTGTCCATCACCAACTCCTGGAGTTCATCCAGACTCATGTCCATCGAGTCAGTGATGCCATCCAGCCATCTCATCCTCTGTCGTTCCCTTCTCCTCCTGCCCCCAATGCCTCCCAGCATCAGGGTCTTTTCCACTGAATCAACTCTTCGCATGAGGTGGCCAAAGTACTGGAGTTTCAGCTTTAGCATCATTCCTTCCAAGAAATCCCAGGGCTGATCTCCTTGACAATGGACTGGTTGGATCTCCTTGCAGTCCAAGGGACTCTAAAGACTCTTCTCCAACACCACAGTTCTAAAGCATCAATTATTCAGCACTCAGATTTCTTCACAGTCCAACTCTCACATCCATACATGACCACAGGAAAAACCATAGCCTTGACTAGATGAACCTTTGTTGGCAAAGTAATGTCTCTGCTTTTGAATATACTATCTAGGTTGGTCATAACTTTCCTTCCAAGGAGTAACCGTCTTTTAACTTCATGGCTGCAGTCACCATCTGTAGTGATTTTGGAGCCCAGAAAAATAAAGCCTGACACTGTTTCCACTGTTTCCCCATCTATTTCCCATGAAGTGGTGGGACCGGATGCCATGATCTTCATTTTCTGAATGTTGAGCTTTAAGCCAACTTTTTCACTCTCCACTTTCACTTTCATCAAGAGGCCTTTGAGTTCCTCTTCACTTTCTGCCATAAGGGTGGTGTCATCTGCGTATCTGAGGTTATTGATATTTCTCCCGGCAATCTTATTTCCAGCTTGTGTTTCTTCCAGTCCAGCATTTCTCATGATGTACTCTGCATATAAGTTGAATAAACAGGGTGACAATATATAGCCTTGACGAACTCCTTTTCCTATTTGGAACCAGTCTGTTGTTCCATGTCCAGTTCTAACTGTTGCTTCCTGACCTGCATATAGGTTTCTCAAGAGGCAGATCAGGTGGTCTGGTATTCCCATCTCTCTCAGAATTTTCCAGTTTATTGTGATCCACACAGTCAAAGGCTTTGGTATAGCCAATAAAGCAGAAATAGATGTTTTTCTGGAACTCTCTTGCTTTTTCTATGATCCAGCGGCTGTTGGCAATTTGATCTCTGGTTCCTATCCCTTTTCTAAAACCAGCTTGAACATCAGGAAGTTCACGGTTCACATATTGCTGAAGCCTGGTTTGGAGAATTTTGAGCATTACTTTACTAGTGTGTGAGATGAGTGCAATTGTGCGGTAGTTTGAGCATTCTTTGGCATTGCCTTTCTTTGGGATTGGAATGAAAACTGACCTTTTCCAGCCCTGTGGCCACTGCTGAGTTTTCCAAATTTGCTGGCATGTTGAGTGCAGCACTTTCACAGCATCATCTTTCAGGATTTGGAATAGCTCAACTGGAATTCCATCACCTCCACTAGCTTTGTTCGTAGTGATGCTTTCTAAGGCCCAGTTGAATTCACATTCCAGGATGTCTGACTCTAGGTCAGTGATCACACCATCGTGATTATCTGGGTCATGAAGATCTTTTTTGTACAGTTCTTCTGTGTATTCTTGCCATCTCTTCTTAATATCTTCTGCTTCTGTTAGGTCCATACCATTTCTGTCCTTTATCGAGCTCATCTTTGCATGAAATGTTCCTTTGGTATCTCTGATTTTCTTGAAGAGATCTCTAGTCTTTCCCATTCTGTTGTTTTCCTCTATTTCTTTGCATTGATTGCTGAAGAAGGCTTTCTTATCTCTTCTTGCTATTCTTTGGAACTCTGCATTCAGATGTTTATATCTTTCCTTTTCTCCCTTGCTTTTAGCTTCTCTTCTTTTCACAGCTATTTGTAAGGCCTCTCCAGACAGCCATGTTGCTTTTTTGCATTTCTTTTCTATGGGAATGGTCTTGATCCCTGTCTCTTGTACAATGTCATGATATGTGTCATGACAATGTCACTAGTTATGATAGATTTATGGTATTTGTCTATGCTTGCAGTCATGTACTAATGTGTGAACACTACTTCTCACTGAACACAAGATAGGAACCACTTCCCAATGTTAAAAACTCCTTGCAAGGAACTGTGTCATTTTATTTGCCTCAACATTGCTCTGCATCACTTTTTTGGATTAATTTGAAAAGAGTATGTGTAAGTTCTTCTTGATACATTTGGTAAAATTCCCCAGTTAAGTCATCTGGTCTTGGACTTCTGTTTGCTGGGAGTTTTTAATTACAAATCCAATTTCATTTGTAGTGATCAGTCTGTTCAAAATGTCTATTTCTTTGGATATATGCTCGGGAGTGTGATTACAGTATCATAAGGTAATTTATTTGCAGTAACATGAATGGACCTAGAGATTATCCTATTAAGTGAAGTAAGTCAGGCAGGAAAAGACAAATAACATGTGAATCCATTTACATATGAAATCTAAAAAATATGATGAACCTGTTTAAAAAACAGAAATAGACTCATGGACATAGAAAAAAGGCTTATGGTGGTTACAGTGAAGGTAGCTTGGCAGAAGGGAAATAAACTAGGATTTATCTCCTATTTAATGAATATAAATTAGTATAAGTTTATATTAATTGATGGGATTAACATATACATTAATATAACATAATATAAACATGAATTAACATAACATTAACATATACATACTACTATGCAAAGAGTTGACTCATTGGAAAAGACTCTGATGCTGGGAGGGATTGAGGGCAGGAGGAAAAGGGGATGACAGAGGATGAGATGGCTGGATAGCATCACTGACTCAATGGACGTGAGTTTGATTGAACTCCAGGAGTTGGTGATGGACAGGGAAGCCTGGCGTGCTGAGGTTCATGAGGTCACAAAGAGTCGAACATGACTGAGCGAATGAACTGAACTGAACTGAATGTATAAAGTAGATAAAAATCAATGACCTACATATAGCAGAGGGAACTATATTCAATGTCTTGTAATAATCTATAATGGAAAAGGATATGAAAAATTATATATATATATTTATATATATATGAATCACTTTTCTATACACCTGAAGCTAACACAAAATTGTAAATTAACTATACTTCAATTTTTTTTTAAATCATGTAAGTGCATAATGTTTAAAATATCTGTTTCTTTTAGACTCAAAAATTTTCTTTTTGGCTGTGTGCTTCTGGAAATCTATCCATTTCTTTTAGGTTTTCCAGTTTGTTGGCCTATAACTGTTCACAGTATTCTTCATGATTTTTTGCTATCTCTGTGGTGTCAATTGTTATTTATTTGCTTACATTTCTTATTTTGTTTATTTGGGTCCTGACTTTTTCTTAATGAGCCTGGCTCATCAAGCATGTTGTTTAGTCTCTATATGATTGTATTTTCCCTATTTTTCTTTCTGCAGGTTCATTTTGAGTTTTGTACCATTGTGGTCAGAAACCATGCTTGATATAATTTCTATCCTCTTAGATTCACTGAGGTTTGTTTTGTTAACTAGTGTGTTGTCTGTTCTGTAGAACATTTCTTGTATGCTTGAAAAGAATGTGTGTTCTGCTGTTTGCGGTTGTAGTGTCCTGTAGATATCAATTAAATCCAACTGATCTACCATGTCATTTAGGACTTCTGTTGGCCTATAGATTTTGTTTCTGGGACATCCTTCTACTGATGTCAGTGAGCTGTTAATGTGTCCTACTATTAACATATTATTGTCAGTTTCTCCATTTATATCTGTTAGTATTTACTTTATATATTTAGGTGCTTCTGTATTAAATGAGTGTATATTGAGTGTAATATCCTCTTCTTGTGTTGATATCTTAATCTTTATATGATGCTCTTCTTTGTCTACATTATACTCATTGTTTTAAAGTATATTTTATCAGATATGAATGTTGCTTCTCTTGCTTTCTTATCATTTCCATTCACATGAAATTTATCTATTTCTCACTTTCAAGCTATGTGTCTTTCACCCTAAAGTAAGTCTCTTCTAGGCAGTATATTGAAGGATCTTATTTTTTTTCCGATCAGCCACTCTATGTCTTTTGATTGGTGTAGTTAGTCCACTGACATTTTAAAGTAAATATTCATAAGTACGTACTTGTAGTCATTTTATTCCTTGTTTTAAAGCTGTCTTTGTAGTTCTTCCATTTTAAATTTTTTGTCTTCTTACAGTTTTTCTTTTTGTGGTTTGATGACTATCTCTTGTTTGTTTTTAGTGTATAGAAATGGGATTTATTTCTGTACTTTGTTTTTCTGTCCTGAAAGCAAAACTTTTCCATAGTTCTAACAGTTTTGTTGTTGTTGTTGGATTCTTTAGGGTTTTCCATATTTAAGATCAAGTTGTATACAAGCAGAAACAATTTTATTTTTTCCTTTATTTATTCTATTTGTTATTGAAGTCCTATTTACATATAACATTATATTAGTTATATGGTAAACAATATAATGGCTTAATATTTGAATATATTTTGCAAAATGTTCACCATAATAATTAAGATGTTAACTAGATTTATTTCTTCCTTTCTAATTTGGTTACAATTTTTTCTTATCTTACTAAATTGTTCTGGCTAGGATTTCCAGTATTTTGGTGAATAGGAAAAGACATAGGGCACACATAAAGAAAATTATAAATAAAAGAGCAAGCATTACCATTTATACCACAGAAATACAAAATATCCTAAGACATTACTATCAACAATTATATATCAACAGTTTGGAAAACTTGGAAGAAATGGCTACATTCCTACAAACCTATTACCTGCCAAGATTGAATTGTGAATAAATAGAAAATCTTCACATATAAATAACAAGTAATGAGATTGAATCTTAATCAAAAATTTTCTAAAAAAGAAAATCTTAGGAACAGAATGCTCTCACTGGTGAATTCTAAAAGCATTTCAAGAAATTAATATCAACCATTTCATACTTTTCTAAAAAAATTAAGAAGAGGGAACTTTTTCAAATTGATTTTATAAGGCCAACCTTATTGTAGCACCAAACTCAGTTAAGAAAAACACAAGAAAAGAAAATTTTAATAGAGGCCAGTATCCTAGGTGAATATAGCTGCAGAATTTTTCAGCAAAATGCTAGCAAACCAAATTCAATAGTGCCTTAAAAGAATCAGATCCTATAATTGGGGAGAACTTATCCCTGGGATGCATATCTGAGGAATGGGAGTAATAATTAAATAGTTCACAGAAGAACTGTACATAAAAGGTGTTAATGACCCAGATAACCATGACAGTGTGATCACTCACCTAGAACCAGTCAGCATGGAGTGTAAAGTCAAGTGGGTCTCAGGAAGTATTACTACGGACAAAGCTAGTGAAGGTGATAGAAACCAGCTGAACTATTTCAAATCCTAAAAGAGATGCTGTTAAAGTGCTGTACTCAATATGCCAGCAAATTTGGAAAACTCAACAATGGCCACAGGACTGGAAAAGGTCAGTTTTCAATCCAATCCCAAAGAAGAGCAATGCCAAAATGTTCAAACTACTGAACAAGGGCATTCATTTCACATGCTAGCAAACTAATGCTCAAAATTCTTCAAGCTGGGCATCAATAGTATGTGAACTGAGAACTTCCAGATGACAAACTGGATTTAGAAAAGGCAAAGGACCAGAGATCAAATTGCCAACATCCGTTGGATCCTAGAAAAAGCAAGGGCATTCCAGAAAAGCATCTACTTCTGTTTCATGGCCTATGCTAAAGACTTTGAAGCCACAGTTAGAACCAGACATGGAACAACAGACTGGTTCAAAATTGGAAAAGGAGTACATCAAGGCTGTATATTGTCACCCTGCTTATGTAATATATATGCAATGTACATCATGTGAAATGCTGGGCTTGATGAATCATAAGCTGAAATCAAGATTGCCAGGAGAAATATCAGTAATCTCAGGTATGCAGAAGACACCACCCTTATGGCAGAAAGTGAAGAGGAACTGTAGAGCCTCTTGATGAAAGTGAAATAGGGGAATAAAAAAGTTGACTTAAAAGTCAACATTAAAAAAACTAAAATCATGGTATCCAGTCCCATCATGTCATTGCAAATAGATGGGAAAAAAATTGAAACAGTGACAGACTTTATTTTCTTGGGCTCCAAAATCAGGTGGAGACTGCAGCCATGAAATTAAAAGACACTTGCTTCTTGGAAAAAAAGTTATGGCAAACATAGACAATCATATTAAAAATCAAAGATAGCACTTTGCTGATGAAGGTCCATATAGTCAAAGCTATGGTTTATCTAGTAGGCATGTACAAATGTGAGAGTTGGACCGTAAAGTAGGTTGACTGCCAAAGAATTGATGCTTTTGAATTGAACTGAAGACTCTTGAGAGTCCTTTGAATGGGAAAGAGATCAAAGTAGTCAAATCCTAAAAGAAATCAATCCTGAGTATTCATTGGAAGGACTGATGCTGAAGCTGAAGCTCTGATACTTTGGCCACCTGATGCAAACAGCCGACTCATTGGAAAAGACCCTGATGCTGCGAAAGATCGTGGGCAGCGGGAGAAGGGAGCCCAAGAGGATGAAATGGCTGGATGGCATCACTGATCAATGGACATGAGTTTGAGCAATCTCCAGGAGATGGTGAAGGACAGTGAAGCATGGCATGCTGCAGTCCATGGGGTCACAAAGAGTCAGAAATGACTGAAAAACAGTAATTAAATATTTCATATAGAAGTGTCTGTGACATGTTTTTTTTTTTTTTTTCCTTTTTTTTTAATCCATCAGTGGCGAATTCAGCTAGACAGGAAAAGTTTCCATAAGGATGGATGGATGCTTCTCCTGTTAGATTAGATGAAGGATACATGTTATTGGTATTTTAAAACAATGATTGTTAAATTCCTTTTTTCTTTGTAGGATACATGTTGAAAGTATTTGACAGTTTTCTGAAGCAGATTCTATGAAAAGTGTCATGGATATTATTATTTTATTATATGTATGCAGATGCTATTAAGCCTTGTCAGTTTATGGAACTGCTGAAAGAAATATAAGCAATTCTTTGCTTATAATTGCTGTTTGAATCATGGAAAAAGCTTTCTAACTTTGTTGTTGTTATTGTTTAGTTGCTAAGTCCTATCTGACTCTTTTGCCACCCCACTACTGTAGCCCGCCAGGCTCCTCTGTCCATGGGGTTTTCCAGGCAAGAACACTGAAGTGGATTGCTGTTTCCTTCTTCAGGGGATCTTCTTGACCCAGCAAACAGACCAGGGTCTCTTGCTTGGCAGGCACTTTCTTTACCACTGAGCCACCTTCATAAGTTTGGCTATAATGTTAATTCCAATTCTAGATTTTCTTGAACAGTAAAAATAATAAAGGAGTGCTTGCTAGAATATTCATTAATCAAATACAAAAAAAATGGCCTTTTGATTTCTGTTAAGCTCACTAATACTGCACTTTCCATGAATGGGATAAATTTGAACTTGTAAGAAAAAAAATAGTCATGACTTAAACAGGTAAAATAACATGTTGATGGAAAAATTCCATAGCATAAATCAATAATACTGATTTTTCATATTTTCCAGCATGTATAAAATATACTAATTATAGTATGATACAAATTGGCTACAAAGTCTGTAAGAAAAATTTGAAAAATTTAGTTGACATTGATAAATTTAGAGTTGTTCAATGTATATAGTGTGAATTATGTGACAATTAAAATAAGAATTATTGAACTTAATTTAGATTGATATAATCTTGAAAGTAATATGCTTTTACTTCAGAGTTAAATCAGTTTTTCCTGAAAAAAGTTAACCTGTCTTATCAATGTGAATTGAAATATTAAAGACAATTTTGTAGTGTTCAAGTTATTGTAAAATATAAATATGTTTTGCACAGTTGATATATATGTAAGAATTCTTTTTAAACTGTAAATTTTATGAAATCTGAATATAGATTGCATATATCCAATGAAAATTTTGTGTGTAAATTGAGATGTTCTATAATTGTAAAATATGTACCAGATTTTTTAAGAATTAGTTGAAAAAATATATTAAAATATCTTAGATTATTTTGATAGATTATATTTGAGATAATCCTTTATATGTATGCTTTATTTATATAACTATATAATGTTAAATGCAGTCAGCCCTTTGTGTCCACAGGTTTCATGGGTGCAACCTACCAGAGATTGTAATTCAGTCCCTAGTTGGTTGGACCTGTGTTATGAAACCACATGCAGTGGGCAGATTGTATTCATTACACTACATCATTTTGTATAAGGCACTTAAGCATACTTGGGGGCCCTGGGAGCTCTTAAAACCAATTTTCCATGGATACTGAGGGACATTTGTGCTTATTATAGTATTAATTTTATTTTTAGTCACTTATATTTTATCTTTTAATGTAGATGCTAGAATATTTAGTCTTAATATGTCACTAGCATTGTATTTATTTTGGAAAATGCTGTTATATAACTTTCATGTTCTCAAGGGAATCATATCATCAAAGGGATGAGAATAACTGCTTTGTGAAAGAATCCCAAATCATAAATTCTCTACCAAGATTAGCTTATGGCATTGACCCGTTATTCATTATGCTCTAGCCATCGTACTTTCTTCACTGATGCTTCTCCAACATGTAGAAAAGGTTCATATGTAGAAAGGTGCTTTGATACATACAAGACTGAAAGAATAGCAATACTCAAAGATCCAAGTCAACACTTAAATTTATACTTAAAACCAATTTTCAGTCTGAGCAAATATCAAAGCACAGAAGTTCTCTGATCTGCATTGCTATTATCATTTGAAAAATGAACAACTGATTTTAGTACTTGAGACTGTCAACAGGTACAACACTTCATCTATACGAATACAGTCACTTAAGTCTGTCCAGCCTTTCATTTTGTCAGTGCACTTTATAATTATGAAAGAACACAATGAAAAGTATTATTTTGAAAACTAGAATATCAAGATCACTAATTGAAGTATACACATCACTTTCAAAATGCTGTTACCACATCCTTCAGTTCTAATGTGGGCAAAGAGTTGGAGTAAATGTATTTTTTTTTATAGTAAACTTAAGTTTTCAAGAGATTTCATGTAAAAAGACACCTTTAATTGTTTCTAAGAGCCACTTAAATTTTTCTTCCCCAATAGCACAAATACAGACAATCTTGACATCACAGAATCTTTAGGAAACAAACAGCTAGATTTAAATGTCAGCTAGGTATTAAAAGCAGCATAATAAAAATGAAAATTATGCCTTAAAATACTAAAATTAGTGATTGTTATATTAATGCTGCTGCTGCTGCTAAATCACTTCAGTTGTGTCCGACTCTGTGCGACCCCATAGACGGCAGCCCACCAGGCTCCCCCGTCCCTGGGATTCTCCAGGCAAGAACACTGGAGTGGTTGCCATTTCCTCCAATGCATGAAAGTGAAAAGTGAAAGTTAAGCCACTCAGTCATGTCTGACTCTTAGCGACTCCATGGACTATAGCCTGCCAGACTCCTCCATCCATGGGATTTTCCAGGCAGGAGTACAGGAGTGGGGTGCCATTGCCTTCTCTGTGTTATATTAATAATACATATTAATTTAACTTATATTGCCATTTTATTGCAACTAATTTATGTTTGACCTATTTGTTTTATCTTTGCTGGAAGTACTCTCCTTTCAGCATTAGCCCACAAAGATGCTATATCACCCAATATGTTAGACATGCCTATAAGAACATTTCAACAGGAAATCGATATGTAATTTTAGCATATTATGATTAAACCTAAATCTCTTTAAGACCAAGAATTGCATAAAACTAAACTTAGAATGAAACAACCTAAAAAGAAATGGTCATTCTTTTTGTTCAATATTCGTTGACCATTGCTCTAAGAATGACAAGATGTGCGTGTGTGTGTGTGGGTGTGTGTGTGTGGGTGGGTGTGTGTGTGTGTGCACGCACATGCTCTGTTGTGTCTGGCTCTTTGTGACTCCATGGACAGTAGCCCACCAGGCCCCTCTCTCTGTGGAATTTTCCAGGCAACAATATTGGAATGTGTTGCCATTATTTGTCAAGATGCTTTAAAGCAAATCCTAGAAACATACAGTATATAGTTGGACTGCCAATGTTCAGGACTTAAAACACATTATTTTTAATATATATTGGACTAATTAATCTCTTGCACATGATTTGGCATGTGATTCAGGAAAATAATCCATCTATTCCATCATTATCTTATAGCATCAATAAAGGATGCTGAACAAATTTACTTTACAAGAGCAAATAGGAGATGATAGAATATTGAGAGAGTCTAAAGTACAAGAATGTAATGGGTTGTAAAAAGTTTATGGAGAATATTTTTACCATTTATTTTTGTTATTCTTCCAGAATATTAAAGAACTATAAATCAATCTTTGAGTTTCACTAGTTGTTCCCTGATTTGTCCTTGTAAAACACTCACCAGTTGTTGTTGTTTTTTTTTTTGAGCTGGATATTTTTCCTCAGAAAGCTATAAGTGTGACCAAAAGAATCTTTTCTCCAGTGGCAGCTTTGAAATAATGATTTCATCAGTTATTGCTGCTACTGAATGACTATTTAATTAGCAAATTAAGATGCTATTTGTTAAAATAAGAATCCTTTGCTCATAATTTTGAAAGTGCTTTTTTTTTCTGTCTTCCTAACTTACACAATATAATTTGTAATTAGAATTATTTTCCATAGCAACTTATTATTTTCATTGCAAACTTAAGACTGATAGACCACCTACTGCAGATAATGAACACATAAACTCAGGAAAAAAGCCAAGATCATTAAATCTTTCAGTTTGGATGAATGCATAGAGAAAATGTTACTTTAACAAGTGGTTTCCATATGCAAGCATTAAAGAAATAGCTTTTGCCTTCAACTGGCCTAGAGCAGAAGAGAACTGTCAATTGTGTAAAATGATATATGCAAGTGGCACAGATATCTAAGTGTGGTAGCATGTACAAGTAAGGCAGTGTAGCTTCTCTGGGCAAGTGTGGATTTACCAGACAAGTAATAACTCAGTTTTTTATCTTCACTTTACCTGGTTAGAGCAATAGCATTGATAATTTGTTATTGGTTCTGTTGAAAATTCATTTACATCTGAGCTTTACATTTAGAAGTGCCAAATCAAATCTCTTACAATTATAAAACTATGTATTGGCTCATATGAAACTTGTTTACAATTTAGAGCATCTTAAAACACCATGCTATGGTTTTTTCAGTAGTCATGTATGGGTGTGAGAGTTGAACTATAAAGAAAGCTGAGTGCTGAAGAATTGATGCTTTTGAACTGTGGTGTTGGAGAAGATTTTTGAGAGTCCCTTGGACTGCAAGATCAAACCAGTCCATCTTAAAAGATATGAGTCCTGAATATTCATTGGAAGGACTGATGCTGAAACTGAGCCATTCCAATGCTTTGGCCACCTGATGCCAAGAACCGACTCATTGGAAAAGACCCCGACGCTGGAAAAGATTGAAGGCAGGAGGAAAAGGGAACAACAGAGGATGAGATGGTTGGATGGCATCACTAACTCAGTGGACATGAGTTTGAGTAAATTCTGGGAGTTGGAGATGGACAGGGAGGCCTGGCATGCTGCAGTCCATGGAGTCACAAAGAGTTGGATACTACTGAGTGACTGGACTAAACTGAAAACACCATGTCTCTGAAGGTTGACTTTATGAAATGGCAAAATGTTTGGAATGACTATAGGTAGACCTGAGTTTGAAGTTCTGCTTTAGCAATTTCCAACCTGGGATTCAGATTAAATTCTTTAACTATCTGAGTGCCTGATGTTGAAATAACTTTCTAGGCCCAAGATGAAGCCGCTTCTGCTTATGGTGCCACATCAGCAAATAAAATTTATTTGACTTTTGTGTCCTTATAAAGTCTCCATGTGACTATACAATATAGTCAGTTAGACAATCCTCAGATGTCAAACCAACTCTAGGCCTTCTTACCCCAAGCAAGGTTGACTATGTGGCCCCAGCCAATAGATATTTTCTATTCATCTCTTCCTTGTTTTTTTCATTTTTTATCCTATAAAAGCTTATTACCATTTATCCCATTTAGAAGTTCTCCATGAAGAGACTACCCATTTCATGAAGTGTTAAAGTTTGTATTTCTAAATTTTCTTCTTGAATGATTTTTTTTAAGTTTTTGGTGCACAGGATGAGATTGAAAGCTGACTGTTAATGACCTGTGTGACAAGATGCACTAGCGAGGTGCCTGCTGAACTATTCACTATTCCTTTTATAGTAACTGATGGCTGTGGGTAAGTCACTCTTGATTTGAGCTCCACTCCCTAGTGTGCAGGTCTCCAAGCAAACTTTATTTAATGTGTGTGTGTGTGTGTGTGTGTGTATGTATATATGTGTGTATGTGTGTGTGTGGTTCCCAGAAAGGTTCTGAGATCTTGGAAAAATTCTGGGAGTCCACAGTGGGTGGCCACTAGAGTACTCACAAAACTTCCAGGTAGGTTCAGAGCATAAACCACTGAGGGACTAGAGAAAATAAATAAAAGCAAACACATCTAAATCCAGAACATAAGAGTCTTTTGGTTTCTGTTTTACTTGAAGATCTTCACCTTGAAATAAAGAAGCATTAAGTAGTTGAATTGGTAAATTAGTGTCTTTCTGTCATTCAGGTTATTACCCAGTTCTTCGAGGAGCTAAAACAAGCTGTTCTATAAATTGAGTCTTTAAAAGAACAGAACAAGCACACCTGTTCTTTTTATCAATCCTAAAGACCCCCAGTTATCTCAAAAGACTTATAGATACTGTAAATAACCTGGGCTTTGGAAACCACGTCCTTAGAGCAACTTGTATTCTTTCTCTCTTCTTTTGAGATGTAAATATTCTACCTGGTCTTCTCTAGGAGCTGACAGCCATGTCTTTGAACTACAAACACCAGGGATGTAATAATTATCAGAAGGAACAAACAAAAAATGAGGGCAAGCTATTTGGAAGCTAGTTGAAAATATTGTCTCCCCACAAATATTAATAAAAAGTGTAAGTCATCTGAGCACATACCTTAAGTTACCATATGCCAGAAATTGCACTATGATATGATTCATATCTTTTTAAAATAGTGAGTTTTGCATTATTATACTTGTCTCATGATTAAAATTTTTAAGTGAAAGCTATAAGATCTCTCTTTGTGTCTGTCTGTATTTTTGTATATGTCAGTGTATGTATGTTGTAGATGTGTGCCATATTATCTCCAGTTTGTTTTGCCAAAATTAATTTTTAAAGAGCATGTGATGGTAAAGCAAGCATCTGCCTATAATGTGGGAGACCAGGGTTCAATACCTGAGTTGCGAAGATCTGGAGAAGGAAATGGCAATCCACTCCAGTATTCTTGCCTGGAAAATCCCATGGATGGTGAAGTGTGTAGGCTACAGTCCATGGAGTGGCAAAGAGTTGGACACAACTGAGCGACTTTACTTTCACTTTACTTTACTTTCAATGGGCATAAAGAAAATTAAGCATTATGTCAATCAAGTATACTCTCAAATACTAAAAATCTAACCTAAATCTTTTTCAAGTTCACATGATCTAGGACACTCTTCAATAAAAAAGGCAAATTAAGGATTTATTTATTTAATTTTTTTTTAAAGCATGGTTTTAAAGCTATTAGTATTAAATATAATGTAGGTTTGTTGGTGTTGTTTAGTAACTCAGTCATGCCCAACTCTTTATGACCCCATGGACTGCTGCATGTCATGCTTCTCTGTCCTTCACCACCCCCCAGAACTTGCTCAAACTCATGTCCATTAAGTTGGTGATATCATCCAACCATCTCATGCTCTGTCATCCTCTTCTCCTCCTGCCCTCCATGTTACCCAGCATCAGGGTGTTTTCTAATGACCTGGTTCTTTGCATCAGGTGGCCAAAGTACTGGAACTTCAGCTTCAGCATCAGTCCTTCCAATGAATATTCAGGACTGATTTCCTTTAGGATTGACTGATTTGATCTCCTTTTTAGTCCATGGGACTCTCAAGAGTCTTCTCCAACACTACAGTTCAAAATGTTAGGTAGTTAGAATAGGAGTCCAGAATGGTGGTGGCTAAAAGATAAAAAAGGGAAAAGCCCGCAAAAATAGAGCAAAGGAAGGTCTGAGGACCAGAGTGAGGATGTCAGGTAAAACAAACAACACTCCTGGCTAGCCCAATTTACATAGGGTAGGCTCAGGGGAAGGAGAAAAAACATATAAAAAGAAAAGCCAAAATTGGGCTGGGGGCCTCTCTTCTTCACGTCTTTTGGGTTCACATACCGTCATGCCTCGAGGATGTATTTTCCTTTACTTTCTAAATAAAACTGAGCTGTAACACGGAGCTGTAACACTGGTCTGTCCAAGGGCTGTAATGCTGGTCCATCCATCGCTTAAAATTTTTGTTGCGATGAGACAGAACTGAGGAAATTGCACACTCCCCCGACATCTAAGGTGCCATCTCTGGGATTTAACCTGACTGAAACAACCTCGGCTTGGCCCTGGCAAGAAGGAAGCCAAGCACAGCAGGAGCCCAACTTGGCAAAAGCTCCTGTGGTAGAAGCTGAATGCAAGGAAAACTCAGTGCAGCGGAAGTGACAAGAAGCCCAGGGTGCTGAAAACTTGGACAGTGAAAAACGAGCTCAGCAGAAAGCTCATGCATCTCAGTCTCAGATTCCAGAAGACCTCCGGTTAAGGTAGGAGGTCCTCCCTTCTATGACTGGAAGGACATATGGCTAACAAAATTTTAATTCCTTTAAAAACTCTCATTTCTTGTTTCCTCAAACCCCCCATGAACAGGTGAGCAACAGTGGGTGCAGTTGACAGACTGTGGCAGGACTACTCTTCAGTGTGTCCCAAAGGTTCCACTATCTGCTGGGCCTCAGTAGCTGTTACCCAAGCTGGTACAGGTTCTTCTGTCCTTAATTTTTTTTTGTACCAAGGATCAGGCCAATGAAAACTGTGAGCATAGGTCAGGTATTTAGCAGATTTTCTGGCAGGTTATGAAGGGGATTCCTTGGCATGTTTTCCCCACTGCTTTTTCCTCCTGTCCTTCAGCTCCTTTCTCCTGGGACTTGAGCTGGCAAAAACCCATGGCTCCTGGCTTCAGGAGCTAATGAAGCTCAGGCTCTGATGTCTCATTGCAAAAATTCAGTTAGAGACACAGTGATAGGTAAGAGGTGTATTTGTTTGGATTCAGAGAGAAGCACATTTCACAGGGTGTGAGCCATCACAGAGGGCAAGTGATGTGGCCATGGAATGTGGTGTGGCTAGTTTTTTCGAGCCAGGTGAAGTCGTATGCTAATGAGTGGGAGAATCATCCCAACCATTGGGGAACCACGCACTCTATCTTTTGACAGTGACTTGGAACTCTCCTACCACCTCTGGATGTGTCATTTAGCTTACAGATTGGGGATCAAGGTTTGGTTGAATTTGACTTGTCATCTTGGACCCATTTGATTTTAATTGGTTTATGTTATGCCCTTGGGCTATGCCATTCTTTCAAAAGCTGTGCCCTGCCCCCTTCCCTCCTGTTTCATGCTCTTCTTCTGAGCCCCTTCTGGCCCACAATGTTGTCTCTACAATCTTCTGGAGGGACAACCAGAAAATAGCTGGCCCTTAGGAGGGAAATACTGTTTAACATCCAATCCCACTAGATATTCAGGCCATCGTCTACTATGTTTCCTACAACATGTGCAACAATAGCATCTCTCAGTGGAATCACTAGGGTGGGTGACAGTCACACAATGCCTGCTAGAAGTCCATCTGTTGACATTCCTTCAAAGGCAATTGGGCTTCCAGGGATAATGTTTGTCACTTTGAGACTTAGCCCTGAAGGCCATTTGGGCCCAAACCCTTAGCACCCTTTTACTAAAAGTGACAAACATACCCCAGGATCAAATCTCCACACCACTTTTATGGAACATCTGGTACATTGCCTCTTATCAATTTGTTCTTAAGCCACTTACTAACTCCTACAACCAGGATCCTGCCCCCTTGTAGGCAACATTGCTATACCCCACTTATTATTAAGATACTCTTAATGTCCTTAACAGGGCCAGATAACCCACTCCTTTGTCATTACATTGGTTATTAACTAAAGTGTGTCTATGACAATGAAATATTTACAATTTGATACACCCTAACCTACTCTTATGGAGGATTAGGGGAAGAAATCAGTGACTTACATTTCCTTAGGCAGCAAGAGGATAGGGCTTATGGCTGCTTCAACAGGTTCCCAGTCTCAGCGGAAAGCCATGGATTGCTTTACATCATGATATCTATTCACATCTGCAGTGAACAAGCACGCAATGAGTTAAAATTACAACCCCTTAATCCTACCCAGCACTGGTCATTCTGGAGACTTTGGGTATGCCCAACTCCAGTCTGAGGGTCCCAGGTGGTTGACCTGCCTCGACCTGTGGTCCTCGAAATGTTGCCATGCCTCAACCTGCTCAGGGATCTGCCAGTCCAGGGGTCCTACGAAGTCGACATGCCTCGACCTGCCCAGGGACCCAATTCTCAGGAGGCCAACATGCCTCGACCTGCTCAGGGATTTGATCTCCAGAAGGCTGTCACACCTCAGCTTGCTTGGGGATCTGCACCCCGAACTGGGGACGTATGGCTCTCAGATTGCAACGGTACTGGGTAGGATAAGCTTCAAAAAAACTCACCCCTAAGGAAGTCCACCCATGGAAACTGAAAGAGTCCTATTAGTTTTTTCTTTTTCCTTTTCCTCTATACCATCACTGTCTTTCAGATAGGAAATAACCAATCCATTTCCCGACAGATGCCCTTGAGATGCATCCTAGATAACTGGAAGCATCCTAGATAACTGGAAGCATCCTAGATAACTTTGATTCTCTAAGCAGAAATCACTTAAAATTATTTTGTGCCACTGCATGACCACAGTATCCTCTGGGGGACAAGGAACACTGGCATGAGGATGGGAGTTTAAATTACAATACCATCCTGCAGCTAGATTTATTTTGCAAAAAATAAGGGAAATAGACAAGACCCCCTATGTCCAAATTTTCTTTTGGCTAAGAGATATAAAGGAACTCTGTCTTAAGTATGGGATTGTTGTATGCCCTAAAAGTGAACCTATTAGGCGAATGGTGTTAGGCACAGACAACCAAGAGAAGGAACCGCCCCATGAAGGCTCACCTCCCATGGCTCCCAAGTTGCCTAGTGCTCCTTCCTTGTAACCAAACCTGCCCTCATACCTGGAAGCACCCCCTCCACAAAAGCCAACTCAAGTATGTCCCTTATTGAAACTGGAGGAGAATTCAGACATAAGCGGGTCCATAAGCCCTTGTCACACTTAGAACTAAGACATATCAAACAAGACCTGAGAAGCTATACAGATGACCAAGCCAAATATATAGATACATTCAAACACATTACCTTGGTATGTGACTTGACATGGAAGGACATCATGGTCATATTTAGTCAGACTTTATCTGACCCTGAGCATGAGTTCAGTTCAGCCACTCAGTCATGTCCAACTCTTTGCAACACCATGAACCACAGCATGCCAGGCCTCCCTGTCCATCACCAACTCCCAGAGTCCAACCAAACCCATGTCCATTGAGTCGCTGATGCCATCCAGCCATCTCATCCTCTGTCGTCCCCTTCTTCTCCTGCCCCCAATCCCTCCCAGCATCAGAGTCTTTTCCAGTGAGTCAACTCTTCACATGAGGTGGCCAAAGTTTTGGAGTTTCAGCCTCAGCATCAGTCCTTCCAATGAACACCCAGGACTGGTCTCCTTTAGGATGGACTGGTTGGATCTCCTTGCAGTCCAAGGGACTCTCAAGAGTCTTTTCCAACACCACTGTCCAAAAGCATCAATTCTTCAGTGCTCGACATTTTGATAGTCCAAACTCACATCCATACATGACCACTGGAAAAACCATAGCCTTGACTAGGTGGACATTTGTTGACAAAGTAATGTCTCTGCTTTTTAATATGCTGTCTAGGTTGGTGATAACTTTCCTTCCAAGGAGTAAGTGTCTTTTAATTTCATGGCTGCAGTCACCATCTGCAGTGATTTTGGAGCCAAGAAAAATAAGGTCAGCCACTGTTTCCACTGTTTCCAATTTACTTGCCATGAACTGATGGGACGGGATGCCATGATCTTAGTTTTCTGAATGTTGAGCTTCAAGCCAACTTTTTCACTCTCCTCTTTCACTTTCATCAAGAGGTATTTTAGTTATTCTTCACTTTCTGCCATAAGGGTGGTGCCCTCTACATATCTGAGGTTATTGATATTTCTCCCGACAATCTTGATTCCAGCTTGTGCTTCCTTTAGCCCAGCATTTCTCATGATGTACTCTGCATATAAGTTCAATAAGCAGGGTGACAATATACAGCCTTGACGTACTCCTTTTCCTATTTGGAACCAGTCTGTTGTTCCGTGTGCAGTTCTAACTGTTACTTCCTGACCTGCATACAGGTTTCTCAAGAGGCAGGTCAGGTGGTCTGGTATTCCCATCTCTTGAAGAATTTTCCACAGTTTATTGTGCCCCACACAGTCAAAGGATTTGGCATAGTCAATAAAGCAGAAATACATGTTTTCCTGAAACTCTCTTGCTTTTTCCATGATCCAGTGGATGTTGGCAATCTGATCTCTGATTCCTCTGCTTTTTCTACAACCAGCTTGAACATCTGGGAGTTCACGGTTCACGTGTTTGCTGAAGCCTGGCTTGGAGAATTTTGAGCATGACTTTACTAGCGTGTGAGATTAGTGCAATTGTGCAGTAGTTTGAGCATTCTTTGGCATTGTCTTTCTCTGGAATTGGAATGAAAACTGACTTTTTCCAGTCCTGTGGCCACTGCTGAGTTTTCCATATTTGGAGACATATTGAATGTATCACTTTCACAGTATCATCTTTCAGGATTTGAAATAGCTCAACTGGAATTCCATCACCTCCACTAGCTTTGTTCATAGTGATGCTTCCTAAGGCCCACTTGACTTCACATTCCAGGATGTCTGGCTCTAGATGAGTGATCACACCATCATAATTTTCTTGGTTGTGAAGATATTTTTTGTACAGTTCTTCTGTGTATTCTTGCCACGTCTTCTTAATATCTTCTGCTTCTGTTAGGTCCCTACCATTTATGTCCTTTATTGAGCCTATCTTTGCATGAAATGTTCCCTTGGTATCTCTAATTTTTTGAATAGATCTCTAGTCTTTCCCATTCTGTTGTTTTCCTCTATTTCTTTGCATTGATTGCTGAGGAAGGCTTTCTTATGTCTCCTTGCTATTCTTTGGAACTCTGCATTCAGATGCTTATATCTTTCCTTTTCTCCTTTGCTTTTCACTACTCTTCTTTTTACAGCTATTTGTATGTCCTCCTCAGACAGCCATTTTGCTTTTTTTGCATTTTTTTTTTCTTGCGGATGATCTTGATTCCTGTCTCCTGTACAATATCACAAACTTCCATCCATAGTTCATTAGGCATTCTATCAGATCTAGTCCCTTAAATCTATTTCCCACTTCCACTGTATAATCATAAGGGATTTGATTTAGTTCATACCTGAATTGGTCTAGTGGTTTTCCCCACTGTCTTCATTTTCAGTCTGCTAAGTTCTTAAAAGAAACTCGAAGTATGCTACAGGGCTTCACATGTCAAGTGATAAATAACCAGTAGGGGAAGCAGTCCCCTCCTCATATCCTATTTGGAATATAATGACCCTGAGTACATTTGTGAAAGGGATCACTTTCTGATCTGTGTGAAGGCAGGACTGAAAGCAGCCCAGCAAAAAATAATCAACTATGTCTTGTCTTAGCAATAACTCAGGTGCCCAATGAGAACCCCATTGCCTTTCTCAAAAAGGCTAAAAGAAGTCCTCCAAAAGTTTACCAATCTGGACTTAGACTCTTGCAAGAGACAGGTGATTTTAAAGGACACATTCCTGTCCCGCTGTGCATCAGACATCAGGGTACAGTTACAACAGCTACAGCAGCAGGACTCTGCAGCCTCTTTAGATGAGATGGTAAAGACAGCCACCAATACTTTTTATCACAGAGAACAGGAAAGGGAGGCCAAGGCCCAGGAAAGGGAGAAAAGGAAAGAAACAAGGCATGCCCAGATGCTGGCCGTCCTCCAGGGAAGCCCTATGGGAAACCCGAGTCCTTGAATGATAAGGCAGGAGACAAGTGCTTAATCTGTAGACAGGCAGGGCATCAGGCCAAAGAGTGTCCAAACCATGACAAATGTCCTAAAACGGCTTGCTACAAATGCCATCAATTGGGACATTGGGCGGCACTCTGCCCTGGGAACCCAAGAACCTCAAGGTGAAGTGCGAAGCCTTCCCTCATCATGGTTCAACAGGACTGAAGCGGTCCACTCCAGCCAGCCTCCCTGTCACAGATAACCATCATGGGGCTTGAGCCAAAGGTACAATTGGATGTGGCAGGTAGATCCGAGAATTTCTTGGTTGACACAGAGGCTACCTACTCTGTTCTGACCTCCTTCTCTGGATACTTTTCCTCCCAAACCTGTACCATTTGAGTGCCACAGGAAAAACAATTACTAAAAGATTCACCTGAGCACATCTTTGTTGCTGGAATGGACAAATATTTTCTCACCAGTTTCTGGTGGTCCCTCAGTGTCCTACTCCCTTATTGGGAAGAGATATACTCACTGAACTGGGGACCACCCTTGTGGCAGGAAGCTTTTCAGCCCCTAGAGCCCTACAGCTTCTGGTTACTACCGAGGAACCCATTACACCCTCTCAAGTAGAGAGGGACCAAAAACTATGGGAGAACAAAATTAACCCCCAGGTGTGGGGCCAGGGGACTCCTGGACGAGTCCAGCAAGCTGAACCGGTCATCATTGTCCTCCAAGATCCCACTCGGTTTCCTAACCGGAAACAATATCCCCTCAGAAGAGAAGCTCAGGAAGGACTACAGCCTCTAATAAATAAATTCCTTGCCTGTGGGCTATTGGTCCCCACCAATTCGCCGTGTAGTACCCTGATATCCGTGTAAGGAAAAAGGACGGAATCTGGTGAATGGTTCAAGATCTCTGGGTCATAAATGAAGCTGTAGTCCCCCTCCATCCCACAGTAGCCAATCCCTATAATATTGGGAGAAATCCCACCCAGTGTCAAGTGGTTTACATTCTTGGATCTCAAAGATGCATTCTTTACCATACCACTGGCTAAAGAATCCCAATATTTTTTGCCTTCGAGTGGGGGGCTCCAGGAGAAAAACACCAACAGATGACTTGGATAGTGTTACCCCAGAGGTTCAGAGATAGCCCCCACCTGTTTTGGCAGGCTCTTACCTGGGATGTCCCAGGTCTGGACCTGGGACCTAATGAGAAAATATACAATATGTAGATGACCTACTGATCTGCTCTCCAGATGAGAAAAATGCCCAACAATATGTAATTCAGGTTCTAAACTTTTTGGAAGAGGGGGGATACAAAGTCTCTCATGATAAGGCACAGATGGTCAAGAGAAAGGTCAATTACCTGAGAGTTCAGATTACACACAGGCCCACGAGGCTGTCTTCTGATTAAGTACAAGGAATCCTCCATTTGCCCTCCCCCAGGACTTGAAAACAATTGAGAGCTTTTCTGAGGCTAACTGTATTGTATTGTATTGTAACTGTATTGTATGGTAGAATGTGGATACCCAACTATGATCTAATTGCCTAGCCCTTATATGAAAGCTTGAAGGTATGGAATGATTCAATCCCACTGATGTGGGGAACTCCTCAAAAGAAAGCAGAGGCTACACTAAAACAAGGTTTAACTCAAGCACCTGCCCTGAAGTTGCCAGACCCAGAAAAAGCATTCCAATTTTATGTCCAAGAAAAAGAAGGAATAGCCTTGGGAGTGTTAACTCAAATGTTGGGATCAGAGCCCCAGCCTATAGCTTACTTATTCAAGAGGCTTGACCCAACGGCCTAATGCTGGCCTCCCTGCCTTTGAAATCTTGCAGCTATTGCAGTCCTGATAGAAGATGCTTTAAAACTCTCTTTTGGGGGCAAACTAACTATTTTTATCAGCCACCAAGTGAAACAACTCTTAAATGGGAGAGGCCATTTATGGATGTCTGATCAAAGAATCCTCAGATGTCAAGTAGTTCAGGCCTCACTATATTCCCCTGTAAGGTTCTTTTTTTTTTTTTTTTTTTTTTTTAATTTTATTTTATTTTTAAACTTTACATAATTGTATTAGTTTTGCCAAACATCAAAATGAATCCACCACAGGTATACATGTGTTCCCCATCCTGAACCCTCCTCCCTCCTCCCTCCCCATACCATCCCTCTGGGTCGTCCCAGTGCACTAGCCCCAAGCATCCAGTATCGTGCATCGAACCTGGACTGGCAACTCGTTTCTTACATGATATTTTACATGTTACAATGTCATTCTCCCAAATCTTCCCAACCTCTCCCTCTCCCACAGAGTCCATAAGACTGTTCTATACATC
Organism: Bos indicus; assembly: GCF_029378745.1. Classification (NCBI taxonomy): domain Eukaryota; kingdom Metazoa; phylum Chordata; class Mammalia; order Artiodactyla; family Bovidae; genus Bos; species Bos indicus. The sequence goes on from NC_091767.1 coordinate 33,467,753, forward strand.
AGTGTCTCTTTTGCTGTCTCGTACACAGGGTTATTGTTACCATCTTTCTAAATTCCATATATATGCGTTAGAATACTGTATTTATGTTTTTCCTTCTGGCTTACTTCACTCTGTATAATAGGCTCCAGTTTCATCCACCTCATTAGAACTGATTCAAATGTATTCTTTTTAATGGCTGAGTAATACTCCATTGTGTATATGTACCACAGCTTTCTTATCCATTCATCTGCTGATGGACATCTAGGTTGCTTCCATGTCTTGGCTATTATAAACAGTGCTGCAATGAACATTGGGGTACACGTGTCTCTTTCCCTTCTGGTTTCCTCAGTGTGTATGCCCAGCAGTGGGGTTGCTGGATCATAAGGCAGTTCTATTTCCAGTTTTTTTAAGGAATCTCCACACTGTTCTCCATAGTGGCTGTACTAGTTTGCATTCCCACCAACAGTGTAAGAGGGTTCCCTTTTCTCCACACCCTCTCCAGCATTTATTATTTGTAGACTTTTGGATCGCAGCCATTCTGACTGGTGTGAAATGGTACCTCATAGTGGTTTTGATTTGCATTTCTCTGATAATGAGTGATGTTGAGCATCTTTTCATGTGTTTGTTAGCCATCTGTATGTCTTTTTTGGAGAAATGTCTATTTAGTTCTTTGGCCCATTTTTTGATTGGGTCGTTTATTTTTCTGGAGTTGAGCTGTAGGAGTTGCTTGTATATTTTTGAGATTAGTTGTTTGTTGGTTGCTTCATTTGCTATTATTTTCTCCCATTCTGAAGGCTGTCTTTTCACCTTGCTAATAGTTTCCTTTGATGTGCAGAAGCTTTTAAGGTTAATTAGGTCCCATTTGTTTATTTTTGCTTTTATTTCCAATATTCTGGGAGGTGGGTCATAGAGGATCCTGCTGTGATGTATGTCGGAGAGTGTTTTGCCTATGTTCTCCTCTAGGAGTTTTATAGTTTCTGGTCTTACGTTTAGATCTTTAATCCATTTTGAGTTTATTTTTGTGTATGGTGTTAGAAAGTGGTCCAGTTTCATTCTTTTACAAGTGGTTGACCAGATTTCCCAGCACCACTTGTTAAAGAGATTGTCTTTAATCCATTGTATATTCTTGCCTCCTTTGTCGAAGATAAGGTGTCCATATGTGCGTGGATTTATCTCTGGGCTTTCTATTTTATTCCATTGATCAATATTTCTGTCTTTGTGCCAGTACCATACTGTCTTGATAACTGTGGCTTTGTAGTAGAGCCTGAAGTCAGGTAGGTTGATTCCTCCAGTTCCATTCTTCTTTCTCAAGATCGCTTTGGCTATTCGAGGTTTTTTGTATTTCCATACAAATTGTGAAATTATTTGTTCTAGCTCTGTGAAGAATACTGTTGGTAGCTTGATAGGGATTGCGTTGAATCTATAAATTGCTTTGGGTAGTATACTCATTTTCACTATATTGATTCTTCCAATCCATGAACAAGGTATATTTCTCCATCTATTAGTGTCCTCTTTGATTTCTTTCACCAGTGTTTTATAGTTTTCTATATATAGGTCTTTAGTTTCTTTAGGTAGATATATTCCTAAGTATTTTATTCTTTCTGTTGCAATGGTGAATGGAATTGTTTCCTTAATTTCTCTTTCTGTTTTCTCATTATTAGTGTATAGGAATGCAAGGGATTTCTGTGTGTTGATTTTATATCCTGCAACTTTACTGTAGTCATTGATTATTTCTAGTAATTTTCTGGTGGAGTCTTTAGGGTTTTCTATGTAGAGGATCATGTCATCTGCAAATAGTGAGAGTTTTACTTCTTCTTTTCCAATTTGGATTCCTTTTATTTCTTTTTCTGCTCTGATTGCTGTGGCCAAAACTTCCAAAACTATGTTGAATAGTAATGGTGAAAGTGGGCACCCTTGTCTTGTTCCTGACTTTAGAGGAAATGCTTTCAATTTTTCACCATTGAGGATAATGTTTGCAGTGGGTTTGTCATATATAGCTTTTATTATGTTGAGGTATGTTCCTTCTATTCCTGCTTTCTGGAGAGTTTTTATCATAAATGGATGTTGAATTTTGTCAAAGGCTTTCTCTGCATCTATTGAGATAATCATATGGTTTTTATTTTTCAATTTGTTAATGTGGTGTATTACATTGATTGATTTGCGGATATTGAAGAATCCTTGCATCCCTGGGATAAAGCCCACTTGATCATGGTGTATGATCTTTTTAATGTGTTGTTGGATTCTGATTGCTAGAATTTTGTTAAGGATTTTTGCATCTATGTTCATCAGTGATATTGGCCTGTAGTTTTCTTTTTTTGTGGGATCTTTGTCAGGTTTTGGTATTAGGGTGATGGTGGCCTCATAGAATGAGTTTGGAAGTTTACCTTCCTCTGCAATTTTCTGGAAGAGTTTGAGCAGGATAGGTGTTAGCTCTTCTCTAAATTTTTGGTAGAATTCAGCTGTGAAGCCGTCTGGACCTGGGCTTTTGTTTGCTGGAAGATTTTTGATTACAGTTTCAATTTCCATGCTTGTGATGGGTCTGTTAAGATTTTCTATTTCTTCCTGGTCCAGTTTTGGAAAGTTGTACTTTTCTAAGAATTTGTCCATTTCTTCCACGTTGTCCATTTTATTGGCATATAATTGTTGATAGTAGTCTCTTATGATCCTTTGTATTTCTGTGTTGTCTGTTGTGATCTCTCCATTTTCGTTTCTAATTTTGTTGATTTGATTTTTCTCCCTTTGTTTCTTGATGAGTCTGGCTAATGGTTTGTCAATTTTATTTATCCTTTCAAAGAACCAGCTTTTGGTTTTGTTGATTTTTGCTATGGTCTCTTTTGTTTCTTTTGCATTTATTTCTGCTCTAATTTTTAAGATTTCTTTCCTTCTACTAACCCTGGGGTTCTTCATTTCTTCCTTTTCTAGTTGCTTTAGGTGTAGAGTTAGGTTATTTATTTGACTTTTTTCTTGTTTCTTGAGGTGTGCCTGTATTGCTATGAACTTTCCCCTTAGGACTGCTTTTACCGTGTCCCACAGGTTTTGGGTTGTTGTGTTTTCATTTTCATTCGTTTCTATGCAAATTTTGATTTCTTTTTTGATTTCTTCTGTGATTTGTTGGTTATTCAGCAGCGTGTTGTTCAGCCTCCATATGTTGGAATTTTTAATAGTTTTTCTCCTGTAATTGAGATCTAATCTTACTGCATTGTGGTCAGAAAAAATGCTTGGAATGATTTCTATCTTTTTGAATTTACCAAGGCTAGCTTTATGGCCCAGGATGTGATCTATCCTGGAGAAGGTTCCATGTGCGCTTGAGAAAAAGGTGAAATTCATTGTTTTGGGATGAAATGACCTATAGATATCAATTAGGTCTAACTGGTCTATTGTATCGTTTAAAGTTTGTGTTTCCTTGTTAATTTTCTGTTTAGTTGATCTATCCATAGGTGTAAGTGGGGTATTAAAGTCTCCCACTATTATTGTGTTATTGTTAATTTCTCCTTTCATACTTGTTAGCATTTGTCTTACGTACTGTGGTGCTCTCGTGTTGGGTGCATATATATTTATAATTGTTATATCTTCTTCTTGGATTGATCCTTTGATCATTATGTAGTGACCTTCTTTGTCTCTTTTCACAGCCTTTGTTTTAAAGTCTATTTTATCTGATATGAGTATTGCTACTCCTGCTTTCTTTTGGTCCCTATTTGCATGGAAAATCTTTTTCCAGCCCTTCACTTTCAGTCTGTATGTGTCCCCTGTTTTGAGGTGGGTCTCTTGTAGACAACATATGTAGGGGTCTTGTTTTTGTATCCATTCAGCCAGTCTTTGTCTTTTGGTTGGGGCATTCAACCCATTTACGTTTAAGGTAATTACTGATAAGTATGTTCCCGTTGCCATTTACTTTATTGTTTTGGGTTCGAGTTTATACACCGTTTTTGTGTTTCCTGTCTAGAGAATATCCTTTAGTATTTGTTGGAGAGCTGGTTTGGTGGTGCAGAATTCTCTCAGCTTTTGCTTGTCTGAAAAGCTTTTGATTTCTCCTTCATACTTGAATGAGATCCTTGCTGGGTACAATAATCTGGGCTGTAGGTTATTTTCTTTCATCATTTTAAGTATGTCTTGCCATTCCCTCCTGGCTTGAAGAGTTTCTATTGAAAGATCAGCTGTTATCCTTATGGGAATTCCCTTGTGTGTTATTTGTTGTTTTTCCCTTGCTGCTTTTAATATTTGTTCTTTGTGTTTGATCTTTGTTAATTTGATTAGTATGTGTCTTGGGGTGTTTCTCCTTGGGTTTATCCTGTTTGGTACTCTCTGGGTTTCTTGGACTTGGGTGATTATTTCCTTCCCCATTTTAGGGAAGTTTTCCACTATTATCTCCTCAAGTATTTTCTCATGGTCTTTCTTTTTGTCTTCTTCTTCTGGAACCCCTATGATTCGAATGTTGTAGCGTTTAATATTGTCCTGGAGGTCTCTGAGATTGTCCTCATTTCTTTTAATTCGTTTTTCTTTTATCCTCTCTGATTCATTTATTTCTACCATTCTATCTTCTAATTCACTAATCCTGTCTTCTGCCTCTGTTATTCTACTATTTGTTGCCTCCAGAGTGTTTTTAATTTCACTTATTGCATTATTCATTATATATTGACTCTTTTTTATTTCTTCTAGGTCCTTGTTAAACCTTTCTTGCATCTTCTCAATCCTTGTCTCCAGGCTATTTATCTGTGATTCCATTTTAGTTTCAAGATTTTGGATCAATTTCACTATCATTATTCGGAATTCTTTATCAGGTAGATTCCCTATGTCTTCCTCTTTTGTTTGGTTTGGTGGGCATTTATCCTGTTCCTTTATCTGCTGAGTATTCCTCTGTCTCTTCATCTTATTTAAATTGCTGAGTTTGGGGTGTCCTTTCTGTATTCTGGCAGTTTGTGGAGTTCTCTTTATTGTGGCGTTTCCTCACTGTGTGTGGGTTTGTACAGGTGGCTTGTCAAGGTTTCCTGGTTAGGGAAGCTTGTGTCGGTGTTCTGGTGGGTGGAGCTGTATTTCTTCTCTCTGGAGTGCAATGAAATGTCCAGTAATGAGTTATGAGATGTCTATAGTTTTGGGGTGACTTTGGGCAGCCTGTATCTTGAAGCTCAGGGTTGTGTTCCTTTGTTGCTGGAGAATTTGCTTGGTATGTCTTGCCCTGGAACTTATTGGTCCTTGTGTGGTGCTTGGTTTCAGTGTCGGTATGGAGGCATTTGATGAGCTCCTGTGAATGAATGTTCCTTGGAGTCAGGAGTTCCCTGGAGTCAGGGTTTGGACTTAAGTCTCCTGCTTCCGATTATCGGTCTTATTTTTACAGTAGTTTCAAAACTTCTCCTTCTATACAGCACCATTGATAAAACATCTACATTAAAGATGATAAGTTTCTCTACAGTGAGGGTCACTCAGAGAGGTTCACAGGGTTACATGGAGAAGAGAAGAGGGAGGAGGGAGTTAGAGGTGACCCAAATGAGATGAGGTGAATCAATAGTGGAGAGAGTGGGCTAGCCAGTAGTCACTTCCTTATGTGCATTCCACAACTAGACCACTCAGAGATGTTCACGGGGTTATACAGAGAAGAGAAGAAGGAGGAAGGTAACAGAGGTGGCCAGAAGGATAAAAGGGGGGAATGAAAAGGAGGGAGACAGATCCAGCCAGTAATCAGTTCCCTAAGTGTTCTCCACCGTCTGGAACACACAGAAATTCACAGAGTTGGGTAGAGTAGAGAGGGGTTAGGGAGGAGACACAGGCGACCTGGTGGAGAAAAAGGAGGGTCCAAAGGGAGAGAGAGCAGTCAAGCCAGTAATCTCACTCCCTAGTGAAAAATGGGCCCTGAAGATTGGGTCCTTAAAGGTACAAAATTGGTAACAAATACATAAAAGCAAAAATTAAAAATCTAGAGTAGAGTTTGGAATTTCAAAAATACGATGTTAAAGAAAAGAAGAAGGAAAAGAAAGAGAGAAAGAACGAACAAACAAAAACAAACAAGGTCGCGAAAATTATAAAGAAAGTACAGGTACAAAATTGATAACTAATACCAGAAAGCGAAAATTAAAAATCTAGAGTAGAGTTTGGAATTTCAAAAATACGATGTTAAAGAAAAGAAGAAGGAAAAGAAAGAGAGAAAAAACGAACAAACAAAAACAAACAAGGTCGCGAAAATTATAAAGAAAGTACAGGTACAAAATTGATAACTAATACCAGAAAGCAAAAATTAAAAATCTAGAGTAGAGTTTGGAATTTCAAAAATACAATGTTAAAAAAAAAAAAAAGAAGAAGAAAAATAAAGAGAGAAAACAAACAAATACGAACAATGTCACAAAAATTATACAGAAAATACAGGTACAAAATTGATATCAAATACCAAAAAGCATAAATTAAAAATCTAGAGTAAAGTTTGGAATTTCAGATATACAATGTTATATAAAAGAAGAAGAGAAAGAAACAGAGAAGAAGAAGAAAAAAAAAAAAAGTCACAGAAATTATATAAAAAAAAACTATAGGTACAAAATTGATAACATATACCAAAAAGCGAAAATTAAAAATCTAGAGTAGAGTTTGGAATTTCAAAAATACAATGTTAAAGAAAAGAAGAAAAAAACAAAAACAAACAAACAAAAAAAACAAGGTCAAAAAATTATAAAATATATATATATGAAGTTTGCTGAAGAAGAAAAAAATAGGGTCTTTTTTTTTTTTTTTTTGCAAAGTAATAGGTTATAAAAGTGAAAATTAAAGGAACAATAGAGGACTTAAAATTTTTTTTTTTTAATTAAAAAAAAAAAGAAAGAATGATTGTAAAAATAATAAAAATATATCTAGGACTTTTTTTTTTTTTTTTTTTTTGTGGGTGTTGTGGGTTCAGTTCATTTTTGGCTAGTTCCTTGGTCAGATTTATATTTCTCAAGATCTATAGGCCCCTTCCTATGTAGTCCGTAGTAACCACAGGGTTTTGATCTATTGCCTGTAGCTTCCAAGGCGTTTCCCTCTGTTATATCTTCTTCTGTTTGCTAGTCTCTTCAGTATCTGGTTTCCGCCCTGACTCAAAGGGCACGGTGGAGGACACTTTTTTTTTTTTTTTTTTTTTAAGGCTTACTTGTTCAGTCGCGCTGTGGGGAGGGAGGGAGGGAGGGAGGGATGCTGCAAACAAATAACACTGGCGTGGGCTCGCAGTGCCTCAGCCACCCTGGGTCTGCCCCCGCTCACGGCGCGTGTAGCCTCCCTGTCCACACTGCTCAGACTCTAGGTTGTTCCGCCGGGAACCATCCGAGGCTGGCCCTGGGCTGCATGCACCTCCCAGGTCCAAGCCGCTCAGGTTCAGGCACTCGGGTAGTCCTCAGAGGCGCAGACTCAGTTGGGCCTGCGTTTTGTGCTCTTCCCAGGTCCGAGCGCCAATTTGCTCTTCCTAGGCGAGCGCCAATGCTGCGACTTATCGCCTCCCCGCCACTCGGTTATCTGGATGTAAAACCGGCGCACCTTCTCAGGCAGATGTTGACCGTCCAGACCCCCAAGAAGTTTTAGTTAGCAAAGAAGCCTGCTTACAATTTTATAGATAATGTCTCTCTGGGGCTGCGATTGCCCCCTTCCGGCTCTGGCTGCCTGTCACCGGAGGGGGAAGGTCTGCAGCCGGCTATCTCTGTTCAGTCCTTTGTTCCGTGCGCGGGCCTGGCGGTCTTAGGTTAGGGCTGGCTTTTCGCGTGGTAGGTATCCCACAGTCTGGTTTGCTAGCCCAAATTATTTCGCTCAGATAGTGCTCAGGGTATTCAGGCCAGATTCTTACTCTCAGCGATGCAGCCCACGCCGCGCCTCCCTGCCCAGCCCCGGTTTGCTAATGGTGGATGCAGGCGTCTGCGCTGCTTCTCTGCTGGGGGAGTTACCGTAGGGCTCGCAATCTGCGAGTTTTAAATTGTTTATTTATTTTTTCTCCCTGTTATGTTGCCCTCTGTGCTTCCAAAGCTCGGCACAGATTCGGCAGTGAGAAGGTTTCCTGATGTTTGGAAACTTCTCTCTTTTTAAGATTCCCTTCCCGGGACGGAACTCCGTCCCTCCCTCTTTTGTCTCTTTTTTTTTGTTTTTAATATTTTTTCCTACCTCCTTTCGAAGAGTTGGGTTGCTTTTCTGGGTGCCTGATGTCCTCTGCCGGCATTCAGAAGTTGTTTTGTGGAATTTACTCGACGTTTAAATGCTCTTTTGATGAATTTGTGGGGGAGAAAGTGTTCTCCCCGTCCTACTCCTCCGCCATCTTGGCTCCTCCCCCCCCTGTAAGGTTCTTAACCCAGCTGCCCTCCTGCCTACCCCCCCAAGGGCCCTCTCCCCTTTCACTCTTGCCTAGAAACCTTGGACTGCTGGACAAAACCCTGAGAAGGATTGTCAGAAGAACCTGTGACCAATCCTGAGGAAATCTGGAACACTCATGGAAGCAGCTTTGTCTTGGGTGGAAAAAAGAAGAGCTGGATATGCAGTGGTCTCCAATTTTGAGACCATAGAGGCTAAACATTTGCCACCAGGTACTTCAGCCCAATTAGCTGAGCTCATAACCCTGGCTCAAGTTTTAGAGCTGGGAAAAGGAAAAAGAGTAGCCAAATGCTGCTATTTGGAAAGAAAGAGGCCACTTCCCCAGTCAAATACGGTGATCAAATCCTTAGGCTCTTGGAGGCAGTCCATCTGCCTGCTGAGATTCATCTGCCTGCTGAAGTTTCAGTCTCCCACTGTAAAGGACACCAAAAATGGAGCACAGAAGTGGCACGACAGAACCAAGCAGCTGATCGGGCAGCTAAGAGAGCAGCATTACAGAACAATGACCTGATAGGGGTTGCAACCTTAGTTCCACAGTCTAATTTGTCAGAAACTCTTTCATATACTGAAGCTGAGACTCTTAAAGCTAAGCAGGGCTTTCAAGAAGATCATCTGGGGTGGTTCCAAAAGGAGGGAGTCATTTTTCTGCTTGGGAACCTCCAATGGAAATTGGTTAACTCCTTACATCCCAGCACTCATTTAGGGGAAAAGGCCCTCCAAAGATTACTACAAAGGTCCTTCAGAGGAATAGGCCTCCAAACGACTATAAGGCAAGTGGTCTCCTCTTGTCCCACTTGCCAATTAAACAACTTCCAAAGAGCTCAAAGACCCCAGCTGACCCTGCCTGTCCAACAATGTGGGACCTACCCAGAAGAGGACTGGCAGATGGACTTCACCCAGATCCCAGTTTCTCAAGGGTATAAATACCTATTAGTCATGATAGATACATTCACAGGATGGATTGAAGGCTTTCCCACCCAGGCTGAGAAGGCTGAGCAGGTGGTAAAAAAAAAAAAAAAAAAAAACAACTGCTCCATGAGATCATTCCGAGATTTGATCTGCTGAGGTCATTACAAAATGATAATGGGACATCATTTACTCCTAAGGTCGCTCAAGGGATCTCTAAAGCATTGGGCATTACTTAGTATCTCCATTGTGCCTGGAGGCCTCAGCCTTCAGGAAATGTAGAAAGAGCCAACCAATTCTTAAAATCAACGATAAAAACGATAATCCAGGAGACCTCCCTGGGATGGAAGAAGGCTTACCAAGAGCTCTCCTCCCCACCCATACTACCCCTAAGGAACAGGTTGGTCTTAGTCCTTATGAAATGCTATATGGGAGACCTTTTGTTTATGTCAATGACCTCTTCTTATATCCAGAGGCTTAGACCCTCTTGTCTTATACCATGGCCATTGGGCAATTCTAACAGGATATACACTTGTGGGGTGTCAACCAGGACCCAAAAGAGTCTAAAGAGTCACCACTATATGCTTCAGGGACTCAAGTTCTAATTAAAGTCTGGAAAGATGGATCCCCAAAGGCTCAACACCAACCCACATGGAAGGACCCCTACCCTGTAATACTTTCTACCCCCACAGCAGTCAGGGTACCAGGACATGACTCCTGGATTCACTACTCATGAGTCAAGCCTTTCAAGAAAACAGACGAGGGCACTCAATACACCTGTGAGCCCCTAGGAGATCTCAGATACCTATTGAGAACTACAAAGAGTGAACACCCCCAAAATTCTAATGAACACCCCCAAAATTAAGTTTCTAGGGATAAGATTTCTCAGTACAGCTCTAAAGAGCCAACACAGCTTGGCAGGGGTTGTACTCCAAAACAAACAGGAGACAGATCTTCTGATCTCTGAAAAAGGAGGGACTTGAGCCATCCTGATGATGGGAATTTGGAGTTGGCTAACTGTGGTGTTGGAGAAGACTCTTGAGAGTCCCTTGGACTGCAAGGAGACCCAACCAGTCCATTCTGAAGGAGATCAGCCCTGGGATTTCTTTGGAAGGAATGATGCTAAACCTGAAATTCCAATATTTTGGCCACCTCATGACTCATTGGAAAAGACTCTGATGCTGGGAAGGATTAAGGGCAAAAGGAAAAGGGGATGACAGAGGATGAGATGGCCGAATGGTATCACCGACTCGGTGGACATGAGTTTGAGTGAACTCTGGGAGTTGGTGATGGACAGGGAGGCCTGGTATGCTGCAATTCATGGGGCCACAAAGGGTTGGACACGACTGAGTTACTGAACTGAACTGAAATGAACTTAATGCCCCTACTAGTCCTTGTTATGCCATACTGATGCTGTTTATGATTGCTCCATGTATTATCAATTGTCTAACCCATTTTGTTTCTGCATAGGTCAATAAGCTACAACATACAGTGCTAGTTCAACAAGGATTTATAAAACTATAGCCGACCACAGAAAATATCACTCACCCTTAGATGGACACCAATATAAGGACTCTGAGTCCTGAGACTAGCAAGAGGGGAAGGCTCAAGGCCCCTCACCATCCCAGTTCAGCAGGAAGTAGCCAGAAAGACTTCGATGCCCTTATTCCCAAAGAATTGGGCCTCCTATCTCTTAAGGTGGGGCGGGGGGGCGGGGGGGGGGGGATGTTAGGTAGTTAGAATAGGAAAAAGGAGTCCAAAACAGCGGTGCCTAAAAGATAAGGAAAGGAAAATCCTGTGAAAATAGAACAAAGGAATGTCCAAGGACCAGAGTGAGGACCTCAGGTAGAATAAACTGCAGTCCTAGCTAGCCTAATTTACATAGGGCAGGCCCAGGGGGAGGAGAAAAAGCATAAAGAGGAGTCAAAGGGCTGGGGGTCTCTCTCTCTCTCTTCTCTTCTCTTCGCATCTTTTGGGTCAGCATGCCATCATGCCTCCAGGATGTATTTTCCTCTACTTTCTAAATAAAACTGAGCTGTAATGGAGCTGTAACATTGGTCCATCTGAGAGCTCTAACACCGGTCCGTCCAAGAGCTGTAATGCTGGTCCATCTGTCACTTCAAAGTTTTGTTCCAACAAGACAGAACCAAGGAAATTACAAACTCCCCAGACAAAAAGGATCAATTTTTTGGTGCTCAGCCTTCTTTATGGCCCACCTCTCACGTCTGTACATGACTATTGGGAAAACCATAGTTTGACTAGATGGACTTTTGTCAGCAAAGTGATGCCTCTGCTTATTAACATGTTGCCTAGGATTGTCATAGTTTTTCTTCCAGGGAGCAAGCGTATTTTAGTTTCATGGCTGCAGTCACTGTCCACAGTGATTTTGGACCGCCAAAAATAAAGCCTGTCATTGTTTCCATTTTTCCCATCTATTTGCCATGACATGATGGGACCGAATGCCATGATCTTCGTTTTTTGAATGTTGAGCTTTAGGCTAGATTCTTCACTCTCCTGTTTCATGTTCATCAAGAAACTCTTCAGTTCCTCTTAGCTTTCTGCTGTAAGGGTAGTGTCATCTGCATATCTGAAGTTATTGGTATTTCTCCAGGCAATCTTGATTTCAGCTTGTGCTTTATCCAGTGCTGCATTATGTAGGTATACAACTTTCATCCCACCTCAACTTACTAAAAGTCAAATAAGGTTGTGTTATCTCTATTACAGTATTTGTCAGAAAGAAAGGTAACTCAAAATGATGGTTAACTGTTTAGTGTCTCAAAATATTTTCATGAGTAATCTGAACATAGTTGTTAAAAACAAGTCAATTAAATAGCTGTAAGATAAAAGTTTATAAATACATTTTTCAACAATAATTATGCTTTATTGTGTGATTACTTAAAATTTTTCCCCAAGCCTTTTTGGTAACTTGAAACCTTGAAGTTATTCTGAATAAGTTAATGATGGATATTCATTGAATATGCTAATATAAATTATGCCCAAGTTAGAGAAAATACTGAAACAATAATTATAAACAAAAGTTTATCCATATTTGGCTTGCTTTTCTAGAGAAATTGCAAATATTTGGGTTTATTAGTAAACATTCTTTGTGTCATTAAAAAGTTCACCATGAGGAAAAAATACACTTCAAGAAATCATGCAATGTATTTATAAATTTGTTGATCCAAGAACACTAGTGCAACAGATGACCTACAGATTTCTTACTTCTTCATTTTCACTAGGATTTAAAAATTTTAAGAGTTTTCTTTACAACCACCAGACATTCTTTTGATTCACTGAAATAACTAATAAAAAGTATATAACTCCATTGCTAATACTAGCGAGGGGGCACTCTTTCTGCCCCCTTCTGATGTCTATGTCAGAAGCTTTCTAAAAAAAAAAAAAAATTTTAAGAGTTTAAGAATTCCAAATATATGTGTGTGTGTGTGTGTGTGTGTGTTAGTTGTCCAGTTGTGTCTGACTCTTTGCAACCCCATGGACTATAGCCCACCAGACTCCTCTGTCCATGAGATTATCCCAGCAATATTTATACAGCAATAATTCTGTAGTGGGTTGCCATTTCCTTTTGCAGTGGATCTTCCCAACCCCAGGACTGAACATGTGTCTCTTATGCTTCCTGCATTGGCAGGCAGGTGCATTACTGTCCGAGCCACCAGGGAAGCATACACACACACACACACACACACACACACACACACACATGTATATATATAATTAAAGCTACTAGAAATAGTACAAGAAAATCTCTATGCAAGAAAAGTAGGAAATATTTTTGATATAAGGGTATAAGATATGTAAATGTTTTTGTTAAGAGAAAAAGAAAGGAATTTTGTCCTAAATTAAAGCAAATAATTTAGAATGAGAAAGAAGGGGAAAACACAAGACAAATATAAATTAATATAAAAAATTGCAGAAGCTTTGTAGAAAAAAATAATCTTGGAAATAGAACTGTATGTGTAATCAAGATAGCTAATATTGGAATTGAATTATTTAAGTTTAAAAATGACTTTTAATATCAAAAGTACATAAGTATAAAATTATAATTAGTTTTTCTCTTGGTTAAAAGAAAAATATTTTATTAGATTATTGGTTGTCTCCTGATAAGATTTGTAAACAATGTGTGTGTGTGTTTTTCTTTACCCTTTGAGTAATTAGCCTAGAAATCAAAGATCTTGTTTCTCACCAAAATAATTTACTGTGTTTCATGTTGTTTTCATCAAATCTTGATTTTTTTTAAATTTTAAAGATACTGTTTATATATGTTATTCTTTTTTATTATAAATTTATTTATTTTAATTGGAGGCTAATTACTTAACAGTACTGTATTGATTTTGACATACATCAACATGAATCTACCATGGGTATACATGTGTTCCCCGTCCTGAACCCCCCTCCTTCTTCCCTCCCCATACCATCCCTCTGGGTCATCCCAGTGCACCAGCCCCAAGCATCCTGTATCATGCATTGAACCTGGACTGGCGATTCATTTCATATATGATATTATACATGTTTCAATGTCATTGTCCCAAATCATCCCACCCTCGCCCTCTCCCACAAAGTCCAAAAGACTGTTCTATACATCTGTGTCTCTTTTGCTGTCTCGCACACAGGGTTATCACTAACATCTTTCTAAATTCCATATATATGCAAGGAAACCCATCTTCCTCAATATTAAAAGAGATAAGGTCTTTAGAACTCCATAACTTTCTGAATTTGCCTTCAAAGTCTTTAATTCTCACCTTAGTTAAATGGATAGTTCTTTTACAAACTTTCCCCAAAATAAAATTCAAAATGAAGTCTTTTTGACCTCTAACTTTGAGATTTCCCAGAGAATCTGTAGAAAATCTCAAAGGATTAAATTAGGTTTACTTGCTATGTTAAATTACATCTGTGTGTGTGTATTAATCACCCAGTTGTGTCCAACTCTTTGCTTCCTCGTGCACCATAGCCTCCCAGGCTCCTCTGTCTGTGGAATTCTCCAGATAAGAATACTGGAATGGGTTGCCATTCCCTTCCCCAGGGGATCTTCCTGATCCAAAGAGAGATAGAACCCAGATCTCCTGCATTGCTGACAGATTCTTTACCAACTGAGCCACCAGGAATCCATAAATTACATGGGAAGAATGATCAAATAAAAAAAGTAATACCTTCCTGGTTATGTTTATAAGGAGGCATGTTATTAATATAAATGTTCTAGAAATTATATGAAATTCTTATAAATTTGATATGTCCTTATAAGGTTATCAGCAGTAATTCTAGTTACTACCATAAAATATTGTATATCACAAAAATAACCAAATTCATTGTCTATTCCATTATAATGAACTCTCATCAGATTAATGATGGGCATTTTTAGGTATTTTGTCATTACAGTTATTGTTTTACTTTGATGCTTTTTCAAAAATGAGTTTCATGGAAGGGACCCTACCAAGTACTGTTGACCACTGACATTCCTGCCAAAATACTATGTATGGAGGTTCATAACATGGTATAGGAGGCCGTGACCAAAACCATCCCCAAGAAAAAGAAATGCAACAAGGCAAAATAGTTGTCTGAAGAGGCCTTACAAATAGCTGAGAAATGAAGAGAAGCAAAAGGCAATGACAAAAGGAAAGACACAACCATCTGAATGCAGAATCCCAAAGAATAACAAGAAGAGGTAAGAAAGCTTTTTTCAGTGAACAGTGCAAAGAAATAGAGGAAAACAATAGAATGGAAAAAACTAGAGATCTCTTCAAGAAAATTAGAGACATCATGGGAATGTTTCATGCAAAAATGGGCACGATAAAGGACAGAAATGGTATGGACAGAAACAGAAGCAGAAGAGATAAAGAAGAGGCGGCAAGAATACACAGAACTGTACAAAAAAGGTCTTAATGACCCAAATAACTGTGATGCTGTAATCACTTACCTAGAGTCAGACATCCTGGAGTGTGAAGTCAAATGCGCCTTAGGAAGCATTACTATGAACAAAGCCAATTTACCTGCCTGAGATACCTGTATGCAGGTCAAGAAGCAACAGTTAGATCCAGACTTGGAATAATGGAGTGGTTCAAAATTGGGAAAGGTTATATATTGTCACCCTGCTAATTTAACTTACATACAGAGTACATCATCCAAAATGTTGGGCTGGATGAAGCTTATGCTGAAATCAAGATTGCCAGAAGAAATATGTGGTGCTAATGATAAAGAACCTGCCTGCCAATGCAGAAGACATAAGAGATATGGATTTAATCACTGGATTAAGACGATCCCCTGGAGGAGGACATGGCAACCCACTCCAGTATTGTTGCCTGGAAAACTGAATGAACAGAGGAGCCTGGCAGGCTACAGTCCATGGGGTCAGAAAGAGTCTGAAATGACTGAGAGACTAACAGTTATGCAGATGATACCATCCTAATGGAAGAAAACAAAGAGGAACTAAAGAGCTTTTTGATTAAGGTGAAAGAGGAGAGTGAAAATGTTGGCTTAAAAGTCAACATTCAAAAACTAAGATCATTGCATCTGGCCCCATCACCTCATGGAAAATAGATGGGGAAAAAAATGGAAACAGTGACAGACTTTATTTTCTTGGGTTCCAAAATCACTGATGCTGAAGCTGAAGCTCCAGTACTTTGACTGCTGATGTGTAGAACCAACTCATTGAAAAGACCCTAATAGTGTGAAAGATTGAGGGCAGCAGGAGAAGGGGGCCTCAGATGGTAGATGAGATGGTTGCATGGCATCATCAGCTCAATGGTCATGAGTTTGAGTAAATTCTGGGAGATAGTGAAGGACAGGGAAGCCTGGCACACTGCAGTCCATGGGGTCATAAAAAGTCAGACACCACTGAGTGACTGAAGACTAACAAAAACTTTGAGCATATTTACAGTTGAAGAAGACTCCATCTGACATCTGATTCTGTGGGACTGTTGGAGACATTAAAACCAATTCAACTAGGATGAGAAGTACTTGGCTCCCAAGATATCAGATCAAGAGAGTCATGAATGTTTCTTTTCTTTCCTACTTCCCTCTCTGAACATCCTTTTCCTAATTCTTATAGTACAAAGACCTTTGTGACTCTTTTGTCCACCTCTTTCCTTGCTTTGACTAAAAAGATAATGCCATTATTCACATATCTTACACAGTTACAAAGGAGGATAACCCAATTTTCCAACTGGCTTAATTGGAATATTAAGCCAATTGGCTTAATTGGGAAATCCAATTTCCCAAGTCTCCAACTGGTTTACGGTGCTGGTGATGCTGTACTTCTTTCTGCTTGTCACAAACTTCTCCCTGATTTTCAGTGCCTTGGTTTCTCTGGAACAAATTTGCTGAATAAACACTTCTGGGGAAGTGGAGACACAGTTACATGAAATACATAGACTAACTGGCTTAGCAAACTTCAAGTGTGCTTACCAGACTGTGGACATTATTTTGCCCTCAATAGTTATTGTTGTCTCTACAATATGTTGCATTCCCTCAAAAGTTTTAAATGCATTTGGGCACCCATTGTTGAACTGACAGATCATCTCTCCTTGACTGGAATGACAAAAGAAAAGGATAGGATAGGAGGTGCAAGGGTAGGAGTCTGAAATCAACTCCTGTGAATACGATACTGAGACTCAAAGAGGCAGTGATAGCTGAGAGTCACAGTAAGAACAGTATGTTTGATCATACCTCTTAAATGCACAAAAGGATAATCAAAAGGGAAGCACTGTTGAAATAAATTTCTCCAAGATGGAGAATTTCCACGTAAGGAAACTGAAATTTAGATATCTTTTGTGTCTATGTAAATGCTCTGCTTGATTAGAAACACAGTCTATTCAGTCAGACAGTATACACATATGTCAAGCCAACTCTGTGCCATCTTGTCCCAAACCACTCTGTGACCAAGGCATCAGATATTTTCTGTTTGTCTCCTCTTAGCTCTTTATTATTTATCCTATAAAAGCTTCTTGCCTTTCACCCCATTTTGTAGTTCTCCAAAATCAGACTCTTCACTTCATGAAGTGTTATAATAGTAAAATCTACATCATTTGAGTTTTCTTCTTTAATCATTTATTGCTTGAAGAAGGAAATGGCAACTCACTCCAGTATTCTTGCCTGGAGAATCCTGTGGACAGAGGAGCCTGGTGGGTTGCTGTCTATGGGGATCACACAGAGTTGGACATGACTGAAGTGACTTAGCAGCAGCAGGAGCATTTATTGTTATACTGGTGACTTCTTTGTATGCAAATGTCATAAGGATCAAATGAGATAATGTATGTAATGGCTCAATATACTGCCCTGTACATGTGAACAATTCAGTGAAAGGCAGATACCGTTTTTATTGAGAAAAATATGAAAAGTGCCTAGTACTGTGTGAGTATTCAATAAATAAACCAGTGAATATCATTGTGATTTAACAAATAGAATTTGATTTCTGAAACCAATTTAACAAATGAAATATTAATGACTAATACATAGAAAATGTTGATCATATTGTTAGATAATTTTTCCCTGTTCTGTAATCTTTAACTAGAAATTATGTTCTCTCTCAGATCACTATAAAAAGCCAGACTACTCTTGAATAGCTGTTTGAAAGTTAATACATATTTCTAGACAAGAGCATTACATTTATTGGATATTATAGTTAAAAATGAAGCATTAATTAATTGTAAAACAGATGATTTTTTGGGGGGGATACCTCAAAAACAAATTTTATTTTCATGTTGGTACAACAGAGATATTGCCTTTTAAAAATCTTAACTTTTGGCACTTTAATCAAGTTAATTTGAAGTTTCTATGTATCTTTGTGAACCTTACATAAGGAATGTCATGATATGTTACAAGGATTGTATCAACTTTTTACAGAATTAGCTATTCTTTCAATTTCCAATAAAGTTAAGTCTCTTTTGTTCATTAAAACTAAATATTTTGCTTACATGCAAGTTATCCATATTTGCTGTTGTCATTCACAGCACCTACCCAATTATCCACACTTAAAATATCTAAGTGAAATTAATATCTATTAAAAGTAATTCTCCACTAATTACCCTCAATGTTCTGTTCATTCCTAATAACACTTTTTGATTAGCCTCATAAGGACAGCATGTTCCAAATATTATGTACTTCTAATGTGATGTTATTAACTTTGTTCAATATCTCCTTGTTTATGGTGCAACATCAGTATGTAGGTAGAAAATAAAATAAGAATTAATCAAACCTTTTGTTTTAAATTTGTTTTAATTCTTTTCATATTCTGTTTGGCTAAATGTAAACTAAGATGTTTTTCTCCATTGTTTTAATGCATATTTTGATTCTTTGAGTTTAGTGGATATGTGTTAGTTACTCTTTTTAGGATAAAAATAAAATTCAGTTTAGGTTGTCTCTAATGGGTGACTATCAAACAGCAAATATCAGTAAAAGAAATCAGGGCCCAGAGTTACCCAGAGTCCAAGGCTCTCCAAAATGGGAACACAGGTGATGGCTTTGATGCCCCAGGGCAGTTTGGGTGGCTTTACTATGTGGGTCTCCTAATCACAAGAATTCTTGAATTATCACTTTAGCATACTTCCTTGATGTGATTTAACAGATTTCTCTGTATCTGTTTTTTTTTTTGTTTTTGTTTTTGAATCTCTTTCTATTCTGCCTCTACTAATAACTGAATGATATTCTAGGCATATCTCTAGGTCAAATTCCAGGGGAGAATCTCTTGATCCTAACTATTCTCTTTCCTGTTTAGGCAGAGCTTTCATTTAAACCTAATTGTCACTGATAAACTTATATTTTGGCTTGATTGGGTTAGATACTAACAGCCTAAAGATTATGCCAGATTCATTTGGAAGTGAATAGGTAATTTCTGCCTAGGATTACTTTCTCAGCAGGGTTTTGGGAATATATTCCTTTCCCTCAGCAAAGGGCAGTGGGAGTTGTAGACATTATAATCAGCCTTTTTAAATGTACTTTACTGAATTTGAACCAGAAAACGGTTTTAGAATTGCCAGGTGTTCCAGTGTCTGTTCAGTGTTCACCTGGCCACTTGCTAGTTTTAGAGTATAATATTCCATATACCAGTAACTGTTAATAGTACAAAGTAGAACAGAAATAACAGCCAGAAATGAATGAATAAATATACAAGGTTACTAGTTTCTAGGAGTGGTGTAGTAGTCATTGTTCTCCAGAGAAATAGGAACAAAAGGGGATCTATGGATTTTATATATATATAGGCTTCCCAGGTGCTGCTAGTGGTATAGAACCTGCTTGCCAGTGGTGGAGATGTAAGAGACATGGGTTCCATCCCTAGGTCAGGAAGATATCCAGGAGGGGATGGCATGGCCATTCACTCTGGTATTCTTCCTTGGAGAATTCTATGAGCAGAGGAGCCAGGCAGGCTACAGTCCATAGGTTTGCAAAGAGTTGGGCACAACTGAAGCAACTTAGAATGTGTGTGTGTGTGTGTGTGTGTGTGTTCAATTCAGTTCAGTTCAGTTGCACAGTCGTGTCTGACTCTTTGTGACCCCATGAACCACAGTACACCAGGCCTCCCTGTCTATCATTAACTCCTGGAGTGTACCCAAACCAATGTCCATTGTGTCAGTGATGCCATCCAACCATCTCATCCTGTTGTCCCCTTCTCCTCCTGCCCTCAATCTTTCCCAGCATCAGGGTCCTTTCAAATGAGTCAGCTCTCTGCATGAGGTGGCCAAAATATTGGAGTTTCAGCTTCAACATCAATCCCTCCAATGAACACCCAGGGCTGATCTCCTTTGGGATGGACTGGTTGGATCTCCTTGCAGTCCAAGGGACTCTCAAGAGTCTTCTCCAACACCACAGCTCAAAAGCATCAATTCTTTGGTGCTCAGCTTTCTTTATACTCCAACTCTCACATCCATACATGACTACTGGAAAAACCATAGCCTTGACTAGACGAAACTTTGTTAACAAAGTAATGTCTCTGCTTTTTAATACGTTGTCTAGGTTGGTCATGCGGAGAAGGCAATGGCACCCCACTCCAGTACTCTTGCCTGGAAAATCCCATGGATGGAGGAGCCTGGAAGGCTGCAGTTCATGGGGTCGCAGAGAGTCGGACACGACTGAGCGACTTCACTTTCACTTTTCACTTTCATGCATTGGAGAAGGAAATGGCAACCCACTCCAATGTTCTTGCCTGTAGAATCCCAGGGACGGTGGAGCCCGGTGGGCTGCCGTCTATGGGGTCGCACAGAGTCAGACACAACTGAAGTGACTTAGCAGTAGCAGCAGGTTGGTCATGACGTTCCTTTCAAGGAGCAAGTGTCATTTAATTTTGTGGCTGCAATCACCATCCGCAGTGATTTTGGAGCCCAGAAAAACAAAGTCAGCCACTGTTTCCACATCTATTTGCCATTAAGTGATGGGACCAGATGCCATGATCTTAGTTTTCTGAATGTTGAGCTTTAAGCCAACTTTTTCACTCTCCTCTTTCACTTTCATCAAGAGGCTCTTTAGTTCTTCTTCATTTTCTGCTATAGGGTGGTGTCATCTGCATATCTGAAGTTATTGATATTTCTCCCAGCAATCTTGATTCCAGCTTGTGCTTCCCTCAGCCCAGTGTTTCTCATGATGTACTCGGCATATAAGTTAAATAAGATGACAGATAGGAAAGCCAGGAGTCCCCAAGAGGCAACAGGAACAAAGGGTATGTGCTGGATTTTTTTTTTTTTTTTTCTATTTTCCTTTGCTCCCACTTTAGCCATGTAGAGGAGGCTCCTTCAGGAAGCAACAGTTAGAACTGGACATGGAACAACAGACTGGTTCCATATAGGAAAAGGAGTACGTCAAGGCTGTATATTGTCACCCTGCTTATTGAACTTCTATGCAGAGTACATCATGAGAAATGCTGGGCTGGAAGAAACACAAGCTGGAATCAAGATTGCCAGGAGAAATATCCATAATATGAGATAAGCAGATGACACCACCCTTATGGCAGAAAGTGAAGAGGAACTCAAAAGCCTCTTGATGAAAGTGAAAGTGGAGAGTGAAAAAGTTGGCTTGAAGCTCAACATTCAGAAAATGAAGATCATGGCATCCGGTCCCACCACGTCATGGGAAATAGATGGGGAAACAGTGGAAACAGTGTCAGACTTTATATTTGGGGGCTCCCAAATCACTGCAGATGGTGATTGCAGCCATGAAATTAAAAGACGCTTACTCCTTGGAAGGAAAGTTATGACCAACCTAGATAGCATATTCAAAAGCAGAGACATTACTTTGCCAACAAAGGTGTGTCTAGTCAAGGCTCTGGTTTTTCCAGTGGTCATGTATGGATGTGAGAGTTGGACTGTGAAGAAAGCTGAGTGCCGAAGAATCGTGGTGTTGGAGAAGACTCTTGAGAGTCCCTTGGACTGCAAGGAGATCCAACCAGGCCATTCCAAAGGAGATCAGTCCTGGGTGTTCTTTGTAGGAATGATGCTAAAGCTGAAACTCCAGTACTTTGGCCACCTCATGTGAAGAGTTGACTCATTGGAAAAGACTCTGATGCTGGGAGGGATTGGGGGCAGGAGGAGAACGGGATGACAGAGGATGAGATGGCTGGATAGCATCACCGATTCCATGGATGTGAGTTTGAGTGAACTCCGGGTGTTAGTGATGGATAGGGAGGCCTGGCGTGTTGCAATTCATGGGGTTGCACTAAGAGTCGGACATAACTGAGCGACTGAACTGAACTGAACTAGAGGTTCCTTTTCATTCTGTGTTGCTATGAGGACAAGCTGTGATGATGATAGGTTCCAGCTACAACTTTTTCCCAGACCTTGAGCTGCTAATTGCCCAGCCAGTGTATTTTACTCAATGAAATGCTTTTCTTAAGCTATGTTAATGAAACTATGTATCTTGTTTGGAGGCCTGTTTTCCTTCAAGACATGTCAGTTGTTTTATCGATACAATATATCTTGCCCAGACACACCTCATCTGGAGACCCTCCCCTTGTGCAGATATGTATGTTATGGAAGAGATACCTGGTGCAACTCTCTCAGATTTGAAATGTTTCTTTTATCTGTGATCAACAGCTTGCTAACAAGTATAAGATGTCTTGCTAAAAACTGGCAAGGGGGTATATTTTCTGCCCCCCTTCTGAAGTCTATATCAGAAGCTTTTTCTATCCCCAAAATTTTGCTACACAAAAGCTGTGGTACATATACACAATGGAGTATTACTCAGCCATTAAAAAGAATACATTTGAATCAGTTCTAATGAGGTGGATGAAACTGGAGCCTATTATACAGAGTGAAGTAAGCCAGAAGGAAAAACATAGATACAGTATACTAACGCATATATATGGAATTTAGAAAGATGGTAACAATAACCCGGTATACGAGACAGCAAAAGAGACACTGATGTATAGAACAGTCTTATGGATTCTGTGGGAGAGGGAGAGGGTGGGAAGATTTGGGAGAATGGCATTGAAACATGTAAAATATCATGTAAGAAACGAGTTGCCAGTCCAGGTTCGATGCACGATACTGGATGCTTGGGGCTAGTGCACTGGGAGGACCCAGAGGGATGGTATGGGGAGGGAGGAGGGAGGAGGGTTCAGGATGGGGAACACATGTATACCTGTGGCGGATTCATTTTGATATTTGGCAAAACTAATACAATTATGTAAAGTTTAGAAATAAAATAAAATTAGAAAAAAAAAAAAAAAAAGCTCCAAGTGATCAAGCCTTGTTTCTGGCCCCAGATCAAAGTTTTTTCCTCTGGAGACCAAGAATCCTGGCATTGTTCACGGCTCACAGCCACAACCTTTCACTGGGAACTGGTAAACTATGGCCTGGTGATTATGTAGATAAATTTTATTGAATCATAGCCACTCTTTTATTTACATATTATCTATGACAATTTTTTCACTCTAATGGCAGAGTTGAATAGTCACAACATTGATAACATAGTCTAAAAGGGTTGAAACATTGACCATCTGGCTTTTTTGCAGAAAGTGCTCCCTGATACTATCAACAAACTAGTATTTACCTTACCTATCAACAGACAAAAATAATTTTACACCGGTTTTTCCCCTGTGCTTGAAATAATGAAGATTGGTATTGTATTTGGTGGTAGTATTTGGTAGAAGAAATCCTGTGTATAAAGTATCATGTTTACCATAGAAGAGCAGGAGGGAGGAAAGGAGGGTACACAATAGGAAGAAAAGAGAGAAGAGGGAAAGAAAGGAGAGGGAACTGAGGATACTTAGGAGCAGAAATGTGAAATAGTTCTAGAATCTTGGTTTGTAGTCCTTAGTCCTATTTGCTTTTGATGGGCTGTCTTTGGCTTTTTCCTTTTTGAATCTACGAGACATGTCATTACCCTTATAGTAAGTTCTTTTCATAAACTAGTTGAAGTCAGATTTTGCTTATGTGCAAATGAAAAATTCATAAACATTTCAGCAAGAACAGCATATCTGATGACTCAGGTGATGAGCCACACCCAGCAATAGTTTTAAACCAGTATAGACACATAGTCTCCATTCTCATTGCCAAAGGTAACAGCAGAAGAAACCCTACAAACACACTCAGTAGAGCTGTTGAAAGGAGGCTCCTTGAAAAATGGAACTTATTGGAGTAAAACTAGTAGTACACTGGCACTTATCTTACTGTAAGAAATGTTCGCATCAGATCAGTAGACTTTAAATTACTATTCAAATTTATGCTATTTTTCTGTTGGCATTTTATTGAAATTGAAGGAAGTTATCAGTAAAAATTTCCATTATATGTTGAATTTATTGCTATCAAGATTCTATTTATATTAGAAAAAAAAGGATGTCTGAATTAAGTAAAAATGAAAGGTTGCTTAGTACCATCTTAAGTGTATTACTTTAGTACTTATACTTCTACACATATTTATGACATTATTCTGGCGGTGCCAGTGGTAAAGGACCTACCTGTCAATGCAGGAAACATAAGAGACATGAGTTTGATCCTTGGGTGGGAAAGATCCCCAGTAGGAGGAAATGGCAACCCACTCCAGTGTTCTTGCTGGGAGAATCCCATGGACAGAGGAGCCTGGTGATACAGTTCACAGGGTTGCAAAGAATTGGACATGACTGAGCGTCTGAGCACACACACACACACACACACGACATTATTCTAGTTTGTTTAAATACTTGACAATCAAAAGACTGAAATCAAATGGGCTCCTTTTTATCTAAAGCATTGCCACTATACACTAAAAAGTAATAAAGCTGGTTAAGTGGAAGTGAAACTGACTCCTTGAGGTTGTTCCATTTTGTATAAAACACAATAATAAGTAATATAATAGTTTCTGTGGAAACTAATTAAAACCTAAGCAAAGAGAAATATTGGTTTTTGCTGTGACTCTAAATTTAACTAAAATGAGTGCTTACTATATGCCAAGAACTGACTTCCCTGGTGACTCGATGGTAAGAATATGCCTGCCAAGCAGGAGATGTGGGTTCAATCCCTGGTCAGGAAGATCCCTTGGAAAAGGAAATGGCAGCCCACTCCAGTATTCTTGCTTGAGAAATCTTATCGACAGTGGACCCTGGTGGGCTACAGTCTGTGGGGGTGCGAATGAGTTGGACACAACTTATTGACTAAACAACAGCAAGCAAGTCTCTGAAGAAAAAAAAAGAAACAAAGAAAATTTAAAACATAATCTTATCATCCAGCAGCATATAACAGTTCAGGAGAAGAATCAGAGCAGTAATCAAAATATCATATATGATCCTAAATAAATCAGTGATAAGAACAAAGTAATATAGCAACGAAATTACATCCTAACTGAAACCTGAATATCCTGTGCCTGAGAAACTGTGTTGGTTTCTCTTTCATCCTTTGCTTTTCTGATAATACTCATCAGAATGATAGGTGTTCATATAAAACATTTTTCATATAATGTAGGTATTCCAGATATTTCAGTGAAGCAAATATTTTCAAAGCTTTGGAAAAAAGGGACTTCCTAAACACTAAAAATCTACACAGTATCTTATATTCTGCAATAGCTTAAGAGAATGGTTACCTCATACATGAATATCTTAAGTAAAGCAAACTATCTGGAAAGAGTAACTCTGTTGAGATGAAGTTCTTTGAACTTGGAAAAAATTATTTAAATGACTACAATTAGTTGAATTATTTAGCTTTTAAGCTACACAATTTTTGTTATCTAAAAATGTGGGTGGTTTTCCTCATCCTTCTCTATATTTTCTTACTTGACTTCACTTATTTTTTCCTGTTCAATACCTAGTGTGCCAGGAAAAATAATGGCTCCACAAAAATATACATGCCTTGATCCCTGGAATCCATGAATATATCACCTTACATGGAAAAAGGGACTTTGGTGGTAAACATCAAAGACATTGAAATGAGGATATTATTTCAGGATATCTGTGTGTGTATAATTTAATAAAATGAGTGGTAAAAATGGAAGAGAGAGGCAGAAGAGTGGATCAGAGACATAAGCTGTGAGAAACACTCTATTTTCATTATTGACTTTGAAAATGAAGGGAAGGGTCCATAAGTCAAGAAATCCAGAAGGCCTCTAGAAACTGGAAGTGACCCTCCCCTGATAACCATCAAGAAAACGAGGTCTCAAGTCCTACAACCATAAGGAAATGAGTGTTCTCCTAGAGCCTTCAATAATGAAGAGTCTTACTGACCCCTTGATTTTATCCTAGAGTGAACTGTGTCAGACTTCTGACCTGGATAACTGCAAGGTAATAAATGTATGTTACTTTAAACCACTGAATATTTTTTTTTTTTTTTTTACAGCAGCCATAAGAGAATTCTGAAACTAATAACTGATTATAGCAAGGTTGCAAGATATACAGTAGGTATGTGTCAGCAATAAACAAATTTGAAATTAAAGATAAGAAATGATTTATATTAGCACCAAAAAATTAAATGTTTCAGTATAAATATAACAAAACATATACATGACCTATGTGAGGAAAACAACAACTCTGATGAAAAAAAATGAAGATGAACAAAATACTTACTCCATATTTATAAATAGAATCATTATTGTTAATATGTCAATTCTTCCCAGCCTGATCTAGAGATTTAATGAAATTCTAATAAAACTGCTGATAAGTTATTTTATGAATATTGACAATATGATTCAAATGTTTACAAGGAAAGAGAAAAGACTCAGAATACCAACACACTTTTGAAGAACCTTGTTAGAGAAGCGGGACAACCTGACTTCAAGACTTATTAGAAAGCTACAGAAACCAAAGCAGTGTAGTATTGATGGGTCAGTGGAACATAATAGAGAGCCCAGTAATAGATCCATACAAATATAGTCAACATATCTTTATGTTAAGGAGCATAGGTAATTTAAATTGGAAAACATAATAGTTGAACAAAAAGTTTTTGAACAACTGGACATCCACATGTGAAGAAAAAGAAGACTAGACACAAACCTTATGCCTTTTGTCTTTCACAAAAATTTAGTGATAAATTTATGGATAAGCAATGGTACATTCATATATATAAAGGAATTTTACTCAGCAATAAGATGACACGAGCTGTTAAGTCACGAAAAACATGAAGGAACGTTCTCATTTCATCACTGTAATTGGAGACAATCAGTTAAGTGAATATAAGTTCTGGCCTGTTGTTCTATGGACTTTTTGAGTGAATTGTACATTTTTTAAGGTTATCTCCTAAAAGCAATATTGTATATATCCTTCTTCACTTCTTTGAGAAAGAAGTAAAAGATCTGTTTTGATGTCTACTAATATTTTTTTGTCTGTATAAACTTTCTAGTAGATTTAACCACTATCTTTTTCATTGTTCTGTCTTTATAAATT
The DNA here is from genome assembly GCF_029378745.1 of Bos indicus. NCBI lineage: Eukaryota > Metazoa > Chordata > Mammalia > Artiodactyla > Bovidae > Bos > Bos indicus. The sequence continues at coordinate 33,494,727 of NC_091767.1, forward strand.
TACTGTTAAATGATTTTTATAGAAGTGTTTTCTAGGGTAAACATTTCATTTTATATTTTGGAAATAAAGATGCTCTACACAACCAGTAAGATAATCTGATGTATTTTAAAACAGTATTGCTCAAGGTAGATGTTTTGGCTGCCTTGAAAGGCAATGCTTGGTGTTAATTACTTTGAAGCAAACAGTACTTTAGATTCTACTCAAATCACACAATGAATGGGCATATGCTTTCCAAATCTCCCATACTTTTCTCCTCATTTCTTCCATTTTGCTGTTTTATTTATCATACAATCTGCTTGAATTTCTTAAACTCCTTCTATTGTGAAATACTGTGAACTCTAACATACCTATCGGTTCTAAAAGTTTTTATGTACTGTGTGTTAAAGTCTGATGTTGCTGCTGCTGCTGCTAAGTCGCTTCAGTCGTGTTCAACTCCGTGCGACCCCATAGACGGCAGCCTACCAGGCCCCGCCATCCCTGGGATTCTCCAGGCAAGAACACTGAAGTGGGTTGCCATTTCCTTCTCCAATGCATGAAAGTGAAAAGTGAAAGTGAAGTCTCTCAGTCGTGTCTGACTCTTCACAACCCCATGGACTGCAGGCTCCTCTGTCCATGGGATTCTCCAGGCAAGAGTACTGGAGTAGGGTGCCATTGCCTTCTCCAAAGTCTGATGAGGATCACTAAATTACCAATTTCTAGCAATTACTTTGAAGGAGTAAATGGACTTACGAGAGATGTGAAACATATGTACAAATTCTAACATAGCAGAATATAGTAAGTGCTATAATTTGCAAAAGTAAATATCATGAGTTCCGAAAAAGGAAAGCTCAGTTTCAACAGAGGGGTGTAAGACTTTGGGTAAAATTCAAGTTAGGCCTTAAAATGAGGGTGGTTTCTAATGTTGACAAAGGAAAGAGTTTCAGTGAGGTAAAGGCTGTTTGCATATATTAATACAAAATTACAGGAAAGGAAAAGGAGATGGCATAATTTTAGCCTCCAAAATGTGATTGGAGGTTAAATATTTTAGGACAGTATTTTGAAGGCCACACCGTCTCTATCACAGATACGTAACACTGTCAGTACAGCAAGAAAACAGCCATAGATAAAACATAATCAAATGGGCAAATATGTGTGAATGAATTCCAATACAGCTTTATTTATAAACACAGGCACTTGTTGAATTTGGCCCATGTGGCATAGTTTCCCACCTCCTGACCTAAATTGTAAAAAAGGACTTACACACCATTATAAAATTTTTGATGTATATGTAGGAAGATACAGCTAAAGTCTGAATGGAAGTGGTGGATGGCACTTTGATAGTGACTCTTGCCTGAGAATAAGATAAAAGGAGCCATTTACTTTGATAAACCATTTGACAAAGATTCTCTCCTTGACCAAACTCTGACCAGGCCCCGCTGAATATTTTTTTCAACTAGACTTTGACTTCTGGACTTGCATTTTTGTCCAGTTCTAGCAAGAATCTTGGAGAAGGCAATGGCACCCCACTCCAGTACTCTTGCCTGGAAAATCCCATGGGCGGAGGAGCCTGGTAGGCTGCAGTCCATGGGGTTGCTAAGAGTCGGGCACAACTGAGCGACTTCACTTTCACTTTTCACTTTCATGCATTGGAGAAGGAAATGGCAACCCACTCCAGTATTCTTGCCTGGAGAATCCCAGGGACAGAGGAGCCTAGTGGGCTGCCGTCTATGGGGTCACACAGAGTTGAACACGACTGAAGCGACTTAGCAGCAGCAGCAGCAGCAAGAATCTAGCTAGACCTTGGTTAGGTTGGTTTAGCCAGAATCACCTCTTACTCAACTGTTTCCTCATAGAAATTTTCCAAAGACTGACCCCATTCTGCTCTTTGGCTTTGTATTCCCATGTTTATTGGTGTGTTCAAAGTTAAGCCCAATTTATCTTCCCTCACTGCAAAACCTCTTGACCTCCTAGCTTGAATGAAGTCTGCCTTACTGTTCTTTAACAAGTGAATGAAGGATTTTTTCTTTAACATATGTAAGTGATTAAAAATTATGAGTTTTTAAAGTTATATCCATAGAGATGAAAAATAATCTCTTAACAGATAAAACCAATCAAAGCTATGTTTTATTTATTATACTGTTAAAAGCCATTAGTCTGAAACCAATTGATTTTTATTTTTAGACATCAGCTAAATTTTAATTGATTTTTAAAACTGAAATGGAATATCAAAATAACCCTTAAATAATTGTAGTACTTTCTAAAAAGGGAGAATCTGTGATTTTTATGGCAATGACTGTATTTGCTTTCTGTGACTTTTGCCGTGCGTGTGTGCTAAGTCACTTCATTCGTGTCTGACTCTTTGTGACACTATGGACTGTAGCTCACCAGGCTCCTCTGTCCATGGGCTTCTCCAGGCAAGAATACTGGAGTGGGTTGTTATGTACTCCTCTAAGAGATCTTCCTGACCCATGGATTTAACCCGTATCTCTTATGTCTCCTGCATTGGCAGGTGGGTTCTTTACCACTAGTACTACCTGGGAAGCCTGTGGCTTATGCCATTGTTATTCAAAAAGCCAAATTCATTCTATTTTACAAAATTATTGTTCTTTCCTCTAAAACCATATATTGGTTGTTAAAGCCATGCAAATAATTCCCTAAGAAATGTTGTAAACAAAATGTTTCACTTTTAGATTTTGTGTATGCCTATCAGAGGGGCTTCTCAAGTGGTGCTGGTGGTAAAGAAACTTCCTGCCAATGAGAAGACATAGAAAAGACATGGGTTCAATCCCTAGGTCAGGAAGATACCCTGGAGGAGAGCATGGCAACCCACTGAAGTATTCTTGCCTGAAGAATCCCATGGACAGAGAGGAGCTTGGTGGGCTACAGTCCATAGGGTCACAAAGGGCTGGACACAACTGAAGTGACTTACTTAGCGCAGCAGAGCACATACATATCTGAAACTGAATTCCAGTTTTAAGAATACAGTTTGGATATGTTCAGTTATGGATAGACATTCTTGCTAATGCCATGTTTCTAATGTCTATAATCCATCCTGAAGGTTTTAGATGCTTATGCAAGTAGGGATGATCTTAATATAAATCCATACCTGTTTAAAATATATGAGAATGGCTTTACTCTAATCTTTTTGAAGCTATGACATGCCAATCAGCTTCTTGTGACAGATGCTTTGAAAGAAACCTATGAGGAGAAGTCCTTTTAAAATTGACTGTGTAGGAGGTAAGAAAGTGGGAGGCATTATGCTGTACCTTTTCAGGGTAGAACATGGAAATGGTTCTTTCTTAACATGTATTTTATACTGATATAGTACAAGATGTTACTTGATCATATATGTAGGAAAACTGAGACTGCACAATAAATATATACCTGATCTTTTCCTCATTAGATATGATATCAAAGATATTTTTCCCAATGTATCTAATTATTGGATGTTGGAACAAAAAGTTTGTTGCTTTAAAATATGGAAACTGAATTTCAGTCAAGTTAAATGACTTAGGAATCAGATTAAAAAAAAAAAAAAAAAAAGGTGTGAGTTTTCTTGACTCCAAGTCATGTGCTCTGCTTGAGAGAGTTAATTTTCTTCCTCATTCAGAGAACGTTTACCAGACACATCCAATAGAACTAGCATCCTTCTTTTCTGTTTTTAACCTTGCCAGGATAACATTAAAAAAATAATGCTGTATAGAGGGCTATTAATCCTGAAACATGCATTATATAGTAATAATATCAAGGCTCTTTGTTTTCTTCAGCAGTAATCTGATTCTCTAGCTGTGATAAACTGCTTTGCCTTTGGCCTTCTAGTTTAGCCATTTAGGAATTGGATTATTGTCTCATAAAGCGGAGGGGGCATAGATATCATTGCTTAATTATAATCATTATTAAAAGTTCTGAATCATGCTATCATCAGGAAAAGGGTAACTGATGGTACTTGAATGACTGATTCACAAAGAACATTTCAGTTTATTTTTGTGTCAGGAAAAATAAAAGCATGTTTGGAGTGTAATATGCAAAGTGGAACACGACCCCATGCTCTGGTTAAGAGCTCAAGGTTTTGAAACAGTTAGAACTATTTGAATTTCTACTACAACATTTACTAATATTTTACATATTTAACTTTAAAATATAAAAAAAATTTTGCATCTACTAATCTTTAGTTTCTGTGAAAATAAAATGAGATTATATATGTTTCATGTTTAACAGTGCTTGGTATCTAGTAAGCACCCAATAAATTGTATCAATTTAAAATAATATTCACAATAATGAAGATGGTTATCTTATTTTGAAATGTTCTTAAAATTCACTGCAAAATTCAAAGTCACTGTAGTCCCAGTCATGCTAATGTTTTTAACATATAAATATGCAACATTTGGGATTACAGTTTTATCATGCAGTGCCTTATAGTTCAAGTTGACATACACAGATTCAGTGTACAAATTTCATAATTTAGGAATTATGACAAATGTATTCATTCAGTAAATATTTCAGAAATGTTTACTTAGTGACAGGAAGAGTGTTAGGAGAAATAAAACACAGTTCCCAAACTTCAGTAAGCCATACAAGAATAATTATTAGTGCCATGATGAGAATAAGATGAATAAGACATGTCTCAAATGTCAGTGACATTAAATTAAGGAAAGACATATGGGTGATTTACTGGAAAGAAACCAAGTAATGGAAGTGTTAAAGTTAAAAGGAAGCTATTGCTGGAACTTAGTTGTTGGAGAAATTCTGACAGAGGAATCAGAGACATGGTCTTTGAGCTAGCCTTTAAAGTTGAGAAAAATTTCAACAAGTTAAGAATGAAAAGCATTTCAGATTGATTAGTAATGAGAAAATGTAAAGAGATACAATTTTGTAAGTTTATAGTTTTTGTATTATGTAAATTTAAGCAGAAATTGCAAACATTGAATTAAATTAGAAATAGTAAAATATAAATCGGCTTCCCCAGTGGTTCAGAGGTAAAGAATCCTCCTGCAGTACAGGATACATAGGAGACGCGGATTTGACCCCTGGGTCAAGAAGATCCCCTGGAAGAGAAAAAGACAACGCACTTCAGTGTTCTTGCCTGGAGAATCTCGTGGACAGAGGAGCCTGGTAGGCTACAGTCCATACAGTCACAAAGACTAGGACATGATTGAGCGATTGAGCACAGCACAGCACAGCAAAATTTGTTATAAATAGATAAAAGTTACAATGAAAAAGGATATGAATTAAAAAGTAGTACATAAATGGAAAAGAGAAAATCAAGAATTAAAGGTATACATGTTCAAGAGAACTTTATAGGAATGAGACATTGATTGTATCAGAAGCATACAAAACAGAGGCATGTCAAAATATGCCTGTGTTCCAAATCCATGTAGCAGTTGGGAGGATAATGCAGCATCATTAATTGAAATATAGAAGAATAAAGGTGGTATGTGTGTTATAGAAGAAAGTGACACATTTTAATTCAGAAATCATGAACATCAAACACCAACAAGATTCTAAGAAGACATGAACAACAGGTACAGAATAAAGACACAGTTTTATGCTCCACATGACGTAGGGAAACTAAATGAGATCATATTTTGTGAATGTCGAGATAAACAAAGGAAGGCACAAACTGGAAAATATCCTATAGATTAGAGAAAGAAGAAGAGGGATATGGAAGTCAGAAATAATCAGAAAATCAGGATAGCATGAAGTCTCAAAAACTTCAGATAAAAAAATCCAACAAGAGAAGATAGTAATTCTAGAAAGGTGAGAAATGAGAAAATATGTGGTAATTAGGAAGACATTTGTGACTTTTAGAGAAGTGATTCAAGTCAAATAAGGTAGAATATATGTGAAACACTAGTGAGTGAGTGAGAGGGGTAAGACAGAAGATTTTGTGATAAACTCTTTTTTTCAGAAATGTGGTCATGCAATGTAGTGAATTTTTGTTTTATTTTGTTTTAGAGGACATCTCTAGCCAAAGTAAACTGAAGTTTAATAAAAATAAATAATAATTGGTGGAACCAATTCATAGAGAAGGCAGGAAAAAAATTCAATAATGAAAATAGTTCTACAAGCATTCACTGAGTACCTAGTAGGTTTCAGAGACCAGGTTACATGCTGAATGTATAAATCTATGCTGAGTATACAATCTACTGGAAGAAAAATGCAAAGAAAATAATTATAGTATAATATGTATCTTAAATATACACACATATATATGCATGTAATTATTATGTATGCACATATACAATTATATATATTATATATGCATAATTAATATATATGCATATAATATATATAAAATTGATATATATATATATATGATGAATATATGTATAATGAATACCAAAAAGAAATTGTGTCTGTATCTACCTAAGTAGAGGGGAAACTTCATAAGGAAGACTTCCAGATTAAGCTGCAGTTAAACTAACCCATAGAGGATAAATAAATAGATATATTCATGAGTTACAGGTAAGAACAGAGTTAATCTAAGTAGAAGCAAGAGCTAGTAGCTTCAAGTAGTGATGGAAAAGGCAATTTGAGAAGCTCTACATTTTCCAATAGAGTTTGCTATATTAAACAGGAATTATCAAGTCTTTTAATATATTTTAGATGTATAACTGTCAAACAAAATTATATGTATACAGCATAATTATCTGATATATATTTACATTTTGAGAGAATTCATACAATCAAGTTAACTAATACATCATCACTTTATATAGTTAATTTTTTTTATTATTAAAACCCTTAAGATCTCCTCTCAACAAGTTTCGTGTATCTTACGTAGTATTGCAAGTCATGGTCACAATGCTATATGTTAAGTCATCAAAACTTATCTGATAATTGAAAGTTTGTACCCTTTACCAACAATTTCCTATTTCCTACACTCCCCAGATAAAACTACAATATAATCCAGAAATCCTACTTATGATTATAGATCCAAAAGAAATAAAATCACCATGTTCAGTTCAGTTCAGTCGCTTTTTGTGACCTACTGTTTGTGACTCCATGGACTGAAGCATGCCAGGCTTCCCTGTCCATTACCAACTCCCAGAGCTTGCTCAAACTCATGTGCAGTGAGTCAGTGATGCCATCCAAACATCTCATCCTTTGTCATTGCCTTCAATCTTTCCCAGCATCAGGGTCTTTTCTAATGAGTCAGTTCTTCGCCTCAGGTGACCAGAGTATTGAAGCTTCAGCTTCAGCATCAGTCCTTCCAATAAATATGCAGGACTGATTTCCTTTAAGATTGACTGGTTTGATCTCCTTGCTGTCCAAGGAACTCTCCGTACTCCCACATTATTTGAAGCATTGTTCATGACAGCCACGTTGTTTCATGGAAACAACCTTTGTATTCAATAACATGTGAGTGGATAAAGACAATGTGATAGGTACACACACGTGTATACAATGGGATATCATTCCATCTTGAAAAAAAGAAGGAAATATGGCAATTTGTGATAAGATGGTTGAATCTGGAGGGCATTAGATGGAGAAAAACAAATACTGCTTGGCATCACTTGCATGTGGAACACCCTCCCTGTAACACACACACACACACACACATATATATATATATATATAGTAAAACATATAGGAATGGAGTAGAATGATGGTTGACAGGGCTGGGGAAGTAGAGGAAATAGGGAGATGTTGCTTTTTGGTTTCATTTTTTGCTCAGAGGCATAAAATGTTCAGTTAACTCAGGGCTTACATTAGAATTCAAAACCAACAGTATTAAGTTAGTAAAAAAATGATTCAGCTAAATTATAAACACTTGAAAGAGTTTTAGGAATTCTTAGAATGTATTCTACAAACCCACAGTAACCTGGATGAAGCTTACATTAGCAAAACTAATATGAAGAGATTAAATTTGCTAAATCTAGTTGAGTCTCTTTATTTTGAGATAATTATTCAGAATTTTCAAAATAATCAGTTTTATGAAATTATTTCCAGAAATTTTAAGTAATTGTGGATCAGGAACACACACCTTTTTTTTTTTCTGCCAAGAGCTACATTTCTTGATTTTATTTTGAATGGTTAGACAATGACAATTAATTTTATAGCATTTATATTTAAGACACTTTATTCTGAGGAAGCTAAACACTCTTCACTAAGTTGGTCTCATCTGGGCTCAGTGAAGCCACTTATATCTGTAAACTCATGTACCTGCTCAGCTGTCTAGGGTTTCTGTCTACAGTTCTCATGAAATGCATTTATGACAGATTACTAAGAAATAGGTTTATCTTCCAACAAATATAGAAATAGGTAAATCTTCCAAAAATTTTAGCTTATTTCTTATGTGATTCTCTTGTTCATTTTTGTGAAAGATTTAACAAAGAAGGATCTTTTTTTTCTGTCCTAACAAGGTAATTTTCTTCCCAACTTTGTTATTGTTCAGTTGCTTAGTTGTGTCCAACTCTTTGCAACCTCATAGACTACAGCATGCCAGGATTCCCTGTCCTTAACTATCTCTTGGAGTTTTCTCAAACTCATGTCCTCTGGATCAGTGATGCCATCCAATATCTAATCCTCTGTTACCTCCTTTTCCTCTTGACCTCAATCTTTTGCAGCATCAAGGTCTTTTCCAATGAGTTGGCTGTTCTCATCAGGTGACCAAAGTATTGGAACTTCACCTTTAGCATCAGTCCTTCCAAAGAATATTCAGGGTTGATTTCCTTTAGGATTGACTAGTTTGATCTCCTTGCTGTCTAAGGGATTCTCGAGAGTCTTCTCCAGCACCACAGATCTAATGGATCAATTCTTCAGTGCTCAGCCATCTTTATGGTCAAACTCTCACATCCATATGTGACTACTGGAAAAACCATAGCTTTGACTATATAGACCTCTGTTGGGAAAGTGATGCCTCTGCTTTTTATATGCTGTCTATGTTTGTCATAGCTTTTCTTCCAAGGAGCAAACATCTTTTAACTTCGTGGCTGCAGTCACCATCCACAGTGATTTTGGAGCTCAAGGAAATATCTGTCATTGTTTCCATTTTTCCCCATCTATTTGCCATGAAGTGAGGGGACCAGATTCCATGATCTTAGATTTTTGAATGCTGAGTTTTAAGCCCGCCTTTTCACTCTCCTTTTTTGCCTTCATCAAGAGGCTCTTTAGTTCCTTTTTGCTTTCTGTCATTAGGATAGTATCATCTGCATATCTGAAGTTGATATTTCTTCCAGCAATCTTTAGTCCAGCTTATCTTCATCCATCCCACCATTTCACATGATGTACTGTACAAATAAGCTAAATAAGCAGGATGATGATATACAGTTTGATGTACTCCTTTCCCAATTTTGAACCCATCCATTATTCCATCCATTATTCCACCCAACATTCCAAGTTGGCTTAAAGATCAACATTCAGAAAATGAAGATCATGGCATCCAGTCTCATCACTTCATGGGAAATAGATGGGGAAACAGGGGAAACAGTGTCAGACTTTATTTTTCTGGGCTCCAAAATCACTGCAGATGGTGACTGCAGCCATGAAATTAAAAGACGCTTGCTCCTTGGAAGGAAAGTTATGACCAACTTAGATAGCATATTCAAAAGCAGAGACATTACTTTGCCAACAAAAGTTCATCTAGTCAAGGCTATGGTTTTTCCAGTGGTCATGTATGGATGTGAGAGTTGGACTGTAAAGAAGACTGAGCACCGAAGAATTGATGCTTTTGAACTGTGGTGTTGGAGAAGACTCTTGTGAATCCCTTGGACTGCAAGGAGATCCAACCAGTCCATTCTGAAGGAGTTCAGCCCTGGGATTTCTTTGGCAGGAATGATGCTAAAGCTGAAACTCCAGTACTTTGGCCACCTCATGCAAAGAGTTGACTCATTGGAAAAGACCCTGATGCTGGGAGGGATTGTGGGCAGGAGGAGAAGGGGACGACAGAGGATGAGATGGCTGGATGGCATCACTGACTCGATGGAGGTGAGTCTGAGTGAACTCTGGGAGTTGGTGATGGACAGGGAGGCCTGGTGTGCTGCGATTCATGGGGTCGCAAAGAGTCGGACACGACTGAGCGACTGAACTGAACTGAACTGATTATTCCATGTCAGGTAATTTTTTCCCAACTCTAGCAAGTACCTGATTTCTCGTATGCTGTCTTTTCTACAATAGTTCCTTCATTTTTTCAGATACTGTATTTAAACCATTTCTGTGGTCCTAGCTATGGAAATATGAATTTGCATAGATTTCGGGAGTGATGATGTTTAAGAAATATTGAACGTTTGAAAATATCTACTGCCTGATCCTCAGGGAATAGTACCTATTCCCATTTGTACCTATTAGTATTCTTTGTGTCTCGCCTCGCCCTAAATCTTCCACTAAAGAGCCAGAGTCAAGGGTTATATCTCTACTGGCTTTTGGTAAGAAAAACTACCTTTTAGGCTAAATTCAACCTAAGAATTATGTTACCTATATGAAAAGGATGAATGATAACCTTAAAATATTATTATCAAAGGGAAGTGTTTGAGTTTAAATAATATAAATGACATGCATTACTTTTAAATGTGTAAGCTTCCCTGGTGGGTCAGACAGTAAAGAATCTGCCCACAATGTGGGAGACCCTGGTTTGATCCCTGAATTTGGAGGATCCCCTGGAGAAGGAAATGTCCATCCACTCCAATGTTCTTGCCTGGACAATTCCATGGACAGAAGAGCCTGGCAGGTTACAATCCATGGGATCACAAGGAGTCAGACATGACTAAATGACTTTCACTTTCACAACACTATATTGATAGAGTCTTGTGGTGACATTTTATAAGTCTAATATTTATATAATTGTATGATTGACTTAAAAATATGCTATATCTAGTTGCTACATGATTATCTGTATATTTTGTTTCACTTGTAACAGGTACTTACTCATTCTGAAATATTGCATTCATAATACAACACTGTTTTATACGCTGGCAATACAGTGATCATTAAGAAATCAGTTCAGTTGAGTTCAGTTGCTCGGTTATGTCTTACTCTTTCCTACCCCATGAACTGCAGCACGCCAGGCCTCCCTGTCCATCACCAACTGCCAGAGTCTACCCAAACCCATGTCCATGGAGTCAGTGATGCCATCCAACCATCTCAGCCTCTGTTGTCCCCTTCTGCTCCTGCGCTCAATCTTTCCCAGCATCAGGGCCTTTTCAAGTGAGTCAGCACTTCACAACAGGTGGCCAAAGTATTGGAGTTTCAGCTTCAGCATCAGTCCTTGCATTGAACACCCAGGACTGATCTCCTTTAGGATGGACTGGTTGGATCTCCTTGTAGTCCAAGGGACTCTCAAGAGTCTTCTCCAGCACTACAGTTCAAAAGCATCAATTCTTTGGCACTCAGCTTTCTTTATAGTCCAACTCTCACATCTATACATGACTACTGGAAAAACCATAGCCTTGACTAGACAGACCTTTGTGGAAAAAGTAATGTCTCTGCTTTTTAATATGTTGGCTAGGTTGGTCATAACTTTCCTTTCAAGGAGTAAGCATCTTTTAATTTCATGGCTGCAGTCACCATCTGAAGTGATTTTAAGTTCAGTTCAGTTCAGTTCAATTCAGTCACTCAGTCGTGTCCGACTCTTTGCGACCCCATGAATCGCAGCACGCCAGGCCTCCCTGTCCATCACCAACTCCCGGAGTTCACTGAGACTCACATCCATCGAGTCAGTGATGCCATCCAGCCATCTCATCCTCTGTCGTCCCCTTCTCCTCCTGCCCCCAATCCTTCCCAGCATCAGAGTCTTTTCCAATGAGTCAACTCTTCACATGAGGTGGCCAAAGTACTGGAGTTTCAGCTTTAGCATCATTCCTTCCAAAGAAATCCCAGGGCTGATGTCCTTCAGAATGGACTGGTTGGATCGCCTTGCAGTCCAAGGAACTCGCAAGAGTCTTCTCCAACAATACAGTTCAAAAGCATCAATTCTTCGGTGCTCAGTCTTCTTTACAGTCCAACTCTCACATTTATACATGACCACTGGAAAAAACATAGCCTTGACTAGACGGACCTTTGTGGGCAAAGTAATGTCTCTGCTTTTGAATATGTTGTCTAGGTTGGTCATAACTTTTCTTCCAAGGAGTAAGCATCTTTTAATTTCATGGCTGCAGTCACCATCTGCAGTGATTTTGGAGCCCCCCAAAATAAAATCAGCCACTGTTTCCACTCTTTCTCCATCTATTTCCCATGAAGTGATGGGACCAGATGCCATGATCTTAGCTTTCTTAATGTTGAGCTTTAAGCCAACTTTTTCACTCTCCACTTTCACTTTCATCAAGAGGCTTTTTAGTTCCTCTTCACTTTCTGCCATAAGGGTGGTGTCATCTGCATATCTGAGGTTATTGGTATTTCTCCCGGCAATCTTGATTCCAGCTTGTGCTTCTTCCAGCCCAGCGTTTCTCATGATGTACTCTGCATATAAGTTCAATAAGCAGGGTGACAATATACAGCCTTGACGTACTCCTTTTCCTATTTGGAACCAGTCTGTTGTCCCATGTTCAGTTCTAACTGTTTCTTCCTGATTGCATACAGGTTTCTCAAGAGGCAGGTCAGGTGGTCTGGTAATTCCCATCTCCTTCAGAATTTTCCAGTTTGTTGTGATCCACACAGTCTCAAATTTCCTTAGGCATACACACTAGCCTAGTATAGCAGAGGCAATGCTGTGTTTTCCCCAATTCTGTGATTTTCCCCTTGTAATTATCTTTGGATCATGTGATGAAGTTATGGCCAAATTGTATTGCTCAATATAATATACCACATTCAACCTCATCCCTAAAACGCTGCTTGATACTTGACATCCTGTCATCTTTTCCACATAGTTCTTGAAAGCCACATGATGATGATGACAGCTTTATAAACTGGAGGTGTTCTGGATCCCAGAGTCTCCAATTAGAAGAAAAATTTCAGGCATACACTGTGATGTCAATGGGAGACCAAAAAAAAAAAAAAAAATCATTTTAAACCTTTGAGACTGGGGTTTGAGTTGTACAGGAGTTAGAAAATACTGACTAACATAAATAGTATGGCTAAAGGATGACACTAAGTCTTCTTTTACAATATAGTAAGATTTAAAGTTCAAGGACTACTTCCAATAATGGTAAGATAAAAATGAAAGTGAAGTTGCTCAGTCGTGTCTGACTCTGCGACCCCATGGATTGTAGCCTATCAGGCTTCTCCATCCATGGGATTTTCCAGGCAAGAGTACTGGAGTGGCTTGCCATTTCCTTCTCCAGGGGATCTTCCCAACCCAGGGATCAAACCCTGGTCTCCCTCATTGTAGGCAGACGCTTTTACCGTCTGAGCCATCAGTGAAGTCTAATAGTAAGATATGTATTATACAAAAAGGAGAAATGAATACAATGAGTGGCCATGACCTCTTTAGGTAGCTAACCTTAAACAGCTTATATTTCACCCTTATATTTACTTGGTTTTTATTTTAAGTGGGAAATAAGATGCTGCATCAAACCATAAATGGATAGCCTCCCGGGTAGTCTTCTCGTTCCAAGGATGTGTACTCTGAGAATATGAAAAGGTGTAATAGAAAGTAACTGTGAATGGACATCAGCAGGCCTCTTACATATTAAATCACAATATTCTGACTGTACAGAAAGAAGAGATATAGACATGTGAACACATTTTTCTTGGTATTTTTCTAAGCAGAGTGTGAATTTTTACCCTGCAAAATATAGTCATAAAACTTTTATTCTGCAAGGAAAGAAACTAATGTTTATACATCTATACATATAGGTTTATAATGTGTGTGCAATAATGTTATTTACATTCATTATAGATATAAGACTCAAAGAACCTTGCAATTTATTATTCCCACTGAAGAGGAAATAATAGGTTAAAGAGGTTAAATAATTTACTCAAGATTACATAATTTGTATGTAAGATTTAAAACCAAAGTGGTCTGAATTTCAATCTCATGAATTTCTTATTGTACCACTACTCCTTAGTAGAGTCAAGCAAACTTTGAAATTCTCATAACTAGTGAGATCATTTTGCTATACATGTGGACGTAATGCCACTGCCTGTACTCTGTTCACTGAACTATTTTAAATTTTAGGTAGTAAGTTTGTAGGTACAAGAGGTAAATTCTATTTAAATAGTTTCCTAATTATTAAAGAAATTAATAGATGCTGGTTGATCTTTGTATTTAATTCTCTGTTGAACTAGTCAGAACACTGATCTACAATTTAACAATTAATATCTGATACTAAGAATTGGTGCAAGAATTTCAAAATTGACACAATTTTTTGTTTGTTTTGCCGGCATGATTATTTTGAAATAATTATTTGATTTGCCAGTTACTGATATATCACAGATATGCTGCATTGTTTTCAATAAAATTTTTCCTAGTATTTACAAGCTTCTAAGCCAGGCTTCAGCAATACACGAACCGTGAACTTCCAGATGTTCAAGCTGGTTTTAGAAAAGGCAGAGGAAACAGAGATCAAATTGCCAACATCTGCTGGATCATGGAAAAAGCAAGACAGTTCCAGAAAACATCTATTTCTGCTTTATTGACTATGCCAAAGCCTTTGACTGTGTGGATCACAATAAACTGTGGAAAATTCTGAAAGAGATTGGAATACCAGACCGCCTGACCTGCCTCTTGAGAAACCTGTATGCAGGTCAGGAAGTAACAGTTAGAACTGGACATAGATCAACAGACTGGCTCCAAATAGGAAAAGGAATATGTCAAGGCTATATATTGGCACCCTGCTTATTTAACTTCTATGCAGAGTGCATCATGAGAAACGCTGGACTGGAAGAAGCACAAGCTGGAATCAAGATTGCCGGGAGAAATATCAATAACCTCAGATATGCAGATGACACCACCCTTATGGCAGAAAGTGAAGAGGAACTAAAAAGCCTCTTGATGAAAGTGAAAGTGGAGAGTGAAAAAGTTGGCTTAAAGCTCAACATTCAGAAAACAAAGATCATGGCATCTGGTCCCATCACTTCATGGGAAATAGATGGGGAAACAGGGGAAACAGTGTCAGACTTTATTTTTGGGGGCTCCAAAATCAATGCATATCGTGATTGCAGCCATGAAATTAAAAGATACTTACTCTTTGGAGGGAAAATTATGACCAACCTAGATAGCATATTAAAAAGCAGAGACATTACTTTGCCCACAAATGTCTGTCTAGTCAGGGCTATGGTTTTTCCCGTGGTCATGTATGGATGAGAGAGTTGGACTGTGAAGAAGACTGAGCACTGAAGAATTGATGCTTTTGAACTGTGGTGTTGGAGAAGACTCTTGAGAGTCCCTTGGACTGCAAGGAGATCCAACCAGTCCATCCTAAAGGAGATCAGTCCTGGGTGTTCATTGGAAGGACTGATGCTGAAGCTGAAACTCCAATACTTGGGCCACCTCATGCGAAGAGTTGACTCATTGGAAAAGACTCTGATGTTGGGAGGGATTGGGGGCAGGAGGAGAAGGGGACGACCGAGGATGAGATGGCTGGATGGCATCACCGACTCCATGGACGTGAGTCTGAGTGAACTCCAAGAGTTGGTGATGGACAGGGAGGTCTGTTATGTGATTCATGGGGTCGCAAACAGTCGGACACGACTGAGTGACTGAACTGAACTGAACTGAACTGAGTGATTAATATACGTATCTAGTTCTTTCTTGTTTGAAAATACTTGATTGCCAGGAATATATGAAGCCAGTGTTTATTTCTCCCAGGATAGCAAAAGACAGTGAGTACATGAAAAAATAAAGCCACAGATATTCATTTTAGCTGGCTCTTAATTCTCTCCCATGATAGTTGAGCCAGAGTAGGAAACAAACATAATGAGTAAACTTATTTGAAGTTGCTTTTTCACTGTAAATGTACTCCTTTTTAAAAGTGTAGAAACAAATACATCAAGTGAATAGCAAAATATGTGTAGACATAGAAAAAAAAAGTAGAAACAGCACACCTAGAGTAACCTTCAACTGAGTAAGTCTCTGAAGAATTGTTGGCTCATTGTGCATTGCCTTGTGTGCTTTGAACAGAGATCCCCATAAAACATCGTTCCATGAACCAACTATCTTTTTTTTTTCTGTATGCATTTTTTTTTACTTATTTTTATTTCTTATGTAAAACTTCATGTATTTTATACTGTTGATTTAAATATTATGGAATTTTAATATATTTACCTATCCTAATATAAGAACGGTCTTCCCTGGTGGCTCAAAGGTTAGAGCATCTGCCTGGAATGCAGGAGACCCGGGTTTGATCCCTCGGTCGGGAAGATCCCCTGGAGAAGGAAATGGCAACCCACTCCAGTACTGTTGCCTGGAGAATCCCATGGAGGGAGGAGCCTGGTAAGCTACAGTCCATGGGGTCCCAAAGAGTTGGACACGACTGAGCGACTTCACCTTCACTTTTAATATAAGAATAGTGCTTATCTTTACCTATGTACTCCATTGTCAAAGGCAGGTATTTAGAGAATGACATGGTTCAATGTGACAGTTCCTTTATTCTTGAAAATTTGACAGTATTTCTTATGGAAATGACAGAGAATGAAGCCTCACCAGTGATGCTTATTAAAAAGGAAAACAAAGCTCTCCCCCAGTGTGAGAATTATCTTAAAAATCTTTTCGTGAGTAGACAGAGCAGTGGGAGTCACAAGACAGCTCACAAACATTCTATAACTGCCAGAGAAAAGCCCTAACTTCATAACTTAGCATGCCATTCATGTGCCTTCAAGATACAGTCTCCTTCTACTTCTCCACATTCAGCCTTCACTCTTTCCATCCATTACATATTTCTGTAGTGGAAATACCTGCCAGTTTATTAACTCAAAGCACAATTGAAAAACACTAAGCTAAGGCTTAATCTAAATGCATATTGATCTCTTAGCTCAAATCTAGATTAGACCAAGTAAGGCTAGTACAGAAGAATAATTTTCCTAGCTAACAAGAAAATGCCCATGACCAGCTATTCTTGCCTCATTTTGACTAGAGGTTTTTTCAAGTTGACAGGATATGAAATTCAGTTATTTATAATAATATAAAAATAAATATTTTTATATTTTATATTTATAATCTATAATATAAAAATGCATTTTAAGACCATGTATCATTAGAATGCCCTTATAAGTTTTTATTCAATAATATAATTTCTCAACATGCATTCTTAGAAATAAATATTTAATGTTATTAATTTCATAAATTCTTATTATTTGGAATTAAATTTCAAGAATGTTATTATTCCATTACTGGATCATTTGCAGGAATATAATAGGGAACTCTCATAGAATACCTATTTAGTATTTTGCTATTAATTACCCCCAAGTTGACCTCAGCAGTCCTGACTAAATAAGAGAAAAATACTTTTTTCAGTTATGATAGATTATGTCCAACACAAAATATTTGGAGAACAAAAATATTTCCAATTAGAAAAAAATATCTTTTGGAGGAAAAATGTAATTTTATATTTCAACAGAAAAATTTTGATACAAAGTTTTGATAAAACTTTGATATTTAAGACATTTTCTGCATAGTTATTGATTAATAGTACCTTAAAGAAATTAAATACTAGTTTCCTTTGTGTGAATATGATTTACAGTGTTTAAGTATAGTTGTTGCTAATCATAGTTTATATAGATTTGTGAATTATCCCTGGCTTTTTTTCTTAAAGTCATTGTTCAGTCACTGAATTGTGTCCAACATTTTGTGAATCCATGGACTGCAGTGCTCCAGGCTTCCCTATCCATCACCAATTCCCAGAGCTTATTCAAACGTGTCTCCATTGAGTCAGTGATGCCATCCAACCGTCTCATCTTCTGTCGTTCACTTTTCCTTCTGCCATCAGTCTTTCCCAGCATCAGGGTCTTTTCTAATGAGTTGGCTGTTCACATCAGGTGACCAAAGTATTGAGCTTCAGCTTCAGTTTCAGCATCAGTTCTTCCAAGAATATTCAGGGTTAATTTCCTCTAGGATTGACTGGTTTGATATCCTTGCTGCCCAAGGGACCTTCAAAAGTCTTCTCCAGGGATTTCTGTGTGTTGATTTTATATCCTGCAACTTTACTATAATCATTGATTATTTCTAGTAATTTTCTGGTGGAGTCTTTAGGGTTTTCTATGTAGAGGATCATGTCATCTGCAAATAGTCAGAGTTTTACTTCTTCTTTTCCAATTTGGATTCCTTTTATTTCTTTTTCTGCTCTGATTGCTGTGGCCAAAACTCCCAAAACCACTCATTATCAGAGAAATGCAAATCAAAACCACTATGAGGTACCATTTCACACCAATCAGAATGGCTGCGATCCAAAAATCTACAAATAATAAATGCTGGAGAGGGTGTGGAGAAAAGGGAACCTTCTTACACTGTTGGTGGGAATGCAAACTAGTACAGCCACTATGGAGAACAGTATGGAGATTCCTTAAAAAACTGGAAGTAGAACTGCCTTATGATCCAGCAATCCCACTGCTGGGCATACACACTGAGGAAACCAGAAGGGAAAGAGACACGTGTACCCCAATGTTCATCGCAGCACTGTTTATAATAGCCAGGACATGGAAGCAACCTAGATGTCCATCAGCAGATGAATGGATAAGAAAGCAGTGGTACATATACACAATGGAGTATTACTCAGCCATTAAAAAGAATACATTTGAATCAGTTCTAATAAGGTGGATGAAACTGGAGCCTATTATACAGAGTGAAGTAAGCCAGAAGGAAAAACACCAATACAGTATACTAACGCATATATATGGAATTTAGAAAGATGGTAACAATAACCCTGTGTACGAGACAGCAAAAGAGACACTGATGTATAGAACAGTCTTTTGGACTCTGTGGAAGAGGGAGAGGGTGGGAAGATTTGGGAGAATGGCATTGAAACATGTAAAATATCATGTAAGAAACGAGTTGCCAGTCCAGGTTCGATGCACGATGCTGGATGCTTGGGGCTGGTGCGCTAGGACGACCCAGAGGGATGGTGTGGGGAGGGAGGAGGGAGGAGGGTTCAGTATGGGGAACACATGTATACCTGTGGTGGATTCATTTTGATATTTGGCAAAACTAATACAATTATGTAAAGTTTAAAAAGAAAAGAAAATTAAAAAAAAAAAAAGTCTTCTCCAGCACCACAATTTAAAAGCATCAATTCTTCAGTGCTCAACCTTCTTTACTGTCCAACTTTCACATCCATTCATGTGAGTGAAGTGAGTAAAGTCGCTCAGTCATGTCCGACTCTTTGCGACCCCATGGACTGTAGCCTACCAGGCTTGTCTGCCATAGGATTTTCCAGGCAAGAGTACTAGAGTGGTTCGCCATTTCCTTCTCCAGGGGATCTTCCCTACCCAGGGAACAAACCCAGGTCTCCCACATTGCAGGCAGACGCTTTACCCTTTGAGCCACCAAGGAACCCCTCATCCATTCATGGTTACTGGAAAAAATAAGTATATATATATATATATATATATATATATATATATAACTTCAACTATACAGACTTTGTTGGCAAAGTAATGTCTCTGCATTTTATTTTTTTTTTCTAATTTTATTTTCTTTTTAAACTTTACATAATTGTATTAGTTTTGCCAAATATCAAAATGAATCCGCCACAGGTATACATGTGTTCCCCATCCCGAACCCTCCTCCCTCCTCCCTCCCCATACCATCCCTCTGGGCCGTCCCAGTGCACCAGCCCAAGCATCCAGCATCGTGCATCGAGCCTGGACTGGCAACTCATTTCTTACATGATATTTTACATGTTTCATTGCCATTCTCCCAAATCTTCCCACCCTCTCCCTCTCCCACAGAGTCCAAAACACTGTTCTATACATCAGTGTCTCTTTTGCTGTCTCGTACACCGGGTTATTGTTACCATCTTTCTAAATTCCATATATATGCGTTAGTATACTGTATTGGTGTTTTTCCTTCTGGCTTACTTCATACACTGTCTAGGTTTGTCATAGCTTTTCTTCCAAGGAGCAAGCATCTTTTAATTTCGTGGCTGCAGTCACTGTCCACAGTGATTTTGGAGCCCAAGAAAATAAAGTCTGCCACTGTTTCCATTTTTCCCAGTCTATTTGCCATGAATTGATAGGACTGGATGCCTTAATCTTTGTGTTTTTAATGTTGACTTTTAAGCCAGCTTTTTCACTCTCCTCTTTCACCTTCATCAAGAGGCTCTTAGTTCCTCTTCACTTTCTGCCTTAACTGTGGTGTCATCTGCATATCTAAGGTTATTGATATTTCTCCTGGTAATCTTGATTGCAGCTTGTGCTTTATCCAGCCCAGCATTTCACATGATACATCGTACATATGAGTTAAATAAGCAGGGTCACAACATACAGCCTTGACATACTCCTTTCCCAATTTGGAACCAATTTGTTTTTCCATGTCCACTTCTGATTGTTGCTTCTTGACCTGCATACAAGTTTCTCAAGAGATAGGTAAGGTGGTCTGGTATTCCCATCTCTTTAAGAATTTTCCATAGTTTGTTGTGATCCTCACAGTAAAAGGCTTTAGCATAGTCAATGAAGCAGAAGTAGATGTTTTTCTGAAATTCCCTCATTTTTTCCTGTGATCCAATGGATGTTGGCAATTCGATCTCGTTCCTCTACTTCATCTAAATCCAGGTTGTACATCTGGAAATTCTCAGCTCATATACTATTGAAGCCTAGCTTGAAGGATTTTGAGCATTATTTTGCTAGTGTGTGATATAGTTGCAATTATGAGGTAATTTAACAATTTTTGGCCTTGCTTTTCTTTGGGATTGGAATCAAAACTGAACTTTTCCAGTCCTGTTGACATTGCTGAGTTTTCCAAATTTGCCTGCATATTGAGTGCAGCAATTTAACAGCATCATCTTTTAGGATTTGAAACAGCTCAGCTGAAATTCCATTACCTCTACTAGCTTTGTTTGTACTGATGCTTTGTAAGGGTCACTTAACTTCACACTCCAGAATGTCTGGCTCTACGTGCCTGATCATACCACTGCAGCTATCTGGGTCATTAAGATTTTTTTGCATTGTTCTTCTATGTATTCTTGCCACCTCTTCTTAAGCTCTGTTGCTTCTGTTAGGTCCATATGGTTTCTGTCCTTTATTGTGCCCATTTTGCATGAAATGTTCCTTTGGTATTCCTAATTTTCTTGAGGAGATCTCTAGTCTTTCCCATGTATTGTTTTCCTCTATATCTTTGCATTGTTCACTTAGGAAGTCTTTCTTATCTCTCATTGCTATTCTTTGTAACTCTGCATTCAGATGGGTATATCTTTCCTTTTCTCTTTATCCTTTTACTTCTCTTCTTTACTCAGCTATTTGTAAGGCCTCCTCAGAAAACCATTTTGCCCTTTTGCATTTCTTTTCCTTGGGGATGGTTTTGATCACAGTCTCCCATAAAATGTTACATTGGGCAGTCTGTCTATCAGATCTAATGCCTTGAATCTATTTGTCACTTCCACTATATAATCATAAGGGATTTGATTTAGGTCATACATGAATAAGCTAGTGGTTTTCCCAACTTTATTCAGTTTAAGTCTGAATTTTACAATAGGAAGTTCATGATCTGAGCCACAGTCAGCTCCTGGTCTTGTTTTCGCTCACTGTATGGAGTTTCTCCAACCTTGACTGCAAAGAATATAATCAATCTGATATCTGGTGATGTCCATGCGAAGAATTGATGCTTTTGAACTGTGGTGTTGGAGAAGACTCTTGAGAGTCCCTTGGACTGCAAGGAGATCCAACCAGTCCATTCTGAAGGAGATCAGCCCTGGGATTTCTTTGGAAGGAATGATGCTAAAGCTGAAACTCCAGTACTTTGGCCCCCTCATACAAAGAGTTGACTCATTGGAAAAGACTCTGATGCTGGGAGGGATTGGGGGCAGGAGGAGAAGGGGACGACAGAGGATGAGATGGCTGGATGGCATCGCTGACTCGATGGACGTGAGTCTCAGTGAATTCCGGGAGTTGGTGATGGACAGGGAGGCCTGGCGTGCTGCAATTCATGGGGTCGCAAAGAGTCAGACACAACTGAGCAACTGATCTGATCTGATCTGATGTGCAGAGTAATCACTTGTGTTGTTGTAAGAGGGTGTTTGCTATTACTAGTGTGTTCTTGTGGCAAAACTCTCTTAGCCTTTGCCCTGCTTCTTTTTCTACTACAAGGTCAAACTTGCCTGTTACTCCATGTATCTCTTTACTTCCTCCTTTTGCATTCCAGTCCCCTGGGATGCAAAAGACATATTTAAACTTCAGCTTCTTCAGTATTAGTGGTTGGCATTAGTATTTCTTAAAAGAGAAAATATTAATTTCTATTTTTTAAAAAAACTTTTATTTCTGAAAATGTTTTGTGTGTTTTGTAGTTATACATTTTATAATGTTTAAAAGCTTTTTAAATATTGCTTTTTAAAATATGAGAGAAAGCTGTTAGTTTCCTGTATGAAAGTTAGAGCATTATTTTCCTTGATGTTGATTTCATGTGCTCCCAGATTATAAGATGACTGCTCACTCTTAACATTTACTAAATTTAGCTCATAAAGTATAAGGAAATTTTATCTATGTTTTCTTCTTTATATTGGCTTCTTAGAAACTTTGATCAAAGTCTGCCCTTTATATTGTAAGGACTTAAAACCTGATTGTAAAGAGTTTCTGTACTTACACCATGGATGGTGATGTAATAACCACTGTGATTTAAGACTTCAGGAAAGGTGGTATAGAGATCAAATTGAACTGACTACAATGAAAATATAGATTTCAAGAAGTTAGGATGGAATAAAGATCATTTTAGTAGTCTAGCTAATAAAGGACAGTCTCTTGAATTTTAAAACACATCTTATTATTTCTATTTTGGATTTCAAGTAATAAAAATTAATTATAGGGTAGAATTTTCCCTTGTTTGTATTGGACATAGATGGTTGGGGGTATAGCTGATTATACACAAAGAGGTGTTTTCAGATTTATTAGGTAACAATCTTTCATAACATTTTATAAATAAAGAAAAAAACAAGAATCAAAAAGATCACTTTTTAATGAAGCCAATAAAACAATTATAAAACAATTACCTAAGTAGTGGCAGCTGAAACAGAGATAAATAAACACTGATAGTTAGGTTGCATTTAAAAAAGTTGACAGAGCCTGATGATTCATTCACTGTGAGCTGCAAGTTTTAGTCTAAATGCCTAGACAAATTGTTATTTTGACAAAAGTTAGAAGGTCAAAGTGAAAATGCAGGGCAAGGTTTTCACTGAGGATTGGACAAATGGAAAGAAACATGTATCTTCAAATTTAAGAGGGACTTCTGTGTAAAAAAGTGCTTACACTGGTAAGTGTAAATACTTACTAAGAGACAGAACCAGAACCAATCAATGGCAGCTAGAGATGGATGCTTAGAATAAAAAATAAAAAATATTTCTGATAGATAAAGAAATTGGTTGTCAGAAAGTTGAAACTATAGATGTTCCCAAAGATGATAACAAATGTATTTGATAAGGTTGTTGCTAATGAAAGGTTGTAGGACTCATTATCTTATGTAATGTTAAATATTTTTTAGTTTTTAAATTATTTAATTTTTCATTGAGAACATACTTACCTATTTTTGGTCTTATTTATATTTATAAAGCATTTGAAAGTTAAAGAACAGTCAGAATAATGCATTTTTTGCATAAATAGCTCAATTTTTCCTTATTGTTATTTTTATCTTAGGGTTTCTTAGATTTTGTCCTTTTAAGATTTCTTGCCCTCCAAAATGTTACATTTCAGGTGAGATTTTTACAGCTTCTCAACATGAACAGCTTGCAGTTCATATTTAAGAAAATTTTTGTTAATCTATTAGGTTACTAAACAGCCCTCTTATAATTCATAATTCTTAGAAATATGTTTTTCTTTATCAATTTTTAATATTATGACTCTATATAAATAATCAGGGGTATTTGTACAAAATCTGGGAAAAAATTGTATGGAAGCAGAAACATATATGTAAAAGATGAAATTAATTTTAGTCATAGTAGCACCATCCTTGGGAATATTTTTCAGTATATATATATTTTTTTTTTTCTAAATTTCAGTGACTACAGTTATGTTTGCATGTGTACCTTTGTGTATATATAGCAAAATTAGTGTTTTACAGTACAGATGATTTTATATACTTACTCATATTTTCAATTAATATTGCAACTTGCTATTCAGAGGCTGTGCTTAGTTGCTCAGTTGTGTCTGACTCTTTGTGACCCCATGGACTGTAGCCTGCCAGGCTCTTCTGTCCATGAGGATTCTCTAGGCAGGGATACTTGGATTGGGTTGCCATTCCCTTCTCCAGGGATTCATATGCTAGTATTCTTTAAAGACATGACTTGTCGTTATGGCTTCAATAGACTGTTATTTATTTCCCTGCTTGATTAACATTTCTTTGAGTCTGTACTTTTACGTCTATTGAGAAGACACTGGGCCATGTGATCTTGAAACCCTGTTGAGTATTGATTTGACCACAGGTAGATTATCACCAGAGAAGGCAAAGGCAACCCACTCCAGTACTCTTGCCTGGAAAATCCCATGGACGGAGGAGCCTGGTAGGCTGCAGTCCATGGGGTCACTAAGAGTCGGACACAACTGAGAGACTTCACTTTCACTTTTCACTTTCATGCATTGGAGAAGGAAATGGCAACCCACTCAAGTGTTCTTGCCTGGAGAATCCCAGGGATGGGGGAGCCTGGTGGGATGCCATCCATGGGGTCTCAGAGTTGGACATGACTGAAGCTACTTAGCAGCAGCAGCAGCAGCAGCAGCAGCAGCAGATTATCACCAGAGCTGGGCCAACCTGCTTCTTTATTTGAGTTGTTATTGTTGTTCAGTCTCTCAATCATGTCTGACTTTTTGCAACCTCATGGAATGCAGCACACTGGGTTTCCCTGTCCTTCACTGTCTCCTGGAGTTTGCTCAAACTCATGACCATTGATTCAGTGATGCCATCCAACCATCTCATTCTCTGTCACCCACTTCTCCTGCTCTCAATCTTTCCCAGCATCAAGGCTTTTCCAGTGAATCAGCTCTTTGCATCAGGTGGCCAAATAATTGGAACTTCAGCATCAGTCCTTCCTTCCAATGAATATTTACGGTTGATTTCATTTAGAATTGACTGGTTTGATCTTCTTGCTTTCCAACGGACTCTCGGGGGACTTCTCCAGCACCACAATTGGAAAGCATCAGTCCTTCGGTACCCAATCTTCTTTATGGTCCAGCTCTCACATCCATACATGACTACTGAAAAACACCATATCCTTGCCTATACAGACCTTTTTGACAAAGTGATGTCTCTGCTTAATTCACTGTCTAGGTTTGTCATAGTTTTTCTTCCAAAGAGCATCTTTTACTTTTGTGGCTGCTGTAACCCTCTTTAGTGATTTTGGAGCCCAAGAAAATAAAGTCTGCCACTGTTTCCATTTTCCCCAGTCTATTTGCCATGAAGTGATAGGACTGGATGCCTTACTCTTTGTGTTTTTAATGTTGAGTTTTAGGCCAGCTTTTTCACTCTCCTCTTTCACCTTCATCAAGAGGCTCTTTAGCTCCTCTTCATTTTGTGCCATTAAAGTGGAATTATTTGCATATCTGATATTGTTCTTTCTCGCAGCAATCTTGATTCCAGCTTCTGATTCATGAAGTCTGATATTTTTCATGATGTACTGTGCATATAAGTTAAATCAGTAGGGTGACAGTATACAGCCTTAACATATTCATTTTCCAATTTTGAGGAAAAAATAAAGAGAAAATTATTCTATATTGAGGAAAATGAGAATAAAATTGGCAATTATTTAGTTCTGGAGAAAAGAGAGAAAAGGCGGAGTGTGAGACAGAGAGAGAGTCAGGTCATTGAAAGACACAGAGAAAAACAGCATTGCTCCTATAGAATTTCCAGTTCCTCTTCTAGTCTTTCCTGGTAACGATGTTTCTAAGTCACCTTATTAAGGTTGACAGGTTTAGCAAATAAAAATACAGGACACCTAGTTGTATTTGAAACTCAGATAAAACAAAAAGCAAGTTTTTAGTATAAATACAGGATAATGAAATATTTGGGACATAGTTTTGCTAGAATATTATTTGTTTATTTGAATATCTTATAATCCTGCATTTAGTATCCGTCCTAAAAGGTGATACTCATTTTAGTTAGAGGTGCCTTGAGAGGTTGTCTTGGTTTATAACTAACCAAACTATGACTATCCCTGAAGCGCCCATTTCACTCTATGGCTACACCAGGGTTTCTTTAACTCTTTTAATCATTTTACCTGTAGGATTTTCCACTTGCTAGATAATTTCTGTGATCTTCTTGTTTCCAAGAACATAAGCACCTGATGAGAAATTTCTTTTTTCCTTTTTGGAATTGTCTTTAAAGCAGAAACAAAACCTGAAAACCCTCCAAAACTTTGATTTATCTATTTCTTGGCATTTTCTATAGGTTACTATTCTATGGTCTCCTAGGCCCTATTCTGAAAAGTGTAATTCTGCAATATATGTTTTACTTGTTATAACTTTATAGGAAGATAAATAAACAGGATGTCAAAATTTGAAAATAAGTGGTTTTATTTTATTTTGGGAATTTTTTTTTTTCTTTACTATTTTCTCCTCAGCACCTGTGTGACTTCTCACAGTTCCAGTCTGTTAAGAATGTGGGCATTTCTGACAGCACAGGTGGTCTTTGCTTTAGCATTGAGATGAAAATAAAGACACTGCTAATTTTCTTTATTTTTTTTCTTGTCGTGTGTTTATATGCCTTCACTTTTTTCTCTAACTATTCATAGCCATGAAATGGAAATTAAAAAATTTTAAGTTATATGCTTTGAATTCTTTATAAATTGAAGGAAGGACATGCTGCTGGTTGTATGATTGGTAGAATCCGGCTTTCAGCCTTGCTTTATGATAATAGACCTGCAGTTTGTGTGTTTCTTTTATATAAAGCAACAAAATCTCAGTGAAGATTATATTTACGGCATCTACAGAGATAGAAAAATAGTACAATACAATCGAGTGTTTGAAATGTCCCTTTTGTAACATATCTGAGACATATAGGGTGTCTATGAAAATATTCATTATAATCTGTCTGGTGCTTAACTACACTGTACACACTTCTCTTAGGAATGTTCATTCTAGGTGAATCCTTTCTTTCAAGCAGCCTTGTAGCTTGTAATTCCTCTTAACTTGTGAGTGCTTAGGTGACAAGAGTAGATAGTTTTATTTACTGCAGTGCCTTTTAAGTCTCAATACATCTAGAAATGGAGAGGGAAATGCTTTTCTTAATATATCAGTTCACTTTTCTAAGTTCCCTTTCATTTAGCATAGATTGATGAAGTTACAGAGAAATTAGAAACTGTCAGGATGGTATTTTATAATTTGACTTAAAAGAGTTAAAACTAAATGTCTTCTTTTGCTCCCTCTAAATAAGTATATAATACTTATATACACATGCATGTGTGCACGTTCAGACACTCAGTCATGTCCAACTCTTTGAGACCCAATGGACTATAGCCTGCACAGTCCAGTAAGAATACTGGAGTGGGTTGCCCTGCCCTCCTCCAGGGAATCTGCCCAGGAATCCATGTTTCCTGCATCTCCTGCATTGGCAGGCAGATTCTTTAAACTGAGCCACGTGAGAAGCCCTTGTATACATATAATACATATACTGATGTGTGTATGTTTATATATTTATCCAGAAAGGACATTTGATTACTGCTCTACTTAAAGAAAGATCATGAGTTGGCAATAGTCATTTTCACCATACTCAGATATTTAGCAGTTTATCTTTTATACAGTTACTCCTTTAGATTCCAGGGCTCCATCTTTTAACTGAGAACACTGACAAAGGAATGTAGGATGTTCATGTGTCAAAGTTAGGTTAGGAAGGAGCTGGATTATTTTCCTGTAGATGCTATAATAAATCGCCATAAATTTGATGACTTAAAACAATAGAATTATATTCTCACAATTCTGGAGGCCAGTAGTACAAAATCAAGGTGTCAAAAGGATCATATCCCCCACCCCCACTCCACCCAGAGGCTCTACAATATAATCTACTTCTTGGCTTTTCTATCTTCTGGAGGCAGCATTTCTGGACTTGTGGCCACATCACTCCAATCTCTGCCTCTGTCTTCACATTGCCACTCTTTTGTATGTTTGTCTAATTTCCCTCTGCCTTTCTCCTATGAGGATACATGTGATGTCATATATGGCCCATCAGGATAATTTAATATTATCTCCTCATCTAAAGGTCCTCTTAATAACATTGACAAATATCCTTTTTTCCAAATAAGTTAACACTTTCAGGATCAAGAGATTAGGATAGGGACATATTTTTGGGACTGGGGCTTCCCTCATAGCTCAGGCAGTAAAGAATCTGCCTACGATGAAGATGACTCAGGTTCTATCCCTGGGTGGAGAATATCCCTTGACAAAGGGAATGGCAACCCACTCCAGTATTCTTGCCTAGAGAATTCCATGGACAGACCTTGGGGTTGCAAAGAGCTGGACATGACTGAGTGACCAACACTTTCACTTTTACTTGGGACTGATCACCAGGGAAGATCTTGGCCTAACTTGGTTGAGCTTCTCATCATCAAACACATCAAACATATCTAACGTGGTTGTTTAGGTAAGATTCATCACTTGAAGATAGTAGCTGTACAGTTATCACATGGGTCAAGTGAGAGGGCTTATTTGGCAGAGACGGTGGATTCACCGACATTCTTATGTTCCCACTATTCTGCTGATTTGTGCTACTCCTATTTGTAAAGTTTTGGCTCATAATCAGTCATATCTCATCTATTTTTATTCTGTCTAAGAAGTTTTGCTGTTGGATGAGAAGGAAATAGCTCTCTTTTATATATATTATTCAAATCAACCTCAATTCATTCTTCTGTCTCACTAATATATGCTTTTATTCATTTACTTGTTTATTTCTGTTACACTACTGTAATAGCCTCTGAACTGGGATTTCTCCTTCTAACTGAAATTATCTTCAATACAGATGCTAGCTTATTTTACATAGATCAGATGTGGGTCTTTCAAGGCTTTATTCTTAAACCTTCTATGAATCTCCATGCTTTAGTAAATGTTGAGCAATTTTCACTTAACACTAGTGGATAGAATTCTCTGTAAAATACATAAAAAAGCTTAATAAATCATTTAGTAAACAGGAGATTCTGAATTTATGATTTAAAAGGTTGGAGAAGAGTGGCTTGTATTTGAGAAATTCTTTGTTAGTAATTCTCTCATGGCATTTATCACTTGTAATGTGTATTATATTTAATTTATGTGTATGCCATCTGTCTTACCAGACAGTAAGTACCTCAAGGGCAGAATCTATATAAATTGACATTGGAGCATCTCAAAGTTTAACATCAGGATTTGCACTAAACAGTTTTCTAATATGTAATATTAAAGGAAAAACTTGAGACTGAAAAGGAAATGAATGACCATTAGAAATTAAAAAAAAAGATAAATAAAAGATAAAAAGAAACTGAAAGATAGAAAGACACGGTAGAGATAAAGTTTTGAAACACATGTAAGAGAATATTTGAATAAAGGAGCATTTTTAGCAGCATTTATGTATAACAGTTTCAAGACAGACACATGTTAATGTGTAAGGTAAAAACTGTGAATAGTAATGAAGAGGACTGAGTGTCAAAAAGTAAGTCATAAGATTTTAGTTTGAATTTTGATATTATCCATGACATCAATCATTCAAGATATTTTAATCTGATACTACCCACAGAATTAAGGGCACCCTTTTTTTCCTTCTTCTTCATTTTCTAGGCAAATATCTATCAGTCAGTATAGCAAGCAGAGAAAAAGAACTCCCTGCTCTGTTTACATTTCCTCCTTTTGCAGGTGAAAGGAAGCTCACTGTCATTAAATTTAATAATCAGAAGATAGCCATAGTATGTTAGGGTTTCTCATGTGATAACAACCCAGATGTCTATAATTTTGCAAGGAGATTTTCCAATCTGCCCTTTGTGATTGAGTATAAAATTTATTAAGATTTCATGGCCAAATGCAAGTTATTAACATACTGCTAACACAACTGGTTTAAATGTGATGGATAAGTATTTATCAGACAGTCAGTAAATCATCCAAGGATGCTCTTATATCCTGTCTTTTATGTGGTCACCACTTTATGAGGCACCATGAGAAGATGTAAAACACTTTTGTGACATATCCCAATTCTCTAAAAATTGAATCTCTATTTGGAAATAATATGACAAATAATGAGACAGTACATAAACAAAGGCTGCTGCTGCTAAGTCGCTTCAGTCATGTCTGACTCTGTGCGACCCCATAAACGGAAGCCCACCAGGCTCCCCTGTCCCTGGGATTCTCCAGGCAAGAACACTGGAGTGGGTTGCCATTTCCTTCTCCAATGCATGAAAGTGAAAAGTGAAAGTGAAGTTGCTCAGTCGTGTCCAACTCTTAGCAACCCCATGGACTGCAGCCCACCAGGCTCCTCTGTCCATGGGATTTTCCAGGCAAGAGTACTGGAGTGGGGTGCCATTGCCTTCTCCATAAACAAAGGCAGTATAGCATAATTAGAAAATTGAAAGAGTAATCTGACATACATGATGGCTAGAAAAAAATGTTGGAAGAGAAGGATTCATAAGAAAAGTAGGATCTTAAAAAAAACAGGTCTTAAAATTATGTGTAGGGCTTGGATAGGTCATTTGGATTTTTGAAGAAATTTCATGAGTTTGCAGCAGGTGAAACAACAAAAAACACAAGCTGGAATGAGAAAACTGTGCTTGTATAACTATTGGAGAATTGGCTTGACTGTAGTACAGTTTTTCTGTCAAAGAGTACTGAATCAAACAAAGAGCAGAATTAAACACAAAATACAAATATCATTGAAGACTTTAAAAGGTAGGTGAAATATTATACTTCTAAGAATTGCCTGAGCAGGTCATAATTTACAATTTGACAATTTAATCCAAATTAGCATTTGTTGACATGTCTGTATTAATTTCCGTGCATGTGTGTGCATGTTTGTTTGTATGTTTTGTGTGCGATGAGTGGTGGCAGTGTATTCCTTGTATGTATTTTATATATGTCCTTTCTTATAATCTGCCGAGTAACAAGGATAATGATTATTTAATAATCAAATTAGTGGTTTCTTTCTTGCTACATGTTAAACCATTCTCAGCAATATATTCGGAGACCATCATCACATTTTGCCATGTTTACTTTTTTATCTGACTTCTAACTTGAAAATGGCAGCAAAACATCAGATATGTGTGGGTCAAATGAAATCAGCCTACTCAGAATTATTCTATCACCTGAAGATATCACCAAAAATAAGCTCTTGGGAAGTAGAGCTATTAGTAGTTACTTAAGGCCTCACTCCAGTACTCTTGCCTGGAAAATCCCATGGATGGAGGAGCCTAGAAGGCTGCAGTCCACGGGGTCACGGAGGGTTGGACACCACTGAGCAACTTCACTTTCACTTTTCACTTTCATGCATTGGAGAAGGAAATGGCAACCCACTCCAGTGTTCTTGCCTGGAGAATCCCAGGGATGGGGAAGCCTGGTGGGCTGCCATCTATGGGGTCACACAGAGTCGGACACGACTGAAGTGACTTAGTAAGAAAAAAGGCCTCTCTACTTACTAACCAGGATCTATACATACTATATTTACTAAGTATACTCTCTACCTACTAACCAGGATCTACGTATACTAAATTTACTATATGATATGAGTGTTGGTACCACCTTTTCCTGTGGTTTGAATCCATTTCACTTGCCTGAGTCTATGTAATTGGTTCCAGCAATGAACCAATTTTCATTGGCTCATTGGTTCACTGACTCAATGTAATTGGTTCCAGCAATTATTTCTGCGCTCCAAATGACTTTGATAATAATTAGATAACAAATTTAAATGATAGTTCTACTTTAACTATTTAGTCTATTGTTTCAAAAATTATATAATCTTATTCATTAAACTTTTTCTTGGATGGATCTCACTTTTATCCTTAAAGTAGATATTAGGCAAATCATAGTCTACTCACTCCAAAATTCCAGTGTCCTAAATAGATATTTGCTCAACTAGACTCAGAGTTGTTTTTTTTCACCAGAGTCATGTGTATACTTCAGGATGGGGAACACGTGTACACCCGTGGTGGATGCATGTTGATGTATGGCAAAACCAATACAATATTATAAAGTAAAAAAAAAAAATAATAATAATTAAATTAGCTCAGTAGCTAATCTACCTTAACTGGAGCTGTTATTTGTCAAGTTTCTTGGTACTTTCTCTGGTGAAACTATAAAATTAATGGCAAGATTTTTCAAAGTCAATCTTTTATGTCTTTCTATTATTTAACAGCATTTTACATATTGAATGTCAAAAACATATTCAGTATCACCTGTGAGTAGTTGAGGCACAGATGTTTGACATCTGTTGGCTACAGGTCTCTGTGAGGCAAAGTATGTCAGAAGCACAGAGGTCTATGCCTTTGCTCAGGATTTATGAAGAATTGCATACTGTCAGTGTTACTTAACTTTTATGTCTTGTATATTTAATGCAACTAAGGAAGAGAACTCTAGTCGCTGAATACAATCAGAAAACAATATTAAAAAGCAAAATTGCACTCACTTTTTTAAAATAGAAGCATTAAAAAATGTTTAATCATGAATGAATCTATTTGAACCCTAAATATACTGGTAATAGAGAACTACGACTTTAATAATATATGAGAAGCAGGAAAAAAATGTTCCCAAAGACCAGGAAAAGTGATAAATAACAAAGCTAAAACAACAAAAACACAAGAAGCCCTCTTATTTACAAAAAATATGCAAAGATATTGTCATTAGGGATAATACATTCATCTTTCTGTCAGTAAACCCAAAGATTGAGGGAAAGGGGTCAAGTATGTCTATATATACTTTTTGCAAATATAAACTTGAACTTGGACATGTACATTTTTCTATAAGTTATAGTGTGGAATTTCATTAACCATGTTTATGAAACAATATGGCTAGTCTTTTTCTTGGAAGTTATATAGTTTCTTGTATGGAGCCTCATTATTTTATTCTCAGTTTTTCTACATTTAGCCCAGGTACTTGACACCAACAATGACCATTTCCAATGAAATGAGAAATACTGGAATTGGAAATCACTGGTGTGCAAACACATCTCTTAAAGAACTAAAAAACATTCAGCTGTGAATCACATAGATTACAACAAAAATGTTTGAGCAGGGTGATGACAGCCACACATTGTGTGGAAACAAGCCATCTATTTTCCATGGGGGCTGACAGATGATGTTATAAGTCAGGCTGCTAACAGAAGCAGCCACCACTGTAAAAAGGTGTTATAAATGCCAGAATGAACAGTTGGAGTTACAGCCACCTTTCCAAGTTAGTCCAGTTGTTATACAACCATTTCCTAGTGTAGTATGAGAGAAACAGAAGAGATTGACCTACCCTGCAGCTCTACTCCTTCCCTTCAAGACCCTGGAACAGGAAGGTGCTGGCCAGCTTACTCACTGGTAATTTTCGTATAGAACATAAGCCTCAGCACAAGAATATAAACAGTATGTTAACCCGAGTCTTTAATCTATTTATTGTCCATCAAAGCATGTGATGATAGATGTTTGTTAATATACCGCCACTTTGCCATATACGTATTGTGCATGTTAAGAATATTTGTTCCCATTGAATTTTCAAGTGTGTAACATCTGTCTTTCTCTTTTAATCTCACATATGTAAGACTTTTATTGGACAACTGTGTTAATTATGTGAGCAAGAGAAAAAGGCGATTATACCCATTCTTTAAAAAATAATATTTCTCACTGAGTTAGTATGATAATTTTCCAACCTCTGGCTCTTCTCATGTGAATATAATTGATGTGAATTTACTGCTTGAATATTGGTGTGATTTTAAGTTCCTGTAGGTAGTTAAATCATTTTAAGCAAATATAGAAGGCTATTGGTGGGTCGTGAAGATCTTCTGGAGAAAGGAATGGCAACCCACTCCAGTACTCTTGCCTGGAGAATCCCATGGACAGAGGAGCCTGGCAGGCTCTATGGGGTAGCAAAGAATCAGATGGGACTGAGTGACAAAACAGCAACAATTAAATGTTTTTTTTTGTTGTTGTTGTTGCTATTTGTTTGGTTTTTTATATAATAAGGCAGTAATGCATAGAATTATATGGTTCCCTAAAGCCAAAAATGGACTGTTTTTTTTTTTTTTTTTGCCAGATTGCAAAATTGGAGTATGTATTCTTTAATAAAATTTACTATTTTAAGAAAAAATCAAGCAAAACCTATGATATAATGAAGATATTTGTTTCTGGCAGTGATTCAAAATATTTAAAAAATAAGTAAAATAAAAGGCATGATTTCAAATGACTAAATAGCAAATAAATGAAAATCCTGAAAACAAGAATTAATCTACATCTATAAATCTGGAAAATTGCACAGGTGATTTTGCCATTTGGTCTATTCTCATAACAAACACATCTAGCAACTAGATGAATGGTGTAGCAATCTGTCCAAATTTTCACATGACTCCAACGATTAAATAAGATTTACTTCAGTCTGGTCATTTGGCATATAGCATCCTAGCCTTAGGATATTGGAACAATGGATTTTTTAAAAAGTGGAGAGTATAACATGAATTAATGTATTATTCATGAACTAAAAAAATATGAAAAAAATAAGAGAATAATTTTTTTTCCTTCAGCTATTTTTCACTAAATACAGAAATACATTTTCTATTGATGCCTGCCCTTTGTCGAACTGCATTGTTACTTCTTGGGACCTCCAAGATATTTGAGACTACTATATAGATTATAACTCTGACAGTGTTTGTAGTGTTGAAGAGTTGACACATGTACCAAGGCTACTGCAAATGGAGCAGCCCTCAAAGAATCCATTTAATATAAGGTAATATATGTTGAAATATTTTGTAAACAGTTTACATTTTTCATCACCATAGTATTTTGTGTCCCTCTACTTTATTTAGCTGTCTTATGCTTTGAGGAATTAGTCCAAGCTCAAGACATGGCTTATAGTTAGACCTAGGGAATCATGGCCATTCATCTTCTTTGCTGACGATCTGTTAGCAACCCATACTTAAGCCTGATGGGTGAGCTCATAAATGGGTATATGAGAAAATTGGAGTTTGTAACAAGTAAATGCAAGCATACTTGAGCTTCATGGATAAAAATTCTCACCATTAAAAAAAAAAGCCCAGAGAAAGAAGTTGGTCTCAATTTGCTAGATGTTGCCTTATGCAAATAAAAACTTAGAAAAGCTAAAGTCATTTTACTACCAGAATGGTTAAGAGATGGGTGATATAGAGAACGGAGAGACCCAGAACATTTTAGAGAAACGGAATCATTCTGTCTGAATTAAATTTGAAGAAAGCCTGCTCTACATCTGAATTCAAATTGCTTGAGCTAATCTAGTTCTTTATTTGTATTCGTTTGGTGTTTTCTCTATTGACAAAAGCAGTTTGGTAATCAACACTGTAAAATGTAGTGAGTAAACATGTAGGAGCAATATAACATACTACTGTGATGTTGAAATAACACTGACTTAAATAAAATGTGAAAGTTTAAAACTATAATGACACATGGGGATAATATTCAATAAATATTAATAGAGGCTCCTTTCCAAATAATATAATTTTCTCTTCTCTAGAAAATAATGCTGTTGATATTGTACAAAGAAAATATGGAAAAAATAAGTCATTGTTACATTAACGCTACATCTGTAGATTCTAAACTTACCTTTCTAATAAAATATGTTAAAAGCCTTCTCTTCTACCTTGAGTAAATACTGTAATAAAATTATAATCAAGTATATACAAACAATAATTATTAGCAAACTGATTTTAACACTTTAATTGGAAACACTCTCAAATATAAAACCTTCCAGCATAAAAGGGACTATCTGTAAGTGTCTTTAAATCATACAGAATATACATTCACTTATCATTTTCCATTCCCTATTTAAAATGTCAACTACTTAAAATTTCTGATTAGGTTATTGTTATGTAGAGAACATGGAAATATAAGAAAGAAAGTGAAGAATTTGAACAATAAAGAAATGCCAGGAGAAAACTATTTCAGAGTTTCCATTTTTGTATTTCTAAATTAGAAGAAATTTAAGAAAATATTAAGAGATCAATTATTATAATTTTAGGAATACATTCTTGACTGAAACAGTATTTAGAGGGCATTTCCAAAATGTCATTTTATAAAAGGCAGTATGGCTGCAATCCAAAAGTCTACAAGCAATAAATGCTGGAGAGGATGTGGAGAAAAGGGAACCTGCTTACACTGTTGGTGGGAATGCAAACTAATACAACCACTATAGAGAACAGTGTGGAGATTCCTTAAAAAACTGGAAATAGAACTGCCTTATGATCCAGCAATTCCACTGCTGGGCATACACACTGAGGAAACCAGAATTGAAAGAGACACGTGTACCCCAGTGTTCATCGCAGCACTGTTTATAATAGCCAGGACATGGAAGCAACCTAGATGTCCATCAGCAGATGAATGGATAAGAAAGCAGTGGTACATATACACAATGGAGTATTACTCAGCCATTAAAAAGAATACATTTGAATCAGTTCTAATGAGGTGGATGAAACTGGAGCCGATTATACAGAGTGAAGTAAGCCAGAAAGAAAAACACCAATACAGTATACTAACGCATATATATGGAATTTAGAAAGATGGTAACAATAAGCCTGTGTACGAGACAGCAAAAGAGACATTGATGTATAGAACAGTCTTTTGGACTCTGTGGGAGAGGGAGAGGGTAAGATGATTTGGGAGAATGGCAGTGAAATATGTATGATATTATATATGAAACGAGTCGCCAGTCCAGGTTCGATGCACGATGCTGGATGCTTGGGGCTGGTGCACTGGGACGACCCGGAGGGATGGTATGGGGAGGAAGGAGGGAGGAGGGTTCGGGATGGGGAACACATGTATGCCTGTGGCAGATTCATTTCGATATATGGCAGAACCAATACAATATTGTAAAGTTTAAAAATAAAATAAAATTTAAAAAAATAAAATAAAATAAAAAATAATATGCTGAAACTAATTTATCTTAACTGCTTATTAAGGATTATTGATTATATGAACATAAAATACCACTAAAAATAATGTTACATAAATAATGAATAGCTTTCAATTAACTATAGATAAATTTAATAATAAATAAATGAAGTCATTATTATTATGATAGCTATAACATTTGAAAAATAGTGTCCATATGCATTAAATACTAAAAGTAGCCCTAGAAATTGATAAGTAAGAGAAACTCAGAAGGTTCTGTGATTTCTCCAATAACGTATAATTACTAATCATGGCTTCTAATACAATTTTTAAAATACAGATTTTCCAACACTCAAAAAGGGAAGTATTCTGTATTTACGTGACTGTATAAACTTTAAAAAATCATGGTGTATGTATCACACATATGTATGCCATTACTTTTAAGATAGTTTTCATGTGTAAGACTTTTACTGACATTACATTTAATCCCACCAGTATCTAAATTATGATTATATGCATACTTATTTTTAAATGCAAACCAGTAAAAATTAATATTTGGTTGATTTCAAACAACAGTAGATTCTTTTTAAATTATCGTTTAGTCAATTCTGAGTATATAGCTAATTCTCAACCAAAATTCCCCTGCTTTACTGCTTATCTCCCAGTTAGAAAAGTCTACTGTGCCAACAGCCTTTCTGTGAATGTGGAATTAGAGGAACATTTTCTGCAGGCGAGACATTTGTGGTAAACTTGATACTAAAAAGAGGAAGGAGTGATCAGTTTTGCATGAGGGGATGATTAGTAAACATATATGAGTGTCAAAAGTTAATTAGACATTTTCTAAGCTGACTAGAATAAAAAGGGAATTTTAGGTAAATGAACAAAAGTGACAGCACAGATATTCATAATCCAGTTAATTAAGTGTATTAAGCTCTCACTCAATGATTAGGGCAGAGCGCTGCCCTTTGGGAAACAAAAAAACATACATAAAGCATTGTCAAGTATTACTGTTCCCCAAATAGACATACAAATAAAAGTTTTAATTTTTCTACTAATGAAAATTGATGAAGAACGTTTTCCATCAGTTCCTTACGATGATGATGAGCATAAGATTGAATTCGAATATAGATAGCTTCTTTGCTTTCATTTTCCCAAGAATATACCCATCAGTATTATAAAGATATAAATAATAACTAGATAATAAGTTACATTTTTTTTTAATTTTTGTTGGCCAAATGATGTCTCTGTTTTTTGGTTTTTTATTTTTTACTATATTTATATTAATTAATCATCACCATCACTAAGATCTACTCCCCTGTTTGCACTTTTATCCAAATAAATAAGATCATATTAAGAAAAGTAAGGTTTTGGTTAGAATATTATAGATTGCCTGTGCCTACCACCCACATTCTACCAATAATTATGATTTTCTATGCACTATGTAGACGTAGCAACTAGGTTATTTCGGGGAGCTCATTTATTTCATTTGCAACTCATGAGCTACCATTTTGATGTGAGAAAGAGACCCCAAATAGTTGTACTAAAGTGCTTAGTAGAAACTTGTGGAGTCAATTTTCAAAGCAATTATTTTCATTTAATATATCTGAGCTTTCAAATTATGTTTACTTTTCTAAGCATACATCTTTTATTTTATATTCAACTCTAGATACAGTTTTTTTTTTGTACATACAGAATTATAGAATTTACATCTAAGTTTTACAATGTAAGAAATATTTGTAGGTATCATACTAAAAAGGCTTCTTTTCAGATACACAGTTAAAAAGCTAACTCTAATTTAAAGTACCAACTACAATTTTACTAAGACAAAAAGGAGACACTAGTTTAATCAATGCAGAGATAAGCATTCATTTCAATTGCCATATAAAACTTTTACAAATCAAATAATAATTTTTGGATTTTCTTATTTCAAATTCTGCACATAACTAGAAAACACAATTTCTCTTTCTTATCTGGCTATAAAAATTCTAGGATTTGAATTGCTTTGTAATGTTCAGTTCTTATATCCTTTTCCTTTTAGACGAGAGATTTCCCTAGGAGAATATAGATTTTCTTGCCCTATATTCAAGAATTATAAAGGCATTAATTGCCAAATGTTATTTTCTTCAGTCTGGCAATAGACTTGACTCTGTTTTGATCATCACTAGATTTGGATTAATCTGATAGATCTAGACCCACCTCTGCGTTCAAATGGGTGTATCTTTTCTTTTCTCCTTTGCTTTTCACTTCTTTTTTTCACAGCTATTTGTAAGTTCTTTTCAGACAACCATTTTGCCTTTTTGCATTTGTTTTTCTTGGGGATGGTCTTGATCACTGCCTCCTGTACAATGTCATGAACCTCCATCCATAGTTTTTCAGGCACTCTATTAGATCAATCCCTTGAATATATTTCTCACTTCCACTGTATAATCGTAAGGAATTTGATTTAGGTCATACCTGAATGATCTAGTGGTTGTCCCTACATTCTTCAATTTAAGACTGAATTTGGAAAAAAGGAGTTCATGATCTGAGCCACAGTCAGCTCCCGGTCTTATTTTCACTGACTGTATAGAGCTTCTCCATCTTTGGCTGCAAAGAATGTTATCAGTACGATTTTGGTATTGACCATCTGGTGATGTCCACGTGTAGAGCCTTCTTTTGTGTTGTTGGAAGTGTGTTTGTTATGAACAGTGTGTTCTCTTGACAAACTTGTATTAGCCCTTGCCCTGCTTCATTCTGTAATCTTGGCCAAATTTGCCTGTTACTCCAGGTATACTCATATGAATGCACAGTTTCAAAGATATCAAGGAAAGATAAGAAAATCTTCCTTAGTGATCAGTGCAAAGAAATAGAGAAAAACAACAGAGTGGGAAAGACTTGATATATTTTCAAGAAAATTAGAGATGCCAAGGGAAATTTTCATGCAAAGATGGGCACATTAAAGGAAAGAAATGGTATGGACGTAACAGAAGTAAGAAGAGGTGGCAAGAATACACAGAAGAACTATACAAAAGAGGTCTTCATGACCCAGATAATCACAATGGTGTGATCACTCACCTAGAGCCAGACATCCTGGAATGTAAAGTCAAGTGGGCCTTAGGAAGCATAACTATGAACAAAGCTGGGGGGGGGTGATGGAA
Organism: Bos indicus; assembly: GCF_029378745.1. NCBI lineage: Eukaryota > Metazoa > Chordata > Mammalia > Artiodactyla > Bovidae > Bos > Bos indicus. The sequence continues at coordinate 33,534,835 of NC_091767.1, forward strand.
TTCCAGTTGAGCTATTTTAAATCCTAAGAGATGATACTGTGAAGTGTTGCACTCAATATGCCAGCAAATTTGGAAAACAGCAGTGGCCACAGGACTGGAAAGGTCAGTTTTCATTCCAATCCCTAAGAAAAGCAATGCCAAAGAATGTTCAAACTACCACACAGTTGCATTCATCTCACATGCTAGCAAAGTAATGCTCAAAATTGTCCAAGCCAGGCCTCGACAGTACATGAACCATGAACTTCCAGATGTTCAAGCTGGATTTACAAAAGGCAGAGGAACTAGAAAGAAAATTGCCAACATTCACTGGATCATAGAAAAAGCAAGAGAGTTCCAGAAAAACATCTAGTTCTGCTTTATTGACTATGCCAAAACCTTTGACTGTGTGGATCACAACAAACTGTGGAAAATTCTTAAAGTGATACAAATACCAGATCACCTAACCTGCTTCCTGATAAATCTGTATGCAGGCCAAGAAGCAACAATTAGAACTGGATATCACTCTGGTTCCAAGGCAGGAAAGGAAAACATCAAAGCTGTATATTGTCACCCTGCTTATTCAACTTATATGCAGAGTACATCATGAGAAATGCTCAACTGGATGAAGCACAAGGTGGAATCAAGATTTGCTGGAAGAAATATCAATAATCTCAGATCACACAGATGACACTACCCTTATAGCAGAAAGTTAAGAAAAACTAAAGAGCCTCTTGATGAAAGTGAAAGAGGAGACTAAAAAGTTGGCTTAAAACTCATCATTCAGAAAACTAAGATCATGACATCTGGTCCCATTACCTTATGGCAAATAGATGGGGAAACAGTGGAAACTGACAGACTTTACGTTTTGGGGATCCAAAATCCCTGCAGATGGTGACTGCAGCCATGAAAATAAAGATGCTTGCTCCTTGGAAGAAAGGCTATGATCCACTTGGATAGCATATTAAAAAGCAGAGACATTACTTTGTTGTTAAAAGTCTGTCTTGTCAAAGCTATGGTTTTTCCAGTAGTCATGTATGGATGTGAGAGTTGGAGTATAAAGGAAGCTGAGCCCTGAAGATTTGATGCTTTTGAACTGTGGTGTTGGAGAAGACTCTTGAGAGTCCCTTGGACAGTAAGGAGATCCAACCAGTCCATCCTAAAGGAAATCAGTCCTGAATATTCACTGGAAGGACAGATGTTGAAGCTGAAACTCCAATACTTTGGCCACCTGATACAAAGAACTGACTCATTTGAGAAGACCTTTATGCTGGGAAAGATTGAAGGCAGGAGGAGAAGGGGATGGCAGAGGATGAGATGGTTGGATGGCATCACCGACTCAATGGACATGAGTTTGAATGAACTCTGGGAGTTGGTGATGGACAGGGAGGCCTGGCATGCTGCAATCCATAGGGTCACAAGGAGTTGGACATGACTGAGCGACTGAACTGAACTGAAGACCCACCTACGGAAGTCCATAATTCCTTTTAGTCCTTCCTCTGTGAAGCAAGAGGTGTGTGATCTCCGAAAAGAACTATGACATCCATCTGAGTTGGGACTGAAACAAAAATAGAATAATAAAGGTAATTTTTATAGCCTCAGTTTAAAGAAGTGTTGTGTCAGTATCAAGTCTAATTTGATTTTGGATGTTTTATCTGAGTCAGAATTCCTATATTAAAACTGAAAGAATAATAGTTTGCTATCCAATATAGAAATTTAAAATTTTTATATTGTTGGGCTTACAATCAGCACAGTTCAATAAGTCTGTGCTCCATTGCACATGTTCTGCTCCAAATATATATAAATAATAGGTAAATTTGAAAATATTTAAAACAAAAATTACATGGTTATAAAATATGGTCAAAAACCATATAAGCTAAAAACAAATAGAAAAATAAAGCAAAGGTGAATTCACAGGTATCCTGGGAGCTTTATGAAGAATCAGCAACCGTGTCTAAGATATTGATTCCTTGGAGGTAATAAGAGCTGAAAATAGTACACTAGTGAGCAATACAATATTGTAAAGTAAAAAAAAAAAAAAAAAAAAAGAATAAATAAAAAAAAAAAATAAAATTTACATTCCAAAATTAAAAAAAAAAGATTAATACTTGAAATCTGAGGTTAGGATGAGGCTTCCCCTCCCTGCCCCCTTCTCCCTTGCTAAGGAACAGAGGGTGAATAAAGGTTCCAGCCCAATCATAGACTGTAGACCTACATGAGGCTCTACATTTTGAAAAGGCAGGACCACATCTAAACAACCTTGGCTGAAGAATATGAACCAAGAAGCCCATTAAATAGAGCTATATCTGTGATGGCAAAAGAAGATAGGAACTCAAACGTCTTCAAAAAATAGAAAAAGGTATTGTAAAGTGGGAGACCTAGGCAGTAAGTTTATGAAAAACTTAAGTAAGAAAGAGTAAGAATAGAGAGAAATAATAAACAAAGAGTGGTAAAAGTACATTATATGTATATAGTACACATTATATATATTATATATCTTTATAATATATAATAATATATAATATTATTTAATATATTAGTGCACAATACATTAATATTATTTATATATTATACATTATAAAGAATATATAATATATAACATTAAATATTGTAATTATTATATAATATAATTATTCTATAATCTAGAATATATTAATATATACTATTAATCTTATATTAATATGTAATATATTGATATTATTTATATATAATATATAGAGAGAATAGAGAGAAATAATAAGAAACAAAGAGTGGTAAAAGTACATTATATATATATTATATAATGTTATATATAATATATATATATTTATATAACAACCCTAAATTGAAAGTGAGCCAACAAATAGAACTCCAAAATATATGAAGAACTCTAATGTTTAGACAGGCAAGCGTGATATGCTGCATTTCATGGGGTCACAAAGAATCTGACACTTGTAAACACACATTTCTAAATAATTGATGAATCAGAAAAGTAGTTACAAGGGAAATAGAAAATATTATGAACTGAATGGAAACCAAAATTTGTGTGATAAATCTAATGTGCTTAACATTAAAACCTACAACATTGACTATGTTAATTAGAAGTGAATGAAGAAAATGTGTATATCTACATAATATCTGTATATACATATATATGTAAAACTCTTAATCTGATTGTCATGAATTCATCAATATCCCACTGCTTGACATTTAAAGCACAGTTGTATTATCAACATTAAAAAAGATGGGAAAAAGGAATAGTTATAAAAAAAGATTCAGTTATAAGTGTTAAATATTAGAAAATACTGTAAACAAATAGATGACTATAAATATGGAACATAGGAAATATTAACATTTTAATGAAGAAATCTTTATTAGCAAATATGTCCAAGAACAGATAAGTAATTTTTAAAACCACTTTAAAAATTTTAACAGCTATAAAAACTCCCTATCCCCTTTTGAAAGTCACTGAATACATATTGTTTTAAACTATACTCTACCAAATCTCCAAAGTGCAATTAATCCTCATGTTTTATAGCACATTTTAGGAATTAAAATTGAACAGTTGCTGGGAGTGTTACCAATTCATCTTATGAAGGTAGAATAAAACAAGCAAGAAGAGAACAAGACCTCAAAATATTATTAAAAGTTGATTTATGAACATGAATGCAAAATGCTAAATAAAATAATAGGAAGATAAATTCCATAGTGTATTAAAGTGCATTGAAATCAAGTAGAACTTATCTCATGAATGTCATTTGGAAAGACATATTTAGTTGCTATTTAATAAAATTGAAGACATGTATAGAAGTCCAGTCCTTATTGTCCTGCTATTCCATCTAAAGTACATAACAAATGTAACACTAAGAGCAAATTTATATGTAAGTCTATATAATGAAACATATATACGAAGGATCATTGCAATACTTTAAAATATGGGAAATGTTGGAAATGTTGAGGGAAACCTACATGTTATTTTATAGGAAAATAAAGGAATAAACATGTATTTCTATGAAACAATAACAGTGAAAATAAAGTGCCTAGAGCTGTCTATTATCAGTATGTTATGTATAAAATATATATTATGAATTAAAAATTCACACTGCAGAAGATTATGTGGATTATATGCAGTTAAAATGCAAAAACATTAAAAAAAACAACCTCAAATTCAGAATGGTTTTACCTTTGAGTGGCATCCGAAAGCAATGAAGTATGTGAGAGATATATAGAAGACATTAACTAGCACTTCTCTTAAAAAAGAATTCTGACATAAATATTCTAAAATATTTATAGTTAAAGCTGATACTAGGTATACAACATTATTATTCTTTTTTCATTTTGAAATATTGGGTATCAAATACTTTGTTAAAAATTTTAAAAATTCATTATTCTGATGAGAAATATATTTTTAAAAATCTGAATTTTTAATGTGTTTCTTTATATTGTTAAATTAAAATGAATCCAGAGCCAAACAAGAAGATAATTCATTTGAAATAATTTTTAAAGTAAAGAGATGGGAGACTATGCAATGGGGTGAAATTTTCCACCACAAGATCTGCAAGTATCTCAATGACAGGGGAGAAAAGGGGCTTTTCTTTTATAAAGGTGGGTAAACAAAGAAAGAATGGGATAGGGGAAAGTGAGAAGAGGTGGGTCCTGTGATGGAACAGTTGATTGGGAATTTTCTTTCTCTGAGATCAGTAGAAAGGATATATGCTGGGCTAAGGTGAAGGTGGATTAAAATACAGGGATTTAAGAGAAGAGAAATAGATAAAAGTTGGTCAGATCATATGTTTAGTCCAGATTAGTCAGTGGGTACAATCCAACTAGTAATTTTAGGAGGCAAATAATAGGAGTTTGGAGGGTTTATATCTGGTAAACAAGGGGTCATTTGCAGATGACCCCTAGGTAAACAAGGGGTCATCTGCAAATCATATGGGGAAGAGGGATTCTTCACAAAATACTCCTCCCAGGAACACAGAAGTTAGGGGATTTCTTTATCTACCAGTCTTTTCAGGACCACAGGCCTCAAGCAGTTTAAAATTATCAATATTTGGAAGTGACTAATTGGTAATCCAAGGAGCGGTGGTTGCGCGGGCACAGGAGGACCTAGAGGAGCGATTCCATGTTCAAGATCAGGAGGGGCGGTGGTGAGGAAATACCCCTCTTCCAAGGTAAGGAGCAGCGGCAGAGCTTTGCTGGAGCAGCCGTGAAGAGATACCCCATGTCCAAGGTAACAGAAACCCAAGTAAGATGGTAAGTGTTGCAAGAGGGCATCAGAGGACAGACACACTGAAACCATAATCACAGAAAACTAGTCAATGAAATCACACTAGGAAAACTGCTGCTGCTGCTATTAAGTCGCTTCAGTGTGTCTGACTCTGTGTGACACCATGGATGGCAGCCCACCAGGTTCTCCCATCCCTGGGATTCTCCAGGTAAGAACAATGGAGTGGGTTGCCATTTCCTTCTCCAATGCATGAAAGTGAAAAGTGAAAGTGAAGTCACTCAGTCGTGTCCAACTCAGCGATCCCATGGACTGCAGCCTACCAGGCTCCTCCATCCATGGAAGTTTCCAGGCAAGAGTACTGGAGTGGGTTGTCATTGCCTTCTCCGACTTAGGACAACAGCCTTGTCTAACTCAGTGAAACTAAGCCATGCCCTGTGGGGCCACCCAAGATGGGTGAGTCATGGTGGAGGGGTCTAACAGAATGTGGTTCACTGGAGAAGGGAATGGCAAACCACTTCAGTATTCTTGCCTTGAGAACCTCATGAACAGTATGAAAAGGCAAAATGATAGGATACTGAAAGAGGAATGCCCCAGGTCGGTAAGTGCCCAATATGCTACTGGAGATCAGTGGAGAAATAACTCCAGAAAGAATGAAGGGATGGAGCCAAAGCAAAAACAATACCCAGTTGTGGATGTGACTGGTGATAGAAGCAAGGTCTGATGCTTTAAAGAGCAATATAGCATAGGAACCTGGAATGTCAGGTACATGAATTAAGGCAAATTGGAAGTGGTCAAACAGGAGATGGCAAGAGTGAACATCAACATTCTAGGAATCAGCAGACTAAAATGGACTATAATGGGTGAATTTAATTCAGATGACCATTATATCTAGTACTGTGGGCAGGAATCCCTTGGAAGAAATGGAGTATCCATCATAGACAACAAAAGAGTCTGAAATGCAGTACTTGGATGCAATCTCAAAAATGAAAGAATGATCTCTGTTCATTTCCAAGGTGAACCATTCAGTATCATAGGAATCCAAGTCTATGCCCCAATCAATAATGCTGAATAAGCTGAAGTTGAATGGTTTTATGAAGACCTACAAGACCTTTTAGAACTAACACCCAAAAAAGATGTCCTTTTCATTATAGAGGACTGGAATGCAAAAGTAGGAAGTCAAGAAACACCTGGAGTAACAGGCAAATTGCCCTTGGAATACAGAATGCAGCAGGGTAAAAACTAACAGAGTTTTGCCAAGAAAATGCACTGGTCATGGCAAAGACCATCTTCCAACAACACAAGAGAAGACTCTTCACTGGACATCACCAGATGATCAACACAGAAATCAGATTGATATATTCTTTGGAGCCAAAGATGGAGAAACTCTATACAGTCAACAAAAACAAGACTGGGAGCTGACTGTGGCTCAGATCATGAACTCCTTATTGCCAAATTCAGACTTAAGTTGAAGAAAGTAGGGAAAACCACTAGACCATTCAGGTATGACCTAAATCAAATCCCTTACGATTATACACTGGAAGTGAGAAATAGATTTAAGGGACTAGATCTGATAGATAGAGTGCCTGATGAACTATGGACGGAGGTTCGTGACATTGTACAGGAGACAGGGATCAAGACCATCCCCATGGAAAAGAAGTGCAAAAAAGCAAAATGGTTATCTCAGGAGGCCTTACAAATAGCTGTGAAAGGAAGAGAAGTGAAAAGCAAAGGAGCAAAGGAAAAATATAAGCATCTGAATGCAGAGTTCCAAAGAATAGCAAGAAGAGATAAGAAAGCCTTCCTCAGCAATCAATGCAAAGAACTAGAGGAAAACAACAGAATGGAGGAAACCAGAGATCTCTTCAAGAAAATTAGAGATACCAAGGGAACATTTGATGCAAAGATGGGCTCAATAAAGGACAGAAATGGTAGGGACCTAACAGAAGTAGAAGATATTAAGAAGAGGTGGCAAGAATACACAGAAGAACTGTACAAAAAAGTTCTTCACGACCCAGATAATCATGATGGTGTGATAACTCACCTAGAGTCAAACATCCTGGAATGTGAAGTCAAGTGGGCATTAGAAAGCATGACTATGAACAAAGCTAGTGGAGGTGATGGCGTTCCAGTTGAGCTATTTCAAATCCTGAAAGATGATGCTGTGAAAGTGCTGCATTCAATATGCCAGCAAATTTGGAAAACTCAGCAGTGGCCACAGGACTGGAAAAGGTCAGTTTTCATTCCAATCCCAAAGAAAGACAATGCCAAAGAATGCTCAAACTACTGCACAATTGCACTCATCTCACACGCTAGTAAAGTAATGCTCAAAATTCTCCAAGCCAGGCTTCAGCAATATGTGAACCGTGTACTTCCTGATGTTCAAGCTGTTTTAGAAAAGGCAGAGGAACCAGAGATGAAATTTCCAACATCCTCTGGATCATGGAAAAAGCAAGAGAGTTCCAGAAAATCATCTATTTCTGCTTTACTGACTATGCCAAAGCCTTTGCCTGTGTGGATGACAATAAACTGTGGAAAATTCTGAAAGAGATGGGAATACCAGACCACCTGACCTGCCTCTTGAGAAACCTGTATGCAGGTCAGGAAACAAGAACTAGAACTGGACATGGAACAACAGACTGGTTCCAAATAGGAAAAGGAGTTCATCAAGGCTGTATATTGTCACCCTGTTTATTTAACTTATATGTAGAGTACATCATGAGAAACGCTGGACTGGAAGAAACACAAGCTGAATCAAGACTGCAGGGAGAAATATCAATAACCTGAGATATGCAGATGACACCACCCTTATGGCAGAAAGTGAAGAGGAACTAAAAAGCCTCTTGATGAAAGTGAAAGTGGAGAGTGAAAAAGTTGGCTTAAAGCTCAACATTCAGAAAACGAAGATCATGGCATCCCATCCCATCACTTCATGGGAAATAGATGGGGAAACAGTGGAAACAGTGTCAGACTTCATTTTTCTGGGCTCCAGAATCACTGCACATGGTGACTGCAGCCATGGAATTAAAAGACACTCCTTGGAAGGAAAGTTATGACTAACCTAGATAGCATATTCAAAAGCAGAGACATTACTTTGCCAACAAAGGTTCGTCTAGTCAAGGCTATGGTTTTTCCAGTGGTCATGTGTGAATGTGAGTTGGACTGTGAAGAAGGCTGAGTGCCGAAGAAATGATGCTTTTGAACTGTAGCGTTGGAGAAGACTCTTGAAAGTCCCTTGGACTGCAAGGCGATCCAACCAGTCCATTCTGAAGGAGATCAGCCCTGGGATTTCTTTGGAAGGAATGATGCTAAAGCTGAAACTCCAGTACTTTGGCCACCTCATGTGAAGAGTTGACTCACTGGAAAAGACTCTGATGCTGGGAGGGATTGGGACAAGAGGAGAAGGGGCAAGAGGAGAAGGGGACAACAGAGGGTGAGATGGCTGGATGGCATCACTGACTCGGTGGACGTGAGTCTGAGTGAACTCCGGGAGTTGGTGATGGACAGGGAGGCCTGGCGTGCTGCGATTCATGGGGTCGCAAAGCGTCAGACACGACTGAGCGACTGATCTGATCTGATAGTTGCTTTACAGCAACTATAACTATTTCTGTTTCTGCTGTTCAATGATGTGAATCTGCTATACGGGTACACACATCTCCTTCCTCTTGGACCTCCCTCCCATTCCCACCTCGACTTCCATCCATCTGTGCACCTCAGAACCTTCAGCTGAGCTCCTTGCACTATACAGCAGATTTCAACTAGCTAGCTATTTTATACATGTCACTCCACCTACATCAATCCCAAATCTCCCAGTTCATCCTACCCATTCCATGTCCACATGTCCATTCTCTATGACTATGTCTCTGTTCCTGCCCAGTTAATAGGTTCAGCTCTTCCTTTTTCTAGATTCCACATATATGTGTTAATACATGATGTTTTCTCTTTCTGTCTTACTTCACTCTATATGACATACTCTGGGTCCATCCACATCTCTATAAGACCCAGAATTACTCCTTTTTAGGGTTGAATAATATTCCATTGTGCATATGTACCACATCTTCTTTATCCATTCATCTGTCAATGGATATTTAGATTGCCTCCATGTGTTGGCTATTTAAATTGTGCTGCAGTGAAAATTAAGGTGCATGTGCCTTTTAAAATTAGTTTTCTCAAGATATATACCCAGCAGTGGGACGGCAGGGTCAAATGATAGTTCTATTGTTAGTTTTCTAAGGAGTCTCTACATTCCTCTCCATTGTCACTGTGCATCAGTTTACATTCCAACCAACAAAGCAAGATCCACACCCTCTCCAGCACTTAGTGTTTGAGGATTTTTTGACAATGGACATTCTGATTGGTGTGAGATGTAGTTTTCATTGTAATTTTGACCTGCATTTCTCTAATAATTAGTGATGCTGAGCATCTTTTCTTTGCCTCTTGGCCATCTGTTAGTCTTCTTTGGAGAAATGTCTGTTTAGGTTGTCTACTCATTTTTTGATTGGGTTGTTTGTTTTTGATATTGAGTTTCATGAGCTGCTTGTATATTTTAGAGATCAGTTCCTTCTCAGTTGCTTTGGTTGCAAATATTTTTTCCCATTCTGAGAGTTGGCTTTTGATCTTGTTTATGGTTTTCTTTGCTGTGCAAAAGCTTTTAAGTTAAATTAAGTCTCATTTATTTTTGTTTCTATTTTCATTACTCAAGTGGTGGGTCAAAAAAGATCTTGCTGTGATTTCTGTCAAAGTGTATTCTTCCTCTGTGTTCCTGTAAGAGTTGTATAGTGTCTTGTCTTACATTTAAGTCTTTCATCTATTCTGAGGTTATTTTTGTGTATGCTGTTAGAGAGTTTTCTAATTTCATTCTTTTACATGCAGCTGTCCAGTTTTCCCAGCATCACTTATTGAAGAGACTGTCTTTTTGCCATTGTATATTCTTGTCTTCTTTGTCATAGATTCAATTCAGTTCAGTCACTCAGTCATGTCGATCTCTTTGTGACCCCATGGACTGCATCACACCAGGCCTCCCTGTCCATCACCAACTCCCAGAGCTTACTCAAACTCATGATCATTGAGTCAGGGATGCCATCCAACCATCTCATCCTCTGTCATCCCCTTCTCCTCCTGTCTTCAATCTTCCCCAGCATGAGGGTCTTTTCCAATAAGTCAGTTCTTCGCATCAGGTAGCCAAAGTATTGGAGTTTCAGCTTCAGCATCAGTCCTTCCAATGAATATTCAGGACTGATTTCCTTTAGGATGGACTGGTTGGATCTCCTTGCATAGACTAGGTGGCCATAAATTTTCTTAATCTAAAATTTTAAGTGAAACCAGGTATACCATTCCTTTTCTAACGTTAGAGACCAGGCCATATTGGAAAGAGACTAGGAGAAGTCAGTGGAAGAACTTAGCTGTAGCTCTCAAAAGATTAAACCAAAATAGTCTATAAAAGATATATTTCAACCTATTTTTTCCCCAGTAGATAAAAATAAAGAAAAAACACAGCCTCTAGAAAATGTAATATCCAACTTAAGCATAAGCATACTTCTATATTCTTCTGCAGAACAAAAGTGATCAAATTTGAAACACTATTAAAGTTTAAAGTTTAAAGCCACTATAGAGTAAAATTGCAGCAAAAATATAAATATCTAGATCGACAGTTATACTTTGTCATAGATTCACACAAAGAATTTTAAGATACATTTGTTCATATTGTTATAATACAAATACAAATTAAATTGCAAGAATATAAAATAGTCTGTTTAATTATGAAAGTCCTAAAATATCATGTTTTGATTTAAAGACATATTTAACCAACATTTTACACTTCCTTTAAGATAACTTTTAACTTATTTTGTTAATTTAGCTTTTATTTTGTATTGGAGTAGTATTGATTTACAGTGTTGTATTAGTTTCAGGTGTCCAGCAAAGTGTTTAAGTTATATATATCCATATAGGTTATTACAAAATATTGAGTAGAGCTCCTTATGCTCTACAGTTGGTCCTTGTTACTTGGTTACTTTTTGGTCTTTGGTTACTTTATAAATATTAGTCATTTTAACTTACTTTTGAAAACAGTTGTCATAATCAAATATTAAAGGAATAACTATAAATGAGAGTTATCACATACAAACAAGTATTGGAAAATAAATATTTAATGATTTTTTTGTTGTTTCCATGAATCAAAATATAATGCCTCACCTTTATCTTGTTGCATTTTCTGCAAAGTAAAAAAAAAAAAAAAAAACTATTTGGGAATTAAGTTGGTGTAAAATGGAGGCCAACTGTTGATAAGTTAGACAAAGACAGATACAATAGATAATTAATAATACTTTATTCCAAACCCCCACTCTGCCCATTCTCATGGCAATTTCTTCTCTATTACCAGCATGCATAATAGCTATAATCTCTAACTTTGAGTCACACACTATTAGAAAATAATTCAGTTTCTATATGATTTTAAAGTAACAACCCTATCTTACTTATCTAACTGTATAAAATAAGATAATATATGTGAAATCACTGGTAAAACACAGTGTCCTCTACCAATTTCAATATCTTTGGTATAGGTTGAAATACAAATACATTTATATATATTACTACCCATTAATTTCATCATTAACTTTATTAATCTTTGAATTCCAAAAAGTTTGCATAGTATTTAATATGTACAAGAACTCCATAAATGCTACACATAGTGATTAAAAAAAAAGTGTAGTTACTTTCACTTTCTGAGATTTGTGTTCTTCATATTGTAATAATCCCAATTTATCAGAAATAGAAGGGTTCATTTAAATAATATAATAAACAGAAGGTATCGCATATAGTGCCTGACAAATTGTCATAATAGTAATAGATATATCCATTACTGCATTTAGAATATCTAGTATGGATTAACTGCTTGAGACAATGTGTACTAGACATTTATATATGTGATCATTAATATTTATACCAACCGAGGTATTAAAATCACAGTCATTTTAAAGTTGAATATGCTGAATCACAGAGAATTTAAGTAACTTAACAAAGGACAAACAGTGTATGCTTCTCTACACAAAGTCTGCTCTTGTTTTATAATGTCAGATTTCCTGGAGTTGATCAATAAATGTTTAATGAGTTGATATTAGTAATTTTTCTTAGCTATAATTTTCAGGAATAGTAAATAGCCATATTAAAAATAATAGCAGAAGCTCCATAGTGTCATGTGGAGCAGTAAAACAATTGAAAAAGGTGAAAAAAACTTGAAATTAATTCTGGCACATAATAGGCATTATTCAATTTTATTTATCAGCCAAGAGTCCCTGGCACATGCTGAATATAGATCCTACATTAACACAAGTTGAACTGTTCTAATTAATACTTTCTAAAGTCTCCATAAAATAGTTAATTTATATTTTATAAATATTTCATTTATTCTTCAGTCATAATGTTCCAATACAGGATCCACTAATATTCTAAACAGTTATCTATTCTTTCATGACTTTGGTGTATTCTCTCAAAGTTTTCTACAATTTAATTTCATATAACTTATTTCTTTTCTAATTTACTTTTACAAATCACTCCATCCCTAGTTCAGACCACTTTGTCTATTCCCATAGGATATTCCTTGCAAGGATCACTGTAATTTTCAGTCAGGAATTAAATGTAAACAATTGTTGGGGAACATTTGTTCTATACACATAGGAAAATCAAAATTCTTTCAAAAAGAATCATTTTAATAGAAGAAAATAATATCATAATCAAAAGATCAGAGTATGGGGAGGCCAGTGTGGCCAGAGCATGAGGACATAGGGCCACAGAGGATGTAGCTTTGAAGAGACCATGTTGCAGAAAACTGTATAAGAGCCTTTTTTGTCTTGGACTGTATACCAATGTGCACACACACACAAAAAAAAATTCACAAGGTTAGAAAAGAACTATTGACAGGAAAAGATCGTTTCTGGAAAGCTATATGTGAACAATTCCTAGAGTTCACAAAGAACAGAGAATTGTTCAAGTTTCTGTCATTCTGTTTATAGAGATTAGTTCAGTTAAGTTCAGTGGCTCAGTGGTGTCCGACTCTTCGCAGTCCCATGAATTGCAGCACGCCAGGCCTCCCTGTCCATCACCAACTCCCGGAGTTCACTCGGACTCACGTCCATCGAGTCAGTGATGCCATCCAGCCATCTCATCCTCTGTCGTCCCCTTCTCCTCCTGCCTCCAATCCCTCCCAGTATCAGTCTTTTCCAATGAGTCAACTCTTTGCATGAGGTGGCCAAAGTACTGGAGTTTCAGCTTCAGAATCATTCCCTCCAAAGAAATCCCAGGGCTTTATAGAGATAGCCTCATCAAATATATGGGCTTTCTAGGTGGCACTAGTGGTAAAGAACTTGCCTGCCATTGCAGGGAGTATGAGAGACCTGGCTTTGATCCTTGGATTGGGTAGATCCCCTGGAGGAGGGCATGGCAAGCCACCCCATCATTCTTGCCTGGAGAATCCCATGGACAGAGGAGCCTGTGGTGGGCTACAGTTCATGGGATTGATCGCAAAGAGTCAGACACAGCTGAAGCAACCAAACACAAGTCAAATATATGAGATATTCTTGAGAGACCTCAAAAGGGTAACATTATAGTATCATAATAGTATGATTTCAGTGGTCCTGAATGAAAGTAATTCTTCTAGACACAACTTTTAAAAGCAAAACAAAACCAAAAGCAATCTTGAAAAAGCTCAATGTGATCTATAAGTAACTTAAATGCTCCTTTAAGATAGTGGGAAATATTCATCAGACAACAACAATGTATTTGAGATGATGGAGTAAGTCTCCCTTGTGTGATCTTTAAAGATCACCTCAGCACAACTGCAGATATTATACTTGGAAAATCACATAAAATTAAAGTATTTATTATAGTCATGTTTTTTAGAAGAAGGAGGCACAGCATGCCAGGAGGGGATATTATGGGAAGAATGCTAGAGAGCTGACCCAACCAAGCATGTGGGGATCTAGGGGAGAGCAAACACCCATGGGCCAGTGCCTTTATTAGGGTAAGGGTAGGGTACACAAGCAAAAGATATGAGGGGATTTCATTGATACATTTGAATGTCATTAGGTCACAGTCAGCAAAAAACAGGAAGGGGACTTTGTGGTAGAGACCAGAATTATCAAGCTGCTGTGGCTGGACGCTTCGACAGGGTGCTCATATCTTATTCATGGGGATGTTGAGGCATCAGGAAAATGCCAAGATTTGAAAATTTATAATACAAAAACAAAAGATGTTATACTTAAGATTCAATAAAGAATTGCTATACATGAAAGAAGCAACCAAATATTACCAATAATTATTTTAAAAATCAGTCAATAGAAACAGGTCAAGTAATAAAAGAGAAAATGAAATTAGTAGGAAAGCAGTAAAATAAGCTGTTGTAAATATTAAAAATATAGTCAGAGATTTAAAGGTAAGCTGGCACACAGAGAGAAATAAAAGACATAACAAAAAATTTTAAATACTTAATAGGTGTGAACAATATAATATTAGAAATAATGTATTAAATTGGACTAAATTTACACAGTATAAAACAAAATCTGTGAACCTGAAGACATAGCAATATCCCTAGATGGAAGAACAGAGACAAAAAAAAGCAGAAAAGAAGTATACTAATGACTTTTAGGAGAATACCAAGTGGTGTATATGTGCAATTGAAATCCCAGAGGAAAATATAATAGGTTGAAAGAAATAATGGCTGAATTATTTCAACTGTGGCTGAAAACTATAAATTCAGAGACCAAAGAATCTCATCCATGCCGAGCTGGGTAAACAGCGCTAATTACCATAAGACACATCAAAATTAAGCTGCAAATTTCAAATGGTGAAGAGAAACAGAAAAATAAACAACACAAATCATACTGGGAGACTAACGTGACAGCAGATTTTTCATTAGAATTTATGCAAGTCAGAAGATATTTAAATGGCCTTTTAATGTACTGAGGGGAGAGATAGACTGGGGGAAAGAGAGAGAAAGAAGGCAGAAGGCTTAGGAAAGTGGGGAGGGAGAGAGAGAGAGGAAGTGCAACCTAGAATTCTAAACCCACCTAAAATATCTTTAGAAAATTTAGGCCAAAAAAATGTATTTTCAGACAGAAGAGCTCAGAAAACTTGTTGCTAGGAGATGAGCACTAAAGGATATGCTAAAGATACTTCTTTAAGCAGAAATAAATTATACCAGAATAAAAATTCTGTCTACCCAAAAGAATGATAATGTTAATAATGGTAAATATATGATAAAATGTAAAATAGTTACTTTTCTGATTAAACACTGAGTTCAAAAATAATTGAATGTTTTAATAAAATGTATATATTTTTGTGTTTAAAACTTGTATGTTTAAATGTATTATGATAGCACAGAAGTTTGGGAAGAAATGAATTATATTATTGAAATCTTCTAACAATGTATAATACTGCATATTTTTATGCAAATAAAAATGGTGATGATTAAAGGTACATTCAGTAAACTATAGAATAGTTACTAAACAAAAAAACATATATATAGCTAAAAATGCAAAATTAGAGAACAAATAATGTTCAGTTCTTGTGAAGGTCAGAGAAAACCCATACAGAGGTTAAGGAAGAAATGAAAGGGGAAATTTGGAATGATTCATTGATAAACCAAAATTTAAGAGAAAATGATGTTAGTACATGCCTTCAAGAAAGAAGAAAGAACTCACATCACTGATATCAGTATCCAGCATAAGATACTATAAAAGAAGAGCCAATTAAATTCAAAGGAAGGAAAATAGAGAAAATAAAGATTAAGGAAGAAATACAATATAAAGAGACAGGGGATTTCTCTGGTGGTCCAGTGGTTAGTAATCTGTTTTGCAGTGTGGTGGGCACAAGTTCGATCCCTGATCAGGAACTAAGGAACTGCATGCTGTGGAGTAACTAAGCTCGTGCACTGCAGTTACTGGACCTGCTATTTCAGGAGGCTGCTCACCACAACTAGAGTGTCTGTGTCTCAATGAAAGATCCTCCATGAAGCAACAGAGATACTGCATGCCACAACTAGGATCTGAGGATCTGACACAGTCAAACAAATAAATAAATAACAGAATCAAAGCAAAACAATATATGATTAAATCAAGAGCAGTCACTTTAAGATAAATAAAGTTCATGAAATTCTAATAAGCAGAAAAAAAAGATACAGATTACCAACAGAAGTGAGAAAGTTGGCCTTACTACACATTCACCTTATTTAAAGAGAAAATATAAAGGGAATATATTGAACCAACTGTAGCAATAAATTCATTATTTCAGATGAAAAGGATAGGTTTCTTGAAAGATAAAAACTACAACTTACTAAAGAAGAAATGCATGAGCTCAATTGTCCAAAATATACTTAAAAGTTGAATTTTAGTTCAAAACCTTTCCACAAAGGTAACTTCTGATCATACTGGCTTTACTGACCAGAAAATAAATATTGTTTAATAAATAAACACCACTTCCAGGCAAAATTTATATATATATATATATATATATATATATATATCTCCAGGAGAAATCAAAACTTATGTCCATGCACAAGCCTGTATGCAGATGTTTATAGAACTTTTAGCTTTCAATAGCTTAAAAAATCTTAGTAACCCAGGTGTCCGTCAACATAAAAAGCTCAAAGAATCTCTATGTCTTTTAAAACTCATCACTGTATAACCATTACACAGCAAGAAAAAAATATGGACTCTTGATATGTGCTACCAAATATGTGACTCTAAAATCATTGTGCTAAGAAGCCAGCTCCTTCCCTAAAATGAATACATATTGCATTATTATTTTTATATGCAATTATAGAAATGGAAAATAACTGATGGGGCAGAAAGAAGATTGATGTTCGCCTGGGAAAAACAGCATATGAAAGAGAACAAAAGAAAAAATATAAAAGAGAACCTCATAACTTGCGGATGTTCAGTATTTTAACTGTGTTGGTTTAATAAGTATACACTTAACATTAAAACACCACATTGTACATCTTAAAAATGTACTACTTATTGTATGTCATTGCTCAGTTGGTAAAGAATTTGCCTGCAATGCAGGAGACCTGGTTTCGATTCCTGGGTCGGGAAGATCCCCTGGAGAAGGAAATGGCAATCAACTCCAGTATTCTTGCCTGGAGGAGCCCACGGACAGAGGAGCCTGGCAGGCTACAGTACATGAAGTTGCAAGAGTCGGACATGACTTAGCGACTAAACAGAGATTTTATGTCAACTACATCTCAATAAACTTCACAGATAAAGAAGGCAGAAAAAGAGGAATAAAAGAGCAAAGAATAAGATTACAAATAACAAAAGAATAACCCAATGTTAGATTTAAATCCAAACATATAAATAATTACATTGATTATAAATGTGTCAAATAAAAGACAGAAAAACAGATAAAATGAAACTTTCAGGACCCAACTTTTGCTGCATATTTTTCATTCCAATCCCAAAGAAAGGCAATGCCAAACAGTGCTCAAACTACCAAACAATTGCACTCATCTCATACTCTAGTAAAGTCATGCTCAAAATTCTCCAAGCCAGGTTTCAGAAATACATGAACCGTGAACTTCCAGATGTTCAAGCTGGTTTTAGAAAAGGCAGAGGAAACAGAGATCAAATTGCCAACATCCGCGGGATCATGGAAAAAGCAAGAAAGTTCCAGAAAAACATCTATTTCTGCTTTATTGACTATGCCAAAGCTTTTGACTGTGTGGATCACAAGCAACTGTGGAAAATTCTGAAAGAGATGGGAATACCAGACCACCTGACCTGCCTCTTGAGAAACCTATATGCAGGTCAGGAAGCAACAGTTAGAACTGGACATGGAACAACAGACTGGTTCCAAATAGGAAAAGGAGTACATCAAGGCTATATATTGTCACCCTGCTTATTTAACTTATATGCAAAATACATCATGAGAAACCCTGGGCTGGAAGAAGCACAAGCTGGAATCAAGATTTCTGGGAGAAATATCAATAACCTCAGATATGCAGATGACACCACCCTTATGGCAGAAAGTGAAGAGGAACTAAAAAGCCTCTTAATGAAAGTGAAAGAGGAGAGAGAAAAAGTTGGCTTAAAGCTCAACATTCAGAAAACAGAGATCATGGCATCTGGTCCCATCACTTCATGGGAAATAGATGGGGAAACAGTGGAAACAGTGTCAGACTTTATTTTTCTGGGCTCCAAAATCACTGCAGATGGTGACCACAGCCATGAAATTAAAAGACACTTACTCCTTGAAAGGGAAGTTATGACCAACCTAGACAGCATATTGAAAAGCAGAGACATTACTTTGCCAACAAAGGTCCGTCTAGTCAAGGCTATGGTTTTTCCAGTGGTCATGTATAGATGTGAAAGATGGACTGTGAAGAAAGCTGAGCACTGAAGAACTGATGATTTTGAACTGTGGTGTTGGAGAAGACTCTTGAGAGTCCCTTGGACTGCAAGGAGTTCCAACCAGTCCATCCTTAAGGAGATCAGTCTTGGATGTTCATTGGAAGGACTGATGCTAATGCTGAAACTCCAGTACTTTGGCCACCTCATGCGACGAGTTGACTCATTGGAAAAGACTCTGATACTGGAAGGGATTGGGGGCAGGAAGAGAAGGAGATGACAGAGGATGAGATGGCTGGATTGCATCACCAACTCGATGGACAAGAATTTGGGTGAACTCCGGGAGTTGGTGATGGACAGGGCAGCCTGGCGTGCTGCAATTCATGGGGTCGCAAAGAGTCGGACATGACTGAGCGACTGAACTGAACTATAAAGTTATTATTGTTGTTGTTTAGTCACTAGGTCATTTCCAATTCTTTGTGACCCCATGGACTATAACCCATTAGGTTACTGTGTCTATGGAATTTCCCAAGCAAGAATACTGGAGTAGGTTGCCATTTCTTTCTCCAAGGAGTCTTCCTGACCCAGATGTTGAACCTGCATCTCCTGCATTGGCAGGTGGATTCTTTGCCCTTGGGCAACTTGGGAAGCCTCTTAAAGGCATAAATAGATTTAAAGTTAAAGGAAGAAATAAGATATAACATGCATTAATCATAAGTAGGTAAAAATGATGATATTTATATCAAACAAAATAGACTTTAGGACACATATATTACCATGACTATGAGGAGTTTTAATAGTAATAAAAGGATCAAATAATCTAGAACACATGACTGTTTTAAGAGTTTATATATTTGTAACAGGTATTCAGATTACTAAGCAGCAGCTTTTAGAATTTAAAAGAAATGTAGACAATTCCAGGAATCTTAGTAATCAATACAATCAGTAGACAGAAAGTCAGTGAAGATGTAGAAGATCCGAACAAATACTGTCAGCCAACTGGATTTATCTGATTCTTTCACCACAAGAAAAAAAAATGTAGGAGAACATTTTTATCATTTGGGAATGGGTAAAATTTTCTTACAGAGAGACATAGAAGTACTAACTGAAATAATTAACAGATTAAACTTCATAAATTTTAAAAATATCTTCATCAAATGATACCATTAAGAAATCAATAGGCAAATTGCATTCTAGGGAAAAATATTCACAACACATGTAACAAAATTACTGATATCTAACATGTATAAAATGTTTCTATAGTTCTATAACAAAAATTACAACCAACAATAAAAAAGAAAATACAAAAGAGAAGAACAAATAATTCACCAAATATACAAATGACTGATAAGGTCATGAAAAAAAAAATTGTTGCAAATCAGTTACCAGGAAATGCATGTTAAAATTATAATAAGTACAACCACCTTAGCACTACAGTGATAAAACCTTATTTCTAAACTTTAACACCAAATATCAAAGATTTTTAGAAGCCAAAGTTAATAATTTTCTGGTGGGAGTGTAAAATGATAAAATCACTTTGAAAATCTGTGTCACTTCTATAAAAAGTAAAATAAATTCTATCTTTTGACACACACTAGTGTCAATCTTATATATTCACCCAAGAGAAATAAAAACATATTTATGGAAAAATCCTTAGACAAGAGTGTTATAAATACTTTATTCATAGTAGCTAAACACTGAAAACAGCCACATGTCCCTAAACAGAAGAATTATTTAAAATTCTTTGGTGTATATGTATAATAGAATGCTATCAGAAATAACAGTACTCAGCAACTAAAAAAAAAAAAGTGAATTACTGACAAGTGCAACAACCTGGATAAATCTTGAAAGTGTTATACTGAGTGAAAGAAAACACAAAGTAAAGTGAAAGAAAGAAAGACACAAAAATAAATATTGTATCAATTCCATTTATATGAAGTACTAGAATAGGCAAACCCAAGGTATGTGATGAAATTTATGATAATGGTTGCTATAGTGGAAGATGGCCTTAGGAAAACATTAGAGAACTTTCTAATATGATAGAAATATTTTATATATGAATTGAAGAATTGGTTATGTAAGTATACATTTTTTTTTTTCAAAATTGATCAAATGGTACACTTACCTGATGTTTCACCATATAATAAACTCTACCCAACATCCCCACAAAAACTTGGGAAAGTGCATGGGAATAACCATGCATACACACAGGTGAATGAAAAGTTTTTGAATAGTATGGCAAGAAATAATAAACATTAAAATATGTGTGTGTCAAGAAGTTAGTTAATTCAGATTGGATAAAGATATGGTTCCTCTGAATGTGTTACTCAAAATTGGAAATGAAAAGAGAGCATATTTTGTTTTTTTCTAGGTAATGCCCTGAGAAAATGAAAGTAAATTAGTAAACGACCCTTAGCAGATTTGTGAATATACTTACATTATTGCATTGATCTTAGAAACTATCAGCAAGCACTTGGAGTTTACTACTCGGTATCTACAAGTGTCTTAGCCACTGAAGAGGACACTGAAGAAATACAGAAGAATGTCTATAATCTGATCTTCTTAGAGAATTGGTGAAGCATTGTCAACCTTCTCACTTAAAGATCCAAAAAATTACTAGACAGGGACAGAAATATTCGAAAATCTAAAAACCCACCTTTGCAAAAGCATATATGTAGTTACAATGTACAATGATTGTGTAGATATAGTTAAGAATATCATCTTTTGCCCTGTACTGTCATTCGGTGACACTTTCAGGGACTGTTAAAGAGCAAATAATCCTTAAAAAAAAAAAACCGAACACTTCATTTAGTCACTCATACTCTTTCCTTTCAGGCTGTTACTTTATAGTTTGTTTTCTCCATTAATATGGAAAACCATGTACATGCATTTTAAAAATCATTTTTCAAGGTAATATACACCAGGTACTCTACTAACATGGGTGCCCCAGGTGGCACTAATGGTAAGGAACCCACCTGTCAATGCAGGAGGTATAAGAGATGTAAGTTCAATCTCTGGGGAAGATCCCCTGGAGGAGGGCATGGGAACCCACTCCAATATTCTTGCCTGGTGAATCCCATGGACAGAGGAGCCTAGCAAACTATGGTCTATAGGGTTGCAAAGAATTGAACATGACGGAAGCAACTCAGTACACAGCACACACTATACTAATATATTCTGTATCAGCTGCTTTAGTAACATGCTTTGGTGAACATAATTTATTTTTACCTGCTGGCATCTGTTTTCCTCTCCTCTTGGTAACAGCACCCAGATTTTACTTTGGACAGCCACCTACCATGCCCATTTGGAATCCATGTCATTTCACTGGGTTGCCCTGTGAATCAGGTTCTAGCTGTCAATACATGCATTCCCAATGGCTGTGGTCTTTGGGTCAACAATTACACAGAGGAGTATCCAATGAGTATCAGTCCCATAATTTTTTGGTAACACTTGGGAAGAAAGAAATATTTTTGGTTAGTTTAGTGTATCAGTGGAAAATGTAACCCTAATGGTTCTGGTGGAGGCCACCATATGGAGAGGGATTCTGTGGTGGCTCAGATGGTAAAGAATCTGCCTGCAATGCAGGAGACCTGCGTTTGATCCCCGGGCCAGGAAGATCCCCTGGAGAAGGGAATGGCAACCCATTAAAGTATTCTTGCCTAGAAAATCTCCATGGGCAGAGGAGCTAGGCAGGCTACAGTCCATGGGGTCCCAAAGAGTCAGACATGACTGAGCGACTTCACTTTAACTTTCACCATATGAAGAAGACTCTTGGGGTAAAGGCTACACAGAAGATAGCAGAACCCAAAGATGGATAAAGAATCTAATGGCATAATTTGAGGGCCTTAGATCCAGATGTTTATAAAAGCTCATTCTAGACTTTTCCTTTATGTGAGTCATTTTGAGATCTATTTCTAACTGTTGCTACTAGAAATACTTATCTAATAAGCAAACTCATTTCATTTTATGACTGTTACAGCCCTATGAGTAAATGCCATGATTCTTCATATTTTACAAAAAGTAATCTCAGGCTTAGAGTGATTAATATTTTGGGTAGGTGATGTAGTTAAGTGATAGAGTCAGGACTCATACCTGTTCATGTAGCACAAAAACCCATAACTTTAACCTATACAATAGTCAGTCTCATGTCGTAGTGTCTCTGTATCCCCAAAACTTAATACGGGCTCTGACTCATAAGGTGTGTTAGGATGGGGAGCACATGTATACCTGTGATGGATTCATTTTGATATTTGGCAAAACTAATACAATTATGTAAAGTTTAAAAATAAAATAAAATTAAAAAAATAAAAAAAAGGAATAAACATGATTAAGATTAAAAAAAAAAAAAGAAAAAAAAATGAAGGCATCCCTGCCTAATGGAAAAAGGAAGATAAGATAAAAATGGAGAGGACTGTTGAACACAGACAGGTATTGGGTTGGGACCAGTTTGACTAGAATGAAGGATTTTAGAGATTCCTTGAAAAAATAATTCCAAACTCCACTATAGAATTTCTGTCACATATGGATGTGTGCACAGCAGTCAGTGTGTTTTATTTTCTGTTTTAATGCATGCATATGTATAAATCCTGTTACCAAGGGTTTGACAATCTAGCTTCATAAGTGTGATTCTGTCAATCACCAAAGTCACTGAAAATGGATAGTATACTCTTAGTTGGGAGTATGATTATGCAACAAAGACATAGATTTATTAAATAGAAGATAGGATGCAAACATAACTAATGTGACCTTTGGGAAAAAAATTTTACCTCTATCCTCTTCTTCCTTTTATTAATATCTGATAACTTCTTAGGGCATAATCTTTATAAGACTGGCTAGTCTCTTAGAAATTAGTTTTCTATTTGTGTCTTTCTTTCCCAAATAACTGTGTTAGAACACCATAATGTAACAATGGAGACATCTTTGCTTGGACCAGCACAGTCAACTGACTGATAATGCATAGCTTATGATAGGTGAAGAACATATTATCTGTATATTGATAAAGTCAGTTTGACCAAACTTTAGTTAGGCTCCTGGACCTCTTCCTAGGGCCATCTGTGTACTTCCTTGTAAAATCTAGTTTAGAAAGAACCATGCTAAGTCAATTTAATCAAACTCCTCCTGCCACTGATATCTATCACCCTTGATATTTGATGAAGTTCCTTATCCTTCACTATCTATGGCAGTTATAACCTTACAAAATGTATTTCTTAACAGTGCTTCAAAGTCAGAATTAGTCCTTGATCGATAACCTGCAGAATGAATAAATTACATGTGTATTAGCAATCATGAAAACAGCATTAACTTCACTTATTATTCCTTTCCATCAGAGCTCTTAGGTGACCAGGTACATTGTCAATGAGCAATAATGTTTTAAAAAGTTTTCTTTCCCCTCTGAGTCATAGTTCTCAATGGTAGGCTTCAAATATCCAGTAAACAATGTTATAAACAGATGTGGTATCATCTAATCTTTATTGTTCCACTTATAAGGCATAGGCAGAGTAGATTTGACAATAGTTATTAAGGGTCCTAGGATTTTCAGAATGGTAAGTGAGCTTTGACTTCAACCTATAGTCACCAGTTGCATTAGCCCTCAACAAGAAATTCAGCCTATCCTTTGAGTCTTTGAGGCAGTCATTGACTTCTTCTCTCTATTATAAAGTCCTAGATGGCACCTTCTTCCAATATAAGGCTCTTTCACCTACATTGAAAATCTGTTGTTTATTATAGCCACTTTAATTATCTTATCTAGGTCTTCTGCATAACTTGCTACAGTTTTTGCTACATCAATTTGTACTTTTATATTGTCAGGAGAGTGTGTAATTTCCTTGGTTCTGTCTCACTGCAACAAAGATTTGAAATGATGGATCAGTGTTACAGCTCAGAGTTTTATTCTGTAAACAAAGGATAGCACACCCTCGAGGTGTGAAGCCTAGCCGACCTTGAAGGACCAGCCTCTACCTCTCTTGTCTCCATCTTTTTGTACATTTTGTCTCCTCCCTGCTGAGCCTGCCCTATGCAAATTAGGGCTAGCCAGGAGGGGGATTTAGAAAGGCAGAGGAACCAGAGATCAAATTGCCAAATTCTGTTGGGTCATAGAAAAAGCAAAAGAATTCCAGAAAAACATCTACTTCTGTTTCATTGACTATGCTAAAGCCTTTGACTGCATGGATCACAACAAACTGGAAAATCTTCAAGAGATGGGAGTAACAGACTACCTTACCTGCCACCTGAGAAACCTGTATGCAGGTTAAGAGCCAATAGAACAGGACATGGAAAAACAGACTGGTTCCAAATTGGGAAAGGAGTACGTCAACACTGTATATTGTCACCCTCCTTATTTAGCTTATATGCAGAGAACATCAT
Source organism: Bos indicus (assembly GCF_029378745.1). Classification (NCBI taxonomy): domain Eukaryota; kingdom Metazoa; phylum Chordata; class Mammalia; order Artiodactyla; family Bovidae; genus Bos; species Bos indicus. Next base: position 33,559,717 of record NC_091767.1, read on the forward strand.
AAGAAATGCCAGGCTGGATGAAGCACAAGCTGGAATCAAGTTTGCTGGGAGAAATATCAATAACCTCACATATGCAGATGACACTACCCTTATGGCAGAAAGTGAAGAAGAACTAAAGAATCTCTTGATGAAAGTGAAAGAGGACAGTGAAAAAGCTGACTTAAAATCCAGCATTCAAAAAATGAAGATCATGGTATCTGGTCTCATCACTTCATGGCAAATAGGTGGGGAAATAACGGAAACATGACAGACTTTATTTTCTTCGGCTCCAAAATCACTGCAGATGGTGACTGCAGCCATGAAATTAAAAGACATTTTCTCCTTGGAAGAAAAGCTATGACAAATCTAGACAGCATATTAAAAGGCAGAGACATCACTTTGCCAACAAAGGTCCATTTAGTCAAAGCATGTGTGAGTTGATGTGAGAGTTGGACCATAAAGAAGGCTGAGAACCGAAGGATTGATACTTTTAAACTGTGGTGTTGGAGAAGACTCTTGAGAGTCCTTGGACTGCAAGGAGATCAAACTGGTCAATCCTAAAGGAAATCAACCCTGAATATTCATTGGAAAGACTGATGCTGAAGCTGAAGCTCCAATACTTTGGCCACCTGATGTGAAGAGCTGACTCATTAGAAAAGACCCCAGTGCTGGGAGAGATTGAAGGCAGGAGGAAGGGGACAATAGAGGATCAGATGGTTGGATGGCATCACCGACTAGATGGACATGAGTTTGAGCAAGCTCTGGGAGATGGTAAGGGACAAGGAAGTCTGGTGTGCTGCAGTCCATGGGGTCACAAAAAGTCAGACACAACTGAGCAACTGAACAACAACAAGGAAGGGGGTGTGTTTGTTTCACCTGAGGTTCTCACTCCAGCCCATGGATTTTTCCCCTTATCACTGGCTTTTTTCTTTCATTCTCTGTCTTTTGGCCATTGCCATTTTGAACTCCATTCTCTATTTTAACTAACAATATTGTGGACGTGTCTTCTTTTTTTAAACCTCATGAATCAACATAATCTTTGGCTTAACGGAATGTTGTATCTGGTTTCATCTTAATTTAGACTACTAAACCTTTTCCCATGTTGGCTAAAACACTAATTTCTCTTTCCTATTTATGTTTATTGGAGTAGCACTTTTAATTTCCTTTAAGAACTTTTCCTTTGCATTCACAATTTGGCTGTTTAATGCATGGGGCCTAGCTCTTGCCCTGTCTTAGATTTTGGCATGTGTTTTTCACTAACCTAGCTGTTGATTTGAAGTGAGAGACGCAACACTTTCACTTGAGCATGTAGATGCCAATCTAGATATCTCAATATATTTGTGTCTCAGTTAATAGGGAGGCCTGAGGAGAGGGAGAGAAATGGGAAATAACTAGTCAGTAGAACAGTCAGAACACATACAGCATTTATTCATTTATTACTCAGTGGTTCATGGTACCCCAAAGTAATTACAATAATAATATCAAAGATCACTTATCACAAGGCTCCATGACAAATATAATAACGGTGAAAACATTTGAAATATTGCGAGAATTACCAAAAACTGACAGAGACACAAAAGGATCAAATGCTATTTGACAAGTGGCATTGATAGACCTGCTCAACACAAATTTGCTACAAACTTTCAAATTATAAAAATGAAACATCTGCGAAGCACAATAAAGCTAAGTGCAGTAAAATGAAATATTCCTATAATAAAAGTCTGCCTCTTCTGCCCCTCTAAAGCATTTTTGTCAATCACCTTAATCCAAAATTTGATTCTCAGTCTTTATTTTACCTTATGAGCATTATCTGATGTAGGACAAATAAAATCTAAAAATCTGAGACTTATTTCTCTTGTTGAAAATAAAGTGACTTTTTTCCCTTCATCCTTTTTTCTTACCTTAGAACATTTACTTCCAAAAACTTGTAATTTAGAAAATTTGTAAGTACTTTCTCCTCTCTTTGAAATGTATATTAATCCTTCTGAAAACTAGAGGGGACTTTTGTCAGCTTTATGATGCAGAAATGTCTTTCTCAAGTCCCTAAAAGCCATCTCTTTGAAGTATAAGCATTGAGGCTGATAGCACCCATATCTTCCAGTTTCTGGAATAGTAAGAGGCTTACTTTGGTAGCTACTCCCCTGCTCCCAGTTGCAAATCTAGTTCTGCCATGAAGAGATGAAAAGTTTTTTTTTTTGTTGTTCCTCCTCTGGTTAAAGCCAATTAGCCACCCCAAATGGTCACTCCAGTTATCAGGTAGTTAGGATCATAGATATATCACAAATGGTTCTGTCACTTTCTCTTATTTGGCAAGTAGATATGTTTTATCTTAAGGCATGTGTATAAGAGGTCTGTCTGTCTGCTTGGTTATATAAAAGGATGAGAATTCATTCTGTTTTTGCAATCTTTTAGTGGATTGCCTGTGACATCATTACATTTTGGTTTAATATTTATTTAATAATAAAATTATTTTCTTTCTCTACCATCTTTTTAGAAGACTTGACTCATTGGAAAAGACTCTGATGCTGGGAGGGATTGGGGGCAGGAGGAGAAGGGGACAACAGAGGATGAGATGCCTGGATGGCATCACTGACTTGATGGACGTGAGTCTGGGTGAACTCCAGGAGTTGGTGATGGACAGGGAGGCCTGGCGTGCTACGATTCATGGGGTTGCAAAGAGTCGGACATGACTGAGCGACTGATCTGATCTGATCTAATACCTTTGGTTTACATAATTCTTTACTTTCTTGGCTTTCCTCATTTTAGCTTGATAGTTCTCTTGATGATTGTCTGTTATTCCTTTTCATCTCAGTCTCTTATTGCTCCATCTTTGGAACTCCCCTCCTAAATGGCAGCCCATTCCAGTATTCTTGCCTGGAAAATCCCATGGATGGAGGAGCCTGCTAGGCTACAGTCCATGGGTCACAAAGAGTTGGACATGACTGAGTGACTTCACATTCTTACTTTATTTCTTCCTTACTCTATTCATCCTTTGATGAGTTCATTCAAGGTCAATAATTTGAAATACCTTCTGTTTATAATAGCCAGGACATGGAAGCAACCTAGATGTCCATCAGCAGATGAATGAATAAGAAAGCTATGGTACATATACACAATGGAGTATTACTCAGCCATTAAAAAGAACACATTTGAATCAGTTCTAATGAGGTGGATGAAAATGGAGCCTATTATACAGAGTGAAGTAAGCCAGAAGGAAAAACACCAATACAGTATACTAACACATATATATGGAATTTAGAAAGATGGTAACAATAACCCTGTGTACCAGACAGCAAAAGAGACACTGATGTATAGAAGTCTTATGGACTCTGTGGGAGAGGGAGAGGGTGGGAAGATTTGGGAGAATGGCATTGAAACATGTAAAATATCATGTATGAAACGAGATGCCAGTCCAGGTTCGATACATGATACTGGATGCTTGGGGCTAGTGCACTGGGACGACCCAGAGGGATGGTATGGGGAAGGAGGAGGGAGGAGGGTTCAGGATGGGGAACACATGTATACCTGTGGTGGATTCATTTTGATATTTGGCAAAACTAATACAATTATGTAAAGTTTAAAAATAAAATAAAATTAAAAAAAAAAGAAAAAAAATGAAATACCTTCTGTTAACTGATGGCTTCTAAATTGTTATCTCTAACCTGAACATTTGACCTAGATGTAGACTCATATCCAGCTACCTACTTACCACTTGAATGTCTAATAGATACCTCAAAATTATGTCTAAAATTCATGATATTCCCTCCACCCTTGTACTACTTGTATTGATAGTTTTCTCATCTTGTGCATGCTGAGTTGCTTCAGTTGTGTTCAACTCTTTGCAACCCTATGGACTATAGGCCGTCAGGCTCCTCTGTCCATGGGATTCTCCAGGCATGAATACTTGAGTGGGTTGACTTTTCCTCCTCCAGGTTATCTTAGTGACCCAGTGATCGAACCCACGTCTCTTTAAGTCTCCTGTATTGGCAAGTGAGTTCCTTACCACTTAGCACCACTTGGGAAACTATCCTAGTTAATGACAACAATATTGGTTGCTTTGGAAAAATAATCTACGTATACATGTTAAGTAAAACACTAAAAGGAAAAAAAAAGACTCAATAGAAACTGTAATAAGAAATAGAAATATAATTTTTCTTTTTTTTTTCTTCTTTTTTTTTTCTTTAATAGAAAATTATTTAATTAGTATACATGTGTTCCCCATCCTGAACCCTCCTCCCTCCTCCCTCCCCACACCATCCCTTTGGGTTGTCCCAGTGCACCAGCCCCAAGCATCCAGCATCGTGCATTGAACCTGGACTGGCATCTCGTTTCATACATGACGTTTCACATGTTTCAATGCCATTCTCCCAAATCTTCCCACCCTCTCCCTCTCCCACAGAGTCCATAAAACTGTTCTATACATCAGTGTCTCTTTTGCTGTCTCGTATACAGGGTTATCGTTACCATCTTTCTAAATTCCATATATATGCGTTAGTATACTGTATTGGTGTTTTTCCTTCTGGCTTACTTCACTCTGTATAATAGGCTCCAGTTTCATCCACCTCATTAGAAATGATTCAAATGTATTCTTTTTAATGGCTGAGTAATACTCCATTGTGTATATGTACCACTGCTTTCTTATCCATTCATCTGCTGATGGACATCTAGGTTGCTTCCATGTCCTGGCTATTATAAACAGTGCTGCGATGAACATTGGGGTACACGTGTCTCTTTCCCTTCTGGTTTCCTCAGTGTGTATGCCCAGCAGTGGGATTGCTGGATCATAAGGCAGTTCTATTTCCAGTTTTTTAAGGAATCTCCACACTGTTCTCCATAGTGGCTGTACTAGTTTGCATTCCCACCAACAGTGTAAGAGGGTTCCCTTTTCTCCACACCCTCTCCAGCATTTATTATTTGTAGACTTTTGGATCGCAGCCATTCTGACTGGTGTGAAATGGTAGCTCATAGTGGTCTTGATTTGCATTTCTCTGATAATGAGTGATGTTGAGCATCTTTTCATGTGTTTGTTAGCCATCTGTATGTCTTCTTTGGAGAAATATCTATTTAGTTCTTTGGCCCATTTTTTGATCGGGTCATTTATTTTTCTGGAGTTGAGCTGTAGGAGTTGCTTGTATATTTTTGAGATTAGTTGTTTGTCGGTTGCTTCATTTGCTATTATTTTCTCCCATTCTGAAGGCTGTCTTTTCACCTTGCTAATAGTTTCCTTTGATGTGCAGAAGCTTTTAAGTTTAATTAGGTCCCATTTGTTTATTTTTACTTTTATTTCCAATATTCTGGGAGGTGGATCATAGAGGAGCCTGCTGTGATGTATGTCAGAGAGTGTTTTGCCTATGTTCTCCTCTAGGAGTTTTATAGTTTCTGGTCTTACGTTGAGATCTTTAATCCATTTTGAGTTTATTTTTGTATATGGTGTTAGAAAGTGTTCTAGTTTTAGAACACTAGTGTTAGAAAGTGTTCTAATTTTTCATATTATACTGAAAGGCATCATAAAATACAATGATACATAAAGCTGTCCATTACATTGCATATTCCTGAAGAAATAAGCTCAAGGAAACAAGAGAATGTAACACATTTCCACCCATTAGAAAGAGAAAGTGTAGGGAGAGGGGAAAGTTATGAATAGTTAATCACTGTTAGAATATCTTGAGGACATTTGACTACAATATAATAAAAAAAGAATTGATTGGTAAAGACTTATTTATATGTTTCTATATTAATTCCTTAGTCTGTATGTTCTAACACAATTCTCCACTATTTCAAACATTTTCACATGTGAGCTGCTGACAAGTTAATACCTTAAAACAAAAATGAAAATCAAAAGTATGTTTACTTGTTGAGTTTTGTATGGATCATTTGTTAGTGAGTTAAACTGGTGTTTTATTCCCTGTAGTGTATCCCTTAGCAATATAGTCATTACCTGGAATTCCCATTTTTCTGTTTTTCAAAGAAAATAATTTATAGGCAGTTCTGTCAATTGTGTCACTGTGTTAAAGAAAAAAATTATGTGATATATAAGATCTTGGCCATGATAAATATGTATTCAGATATCACAGAAAATACATCTAAAACACATTTTAAAACCAGTCAGTTATCAGAATGTCAGAATAATTGTGATAAAGGAAATGACAGGATCAAAAACTATGTTGGACAGAAAATGCAACAAGAAGTATTAGTCTGAAATATTCACAAAGCACAGGTTCTTAAATTTCACAAAATGAATCACAAAAATGTTCTACAACACATTGTAAAATGATTGAATTTAGTTATTTTTCTCAAGCTAATTCAGGCATTACCTAAATACATTTATCACTACAATTCTGGAGTTCAAATTTAAATTCTTATATTACTACCAAATGTCATGATTAGCTATGGTGATATTAGCAGGGCTTAACATTTGCTCTCATTTTAGAGTGTAACTGAATTCCATGGTGGCTCAGATGGTAAAGAATTTGCCTGAAATGAAGGAATTCTGAATCCAATCCCTGGGTCAGGAAGGTCCCTTCGAGAAGGGAATGGCAGCCCACTCCAGTATTCTTGCAGAAAAATTCCATGGCCAGGCTACAGAAGAGCCTGATGGGCTATAATCCATGAAATCACAGAGAGTGGCCACGACTGAGCAACTAACAACATAAACCTATTGTTGAAATGTAACATGGGTCTTGATTTGTTTTGTTTGGATTGATGGATAGATATATTGACTGATTTTTAACTTAATCTGTGACAATAGTCACCACTGATAATTTTTTTTAATTAGGCATTCTGACCTGTCTTCATAGTATTTATGATTTTATGGTAATATATTTGTATAGACTTTACTTGGTAATTAGTCTATTAAAAATTCTTGTTCAGACTTAACCTTTCACTTTAAACACATCAGATTAATAAACTATATGACATTTTAAAAGACAATTGTTCCAAATGTAACTTAGTATCCTGGAGTTGATCCTAAACAGAAAAATGGAAAACCTGGGGAAATCCAAATGAAATCTGTGGTTTAGTTAATTGCATGCATTCTCAGTCACTTCAGTCTTTCCGAACTCTTTATGACCTTGTGGACCTTGGCCCACTAGGCTCCTCTGTTCATGGGATTTTCCCAGCAAGAATACTGGAGTGAAGAGCCATGCCCTCCTCTGGGGATCTTTCAGACCCAAGTATTGAACCTGCGTCTCTTGCGTCTCCTGTATTGCAGGTGGATTCTTTATTGCTGTGCCACTGGGGAAGCTCCATTTTTTAGTTAACTGTATAACTTTAAAAATTTTGACAAGTGTGTCATGATTATGGAAAAGAATTGTATCATGAATATAATATGTTAACTTTAGAGCATGATAACTTGACAAGTTTATTCTAAGTTATTGAGAAAATGGATGAAGGGTGTAAGGAAGTTATGTTTTTCTCAACTTTTCATGAATCTACTATCACTTGAAAAAAAATGTATTTTATAAAATGAATTGCACCTTGTTCTTATTTATTTTACTCACTTTTGTATCTCTTAGAGACATCTTAAATTCGAACTTGGGAAAAAAATCACTTGGTACTCATTCATCTGATGACTTTTTTTTTTAAGTCATAAGATACAAATCAGTTTGGTCTCTGAATCTGCTGTTGAAAGTTGACATGTGATTTTTTTTTTCCTTTGAATTATCATTTCATAAAGTACTCTATGCTTTTTTTTTTTTGTAGATTTATTTATTTTAATTGGAGGCTAATCACTTTACAATATTGTAGTGGTTTTTGCCATACATTCATACGAATCAGCTATGGGTGTACATGTGGCCCCATCCTGACTCTCCATCCCACCTCCATCCCCATCCCATCCCTCAGGGTCAGCCCAGTGCACCAGCCCTGAGTGCCCTGTCTCATGCATCAAACCTGGACTGGCGATCTATTTCACATATGGTAATATACATGTTTCAATCCTATTTTCTCAAATCATCCCACCCTCTCCTTCTCCCACAAAGTACAAAAATCTATTCTTTACATCTGTGTCTCTTTTGCTATTTCACATATAGGGTCATCATTACCATCTTTCTAAATTCCATATATATGCATTAATATACTGTATTGGTGTTTTTCTTTCTGACTTACTTCACTTGTATAATAGGCTCCAGTTTCACCAACCTCATTAGAACTGATTCAAATGCATTCTTTTTAATAGCTGAGTAATATTCCATTGTGTATATGTACCAAAACTTTCTTATACATTCATCTGTCGATGGACATCTAGGGTGCTTCCATATCCTAGCTATTGTAAACAGTGCTGCAATGAATATTGGGGTACACATGTCTCTTTCAATTCTGGTTTCCTCAGTGTGTATGCTCTTTTATAGGATGCTTCCTACCCTTGGAATGAGTCTGCTTTCTCTGCACATTGTGTGCTCAAGTCACTAAGTCATTTCTGACTCTCTGCAACTCCAAGGAGTGTATCCCACCGGGGATTTTCTAGGTAAGATTCATGGAGTGGGTTGCCATTTCCTTCTCCACTGCTTTCTCTAATAAATTCAAATTCATTCTTCAAGACCAATTCAGTATCTTCTTATCTGTAAATGTTTCTCTAAACTTCCCCACTGCTTTAAAGAATTTAACCCAGGTCTCCAGCATTGCAAGCAGATTCTTTACCAACTGAGCTACATGGGAAGCCCTTACAGAATTAGAGTGTTTAAATATACAAAAATAATACAGCAAAATTTTATACTTTAATGATATATGCAATCTTTACATTGTAGTTATTAAATATTAATGTTTATCACAATTACCTTGCATGTGTGTGCATCTGCTTAGTCACTCAGTCTTGTCCAACTCTTGTGACCCCATGTACTGCAGCCCTCCAGGCTCTGTCCATGGGGATTCTCTAGGTAAGAATACTGGAGTGGGTTGCATGCCCTCCTCCAGGAGATCTTCCCAACCCAGAGATTGAACTCAGGTTTCTCTCATTGCAGGTGGATTCTTTACCATCTGAGTCACCAGGGAAGCCCAAGAATACTGAAGTGGGTAGCCTATCCCTTCTCCAGGGGTCTTCCCAAGCCAGGAATTGAACCAGGATCTCCATCATTGCAGGTGAATTCTTCATCAGCTAAGCTATTCCTAATGCCAAACTACTATGCCTTCTAGGGTGGAGTCTTTGAATCTGACATTTCAATAGGTACTTTCTCTTTAAGTTGACTATTGAATATATTTTGAGATATCTTGTCTTACGTGGTAAAAATGCACTCATTTGTTTTTTATTCAAATAATTATAATTTATTGAATTAGTATTAGTGAATGAATTAAATTATTAATAATAGAGTAGACAAAGGGTAAGTTAGATCTCAATTCTCAAGAAAAGTTTGAGGAACATATGTTCCTGAAACTTAAGTGAAGGCATCCAGTCTCCAAGGTTGTGTGATGTATGTAATCCAACCCAGAATCTGACATGTATTTGATTTTATTTGAAAGAAATGAAGGGGAAAAAAGTGTGTGTGTGTGTGTTTCCCTGTTTTGTTAATCAGTGGTCCTTTTTAAAATGTTTTACATACACATTTTGACACACAAATTTAAGACACACAGAAAAGTTGAAGATGGAACATAGAGTTCCTTTATACCAATAACTCAGCTTTCCATGAAGTTAACACTTACATAACCATAGTTTAATTATCAAAACTAAGAAATTAGTAGTGATGCAATACAATTAAAACTCTATAAACATTATTATATTTCATCAGTTTTCCCAACTAATGTCATTTTTCCATTCCAGAATCGAACTGAAGATCTCAACATGACATTTAGTTGTCAGATGCCCTTAGTCTACTGCAATATGTAACAACTCCTTGGTCTTTATTGTTTAATTTTTGCATTTTCAAAGTGATAATTTTCAGTTACTTAGCAGACTTGTCCTCATTTTTAATCTGATATTTCTAATAATTATATGGAGGTTATGTACTTTTGCCTGGGATCCCACAGAAGTTGTGTGAATTTATTTTTTTAAAACCAATTCACATACAAAAAGTTATGTATATTTAATATATACAATTTGATGAATTTGTGGACAAATACACACCTGTGAAGTCAACATCACAGTTTATCCCATAAACATACCTAACATCTCTAAAAGTTTTTTCCACTCTCTATTTTTGTGTAAGAACACTTAACATAAGATCTATCCTTTTAGCAAATTCAAAAGTGTATAATATAGTATTATCTACAGGTGCTATGCTGTACAGTAAAACTCCAGAACTTATTCATGTGGTATAACTGATACTTTATCCTTCAAATAATACCCTCCTATTTCCCCCCTCCTCCAGCACATGGCAACCACCGCTTTACTCTGTGCTTCTATGAAGTTAACTATTTTAGTTTTCTCATATAAATTATATTATGTAGCACACCCTTCTGTATCTGGCTTATTTCACTTAGCATAATGTCTTGCAGGTACATTGATGTTGTGTCAAATGGCAGGATTTCCTTTTTAAAGATTAAGTAATATTCCATCTTATGTATATCCCACATTTTCTTTATCCATTCACCCATAGATGGACATGTAGATTGCTTCCAGGTCTTGGCTATTGTGAATAATGCTACAGTGGACATAGAAATGGAGTTATCTATTTAAGACCTAATTTCAGTCTCTTTGGCTATATACTCAATTGAGAGATTAGTAGATCATATGGTAGTTACAGTTTTTAATTTTTGAGGAACATCCATACTGTTTTCCACAGTGACTGCAATGATTTTATTTTCACATCAATAGTGTATAGAGATTTCTTTTTATTCATATTCTTACCTTTTGTTTTTTTGAGAATTTTGATTTTTATTTAAAAAGGAAACATGTGAGTGGTTTGCTAAAATTACTTAAGCTGGGAAGGTACTACCAAAATCAGTTTGCTGTCCTCAAATGTTCCTTTCAATCCTAACAATTAGAACGTGTTTTTTATATATTAATGATATTCAAGCACTTTTGTTTACACATACCCTAAATGAATTTCAGAGTTTCTTCTTTACATATTTAAGTTGAATTTTAGCATTTTTCACTATAAATATAAGTATAATTGTGTGGATGCAATTTCTTATACATTATAATGTTGGCATTTTAAAATAAAATGTCATATAATTTATCCCTTAAAAATTACATAACTTTGTAATGCTACTTAGTTTCATCTCTTTAAATACTTTTATAGACAAACTTTTATTTAATTATTTTTTTCTTTAAATATGTTTTTGTTAACTTCTCACTGCTGAACTTTGTTTAATGTAAGATTTTTATGCTTATGAGTTTTTATTGATTACTTACCATAATCATCCTCCAGCATAATAATGTACATAATAAGCAATTATTTAAAAAATATACTTTCTGTCATCATACATTAAATGAGAAGATAGTATAGGATTTGAGGAACCAGTGTCATAATCTATATAAGATTTTAAAGCAGATATTCTCACTGTTGCTGTTTTGAGAATACATGCAAGTGGGATTTGATGAAAGAATGGAGAGCTATTTGGCTACTGAGTAACCAGGCAAGAAATTTTGGGGATTAGATTTTGGTGGTTACATTTTGGTCAGGATGCTGAAAGTTGGTCATATCTTGGCTACATTTTGGAACAAAAGGCACAACTGAAAGATGGGAGATGGAAAATAAGAGAATGAAATGCTGATACACCAATGTTTGTTCATTTTTTTAACTGCAGAAATGAGAAAAATATAATTATTATTTACCAGTTGGGGAGCTACATTGGGGACATGTTAACTTACCCTTCAGTTGACAGTGTTGTATGAGATATTCACAGTAGATTTCCAGACTAGGGAAATAAAGTTGAAAATCAACAGCATGGATTGTGCTTAAAGTCTTGTGACTTGACAAGATTATCTCAAAAGTGAGTAAAGAGAGTGAAGGAGCCATCAAGGACTACTGAAATTGGCGAGGAACCTTCCCTGAATGCCAAGTTTAGCAAGTGCTTCCAGAAGGAGGAAATGATTGACTGTGTAAAATACTGGTGATGAACGCAGTAAAGTAGGGACTGAAAATTGACTTTTGGGCTTACCACTGTGTGGTTTATGGGTAACCTTGACAAGAATGATATGGAGTCATAGTGGGAACAAAAGCCTGATTAGAGTGGGATTAAGAAAACAAATGGAAGTCATAATTTTGTGTTGAGGGTGGGGAATATGTTGTCAAAAGGGGAGCAGACAATTAAGACAGTAGCAGCTGGAGAGTAATTTGGTGTTAGAAGGCATATTTTGTTTTCCTGCATGGGAGAAATAAGAGGATATTCATATGATGATAAGTATGATCCATTAGAGACTCAGAGAAGTGTGTGATGATTTAGAAGAGAATGAAAGGGGAAACTGGTGAAGCAGTAGCCTTAATAAGGTGAGAGGTGATGAAATCTATTGCACAGTTGGTAAGTTTCTCTAGCTAGGAATATAGAGAGTTTAATCATAGCAAGATATGCGAAGTCAGAGTACATGAACATAGATGTTGAAAGTTAGATTAGCTTATGGAAATGGTTACTAATATCTAGTTGTGACATTTCCTTCTGGATTTCTTTTATGGTGCTCTCATGTAAGAAATCAAAAGTAAGCATATTATTAAAATGAGTTTACACAGTACCAGACAAGTACTTGTGATGTGACCAGACTTACAGGAATTTTCATTATACTTTGTTTGCTTTACAGTTTGCAAGAAATCAGTTAATTCAAGCTAAGGTGTAAAGTTACCCTATCATGGCTCCCCTAAAAAAACTTTTTTTTTTAATTGTGAGTTTTTATATAGTTAAAGGTTTGATATTTACCCCATATGTGGATAGTGGTAATGCAAAAATTTGCTGCAAAGTCTGCTTATAAATTGATTAAAATTAACATACTTTGGATATTATTTTTTACATGTTAAAGTCTCTAATATTTATTGAGTAATATGATAGATTTTTAAACATTCTCTTATATACTTCTAAAAACCATCTTATAATGTACAAACTATCATCCCATAGGTGAGGAAACTGAGTCTCAAAATAGGTTAAGTGCAAAAACAAAACAAACAAACAAAAACACTCTCCGACATACATCACAGCAGGATCCTCTATGACCCACCTCCCAGAATATTGGAAATAAAAGCAAAAATAAACAAATGGGACCTAATTAACCTTAAAAGCTTCTGCACATCAAAGGAAACTATTAGCAAGGTGAAAAGACAGCCTTCAGAATGGGAGAAAATAATAGCAAATGAAGCAACCGACAAACAACTAATCTCAAAAATATACAAGCAACTCCTACAGCTCAACTCCAGAAAAATAAACGACCCAATCAAAAAATGGGCCAAAGAACTAAATAGACATTTCTCCAAAAAAGACATACAGATGGCTAACAAACACATGAAAAGATGCTCAACATCACTCATTATCAGAGAAATGCAAATCAAAACCACTATGAGGTACCATTTCACACCAGTCAGAATGGCTGCGATCCAAAAGTCTACAAATAATAAATGCTGGAGAGGGTGTGGAGAAAAGGGAACCCTCTTACACTGTTGGTGGGAATGCAAACTAGTACAGCCACTATGGAGAACAGTGTGGAGATTCCTTAAAAAACTGGAAATAGAACTGCCTTATGATCCAGCAACCCCACTGCTGGGCATACACACTGAGGAAACCAGAAGGGAAAGAGACACGTGTACCCCAATGTTCATCGCAGCACTGTTTATAATAGCCAAGACATGGAAGCAACCTAGATGTCCATCAGCAGATGAATGGATAAGAAAGCAGTGGTACATATACACAATGGAGTATTACTCAGCCATTAAAAAGAATACATTTGAATCAGTTCTAATGAGGTGGATGAAACTGGAGCCTATTATACAGAGTGAAGTAAGCCAGAAGGAAAAACATAAATACAGTATTCTAACGCATATATATGGAATTTAGAAAGATGGTAACAATAACCCTGTGTATGAGACAGCAAAAGAGACACTGATGTATAGAACAGTCTTATGGACTCTGTGGGAGAGGGAGAGGGTGGGAAGATTTGGGAGAATGACATTGTAACATGTAAAATATCATGTAAGAAATGAGTTGCCAGTCCAGGTTCGATGCACGATACTGGATGCTTGGGGCTGGTGCACTGGGACGACCCAGAGGGATGGTATGGGGAGGGAGGAGGGAGGAGGGTTCAGGATGGGGAACACATGTATACCTGTGGTGGATTCATTTTGATGTTTGGCAAAACTAATACAATTATGTAAAGTTTAAAAATAAAATAAAATTAAAACCAAAAAAAAATAAAATAAAATAAAATAAAAAAATAAAAAAACTAAACGTAGAATTACCAAAAAAAAAACAAAAACCCAAAATAAACAGGTAAGTATTTCAGAGCAGTGAGATTTCAATTAAGATTTAAACAACTCCAATGTTCTCTCTTTAAACCATATTGGGCTTCCAGTAAAAGAGGTTACTATCAGAATTAGCTAACACAGGCATGCATCTTTCTACTGCAGTATTGGAGAGAAGGCTTTACACTTCTACTAGATGACCACAAGAGACTTTTAAGGAAGATTAAGAAGTTTTATTCCATAGCTAGAATGCATTTGGCTCTCTCGTATTTCTCTTATTGATTCCCTTCAAATCACTGCATCATTGAAAACCTTGGAAAACCATTTTACTACTATTGGTCCACCACTGATTTTTTGATGCTCTGGGAGATAGCAATTGAAGGAAAGATTTTTTTCAGTATATTTTGATGTGTTTCTATTATCACATGTGCATTGGGGGACTATGCTCACACAAAACCTCCACTGACCTAGTTTTCCATTTCTTAAGTCATATTTTATTTCTATTCAGCCTTGAAAGTAAAATGTTAGAGTATATCATTTACTCCAATTTACATATTATTTAGGATTTTATATTTGCTCTGTATTTTATATTCAACAACTATTTTCTTTAAATATGAAAAGGAAAAAAAAAAGCCCAGTAGTTAACTTACTTTTAAAATATATCTTTATTATAAAAAAAAATTCTGTTTGAAACAGCTAAAAGGTAAAAACCACAGCATTTGGCTCCTTTTAAACATGAGTAAATATATAAACAACCTGTTGAAATGCAGATCCCCTAGCAGGTAGATGATTTTTCTTTCCTTAGAAGCTTAGCTTGAATCTTCATTGATCTAAATAAATACTTCATAAGACAAGTTCCCATTGAAGTTGGACTGACTTGTTCATTTCTATTTTATTGATATTTAGGGTTTTGAAAACCTGAAAATGTTCTTCTAAAATATGTGCTTTAAAATTTAATAAGAAAAGGCCCAATAAATTTAGAGTAGGCATTTTAGTCTATGAATATAAGCTTTTAAAAATGATTACCAAAGCAAATTATTTGAAAGCTAACAGGTTAAAACTAGTTCTTTTAGATCAATTATTACCAAAATATGTGTCTCGGGTATTTTAACAACTGAACAATAAAATTTGCTTAGCAAATCAAAAAAAGAAAAAACTAAACTAAACACATAAGTAGCCCACGTAAGTGCATTTAGAGGTGCTACAAATAAATGGCCTAGTTTTGCACTAGGATTAGCACTTATTTCTTAGGAACAAAAATATACTATTAGAAATCAGTTGTTGGTATGGCAAGTATTAATAAACACTTCATTGAGAGAGAAAATCTCCTTATGTCAAGGGTCCCCAATAGTCCATGCCCGGTTAGGAACCAGGCATCACAGCAGGAGGTGGGCCTGCGGAGCTTCATCTGTATTTTTAGCAGCTCCCCATTGCTCACATTACCTCCTGAGCTCTGCCTCTTGTCAGATCAGAGGCGGCATAATATACTTTATTCTCTTGAATCATCTTGAAACTACCTACCCCTCACACCATCTATGGGAAAATTGTCTTCCCTGAAACCGGTCCCTGGTGCCCAAAAGATTGGGAACTCCTACCTTATATTATATTAGTGAAGATACAGTTTATCTTATCATTAGTTATAATGAGACATCCAGCTATTTTGGTTTTTTAAATATTACATTAAATATATATTAAGAATTCCATAAAGCATACTGACATAATCACAGATCCACATATTTTTAGAAAAAAATATATCCATAGCAAACAAGTTGGAGAAATGCTTTTTATATAGCTTTCCAATTTAAGAGTACTGCAGAAACAAACTAAGGAGAAAAAAAAATATCTCTGGAAAAGATTAAACAGTAATTTAGGAGTAACTAAAATGAAGTATTCTCTGCAAATAAGGACACTTCTGTTATATACCAAGTATCTATTGAACATTCCAAATGACTTTGCCCACTTTATTTTATGCCTTTAGAAAATCAACTGTTATAATTACTTAACAAATCATCAAAAATTTTAATCTCATATCATTTATTGAAACCTACACTACTGCAGTAACAGTGGAAAAAATTCATCTTTAATATCAGGGCTGTTGTATCCTTTGCAAATTCTAGGTCATTTATCAGGGCTTATGGGATTTGCAAGCACTTAAGGAGAAATATGCCATCTGAAAAAATATAGAGGGTTACAAACTATGAAATTAAAAACCAAAAATAGACATCAATGAATGTTTATTTATATGACTACAAAACATAGTATTATAGTAATTTTAGTCAATCTAGTCAACAGAAGTTTGATTTATTTAGTTATAAAATGAATTAAAATTAAATTCAAAAATTAAATTCAAGAATAAAATTAGAATGTAACATTTGTTTTAAAATATTGTTTTAAAATATTATTTTAATGTACAATATAAGACTTCTTAAATAAGTACTTAAAGTCTACCTTAATTTAAACATGATAAATATGTTACTACCAGTTCTATTTTAATAGAATGTTAGATATCATATACTAGACTTTAACCAACACAGACTTTTATTTATAAAGTCTTTAGGTCATAAAGATTTTATCCTAAGAGGGAAATACTTTATACTTAGAGGAAAGAAGCTAATATGTGTGGAGCAGAGATCCACACATGATATGGGTATTCCCACAATGAAGAAATGGTTAAAAAAAGAGAAAGAGAGGCTTATCAAGTTAAGAAACACACCAAAGGGCAGGTTGCTGCTAGGGAAAAAGATAGCTTTTAAATACATTTTAAGCAAACTCTATGCCCATTATTCAGTCACCACATATGACACTTCCAAAGTAGACACTATACAAAGCACTGGTGTCAGATAATCCTGGCTTTCTTCCCAGGTGGTGCTAGTGGTAAAGAACCCACCTGCCAATGCAGGAGACAAAAGAGACATGAGTTCTGTCCCTGGGTTGGGAAGATCCCCTGGAGAAGGAAACAGCAACCCCCTCCAGTACTCTTGCCTGGAGAACCCCATGGACAGAGAAGCCTGGTAGACTACAGTCCATGGGATCACAAATAGTCGGATACGACTGAGCGACTTCACTTTCACTTTTCACTTCACCTGATTTCATGGGATTGTAGACATGGGATTTCTATGAATAAATATATGCTCTTGTCCTTGGGTTCAAAGAAACAAAATTTAGGTAGGATTTTGTGGGCTAGACTGGTTAGATAATCAGGAAATAATCCTAAATATTTGCTCCTTGTGGTTCTGTTCTAAAAGTCTCTGATTGATTTCAGTTTTAGCCACTCTCAAAGGCCTGACATCATAATTGGTATAAAGTTCTACAGCTAGGGAGGAAGGTGGTTTTTCTCTACCCCCTACTGAGAAAGTCAATTTCTAGGCATGTTGATAAGAAGTCCAGGAGATTGGGGGTGGGGGGCGGTGGTCAGGGGGGTGGTGGGAGGCTGGGAAGGAGGAGGAGGAAATTAAATAAGCAGGGTGACAATATACAGCCTTGACATACTCCTTTTCCTATTTGGAACCAGTCTGTTGTTCCATGTCCAGTTCTAACTGTTGCTTCCTGACCTGCATACAAATTTCTCAGATCAGGTGGTCTGGCATTCCCATCTCTTTCAGAATTTTCCAGTTTATTGTGATCCACACAGTCAAAGGCTTTGGCATAGTCAATAAAGCAGAAACAGATGATTTTCTGGAAATCTCTTGCTTTTTCCATGATTCAGCGGATGTTGGCAATTTGATCTCTGGTTCCTCTGCCTTTTCTAAAACCAGCTTGAACATCTGGAAGTTCACGGTTCACATATTGCTGAAGTCTGGCTTGGAGAATTTTGAGCATGACTTTACTAGCGTGTGAGATGAGTGCAATTGTGCGGTAGCTTGAGCATTCTTTGGCATTGCCTTTCTTTATTGAAATGAAAACTGACCTTTTCCAGTCCTGTAACCACTGGTGAGTTTTCCAAATTTGCTGGCATATTGTGTGCAGCACTTTCACAGCATCATCTTTCAGGATTTGGAATAGCTCAACTGGAATTCCCTCTAGCTTTGTTCGTAGTGATGCTTTCTAAGGCCCACTTGACTTCACATTCCAGGATGTCTGGCTCTAGATCAGTGATCACACCATCGTGATTATCTGGGTTGTGAAGATCTTTTTTGTACAGTTCTTCTGTGTATTCTTGCCACCTCTTCTTAATATCTTCTGCTTCTGTTATGTCCATACCATTACTGTCCTTTATTGAGCCCATCTTTGCATGAAATGTTCCTTTGGTATCTCTGATTTTCTTGAAGAGATCCCTAGTCTTTCCCATTCTGTTGTTTTCCTCTATTTCTTTGCATTGATCGCTGAGGAAGGCTTTCTTATCTCTTCTTGCTATTCTTTGGAACTCTGCATTCAGATGTTTATATCTTTCCTTTCCTCCTTTGCTTTTCGCTTCTCTTCTTTTCACAGCTATTTGTAAGGCCTCCCTAGACAGCCATTTTGCTTTCTTGCAATTCTTTTCCATGGGGATGGTCTTGATCCCTGTCTCCTGTACAATGTCACGAACCTCATTCCATAGTTCATCAGGCACTCTATCTATCAGATCTAGGCCCTTAAATCTATTTCTCACTTCCACTGTATAATCATAAGGGATTTGATTTAGGTCATATCTTTATGGTCTAGTGGTTTTCCCTACTTTCTTCAATTTAAGTCTGAATTTGGCAATAAGGAGTTCATGATCTGAGCCACAGTCAGCTCCTAGTCTTGTTTTTGCTGACTGTATAGAGCTTCTCCATCTTTGGCTGCAAAGAATATAATCGATCTGATTTTGGTGTTGACCATCTGGTGATGTCCATGTGTAGAGTCTTCTCTTGTGTTTTTGGAAGACGGTGTTTGTTATGATCATTGCATTTTATTGGCAAAACTCTATTAGTCTTTGCCCTGCTTCATTCCGTATTCCAAAGCCAAATTTGCCTGTTATTCCAGGTGTTTCTTGACTTCCTACTTTTGCATTCCAGTCCCCTATAATGAAAAGGACATCTTTTTTGGGTGTTAGTTCTAAAAGGTCTTGTCGGTCTTCATAGAACTGTTCAACTTCAGCTTCTTCAGCGCTACTGGTTGGGGCATAGACTTGGATTATTGTGATATTGAATGGTTTGCCTTGGAAACGAACAGAGATCATTCTGTCATTTTTGAGATTGCATCCAAGTACTGCATTTCAGACTCTTTTGTTGACCATGATGGCTACTCCATTTCTTCTGAGGGATTTCTGCCTGCAGTAGTAGATATAATAGTCATCTGAGTTAATTCACCCATTCAAGTCCATTTCAGTTCGCTGATTCCTAGAATGTCGACATTTAGTCTTGCCATCTCCTGTTTGACCACTTCCAATTTGCCTTGATTCATGGACCTGACATTCCAGGTTCCTATGCAATATTGCTCTTTATAGCATCGGACCTTGCTTCTATCACCAGTCACATCCACAGCTCGGTATCCTTTTTGCTTTGGCTCCATGCCTTCATTCTTTCTGGAGTTATTTCTCCACTGATCTCCAATAGCATATTGGGCACCTAGTGACCTGGGGAGTTTCTCTTTCAGTATCCTATCATTTTGCCTTTTCATACTATTCATGGGGTTCTCAAGGCAAGAATACTGAAGTGGTTTGCCATTCCCTTCTCCAGTGGACCACATTCTGTCAGATCTCTCCACCATGACCCACCAGTCTTGGGTTGCCCCACGGGCATGGCTTAGTTTCAGTGAGTTAGACAAGGCTATGGTCCTAGTGTGATTAGATTGACTAGTTTTCTGTGAGTATGGCTTCAGTGTGTTTGCCCTCTGATGCCCTCTTGCAACACCTACTGTCTTACTTGGGTTTCTCTTACCTTGGACATGGGGTATCTCTTCATGGCTGCTCCAGCAAAGTGCAGCCATTGCTCTTTACCTTGGATGAGGGATGTCTGGGGAGGCCTTACAAATAGCTGTGAAAAGAAAAGAAGTGAAAACCAAAGGATAAAAGGAAAGATATAAGCACCTAAATGTAGAGTTCCAAAGACTAGCAAGAAGAGATAAGAAAGCCTTCCTCAGCGATCAGTGCAAAGAAATAGAGGAAAACAACAGAATGGGAAAGACTAGAGATCTCTTCAAGAAAATTAGAGATACCATGGGAACATTTCATTCAAAGATAGGCTTGATTAAGGACAGAAAATGTAGGGACCTAACAGAAGCAGAAAATATTAAGAAGAGGTGGCAAGAATACACAGAAGAACCATACAAAAAAGATCTTCATGACCCAGATAATCACGATGGTGTGATCACTCACCTAGAGTCAAACATCCTGGAATGTGAAGTCAAGTAGGCCTTAGAAAGCATCTCTATGAACAAAGCTAGTGGAGGTGATGGAATTCCAGTTGAGCTATTTCAAATCCTGAATGATGATGCTGTGAAAGTGCTGTACTCAATATGCCAGCAAATTTGGAAAACTTAGCAGTGGCCACAAGACTGGAAAAGGTCAGTTTTCATTCCAACCCAAAAGAAAGAAAATGCCCAAAAAAAGCTTAAATATCGCCCAATTGAACTCATCTCACACACTAGTAAAGTAATGCTCAAAATTCTCCAAGCCAGGCTTCAGCAATACGTGAACCGTGAACTTCCAGATGTTCAAGCTGGTTTTAGAAAACGCAGAGAAACCAGAGATCAAGTTGCCAACATCCTCTGGATCATGGAAAAAGCAAGAGAGTTCCAGAAAAGCATCTGTTTCTGCTTTATTGACTATGCCAAAGCCTTTGACTGTGTGGATCACAATAAACTGGAAAATTCTGAAAGAGATGGGAATACCAGACCACCTGACCTGCCTCTTGAGAAATTTATATGCAGGTCAGGAAGCAACAGTTAGAACTGGACATGGAACAACAGACTGGTTCTAAATAGGAAAAGGAGTCTGTCAAGGCTGTATATTGTCACCCTGTTTATTGAACTTCTATGCAGAGTACATCATGAGGAATGCTGGGCTGGAAGAAGCACAAGCTGGAATCAAGATTGCCGGGAGAAATATCAATAACCTCAGGTATGCAGATGACATCATTCTTATGGCAGAAAGTGAAGAGCAACTAAAAACATCTTGATGAAAGTGAAAGTAGAGAGTTAAAAAGTTGGCTTAAAGCTCAACATTCAGAAAACGAGGATCATGGCATCTTGTCCCATCACTTCATGGAAAATAGATGGGGAAACAGTGGAAACAGTGTCAGACTATCTTTTGGGCTCCAAAATCACTGCAGATGGTGATTGCAGCCATGAAATTAAAAGACGCTTACTCTTTGGAAGGAAAGTTATGGCCAACGTAGATAGCATGTTGAAAAGCAGAGACATTACTTTGCCAACAAAGTTCGGTTTAGTCAAGGCTATGGTTTTTCCAGTGGTCATGTATGGATGTGAAGTTGGACTGTGAAGAAAGCTGAGCACCAAAGAATTGATGCTTTTGAACTGTGGTGTTGGAGAAGACTCTTGAGAGTCCCTTGGACTGCGAGGAGATCCAACCAATCCATTCTAAAGGAGATCAGCCCTGGGATTTTTTGGAAAGAATGATGCTAAAGCTGAAACTCCAGTATTTTGGCCACCTCATGCAAAGAGTTGACTCATTGGAAAAGACTGTGATGCTGGGAGGGATTGGGGGCAGGAGGAACAGGGGACGACAGAGGATGAGATGGCTGGATGGCATCACTGACTCGATGGACATGAGCCTGAGTGGATTCTGAGAGATAGTGATGGACAGGGAGGCCTGGCGTGCTATGATTCATGGGGTTGCAAAGAGTCAGACACGACTGAGCGACTGAAATGAACTGAACTGAACTGAAGGATTATATAACAACAATGTATCCTTCTTAAGGACAGTTTCTCCTTCTTGAAAACCTTCTGACTAATCCTGATATTTTAGAATGTGTATTATAGGAGTAAGTCTGGTAAAAATCTTTCTATTATTAAATTTTAATCCTGTTATCTTAAAATGTAAATGTGGGAGTGGGTCTGGTAAAATTTTTACCTCTTTGAGACATTCTTTTCATTGTTGTAAAAACTTATTTCAGAAGTTTATAATTCTTTTGCTAAGACTAGCAAGGGGAGCACTCTACATCCCCTTTCTGATATATATGTTAGAAGCTTTCTATGTCCCTATTTATACTTTAATAAAACTGCTATACAAAAGCTCTTGTGTTATCAAGCCGGGTCCTGGTCCTGAAGCTAAATCTTCTTCTACAGAGATGTGAATCCGACACCATTCACCGTAAGGTCTTACTACCTTTATCTTATATATGAGGGTGATATCTATAACTGCAAGATTCGGGCTAATATGCATTACATAAGTTGTTAAAAGACTATTGTGTTGAAACAGGAGTTGACTGGCACCATAGTTATGCTTAACATCATTGACTTTTTCACTTTTTTAATATATCAGTACTTTGGACAGCCCTCTATCCCCTTATGTGTGCTTTCCTAGGGAAACAGTAGGAACTGGAAAATTAAGAAATTAGAAAGTGTTGAAGTAATTAATGAGCATATTTGAGGTGTTGGAACTTATCCCAAAAGCAGTTTGAGATAATCATAGACTGATATGAGAATACCACTGAAGATGAGCAAAGGTTTTGGTAGAAGTGAGAAATACATTAAAGAAATGGTGTGAGTGATTTAGGTCTGTGAATTAAATGAGATCCGTATAAAGTTCCTCTACTGTTTGAGCTCTGCAATTCAATATCACAGTATTTCAAAGAAGGAAGACTAAGGCAGATTACTCCAACTAATGACAGGAGCTCAATTTTGTATGAATTATATATAAGATACAAACTGCTCTGTTTGAAGTCTTTAAACCACTTCAAGTTATTATGGTGAGACATGCTCATTTGGAATGTGGGGACTAATTTAGATACCATATTTAATCATTGTTTCCCCCTTCTATTTTCTCTCTGTTGTCAGAATTTAAATACAGCAAAACTGGACCAAATGAGTAATATATTTCTTTATGGCATCTGGACGAGGGAGTGGGGGGTGGTGGGGAAAGACAGTCTAGCTTTAAAATAGAAAATAACACTAACAACAAACAACTTCAGGCATCATTGTTAAGTAAACTTAAACATCAGTGAAAATCTCTCTGTGGTTCATTATGTTATAGAACGACGCCAACTGTTTAAAAAAACAAACAAAAAAACACATTGCAATGAGAATATGGACAGCACCAAATTTAGTTATTTTTTTGCTCTTTTACAAAATTTCTTTAGAACAAGTATTGGACAACAAGATGTTTGAAATCCCTGAGATTAAAAGCTTTTTTTTTTTTTTCCTGCAATGAATCTCTATAGCCATTATAAATTCTCAAAAGGGTGTATGACCCTAAAATCATTGAAAACAATTCATGTAAGGATTATTTCTCAGGTGTGAATGTTTTATGATTGTATGTAAATCTGTTATGTGCCTTGGGATAATGTGAGATTAAATTGGGATATGTAAATCAACCAGCTTTGCAGGTAGCCTGTATGGCACACATCAAGCTTGACTTTTATTTTTTGCTTCATTCATTGTTGAAGATACTCCTTAGTGGACAAAAGGGATTTGCCTTGTGAAGCTGGATTTTATTTGGTTTTCTGTGTAGTATAAATATTTATCTTTGGGTTTTCCTTTTCTTTTGAGGTCAAATGAATTCTGACATGAAGCAAAAGAGATGCAAAAATAAGCACTGAGAGGATGCCACTTCTTATGTGTTCTGGGTTTACCCTGCATGACAAAGCTCAGTCCCTACCTGGTTAAGCCTGTGCTAGGCTTTGATGTGCTCAGAGGTCCCTGGATATCACTTTGCTTCAAGGGTTGCTTATTTACTATTATTGCTTTATTTTTGATCTTTAATTTTTTACCCTTTGAAAAAGTGGCGGTTTATTTTTTCTTCCTCTTCCTTTCCCTCTTTCTCTCTTCCTTTCCTTTTCTCTCAGTAATATCCTGTTGACTTCTGGCAAGATGGTAACCTAAGGTTGTATTCTTTTCCTGCTCATTTTGATATCCTCATTGAAATTATCAACATATTTTTAAAATTGAATTTTAAAAAGTAGTGATACTCTAGAAACCAGAAAATTCATTATCAGTTCATCCCCTTAATACCAGAATATAAAGGAATCTTTCCTGGGAACATAGGTAGAAGAGGAATCTTAATTCAGATATGTCAGGAAAAGGATGGAATTTAGACCCTTGGCAATCATGAGTACATAAGTTTCTTCATCAACCTAGGAATCAAAACTTCAGCTTACTCCCAGCTTGAATTTGGTCATGTTAGGGCAATTGTCATTGTTCTTGTTCAGTCACTAAATTGTGTCCAAACCTTTTTGATTCCATGGACTGCAGTACATACGTCCTGTAGGCCATGGTTTTCTGACTCCTGCTTAATGAATTAGTATGAATATTTTTTAAAATCCAAGTAACTGAAGAATTTAGAAAATTTCTCATTCACTCCCATAGTTCAGCATGCACTTGATTATATGAAAATAGAGAAGACAGTAATGAAGATAAAAACATAAATGTCAAACTTAAAATTACAGTGCATTTGCTTAACAGCATTTTATATATTGCATAATATTGAGTTGATATAATTTTTGAATAGATATAATAACAACACCAAATGCTGGTAAAAATGAGAAGTTAGATCTCTCATGACTTTTTTGATGGGAATATAAAATAGTACCAACACTCTGGGAATGTCTTGATAAACTCTATATAAAACTATCATATATAGCCTAGCAATAGGATTCTTGAACATTTATCCCAAAGAATGCTGAAATCTCTAGGCAAAAACATGTATGTAAATATTTTGGCAGTTTATTTGGAAGCAATTCAGATGTCTTTCTCTGGTAGATAATTAAACTGGTCCATTTTTACTATGGAACACAGAATATAATTTTTGGTAAAGAATCCACCTGCAATACAGGAGATATAAGATACCCAGTTTCAATCCCTGGGCTGGGAAGATCCCCTGGAGAAGGAAATGGCAACCCACTCCAGTATTCTTGCATGGAAAATTCCATGGACAGAGGAGCCTGGTAGGCAACAGTCCATTTGGTCTCAAGAGTTGGACACAACTGAGCAACTAAAATGCCACCACCATGCAATATAAAGTGAAAGGAAATGACTGTGAATACAGAAAACAACCTATAACCTCCAGAAAATTTTATTGACGAATAATGGCCAATCTCAATGTTCTCAAAAGATTGTGTACTGTGTGACTGTATTTATCTTTGTGTATGTGTGTGCTCAATCACTCAGTCATGTCCAACTCTTTGCAACTCCATGGAATGTAACCCACCAGGCTCCTCTGTCCATAGAATTTTCTGGGCAAGAATACTGAAGCAGGTTACTATTTCCTTCTCCAGGGGATCTTTCCAACCCAGGTATTGAACCTGTGTGTCTTGCATCTCCTTCAATCTCAGGTGTATTCTTTACCACTACACCAATGGCAAAGCTCTTATTTATATAACATGCTTGATATTATAAAATGATAGAACCAGATTATGGGTCAGTGTTTGAAAGGGGTTAAAGAGGAGATGGTGTTGAGTGGCTATATAAGGACATGAGCAAAATTTATGGTTAAATAATTTTTCTGTGTCTTGACTGTATCATTTTCAATAGTTAGTTTTGATGTTATACTATAGTTTTGCAAATCCTAGCCACTGGAGAAACTGAATAATGGTAATACAATAGATTATTGTCTCATTTCTTACAATTACATATGAATCTGAAATCCTCTCAAATAAAATATTCAATATTTAGAAATGAAGGGAAAATAAAAAGGCATTCCTGGATTGTGTTTCTGTGTGCATGCGTGTGTGTGTGTGAGAGAGAAAGAGGAGAAAGAGAGAGAGAGGGTAGGGAGTGGGGGAGGCATTTGTTTCTAGCAGAAATGCTTTATTAAACATTAAAGGGACTTCTTTAGGCTGAAAGCAAGTGATACCAGAAAGTAATTCAAATCCACATGAAAAAATAGAAGCACTGATAAAGGTAATTAGTGGTGCTTTTAAAAGACATTATAATTGCATATTTCTTCTGTCAACTGATTAAAAAGCTATTGCATAATATAATGTGTATATAATTATATAATAGCACAAAGGAAGTGGGTACGTACAAAGCTGCATTAGAATAAGGGAATGACACCAGATAATTAACTTTAATTCACAGAAACATATGAAGAGAATCAGAAATGGTAAATAAGAAGGATAATATAATCAAGCTTGCAAATGTATGTATGAGAATATTATTCTCTCTCAGTTTTTTAAAAAGATATAAGATTACAGAAGGTAATAATTATATCAGTATATTGTTGGACTTGTAACACATATGCATGCAGTTTATATAACTGGATAAAAAAGGGGGAAGGGGAAACAGAAGTATAAAGGACTACCATTTCTATAGTTCATTGGAATTAATCTAGTATAAACTTGAAGTGGGTTCTGATAAGATAAATATATGCTCTAGAGAACTCACTAAGAAATTAATACAAAAAATATTGGAGAAAAACATGAAAAAATTAAAATATTTCATTATGAAATATTCCTTCAATACAAAAGAAAGCAATAAAAGAGGATCCAAGGAACAAAATGATATAATGCATAGAGAAAACAGAAAGGCAAATAACAGAGATAAATCCAGTGTTATCAATAATAGCATGAAATGTGAAAGGATTAAATAGTATAATCAAAGACAGAGACTGACAGACAGGATAGAAAAGCAAGATCCAATTATATTTTGTCTACTAGAGACACATTTTAGATTCAAAGATACAAGAAGCTTGAAAAGAAAAAGGTGGGAAAATATATTGCAAACAGCAACCATTTCAAAGTTCAATACTAGCTATACTAGTATCTTATAAAACAGACATTTTTAAAAGTGTTATTATTAGAGATAAAAAAGGATGTTTTATAATAGCATAAGGGTCAACCTGCAAGATATACATACATTCACTTGAAAACAGCTCCCAAAACATACATGAAGAAAAACTGACAGTTCTAGGAAGAAATACACCAGTCAACAATATAGTTCACGTCCTTAAAACCCTACTTTCATTGCTACTTACAACTAGACAGAAGATAAGCAAGTTATAATAAACTTTGCAACATTAGCAGACATAGATAGAATGCTTCACCCCAAAGCAAGACAGTACATAGTCTTCTTAAGAGTGGAAATGTTTGGAACCCTTTACAGGAGAGATCATTTTCTTGATCATAAAGCAAGTCTCAATAAATCTAAAATGATTGAAATCAGAAAAGTATGTTTCTAAAGATGACAGAATTAATTAGAAATCAAAAGCAGAAGAAATAGTGGGAAATGGAAATGGCCAGAAAAATGGAAATTCCACAACACATTCCTAAATTAAAAAAAAAAAAAAATTAGAAAACACTTTGAAATGAGTGAAAACAAACATGAAATATATCAAAACTGTAGGATATAGATAGAGAAAAGCTTAGAGGAACATTTATATCTTGTATATAAACATCTTATATGTTTAAACACGTTTGAAAAGAAGAACAATTTCAAACCAATAACCTTACCTTTTACCTTAAGAAACTAGAAAAAAAAAAAAAAAAAAGTGAAACTAAAACAAAAGCAATGAGCAAAAAGGAAATAACTTTTAAGTTAGGGTAGAAATACAGGAAATAGATACTAGAAAAGCAACAGAAAGAAATGAACAAAACCAAAAATAGCTCCTGCAAAGATAAGTAGAATCAATAAATTATTTTCTAGACAGAAAAAAAAATATATAGGAAAGATTCAAATTCCTAAAACAAGAGAGGACATTGCTCCTAATGTCACAAAATAAGAAGGATTTAAAGGAATATTGTGAGCAGTTGTACACCAATAAAGTAGATGGCTCAGATGAAATGGACAAATCCCTGAAAGGGCACAGAATTTGGTATTCTGACTCAATAAAAAACTAAATACTGAAATTATGATTAAGAAATTCCGCACCAAGAAAAGCCAGTCTGAGGCCTCACTTGTGAATTCCATTTAACATTTAAAGAAGAATTAACACCAGTCCATAACAAACTCTTCTATAAAAGGAGAAGGAAACACCAAGAGGGGGAGGAGGAAGCACCAACTCATCCTGTGAAGCCAGTGTTACTCTGATACCAGAATCAGACAAATATATAACAGGAAAGAAAAATCACACATCAATATCCCTGTGAATCTAGATGTGATTTTCTTCAACAAAAACAGGAAATCACATACAGCATTATATTTAAAAGATTGTATACTATGACCAAGTGTATTTTATCCTAGAAATGTCTTGTTGGTTTAACATTTGGAAATAGAGTAATACTGGATATTGATAGAATAAAGGACATAAGCCACATGATTATATCAGCAAATGCAGAAAAAGTACTTAAAAGAGTCCAATACCCTTTCAGTATAAAAACTCTAAAAAACTAGGAATATAAAGAAACTTCCTCAATTGGATATAGGGCATCTATGAAAAATCCACAACTGACATCATAATTAACGGTAAATACTAAATGATTCACCTTTAAGTTTAAGAAAAGACAATGAAGCCAACTCTCACTACTTTTATTTAGCATTGTACTAAAGTTCTAGCCCTGAAAGTTAGACAAGTGAAAGAAATAAAAGGCATCAATATTGGAAAAGAAGGAAGGAATAGAATTCTATTTGCAGATGACATGATCTTGTTTATGGAAAATGCTGAAGAATTCAATAAAACTATTAGAACTCATAAACAAATTCAGCAGACTTTTAGAGTACAGGTGAGAGTGCAAAAATCAATTGTATTTCTATGTACTATGCTATGCTAAGTCACTTCAGTCGTGTCCGACTCTGTGCGACCCCCATAGACGGCAGCCCACCAGGCTCCCCCATCCCTGGTATTCTCCAGGCAAGAACACTGGAGTGGGGTGCCATTTCCTTCTCCAATGCATGAAAGTGAAAAGAGAAAGTGAAGTTGCTCAATCGTGTCCGACTCTTAGCGACCCCATGGACTGCAGCCCACCAGGCTCCTCCATCCATGGGATTTTCCAAGCAAGAGTACTGGAGTGGGGTGCCATTGCCTTCTCCGTTCTATGTACTAGTAATGAATAATCCAAAACTGAAATTAGGAAATCAATTCCATTTATAATAGCAGGAAAAATAAAATATTTAGAAAGAAGCAAAAAAAGTACATAATTTGGACGTTGAAAACAAAAATAACAAAACTGTCGATATTAAAGAAGATTTAAACATATTGAAAGATATTACATGTACATTTATCAGAAGACAGTATTGTTTCAATAACAGTAGTGCCTAAATTATTCTCTAGATTCAAGACAATCACTATCAAATACCATCTGACTGCTTTTGCTGAACTGACAATATGAACCTAAAATTCATATGAAAATTCAAAGGATGAAAAATAGTGAAAGCAATCTCAAAAACAAACAGCAAGTCTGGGACACTCACATTTCCTGACTTTAAAACTTACTACCAAACTAATAGTAATGAAAAGCACAAGTGACGAAAGAGAAGATAAAATTTTGATTTCAGCATAATTAAAAACTTTTGTATTTCAAAGGACATAGTGAAGAAAATGAAAACACAGCGTAATAAATGGTAGAGAACATTTGCAAATAATATATATGACAAGGAAACTGTAGCCAGAATAAATAAATAACTGTAATGATATAAATAACCCAACTGAAAAATGAGCAAATGATTGAAAAAGAAATTTCCCCAAAAATGGTAAACATGGAAAATTTACACATGTAAATATATTTCAGCATCCTTAATGATTAGATTAATGTAAACCAAATCACAAAGTGATAGTACTGCATACCCAACTAGAATGTCTATCATTAAAACACACGCACACACAATAGCAAGTATTGATAAGGATTTGGAGAAACTGGAATCTTCACTTATTGCTGGTAGGGATGTGGAATGATGCACCTACTTTTTACAACAATTTGGAGTTACTGTATAACCTAGAAATTCCATTCCTAGCTTATCTCCAAGATTAAAGAAAACATACTTCTCAACAAAAACTTGTACACAAATGTTAATATCAGCATTATTCATAATGGAAAAAATTTTAAATAATTCTCAACAGATGAATGGGTAAGTTAAATAAGGTGTTTTATTCAATGGAATGTTAGCAATAAAAAGAATAATGATACATACTAGAATGTGGATAAAAATTGAAATTACTATTTCAGTGAAATAAATACATAACAGAAGATCACATATTGTATGATTCCACTTATATGAAACATCCAGAATAAACAAATCTATAAAATAGAAAATAGGTGACTGATTGTCTATGTTTGGATGGTGGTTGGGAGTAGAGAATTTGGGGCAACGATGGGAATAAGTGCTATTAGGTTTGGAGTTTCTATTTGGAGTGATGCAAATGTTCTAAATTAATTGTAGTGATGCTTGTACATCTTTTGAATATGCTCAAAACTGTCATTATACCTTTTAAGTGAGTTAATTTTATGGTATGTGAATTATATCTTATTAAACTGTTTTAAAAACTGTAATAACACTTCACACTCATTAAATGACTAAAATTTCAAGTCTGATAAGACCAGGTATTAGTGAAGATGTGCAGCAGTTGGAGCTCTTATTTACTTTGTAGGGATTGTATAATAAAATGCTACAACTTTTGTACATTCTTTAGTAAGAATTATTTACAAAATTACCACAGAAATGGGTGATTCCAGCTCCTATGAATTCAATCAAGAGAAATAACAAGAGTTGTAAACTAATGTTAACAGTAACTATCTTTGTAAAACACTGAATGAAGAAAAAACACAAATACCTATTTAAAAAGTAAGTGGATAAACAAATGTGTTATTCACAAATTTGCTACAAATTATTGTGCCATAACAAAATACCACAAGCTTAGTAACCAAGCAGTGTAAATTTATCATCTACAGTCAGTGGTCCAAAATGGGTTACCTGGGCTAAAATGCAAGATGTCAGCAGGGCCTGGTTCCATTCTGGAGCTTCGACAGGGGAAAATCTGTTACCTTGTCTTTTCCAGCTTCTAGAGCTGTCCACATTCTTTGGTTGATGGCCTTTCCTCTATCTTCAAAGCCAGCAATATTGCAGTTTTGCAGCTTTCTGACTATTCTCCCACAGTCACGTGCTTCTGCATTATTTGGGGGTTTTGCAATGAATATGCCCTTTTAAAAATAAAAGACATTTCTAATAAAAAAAAAAAAAAAAAAAGATTTACTCTTTAACCCAGAAAGTCCATTTCTAAGAAAATATTTTTTTTCAGATTGAATTAGAGATGCATGCAATGTTTATATGCAAGAGCACTCATTTCATCATGTTGCAGAGAGAAATTAGAAACAGACAGCTATCCAAAAGCTGGAGTAGAATTGTGTAGTATTGGTGTAAACATACTATGGGAGACTGTCAGTAGTTGACATGTCTGTATGCTAATAATAGTTCATGATACAAGAGAGTTATAATATAAATATTTAAAAATTAAAACTGAATATATATTGTGATCCCATTTTTAAGCACATATATTTATTTTTAAACTTTTTATTCTATATCAGAGTATAGCTGATTAACAATATGATATTTTCAGGCACACAGCAGAGCAACATGTATCCATTCTCCTCCAAACTCCTCTCCCATCCAGGCTGCCACATAACTTGAGCAGAGCCCCCTGTGTTATACAGTAGAACCTTGTTGGTTATCCATTTTAAATACAGAAACGTGCACATGTTGATCTCAAACTCCCTATCTCTTCTCCCCACCCTCCCAAACTCCAGTAACCATAAGCTTGTTCTCTAAGTCTGGGAGTCTGTTTCTGTTTTGTGAATAAGTTCGTTTGTACCATTTCTTTTTAGAGTCCACAAATAAGGGATATCATATGACATTTGTCTTTCTCTGTCTGACTTCAGTCAGTATGACAATCTCTACATCCATCCATGAGGCTTCAAAGGACATTATTTCATTATTTTTAATGACAAATATCCCACTGTGTGGGGATTTTCAGGTGGCTCAGTGGTAAAGAATCTGCCCGCCAAGAAGGAGACACGGGTTAATCCCTGGGTAGGGAAGATCCCCTGGAGAATGAAATGGCAATCCACTCCAATATTCTTGCCTGGGAAATCTCATGGACAGAGAAGCCTAACGGGCTATAGTCCATGGGGTCATAAATAGTTGGACACAACTTAATGATTAAACAGCAGCAGCGGCAGCAGCACCCTATTACATGGGCTTCCCAAGTGGCTCAGTGGTAAAGAATCTGTCTGCAATGCAGGAGACACGGGTTTGATCCCTGGGACAGGAAGAGCCCCTGGAGAAGGAAATGGAAACCCACTCCAGTATTCTTCCCTGGAAAGTGCCATGGAGAGAAGGTGTGAGGCCACAGCCTATAGGGTTGCTAAGAGCTGGACATGATTGAGCAAATGAGCACGCATCCCATTGGATATATGTTGCACATCTTCTTTATCCTCTGTCAATGGACATTTAGGTTACTTTCTTGTCTTGGCTATTGTAAACAATGCTGCAATGGAGTTGAGACGCGTGCATCCTTTTGGAACATGATTTTTTCTGAATATATGCCCAAGAGTGGAATTGCAGGGTCATATGTTAGCTCTATTTTTAGTATTTTAAGGTACCTCTGTACTGTATTCCAGCATGACTGTACCAAACCACATTCCCAATAACAATGTGTAGGAGTTTCCTTTAAACATATATTTCTAAAATCAGAAGAGTTGCAAAATTATCAGTAGCATTCCTGAAATTATTGATGATCTTTATTATGTTTCTGTATTTAACACATCTGTTATAAATGTTTTACTTTTATTAAACAGAAAAAAAAGAATGTGCTTGGCACAAAGGGAATAATGAATAAATAATGATTGAATGAAAATGAAATTAATCAAAATGTTCAAAATAGTATATAACTGAGTGTTCCTTGTATATTATGGGAAATAGAGAATAGGTTTGCATTAATGAATGGAGAGTGGCACTGGTTCATATATAGATATGAATTATACTATATAAAATAGGCATTTTTGTAATTCAAATATTAGCTATTTTATGTCTCAGTCTAATGGATTGTGAAAATATTTCAATAGATAAATTATGAAGATAAGTTTGCATATGTGGCACTTATGAGAAGAAAATCCCCATTTCTACTCAAAAACTGTCATGATCAAATTTTCAATCATGAGAATTAAAAGGACTTTACTAGATTATATTTTCCATGTCAATGAAATGTCTTTTTAAAATTTTTAGCTTGGAGTCAAAATTCATTTTTCTATAGTAGCACCAGTATATGAGGTGACAATATCTGCAGTGCAGCTCACAAAAGCCTATTTAAACCACTGTGTGGCTGAAATATAGTAGTAATTTATCCACATAAAATCATGTTCATAATAATGTTGCCATGGGGAGTTGAAGGCAGAGTGTATTTCTAATAGAAACATTAGAAAACATGGCTCTCATGAGACTAGAACCCACGTTCCCTTTGTTGTTCATTTTAGTGTGGATAAAACTGCCTTAAAAGGCTTGTGGCACCACAAGAACGCGTTTTATTTCACACATTCATAGACTGGACCTGGGAATGCCTTATCATCACTGATTTCACCCTGTTGCCCTGAAAAGAGAGAAGTAGGCCAGACCTTTGTTTGGTATCCTGTTTCAACCCAACAGTTGCTTAGTGCCTTTGGTCAGGTAACTAAAATTTTCCATATTTCAGGAAAATATATTTCCTAACTATTTAATGTGACTGTTAAAAATATGACAAAATGGGTTATATATTACGTACATAATGTAAGCTTTTCTGTGCTTTCATAATGCCACATTAGGCAACTGATTTAACTGTGTAGATGCAACATCAATTGAATACTATAAATAAAAGCAACAAAAAGCATTCAGATCAGATCAGTCACTCAGTCGTGTCCGACTCTTTGCGATCCCATGAATCGCAGAACACCAGGCCTCCCTGTCCATCACCAACTCCTGGAGTTCACTCAGACTCACGTCCATCGAGTCAGTGATGCCATCCAGCCATCTGATCCTCTGTTGTCCCCTTCTCCTCCTGACCCCAATCCCTCCAAGCATCAGAGTCTTTTCCAATGAGTCAACTCTTCTCATGAGGTGGCCAAAGTACTGGAGTTTCAGCTTTAGCATCAGGCCTTCCAAAGAAATCCCAGGACTGATCTCCTTCAGAATGGCCTGGTTGGATCTCCTTGAAGTCCAAGGGACTCTCAAGAGTCTTCTGCAACACCACAGTTCAAAAGCATCAATTCTTTGGCACTCAGCCTTCTTCACAGTCCAACTCTCACATCCATACATGACCACAGGAAAAACCATAGCCTTGACTAGACGAACCGTTGTTGGTAAAGTAATGTCTCTGCTTTTGAATATGCTATCTAGGTTGGTCATGACTTTCCTTCCAAGGAGTAAGCGTCTTTTAATTTCATGGCTGCAATCACCATCTGCAGTGATTTTGGAGCCCAAAGAAATAAACTCTGACACTGTTTCCAATGTTTCCCCATCCATTTGACATGAAGTGATGGGACCAGATGCCATGATCTTCGTTTTATGAATGCTGAGCTTTAAGCAAAACTTTTCACTCTCCTCTTTCACTTTCATCAAGAGGCTCTTTAGTTCCTCTTCATTTTCTGCCTAAGAGTGATATCATCTGCATGTCTAAGGTTATTGATATTTCTCTCGGCAATCTTGATTCCAGCTTATGCTTCTTTCAGCCCAGCGTTTCTCATGATGTACTCTGCATATAAGTTCAATAAGCAGGGTGACAATATACAGCCTCGACTTACTCCTTTTCCTATTTGGAATCAGTATGTTGTTCCATGTCCAGTTCTAACTGTTGCTTCCTGACCTGCATATAGGTTTCTCAAGAGGCAGGTCAGGTCTGGTATTCCAATCTGTTTCAGAATTTTCCACAGTTTATTGTGATCCACACAGTCAAAGGCTTTGGCATAGTCAATAAAGCAGAAATAGATGTTTTTTCTGGAAATCTCTTGCTTTTTCCATGATCCAGCGGATGTTGGCAATTTGATCTCTGTTTCCTCTGCCTTTTCTAAAACCAGCTTGAATATCTGGAAGTCATAGTTCATGTATTGCTGAAGCCTGGATTGGAGAATTTTGAGCATTACTTTACTAGCGTGTAAGATGGGTGCAACTGTGCGGTAGTTTGAGCATTCTTTGGCATTTTCTTTCTTTGAGATTGGAATGAAAACTGACATTTTTCAGTCCTGTGGCCACTGATGAGTTTTTCAAATTTAATGGCATACTGAGTGCAGCAATTTCACAGCATCATCTTTCATGATTTGAAATAGCTTAACTGGAATTTCATCACCTCCACTAGCTTTGTTTGTAGTGATGCTTTCTAAGGCCCACTTGACTTCACATTCCAGGATGTCTGGCCCTAGGTGAGTGGTCACACCATCGTGATTATCTGGGTCATGAAGATCTTTTTTGTATAGTTCTTCTGTGTATTCTTGCCACCTCTTCTTAATATCTTCTGCTTCTCTTAGGTCCATACTATTTCTGTCCTTTATTGAGCCCATCTTTGCATGAAATGTTCCCTTGGTAACTCTCATTTTCTTGAAGAGATATCTAGTCTTTCCCATTCTGTTGTTTTCCTCTATTTCTTTGCATTGATAGCTGAGGAAGGCTTTCTTATCTTTCCTTGCTATTCTTTGGAACTCTGCATTCAGATGCTTATATCTTTCCTTTTCTCCTTTGCTTTTCTCTTCTCTTTTCACAGCTATTTGTAAGGCCTCTTCAGACAGCCAATTTGTTTTTATGCATTCATTTTCCATGGGGATGGTCTTGATCCCTGTCTCCTGTACAATGTCATGAACCTCAGTCCAGAGTTCATCAGGCAGTCTGTCTATCAGATCTAGTCCCTTAAATCTACTTCTCGCTTCCACTGTATAATCATAAGGGATTTATTTAGGTCATACCTGAATGGTCTAGTGGTTTTCCCTACTTTCTTCAACTTAAATCTGAATTTGGCAATAAGGAGTTCATGATCTGAGCCACAGTCAGCTCCTGGTCTTGTTTTTGCTGACTGTATAGAGCTTCTCCATCTTTGGCTGCAAAGAATATAATCAATCTGATTTCAGTGTTGACCATCTGGTGACTACAGAGCTGTGTCAAGGTTATATGGACTAAATTTCAGTCCCATCTCTACCCACAGTAACAGACCCTTGATTAATGGAAAATCTATATAACTATACGTGGCAACCTTACAACAGTGGATTACTATGCAGCTGTTAAAACAGAATAAATTTGAACTTAATGATGTGGAAAGAAGTTCACTATATGTTAAATACTGGAGATGATGAATTATAAAAATGTATTTGAAAAGACATCTTAATTTGATTAAAATGAACTTTTAAAAATTATTCATTTAAGTTGTATTGGTGACAGTGATGGTTTAGTTGCTGAGTCGTGTCCGACTCTTGCAACCCTGTGGACTCTAGCCTGTAAGGCTCCCCTGTCCATGGGATTTTCCAGGCAAGAATACTGGAGTGGATTGCCATTTCCTTCCCCAGGGGATCTTTCCGACCCAGGAATCGAACCCAGGTCTCCTGCATTACAGGCAGATTCTTTACCAACTGAGCTATGAGGGAAGCAATATTTACAATTTTTGTCTCTCAAAATATAAATCCCCTATTTTACTTTGCTTTAAGATTTTTATTTATTTATTTGGCTGTGGTGGGTCTTCTTTGCTGCGTGTGGGCTTTCTCTAGTTGCAGTGAGTGGGGGCTGCTATTTATTGCAGTGCACAGACTTCTCATTGTGGTGGCTTCTCTGGTTGTGGAGCACAGGCTGTACACATGCAGGCTTCTATAGTTGCTGCACTTGGGCTCAGTAGTTGCAGCTCTCAGACTCTAGCGGCTCAGTAGCTGTGGTGCTCGGGCTTAGCTGTTCCGTGGCATGTAGGATCTTTCCAGACCAGGGAGTGAACCTGCATTAGCAGGTGGATTCTTAATCATTGGATCTCCAGGGAAACCCCTAACTCCCCTAAAGTGTCATATCATGCTGCTGCTGCTGCTAAGTCGCTTCAGTCGTATTCGACTCTGTGCGACCCCATAGAAGGCAGCCCATCAGGCTCCCCCGTCCCTGGGATCTCCAGGCAAGAACACTGGAGTGGATTGCCATTTCCTTCTCTAATGCATGAAAGTGAAAAGTGAAAGTGAAGTTGCTCAGTCGTGTCCGACCCTCAGCGACCCCGTGGACTGCAGCCTTCCATATCTCTATGATATAAAATTGTGAATAATTTTTAAACCACTTAATAGTAACACTTTATATAATAAGAATATGATGTTTGTGTATTTTTATAGTAGCAATATATACCTTAATATATACCTTTATAGTAGCCTTATATATATACCTTAAATAGCGAGAAGAACATTTTAAATACTTCAATAATAAAAATGGAATTTTTGGTGAAAGTTAAAAATGGATGTTCTTCACGTATTTTTTTTTTTTTAACTAGGAAGACATGAAACGATATGAAATATATTTTGGAAAGGGAAAATTGGAAAACTTTCTAAAGAAAAAAAAATCTGTTTTTGCTGGGAAAACAACATTCCCAGAGGCTGATATCAAGCTATTTCTTTTCAACTCCAAATGACAGAATGCATAGACATTCCCTACCTTTACAACAATACAGGTAGCAAGAGTTAGACAATACTGTCAATTACATTTCTTCCCAGAAGATCCACTGGAGAAGGGCTGGGCTACACACTCCAGTATTTTTGGGCTTCCTTGTGGCTCAGCTGGTAAAGAATCCACCTTCAGTGTGGGAAACCTGGGTTCGATCCCTGGTTGGGAAGATTCCGTGAGGAAAGGAACGGCTACCTACTCTAGTATTCTGGCCTGGATAATTCCATGGACTATATAATACATGGGTTCGCAAAGAGTCAGACATGACTGAATGACTTTCACTTTCCCTTAAGCACAAGAGAAAAGTATAATCTTTATTCCCCTGACTACAGAGATGTTCAAACAGGTAATGTGCATTTGTTTTCCTTCTTAGAAAAAATTACCATTATCATGACCAGAGCTCTGCTAAAAGAAGAAATTAGGATGCAGTTTAATGAATGGGACCTCTGAGGGTAAAGGGTTAGAAGATTTAAAAATGTTAGAAAGATATTGCAAGAGTCTTTATGTATTAGAGTTTATGAGAATCTCATAACATTTTTATCCAAACATTATTCAGTTATATTAAATTTGATTACAGCCAAAAGTGACCAAGATATCTGTGCAAAATGAAATTATGGTTAAAGCATAATCAAACACTATTTCAAGAAGAACTGGAACAATTAATGAGAACCAGACATGAAATAACCAGGAGAGAATTTGCTTTGTTACTTTATCCATACCCACATTAAAGGGAAGATTTAATCAATCCTGAACACTGAGAAGCAATAGGCCATTTTAAACTGCCAGATGAAAATACTGTTCTCAGTAACATCTTCTCATTTAATAATTCTCCCATACAGAGAAAAGTTTCATTACAGTTAACCTAATTTCAGTATGCTGCAGAGATACATCATTGGCCCCTTTCTTAACTCCCACTGGTTCTCATTCTTTAAAATTTAACTATTTTTACATTTGATAACTATTATCTAATATTAGCTCAGCCACCTTTGATTCAGTCTCCGTAATCCAAATTACTCTAACCTATCCTCTAAGGCCAGATTTCCCAGCACTTTATATCTCTGCAGCTCTCAACTGAGCACACTTCAATTTGTCCACATCTCCAATTTGCTCCTGAGCTCAGAATTAAAGATATTTTAATAAAATTTCACCAGTGTCGAGTATATAATGGCATGATCATTTTTCAGTTATAGTATTTTACAGTATAATACATGCTTGCACTGTACATTTTTTCACTCACTATGTAGTGTTTCTTATTGTAATTGACTTATGATATCCTGTGAGATCTAGATCCTTTTGTATTCTATCCAATTATAGATAACTTTAATAAATCCTTAACTGAGATTTGCCAGTCTGTTAGGAATATTACTTTTATATGCTTATGTTATCTTGAATATATTTTGTTATTTAAAATTATATTGGATATTTTATCCCTTAAAATTTATAACTAATATTTGATATTGTTGTGGTTCAGTCACTCAGTTATGTCCAACTCTTTGCGACCCCATGGACTCAGCACACCGTCCTTCAGTCTCCTGGAGCTTGCTCAAACTCATGTTCATATGATCATCTCAATAAAAACAGGCCAATGATTACACATTTATTAAAGATACTAACAGCAAACTACGATTACTTAGAATTTCTGTAATCTAATAAGGGAATCTACAAAAAGTTAACAAAAATACTCCACAATGAAAAAGCTAAAGCTTGCTCTCTGAAATGGAGAAAATGATAAAGATGCTCACAATCACTGTATCTATGCAACATTGTACTAAAATATCCCACTAGAGAGAAAAAGCAACACAACTTACGTGTGTGTGTGTGTGTGTGTATGTATATGTATATATATATATATATGTATATATATGCATATATACACATATGCATTTAAAGTTATAAAATAACTCAGAGATATTAGAAAACTGGAAAAATCTCATCACTTGCCCTTTAGAGTTCAGTTCAGTTTCAGTAGCTCAGTCATGTCCAACTCTTTGTGACCCCCATGGACTGCAGCATGCCAGGCTTCCCTGTCCATCACCAGCTCTCAGAGCTTGCTCAAACTCATGTCCATCGAGTCGGTGATGCCATCCAACCATTTCATCCTCTGTCATTCCCTTCTCCTTCTGCCTTCAATCTTTCCCAGCATCAGGGTCTTTTCTAATAAGTCAGTTCTTTGCATCAGGTGGCCAAAGTATTGGAGTTTCAGCTTCAGCATCACTGCATCAGTCCTTCCAATGAATATTCAAGGCTGATTTCCTTTAGGTTTGACTAGTTTGATCTGTTTGCAGTTCAAGGGACTCTCAAGGGTCTTCTCCAACACTACAGTTCAAAGGAATCAATTCTTTGGCACTCAGCTTTCTTTATGGTCCAACACTCATAGCCATACATGATTACGAAAAAAAGCATAGCTTTGACTATACATACCTTTGTAAGCAAGGTAATGTCTCTGCTTTTTAATACATTTTCAAGGTTTGTCATAACTTTTCTTCCAAGGAGCAAGCATCTTTTAATTTTATGTCTGCAGTCACCATTTGCAGTGATTTTGGAGCCCAAGAAAATAAAGTCTGTCACTGTTTCCATTGTTTCCCCATCTATTTGCCATGAAGTGATGGGACTGGATGCCATGATCTTAGTTTCTTGAATGTTGAGTTTTAAGCCAGCTTTTTCAATCTTCTTTCACCTTCATCAAGAGGCCCTTTAGTTCCTCTTGACTTTCTGCCATCAGGCTGGTGTCATCCACATATGTGAGGTTATTGATATTTCTCCCAGAAATCTTGATTCCAGCTTGTGCTTCATCCAGCCCTGCATTAGTAATACATAAGAAATGTAATCACATGAAGAATAAAAACAACAGCAAAAAATTCTAACTTCCATTCCAGGTTCTGACTTTAATCAGTTGTGGAAATGATATTTAATATTTTTTTTTCAGTATCCTTTACCTAAAATAAGAATTCT
Source organism: Bos indicus (assembly GCF_029378745.1). Classification (NCBI taxonomy): domain Eukaryota; kingdom Metazoa; phylum Chordata; class Mammalia; order Artiodactyla; family Bovidae; genus Bos; species Bos indicus. Next base: position 33,600,597 of record NC_091767.1, read on the forward strand.
GAAGAAGGGGCATCTGAAATGTTTCTGTCTCTAAAATTTTATGATTTATAGAAAATCATTTTCCATATCTAGGATAAGTTTTAAATTAACATCTTAAGCACCTTCTCTCTGTGTGACATATACTGTACTAGACATTGCAGTAAAGCAGTAAACAAAATATGTATTTATTATATTTTATTTGAAAAGATAAATATAAAATAATGTATTAGTATTTACTAATTAAGAAAGAAGAAAGTAAAAAAAGAGAATTAGGAAACAGTGAAAGGGTGGATTTTTAAATAAATCAGGCAAGGGAAGTTACACTTAGATAGTGATATGTGAGAAACTACCTAAAACCAGCTAGCAAAACTGTTACCAGAGGAAGAAAACTACAGATAGAACAAATAATAAGTATGGAAGTCTTAAGTAGGAGTGTGACTGGCGTATTTAAAGAATAGCAAAGAGGTGGGTGTGCCTGGAACACAGTGATGGAAGGAAAGAATAATGAGAAATGAGATCACATATGTTCTGGGACAAGGAGATGTTATGTAGTGCATTGTAGAGTGTTATAAAGACCTAGCCTTCACTTTAAATCAGATAGGGACCACTGGAATGCTTTGAGTTCAAAACTGACAATATCTAAGGGTATCACTGTGAATGCTCTGTTAAAATAGATTAATATGGTGCAAGAACAGTGATCATTTAGGCGATCAGGAAAGTGAAAAAGTGAAAGTGAAGTCATTCAGTCATGTCTGACTCTTTGCCATCCCATGGACTGTAGCCCACCACGCTCCTCCGTCCATGGGATTTTCCAGCGATCAGTGCTGTAATTCAAATGAGAGATCAAGGTCGGAGGCTGAAGCATGGTAACTTGGCCAGAGCAGTGGTAATAGAGGGATGAAAAGCGATTTAGTTCTAAATATATTTTAAAGTTACAGAATGTGCTGGTGGATCAGGTACAGGGTGTAGGGGGGAAAAGTGTGTATGCTACTGCTAAGTCACTTCAGTCATGTCCGACTCTGTGTGACCCTATAGGTGGAAGCCCACCAGGCTCCCCTATCCCTGGGGCTCTCCAGGCAAGAACACTGTAGTGGGTTGCCATTTCCTCCTCCAATGCATGAAAGTGAAAAGTGAAAGTGAAGTCGCTCAGTCGTGTCCGACCCTCAGTGACCCCATGGACTACAGCCTTCCAGGCTCCTCCGTCCATGGGATTTTCCAGGCAAGAGTACTGGAGTGGGGTGCCATTGCCTTTGTGTATAAGATTATATAATTACACAGAAAAGACTCTGATGCTGGGAGGGATTGGGGGCAGGAGGAGAAGGGGACGACAGAGGATGAGATGGCTGGATGGCATCACTGACTCGATGGACGTGAGTCTCAGTGAACTCTGGGAGTTGGTGATGGACAGGGAGGTCTGGCATGCTGCGATTCATGGGGTCGCAAAGAGTCGGACACGACTGAGTGACTGATCTGATCTGATGCTATGTAAGTGGATACATCCTTCTGTAAAAGACTTTAGGTACATATGCAATGTGCACTTTTAATTTTTAAAGTTTTCATCTCTTAAACATTACTGATGGAGACAGATTGTAATGTTAACCTGTGAAAAGATTTTTTTCTGTAAATAAGTAAAATGTATTATTTACTTATAATAATTTGTTCTAATAAACCCATTTGTGACCTGCTTCCAAGTAGTATATCTCTATCTCTGTCTCTGTGTCTACATGTGCATCAATATCTATGTCTATTTGTATCTAATTGGAGATAGAGATAAATTTACTTTAAGCTCAAAATATGGTCTTGAAAAACTAAGTGACTGCTGAAATTAGAATTTGATTACCGTCATTCTGCTTTTCAACCATCCATGAAAAACCTTTCTGCCACTTAAGAGTTTCTACCTCTTAAACAAGTTCTTGCCCTCCTTTTACTGATAAGAATGCAAAACTGATCAATGAGTACAACTTCTGTAGAGTAAAGTTGATGTTAAAAATCTCAGCCATCGCTATATCGAATTTTGCTAGTCTGTTATTAGGTTATTTGAAGAAATCTTCTCAGTATCTTCAGAGAATTTCATTTGTAGATTTAATAGTCCACATCTCTGGGAAAATCTTTTCAAATATTATGTGCTTTAAAAAATGTTATATAGATCCCATCACTAAGAAAGAAAATATGGGGCTAATATTCTTATCAATAGATTTAGATGCAGGAAATTCAAGCACAGTTTCAAAAGGGATTAAAAAAAAAAAAAAACCTGGCCCACAGTAATAATCATAGCACTTAAGATTTGTTCAATTTTTGATTATTGCTTTTACTTTACACCTGCTGTGTTCATACTGTGCAGCTCTGAAAATGCATTAGCTGCTTGCACTAGTCCTTCCAGCAGGCCAGTTAACAACATATTCCAGTTACCAGGAGTCATCAGAACTCAGAGACAGTGTTAGCAAAACACAGTCATTGAGCAAGGCTAGAGGACGCAAAAGAAATTTCAAGTCAATTTTTGAGAATTCACAGATACCTTTTATATCTATTCTTGTTAAAATTGTGCTTGAAAGGTTTTGGACAGAGTACAAAGTTGGATTTCTCTTTTTATTCTGTTGAGATTGCAAAAATGTTCTTTTATAATAAATGATTTCAATTTTAAACTTGAAATATTCAGGATTATATGTTTTATTTGGATAAACAGGCACAAAATACATACACATCCATATGCACTCACTACTACAACCTCCCTGACCACCATCCTAAACAGTACTGTAGTTTTCCCTGGAATTCATTTGAAGTTGATATATAGAGTTTTGCATTTCTTTTTATAGTTGTGTTAATAAGGCCTATTAACAATAATTCAGTACAATGGTAAATTGTTTTACATTTCATTTGTGTGTGTTTGACTGTGTCCTTTTTAGACTGAAACATTTGACAACCACTAGTGGATATGATGTGCTATGCACAATATTTAAAATAAAAATCTTTCTCTACCCCCAAACTGTCATAATGAATGTGATTCTCAGTTAACTCATTCTTTTGGTTAAGTGCAGTGATGGAGCACTTGGAAGATATGTTACTGGAGCAAGAGAAATTACATGAAAATGTGTAAAATAGTAGCAGTCTGGGATTATTTTAATCATTTTCATTAGCAGGTCCCTAGGAATAAAGCCTCGAATAAGGCAATGGCACCCTACTCCAGTACTCTTGCCTGGAAAATCCCATGGATAGAGGAGCCTGGTAGGCTGCAGTCCATGGGGTCGCTAGGAGTCGGACACGACTGAGCGACTTCACTTTCACTTTTCACTTTCATGCATTAGAGAAGGAAGTGGCAACCCACTCCAGTGTTCTTGCCTGGAGAATCCCAGGGATGGGGGAGCCTGGTGGGCTGCTGTCTATGGGGTCGCACAGAGTCAGACACGACTGAATCGACTTAGCAGCAGCAGCAGCAGGAATAAAGCCTAGGGAAAGTTCATTTTTCTTTCTATATCCTCATTCATTCATTTGTTGTTTCTTCCCCTATTTTATTGAATTTTATTCAGTGTCTTCTAAACATTTTGACCATGGGACACTTTTTCTTTTGTTATACCTATCATTAATTTAAGGAATTATGGGTCTTTAGTTCATACTTTGAAGTAACATTGTGTTATAGTATATAGTTTAACTGGTGAGCTCTGAATTGGTGTTATTGGGTTACTGGTAAAGCTATTGTTTGACCACTGAATTTAGCTGTTGCACTGTCTGGTTTTTCTTGGTTATTTGTGTTTTCTTTTTAAAATTTGTCATGTATTTCATAGTTGTTTAATATCTACTGCTAGATGCTTGGAGTAAAAGTGGTGAATAAATACAAACTTTATCCATATGTTCATAAAAATTAAAGTTGAGACTCAAAAAATTCTTGACACTAAAATGTTTTGAGAGACCTTATCTGAGAGATAAGGTATGAGTCATAATTGTGAAACTGGAAGCTCTGATTCTTTAAAATGAAAGTGTGACAAGGGATATAGAAACAAAGATAAAAGTAGGGCTGTATAAAGTTGTCAGCATTGATGACTTATTTTTGGAATATCACTCATCAATAGTTTGTCACCCCTCAGTTCAGTTCAGTTCAGTCGCTCAGTCATGTCCGATTCTTTGCGACCCCATGAATCGCAGCATGCCAGGCCTCCCTGTCCATCACCAACTCCCGGAGTTCACTCAGACTCATGTCCATCAAGTTGGTGATGCCATCCAGCCATCTCATCCTCTGTCGTCCCCTTCTCCTCCTGCCTCCAATCCCTCCCAGCATCAGAGTCTTTTCCAATGAGTCAACTCTTCGCATGAGGTGGCCAAAGTACTGGAGTTTCAGCTTCAGCATCATTCCCTCCAAAGAAATCCCAGGGCTGATCTCCTTCAGAATGGACTGGTTGGATCTCCTTGCAGTCCAAGGGACTCTCAAGAGTCTTCTCCAACACCACAGTTCAAAAGCATCAATTCTTCAGCGCTCAGTTTCTTCACAGTCCAACCCTCACATCCATACATGACCACAGGAAAAACCATAGCCTTGACTAGATGGACCTTTGTTGAAAAAGTAGTGTCTCTGCTTTTGAATATGCTGTTTACATTGGTCATAACTTTTCTTCCAAGGAGTAATCGTCTTTTAATTTCATGGCTGCAGTCGCCATCTGCAGTGATTTTGGAGCCCCCAAAAATAAACTCTGACACTGTTTTCACTGTTTCCCCATCTGTTTCCCATGAAGTGATGGGACCAGATGCCATGATCTTCATTTTCTGAATGCTGAGCTTTAAGCCAACCTTTTCACTCGCTACTTTCACTTTCATCAAGAGGCTTTTTAGTTCCTCTTAACTTTCTGCCATAAGGGTGGTGTCATCTGCATATCTAAGGGTATTGATATTTCTTACGACAATCTTGATTCCAGCTTGTGCTTCTTCCAGCCCAGCATTTCTCATGATATACTCTGCATATAAATTCAATAAGCAGGATGACAATATACAGCCTTGACGTACTCCTTTTCCTATTTGGAACCAGTCTGTTGTTCCATGTCCAGTTCTAACTGTTGCTTCCTGACCTGCATATAGGTTTCTCAAGGTGCAGGTTAGGTGCTTTGTGTGCCTCAATTGTGACTTGTTAATATTTAAGATGTATAGTTTTGATTGTTAGAATTATACAAACCAACTCAATTATTTAGAAGAGTTTCATATGAATCTCAACATGTTCACTTTTACAGCCAAATGCTTGCATCCAACTTGGGCTTTTGCATATAAGATAAGGCTTTCATTCTATCTTACCTATCTCTTTCCCCACCATTGTAATAGTAGCCCAGATGGCTTCACTGCTCCCTTCCATTTAACAGCCCCCTGGGGAAGGAGGCTAGATCCAAGGAGCAGGTGATTTCACTGGGCATGTGGTTCATGTAAGTTTTGTGGGCATATAAACTAGTGGTGCAGAAGCATGGTTTGATGTAAGAACTAAATGGACCTTCTGTTCTGTTGACTCTGTGTTAGAGTAGGCATCACATGATTAAGCCGCTTAGGCTATAGATTTAGTCTCCATGTGTGCTAATTCACTTCAGTCATGTCCAATTCTTTATGATTCTATGGACTGTACCCTGCCAGGCTCCTCTGTCCATGGGATTCTCCAGACAAAAATACTGGAGTGGATTGCTATGCCCTCCTCCAGTTCTTCCCAAACCAGGGATTGAACCCACATCTCTTAGGTCTCCTGCATTGGCAGGTGGTTTCTTTACCCCTAGTGCTGCCTGGGAAGTCCATAGATTTAGTCTGTGTACTCTCAAACATATTTTGGAAACAAGAAAACTTTAAAAGTCACTTATGAAAATTTCAATTTTAATTATAATCTTCAATTTGTTCAAAATTATCTTGCAGTCAATAAAGAGGTAAAACTCTTTGATCATAAAATGATTTGAATGCAGTTTCTAGCATCTGCTTTTACCTGGCATCCGGTCAGATTTCTGTTACATATATGCCAGTTTTACCTTGGGGAACCACAGTTATCCCCTTGAACTTACTCTTGACAGGACTATACTCCAAATACATATATATTTACTTAAGAAAAAATAAAATTTCAGGTTTAGCTTAGTCTGGGAGAGAGTTAAAATTTTAAATAAAATAGTGAAACAAGCCATCACAGAAAAGCAAATATTTAAATAAAAGCTTGAAAGAGGTAAGGGAAGCAGCCATGAGAAAATATGGGAAATTTCAGTGGCATTGAGATAGGAGGTACCAACCATGTCCCAAAACTAGGCTCTTTGCAGAAGGCCATGGTAAGGAAAACAGAAGATAAGGCAGGGTATTGTAATAACTTTGCATTTTACTTGAAATTGGATGAGAGGTCACTGAGCAATTTTATAAAGAGGAGAGTTATAATATGACCTCTTCTTTAATAGGATTATTTGTATGTTTTGAGGAAAGACAAAAAAATAAATTTAAATGCAGAGCTACTAATCTCAGAGAAATAAAAAAATATATAACATTTTTCACATTTATCTAATCTCTACCGGCTTTTATAATTTCTTCATATAAATAAATATCACTTCATGGCAAATCAATGGGGAAACAGTGGAAACAGTGACAGACTTTATTTTGGGGGGCTCCAAAATTACTGTGGATGGTGACTGCAGCCATGAAATTAAAAGATGCTTGCTCCTTGGATGGAAAGTTATGACCAACCTAGACAGCATATTAAAAAGCAGAGACATTACTTTGCCAACAAAGCTCCGTCTAGTCAAAGCTATGGTTTTTCCAGTGGTCATATATGGATGTGAGCGTTGGACTAAAAAGAAAGCTGAGCACCAAAGAATTGATGCTTTTGAACTGTGGTGTTGGAAAAGACTCTTGAGAGTCCCTTGGACTGCAAGGAGATCCAACCTGTCCATCCTAAAGGAAATCAGTCTGAATATTCATTGGAAGGCCTGATGCTGAAGCTGAAACTCCAGTACTTTGGCCACCTGATGTGAATAACTGACTCATTTGTAAAGACCCTGATGCTGGAAAAAACTGAAGGCTAGAGGACAAGGGGACAACAGAGGATGAGATGGTTGGATGGCATCACTGACTCAATGGACATGAGTTTGAATAAACTCATGGAGTTGGTGATGGACACGGAGGCCTGGCTTGCTCCAGGCCATGGGGTCACAAAGAGTCGAACACGACTGAGCAACTGAACTGAACTGAAGAAACATATATACTTTCCAGTTACAGTGACTGTGGCTTTGGCAATAGACCTTTGGTCAATGAAACATAATCAGATGTGACTTTCACCACATTTAAATACAAGCTTTAAGTGCACTTGTGTATAGTTAGACAATCAGTGCCACTTATTCTATCTTCAGGCTACTCTCATCTTCCATGAAGTCAGCATGTCACAGATAGTAGCTGTTCCTTCTTCCTTGATGCTAAAATAAAAGAATGTGAAGCCCATTCCCAGCTATATCACAAGGCAAAGTGAAAGTGAAAGTGACTCAGTTGTGTCCAACTCTTTGCGACCCCATGAACTATACAGTCAGTGGAATTTTCCAGGCAAGAATACTGGAGGGGTAGCTGTTCCTTTTGTCACGGCATCTTCCTAACCCAGGGATTGAACCCAAGTCTCCCACATTAAAGGTGGATTCTTTACCAGCTGAGCTACCAGGGAAGCGAGGCCCCAAAAGTTTAGGAGAACCTGATAGAAATGCAGGCACCCCTAATCATCCATAGAATGTAAACCAGAATAAATATTTGTGGCTGAAAATCAATAATATTTGTAAGACTGTTTGCTCTTTTATCAAAACTGTATAATGCAAGTTAAAGTAGGAATAACACAGCCAAAAGATAATGGTGGCTTAGGCCAGTATGATAGTAATGAGACTAGTAAAATTTTAGATATATTTTGAAGGTAGAGACAGCAGAATTGTGGGATAGTTCTTGAGAAAGGGAAGAATAAAGTTTATTATAAGTATTTGAACTTCTAGCTAGACTATGAATTTATGATCACAAAAATATTCAATTATATTTCAACTTACACAGAATCATTTTTTAATGTTGAAAGAAACTTTCAGTCACAAAGTGTTATATTTAATCAGGTTATAATTTTGTAGGTGACATATTTAGAAATATCTCTGTGTTATGCTGTGCTTACTCACTCAGTTGTGTCCGACTCTTTGTGCTCCATGGGCTGTAGCCTGTCAGGCTCCTCTGTCCATGGGGATTCTCCAGGCAAGAATACTGGAGTGGGTTGCCATGCCCTCCTCCAGCAGATCTTCCTGACCCAGGAATTGAACCGGGGTGTCCTGTATTGCAGGCTGAGCTACCAGTTGAGCTACCAGGGAAGCCTAGAAATATCTCTGGTTTCATACTATAGCCTGTTCAGGGTTGAAAACTGGGGGTATCAAATCTCTATGGTATCAGATCCTAAAGACTAGATTTTAAAGAATAATATAGCAGTCATATTTTATAAAGTATATGTTTATAATATACATAAAATTACATTTTTCATGCTTAAATTGTCCAAGGCTTTGTGTGCATAAGCAATATAAGCAATTTTAAGCTTACTCTGTACTTTATAAAAAAAATAAAAGTTTTATAAAATCCCTTTATGTTCAGCATCTATGGCTAGAAATGAAGACAATTTTAGTTCCTTTCTCTAGCTATGAAATAATATTTCCATGCCACATACACTTGATATTGCATCAGAGTAAGTTAGAAAATTGTGCTACTGTCTTTCTTCCACTTTTGTTCTTTGAAATATGAAATATGTTATGAACAATATCTAAATGAATGTGATGTCTTGGATATATTGTCATAAGATTAATAAGAAGCATAGGGTAAATTAAGAATCTTAACTTCTCTCTACATTCTTATAACAAAACTCACTTAGAAATTTTTACTAACAGACCTATTATTTTATTCAGGCATTATATAAGACAAATGTATTGACATTTAAATATATATGTATCCTGAAATATACATTCATAAAATTAATATACCCTTTCCTAGTCATGTTTCTAAAAGAAATATCACTAAATCCATATTCCTAAAAGAAAGTTTCCAATGCCCCCCCCCCAAAAAAATTAGGACCTCTGTAATAGATCCATTGTGATTTTAATGGTTTCTGTTTTCATATTCTATACAAGTATCTTTAATTTAAGCAAACAAAAATGGCTGAATATATTTCATAATTTAGATTTCAGTCAGATCAGATCAGTTCCTTGGTCGTGTCCGACTCTTTATGACCCCATGAATCGCAGCAGGCCAGGCCTCCCTGTCCATCACCAACTCCCGGAGTTCACTCAGACTCACGTCCACCAAGTCAGTGATGCCATCCAGCTATCTCATCCTCTGTTGTCCCCTTCTCCTCCTGCCCCCAATCGCTCCCAGCATCAGAGTCTTTTCCAATGAGTCAACTCTTCGAATTTGGTGGCCATTGTACTGGAATTTCAGCTTTAGCATCTTCCAAAGAAATCCCAGGGCTGATCTCCTTCAGAATGGGCTGGTTGGATCTCCTTGCAGTCCAAGGGACTCTCAAGAGTCTTCTCCAATACCACAGTTCAAAAGCATCAATTTTTCGGCACGCAGCCTTCTTCAAAGTCCAACACTCACACCCATACATGACCACAGGAAAAACCATAGCCTTGACTAGACGAACCTTTCTTGGCAAAGTAATGTCTCTGCTTTTGAATGTGCTGTCTAGGTTGGTCATAAATTTCCTTCCAAGGAGTAAGCATCTTTTAATTTCATGGCTGCAATCACCATCTGCAGTGATTTTGGAGCCCAGAGAAATAAAGTCTGACACTGTTTCCACTGTTTCCCCATCTATTTCCCATGAAGTGATGGGACCAGATGCCATGATCTTCATTTTCGGAATGTTGAGCTTTAAGCCAACTTTTTCACTCTCTACTTTCACTTTCATCAAGATGCTTTTGAGTTCCTCTTAACTTTCTGCCATAAGGGTGGTGTCATCTGCATATCTGAGGTTATTGATATTTCTCCTGGCAATCTTGATTCCAGCTTGTGCTTCTTCCAGCCCTGTGTTTCTCATGATGTACTCTGCATAGAAGTTCAATAAGCAGGGTGACAATATACAGCCTTGACGTACTCCTTTTCCTATTTGGAAACAGTCTGTTCTTCCATGTCCAGTTCTAACTGTTGCTTCCTGACCTGCATTCAGATTTCTTAAGAGGCAGGCCAGGTGGTCTGGTATTCCCATCTCTTTCAGAATTTTCCACAGTTTATTGTGATCCACACAGTCAAAGGCTTTGGTATAGTCAATAAAGCAGAAATAGATGTTTTTCTGGAACTCTCTGCTTTTTCCATGATCCAGTGGATGTTGGCAATTTGATCTCTGGTTCCTCTGCCTTTTCTAAAACCAGCTTGAACATCAGGAAGTTCATGGTTCATGTATTGCTGAAACCTGGCTTGGAGAATTTTGAGCATCACTTTACTAGTGTGTGAGATGAGTGCAATTGTGCAGTAGTTTGAGCATTCTTTTGCCTTGCCTTTCTTTGGGATTGGAATGAAAACTGACCTTTTCCAGTCCTGTGGCCACTGCTGAGTTTTCCAAATTTGCTGGCATATTGAGTACAGCACTTTCACAGCATCATCTTGCAGGATTTGGAATAGCTCAACTGGAATTCCATAACCTCCACTAGCTTTGTTTGTAGTGATGCCTCCAAGGCACACTTGAATTCACATTCCAGGATGTCTGGCTCTAGATCAGTGATCACACCATCGTTATTATCTGTGTCATGAAGATCTTTTTTGTACAGTTCTTCTGTGTATTCTTGCCACCTCTTCTTAATATCTTCTGCTTCTGTTAGGTCCATACCATTTCTGTCCTTTATTGAGCCCATCTTTGCATGAAATGTTCCTTTGGTATCTCTGATTTTCTTGAAGAGATCCCTAGTCTTTCCCATTCTGTTGTTTTCCTCTATTTCTTTGCATTGATCACTGAAGAAGGCTTTCTTATCTCTCCTTGCTATTCTTTGGAACTCTGCATTCAGATGCTTGTATCTTTCCTTTTCTCCTTTGCTTTTCGCTTCTCTTCTTTTCACAGCTATTTGTAAGGCCTCCCCAGACAGCCATTTTGCTTTTTTGCATTTCTTTTCCATGGGGATGGTCTTGATCCCTGTCTCCTGTACAATGTCATGAACCTCATTCCATAGTTCATCAGGCATTTTATCTATCAGATCTACGCCCTTAAATCTATTTCTCACTTCCACTGTATAATCATAAGGGATTTGATTTAGGTCATACCTGAATGGTCTAGTGGTTCTCCCTACTTTCTTCAATTTAAGTCTGAATTTGGCAATAAGGAGTTCATGGTCTGAGCCACAGTCAGCTCCTGGTCTTGTTTTTGCTGACTGTATAGAGCTTCTCCATCTTTGGCTGCAAAGAATATAATCAATCTGATTTTGGTGTTGACCATCTGGTGATGTCCATGTATAGAGTCTTCTCTTGTGTTGTTGGAAGAGGGTGTTTGTTATGACCAGTGTATTTTCTTGGCAAAACTCTATTAGTCTTTGCCCTGCTTCATTCCGTATTCCAAGGCCAAATTTGCGTGTTACTCCAGGTGTTTCTTGACTTCCTACTTTTGCATTCCATTCCCCTATAATGAAAAGGACATCTTTTTTGGGTGTTAATTCAAAAAGGTCTTGTAGGTCTTCATAGAACCATTCAACTTCAGCTTCTTCAGCATTACTGGTTGGAGCATAGACTTGGATTACTGTGATATTGAATGGCTTGCCTTGGAAACGAATGGAGATCATTCTGTCATTTTTGAGATTGCATCCAAGTACTGCAGTATGGACTCTTTTGTTGACCATGATGGCCACTCCATTTCTTCTGAGGGATTCCTGCCTGCAGTAGTAGATATAATGGTCATCTGAGTTAAATTCACCCATTCCAGTCCATTTCAGTTCGCTGATTCCTAGAATGTTGACATTCACTCTTGCCATCTGTTGTTTGAACACTTCCAATTTACCTTGATTCATGGACCTGACATTCCAGGTTCCTATGCAATATTGCTCTTTACAGCATCGGACCTTGCTTCTATCACCAGTCACATCCACAGCTGGGTATCCTTTTTGCTTTGGCTCCATCCCTTCATTCTTTCTGGAGTTATTTCTCCACTGATCTCCTGTAGCATATTGGGCACCTACTGACCTAGGAGTTCCTCTTTCAGTATCTAATCATTTTGCCTTTTCATACTGTTCATGGTGTTCTCAAGGCAAGAATACTGAAGTGGTTTGCCATTCCCTTCTCCAGTGGACCACATTCTGTCAGATCTCTCCACCATGACCCGCCCATCTTGGGTTGCCCCATGTGCATGGCTTAGTTTCATTGAGTTAGCCAAGGCTGTGTCCTAGTGTGATTAGAGTGACTAGTTTTCTGTGAGTATGGTTTCAGTGTGTTTGCCCTCTGATGCCCTCTTGCAACACCTACCGTCTTACTTGGCTTTCTCTTACCTTGGGCGTGGGGTATCTCTTCACGGCTGCTCCAGCAAAGTGCAGCCATTGCTCCTTACCTTGGACGAGGGGTGGATTTCAGGTATATTTCAGTAAAGGACACTTATTTTTCTAGAACCATCTGACTGTAGAGTATGCCAAGTTCTTATTAAACAATTCTACTTTGTTTTTATTGAATTAAATCGTTCGTTGTATCAAGTTTCTAGAGATTGCTTACCTCCTGGTCACACTGATCTATGCTGCCGCTGCTGCCGCTGCTAAGTCACCTCAGTCGTGTCCAACTCTGTGCAACCCCACCAGGCTGCCCCGTCCCTGGGATTCTCCAGGCAAGAATACTGGAGTGGGTTACCGTTTCCTTCTCCACTGATCTATGCTAGTGATTTTCTAATCTGAACATCATCCGTTTCCTTGACTGATCAGTATTGTGATTTTAACAGTAGCAGAAAATTTCCAAAGACCCTGGCTAAGGTCATGAGAAAATATGCTCTTTGAGCCCATAATATTCACGTTGTTAACCACTTCTGACACTTCTGAGGATGACAGTAACAACTTCATATTGCTTGCTTCAATATGTGAATATGTTTGGAATTATTAGGGCCTCCCTTGTGGCTCAGCAGTAAAAAATCCACCTGCCAGTGCAGGAGACAAGGATTCTATTCTGGGATCAGAAAGATCCCCTAGAGAAGGAAATGGCAACCCACTCCAGTATTCTTGCCTGGAGAATCCCACTGACAGAGGAGCCTGGTGGGCTACAGTTCATGGAGTCACAAAAGAGTTGTGCATGACTTAGTAACTAAACAACAACAACAAATTAGCTTTCTATGGAATAATTCATAATGATTATAGAGATGGCTTCCTGGTGGCTCAAACTGTAAAGAGACCCGGGTTCTATCCCTGGGTCTGGAAGATACCCTGGAGTAGGGAATGGCAACCCACTCCAATATTCTTGCCTGGAAAATTCCATGTACAGAGGAGCCTGGCAGGCTACAGTCCATGGGGTCACAAAGAGTAGACACGACTAAGCAACTAACAGATATAGACTAGTTAGTTTATGAGTGTCAGCATAAACCATTTTGTGGAAGCAGATGACTTCCACAAAAAGATATTTTGCTCATAATGATTTTAAATAGAAAGAAATGGAATCTTATTATTAACACATCCTAAGTCTCGTTCCATGGTATGTACTGTGCATACACTTACATGGATATTCCTTAAGTAAGTACTATGTATCTAATAGCTGTCATGAGCTTGATTTTTCAAATGAGGCAAGTGACTGCATTTTAAAGATATTCAATAATTTTCTGAAGTGCATAGCTTATAAATGGTAGTCCTTAGGTGTGAAAAAGACCCGAGTCCAGAGCCTCAGCTCTTCTCAGTAAATGTCAGTATAAAGAGATTACAGTGCAGCACCCACTTTTTGATATCAGAAGAATCAGAATCACTCTATTGACTCTTATAGTTTTTTTTTTTTTTTTTTTTCAGGCAAAAATCTATGCAGCAAGCAAAAACCTCTTCCCTGGGGATGATTTCTGGTCTGTAGCTATTGTATACTTTCTAAGGGTCTAAACATGAGAAGACATTTTATTTGTATTAAGTGGTTTAGTTTTGGAGACATGGATAATGAGCACAGGCAAGACTAGGGAAAGACTGTCATTGTTGATTTTTCAGAAGGAACACTGATTGTGCCTTGCCAGCAGTTTGCCCATAGCTCACAGCAGAAAGCAGACAGTCTCATAAGTTCAAATCCCAAAAACAGTCTGACAGCATAAATGGGAAATGTCTTATGGCCAATGTTAAGTGTCTCCCTTTTGCATCCTGTGTGTGATTTTGTGATATATTTATTTTTCAGTTTGCCTTCATTTCACAGCATCCTCATAAATAAAATTCATCTTTACATTTGCTTTTCTAAAGTTCATAAAGCCACTTTAGAATATTATGAGGAAGTTCTCTAATTCCCTCCCAGTGAAATATGAATTTCAGTGGAATTAACCTGTGACTGTTCAGCAATACTAAGCATTGCTAAAAAGACCTCTCTTCTTTTCCCCATTTCTATTTAGTACATCATGATATTTAAATTCAATCAATGATATTTTCAAGGACATTTCATTTTCCCCAATATTATGGGGTATCACTTTTATCCCAAATTAGTTTTGTTCTTTATATATTGACCATTCGACTTAACATCTTGGAATCAAGATAAAACTTTTGAATGAAAAAAAAAAGGTTCAATTTCTCTCTACTGATCATTTTGAAAGTAAATGATTACAAATAATATTTTGATATGTTTGTTTTTCTGTATATGTGGGCTAAATGTAGAATTCTGCAGTTTTGGTCTTCAGTTTTGTACTTTTTGGTATGGCTAGTGTGATACATTTTTTATTTTTGTAAAGTTGATATTGGAATGACATGGCATTCAGGACTATGTTTTAATTATGTTATCTCTATAAATCAAGTGAAATATAATGTTTAGTAGCTAGTCTGTGATTTCCCCAAATGGTCTAATGCTTTCTTATAGAACACTTTTCTTCTGGAAGAATTAAAATATAGTAGTTGTCCCCAAAGTTAATGCCTGTGGAAATGCTAAATAAAACAAATTCCTTTAGTGAGGTATTATCAAACATTTTTAATGTGCTGTGTGTATATTTCTTTTAGAACAGCTTTTGCTATGATCTTTCATACAATTTGATAAGCACTTTTATTTTATTGACCTATATGAAGCAATTCAAATAATAGATTTTATAAAATTAATTAGTTGGCTTCAATGTTTGAGTGCAATTTAAATAAATTGTTTTACTTAATTTTATTTATTAATGTGCTCATCTATTAACTTTTCTCTACGTACTTCGTGTACCTACAAACAATCTGTAATTTTAGATAGTGGGACATAACAAAGATGAATTAGACACAGTTTCTGCCAAAAGACATGTATAACCATGATGAAACGTTGTATATAAGCCTGCAGAAAGTAGACATCGGAGTACATTTGAATGAGAAAAATCTCTCATACCTCTAAGCTTTTTAAATAAGTTAATACCAGATTATTAGCTTTAAAGCACGCTGAGTAAAATTATCTAGGAATGGAAAATGTCATGAGGGAAGAGAAAGTGGAGAAAAGTCTGTAATAATTGTCTACTTCAGAGAAATTGTGGAAGAATGGCTGGCTTTCTCTAAGATGTTTTGACATCGTAAGACAATGTATATTAATAGGCTAAAAGCTGTGAGACGTCTGTATTGTTTTCTAAATAAACTGAAAAACAGTACAAGGCATTTTATCTTTATTACATGGATTCAGCAAGAAATGCTTACAAATTAAGCATCCTACTAGTTTCTGTTCCTGAGAATCAGGAAACGTGAGATATTCAAGCTTCATGTTTCTGGATTGTTTGTTTGTTTTTCCTTCTATATGGCACTTCCAGGAAGCTGTTCTGGTATGATGAATTTCCTTAAGGAAAAACTTTTTATAAATGAAAGTAGAAAGTCAGGAATGAAAACAAGAAGAGAAATAGAACTGCTTCACTAGAAATTTGCTGGGACAGGAAAATGTCAAAAAACTAGAGGGAAAGATGGGAGAGATTATAAAGTTTGTCTGATAATTTTCTGATTATTCATTTACTTCTTTAAGACTTTAGAGACCTTCTATTGAGAAAAAAACAATCACATTCAATGAAGATAAAATGAACTCATTTTCAGAGTGCTTCTCAATCTTCTAAAATCCATTCATGTTTCAGAGGACCATGTTAAAAACTTCAAGTTAAAAAACCCCATGGGTAAAAGAAAGAAAAAAAGAAGAAAAACAGAGCAAAAAAGAAAATTATATAAAATGTAAGGAGGGGGGCAAAGCAGTAAAATATATTATGGATGAATACAAACAGAATTGGCTGAGAAGAAATATATAGTTCGTGGGGGGATGCAAAAAGAGTATGATGAGACAGAGAGAAAAAGGTAAATATATTGAAAGTATTACAAAGGTTTAAAAAATAAAAATTCATAGAGACAGCAGGAAAAGCTTTTGGAAATGGACTAATTTGTAGTATTACTTGTAGTAAGACTATATATATTCCAGGGCTTCCCTGGTGGCTCAGTGGTAAAAAAAAATCCACCTACCAATGCAGGAGATGCAGGTTTGATCCTAGGTTGGGAAGATCCCCTGGAGGAGGTCATGGCAACCCACTCCAGTATTCTTGCCTGGAAAATTCCAAGTACAGATGAGTCTGTCAGGCTACAGTCCACGGGGTCACAAAAGAGCTGGACATGACTTAGTCACTAAACAACAATAAATATATATTCCACTACTACAGGGGGCAGCATAGATTATAAAAGTATCATTTGACAATATTCAAGAGAAGGATAATCAGAACAAAGGTAAAAATGATAATTCCTGAATCCCTTCAGACTTATCAAAACTTCACAATTCCAAATGGGAGAGAAATGTGTATTATGAAGGAAATATAGGTATAGAAAGTTATCTTAGACTTCAAATCAAGTTGTTAAGTCATCCAAACAAATCTCTTCTAAGGGGTGGTAGATCTAAGATTACTTTTAAATTACTTTTGATCAAAATATACCATGAAGGCAATTGTTTTTAAGAATCAAATAATATTAAAGTAATTTTAGTGGCTACCGTAATAGAAACATTATTACTGAAAGATGAGGAAAATTAGGGAGAGACTCTGTAGCAATCTTTTTAATATTATTTGGATAATATCTGCATAATATCTAAAATTACCAGTTTTAAACATGGAGCATTAATATATGTCACTGCCCATTTGCTTCTTTTATGAAATTTACTGAGTCCTAAATCCTATGACTTCTTGTTTAAGTAGAAAGACTAAATTTTATACGTTTGTAAAAGCTAATTCCTTATTCCATGGAATATAACTTCCAGGTTTTTGTTGTTCTTGTTCTTGAAAAGGCTGGCAAACACATAGAAGTGATTATGCTGTCCATCAGCCCTCAGAATATCTGTATCTTGTCACACAGATACAATCTAGAGAGGTTAACTTCTATGTCTGGCACATATGTTTCATACTGGGATCTCTTTCTACTTTCATACTGGTGGTTCAGTCTAATTCTTCCCTATATTCTATTTATTTTCTATATTTCATATCTTTCTCTGTCCTGATATACTCCTTCATTTGTTGGTGGGTATTATCCACAGTCCACTCTTTTTCATGGATATTATTCATGAATATTATCCATTTCATGGATATTATCCACTCTTTTTCATGGATAACAGTATACAAATATTTATAGACTTTACATGTCTGAAAATATGTTTATTCTACTCTAAATTTGATTAATAATGTAGATGGATTTAAAATTCTAGATTAAATTTTTTCCTGCAGAAATATAGTGCCATTATTCCATTGTCTTTTTGTTATGTTTTACTTTCACTACTCAATTGTTTTACCTTCAATATTCTATTCAGAAAGCCCAAAGTCGTTCTGATTTTTGAAACATTGCATTTTCTCTAGAATTTCTGCTTAAAGAAAATAATCTGTTGTTTTAGCTTCTGTTTTAAGGAAGATCTAATTTTATCCATAGCTATATGCAACCAATGTGTACATTCAATATGGAAATCATGTCCTGCAATTATAAGATTCTTTTCACTTTTTTACATCTTTTAAAATCCTCACATGACTCTGCACGTTTATTCAACTTATGTGTTAATGTTTACTGTTGCATTTTAATGTTGCAAACAGTAGTACACTACTGAGCAACTGAACTGAACTGTTGCATTTTACATATTAAATGAAGCTTGCATTGCTGTGATTATCCCTACTTGTTCATGATGTATTATTTTTTCATGTTATGGTGGAGTTAATTTGTTAATATTTTGTTAAAGAGTTTTACATCCATAGTCATGAAAAAGATTGACCCATGCTTTTTCTGTTTCATAATATCCTTATTAATTCTTGATATTAGGGTTATGCTTGCCTAATAGAATGAGTTGTAAGGGTGATTTTTCCTCCTCCGTTTTCTAAAACAGTTTTTGTAAGACTGTTATCTATTCTTTAGTAACATTTACCAGTAATAAAATGTTTATGTAGAGACTAATTTGGGGAAATATTATTAACATATTCAATTTCTATAATGGAAAATAGAAGTTTTCAGAATTTCCATTTCTTTTTGTGTCAGTTTTCTTCTTAAGTTATAGTTCTCAAGAAACATTCATTTCACCTAATTTATTAAATTTGTTGGCAGAAAATTATGAATTGTGTTCTTTTATTACTCTTTTAAAATTTGGAAAATTTGTAGTGACAGCTATTTTATTGCTGATAATGTTGATTTGTGTTCTCGCTCTTTTTGCTAATTGATCAATTTAGTTTGTGATTTCAAAGAACCAATATTTATATACATATAAACTTGGTTTTGTTTATATCATCTATTGTCTTTCTGTTTCTGATTTATATAGTTTCAAAACTTTATTTCTATTTTTAAACGTGTTTGTGTTTACTTGGCTAAACTTTTAATATTTTTGTAAGGTAGAATTTAGGTCATCAATTTTATATATCCTTTCCTCATTTAATATGCTTAGCTTTTAAAGCTAAATATTTCCATTTAAGCCTTGTTTTAGTTTCACCGCAAGAAGCTTTGATATGATGTATTTTCATGCTCATTAGTTCAATTGTATCAATCTCTACATTTTGTTTGAACTGTTTACAGAATTAATATTTCATAAAATTATCAATATGTCTGTATGTAACTCTACTATTTTATTTTTTTGTATAATCATTTATTTGTCTTTGCAGTGCTGAATCATTTTCCTTTCTTTTCCTTGCACTTTAAAATAATTTTTAATATATAGATCTCTCTTTTCAAGTCTATATAATGTTAATATTGTGTCACTATGTAAAATCTTGAAAATACCATCTTTTTAAGCTCATTTATCCCTTTCAATTTATAATTTGTCTCAGTATTGGTGGTGGTGTTCAGTTGCTCAGCCATGTCTGACTCTGTTATCCCATGAACTGAAACACAATACACTTCCCTGTCCATCACTCACTCCCTGAGTTTGCTCAAACTCATGTTATCGAGTCAGTGATGCCATCCAACCATCTCATCCTCTCTAGCCCTCTTCTCCTCTTGCCCTCAACCTTTCCCAGCATCATAGTCTTTTCCAGTAGGTTGGCTCTTCACATCAAGTGGCCAAAGTATTGGAGCTTCAGGTTCAATATCATTCTTTACAATAAATATTCAGGGTTGATTTCCTTTAGGATTGACTAGTTTGATCTCCTTGCTGCCCAAGGGACCTTCAAGATTCTTCTCCAGCACTACAATTAGAAAACATCACTTCTTTGGCACTGAGCCTATTTATGGTCCAACTCTCACATCCATACATGACTACTGGAAAAACCATAGCTTTGACTATATGGACATTTGTTGACAAAGTAATGTCTCTGCTTTTTAATACACTGTCTAGGTTTGTCACAGCTTTTCTTCCAAGGAGCAATTGTCTTTTAACTTCATGGCTGTAGTCACCATCCACAGTGATTTTGGAGCCCAAGAAAGGAAAATCTGTCACTCTTTCCACTTTTCCTTCATCTATATGCCATGAAGTGATGTGACAGGATGCCATGATCTTCGTTTTTTGAATGTTGAGTTTTAAGCCAGCTTTTTCACTCTCTTCTTTCACCTTCACCAAGAGTCCCTTTAGTTCTTCATTACTTTCTGGCATTAGGATGGTAACATCTGCATATCTGAGGTTTGATATCTCTCCTGGCAATTTTGATTCTAGCTCGTGAGTCATCCAGCCTGGCGTTTTGCATGATGTGCTCTTCATATAAGTTAAATAAGCAGAGTGACAGTATATAGCTTGGACATACTCCTTTCCCAAATTGGAACTGTTTGTTGTTGCATGTCTGGTTCTAATTGTTGCTTCTTTTTCTGCATACAGATTTCACAGGAGACAGGTATGATAGTCTGGTATTCCCATCTCTTTAAGAATTTTCCACAGTGTGTTGTGATCCACACAGTCAAAGGCTTTAGTGTAGTGAGTGAAGCAGACTTAGATTTTTTTGGGAATCCCCTTGCTTTTTCTGTGATCCAGCAGATGTTGGCAATTTGATCTCTGGTTCCTCTGCCTTTTCTAAATCTATCTTGTACCACTTTATAGTCTTTTTTTACTTTTGAAAATTCAAAGTTATTTTTTACATTGTTTGTTTCTTATAATGTTCCTTTCAGAAGGCTCTTATATATTCTAATCTGTTAATTGATTTATCTTAGCAAGAGGTTAATTTAAGAAACTTTTAGGTGATACTATACTCAAAGGTTATTGATTATCTGAAAACTATATGTTCATAAATTACTCATCCACAGCAGGAAATTTCCAGAGCTTCTATTTTCTTCAGCCTCCATATCTAGCTTCTACACATACCTTCCTACCTCTCAAAGAAGCTCACAGAACCACTGTTTTGCACCACTCCACTTTGGTTAGTTGGTTGGTGTTCTGGATTTTGGTTTTATTACCTGCCTTCCTTCTAGGATTTAAAACCATAATGGACTGAGCTTGAGAACAAAAAGTAAACTAGGACAAAGTACAACTATTTTCCTCATATTAGAAGTTAAAATTGCCCTTATGGTTAAATGTGTAATATGGTTATTACTTATAAATTGCATGAATAGAGAGTTCCATTCCAAATTCATTTCAGTGATTTCCCTTGTTGCAGAGCACAGGCTCTAGGCACATGGGTTTCAATTAATGTGGCAAGTGGGCTGTAGACCACAGGCTCAGTAGTTGTGGCACACAGGCTTAGTTCCTCCACAACACGTGGATTTTCCCAGATAAGGGATGGAACCCACATTCCCTGCATTGGCAGATGAATTTTCAACCCCTGGACCACCAGAGAAGCCCATACATTTTTTTTTAATATGCTACTACTCTGTAATTCCTGGTCTTTTCAGGGGCTAATTTCCCTATGTATGATTGCTTATTCTTGAGTTTCAACCTGTCCAAACACAGTTTACTAAGGCATACTAAGAACAAATCAAGAATTGGGAAATATGTCTAGTTTGAATTCTATTATGATTTAGAAATGACTTTTTAAAAGATCAGAATTCATGGATATCAGTGATTTTGCCTATTATATAGAAACAATCTTTAACATGTTACATTTCAGTATCAAAGTAGAGAAAAGTATATCAGGTAATCATCTCTCAAACTGTTAGTTCAAAACCAGTGTTGGGAAGGTATCGTACTGTAACTATTTTAACCAGATTTAGTGTTGAATTAGAAAAGTGTTTGAACTCAAGACCCTTTCCTTTCCAAATTACATAGTTTTAATGGTGATTCATCTTTTAATTAAAGGTTTAAGCAATTTATCCTCAATAATATTGTAACTATTAAGATTAATCATAAGTTATAATAGCTTTTAAATTAACAGAACTTTTCAGTTTAACAAATCTTTATGCAGTAGGGCAAGAAATAATTACATTTTATTTCTCTTAAATGTGTTAGTAATTAACATTTCTAATTTTGTATGTGAAATAAATGCTTTGATTTAAATATAAAGGAACATTAACAAAGATTGCACATGCTATAATTTAAACTGAAGTTATAGGATATACTTACTCATTTGTTAACATTAAACTTTTTTCTTAAACCCATGACTTTCTTGTGATGATGATCATCTTTTCTGAAGATGATAGGATTTTCCTGATAAAGATACTCTTCAGAGTATGTTCTAGAAACTGATGTTAAAGGAAGGCCTTCTACATTTAGAAAGTATACATACTGAAATTGTGCCTCTGAGTTCTAAATCTTACTTCCCTGGTATGAACATAAGACTTGCTGTATTTAGACAGCAA
Source organism: Bos indicus (assembly GCF_029378745.1). Taxonomy (NCBI): domain Eukaryota; kingdom Metazoa; phylum Chordata; class Mammalia; order Artiodactyla; family Bovidae; genus Bos; species Bos indicus. The sequence continues at coordinate 33,622,826 of NC_091767.1, forward strand.
ATGTAAAAATTTAAATTGTTTAAATTTAAAAATTTTCACAATTTAAAAACTGTGAAATTAAAAAAAAATCTGATATAAACTAAGATAGAAAAGTGCAAATGGTGCAAATGTGCAAAAAAAGTACAAAAGTGCAAATGATGACCAAAAAACATAGATGTGGACAGGTTCAGAGTATGTTTCAGTGCAGAGAACTAGAAACATCTTATGTACATTTTAGAAGATAGTTTCTTGATCAAAGTTCCTAGACACATTTTAGATAACACTACAGCATGAATTATAGGCCACACCATATCCCATCACTGGAAAAGCTATTATATACTATTGAATGTCATCTTAGGGTTTTTGAGTATAGTTTTCTATGATTACTAATCAGAAGTGTAGTATGTCAAACCAATACAAACTAAATTTTACTCATGTGACAAGTTATGACGAACATGATGTGTTCAGCCATGTCCAACTCTTTGCAACCCCATGGACTGTAGCTTTCCTAAGCAACCAAAAACAAGGTTTACAGTTTTCAGTGTATTCACTACCAAAAATGCCCAAATTAAAGCACAAATATCTCTAAGTTTGAAAAATAAATTATATTTTTACCTGACAGCTTTAAATGACATTTCTGATTAAAATATTCAAAATAATTAAATTATCTGGATTCTTTTTTTATTCTTCAGTTCAGTTCAGTTTAGTCGCTCAGTCATATCCAACTCTTTGCAAGTTAAATTGCAGCACGCCAGGCCTCCCTGTCCATCACCAACTCCCGGAGTTCATTCAAAGTCATGTCCATTGAGTCGGTGATGCCATCCAGTCATCTCATCCTCTGTTGCCCCTTCTCCTCCTGCCCTCAATCCCTCCCAGCATCAGAGTCTTTTCCAATGAGTCAACTCTTTGCATGAGGTGGCCAAAGTACTGGAGTTTCAGCTTTAGCATCAGTCCTTCCAAAGAACACCCAGGGCTGATCTCCTTTAGAATGGACTGGTTGGATCTCCTTGCAGTCTGAGGGACTCTCAAGAGTCTTCTCCAACACGACAGTTCAAAAGCATCAATTCTTCAGTGCTCAGCTTTCTTCACACTCCAACTCTCACATCCATGCATGAGCACTGGAAAAACCATAGCCTTGACTAGACACACCTTTGTTGGCAAAGTAATGTCTCTGCTTTTGAATTTTTAGTCAAATTAGAATACATTTTCAGCAACAAACAGAATATTCTATACATCATAATTTTAAAAATTACTCAAAATTTTTTTCAGTTCTAAATCTACACAAAATGGCAAGGTTATTTCATTTTTATAGATTCAGAATCAGTCATAAATATGAATCACAATGCTTTTTCATGACTTTTGGGAGAAATCATTTAAGTTATAAAAATAGAATCTGAGTAAAAATGTCATTCATGTCAACATTTGGCTTATAGGCTCACACTCTGTCTTCTCAACATTTCTGTTTTTATTGGCAATAAAAGAAGAGAGTTTAAATATAAAAGCATAAAGTGCCATAGATAGGCTTATCTGAAAGATTCTAATATAACTGCTCCAACTGTTTAAAACTTAAATGTTTCTCTTAACATTTCATCCCAACAAGGCCAACCAACAGAATCAATCTGCTCAAATAATTCATTAAATCTAGGGGGAATAAAATCAGTTAGATGAGGTTTTGCCACACACAAAAAAAATGAAATGATTTGTTTGAATTTGCTTTCATTTCATCTTTTGTTGTAGCATAATGGAGATAATAATAAGGTTAAATGTGAAAAGCCTTGTATAATACTAAAAAAAAACTAAAATATATGTTTTTAAGATTAATAACCTTGTATTCTCGGAAAAGGCAATGGCATCCCACTCCAGTACTCTTGCCTGGAAAATCCCATGGACAAAGGAGACTGGTAGGCTGCAGTCCCTGCGGTCGCTGAGGGGTCAGACATGACTGAGCGACTTCACTTTCACTTTTCACTTTCCTGCACTGGAGAAGGAAATGGCAACCCTGGAGAATCCCAGGGACAGGGGAGCCTGGTGGGTTGCCGTCTATGGTGTCACACAGAGTTGGACACGACTGAAGGAATTAGCAGCAGCAGCAGCAACCTTGTATTCTAAAATATTCTAAGACTTCCCTGGTGGTTCAGACGGTAAAGCGTCTGTCTACAATGCGGGAGACCCAGGTTCAATCCCTGGGTTGGGAAGATCCCCTGGAGAAAGAAATGGCAATTCACTCCAGAACTATTGCCTGGAAAATCCCATGGACACCTGGTAGGCTACAGTCCGTGGGGTCGCAAAGAGTTGGACACGACTGAGTGACTTCACTATGTTCTAAAATAATAAATTATTCAAATAATTGTAATGTATTCAAATAATTGTAATGTAAAGTAAATAACTTGGGGTTAAATATCAGAAAAGAAGTCAAAAATTTTAGTTAGATGGTAAGTAAAACAGGTACTTGGCCTGGTATACTATCTTCCATTAAGAAGAACAATAGAAATGTTATTTCCTTTGACTTGCTTTTTCTGTTTATAAAATTTACAGTCATTTCATCTCAAAAGCTACTTATATTTGGATATTTTAAATTGATAATGCCCATGATTAGTTTTAGCAATGAATGTGGATTAGGAGAATGGGGGATATTTAATGAGAAATTAAAGCAATAAAATAAATATTCTTGCTACTCTTCCCATTGAGGTAGCAATTAAGAGTTCATTTTCCATCTTCTAGAACCTGGAGTGAATTTTGTGACTTGTTAGATTCTCATTAGGTAAATAGGAGACTAATAGAAGACTAGGTACTGATCCTACAGTTAAGTCTTGGATTCATAAGGCACTCTCCCTTTGAACCACCATGAAAGAAGTGCAGTGATCCTGAGACCCTAATGCAGAATTCCAGAGGCCATTTCAAGTCTACTACTGATCCAGTCACAAGACTCTCATTTTCTAATATTGGAATCTCCCTACCCTCCCATGCTGTTTTATTTGATTCTTATTCTTTGTTTTTCTCTATTAATAGTAAGCATCTATTCATTCATGTCCGCATCTTTTCCTAATTAGGTCACTTAACATAATAAATATAGCTCTTTAAAGAAAAATTGAAGTATAATTGCTTTACAGTTTTTGATTAGTTTCAGCTAAGAAAAAAAAAAAAAAAGTGAATCACCTACATGTATACATACACCCCTCCAATCCCTCCTCCAATCCTACCCTTCTAGGTCATCATGATTTACTGAACTCAGCTCCCTGTGCTATACGGCAGCTTCTCAGCAATTATGTATTTTACACATGATAGTGTTTTAACATTGTTATCTGATAGTGTGTTATGGTTCAACTCTGAATCAGGTTCTTTTGATTCCTTTGTTTCTTCACAATTTGTTGGATAATTTTCCCCTGATTTTGTTGTTGATCTCACAAAAATTATGCTAATTTAATTACATGCTGAACATTATGTGTAAAACTAAATTCTGAGGTAAATAGTATCTGCATCTTGAAATAAGCATGCCTTTTCTCTTGGAACATTAAAGTGGAATTTACACATTTACAATGAATGAAGTCTATTTAGGTTTTCTTTTTACTATGACTATGGTTAATATCAGTAATCCCAATCATCAGATTCCTCCAGTGGCAAGCTTCCATCTCCTTACATGTGTATGGTAAGGATTTTCGTGTTTGAGAACTCCTCTCAGTTTTAGTTCCTCTAACATTAACATTTAGCCAACGTTGTCTATGGCACTTCAGAGGTGAGCTTTCTCCATGCTCCTTCTCGTCCTCATCCTCCTTGTTGTTTTTCAGTTTCCAAGTCATATCTGACACTCCCAGTCCTCATGGACTGCAGCACTCCAGGCTTCCCTGTCCCTCACCATCTTCTGGAGTTTACCCAAGTTCACCTCCTTTGAATCAGTGATGCCATCCAATCATCTCATCCTCTGTCACCCTCTTCTCCTTCTGCCTTCAATCTTTCCCAGAATTAGGGTCGTTTCTAATAAGTCAGCTGTTCCCATCAGGTGGTCAAAGTTTTGGAGCTTCAGCTTCAGCAACAGTCCTTCCAAAGAGTATTCAGGGTAAATTTCCTTTGAGATTGACTGGTTTGATCTCCTTGCTGTCTAAGGGATTTTCAAGATTCTTCTCCAGCATCACAGTTTGAAAGCATCAGTTCTTTGATGCTCTGCCTTCTTTATAGTCCAGCTTTCACATACATACATGACTAGTGAAAAGACCACAGCCTTGACTATATGGACCTTTGTCGGCAAAGTGATGCCTTTGCTTTTTAACACACTGTCAAGGTTTGTCATAGCTTTCCTGCCAAGAAGCAACTGTCTTCTAATTCCATGGTTGCAATCACCATCCACAGTGATTTTAGAGTACAGGAAGAGGAAATCTGTCACTGCTTCCAGCTGTTCTCTTTCTAATGCCCTGAAGCATGTCATGAACTTGAGTGAGTGAGTAAAAGTCACTCAGTTTTATCTGACTCTTTGCAACTCCATGGACTATAGCCCTCCAGGCCCCTCTGTCCATGGAATTCTCTAGGTAAGAATACTGGAATGGGTTGCCAGTTCCTTCTCCAGGGGATCTTCCTGATCCAGGGATTGAACCCAGGTCTCCTGCATTGCAGGCAGACTTTTTATCATCTGAGCCACCAGGGAAGCCCATAATCTGTTTTTGTGTGTGTGTGTGTTTTTAATATTGAGTTTTAAGCTCACTTTTTCACTCTCCTTCTTAACCCTCCTCAAGAGGCTCTTTAGTTTCTCTTCTATTTCTAACATTAGAATTGTAGACTTCTTTATTAGAGTCATGTTAGGGGTGAGAGGTGTCCATGTTAGGAGCAAGAGGTGTGGTTCTGGCTCAGCTTTCTGAAGGTGATCCTTTGCACCTGAGCCAAAAGTATGGGCAGATTCTCAGCATTTTTGATCCTTTGAATGATAACCTAACTTTGCTTTATATTTCTAGTTGGTCTTGGATATGAATTCTTTTAAACTCTCTCAGTAGAAAAAGATCCATGATAGGTAGCCATAGAGTATCTTGAGTCTAAGATGCCTTTCTACTTTTCCTTCAGGAAGAGAAGGCCTTATTTTTCCTACCTTTCCCCTAACCCAAAATTGTCTTTGCCTTTAGACAGGTAATAGCTATGCTATCTCTCTTTGTGTCACTTAAGGCTCCAACAAGGGTATGAGGAAACGAGTCTTGATATGTGCTGTGTCCCCACAACCACAGATCATACCCTCTATAGTTGCCATTATCAATAGATAGGGGCTCTTTTCAGTCTTTTCTCCTGCCTCCAGTATTTTCTGTAAGTATTCAAGTACAGATATGTATGAAAAGGCTTTAGGAAGAGAACCAATTCCACTTGGGTCTATAGCCCCCAGCTATTCCAAAATGCCATGCTATCCATATATTAGGCCTCTTAGTGAAATTTTGCTGACTTCTCATCTAGTAATATTGAATTGTACCTCTTCTGCCAGTGCTTTACAATAGTTGATAAAGTTTATGCACCCTTACTGTTATGGGCTTTTTCCTCTTTGAAATTCATATTACTTGATTGCTTTGTACTCTCAACTTCACAATGGGTTCGATGAAATTATGATTTTTAATGTATCTGGATTTTTTCATTGTTATTGGGAAAGCAACGTTCTTTAAAGCTTTGTTATCCTAGGTGGAAATGAAAGTCCAGTAGCTTTGGTTTTGTATTTGTATGTGCAGAGTAATTCTGAAACTACTTATGAGTCTTATAAGATTGAACAAATGAGTATATGTGTGATGTTGTTAAAGCCAGAATTCTCACTGCGGAACAAGGGGGAAGGCAAGTAATGACCTTCTAGGAATGGAATCATGACTCATTACTGAACGTTTTTTTCAGAAAGATGTAAATTAGCAGAGGAGCAGCAGTGTGGCAGTCTTTTTAATACCTAGAATTATGTACTTTACGATGCTTTAGGATTTCATAATATTTAATAATGAGACTCATTGAAAGTAATACTTAACATTAACATAATGTTGGAGAAAATAAGCCATTCCTTACTCACCAGTCCTCAATATTTCCTTGAATACCAGCAATAAATGATACAATTTATCAAAGCAAATAATTATAAGATGAAAATATCTTACTGAATAAAATGTAAGTCATTTTTTCTGGTGTGACTGGGCTGTTAAAGTCTCCTACTATTATTGTGTTACTCTCAGTTTCTCCTTTTATGTCTGTTAGTTTTTGTCTTCTGTATTGAGGTGTTCCTATGTTGAGTGTGTAGATATTTACAATTATTATGTCTTCCTCTTGGATTGATCCCTTGATCATTATGTAGTGTCCTTCTTTATCTCATAATATTTTTTATTTTAAAGTCTGTTTTGTCTGATATGAGGATTGCTACTCCAGCTTTCTTTTGCTTCCCATTTACATGGAATATATTTTTCCATCCTCTCACTTTCTGTTTATATGTGTCTTTGAATCTGAAGTGGGTTTCTTGTAGACAACATATAGATAAGTCTTGTTTTTGTATTAATTCAGCCAGTCTGTGTCTTTTGGTTGGAGCATTTAATCCATTTACATTTAAAGTAATTATTGATATGTATGTTCCTACTGCATTTTCTTAATTGTTTGGGGTTGATCTTGTTGATCTTTTTTATTCACTCATATTTCCTGAATATATAAGTCCCTTTAACATTTGTCATAAAGCTGGTTTGGTGGTACTGGATTCTCTTATCTTTTGCTTGTCTGAAAAACTTTTTATTTCTCCATCAATTTTGAATGAGATCCTTGCTGGGTACAGTAATCTTGATTATAGATTTTTCGCTTTCAATACTTTAAGTATATCCTGTCTTTCCCTTCTGGCCTGCAGAATTTCTGCTGAAAGATCAACTGTTAAATGTATGGGGTTTCACTTGTATGTTACTTGTTGCCTCTCTTTTGCTGCTTTTAATATTCTTTCTTTGTGTTTAGTCTTTGTTAATTTGATTAGTATGTGTCTTGTTGTGTTTCTCCTTGGGTTTATCCTAAATGGGACTCTTTGTGCCTCTTGGACTTGATCGACTATTTCTTTTTCCATGTTGGGAAAGTTTTCAACTATAATCTCTTCGAAAATTTTCTCACACCCTTTTTTGTTCTCTTCTTTTTCTGGGACCCCTATAATTCAAATGTCAGTGCATTTGACAGTATCCCAGAGGTCTCTGAGATTATCTTCAGTTCTTTTCATTATTTTTACTTTATTCTGCTCTTCAGAAGTAATTTCCACCATTTTATCTTCCAGCTCACTGATTCCTTCTTCTACTTCAGATATTCTGCTATTGATTCCTTCTAGAGCTGAAACTTCAATACTTTGGCCACCTCATGTGAAGAGTTGACTCATTGGAAAAGACCCTGATGCTGGGAGGGATTGCGGGCAGGAGGAGAAGGGGATGACAGAGGATGAGATGGTTGGATGTCATCACCTACTCGATGGACATGAGTTCGCATGGACTCTGGGAGTTGGTGATAGACAGGGAGGCCTGGTGTGCTGTGATTCATGGGGTCATAAAGAATCGGACACGACTGAGCAACTGAACTGAACTGAGAGTATTTTTTATTTCAGTAACTGTGCCATTTATCTCTGTATATTTATTCTTTAATTCTTCTAGGTCTTTGTTAATTGATTCTTGCATTTTCTCCATTTTATCATCTTTACTATCATTATTCTGATTTTTTCAAGTAGTTTGCCTATTTCCTCTCATTTATTTGGACTTCTGTGTTTCTACTTTGTTACTTCCTTTGTGTAATTTTTCTCTGCCTTTTCATTTTATTTTAACTTATTGTGTTTGAGGTCTCCTTTTCCCAGGCTTCAAGGTTCAATTCTTTCTGATGTTTGGTTTCTGCCCTCCTAGGGTTGGTCCAATGGTTTGTTTAAGCTTCATATAGGGTGAGATTTGTGTGGAGTTTTTGTTTGTTTTTCCTCTAATGGGCAAGGCTGAGTGAGGTGGTAATCCTGTCTGCTGATGATTGGGTTTGTATTTTGGTTTTGTTTATTGTTTAGATAAGAACCTGCCCAGTTCTGTGCTACTGGTGGTTGGGTGATCCCAGGGCTTGTATTCAAGTGGTTTCCTTTGTGTGAGTTCTCACTATTTGATACTCCCTGAGTTAGTTCTCTGGTAGTCTAGGATATTGGAGTCAGTGCTCCCACTCCAAAGGCTCAGGACGTGATCTCTGGTCAGGAACAAAGGCTCCAAAATTGGTTTGTTATGGCATTAGGTGAGATTAAAACAAATATCCAAAAATGAGTGACCAAAGATGAATCCCAGACAAATGGCAGTTACAAAATCAGGCAAATAATAATTAAAAAATTAAAATAATGGAATATACACATACATATACAGCCATGAGCAAAGTCAAAACAGTCCAACAAAAATAAAGTATGGTAGATTGACCCAACAAACAAGGGAAATAAAAAAATGTTGATGTATGGCAAAACCAATACAATATTGTAAAGTAATTAGCCTCTAATTAAAATAAATGAATTTAATTTAAAACATTGTATCTACCAGTTAAGAACAAAACTGACTAAAGCACAATTTGGAAAACAAAACTAAAGCAAAGTGCCAAGTGGGGAATAAAGCAATGAAAACAAATCTAACAAATATGTTGAGAGGAAAGGAAAGAAAGCAAAGAATAAAAGAATAGATATGCAAAGTTATATAGAAGTAGATAAAGGTGATTTTATACATTAAAGATTAACTGCAAGGAGAAAAGAAGAGTAGGAAAGCAAACAAAGGAATAAGTGGAAAATAGAATAAGTTAAAAAATTAAAAATTAAGATTATAAAAAAAAGAAAAGGCAAGAAAAAAATGGAAGAGGAAAGAAGAGAGAGAGAGAGAGAAGGAAAACTCCACAGAACGGTAAAAGCCCAAGCTAGAGGCAGAGGTATATAACAATAGTAAAAAGTGTGACTGAATACACACACACACACATGTGTATACACCTATAAGTAAAATAAAAACAGTAAAACAAAAATAAAGTAGAATAGATTGACCTGGCAAACAAAGGAAGCCAAAAATTGTATCTACCAGAACAAAACTAACTAAAGCACAAACTGGAAAACAAAACTAAAGCAAGGTGCCAATTATGGAATAAAGCAATGAAAGTAAAACTAACAAATATGTTGGGAGGAAAGGAAAAAAGAAAAGAAAGAAAGAATAGATATGCAGAGTAAAATAGAGGTAGATAAAGAAGATTTATATACATTAAAGATGAGCTGCAGGCAGGAAATAACAGCAGGAAAAACAAAGAGAGGAATAAAGGTAGAAAAATAATAACAGATTTTAAAAAAAGAGAAAAGAAAAACAAAGGAAAAAATGAAAAGGAAACCTCCACAGAATTGCAAAAGCCCAGTGTAGAGGTAAAGTAATGTCTCTGCTTTTCAATATGCTATCTAGGTTGGTCATAACTTTTCTTCCAAGGAGTAAGCATCTTTTAATTTCATGGCTGCAGTCACCATCTGCAGTGATTCTGGAGCCAAAATAAACAAATAAATAAATAAAGTCTGACACTGTTTCCACTGTTTCCCCATCTATTTCCCATGAAGTGATGGGACCAGATGCCATGATCTTCATTTTTTGAATGTTGAGCTTTAAGCCAACTTTTTCACTCTCCTCTTTCACTTTCATCAAGAGGCTCTTTAGTTCCTCTTCACTTTCTGCCATAAGGGTGGTGTCATCTGCATATCTGAGGTTATTGATATTTCTCCTGGCAATCTTGATTCCAGCTTGTGCTTCTTCCAGCCCAGCGTTTCTCATGATGTACTCTGCATAGAAGTTCAATAAGCAGGGTGACAATATACAGACTTGATGTACTCTTTTTCCTATTTGGAACCAGTCTGTTGTTCCATGTCCAGTTCTAACTGTTGCTTCCTGACCTGCATATAAATTTCTCAAGAGGCAGGTCAGGTGGTCTGGTATTCCCATCTCATGAAGAATTTTCCACAGTTTATTGTGATCCACACAGCCAAAGGCTTTGGCATAGTCAATAAAGCAGAAATAGATGTTTTTCTGGAACTCTCTTGCTTTTTCCATGATTCAGAGGATGTTGGCAATTTATTCTCTGGTTCCTCTGCCTTTTCTAAAACCAGCTTGAACATCTGGAAGTTCACAGTTCACATATTGCTGAAACCTTGCTTGGAGAATTTTGAGCATGACTTTACTAGCATGTGAGATGAGTGCAATTGTGCAGTAGTTTGAGCATTCTTTGGCATTGCCTTTCTTTGGGATTGGAATGAAAACTGACCTTTCCAGTCCTGTAGCCACTGCTGAGTTTTCCAAATTTGCTGGCATATTGAATGCAGCACTTTCACAGCATCATCATTCAGGATTTGAAATAGGTCAACTGGAATTCCATCATCTCCACTAGCTTTTTCATAGTGATGCTTTCTAAGGTCCACTTGACTTCACATTCCGGGATGTCTGGCTCTAGGTGAGTGATCACACCATTGTGATTATCTGGAACATGAAGATCTTTTTTGTACAGTTCTTCTGTGTATTCTTGCCACCTCTTCTTAATATCTTCTGCTTCTGTTAGGTCCATACCATTTCTGTCCTTTATCGAGCCCATCTTTGCATGAAATGTTCCTTTGGTTTCTCTAATTTTCTTGAAGAGATCTCTAGTTTTTCCCATTCTGTTGTTTTCCTCTATTTCTTAGCAGTGATTGCTGAGGAAGGCTTTCTTATCTCTCCTTGCTATTCTTTTGAACTCTGCATTCAGATGCTTATATCTTCCCTTTTCTCCATTGCTTTTCACTTCTCGTCTTTTCACAGCTATTTGTAAGGCCTCCCCAGACAGCCATTTTGCTTTTTTTCATTTCTTTTTCTTGGGGATGGTCTTGATCCCTGTCTCCCATCCAATGTCACGAACCTCCGTCCATAGTTCATCAGGCACTCTGTCTATCAGATCTAGTCCCTTAAATCTATTTCTCACTTCCACTTATGTATAATCATAAGGTGTTGTTTTACCTCATACCTGAATGGTCTAGTGGTCCCTACTTTCTTCAATTTAAGTCTGAATTTGGCAATAAGGGGCTCATGATCTGAGCCACAGTCAGCTCCTGGTCTTGTTTTTGCTGACTGTATAGAGCTTCTCCATCTTTGGATTCAAAGCATATAACCAGTCTGATTTCAGTGTTGACCATCTGGTGATATCCATGTGTAGAGTCTTCTCTTGTGTTGTTGGAAGAGGGTGTTCACTACAACCAGTGCATTCTCTTGGTAAAACTCTATTAACCTTTGCCCTGCTTCATTCTGTACTCAAAGGCCAAATTTGCCTGTTACTCCAGGTATTTCTTGACTTTCTACTTTTGCATTCCAGTCCCCTATAATGAAATGGACATCTTTTTTGGGTGTTAGTTCTAAAACATCTTATAGATCTTCATAGAACCATTCAACTTCAGCTTCTTCAGTGTTACTGGTTGGGACATAGGCTTGGATCACTGTGATATTGAATGGTTGCCTTGGAAACGAATAGACATCATTCTGATGTTTTTGAGATTGCATCCCAGTATTGCCTTTTGGACTCTTTTGTTGACCATGATGGTTACTCCATTTCTTCTAAGGGATTCCTGCCCGCAGTAGTAGATATAATGGTCATCTTAATTAAATTCACCCATTCCAGTCCACTTTAGTTTGCTGATTCCTAGAATGTAGGTGTTCACTCTTGCCATTTCCTGTTTGACCACTTCTAATTTGCCTTGATTAATGGACCTAACATTTCAGTTCCTATGCAATAATGCTCTTTCAGCATGTGGGCAAGCTCAAAGTTGGAGCCTGCAAGAGAGCAGTTTGAGGAGAGTCTTAAAAGCCTTTTGAGTAAATGGAGATCAAACCACCTTGTCAGTTTGGGCCTACTAAGTCTCAGTTATAAGTTTATATAAGGCCTGGCAAGTTCCCTATAAACTGGAATCCAAATGTGGCAGTAGCCTGTAACTCCTAAATATCCTCTCAGTTGTCTTAAAGTCATAGGTAGGGGATGATTTAATATAGGTTGAACTCTAGAAAGTATTCTTCAAATCAGTGACTGAAAAATATTTGGCTCATTTAGGAATTTCAGACAATAGATTATAAGGATTAGACACATTATTCATATATCTCAAACAAGTCTCCATTTATCATTTGACTTTTTCACACCCAAAATGTGAGTGTTGCATGGACTATTACAGGGAATTAATAGCCCCTGCTCCTTTAAATTCTCAATGATGTGTTTTAACCCTTCCTTAACCTTGAGCTTTAGTGGATACTGCTTTTGATATGAAAATAGGTGAGGGTCATTGAGCTTGATAACAACAGGAACAACATTTTGTGCTCAACCAATATCTTTTTCATCTGCCCACACTTTATAATTTACATTTTGGTCAATTAATTAGATATAAGAGCAGGCTCCATATTTATGAAAACAGAGGCCTGGACCTTGCTCAGTATCTCCCTCCCCAGAAGGGGTGAGGGAGATTCTGGCACAATCCGAAACTCATGAGAAATCAGCCAGAGCCCCACTTGCAGCTTAAAGGGTGACTGAAATAATAGCATTTGGCTCATCTAGAAGCCCCATTACAGGGCTGTGGACCGGGAGGAAAGCAGACCAGGGGCTCTAGTGAGCACAGAGAAAGTTGCCCTAATGTCCAAAAGAAAATTTAGTGATTGGTCCCCCACAGTTATTAATACATGGGGTTCCTCAGGTGTCATTAGGATAGGGGTTTGTGTGGGGACACCTTCAGTCCCAGTTGTCTTGAGAGTCCAACACCTGGGGCCTACACCTCAGAGGGCAGTCTCTTCTCCAGTATGGTCCTTTGCAGACTGGACTCGGAGTCAGGGACAGCTTAGAGGCTTGAGGACAATCCCGCTTTAGATGCCCCTCCTTCGACAAGTCCATCCCTTTTCACCTGGTTACTCTGGGCATTTTTCCTCAGGCTGTTTCAGAACAAATCTAACAGCCATTGTTGGGGCTTCAGTTCATTGCCTGGTTCTTTTTTTCTCTTTTCCTCCTCATATTCTCTACCATAATATACCATCTAAGCCACCTGCCACAGTTTTTTTAAAGACTGATTTGGTCCAAACTCCTGTTTCTGTAACGTACACCAAATATCTGGAGCCAATTGAGTGACAAGTCTATCTTTTAAGATCATTTCTCCTTCTGCATTTTCAGGATCAACATCAGGAAACTTGTGGTGAGCCTCCCATAGTCTATCTAGGAATTTACCAGGATTTTCCTCCTCTTCCTGTTCTAAGTCAGCCAACTTAGTATAGTTTAAAGTCTTAGTGTGTGCTTGCTTGAGTCCTTCAAGAATATATCCAGCAAAGTGAATGTTATGGGAACCGCTTGGCTCCCAGTAGGCAGGAGGGCTATTTTGTGTTCCCTCTCTCTCCTTATCTCAAGTCATTCATCTCCAAAAGCAGTAGCTTCCCCCAAAACTCAAGCTCTCAAGTCAGGTCAGTGTCTGTCACAAGACATACAGTATATCTTTTCAAGTAAGCTCATAAAGTTAAGTTAGTCCCATAAAGGCTTCTATGTACTTTTTGAATCCTCTAATAGTCTTGACTGCAATTGGTACTGTTTGAATTTCTACCAAGACTGAGGCAACCCCTCCTGGAAGGGTGCCCTGACTCTCAGCTTGTTCAATTGGGAGCCCCAGATGCAGGGTCAAAGCAAAAGGACAGGAGGGAGCTGAAGGTTTCACACCCAAATCTGTACCCTTAGGACATGTCTGGCATGTCACACAAAGAGATAAAAAGCAACACATATGTCACTTCTACCCATTTCTTTTGTTTTCTATAGAACCAGTCTAACTGTAAAACAGTATTATAATTAAGACCATTTGAGCAGCCAGAGTTCCCTATCTTCCAAAGGGTACCGTGGTCATTCAGTATCACAGAAGAAGATCAGACATGTCTTTTTAAACTCTGGGGGATCAAACTTGTCCCAATTTTTTTTTTCTTTTTTTAATATATTTTAAAGGAGTGGTTCTGGAACTGCTAGCTCCCACCTGTAAGAGAGAAAAAAGTGGCATTCATGTCCTTGGGTTTTTTCCATGGGAAGCATCATTCCCTGCTCTAGATGGGGGTGTAGACAGATTCTCCACCAAAGCTTTCCTTCCCTGGTTGGACTTAGTCTGTCCCTTACTGAAGTAGGCATCTTACTCGTCCATCCCAGTTCTACCACTGAGGAGGGATGGAGATGCACCAAGGGTAGACCTGATGGCATTCCACATTGATTTAGTTCCATACCACCAAGACCTTTGTTTGATTTGCCTGTTTATCTGATGCTACCCAGGGTGGAGCAGAGTAGCTTTTTGGAATGTTTCCCTAGCTAGGACTACTATGGGAAGCATCTGTCTTCCATGGGCCTATGCACATTTCTGAGCACAGTCCTGACCTCAGTAGAGGCAGTGAGTCATAAAGAGATGAACATAAAGATGTCCCTTCTGAATGTCACCAGTATATGTGATAGCAAAAGAAGTTGTAGAGGGTTGGCCAACAAGGAAAAAGTGATTTTTGTTCTCCAGTTATTAGGGCCAATCCTTCCAGTTCATTCCCACACATTCCACAAAAGGAATATCTAGGGAGTTGAGACAAAAGCCACTGGAAAGCCTTCTCTGGTCCACCAAGAGCTAGCGCTACCAAAGGAAGAAGCCCATTGCATTTCCAATCTGACCAAATCCTGAAATACCTGATCTGTATTCTCAGAAACCTCATGGTCACTAGCAGTGCTTCTATCCACAGAGATGAGAGGCACAGCCATGACAAAGATTCACTTTCAGGTCCCTGGCTCTGTGACAGGCAGCCAAGAGAGTGACCTCTAGCCTAAGAGACAGTTTTGGAGCTAAGCTCTGCCTCGCTCCCAAATGTGCTCTTGTAAGTTTTCATCCTTGCAAGGCTAGGTGCTTCCATACTTGGTGTCTAAGTAAGAGTACATAGCAACAGCATGGATCACAAGTCCCTTGAAAGTCTATGATCCTACTGATTAGATTAACAGTTCTAATTCCCGATGCAATTACAAATGGTCAAAGAGATCAGGAAAAGATGACCAAGAAAGGAAAGTTCAGTCCACATGCTTTGCCCATTTCTGGCCACTTCCCTAGCAGGGACCTTGGGTGTCTTATGACATTGGCAGGTCGATATAAATTCCCAACATGGTTCCCCTTTTGGGGGCTTCCTTCAGTCATTATGAGGCACCTTGAAACCATAGAGCAGAGCTCATCACTTGCTTCATGCAGGGTGTGTCATTCATTCACAGAAGCATACTGTAGAGTTAGTAAAGTAAAGCAGAAAACGTGTATACTGAGAAAGCAGAGAGGCTAGAACTCTTGAATGTTCTTACATTGTCCTGAAGATCCCTGATGAGCCTTCAAGATGATAGCTTACAGTGAATGGAGTCGGATTTGTGATCTCCAAAGAAGAAGATTTAGCTTCGGGACCAGGGACCAGGCTTGATCACTCAAGGGCTTTTGTGTAGCAAAGTTTTATTAAAGTAAGAAAAGGGACAAAGAAAGCTTCTGACATAGACATCAGAAGTGGGACGGAGAGTGCCCCCTTCAGTAGTCTTAGGGAATTATATGCTTTTTAAATTAATTATTACAATAAGTTAAAAGAATGTCTCAAGTTTTTAAAGATCTTACTAGACCCACTCCCACAATATACATTTTAAGATAATAGGATTAGCCAGAAGGTTTTCAGGAAGGAGAAACATGTCCTCAAACAGGATACATTATTGTTGTATAATCCTTACTAAGGAATGCAGGAAAAAAAAAAAAAAATTTTTGTCCTCTCCTCCTCCTTGAGAATTCCAGACCCCTATCTCCTCCTTGAGAGCCCCAGATCCCTTTTTCCTCCTCAGGGACCCCAGACTTCTTATCAACCTGCCTAGTAATTGACTCTCTCACTTGCCTGCAATGTCCACAGCTATCAGAACTAATGTGTTTTCTTTTGTGGGAGCTCTCAATGACCTTTTATATATCCCATAGACACAGAGTCTGCCTAGTTGATTGTGTGGATTTAATCTGCAGCTTGTACATGGCCTTCTTCTTTAGCCACACTGCCCCTGGGTTTCAACTGTGATATTATTTCCACCTCTACATGTGGGTCGTCCACTGGGGTTTGCTCCTGAGGCTGCCCTGGAAGATTTGGGTTTGCCCCTGTGAGGGCCAGGTGTGGAGATGGTGAGACTGCTTGGGTCATAGGGGTTTTGACAGCATCAGGTACTCAGGGGAGTTGGCGGCTAGGGCAGCAGGAAACATAGTGTTCTAGAAGGATATGGCAACCAGTAGTGGCCAATACGCTCCAATATTCTTGTGTGGAGAATGCCCCTTCCTGACAGAGAAGCCTGGCAGGCCACGGTCTACAGGGCCACAGAGTTGGACATAACCTATGTGACCCTACGTGCATAGACACAGGACTCTTTTTGCCTGTGGCAGCTCTGCCCCAGTGGGAATTAAGCATGAAGGTGGTGTAGCCGCTCGGCTTGCAGGGACCCTGGTGGCGCCAAGTATGCAGGGACATGAACTGCCTGTGCCTCTGCCACAGAAGTTATGGCCCTATCAAAGTCTTTTTCCCAGCCTCTTGTAGCTGGCAATCAGAATGTATCTTTGGCCAGTCTTTCCCCATAGCTCCACCCCTTCAGGCACTTAGAAGGCTCCCTTGCCTAGGGTTCTTCTCTGTTGTTCAGTGTATCAGGCACGTAGAGGGGCCCCCTCACTAGGGTCCTACTCTGTAGATTGGCACATCAGGCACTGAAAGTGGCACCCTGGGTGGGGTCTTACTCTGTAGTTTGGCACATCAGTCACTTAAAGAAGCACCCTGGGTAGGGTCCTACTCTGTAGTTCAGTGCGTCAGGCATTTGATGAGCCAGCCTCTCTATTGTTCAGCTGCCAATGATGGCATGTGGAGTGAGAGAGGTTATGGTGATGGCTCCACCCCCTATTCATGACTCAGCAGTATCGCTTTGCTTCCATGGCTGCCTGGCTTTCCTCCACAGGAATTTCCCACTACGATCTCCTCCCTCACATCCCCTCAATCTGTCTCTCCACAGTCAACAGCAGCCCTCACCCTGGGATTGCTCCACAACCCCTAAGCTCCAGCTCCCAGCCACTGTGCCTTCCAGGGGACCCTCTTCCCTGTCCGGAGTATGTATGGCTGTGGCAAGGAATGTCTGATTCTCATTCCATTTAGGCTGCCACAGATCAGCTGTTTGACTCTCAGCCTTAAATGTTTCTCCTTTGTCAAGCCTGGCTCGACAAGCTGGGTTTCTGAAAGTACAATGCGGCGGGAGAATGAGAAACAAGACACAAGAGTTCAGTCAAAGGTGAGGATCAGGGGATCAACACCGCTCCAAGGTGAAGATGTGGAAACTGAACCACGCCACCTTTATTATATTCTCAGCCGTGAAGGAAGGAATGTGCAGTGGGTTAAGCTATAACTCATGTGGACTTTCAGGGCCAAAGAACAAAGTGGTCATTAACCACTGAGTAACCAAGAAATAGTAATCAATAACAAATCAGTAGCTAAGATTAATATTCTTATCTATAGATTTACTCCGGATACATAAAACACATGACTCTGAGATGCCAGTTGGAAAACAGTCTGAGGTCGGTTTTCTGACCTCAGGATCATATCTTGTTTTCAAGATTACGAACTGTTCCCTCTGGACCTGTTTCAAGAGTCTCATGCCTTAAAGCATCCAGTTTATTATTAATTGTAAATTCCTTCTGTGGCCCTTGTGGGGGCCTGTTTTCTTCTATTCTCCCTATGTCCTACAATCCTTTGACTCAGATAACTCCCCCGATGTGGGGATCGGATCCCTGCTTCAGTTCCCCCACCTGCTGAGAGCAGGTCCAGTCATACTAACACTCCTGTTTTTCCCCCTAGTTTCTTCATCCTACCAATTTTGTGTGGTTCTATATATTCTTTTCCACTGGTCAGATACTCTTGCCCTCTCTCAGCTAGTGTTTTGCATGCACTTCTGTGTCTGAAGGCTTATTCCTGAGGTATCCATGGAGAGAGACGATCTACACATCCACCTACTGCTCCACCATCTTGTTCTCCTCCAAGTGGTTGTTTTTGCATATGTTGTATATATATTAATCATTATACATATACACTTTATATGTATTACTTTTGACAAAATATTATTCTAGCAAATAGATGGGGGAAAAGTGGAAATTGACAGCTTTTATTTTCTTGGGCTCCAAAATGACTGCAGACAGTGACTGAAGCCACATAATTAAAAGATGCTTGCTCCTTAGAATAAAAGCTATGACAAATCTAAAAAGCATATTAAAAAGTAGAGACATCACTTTGCCAATAAAGGTTTGTATAATCAGAGCTATTGTTTTTCCAGTAGTCATATGTGGATGTGAGAATTGGACCATAAAGAAGGCTGAGCACCAAAGAATTGATGCCTTTGAATTGTAGTGCAGGATTCCTAAGAATCCCTTGAACAGAAAGGAGATCATACTAGTCAATCCTAAAGGAAATCAACCTTGAATACTTATTGTAAGGATTGATACTGAACCTGAAGCTGAAACTCCAATAATTCAGCCACCTAATGCAAAGACTGACTCACTGGAAAATACCCTGATGCTGGGAAAGGTTGAGGGCAGGAGGAGAAGGAGCAATAGAGGATGAGATGTTTGGATGATATCATTAATGCAATGGGCATGAGTTTGAGCAAATTCTTGGAGATTATGAAGTACAGGGAAGCCTGGTATGCTGCAATCCATGGGGTTGAAAAAGGTATGACATGACTTAGTGACTGAATAACAATTGTTTCTTAAGTTTTCTAACAAGAAAATCATCATTCTATTATCAGAACACATTGAATTCATTGAGATAGAATGAGACTGGAAAAGGGAAAGCTAGATGTACCTGAATTATATATATATATATATATATATATA
Source organism: Bos indicus (assembly GCF_029378745.1). Classification (NCBI taxonomy): domain Eukaryota; kingdom Metazoa; phylum Chordata; class Mammalia; order Artiodactyla; family Bovidae; genus Bos; species Bos indicus. Next base: position 33,641,685 of record NC_091767.1, read on the forward strand.
TATATATATATATATATATATATATTTTTCTGTTTGTTTGTTTGTTTTTTTTTAGTTACTAAGTTGTGTCCAACTCTTTTGTGACCCGATGGACTGTAGCCCACCAGGGTCCTCTGTCCATGCAATTTCCCAGGCAAGGATACTGGAATGGTTTTCCATTTCCTTCTCCAGGAGATCTTCCTAACCCAGAGATTGAACCCATGTCTCTTGCATTGGTAGACAGATTCTTTACTAGTGAACAACCAGGAAAGCAAATGAAACTTTTAGATATAGATAATTTTTTGTCCTCCTGTGAATTATTTTTCAGCAGTACATATTTTGAGGTTTGAATTTTAGACTTGAAGTGATAGTGAAAGAATCTGTTCTTTTAAGAGTTTCTGACTGTTCTGATTCAAGTGGTGTAGACAGCTGATATGAGTACCTGAACCATTTCACTCTTTTCTACAATCTTTCCCTATCTCCACTAAAATCTCCACCACTTTGCTGGTTGTCTAACTTATTAAGTACTCAGTTTCCAACTCTATTCATTCTTGACCTCTCACACTCATTGTAAACTTTTGCATCTGCCTTCACCAAAGTATGAGGTTTTACTCATTTCTAAATTACTTCAAAAATCAAAACGGGAAGCATTTATGATTAATGTGATTTCTTTTCTGGGTTCCCAATATTTGAACTTCTTCATATCTAACCTCTCCAGCTATATAGTATCTTCTTTTCTAGTTGATCTGATACAGTGGAGACTTCTTTTTCTTCTTCTTCTTTTTTAATCATCATACCACTTCTTATAATCTCCTTTGCCCATTTTGACTTTCAATGTATTCTTCCACCTATCTAGAAGAGTGCTTTTTGAGGACATTAGTTTGTTGAATTTTAAAAGTAGATTATGTACTTGGGAGAATGTGCTTCATTGGCTCATTTGGGGAGCAGATCAAAGATTCAGAGTGTTACATGTGTGTCCTTGAACACTTGAAAAGGAATGAATGTTCAGCTTGTGTTTAGTCAAGTGCTCTAAAACTGTGAATTATTTAAAGTTAGTTAGCAGTGTTAGGTCATCTACATCTTCACTGGTTTTGTGCTCATTTATTATATCAGTTACTGAGAAGGAAGTTTGCAATTTCTAATTATAATAGCAGAATTTTTTCCTTTTGTATCTATCAATTTTTCTCTCATGCTCTATTGTTGGATATATGCACAATTAAGATTTTTATGTCTTTTGAAAAACTGACCCTTTGATCAGTATGTAATGTCTCACTTCATTTCAGATATTTTTTTCTTCCCTGAGGATTACTTCTGAAATTAATATAACCAATTCTGCTCCTTTTGATTAGTGTTTATATGATATAACTTTTTACATCCTTTAAAGCTGTCCATGTTTTTAATTTGAAGTGCATGTTGTTAAAACAAAATCCTAGCCTAATAATGTTATCAGTTAATATGGCATTCATCAGTATCTCTCCTAAGTAAATAAATAATTCTGTTTCTAACTACATATCTATTTTGCTGTCAGTGTGAGATTAGTTGTTTTCCCTCTGACACCAGTTCTTTAATGGGTTAAAGAAAGAGGATTAATTTGTAATCTGTCCTTCTTTGTTGGGCAAGGAGTATGTCAAGGATATATATTGTCACCCTGCTTATTTAACTTATATGCAGAGTACATCATATGAAATGCCAGGCTGGATGAAGCACAGGCTGGAACCAAGATTGCTGGGAGAAATAGCAATAACCTCAGATATGCAGATGACACCACCCTTATGGCAGAAAGTGAAGAGGAACTAAAGAGCCTCTTGATGAAAGTGAAAGAGGAGAGAGAAAAAGATGGCTTAAAACTCAACATTCAAAAAATGAAGATCATGCCGTCTGGTCCCATCACTTCATGGCAAACAGATGGGGGAACAATGGAAACAGTGACAGACTTTATTTTCTTGGGTCAAAAATTACTGCAGATGGTGACTGCAGCCATAAAATTAAAGACACTTGCACCTTGGAAAAAAAGCTATGATCACCCTAGACAGCATATTAAAAAGCAGAGATACTACTTTGCCAACAAATTCTGTCAAAAAGTCAAAGCTATGATTTTTCCAGTAGTCATGTATGGATGTAAGAGTTGAACTATAAAGAAAGCTTAGCACTGAAGAATCACTGCTTTTGACCTGTAGTGTTGGAGAAAACTCTTGAGAGTGCTTTGGACTGCAAGGAGGTACAACCAGTCCATCCTAAAGGAAATCAGTCCTGAATATTCATTGGAAGGACTGATGCTATAGCTGAAGTTCTAATATTTTGGCCACCTGATGCACAGAGCTGACTCATTGGAAAAGACCCTGATGCTGGGAAAAATTGAAGGCAGGAGGAGAAGGGGATGACAGAGAATGAGATGGTTAGATGGCATCACCGACTCGATGGACATGAGTTTGAGCAAGTTCTGGGAGTTGGTGATGGTCAGGGAAAACTGGTGTGCTGCAGTCCATGGGGTCACAAAGAGTCAGACACGACTGAGTGACTGAACTGAACTGAACAGTAAATGGCAAGTGATGAGGCTTTTCTAGCTTTCTAATAGCTCTGAGTTATAAAACCTTTAAATGTGTGTGTGTGTGTGTGTGTGTAATTTGTGTTGCATTGTCTCTCTAGCTGGGTATTTCAGTGCAATGTTAATTACATATGGTAATAGAGAACACTTTATCTTTGTTTCAGAGAGTAAAATTTAATTTTTTCATGATTGAGTATTTTGTTAGCTTTTTGTAGGTTTCCTTCATTAGATTTCAGAAATTCTATGTAATCATAGTTTGCTGTTAGTATCTTTAATAAATATATAGTATCAATAATAAATCATTGGCCTACTTCTATTGAGATAATCATATGACATTTTTATTTTATTTTTTATATACTTCTTAAAGGCTACACTCCATTTACAATTATTGCAAAGTATTGGCTATGTTCCTTGTGTTGTACAGTATATCTTTGTAGCCTATCTTATAACCAATAATTTGTATATTTGAACTACACATCTCTATGTTGTCCCTTCATAAAACTAGTGATAAGCACTAGTTTTTTTCCTCTATCTGTGAGTCTGCTTTGTTTTTGTTATATTCACGAGTTTTTTCTTTTTTAGATATTTCACTTATAAATGATATAATATAGTATTTATCTTTCTCTGTCTGACATTCACTTAGTATAATGTCTTCCAAGTCCATCTATGTTCCTGCAAATGGCAACGTACTGCTGTTTTTTTGGCTGAGCAGTATTCAATTGTGTAGATATACCACATCTTCTTTATCTATTCATCTGTTGATGGACAGTTATTTTTTTTTTCTCCATATCATGGCAGTTGTAATCAAGGTTACTGTGAACACTGGGGTGTGTGGGTCTTTTCAAAGTACAGCTTTTGTTTTGTTTTTCAAGTGTATACTGAGGAGTGGAATTGCTGTATCATATGGTAGTTCTATTTTTAGTTTTTTGAGAAACTCCATACTGTTCTCAAACTTTCAAACATCACAGTGAATTAGTTATATATATATACATATTTCTATTATTTTTAAGATTTTTTCCCATATAAGTCATTACAGAGTTTTGAGTAGAGTTCCCCGTGCAACATAGAAGGTTCTTTGTAGTTATCTTTCCCAATTTATCTTTCTTCCTTCTTCCATTGGTAAGCATACATTTTTTTCAACATATGTGACTATTTGCTTATAAATAAGCTCATTTGTACCTTTTCTTAACAAATTTCACATATAAGCAATATTATATGATATTTACCTTTCTCCGACTTGCTTCACTCAGTATGATGATTATTTCATTCTTTTTTATGGTTGAGTCAAGGCTATGGTTTTTCCTGTGGTCATGTATGGATGTGAGAATTGGACTGTGAAGAAGGCTGAGCGCCGAAGAATTGATGCTTTTGAACTGTGGTGTTGGAGAAGACTCTTGAGAGTCCCTTGGACTGTAAGGAGATTCAACCAGTCCATTCTGAAGGAGATCAGCCCTGGGATTTCTTTGGAGGGAATGATGCTGAAGCTGAAACTCCAGTACTTTGGCCACCTCATGCGAAGAGTTGACTCATTGGAAAATACTCTGATGCTGGGAGGGATTGGGGGCAGGAGGAGAAGGGGACGACAGAGGATGAGATGGCTGGATGGCATCACTGACTCCATGGGCGTGAGTCTGAGTGAACTCTGGGAGTTGGTGATGGACAGGGAGGCCTGGCATGCTGCGATTCATGGGTTCGCAAAGAGTCGGACAAGCCTGAGCGACTGAACTGAGCTGAACTGAACTGAGTATTCTGTTATACATAGTTACCATATCTTTATCCATTCATACACTGATAAATAGCTAGGTTGCTTCCATGTCTTGCCTATTGTAAATAGTGCTGCAGTGAACATTGGGGTGCATGTGTCTTTGCAAATTATGGTTTTCTCTGGATATATGCCCAGAAGTAGGATTGCTGAATCATATGGTAGCTCTAGTTTTAGTTTTTAAGGAACCTCTGTTGCTGTTCTTAATAGTGGTGTACCAATTTGCATTCTTTTTTAAATCAATTTTGATCACTTAATTTGCTAGAATAGTCAAATAACTTATATTCTTGGAATTAAAGAAGTTAACTGTGATGCATTATACATCTAAGAATATTTTGAAGCTATTAAATATTCTTTTAATAATTTATCTTAATAAAATTAATGTTATGGGTTTTTACAGAATTTTATTTACTAATGTATTTTCAAGTTTTGGAATCTAACTTATTCTAGCCTAATAAAATGAATGGCAAAGTTTTATCATTTTGTACTGTCTAGAAGGAGTTTGTGTAAATCAATTTTAGTTTTTTGTTTTTTCCCTTTAGATGTTTGGTAAACCTCAATGATGTAATATTTTTAATATGGGCTTTTTGTGGAAATGGTTTTTATTAAATTATGCAACTTAATAAAGATACATATAAAATCATTTATATCATATTTTTAATAGATTTTGTGTTCTTTTATCTAAAATGTATGCTTATTCCATTTCATTTGAAAATATTTATTCATAGTATTCTATAGTTTTCTGTTTATTGCTTGAATATTGAATAACTAGGATATTTTTTCCCTGAATTTTTAAAATTTCTGCCTTTTTTTCTTGATTATACTTTCCAGGGTATATCAATTTTATTAATGTCTTCAAAGGAATAGCTTTTGGCCTGATTAATACTTGTATTATATGTTTATTCTATAGTTTATTATTTTCTGCTCATCATGTCATATATTCTAATTCTGTTGTTTTTTGAAATCAATATATAGGTCACTGGTCTTAAGACTTTTTTTTTTATAATTAATTCAAGGATGTATATTTCCCTCTATTTCATTTGGAGCATTACAGATATTTACTAAAACATGTTTTCACTATCATTCAGTTCAAAATATTTTCTAACTCTGATTATTATTGATTCCTCATATGTGGCTCATTTATGTGTATATTACTTTATTATTATTGCTGTCCAGTTGCTAAGTCCTGTCCGACTCTTTGCAAGCTCATAGACTGCAGCACACCTGCCTCCCATGTCCTATACTATCTCCCTGAGTTTTCTCAGATTTAAGTCCAAAGAGCTGGTGATGTTATCTAACCATCTCATCCTGTGCCACCCCCTTCTCCTCTTGCCTTCAATCTTTCCCAGTATCAGAGTCTTTTCCAATGAATCTGCTCTTCGCATCAGGTGGCCAAAGTATTGGAGCTTTAGCTTCAGTATCAGTCCTTCCAATGAATATTTAGGGTTGACTGGTTTGATCTCCCTGCAGCCCAGTGGACTCTCAAGGGTCTTCTTCAGCACCACAGTTCAAAAGCATCAATTCTTCAATGCTCTGCCTTCTTTATGGTCCAACTCTCACATCCATACATGACTACTGGGAGAACCATAACTTTCTCTGTGTGGTCCTTTGTCGGCAAAGTGATGTTTCTGTTTTGCAGTACTCTGTCTAGGTCTGTCATAGCTTTCCTTCCAAGGAGCAAGCATCTTTTAATTTCATGGCCACAGTCACTGTCAGCAGTGATTTTGGAGCCCAAGAAAAGAAAATCTGTCACTGCTTCCATTTTCCCCCGTTCTATTTCCCATGAAGTGATGGGACCGGATGTCATGACCTTAGTTTTTTGAATTTTGATTTTTAAGTCAGCATTTTTACTCTCCTCTTTCACCTTGGAGAGGGTCTTTTGTTCCTCCTCACCTTTCTACCATTAGAGTGGTATAATCTGCATATCTGAAATGTTTGATATTTCTCCTGGCAGTCCTGATTCCAGCTTGTGATCCATCCAGCCATGCATTTTGCAAGATGTACTCTGGATAGAAGTTAAATAAGGAGGGTAATAGTATACAGCCTCAGAGAAGGCAATGGCACCCCACTCCAGTACTCTTGCCTGGAAAATCCCATGGACGGAGGAGCCTGGTAGGCTCCAGTCCATGGGGTCGCTAAGAGTCGGGCACCACTGAGCGACTTCACTTTCACTTTTCACTTTCATGCATTGGAGAAGGAAATGGCAACCCACTCCAGTATTCTTGCCTGGAGAATCCCAGGGACAGAGGAGCTTAGTGGGCTGCCATCTCTGGGGTCGCACAGAGTCGGACACGACTGAAGTGACTTAGCAGCTGCAGCAGCAGTATACAGCCTTGACGTACTCCTTTCCCAATTTGGAAACCAGTTGTTCCATGTCCAGTTCTCACTGTTGCTTCTTGACTTGCATAAAGGTTTCTCAGGAGACAGGTAAGGCGGTCTGATATTCTCATTTCTTTAAGAATGAATTTTCTACAGGTTGCTGTGATCCACACAAAAGCTTTAGTGAAATCAATGAAGCAGAAGCAGGTGTTTTACTAGAAATCCTTTGCTTTCTCCGTGATACAGTGAATATTGGCAGTTTGATCTCTGATTTCTCTGCCTTTTCTAAATTCATCTTATACACCTGGAAGTAATTGTTTTATTTCTTAATATTTAGGGATTTTTTGGTCTGTATTCTGTATTTCTAGAGTACAGAGATATAGTTCTCTGTCTTTAATCCTTTGAAATTTGATGAGATTCAGTTCAGTTCAGTTCAGTTGCTCAGTCGTGTCTGACTCTTTGCGACCCCATGAATTGCAGCTCGACAGGCCTCCCTGTCCATCACCAATGCCCGGACTTCACTCAGACTCACGTCCATCGAGTTGGTGATGCCATCCAGCCATCTCATCCTCTGGCGTCCCCTTCTCCTCCTGCCCCCAATCCCTCCAAGCATCACAGTCTTTTCCAATGAGTCAACTCTTTGCATGAGGTGGCCAATGTACTAGAGTTTCAGCTTTAGCATCATTCCTTCCAAAGAAACCCCAGGGCTGATCTCCTTCAGAATGGACTGGTTGGATCTCCTTGCAGTCCAAGGGACTCTCAAGAGTCTTCTCCAACACCACAGTTCAAAAGCATCAATTCTTCGGTGCTCAGCTTTCTTCACAGTCCAACTCTCACATCGATACATGACCACTGGAAAAACCATAGCCTTGACTAGACAGACCTTTGTTGGCAAAATAATGTCTCTGCTTTTCAATGTGCTATCTAGGTTGGTCATAACTTTTCTTCCAAGGAGTAAGAGTCTTTTAATTTCATGGCTGCAGTCACCATCTGCAGTGATTTTGAAGCCCCCAAAAATAAAGTCTGACACTGTTTCCACTGTTTCCCCATCTATTTCCCATGAAGTGATGATGAGATTAGATTTACATAATTCATTTGGATTTAGAATCCCTGTGAATAAGAGTTTCTTTTTGTAGTTTGTTCTGCAATTACTTTATGTAGTGTTTTCCAAATGGCAGTTCAGTAAAAACTTGGTTAAATTTTCCAAATATCCCATCTCTTTACAGAATATTTTGGAAACTTTTCCATAAATTACCAAAATGTGCTAAAATCTAATATATCACTGTTGATTTTCTATTTTTTCTGATCCTATAAAACCTTGCTTTGTATAGTTTATATGTTTACAGAAGTATACAAATTTAAATTGCCATTTATATTTGCCATTAAATTTTTTGCCAAAAAAAATTCATCATATTTTTATCTTTATTAAGTATACTTCATAATGTCTTCTAATGATTTTGTCTTAGCATTCCATTTGTCTATTATTAATATATTGCCGGGGTCCAGCCCCGGCTGATCCAGGGTATTCGAAGGGGGGACGGCGTCGGCGACCTATTTATTTAAATATTTTATCAAAGATATAAAGAGTAATAGGATGAGGATAGCTCAGTAGGAAAATTCAGTGAAGAAAAGAGGCTGAGTAGCTTGGTTTACGTGGGAGACCAATAAAACTTCAAGACAAGAAGTTTGCACCACTTACGTAGGCTGCAGGCGTCCTTCCATTTTCCCGAAGGAGAGGAGACACTGAGGACTCCCTGGTCAGATCTTAGAAGCCCAGGCATAATTAGTAAGCATGGCGAGTTCCGCGCTCCAGATGGAGACTCAACCAGAGTGAGAGAGAGAGCGACATGGGGAGACCAGTATTTCGAGAAACTGATCCCAATTCTTTATTTTCCATGGTCTACTTTTATACACTGAGATGTTATGCAAAAGTCACATGGGGTCAGCAGTCCTGACTTTTATCAAAGTCAGGTGCTTCATACAAATGTATACAGGGGTCTTAGGGGTGTTACATCATCTTCTGGCCAGGGGGGCCTGCTGACAATTTATGACCCTCTCCTTGTGACAACAGTCAGTCAACAAGGACACTTATTTCTCCAGGGGTGATTATTCTTAAAAGAGACACCACCCAAATAAAGTTACATTCCTATAGGGTGACGGTGTAGTGGGTTTTAGTTAAGGAAAGAATTTACTTAGCCTAAGGTCTAACATGATTAATATCAAAGGTTAATACTTATTTCTTCTATATATTCATTAATGTGTGTAAGGGCAGGGGATGTGGAGACTTAGCAACAAACATTGGCTCAACAAATGAAAAACCCTTCATCAATACAATTTCTAAGTATACTTATACTTATACACTATACTTATAGTTTTCTAAGTTTTCTAAGGAACCTGTTTTTAGAAGGTTTAAAGCATCTTGTGCCTCTCACGGTTGGGAGGCTGTGAGCAATCACATGTGGCCGGACAAGCCTGTCAGGCAGGCTAGAGAACCTTCAGAGGAGTTTGTAGGTTAAAACACTCTTATCACGCCCAGGAATTATTATTAACTGGAGCTCTAGGTTAACTCCTTCTCCGAAAGAGGTGGTGGGGGACAGCCCCCCATAAAGTCAGAGGTGTAGGTGAGCACAAAGTAGTAAAGTAGGCAGGCTCTGGTTATGGGGGTAGAAGCTCGAGGAGTTCCAGGGGGACTCCTGAGGCTCGATCCCGCCTTTGCGTATGTCGAGCCTCCTTCCTCATGACCTTTGTCATGGGCGGAGTACCTCACTCTGGCCCCCAACAATATATTTTATAAGGTATTTCTGTATAACTTACTCCTCACTTTTACTTTCAAACATTTTCTGTTCTTATTTTTGTGTTTCCTTTTAAACATCACAATGTGCTTATGTTTAATATAAGCTGAATAAATATTCTTTGAATTGGAATTTTTAATATATATATACTGTAATTACTGATTTAGTTTATAATCTTTCTCTCACCTCTTCTCTAATCTTTTTATCCCACCTTACTTGACTGTTTTAGTCTAGACAAAGTTTTGCTTTTATAGTCATTTCTAGTTTTCTTTTTTATTGGTTATGTCTATTCTTTTAATTTTATCCTATTTTAATGGTGATATTAGATAATACAAGTTCTTTCTCTTCGTTATTTGATTTCTACATAAAGTATGAGTTTTACTATTTCAGATGGTATAAGGCACTTAGAACAGTATTTCTCTTATCTCTTCTTTCTTGTTGAACAATTTCCATTTATTTTTACTCAGATTTTAAAATCATCAGATATTATTGTTACTTCATATAGCAAATTATTGTTTATATTTGCTTATATATATTGTTTTTTTTGCTTTTAAGTTGTTTAGGTACGCCCTTGCTTACATTTTTTGTTTGCCAGTAATACTATTAAAGATCTATTTCAGTTTATGTATGCTTAATATATCCTCTGTTATTTTTTTATTATATTTAATTTTGAAAGATAGTTTCATTTGATGTAGATGTCTGGCCTGGTAGTTATTTTCTCTCAGGACTTCAATAATATCATATTTTATCTTCAGGGTATTCTTATCTTGGTATCAGAATTACTTTTGCTCCTTTGAAGGTCTTGTGTCAGTAGGTCCTCCCTTGATGCTTATATTTTCCTCTTTGTCTTTGGTTTCAGCAGTTTTACTCTGATGGATCTGACAGTGGTTTTCTTTAAGTTTATCCTACCTAAAATGTGTAGAACTCTTAATTTTCAGTGTTTTTGTCTTTTATCAGTTTAGAAAAAGTTTTTGGCCATCCTATCTTTTCATAGGGTATATTCCTTATAGCTCCATTTTTCCTTGGGGACTCCATGTACATTTATGTCAGAACTTTCCAGTAGGTTTGTCATATGTATTATGGTCTTGTCAGTATGTTTGAACTTTATTCTTTATATATGATATTTTCCAGTTGGGTATTTTCTTTTCATTCAATGATCCTTCTTTTTTGCCTAATTTGCTGCAAAATCTTCTAGCATTTTTATTATTATTTATTTATTTATGTTTGCTGCACTGGGTCTTCCTTGCTTTGTTCAGGCTTTCTCCAATTGCAGAGAATAAGGGCTACCCTTGGTTTTGGTACAAGGGCGTCTCATTGCGGAGGCTTCACCTGTTGAGGAGCACAGACTCTAGAGTGGAGACTCAGTAGTTGTGGCTCACATGGCATGTGTAATCGTCCCAGACCAAGGATCAAACCCATGCTTCTTGGACTGACAAATTCTCATCCGCTGCACCACCAGGGATGTCCTCTTCTAGCATTTTTTTGAATGCCCATTGTTACAGTCTTCAGTTTCATACATTTTCATTTATTTGTTATGGTTTTCACATTTCTGAGTTAAAATATCCCTCTTGTTGTCTATTTTTTCTCTAATAACTACAATTTTGAGATCACCTCTGTGTTAGATTTACCATTTATTCCCATTTTACTCATTTTATTGTCTTCTGGCATTCAAGTCTTTTAAAAAGAATATTATGGCCATTTTATATGACAACAAATTAGATAAATATATATTTATTGGTCCTACAAATGCTATTAAGTTCCTCTTAAAAACATTATACCACATTGTTAGAACAGGAGTAGATTAATGTTGAAATTGAGTCTGGTCAACACTGTTATTTAGCCTTTCATGAAACCCTGTCTATTTCCAATTTGGTCTTATGTGGGCTTTGTATGTATGTGGTGTGTGTGTGTGTGTGTGGTGTGTGAAAGAGTTTATCAAGACCTCTAATACAAGACGACCTCTGAAACATTTTTTTCCTCACATTGGTATGAAAGTCTTGACAGCTCTCATCAACTTCCCAGCATTTTTAGCTATTCCTTTCTCTAGTGTTAAGTCTATCATAGTGGCACCTCTTAGAAATCAAGATGTGGCTTGATTTTAAAATTGCCTTGAACTAGTGGGCTTGCTTCAGAATGCTTTCTTCCACTCTAACATATTAGTCCTTCATGGTTTGGCTAACTTATAGCCCAGAAACTCAAATTTTGTCTTCCTGCTTCATGAGATTTTGAAAAGTTAACCAATATTTACCAGCTACAGCTATCACTTTCTACTTCATTACTCACTTCTCCTTTGCTTGCTACTTTCAAAAATAGTAAATGTTTGGTGGGGAAAAGCATTGAATTGTTTGCATCTGTTTCAATATTCTTCTCTTCTTTTTGTGATTCTTACCCCTTAAACTGTGGATGTTTTGGTGTACCTCTGATGTCTTCAAAAACATGCATTTTGCATTTTATAGTTATTAACAATTAGGAGCTGATGTGCAAAAAGCTAATCTGTCACTACTCCATCATAACAAATACTGCTATTTTCTTATTATTTTTCAATCAATTTTATGTATTGATTTCTATGTGTGCTGCTTGATATTTATAATTTTTAGTATTTACATCACAGTCTTTCACACATTTTACTTATTTTTTTATTTACATCCCTCAAAGTATAAATACAGGAATTGTACCTCAAAAAAATCAATTGCCTTGACTATTAAATCAAGTGAATAATGAAGTTGTTACGATAACAAGAGTTTTTTTGTGTAGAGCTAGTTACATCGATGCAAAATTTTTTGTTTCTTGTCATATATTTGGAAAAAATATTCATATGTTTTTCATACTAAAGAGTAAAACTTTTGTGCCATACATTGTTCAGTAGTATAGTCAATTTTGCCCATGCTGCTGTGATATCTCAGAAAAAGCAGAAATGAACAAATGGAGAGTTTTTTCTTCTGTTTTCTTTTAGTTAGAAGGTATGCTTATTGGCAAACTTTGTCAAAGGATGGAGACAAAAGAAAGAATACACTTTCTGTTTTTGTTATTCTAGTGTCCATGTGACTAGAGGGTATGATGCTATAATAGCAGAAAGTGAAACTACCTTTCCAGTTGATAAAAGAAAAAGGGAGGAAAAATAATACTAACATTGCAATACCCTAAAGGGATTTTACCAAGCAGGGAAGAAATTTTATGTTTGTACTTTTATAATACCTTGCCTTCATGTTTTTTATTTCACTTCAGAGCTAATCTGTTTGGGCAGGTTTATTCCATGAGGAGCAACTTAGAAGTATTCCACAGAAGCTGAAATGTAAACAAACAAACAAAACATAGAGAACCAGGAAAGTTCTGTGTGTTCCTATTACATCCTTTTTAATGATCATTATACTTTTGTTTAGTTGCTAAATCCTGTCTGACTCTTTTGTGGTCCCCTGGACTATAGACTGCCAGGCTCCTCTATCTGTGGGATTCCAGGCAAGAATACTGGAGGGGGTTGCATTTCCTTCTTACGGATCTTCTCGACCCAGGGATTGAACCCAGGTCTTCTGCTTGACAGCAGATTCTTTATCACTGAGTCACCTGGGAAGCCCTTATTACTGATTAAATTCTGGTTCATAGCATGTTATTGTGGCTAACTGACATAAAATTTTACTCTTTGGCAAGGGGAAAAATGATGGAGAATGGATACAAAAATTCTACATGTAATTACGAATCTCTGAGCAATACTTAGGTGGCACACTCTGAAGAATCCATAGCCCAGACAAAATGCAGTACCAGGTCCCATAAGGTGAAAGGGAACTTTGTGAAGACAAGTAGATTTGAAGCTTGGGGAGTGATTAGTGAAAGAAGGGAGGATGGGCAAAAAGATTAAATGAAAGTAATACTGATGTGGCTGTGCCAGATTGTTAATACTGCCTTTGAAACTGAAATCTGATTCTCACAAAAGTGACAGATGTGGCAGCTTTGGCCAATTAAGGGACCAAATGAAAAAAAAAATAGTAATTTTATGCTCTGCTACCTGTATAACAGGTACTTGAAAATTAATGACTAGTCCAAAATAATCAAATATGAAAATAGTTTATTTTTAAGTTAAAAAAAAAAAAGGAAGCAATAGCAAAAAAAAAAAAAAATCACACATACATTCATAAGAATTTGTAGAATACAAATTACAGAAGACACTGCTCTATGGAAGTCAGAAAAAAGCCACCTTCATATAACTCATATTGCATACTATTTATTTTATTACCATTTCAAATAAGTTATCTATTTATTATTTTTATCTATTTATTATTTAAAGCTTGTTTAATACCATTTTTAGAAAGAACACTTTCATTTTATATGAATTTTCTAAAATTATTTGAGCTTTCAGAATAGAGATTTTAAATGATAAATACACCTTCCTACCCATTTTTTATTGTGATAAAATATATGTGACATAATATTTTCCATTTCAACTGAAGTGTACAGTTCAGTGGTATCAGATACACTCATACTGTTGTGCTACCATATCACCATCTACTTCCAGAACTCTTCATATTTTAAGACTATAGCTCTCTACTCTTTAAACAATTCCCCATTCCCTTCTTCCTCAGCCCCTGGAAACCACCATTCTGTTTTCAATCTCTATGATTTTGATTGCTTTTAGGTACATCATATAATGGAATAATATAATATTGTCTTTTTATAACTGACTTCTTTCACTTACCATAGTTTCCTCATAGTTCATCTGTGTTGTAGGATACACTATTATCTCTTTTCTTTTTAAAGTTGAATAATATTACATTGTATGTATATTCCATATTTTACTTATCCATCTGTCGATTAATACAAATTTGAGTTGCTTCCATGTATTGTGATAATGCTGCTATGAACATAAGTATACAAATATATCTTTGAGAACCAGCTTTTAGTTGTTTGTAATATATACCCAGAACTGGGATTACTGAATCACAAGTTAATTATAATTTTATTTTTTTTAACTCTGATATTGTTTTCATAGCTGCTGTAGCATTGTACCTTCCCACCAATGATGCACAAGGGTTCCAATCTCTCCACATTCTCATCAACACTTATTTTCTCTCTTTTTTTTAAAATAGTAGCCATCGTATATGTTCATGTATAACTGATTCACTTTGCTGTACAGAAGAAAGTAACACAACATTTTAAATCAACTATACTCCAACAAAAATTAAAAACAACAAAAAAACAGTGGCCATCCTAATGGGAATAGCTTTGATTTGCATTTTTCTAATGTTAAACATCTTTTCACATGCTTAGCCATTTTTATATCTTTTTTAGAGAAATGCCTATCTAATTCCTTTGACCATTTTTAAATTGCATTGTTTGTTTTGTTGTTGTTGTTGACGGCTTTAGGAATTATTTATTTTGGATGGTAATCCATTATTAGACATTTGTCTCTAGTTCTGAAGTGAGTACCTTGTACACAACATATGATTGGCTCCTGGGTTTTTTCTTTGCTTGCTTGTTTTATTTTATTTTTTTTTAAATTATGTCATTTGAAGAACTTAATCCATTTATATTTAAAGTAATTACCAATAGTGTAGTGAAAAGTGAAGTCGCTCCGTCGTGTCTGACTCTTTGTGACCCCATCGACAGTAGCCAACCAAGCTCCTCAGTCCATGGGATTTTCTAGTCAAGAATACTGGAGTGGGTTGCCATTTCCTTCTCCAGGGGATCTTCTGGACCCAGGGATCGAACCCAGGTCTCCCGCATTGTAGGCAGATGCTTTACTGTCTGAGCCACCAGGGAAGGCCAATTACCAGTAAGCAGGTACTTTTTTCTTTCTGCCATTTGTTTTACATGTATATATAACTTCTTGTCCCTAATGTTTTGTGTTACTCTTCTTTTTATTTAGTTGGTTTTGTGGCAGTGAAGTGTTGAGATTTCTTTCTTATTTCTATGTGTTTATATACTATAACTATTTTCTTTATTGTTACTATGGAGACTACATTTAGCATTCTAAAATTATAACACTCTAATTTGAATTTATACCACTCTAATTCAAATTTATACTATCTTAACTTTTTTTGTTTTTATCTTAACTTTAATAACAGCAAAAACTCTGTTCTTTACAGCCCATCACCACCCCTTTCTTCCTCAGTGTCCCAGGTGGTATTAGTGGTAAAGAACTTGTATGCCAGTACAGGAAACATAGAGACATGGGTTTGATCCCTGAGTCAGGAAGATCCCCTGAAGAAAAGAATAGCAGCTCAGTCTGGTATTCTTGCCTGGAGAATCCCATAGACAGAGGAGCCTAGCAGGCTACAGTCCATATGTTCACAAAGAGTCGAACATGACTGAAATGAATTAGCATGCACACACCACCCCTTTCAGTTGTTGATGCTGCAAAATTACATCTCCATAAATCTTTTGCCCAACAATATGAACTAATAATCCTTTTAATTACAACCATCTTTTAAAATCTTAAAAACAAAATATGAATTGCAAACAAAAGTTACAAAACTCTTAGCTTTTAGAGATATTGCTTTTTAACGTAGTACTCTGTTACATCATATAGGAAACAAAAAGTGCAGTTGCGCACCCATTGTTACAATTATGTTAGGATTTATAATTTTTCATGTGTTTACCTTTACAAAGATCTGTATTTCTTTATTTGGCTTTTAGTTCCTGTCTGGTGTTACTTTATGTTGAACTATAGGACTCTAGTATTTCTTACAGAACAGATCTAATGGTAACAAACTCCCTCAGACATTGGTTATCTAGAAATGCATTAATTTCTCCCTAATGTATTTTTTTCCCTAGGTTTTACTTTTTATGCTTTGTAATGAATGCATTTGGAATTTGTTTACTGAAATTCATGTTATTTTATTATAACATACTTTCATTTCATAAATAGCAGTTATATGATTATTCTCCCTGATTTTTTAAGGACAGTTTTACCAAATATATAGTTTTTGACTGATAGATTTTTTTTTCTTTTAGCACTTTGAATATATTGGCCCACTACTTTTGTGACCTCCATAGTTCTGATAAGAATTCTGCTTATAATCTTATTGAGGATCCTTTGTATGCAACAAATCATTTCTCTTTTGCTGCTTGTAAGATTTTCTCTTTGTCTTTCAAAAGTTTAATTATAATATATCCCAGTGTGCAATTTTGAGTCCATTTTACTTGAAGCTGTTTAGGCTCTTGGATGCTTATATTCATCTTTTTTCAAATTTAGATGCTTTGGCCATTATTTCTCCAAATATTCTCTCTGGTTCTTTATCTTTCTCTTCTCTTTCCAAAAGGCATATATTGGGCCACTTGATGGTGTCCCCAAATTTCCTTAGGCTCTCTTCCCTTTTATTCAATCTTTTTTTCCCTGTTATCCTATTTTCATGTTGACTGACATGTATTCTGATTAATCAAATCTCTCTTTGAATCTTGTTAGTGAATTTTTATTTTCAGCTATTGTATTTTTAGCTCTAGAACTTTTATTTAGTTTATTTTTATATATTTTATCTCTTTATTGATAGCAGTGATACTGGTATCAATAGTGATATTGGTGATCACATATCAGTGATAATATGTAGCATTTGTCTATTTCACTTGTCTTGCTTAACATAATACCTTCCGGGTTTATCTATGTTATCACAAAGAACAGGAATTTTTTTTTTTTTTTTAAGGATGGATTATATTCCTATGTGTATGTGTGTAGATAGATATATTCTTTATTTTTTTATATTGCATCCCTAAAAAATATTTATTTTGTAACTAGAAGTTTATACTATTTGACCCCCTTCAGCCATTTTGTCTACCCTCTAACAAGTCACCAATATGGTCTTCATATTTGTGAGATCAGTTTTGTTTTTTTGATCCTACATATAAGTGAGATCATAAGGTATTTGTCTTTGTCTGATTTCATTTAGCATAATGCCCTGAAGGTCCATCCATGTCACAAATGGCAAATATTTCTTCTTTTTATGGCTGAATAATATTCCATTGTGTATATATGCCATAATTTCTTTGTCTGTTCATCCACTGATAGATATTTAGCTTGTTTCCATACCTTGGTTACTGTAAATAATGTTGCAGTGGACATAGGGCTGCATGTATATTTTTAAGTTAGTATTTATATTTTCTTTGGATAAATATTCATAGTGGAATTATGGGTTATTTGCAGTTCTATTTTTAATTTTTTGAGAAACCTCTATACTATTTTCCATAGTGACTACCCCTATTTACATTCCCACCAATACTGCACACACATTATTTTTTCTCCAAATCTTAGCCAACACTTACTATATGTTTTATCTTTTGATAATAATCATTCTAATAAGTATGAACTGATCTCTCACTATGGGTTTGACTTGTATTTCAAATTTGAAATGCAAAGGTTGGACACCTTTTTCATATTCATATTGACCACTTGTATGTTTTTGGAAACACTTCTACTCAGGTCCTTTACCAGTATTTTTTGTTTTGTTTTAATTTTAGTTTTGTATTTGCTATTGGGGCTTCCCTAGTAGCTCAGTTGGTAAAGAATCCACCTGCAAAGCAGGAGATCCTGGTTGGATTCCTCCATTGGGAAGATCCGCTGGAGAAGGGATAGGCTACCCACTCCAGTATTCCTGGGCTTCCCTCATAGCTCAGACAGTAAAAAATCTGCCTGTAATGTGGGAGACCTGGGTCCTATTCCTGGGTAGGGAAGATCCCCTGGAGAAGGAAAAGACTACCCACTCTAGTATTCTGGCCTGGAGAATCAGGTCACAAACAGCCACTGAGTGACTTTCACTAGACACTAGATTAGACATTGAGTTATATGAATTTCCTGTATATTTTGTATATTAACCTCTTTCTATTAGATATATTATTTGCAAATATTTTCCATAAGTTGTCTTTTCATTGTGATTGTGAGATAAATGATGAGTTGTATTACTCTCAAATATAGGCCTATTTATAGCATATATTTTCTTATACAAGGACAATTTAAGACCTTAGACTTTAGATTTTAGATTTTTAGAAAATGTCTAGTGAAGGTCTCTCAGTAGTCTCTGACTCTTTGCAGTCCATGGAATTCTCCAGGCAAGAATACTGGAGCAGGTAGCCCCATTCCCTTCTCCAGGGAATCTTCCCAACCCAGGGACTGAGCCCAGGTCTCCCACACTGCAAGCAAATTCTTTACCACCTGAGCAATGAGGGAAGCCCAAGAATACTGGAGTGGGTAGCCTATCCCTTCTCCAGCAGATTTTCCCAACCCAGGAATCCAACCAGGGTCTCCTGCATTGCAGGTGGTTTCTTTACCAACTGAGCTATCAGGGAAGCCCCAGAAAATGTCTAAGCATTCTTCATATGACCATTCTTGTATTGACCCCACAGAAAAACCAGAAGTAGAACACTGTATGATTGTCTACTGTCTCTATAAAAATATTACAAGAGCTTAGTGGCTTGAAGTAACACAAATATGTTATCTAAGAATTTTTTTTAGATTTCAAGCCCAGGTACTTGTGAGCCTGAGTGTGGCTTTAGCTGATTTCTCTGCATGAATTATTCAGGGGAGAAATCAAAGTGTTAATGTGACTGGTTTTCCTTTTGGAGGCTTTGGGGAGAATTCATTTCCAAGTTCATTCAGGTTAGTGACTGAATTCAGTTCCTCCTGGTTGTAGCATGAGGTCCCATTCTTTACTGACTCTCAGCTGGTTCCCAAGTCTTGGCTTCTAGAGGTAACCTGTGTTACATAGCTTCAAGGCACTTTCTACATTTTGAAAGACAGCAGCTTGGGTGAAATCCTTTCACTGTACTTTGAATTCCTCATCTCTCTTTTTGCTTAGTCACCCTTAACTCTTTTCTTGTTATATCTTTTACTTTAACCCAACTGACCTTATCTGCTTTTATGTGCTCAAGTGATTGGAAGGGGCCCATCCCAATATTCCTGGATAATGTCCTTATCTTAAAATCTATAATCTTGATTCCATCTGAAAAATCCCTTTTCTCACATTACTTATCTCAAGACATAACATTAAGAAGCAAAGATTATGGAGGCCCAAATTCTGTTTACTACATGCATCATACCTTAATTCAATGAACATAGACTGACTGTAAACCAAGTTAATGAAGAGGTACAGAAAACTAAGCCAAAATCTGGTGGTCAAATAAATTGACTATAAAGTAGAGAAGAGAATAGCTTGTTTTTTCAGATTACCTTGTTTAGTAGCATTTATCTTAGCTGGATTTTTGGCAGAGCTTTAGTAACCAAAATGTAAGGCTAAACATACCTGCAAAAACGTGAACCCCAAGTATTCTCAGAAAGATTCATATGTTTTATACAAAAGATGTTAAGTGGAAAGATTGATATCCTATGATGAATGAGGAAAATTTGGTCTGTATTCACACAAAGAGATCATCACCAGGACACATGCAGAATGGAAGAGCCAACTATCTTTGTAGATATATCTCCCATTTTAAATCTTGTCACATACCTTAACAAATATTCAGACATTTTTAGGGAAATTTAAAAATATTTTCAGATTGAATAAGCTATGCATGCTAATTTCAATACTGTCTTCTCAAATGTCTTTGATTTTTGAACTTGTTTGAAAATTTTGAAAATGTGACAAAATTATGTTTAGTTCTAAATTAGTCATTGGCATTGGAGAAGGAAATGGCAGTCCACTCTAGTGTTCTTGCCTGGAGAATCCCAGGGACAGAGGAGCCTAATGGGCTGCTGTCTATGGAATCACACAGAGTCGGACACAACTGAAGCAACTTAGCAGCAGCAAACTTTAGGGAGAAGATCAATTTAATAAAATACTGTCATATTTTTAAGTGTTTTTTCTTCCCCCAAAATTATTTTTAATATAATCTTAAAAGTTATGACCAACCTAGATAGCATATTCAAAAGCAGAGACATTACTTTGCCAACTAAGGTCTGTCTAGTCAAGGCTATGGTTTTTCCAGTGGTCATGTATGGATGTGAGAGTTGGACTGTGAAGAAAGCTGAGTGCCAAAGAATTGATGCTTTTGAACTGTGGTGTTGGAGAAGACTCCTGAGAGTCCCTTGGACTGTAAGGGATCCAACCAGTCCATTCTGAAGGAGATCAGCCCTGGGGTTTCTTTGGAAGGAATGATGCTAAAGCTGAAACTCCAGTGCTTTGGCCACCTCGTGCAAAGAGTTGACTCATTGGAAAAGACTGTGATGCTGGGAGGGATTGGGGGCAGGAGGAGAAGGGGACAACAGAGGATGAGATGGCTGGATGGCATCACCGATTCGATGGATGTGAGTCTGAGTGAACTCCAGGAGATGGTGATGAACAGGGAGGCCTGGCGTGCTGCTATTCATGGGGTCGCAAAGAGTTGGACACGGTTGAGCGACTGAACTGAACTGAATCATTTCCTGTGATTTTTATTACTTTTTCTAGTTATAAAAATATTACCTTCTAGTTTTAGAAAAAGTTTAAGGTCATAGACAGTTAAAAAAATTATTTGTGTCTATGTGTGTGTCTGTGTGTATTTGCAGGTGGTTCTACCATTGAGAGGTAACTAACTATTGTTAACATTTCCTTCTTATCAATTTTTTCTATATATATTTTGCATAGGTAATTTCAGACTGCTCATAAAGTACAGTACTCAGCTTATTATAAGCCACATTACAAAGTAAATGAATATATTTCATTCTCTTTAACATTTTTAGGATGACATCCTTCCTTTGAATATCATCTGTTTATTTTCAAATTTTTACCAATCAACATTATTTCTACTTACCAGTGATAATATTCACATTCTGGGCAAAAGAGAGATAATAAAGATAACCTTTGTTTTTTCCATTCTCCTGGGCAATCAATAGTCAAATTCTGTTACAATCTGGGTTGCATTATATGATAGTGAGTTGTCACTGTTTTGAAAAGAATTCAAAATTTAATATTTGCAATCTATCGATACCTCATTCTGCAAAATTCTAGTTCCAATTAACTGAGAACTTGTGTTCTGTCAGCTTCCAGCGATGATGTTTGCTGCCAAAGATGTTCTTTTCTTCAGTTGCCTTGTTTGACTCTGGTCAACAACCCTGGGTTAGTAATCATCACCATTCTATCCTCAGGGTCTCCTTAAATATTCCTTCTGTTCTGCCTGACAGGTGTCCTGTGCATCCTTTACACATTTGTCCCTTTTAAGACTAACCCACAGAATAACATCTTTGAGGTACTTTGGTGCTAATAACTAATAGACTATATGCTTTCCTAAGGTGACAGCCTGAAGTAACCCAAACTCTTCAGTTACTGTGCTTCTATGAAGCTACTATTTCCTGAGCTCCAAGTTATTTTGTTGCTTGAGCCCTGATCAGAATGCCTGCTCTAGTGCTCATTTACCTGGAAGCATTATATTCATATTTCTTCTGCACCTCCTTTAACATGTCTTATTTATCTCATTCCAGCTATGTTATTTTTCTCTTCAGTTGTTAGCTTCTACTCATTCTTCACATCTGTTATTGCCTCAAGCATTCGCTATTGACCTTAGAGCACCATACCAGTTATAATTTTACCTTTATCTGTGTGATCCATAGCCCTGTCCCCGCAATTGACTACAGTCTTCAGTAGGCATAATGTTTTTATGCCCCTGCTAAGTTGTTTCTTGGCTGCCTGTCCTGTGATTCAGGATTTAGAATGTTGACTGAAATAAGAAGTAAATGAATGCAAACTTTGTGGAGCTAATATGGTTCATAGTTGTTTTGTAAAAGTAATAACTGTATTTTTTAAATAACATTCTGTCCTCTTGCACAATTTGTTAGGATAAATGATATAAGCAACCATTATGCATACCTACTATGCATGAGCACTAACTGTGCTGGGTATTGTACATGTCTTTTATTATTCATAACCACACAAGACTCCTTGTCAGATGAATTGTTCTACTACATTTAATACAGAAAAAAAATAACTTTGATAATCTGATTAAAGAGCTTGTCAAGTGGTATATTTGAACCTAATTACACCAGGAACCAGGATTGATACTCAGTGCATGCATACCTAAAATAGGAAGCAAGGAATGTTTGATAAAAGTATATACCATAGTATCCTTAGCAAAAAGAAAAGTGACCCTTGGCCAGACTCTGATTCTCCCCATTTTGCTCTCTGATTTGACCAGAGAGAAACATTTTAAAAATCACATCTTATAGAAAAATTTAGCTTTCAATTTGCATAGGTCAGCAGTTTGCAAAATGCTGGAACTCAGTGGTAAAATAGCTCTGGGCCTAAAGCTTCAGAGGAGCAAGACTCCTGGCTGTTAAGTACACCTTTCGAATTGAGGAGCAGCATGCCATTTTATAATTTGACATTTCATGTAAGATGTTATTTGGAGGGTGGGGGGAACACCATCATACCAAACAAGCAAAAACCACAACAATGGATAGGATATAGGAAACAGACATTTCCATTGCCTGGGATTCTTCAGGCAAGAATACTGGAGAAGGGGTCATGCCCTCCTCTACAGGATCTTCCCAACACAGGGATCAAAAGCATGTCTCTTATGTCTCCTGTATTGGCAATACAGTTTCCCTACCAATAGTGCCATCTAGGAAGCACAGAGAATAAAATATTTAATGTAAAGATGTTATACATTATTACTGATAAGTGAACTTCCAGATGTTGAAGCTGGTTTTAGAAAAGGCAGAGGAACCAGAGATCAAATTGCCAACATCTGCTGCATCATTGAAAAAGCAAGAGAGTTCCACAAAAACATCTATTTTTGCTATATTGACTATGCCAAAGCCTTTGATTTGTGGATCACAGCAAACTGTGGAAAATACTGAAAGAGATGGGAATACCAGACCACCCAACCTGCCTCTTGAGAAACCTGTATGCAGGTCAGGAAGCAACAGTTAGAACTGGACATGGAACAACAGACTGGTTCCAAATAGGAAAAGGAGTATGTCAAGGCTGTATATTGTCACCCTGCTTATTTGACTTGTATGCAGAGTACATCATGAGAAATGCTGGGCTGGAGGAAGCACAAGCTGAAATCAAGATTGCCGGGAGAAATATCAATAACCTCAAATGTGCAGATGATACCACCCTTATGGCAGAAAGTGAAGAGGAATTTAAAAGCCTCTTGATGAAAGAGAAAGAGGAGAGTGAAAAAGTTGGCTTAAAGCTCAACATTCAGAAAACTAAGATCATGGCATCCAGTCCCATCACTTCATGGGAAATAGATGGGGAAACAGTGGAAACAGTGTCAGACTTTATTTTTTGGGCTCCAGAATCACTGCAGATGGTGATTGCAGCCATGAAATTAAAAGAAGCTTACTCCTTGGAAGGAAAGTTATGACCAACCTAGATAGCATATTCAAAAGCAGATATATTACTTTGCCCACAAAGGTCCTTCTAATCAAGGCTATGGTTTTTCCAGTGGTCATGTATGGATGTGAAAGTTGGACTGTGAAGAAAGCTGAGTGCCAAAGAATTGATGCTTTTGAACTGTGGTGTTGGAGAAGACTCTTGAGAGTCCCTTGGACTGCAAGGAGATCCAACCAGCCCATCCTAAAGGAGACCAGTTCTGGGTGTTCATTGGAAGGACTGATGCTGAGGCTGAAACTCTGATACTTTGGCCACCTCATGCAAAGAGTTGACTTATTGGAAAAGACCCTGATGCTGGGAGGGATTGGGGGCAGGAGGAGAAGGGGATGACAGAGGATGAGATGGCTGGATGGCATCACCGACTCAATGGACATGAGTTTGAGTGAACTCCGGGAGTTGGTGATGGACAGGGAGGCCCAGCGTGCTGTGGTTCATGTGGTTGCAAAGAGTCGGACACAACTGAGCAACTGAACTGAACTTAACACAAGTTAAGCAACTCATTAGCAACATTAACAAAAACTGCATTTTAAGCATCTATCCTCAAACGAGCTACTTTACTAAATGTTATGGGAGTTGCAAAGAAGTTTGAATCATCACTAGGCTATCCAGGTCTATACAGTCTACTTAGGGAAAGAACCAAGAGAAGAGACTTGGGATTTAGAGAACCAAACAGAAATGTTGACAGATAAATATATTCAATCAATGATGATAGCATACCAATTAGGAAAAAAAGTCACTTCTTGCTGATAAGAGGAAACCGACTCAACTGGAATCACAAAATGTGACAAGCATTGAATTTATCTATACTTTTTCATTTTTATTTTTATGCTGAAAAAGTTAAACAACTATTTTCCCTGTTAATTTTATCTGTATGTACAGATTGTTGCTATTTTCCCAATCATAGTACTTTATATTTTACTTAAATTTTATAGTTTTTCTGATACTTTTATAATTTTTTTTTCTTAATGTAGTCTACCTAGGATCCAGGAAAACATCAGATTTAGAATAGATTTATTATTTAGGTTAGAGAGCAGAAGAACAGAGACTGTGGTTGTGGAAGACTATACAATACAGGACAGAAATGTAAATTCCAAATCATGATCATTAGCTGAATTTGGGGCATTGTTCTTTCCTACAAGTTGCTCTTTTTTTGGCTCTAGGTTTACAATAATAAACCCAAAATAAAGCCTGAAATCTTATTATTAAATGCAAAATTGACTTCATGTATCTTACTTGCCTTTGTCATGATACCCCTACTTCAGTGTTAATATTGGCTTAATTCACCATTGATAATGTATAACTTAGAAAAACTTAGATAATGTACAACTTTAGATTCTTGAGAGAAATAAGGATATTTCCAGTAGTTGTTTGATGTGCTCTAGTTGTTTAAACTATGGCTATATACATATATCCATTGTAATTAAAGTTCAAAGTCTAAGTGAATGAAACCAAGATGCAGCTTAATGGCAAAGCTGAAGCTTGCTTGCATGGGCCAGTCTAAATTTTTCTACTAATCTCCACTCTGTCAAGGTTTTTATAGCCATTTTCTCAGATGAAGTTTTATCCCTGTTTTCTTTCTTTTTTTTCCCTCTCGCATGCGGCATAGAGATGGGAGATAAATTTTGTGTCATCTTTTGATGCTTTAAATTATGCACAGAGCCTGAGAAACATGGGAGCTAGAGGTAACTGAGAATGTAAATAGGAATGAAAAGGCTAGAATGATCTGGAAGAGATATTTAGGTTGCTACAACCAGAGGAGAATACAAAAAGGGGACAAAGTTCATTGGTCAGTGCATTATTCCCTCATTGATTTTCCCTGCCAGTTCCTTTCAGCTCATTGATTTCCATTGCTGATTGAGTCATGTTCATCTGCTGTTAGGAGGTCACCTCATTTCTCTTTTGCTTATTTTTTCTGCCTACTCAGCACTCCTGCACATGTGTGTGTCACTATCACTAATCTCAATTGTCTGCTGTCAGAAGAGTGATATACTTTTTGCACAATGGGCCATGAGATTCAGGGTGGGTGTTTCAGGCAGCCATTGCATAAACTTAACCAGAGTATACTCACAGATTCCCTTGTACACTGCATTCATTATGGGGTTTTACTCCTTTATATCAGATTTAAAGGCGTGCAATGTGTATGGTTCACAGTTGTCATACACAGTACACCCGAAGACTGGTAGGAGGAAGTGATGCTCTGATCTCTCTGAAAAAAGTTGATGTCACAGTGCCAAAGAGTACAAAATAAATACCACCTGAAGGTCACATCTCTCTCATGCCACACTATCCAGAAGTTCTTTCATTCAGCAATCATATGAGATCTTATCCCTACTGGGAAATGTTACATACATAGAGGAAATAAGTATATTTTCACAGTAATAACATTGTGTGTATCTGTTTCAGCAATTTGGAATGTATTTACTAGCAAACCCATTTCAAAATACAGTTAAATATTTTGTCAGAGTATTATTAGAATATGAGTTTGTAAATTAGTCTGTACATTTAAGGCATACACATTTTAATTCATGGTATAGTTAATCATAGATACCCTTAGGAAAATAAATCCATTTGGGTACCTGTATAACTTTATGTCATGCAAATTCTAAATGCATTAGGGACAAAACAGTCTGTGTTCATTCCCAGACTAAAATCACAAACATTATCCACAAAGAAGACAACAAAAACCTCTTTAAGACCACAAGGCTACTGCCTTTAATGAGATTTTTTTTGTTTAGGTTTGTTTTAACACTGAAGATTATGCCTTTGAATTTTTTATACCACTTGAAGATGTGATTTACTTAGTATTTATATTTAGTAATTGGCTGTACAGGTTCTGGTTTTAGAATTTATTATGCAACATTCAGCAAGACTAACAGTATTAAATACTAATCAACTTTTAATACGAATTATAAATTGTGTCTCCTTTCTCAAGACAAGAAAAGCAATCACTGCAATCAATCAGGTAGTCTAATCAATTTCCAAAATGAAATTAACCATGCATCTGTAGAGGAAAAAAAAAAAAAAAACCTTGAAGAATAGTATACTATGTCTTCAATATAAGAGATAAGCTCAGTTTTAGAAAATGTTAATAGGATATTTAGTTTCTACATGATGTACTCATATTGATGAGTTTTCAAAGGGTTACTGAAATTTATTCTTGTATGTCTTTTCAGTGAATTGAAGGGCTATCACAAAAAGTCAATAAATATGTGTTATGAGAATGTGATATAATATTTGCAATTTTTCTCCACTTTAGTTCTTATAGAAATTACATCAGAAAATAAATTTCAATTATTCAAGCATTCACTCACTTCCTAAAATGGTGAACACAATCAAGAATTTAACATACAGATATATTTTATGAAAAGAAAAATTCTTATAAATAACAACATTGTTTAAATCACTGCCCTAACAAAGCAGTTTTTTTTAAAGAATGTTTAAATAAGTTTTCTCAGACAATGCCATGTTATATGAACTTGAATCTTCCAATTTATTCAATCAATATGAGATGTAGAACCATCATGTGCCAAGCAATATGCTGGGCACCGAGAACACCAATAAGAAATAAATTCACCAATTTTAAAGCACTCAAGGCTTATGAATGAGACAGTCATGCGAACAGAGGAAAAAGAGGTTGCCAAGTGCAATGGCTTTGCAAAGGAATTATATATACCTGACTGGTTTTAAAAAGGTTGGCATCTATAAATGTATTATGGGGAGGTCAAGTCTGGATTGCTAATAAAATAATAATAATGTCTATTGAAGAATTATTAAACAATAGTTTCTCTACTTACTTTGGCTTCCCTGGTGGCTAAGGTTGGTAAATACTCTACTTACAATGCAAGAAATCCAGGTTCTATTCGTGGGTCGGGAAGATCCATGGAGAAGGAAATGACTACCCACTCCACTATTTCTGCCTGGAGAATTCCATGGACAGAGGAGCTTGGTGAGCTACAGTTCTCAGGCTTGCAGAGTCAGACACTACTAAGAGACCAACACACTACAGACTTTATATATACTATGTCCTTTTCTTCTCATAAGATAAGTGGGCTCAGTGTTTTATTATTCCCATATTTCTTTTTAAAATGGGAATTCTTAGATTCATAAAGTTTGAATCACATGTCCACAGTTACTAATTGGTAAACCTGGTATAACAAACTATGCATTTGACCTTAAAGTAACCTAGATGCTTAACTGCTTTGCTGAGACATATTTAAATTCAAAACCCCATTTAATTTAGTCTATTATTTGAACCAGAAACTCATGAGAAGCACACTGAGACATCACTTACCATCATTTTCAAATTGTTGAACTGGCATCTAACAATGTAGTGCATATTTTACATGAGCTATTTTATTATTTAAAAAAATACAAAGACATTTGAATTTGCCATTTGACATTAATGTTGCTAAATCTTTTGCATAACAAATATACTTTGTTGAAGCTATCTGCTTTACATAGAATCTTCAAAAAAGGAGTTCTGAATAAGAGAGCAAGTGTGCTTGACAGCATATCCAATAGTACCTATAAAGGATCCACACTTGACATGACAAAGTTGAACAAGTACAAACGATAATCACTATTACATGACATGAAGATACCTTTCAAATAGCACCTGACCTTGTTACTGAAAATACTTCTCAAATTCACTGCTGCTACTGCTAAGTCGCTTCAGTCGTGTCCGACTCTGTGCGATCCCATAGACGGCAGCCCACCTGGCTCTCCCGTCCCTGGGATTCTCCAGGCAAGAACACTGGAGTGGGTTGCCATTTCCTTCTCCAAAGCATGAAAGTGAAAAGTGAAAGTGAAGTCTCTCAGTCGTGTCTGACTCCTAGCGATCCCGTGGACTACAGCCTACCAGGCTCCTCCATCCATGGGACCTTCCCGGCAAGAGTATGATACATGCCTAACTAAAGCCCTCAAATCCTTTAAAATGTCTTCTAAATGTTTTCTGTTGCCATCATTTTATATACAGAGAATGATTTTTCCAAGTTATTATTATTTAGAACAGGGCACCCCTGGTGGCTCAGTAGTGAAGAATTTACTTGCCGATGCAGGAGACATAAGAGATGTGGATTCCATCCCTGGGTCAGGAAGATTCCCCTAGAGGAGGAAATAGCATTCCACTCAGTATTCTTGCCTGGGGAATCCCATGGACAGAGGAGCCTGGCAGGCTACTGTCCATGGAGTCGCCAAGAGTTGGACACAACTGAAGTGACTTAGCACACATTCATTATTTAGAACAGGCAGTCATGGCCAAAAAGAATAATTCAGGGTAAAGATTTGGTAAGGAAGGGAGTGAGAATTAACAGTTGTATATACCATTTCAGTCAACCTCAGAATCAATCTTGTCATTATTATCCCTACATGTTCAAATATGGAACTTTGGATGTCAGAGATTAATGACTAAGCCAGTGTCCTGTTATCCAGAGAGTTGTCAGAACAGCCAGGATCTGTACTTAAGATTTATGTATCTGAACTCCACATATTATTTTCCACAACATATTGCTTCCTAAGCCTCTTTGAAATTAGCTAGAAAAGATAGGATTGTTTAAAAATAAAACTGAGCATTAAATGTCAAACAGTATTTAGGCTCTAAAGATTTTATGTCTGAACAAGTACATGATTATATATATATATATTATATATATGTGTGTGTGTGTATATATATATATGTACACGTGATGTTGTTCTTGTTCTTTCTGTTCTCCATGAACCTGAAACCACTGCTTCTCAATTTTAGACTTCAAACATACAAATATAAATGTCTAGCAAGCTGTTTTGCTGAAAGTTTTCACTTTTATCTCAGGATCAAAGGATTTGTTAACAAAATAAGCCACTCATTAAATACAAATAAATAACACAGATATTTATTAGGGACTTATCTAGCTTACTTTCAATATACAAACATTAAAACAAAAGAGAAATAGAAAGAGCAGAGAGTACATCACCAAACTGGGTTTTGTCCAACATCCAGACTTAAACAACACTGGGAAGTCCCGTGTCACAGCACATCCGGAATCCCAAATGGGAAAGTGTCCCAGGCAGAGCGTATGATCCATGAGTGAGATTTCAAAGACTGCAGTTCAGGGGTCCCTGTTTATAATCCCAGGAGGGACACAAACTGATAACTTTATCAATCTGTAACCAAATTGCAAGCCTGGCTTTACATTAATACTGTTTGTTTTGTCTTGTAAAACTTGAGATGTTGCTAAGCCTGGGGCTTGATTGGCCAGGCCCCCTCCAGTGTCTCAACAGTCTCAAAGATTCCTCCCCCATCTTATCCATGGTGTTGCAAGCCTTGCACTCACAGCAGGCAGTCACTCACAGTCACTATCAGTCAGGGCAGTGTCCAGGCAGATTAGAAGCAAGGTCTGTTCTGCTTTGTCTCTGAAGCATAAATAAGACTGTTAATTTAAACTTCCCTAACATAAGCATAGGGAGAAGGCAATGGCGACCCACTCCAGTTCTCTTGCCTGGAAAATCCCATGCACAAAGGAGCCTGGTAGGCTGCAGTCTATGCGGTCGCTAGGAGTCAGACAAGACTGAGCAACTTTGCTTCCACTTTTCACTTTCCTACATTGAAGAAGGAAATGTCAACCCACTCCAGTGTTCTTGCCTGGAGAATCCTGGTGACGTGGGAACCTGATGGGCTGCCATCTATGGGGTCGCACAGAGTCAGACATGACTGAAGCGACTTAACAGCAGCAGCAGCAGCAACACAAGCATGAAACAACAGACTGGTTCCAAGTTGGGAAAGGAGTATGTCAAGGCTGTATATTGTCACCCTGATAATTAAACTTATATGCAGAGTACATCATGGGAAATGCTGGACTGAATGAAGCACAAGCTGGAATCAAGATTGCCGGGAGAGATATCAAAAACCTCAGATATGCAGATGAAACCACTCTTATGGCAGAAAGCAAAGAAGAACTAAAGGGCTGCTTGATGAAACTGAAAGAGGAGAGTGAAAAAGTTTCCTAAAAACTCAACATTTAGAAAACTAAGATCATGACATCTGGTCACATTACTTCATGGAAAATAGATGGGGAAACAGTGGAAACAGTGTCAGACTTTATTTTCTGGGGTTCCAAATTTACTGCAGATGGTGACTGCAGCCATGCAATTAAAAGGTGCTTGCTCCTTGAAAGAAAAGTTATGACCAACCTAGACAGCTTATTAAAAAACAGAGACATTACTTTGCCAACAAAGGTTCATCTAGTCAAGGCTATGGTTTTTCCAGTAGGCATGTATGAATGTGAGAGTTGGAATATAAAGAAAGCTGTGTATCAAAAAATTGATGCTTTTGAACTGTGGTGTTGGAGAAGACTCTTAAGAGTGGGTCCCTTGGACTGCAAGGAGATCCAACTAGTCCATCCTAAAGGAAATCAGTCCTGAATATTCATTGGAAGGACCAGTACTGAAACTGAAACTCCAATACTTTGGCCACCTGATATAAAGAACTGACTCATTGGAAAAGACCCTGATGCTAGGAAAGATTGAAGGTGGAAGGAGAAGGGGACAACAGAGGATGAGATGGTTGGATGGCATCACCAACTCAATGGACATGAGTTTGAGTGAACTCCGGGAGTTGGTGATGGACAGGGAGGCCTGGCGTGCTGCATTCCATGGAGTCACAAAGAGTCGGACACAACTGAGTGACTGAACTGAACTGAACACAAGCATGTTCATGTCCAAATCCATGTCCATCAGCCACACATGAGACACCTGCACTTCAGTGGGCAGTTCTATACTTAAGACACAAAGCATTTGCTCCTCAGTATCTAAGTTCTCTTTCTCTCTTTCTCCTTTTTCTGGTTTGTTGTCCTTAATAATGACACCTACTCAATCTCTCTTGCTCTAGTTACTTTTCATTTGTTTTTGCACATGTAGCCTCCTTTTATTCATATTGTCTTTCAACTATATGTATAAGCCCTGATCTATACATAATTATTCAGATAATGAGTCAAGAGTATTGTACTACACCAACAGAGCCCTCCCCATCATTATATTTGTACATATTGGTATATTGTCTCCAATAATGAGACAGAAGATAAATAAATCCATAAACAATTTAGCTTCAGATGATTAAACAATGTTATGAAAAGAGTAGCATTGCATATATGCACACAGGATAATTGAGAAGTAGGCTTTCTCAGATATGTTTGTCAAGGAATACCTCTCTGAGAAAAAAATATTTAAACAGTTACTCAAATAATGAGAAATGCTGAGTCTCAAGAAGTTTGTTTTTAACAACATTCTAGAAATAAGAACAATACACATAAAGTCCCTGAAGCAAAACAAGTTTGGTTTGCAAGAATGACAGCAATCAAGAAAATCTTTGAAAAGTTTGATACCAGAAACTATGTCAATGATGGTACTGTGAATAGAGATGAAGAACTAATAAGGGCAGGACAATTGGGCATTGGTAGGAGGTGAATGAATAATTCTGCCTCGGTCTTATTAGGTTACACATGACTATTAGCTTTAGAATCAGAAATATCAAAAAGGAGTTATTATATGTGACTTTGGTGCCCAGTGGAAAGGTCAGATTTTGTGATATAAACAGGAATTGTCAGTCTAGAGATGGAATGTGAAGCTATAAGATATGGTCACACAAAAAAAAGGTAATATAAATAACAAAAATTTGCAAAACCCTTGTGAGTTAAGGAAAATTAGTAGTAGGGTTATTTCAATATTTAGGAGTATCCACAAAGAGGAGGAAGTATAAAAGGGAACTCAGGAGAAACTATGGGAAAAAAATACAATTAAATAAGAGTAATGTGCTAGAAACCAAGTAAGAAAGTATCTGAAGAAAGTGGGTGTGGACAGTCATCTCATAAATAGATTAAAAAAGTGAGTATTTGCTATGGGATTTGACATGAATGTGTCTGTTAGTAATGCTGACAAGAATAACTTCACTGAAATGGCAGGAACAAAAGCCCCATTGAATAAGTGAAAAAGGAATAAAATAGCATTTTTTAAAAAAGAAAAATCAATGGCATAAAAGATTAACATAATTAAAATATATTTTGTACCTATAAAAATTTGCCAGTATCAAAAGAAAGGCTAAATGTTAATAAAATATGTAAGTGAACTGTAGCAGCATAAAGAGAGAATACCTGTAGACACACAGGTATGAGATATGAAACCATGAAAAGACATAACAAAAACTTAAATATATATTACTATATATATGATTTCCACTATATGACATTCCAGAAAAGAAAATATGAGACAGTAAAGAGATCTATGGTTCCTAGGGATTGGAAGATGAGGGAAGGAATGAATAAGCAGAGTATAAAGGATTTCTAGGACAGTGAAAATACTGTGTGTGATACTATAAAGATGGGTACATGTCATTCTTTGCCCAAGTGTGTGCAATGTACACACCAAGGGTGAACCCTAATGTGAACTATGGATTTGGGATGATTATGATGTGTCAAATAGGTTGTAATAAATGCACCACACTGGCATCGAATGTTGATAATGGTAGAGATTCTACATGTGGGTGTGTAAGGTGAAGAGACATGGCAAATCTCTTTACCTTAGCCTCAATTTTGCTATGAACTTAAAAGTACTCTAAAAAGGGATTTTTTTTAAGTTTGCACTAAAGAAGAAAAATAAATGACTAGATAGATAAAGGCATTTGGGGGTCAAAAAAGGACATTGATTTTTTAGATGGGAGATTTGCTTGCATGTTGTTATACAAAAATACATTAAGGGAGCAGATTAAAGAATTTAACAAAAATGGGGGAAATGGTGATGCAAGATGGAGGGAGGGTCATAGCAATAGCTGACTTTGATGGAATAAAATGATTCAGTTTAAAACTGGAGAGGCTGCCATAAGACAAGAGTAAGGCTGTTTCTCCATGGTAACAGGAATGAAAGAAATATTGCAAGCATTGATGCAGATAGGCTATAGAGAAGAAATTGGGAGACAAAATAGTTGTTTCTATTTGCTTCTGTTTTCTTAGTAAAAACAAATCAGTCCATCAGTTAAGAATAAGTGGGATATGAATGTTGAAGGACCAAGAGGTGAAGAGATATGAATTTGAGGAGAAAATGTGAGAAGATGAGAAATAAAATATCCAAGGAAATTTTGGTAGAACCATATGTTATTATTCTTTATTGCTTTCATTTTCCTCTGGACCCCCCTTGTGCTGTTTCAGTGTAAACAAGAGATAGGCAGAATTTGAATTGCAGGACACCTGAATTTTTTTAGGTGAAAAAGTGAACACATTCAATACTTGTATTACTACATCTCTTAGCAAAAGCAAACATATTTGACCATAGTCCCCTTACTGAAATCTATTCCCTTGACTTTGAATACACCACAACGTTCATTCTGAGTTTTCTCTCTAGGTTCCTACTGCTGCTGCTGCTGCTAAGTCTCTTCAGTCGTGTCCGACTCTGTGCAACCCCATTGACTGCAGCCTACTTTATCTAAATATTCAATGTTGAAATCCCTTGGTATTTAATGTTGATAGCCTTTTCACTGTTTTTTTTTTTTTTTTTTCTTCTGTAGACTGTATCCTCTCCCATCTATCTATAGACAAAGCTTTCTAGCTTTACATCCTCATACCATATGTTTTTCCTCCCTCTGAGTCCCAGATCTCAAACCCAACTGCCTCCCCTAACTCCGCACTTTCATGTATAATAGGATCATCAAACTCAGCACATTCAAGCAGAATCCATCTTCTCACCAAAAACATGCTCTCTCTGCATTTCTTTTTTCAGTAATTGTTACTGTAGTCCATCCTGTGATAAAAAGAAACTACATGGATACTCCTTAACTCCTACCTTTTTCTAACCTACCACAGCCAGTCAACCATGTCTTGTCTATACTTACCTCTAGTGTTTCTCTAATCTATTAGTTTTCTTCTTGTCCTGAATACCATTAGAAAAGCCTGTGGAGAATTTTAAAAGCATGTACTTGCCTGAATCTCCTCTCCAGAAATTCTTGGTTCAACTGGCTTCATATAGGTCTCAAACATTTGATCAATAATAATTTTAAAGCTCAAGGAAATTCTAATTTGTGTTGTGGATAATAGTAATAGCTGAAACTTACTGAGCACTTAGAATATGTCACGGACTATGTGAAGTGCTTCACAAACACAGTCTCCTCTAAACCATGGAATAATGCTCTTGGGGTGTATTATCAATATTCTCATTTTAAATGTGGATAAACTGAGTTTCAATCAGGTTAACCACCTTACCCATTATTATGACCTTATGGGTCATAAATAGTGGAAATAAAATTCAAAGTCAGTACATTTGACTTCAGTGCATGTCCTTACAAACCCTAAACTCAAATACCCAATTATAAATTTATTTTATTTTTTAATTGACAACTTTATTGACATGTGATTGATATAAAAATCTGCATATATGTAATGTATAAAATTTGATAGCTTGGACATATGCATACACTATGTATATATGCATATGCATACATATGCACATGCCAGGCTTCCCTGGTGACTCAGATGGTAAAGAATCTACCTACAATGCAGGAGACCTGAGTTCAATCCCTGAGTCAGGAAAATCCCCTGGAGAAATGACTACCCACTCCAGAATTTTTGCCTGGAGAATTCCATGGACAAAGGAGCCTGGCGGGCTACAGTCTATGGGGTTGCAAAGGGTCGGACACACAGAGTGACTAACATACAGAGCATACATCCATGAAACCACAGCTTCAGTCAAAGCAATAAATGTAACCATCACCTCCAAAAGTTTCCTCACGCCCCTTTGTTGTGTGTGTGTTTTAAGAGCACTAACATAAGATCTCCCAGGTGGTGCAGTGGTAAAGAATCCATCTGCCAAAGTAAGAGACACAGGAGACACAGGTTTGCTCCCTAGGTTGGGAAGATTCTCTGGAGTAGCAAATGGCAATCCACTCCAATATTCTTGCCTGGAAAATTCCAAAGACAAATAAGCCTGATGGGCTATATAGTCCATGGAGTCACAGAGAGTTGGACAAATGAGCACACACATACAACATGAGCTCTACATTCTTAACAAATCTATTAAGTGTACAGTACAGCATTGTTAAATGTAGGCACTACGTTTCATAGCAGATCTATACAGATTGTTCATTGTGCATAACTAAAAATTTATAGCCATTGAACAATTCACTATTTACCCCTTCTTCAACTCCAGGCAACCACCATTCTATTCTCTGTTTCTATAAGTTTCTATAAGTTTGAATATTTTAGAACCTGTAAAGTGGAATCATTCAATGCTTGTCCTTCTGTGACTGACTTATTTCACTTAGCATAATGTCTTCAGGGTTTATTAATCTTGTTCAATTTTGGAGGATTTCCTTCTTTCTAAAGGCTGAATAACATCCTGCTTCTGCTGCTGCTGCTAAGTTGCTTCAGTTGTGTCTGACTCTGTGCAACCCCATAGACAGCAGCCCACCAGGCTCCCCCGTCCCTGGGATTCTCCAGGCAAGAACACTGGAGTGGGTTGCCATTTCCTTCTCCAATGCATGCAAGTGAAAAGTGAAAGTGAAGTCACTCAGTCGTGTCCGACTCTTAGCGACCCCATGGACTGCAGCCCACCAGGCTCCTCCGTCCATGGGGTTTTCCAGGCAAGAGTACTGGAGTGGGTGCCATTGCCTTCTCCAGAATAGCATACTACTATATGTATATATCACATTTCTTTTATCCATTTATCTTTTGATGGACATTTGTGTCTTTCCCATATTTGGCCATTATGAATAAATGTGTAATGAACACAGAAGTGCAGGTATCTCTTCAAGATATTGATTTCAATTCTTTCAGATATATATGCCCAGAAATAAAATCACTGATTTATATGCTAGTTTTATTTTTAATATTTTGAGGAACTTTCATATTGTGTTCTGTAATGGATGTCCCAACTCACACTTGCCAAAACAGTGTACAAGGGTTCCCTTTTCTCTACATCTTAGCTGTTTTTTTTTCTTTTTTTTTCTTTACAATGGCTATCCTAGCAAGTATGAAGTGATAGGTGATCTCTCACTGTGGTTTTGATTTGCTTTTTCCTAGCAATTAGTGATGTTGAGCACCTTTTTATATGCCTGTTTACTATTTGTATGTATTTTTTGACTTTTTCAGCTGATTTCGAATTGGGTTATTTGTTTTATTTTTGTTTTTTTCCTACTGAGTTGTAAAAATTCTTTACATATTTTTAATATTAATGCCATATCACATACATGGTCTGCAAATATTTTCTCCTATTCATTGTTTCCTTTTTATTCTATTTATTGCTTCCTTTTTGATATAAAAGATTTTAGTTTGATGTAGCCTCACTTGTCCTTTTTTGTTGTTGTTTTCTGTGCTTTTGGTACCATAGCCAAGAAATCATTGCCAAAGTAAATGCACAAAATTAATTGCATGACTTTGAAGTTGAGTTAAATCTTGTTGGTTTTCATATAGATTTGATGTGCTAATTAGAATAATCAAAAATAAAAGGCTAACACTTAGTTTTTCTTACTAATAATTAACAAAAAATACTCATGCTAAATGATATTATTAGGTCACAGAACACATTGCAGAGAAGACCAAGTTAATATCAGCCATAATCCTAGATAAACACATCTTACTCATATCCTTTCAACTTTGTGTTTATCTTAATCATCCAGAAAAACAAAAACAAAAACATTGAATATCAGGAGTGTTTGGTTGTCATTACTTTCCCTCATCAAGCCGTATCAGCTTCCAAGCACAGGCAGCAATTAGACAACAGTAGTTCTGTCTAAGAAAGTCCATAGTTACAATGAAGGTGTTCAGTGTGTGCTGTTCCCAGATTCAACTTAAACAAAAGCTTGTAGAGAGCTGCCTATAGGACCATTACTAGCACCAACAAACCAATGCCCGAGCACTTACTGTGAGCCAGGGAGTGTGCTAATAAGTAAAAGTTGTACTTCTTTTAATACAACAACATTCATTTTAATACAACATTATAATCCACATCTTACAGGTGTGGATAGCTAGTCTCATAGTTATTGAGTAATGTATTCAAAATCACGCAACTTATAATTGGCAGAGCCAGAAACATAGAGATCCCAGCTTAAAATACCATGTGTAAGTATACCCTGTCATGCACATTTCTGTAGAAGATGTTAGTTCTGAATGGTTTGATGAACCAGATGGGAAAAGATAGCTTTCACTGGAAATGTTGGGTGTGTAACAAATTCATAAACACTTGAAGGTGAATGGTAATATAGTGAACATTTTCAGTATTCTATGTGGAAGTTGGCTAGAAATCTGTTTCCTGTAGTGCTTAAAAGTAGATCTAAATTCAATTGACATTTTCATAAGCTCTCTTGTAGAGTTATGTTTTATGTATATATTCTTTCTCTGCAAGAACTATCTGGCCTAATTAAGGGCACAGGTCATTCATTTCCCTTTGCTTTATACCATGTAGCTCCTTGATTTACACTCTTGCTACAGGAGGTTATAGAAATTAGTTCATGCCATGCTCTACAATATAGAATGTGAGAGAGAAAATGAATGTCAAGTACTTATGCTCTGCAGGCTTCAAAATCATGTCGGAATTCAAGGTACAATGATGTAGGCAACATTCATATATACAGATCCTATTATAATGCTTTTGATCAAAATCTGATTGAACAGAGAAATACTGATCCTGAGCTTTATGATCTAGGGTACTAGAAAATGTAGTCTTAAATATCCTAATTGATTTTTTTAAAAGAACGTACTGTATTTTTTTTATTTTACCAGCACCTGCACATCACATAATGACTCTTGTTTTCATAATTGAATTTGCTATTGTTTTGCTTCTTTATACACTTAAGCACAGAAGGTGGATGAGTATTAATGAGATATTTTTGAAGTAGCTTTATATATTTCATGGAATAAATAGTATGAGAGACAGGATGTTAGTACCAAACACATGTAATGATTTGTGATTCAACTGAAATTTTCAAAGTTTATTTCATCAACTCTTCTAATATGTATTAACTTTAATCAATTTCCATTGTTGTGAAATTTGAAAGGATGAAAATAATAATACCTAATTGTTGTAGTTGTTGTTCAGTCACTAAGTCATGTTGCAACCCCATGTACTGCAGCACACCAGGCTTCCCTGTGCTTCACTATCTCCCAGAATTGCTAAAACCCATGTCCATTCAGTTCAGTTCAGTTCAGTCGCTCAGTCGTGTCTGACCCTTTGCGACCCCATGGACTGCAGCACACCAGGCCTCCCTGTCCATCACCAACTCCCAGAGTTTATTCAAACTCATGTCCATTGAGTCGGTGATGCCATCCAATCATCTCATCCTCTGTTGTCCCCTTTTCCTGCCTTCGATCTTCCCAGAATCCAGCTCTTTTCTAATGACAGCTCTTTCCTCCAGGTGGCCAAATAGTGGAGCTTCAGCTTCAACATCAGTCCTTCCAATGAATATTCAGAACTGATTTCCTTTAGGATTGGCTGGTTTGATCTCCTTGCTGTCCAAGGGACTCTCAAAAGTCTTCTCCAACACCACAGTTCAAAAGCATCAATTCTTTGGCGCACAACTTTCTTTATACTCCAACTCTCACATCCACACACAACTACTGGAAAAACTATAGCTTTGACTGGAACTCTGTTGGCAAAGTAATGTCTCAGCTTTTTAATAAGTTCTCTAGGTTGGTCATAGCTTTTCTTCCAAGGAGCAAATGTCTTTTAATTTCATGGCTGCATTCACCATCTGCAGTGATTTTGGAGCCAAAGAAAATAAAGTCTATCACTGTTTCCACTCTTTCTCCATCTATTTGCCATGAAGTGATGGGACCAGATGCCATGATCTTAGTTTTCTGAATGTTGAGTTTTAAGCCAGCTTTTTCACTCTCCTCTTTCACTTTCATCAAGAGGCTCTTTAGTTCTTCTTCACTTTCTACCATAAGGGTGGTGTCATCTGCATATCTGAGGTTATTGATATTTCTCCCAGCAATCTTGATTCCAGCTTGTTCTTCATCCAGTCCAGCATTTCTCATGATGTACTCTGCATATACGTTAAATAAGCAGGGTGACAATATACACTCTTGATGTACTCCTTTACTGATTTGGAACCAGTCTCTTGTTCCATGTCCAGTTCTAACTGTTGCTTCTTGACCTGCATACAGATTTCTCAGGAGGCAGATCAGATGGTCTGGTATTCCCATCTCTTTAAGAATTTTCCACAATTTGTTTTGATCCACATAGTAAAAGGCTTTGGCATAGTCAATAATAATAAATTTAGTCAGTAATCCCATCCAACCACCTCATTCTCTTTCACCTCCTTTTTCTCTTACTCTCAGTCTTTCCTAACTTCAGGGTTTTTTCCAGTAAGTCAGCTTTTCATATCAGATGATCAATGCATTGGAGCTTCAACTTCAGCAGCAGTCCTTCTAATGAACATTCAGGGCTGATTTCCTTTAGGGTTGACTGGTTTGATCTCCTTGCAGTCCAAGGAGCTCTCCTGAGTCTTCTTCAGCACCACAGTGTGAAAGCATCATTGATCTTCAGTGCTAAGCTGTCTTTATGGTCCAATTACTATGTCCATATATGACTACTGGAAACACGATAGCTTTGACTATCTTGTTTAATTGATGTTAAAGAATGCATACATATGTACTAATGATAAAAGCACACTGTTATCGAAGCCCTACTTCCTCTTGACTCCTGTAGTATCTGCTTTTCCAAAGTTACCTCAAATTACTACTCAACTATTTAGGGGACTGTTCTGACAATGCAATGATTAACCCCTACCCATTGTTCTATCACTACTGTAAAAATGCATACCAACTCACTTGAGAAAGATCAGCTTTTGGTATCATAGTTAAAAAAAAAAATTGTGATTGTTTCAGACACATAAAGCACCATTCTGCATTAATATAGTTAAAAAGCTTCTAATATATTCTTAGAAAAATGTCTAGAATCTAAAATGATAATGGATTAAATTGCCTTGAAATTGCTGTTTAAAAATTCTGCACTTTCTTTACATGTCAGTGTTTTGGTGTTTTGATGAATACTACAACTTTGGTCAGCTAGTTTGTTCGCATTTTCACAAATTTATTTGTTGTTGGCTTATACTTTCCTCAAGCAGCAAATGTACCTGTTGTTACAATCTTATCATGAAAATTTGCACCCAATATCTATTTAATTTGAATAAAATTTTAGGCAGCGCTCTTTTCAACATTTTTCATAGGCAAGGGTATTAAACATTTTAATATCTGTTCTCAACCCATTCATTACATAGGTAAGATAATCACCTGCTTTGATTTATAGGGATTTGCTTTTAGAAGAGGAACTTCACCCAAGACACTGGTTTTCAAACACATTTCCAATTCTTATTTACTAGAAAGAACTGAAGACCCCATACTTTATCAGCAATAAATTACTCTCTTATTAAACTTGCTGCTAAACAAGGAGCTATTGTCCTATTAAAATGCAATTAAACATGCATCACATTTGATAGATATAATTAGAAAAATTGTAGAGGGTAAATGGCTCCAAGCACTGTAGCCTGCAGAACTGTAGATCAGTGTTAAAAGGGAAAATAATAGATAATATGTTGGGGATTTGTTTCTGCAATGATACTGTCTTTAATGTGGCAATTTATTGCCCCTTAGCTAATTTTAGTAGTTTCGTCTTGGGAAAGGATATTGTGTCTGCTTCCATGGGGTAAATCAAACAATCCAGTAATAAAATTGCAGATTTTGCAAAATAATCTAAAACTCTAACATTTAAAAGTAGTTTAAAATCATTTCTTCGGGTTTAAATGTCCTCATTGTATCATGTACAACTTAGATGTGGATCTCTCTAATTGCCTTTTTCACAAGGATGGAATCAAAAGGAATTACTAACATACGCATTGTAATAATTAGGTAGATGTGCAGTCATTGTTTTCCTTATACACTCATCTATTTTCCCATAATGGCTGATGACAATCTCTTTGTTGAATCCTTCACAGCCGTTCTTAGCAATAATTTGTACTTCTTGGTCTCTTGTATTTTCTAAATCAAAATGTAAAAGAATATTTTTAGATTTTACATGTGGCTATAAACAAAAGCTCTTTTTTACACTAGGATTAAAAAGAAATTTTCCAAGTAGAGCCATTACCAGTGCACAATATATTTTTATAAAGGATGGCTAGTGCTATAAATGTAACCATGTAGAACGTAAGTAGAATGTTAAACTATCAGTTTACTTGCACTGACTTGGTAATGTTAAACCTGAATATTCACATAATGAATATACTATGAGACATCAGGGACAGATCCAGAAGAATGATACTTGACCATTTTTATATGTTCCTTCTTGCTTGTTAAATACAAGCTTATTTTTACCTTCTGTGTTTTATAATACCAAAATATTCAATCTTTCTTAAACTTCCTTATAATTGTGGTTCCTACTTCAACCCTATGAACAGTTAAATCTTGGCACAGTTAATACCTCCTAGCTTGTGTATCTATTTATTGACACATCAGATGGGAAACTAAATGGACCTGAAGAAGTTGGGAACTTGAGAGTCTGGAATCTATTAATAGGACTTGTGTTTTATCATTGTTCCTCTCTTTCTGTTTAAATCGTGTTTTTCTATTTCTCTGCAGTTGGGCTTTGTTTCTCTTACTGAATAGACAATCATCGAAGCTGAAAAGAACCAAACACAGCTCTCAAGTCATTTCCATACAGCTAGCCAAAGGAAAGGAAAATTTCCTATCGATTTCTTATGATAGTAAAGCTCCTGGGAAAGGACTTGATCGACTTACTTGACTTAGCTATACAGTATTGATGACAATAATTGTCTTGAACCTTGTCCCATGCCCACTCATAATCAAAAATGAGGATTCCATTGCACTGGGTTGTGGACAGGTATATATGTGCAAGGCAGAAGTGAGCAGTAGTTATGTCAAGTTGATTCCAGGAAGCTGCTGCAAGGTAATCTTGTGACTTTCCTGCCTTTAGAAACCCTCTGGACCTTATCAAGTCCACAGACACTTAACAGGCTTCTTGCAAACCAATGGTCCTTAGTTAAAGGGGGGAGATAGAGAGAAGTGAACCTATTTTCCTGGGATTTCTAACTTTCTCAATTCTATTTTTTCCTCTGCTTTTCCACAGAGTACTTTTTGCCATACTATTTGGTCATCTAATTGTCCCTCTATTCTCCAACCTTCTGTATTCTATAGTAAAATCTTTTCAACAGTGTCACTAAATGAAAGATTATCAGTCAGTTCAGTCGCTCAGTCATGTCCGACTCTTTGCAACCCCATAAATCACAGCACACCAGGCCTCCTTGTCCATCACCAATTTCCAGAATTCACTCAAACTCATGTCCATCGAGTCGGTGATACCACCCAGCCATCTCATCCTTTGTCGTCCCCTTCTCCTCCTACCCCCAATCCCTCCCAGCATCAAAGTCTTTTCCAATGAGTCAACTCTTTGCATGAGGTGGCCAAAGTATGGGAGTTTCAGCTTTAGCATCAGTCCTTCCAGTGAACACCCAGGACTGATCTCCTTTAGGATGGGCTGGTTGGATCTCCTTGCAGTTCAAGGGACTCTCAAGAGTCTTCTCCAACACCACATTCAAAAGCATCAATTCTTCAGTGTTCAGCTTTCTTCACAGTCCAACTCTCACATCCATACATGACCACAGGAAAAACCATAGCCTTGACTAGACGGACCTTTGTTGGCAAAGTAATATCTCTGCTTTTTAATATGCTATCTGGGTTGGTCATAACTTTCCATCCAAGGAGTAAGTATCTTTTAATTTCATGCCTGCAGTCACCATCTGCAGTGATTTTGGAGCTCCGCAAAATAAAGTCTGACACTGTTTCCACTGTTTCCCCATCTATTTCCCATGAAGTGGTGGGACTAGATGCCATGTTCTTAGTTTTCTGAATGTTGAGCTTTAAGCCAACTTTTTCACTCTCCTCTTTCTCTTTCATCAAGAGGATTTTTAGTTCCTCTTCACTTTCTGCCATAAGGGTGGTGTCATCTGCATATCTAAGGTTATTGATATTTCTCCTGGCAATTTTGATTCCAACTAGTGCTTCCTCCAGCCC
Organism: Bos indicus; assembly: GCF_029378745.1. Taxonomy (NCBI): domain Eukaryota; kingdom Metazoa; phylum Chordata; class Mammalia; order Artiodactyla; family Bovidae; genus Bos; species Bos indicus. Next base: position 33,685,409 of record NC_091767.1, read on the forward strand.
AGCTTTTCTCATGATGTACTCTGCATATAAGTTAAATAAGCAGGGTGACAATATACAGCCTTGATGTACTCCTTTTCCTATTTGGAACCAGTCTGTTGTTCCATGTCCAGTTCTAACTGTTGCTTCCTGACCTGCATATAGATTTCTCAGGAGGCAGGTCAGGTTGTCTGGTATTCCTGTCTCTTTCAGAATTTTCCACAGTTTATCGTGTTCCACACAGTCAAAGGCTTTGACATAGTCAATAAAGCAGAAATAGATGTTTTTCTGGAACTCTCTTGCTTTTTCGATGATCCAGCAGATGTTGGTAATTTGATCTCTGGTTCCTCTGTACTAGAAGGTAAAAACATGAATTTGCTATTTTCCCTATGCTCTCATTTTCTATTATTTTACCTCTAACCAAGATAATATAAAGTTGAAACACAGATAAGAACAGCAGTTAGGGACAATGTATATGAAACATTTGAGCAGTGGAAGGGACCTATCTGTGTACAATTTTTATTTGCTTTCTTAATCTTCTGGCCTATAAACCATAAGTAAATATAAGCAATGGAGTAGAGGTGGTTAAAGTGGAATAAAGCAGTCAATATAATTGGAAGTAATACATATAACATATATGGTAGACATCTATATAATACATAGCAAGTGGATTCATTTCCAATTTTATAGTCTCATATTCTGATAAATGGAGAAGACAATGGCACCCTACTCCAGTACTCTTGCCTAGAAAATTCCATGGACAGAGGAGCCTAGTAGGCTGCAGTCTATGGGTTTGTTCTAAGTCAGACACGACTGAGTGAATTCACTTTCACTTTTCACTTTCATGCATTGGATAAGTAAATGGCAACCCACTCCAGTGTTCTTGCCTGGAGAATCCCAGGGATGGGGCAGCTTCATGGACTGCCGTCTATCGGGAGACGTCTATCGCACAGAGTCGGACATGACTGAAGCAACTTAGCAGCAGCAGCAGCATTCTGATAAAATCAGTACATCTATAAGACAGAAGATATTTACAAAAAATTAACATTTGACTGCATTCCTATCTTTGATTCTTGCTTTTCATAGTTTTGTAATTGTAATCAATGTTTGGAAACACATCTTAAAAATTGCTTTGCGTTTTATTTCATCTGCTATTTTGTGACACCATTTAAACCTTAAATAAATCCTAAACATATTAATGTTAAATAGTCAGTGATAGTGCAGCTATTATGACTATGTTGAATTCATCGCCTGATTATAATATATTGTAACTTGTTTTATTCCATTACCTGTTTTTCTTCATTACTTTCCTTTAGCTTATATTCTTACTACTTTACATAGAGTTATAATTACTGTGCTAATTTTTATGCTCCATTTCTGATTTTTTATTGGTTATATTGCTAAAAATTGATTGCAAGAATAAAGGTTAATGGTATAGTGATGTTTTAAAGACTTCTCTCTTATATTTTCAATATGATGCTAAGAAAAGAATTACAGGTTAAATTCTCTCCTTGCTTCAAGCTGTAAAAAACTTCTTTGACTGCCATAAGGTATAGTTGTACAAAAATATTGCGGTTTTTTTTTTCTATAAATTCTGTATGGAAAAGAATTGCAACCTTTATGAAGAAAAGTTTTCAAATTAAAATTTGCATTGTCTTACTACTTTAAAATCAGTATATGTAAAAAGTAAGTTTGAAAATTCTGTGTGTAGTGAGTTTTGTTTAGTAATATGAGAGAGAATAGGATAATGAAAAGAACACTGGATCAGAAGTATTCGTTTTCAGTCAAATGTCTACCATTCTTACTAATTCTCAATCAGCATTTAGAATGATATATTTATTATTCCCTTTCTCTCTTCAGCAGTTTGATTGATATTCATCTTTTTGTTCATCATTATGAAACTGCTAGATGTTTATAGATGTTGACCATTCTGATTGGTCAGTACAAGCATTTAGATTTTGGTCTCCTAATTACAGAGTGAACTTTTAAAAGTTTAAACATGATAAATATTTCACTGCTAAAAATTCTCTAATGGCTTCTCATATCTCTCAGAATAAATTCTTGACACATTCCCATAGCATTTAAAACCTTCATTATTCACCTGCAGCAAGCTAAAAATGCTCCAAATTCAAAACCTCTTTCTCTATTTTTTTTTTTCTGTTGCCACATTACTCTTCTCTCATATGTTCACATAGCTTAATACATTACTTAATACTAATACATGTCTTTGCTCAAGTGGCACTTTCTCAAAAGATTTTTGTACCCATCCTACCTTTATCTACCCTCATATCATACTCTGTTTTTCCCAGATTCTTTTCCTTCACCTTCTTTACCAACATTAATGCTACATGTTTATTTACGCATTTGGCTTCTGTTTGTCTTTCCTTTTAAAATGCAAACTCCATTAGGACTCAGACTTTTTGTTTGTTTAGTGATCAGAGCATGCCCAGCATGTGATGGTTTTTCAATAAAGATTTGTTGCAAGAATGAATATTTAAATCCATATGTTCAAAAAGATATTTAACCCTTCTAAGGTTCAATTTTCTTATTTGCAAGATTAATATAATGATGGCATTATCTACTGCAGTGAAATTTAGTAAAGATCAAATAATACAATGAATGTGAAATAATTTTCAAAATTACAAAGGACAATTGTGTTTCACTGAGAAAATATAAATCCTTTTGAGGCAAATCTTTACTAAATTCACTTAGTTTCCTACATTTTATTATTTTTAATATTCTGAGACATTTCTCTTCTCTCTTAATATTAGAATGATATGACTTAATTAATCATAGATCATAAAATAAGACAGTACTGGGAATTCATATATATTTTCATGGGAATTACATCATTCATCACAGAAAGGAAAATTAATCAAGTGATCCTAGACACCTTTATAAGGCTTTAAATTACCGTAAATAGAATAAAGTTAGAAACTTTACAACTAGTCTATTAGAAAAATCATAAGAAATTCTAATACTTTTTTCACCATTTTTTCTAAATTTTTTCATCAATACTCTAAATAGTGCCATCTATTCCTAAAAATTGTAATAACTCTGATTCTCTATAAATAAGAGGTTTATGCCAAAAGAAAAAAAAATAAGCAGTAAGTCTACATCTGTAACTTCTAAGTTTCATTTTTATATGTTCAGACTTCATAAAGTTACTTGTTTTGTGAATTAATTCTTCTAATTAACAATAGACTAGATATTAATGAAACATATAATGGCTATTCTGGCATAGAAACTTTAAAGTTGTTCTTCAAAATGTTTTAAGTGCCAAATCTCAGACATGAATAACAAAATTATAGAAATCTATCTCCCATGGGGACAAAGCTCCATTTATCTCTTATATGAGGTTTAAGATAGTTAGCTATTTTAAACCCAGTGTAATTTTTTAGCAGAGGACAGATTTTATAAATTAATAAATCTTATTTATTACCTCATACTTAAATGAAAATCTGTATCTAAAAAGTAAATTATTAAAATAATTCATATATTCATAGTTCTCTTTCAAATATGAGAATGAAGATATTTTTTAAAACTTATAAAGAAAATTATCCAGAAACTCATTTACATTGTTTATTTTCATGTGAAATTAACTTTTATTGGAAATACTTAATATAACTTTACATAATGAGTGACACCTATACAATACATTATATTTTTCCCCAGATACATAACATTTTCTTATTGTAAATTTAAGTTCATTAAATGTTGTAATTACAATGAAAATGGATTATAGCTATGTTTCATGTATTATAATTATTTAGAATGACAGTTATCATAATAATACTATTAAATATTCCTTATCTAATTTAAAGTCATAGGTATAGGAATTGCTATGACTTCAAAATATGTCTGTATACTAAGTTTATTTTTAATTAATTGACTTACACCCGCTATGATTTACCCCAAGTATTTCAAAAGGTGCCAACCTTTCAACACAGAACGAACTAAAATATAATCTATGTAATTAAAATTAGCTAATTATGATTTATTCCTTTTTTCAGTAGCATTCCAGTGACACAGTGAAATGAAATATAACATCTAGTTGAAGACCTACTAGAAGTCCTTTCAGAAGTCATCTTCAAGTGTTTCACATTAGATCTTAGATTAAAATTATAAGTGCTATTACATCATAAAGCAATATTGCAATTTAGCAATAATTATATCTGCCACTCCAGTGTTCTTGCCTGGAGAATCCCAGGGACAGGGGAGCCTGGTGGGCTGCCATCTCTGGGGTTGCACAGAGTCGGACACGACTGAAGCGACTTAGCAGCAGCAGCATATCTGCAAGAAAAAAATTACTAATAAGCCATAGCACGGCCGAGAGGAGCCACCAGACGTCCGAGGTCAGGGGCAGAAGCCAGGAGGACCCCATGCCCGAAGGGTGGCAGCCAAGAGGAGTTACCCCACATCCGAGGTCAGGGATAGCAGCCGAGAGTACCAGACTGCGATGGCGCACGAATGGCCGAGAGGAGCTACCCCGCGTCTGTGGTTGGGGGGGCGGCCAAGAGGAGATACCCCGCGTCCGAGGTCAGGGGTAGCGGCCGGGGGGAGCTACCCCACGCCCCTAAGCCCGAGGCCAGGGACAGCGGCAGGGAGGAGCTACCCCACTCTCCCATGCCCCAGGCCAAGGGCGGTGGGGGGAGGAGCAACCGCACGACCAAGGCCAGGGGCAGTGGCCAGGGGAACCAACCCCACATCCAAGGAGCCGTGGCTGCAGGGGCGCAGGAGGGCCTAGAGGAGCTATCCCATATTGAAGGTCAGGAAGGGCGGCTGTGAGGAGATACCCCTTGTCCAACGTAAGGAGCAATGGCTGCGCTTTGCTGGAGCAGCCGTGAAGAGATACCCCATGCCCAAGGTAAGAGAAACCCAAGTAAGACAGTAGGTGTTGCAAGAGGGCATCAGAGGGCAAACACACTGAAACCATACTCACAGAAAACTAGTCAATCTAATCACACTAGGACCACAGCCATGTCTAACTCATTGAAACTAAGCCATCCCATGGGGCAACCCAAGATGGGTGGGTCATGGTGGAGAGATTTGACAGAATGTGGTCCACTGGAGAAGGGAATGGCAAACCACTTCAGTATTCTTGCCTTGAGAACCCCATGAACAGTATGAAAAGGCAAAATGATAGGATACTGAAAGAAAAACTCCCCAGGTCACTAGGTGCCCAATATGCTATTGGAGATCAGTGGAGAAATAACTCCAGAAAGAATGAAGGGATGGAGCCAAAGCAAAAAGAATACACAGTTGTGGATGTGACTGGTGATAGAAGCGAGGTCCGATGCTATAAAGAGCAATATTGCATAGGAACCTGGAATGTCAGGTCCATGAATCAAGGCAAATTGGAAGTGGTCAAACAACAGATGGCAAGAGTGAATGTCAACATTCTAGGAATCAGCAAACTGAAATGGACTGGAGTGGGTGAATTTAACTCAGATGACCATAATATCTACTACTGCGGGCAGGAATCCCTTAGAAGAAATGGAGTGGCCATCATGGTCAACAAAAGAGTCCAAAATGCATTACTTGGATGCAATCTCAAAAACGACAGAATGATCTCTGTTCGTTTCCAAGGCAAACCATTCAATATCACAGTAATCCAAGTCTATGCCCCAACCAGTAATTCTGAAGAAGCTGAAGTGGAACAGTTCTACGAAGATCTAAAAGACCTTTTAGAACTAACACCCCCAAAAGATGTCCTTTTCATTATAGGGGACTGGAATGCAAAAGTAGGAAGTCAAGAAACACCTGGAGTAACACGCAAATTTGGCCTTGGAATATGGAATGAAGCAGGGCAAAAACTAATAGAGTTTTGCCAAGAAAATGCACTGGTCATAATAAACATCCTCTTCCAACAACACAAGAGAAGACTCTATTCATGGACATCACCAGATGGTCAACACCAAAATCAAGATTGATTATATTCTTTGCAGCCAAAGATGGAGAAGCTCTAAACAGTCAGCAAAAACAAGACCAGGAGCTGACTGTGGCTCAGACCATGAACTCCTTATTGCCAAATTCAGACTTAAGTTGAAGAAAGTAGGGAAAACCACTAGACCATTCATGTATGACCTAAATCAAATCCCTAATGATTATACAGTGGAAGTGAGAAATAGATTTAAGGGCCTAGATCTGATGGATAGAGTGCCTGATGAACTATGGAATGAGGTTCGTGACATTGTACAGGAGACAGGGATCAAGACCATTCCCATAGAAAAGAAATGCAAAAAAGCAAAATGGCTATCTGGGGAGGCATTACAAATAGCTGTGAAAAGAAGAGAAGCCAAAAGCAAAGGAGAAAAGGAAAGATATAAACATCTGAATGCAGAGTTCCAAAAAATAGCAAGAAGAGATAAGAAAGCCTTCCTCAGTGATCAGTGCAAAGAAATAGAGGAAAACAACAGAATGGGAAAGACTAGGGATCTCTTCAAGAAAATCAGAGATACCAAAGGAACATTTCATGCAAAGATGAGCTCGATAAAGGACAGAAATGGTATGGACCTAACAGAAGCAGAAGATAGTAAGAAGAGATGGCAAGAATACACAGAAGAACTGTACAAAAAAGATCTTCACAACCAAGATAATCACAATGGTGTGATCACTGACCTAGAGCCAGACATCCTGGAATGTGAAGTCAAGTGGGCCTTAGAAAGCATCACTACGAACAAAGCTAGTGGAGGTGATGGAATTCCAGTTGAACTATTCCAAATCCTGAAAGATGATGCTGGGAAAGTGCTGCACTCAATATGCCAGCAAATTTGGAAAGCTCAGCAGTGGCCACAGGACTGGAAAAGGTCAGTTTTCATTCCAATCCCAAAGAAAGGCAATGCCAAAGAATGCTCAAACTACCACACAATTGCACTCATCTCACACGCTAGTAAAGTAATGCTCAAAGTTCTCCAAGCCAGGCTTCAGCAATATGTGAACCGTGAACTTCCTGATGTTCAAGCTGGTTTTAGAAAAGGCAGAGGAACCAGAGTCAAATTGCCAACATCCGCTGGATCATAGAAAAAGCAAGAGAGTTCCAGAAAAGCATCTGTTTCTGCTTTATTGACCATGCCAAAGCCTTTGACTTTGTGGATCACAATCAACTGTGGCAAATTCTTCAAGAGATGGGAATACCAGACCACCTGATCTGCCTCTTGAGAAATTTGTATGCAGGTCAGGAAGCAACAGTTAGAACTGGACATGGAACAACAGACTGGTTCCAAATAGGAAAAGGAGTTCGTCAAGGCTGTATATTGTCACCCTGTTTATTTAACTTATATGCAGAGTACATCATGAGAAACGCTGGACTGGAGGAAACACAAACTGGAATCAAGATTGTCGGGAGAAATATCAATAACCTCAGATATGCAGATGACACCACCCTTATGGCAGAAAGTGAAGAGGAACTCAAAAGCCTCTTGATGAAAGTGAAAGTGGAGAGTGAAAAAGTTGGCTTAAAGCTCAACATTCAGAAAACGAAGATTATGGCATCCGGTCCCACCGCTTCATGGGAAGTAAATGGGGAAACAGTGGAAACAGTGTCAGACTTTATTTTTCTGGGCTCCAAAATCACTGCAGATGGTGACTGCAGCCATGAAATTAAAAGACGCTTACTCTTTGGAAGGAAAGTTATAACCAACCTAGATAGCATATTCAAAAGCAGAGACATTACTTTTTCAACAAAGGTTCATCTAGTCAAGGCTGTGGTTTTTCCTGTGGTCATGTATGGATGTGAGAGTTGGACTGTGAAGAAGGCTGGGCACCGAGGAATTGATGCTTTTGAACTGTGGTGTTGGAGAAGACTCTTGAGAGTCCCTTGGACTGCAAGGAGATCCAACCAGTCCATTCTGAAGGAGATCAGCCCTGGGATTTCTTTGGAAGGAATGATGCTAAAGCTGAAACTCCAGTACTTTGACCACCTCATAAGAAGAGTTGACTAATTGAAAAAAACTCTGATGCTGGGAGGGATTGGGGGCAGGAGGAGAAGGAGACAGAGGACGAGATGGCTGGATGGCATCACTGACTCGATGGACGTGAGTCTGAGTGAACTCCAGGAGTTGGTGATGGACAGGAAGGCTTGGCGAGCTGCGATTCATGGGGTCGCAAAGAGTTGGACACGACTGAGTGACTGATCTGATCTGATCTGATAAATGATTAAATGTTAATATGTTTACAGTTAAGCACAATGATCCAAGACCAGTAAAAGAATAGCTGCATCATAAGCATATACTTATGCTTATGATGATTATGCTTGTTATGATTTCCCTGGTGGCTCAGACGGTAAATCGTCTGCCTACAATGTGGGAAACCCGAGTTCGATTCCTGGGGTGGGAAGATCCTCTGGAGAAGGAAATGGCAATCCACCCCAATACTCTTGCCTCGTAAATCCCGTGAACAGAGGAGCCTGGTAGTCTACAGTTCATGGAGTCTCAAAGAGTCGGACAGGACTGAGTGACCTAACTATGTACTATAAGCATATACTGGAGCTCACTGCTCTCTGGGCCATAAGTTGCTTGTTATGCATCTTGAAACTGATTTACGTTTCTAATTTATTGTCCATTTCTTATTTTGTGGGCCAAGATGGACTTATTTCATGTCTAATTTTTCACATTAACTGATAGTGTCAGAGGGAGATCCTCTGACCTTTGGTAGCCAGTTGTGAAGAGGCAAAACTGTAGTTGTTGTTCTGGAATGTAATCATTCTAAGTCTGCAATATGCTGACTGAAAAATAGACTGCCTTAAACTTGTGAAACAGATGTCATTGTAAGATAAAGTGGAAAATATCTCTGTAATATAGAGTCTAATTACATTTTTGATGTTTGACTACTGACAGCTTTTAAGTCTTACTCCTTGCACGTCCCCTTTCCCCCACATGTAGGCAAGCCCAGATACTCATTTGCCATACTGGGAATTTCAAAACTTACAGGATGGTCACATTACAATCACACACACACACAAAAAAACTCCTTGCCATTCTTTTCTTGTTCTTTCGGGTTGTTTTCAGAATTCCCTGCTCTCCCTAGAATACCTTTCTGTGTAGATACTCAACACTTTCACTTTGTCTCCTAAAGAGAAACATTTCTATCAAGATTTGAAATGTCTCGTGAGGTACTCAGAGACTATGTATATGCACTTTGAAATTGGGAAATAAGTAAAAAAATTAATAGAAAGAAAAGGATTGGTTAATGTTGGGATTTCAAGAGCACTAGCATTTTATCAGGGCATCTGTTTTAGTTGGGTCACATGTGTGTGTGTGTGTGTGTGTGTGTGTGTGTGTGTGTGTGTGTTAGTCACTCATTCGTGTCCTACTCTTTTGGACCTCATGGACTATAGCCTGCCAAGATGCTCTGTCCATGGGATTTTCCAGGCAAGAATACTGGAGTGGGTTGCCATTCTTTTCTCCAGATGATCTTCTCAACCCAGGGATCGGACCTGGTTCTCCCACACTGCAGGCAGATTCTTTACATATTTAAAACCTAAATCAACCAACATGTAGAACATTTCTTTCCAAATTGATAATAATGCAATTTTTTTTTCAAAGAAAATTATAAAAAGGCAAGAAATAATAAACACAACATTCCTGGAAATAAAATTATTTCTTTAAAGCATACTTATTAGATTGTAAGTTATCTGAGTGAAGGAAGCAAATAGCATGTGAGTGATAGGGACTCATAGTATAAATGGTAATTGCTACTAACGATGATTCACTGATCATTATGGAAAGCTAAGACAACAACATAAGAGAAGACTCTACACATGGACATCACCAGATGCTCAATATCAAAATCAGATTGTTTATATTCTTTAAAGCCGGAGATGGAGAAGCTCTATACAGTCAGCAAAAATAAGACCAGGAGCTGACTATGCCTCAGATCATGAACTCCTTATTGTCAAATTCAAAATTAAATTGAAGAAAATAGGGAAAACCACTGGACCATTTAGGTATGAACTAAGTCAAATCCTTTATGATTATACAGTTGAAGCGACAAATAGATTCAAAGAAATAGATCTGATAGACCGAGTGCCTGAAGAACTATGGACAAAGGTTCATGACATTGGACAAGAGGCAGTGATTACTACCATCCCAAAGAAAAAGAAATGCAAAAAGGCAAAATGGTTGTCTGAAAAGGCCTTACAAATAGCTGTGAAAAGCAGAGAAGCAAAAGGAAAAGGAGAAAAGAAAAGGTATACCCATTTGAATGCAGAGTTCCAAAGAATAGCATGGAGAGATAAGAAAGCCTTCCTCAGTGATAAAGGCAAAGAAATAGAGGAAAGCAATAGAATGAGGAAGACTAGAGATCTCTTCCAGAAAGTTAGAGATACCAAGGGAATATTTCATGCAAAGATGGGCACAATAAAGGACAGAAATGGTATGGACATAACAGAAGCAGAAGATATTAAGAGGCAGCAAGAATACACAGAAGAACTAAACAAAAAAAGGTCTTCATGACCCAGATAGCCATCATGGTGTGATCACTAACCTAGAGCCAGTCATCCTGGAATGCAAAGTCAAATGGACCTTAGGAAGCATCACTACAAACAAAGCTAGTGGAGGTGATGAAATTCCAGTTGAGCTATTTCAAATCCTAAGTGATGATGCTGTGAAAGTGTTGCACTCAATATGCCAGCAAATTTGGAATACTCAACAGTGGCCACAGGACTGGAAAAAGTCAGTTTTAATTCCAATACCAAAGAAGGACAATGCCAAAAAATGCTCAAACTATGACACAATTGCCCCCATCTCACATGCTAGCAAAGTAATGCTCAAAATTTTCCAAGCCAGGCTACAACAGTATGTGAACCATGAACTTCCAGCTGTTCAAACTGGATTTAGAAAAGGCAGAGAAATCAGATCAAATTGCCAGTATTTATTGGATCATCGAAAAAGTAAGAGAGTTTGAGAAAAACATCTATTTCTGCTTTATTGACTATGCCAAAGCCTTTGATTATGTGAATCACAAGACATGGTGGAAAATTCTTCAAGAGATGGGAATACCAGACCACCTAACCTGCCTCCTGAGAAATCTGTATGAAGGTCAAGAAGCAACAGTTAGAATTGGTCATGGAACAACAGACTGGTTCCAAATTTGAAAAGGAGTATGCCAAGGCTGTATATTGTCATCCTGCTTATTTAACTTATATGCAGAATACTCATGAGAAATGCTGGACTGGATGAAGCACAAGCTAGAATCAAGATTGCTGGGAGAAATAACAGTAACCTCAGATATGCAGATGACACCACTCTTATGGCAGAAAGCAAAGAAGAACTAAAGAACTTCTTGACGAAATGGAAAAAGGAGAGTGCAAAAGTTGGTCTAAAACTCAACATTCAGAATATAGAGATCATGGCATCTGGTCCCAACACTTCATGGAAAATAGATGGGGAAACAATGGAAACAGTGAAAGACTTTATTTTGGGGATTCCAGAATCACTGCAAATAGTGACTTCAGCCATGAAATTAAAAGATGCTTGCCCCTTGGAAGAAAAGCTATGACCAAACTAGACAGCATATTAAAAAGCAGAGACATTACTTTGCTGTTAAATGTTCATCTAGTCAAAGCTATGGTTTTTACTGTAGTCATATATGGATGTGAGAGTTGAGCTATAAAGAAAGCTGAGTGCCGAAGAATGGATGCTTTTGAACTGTGATGTTGGAGAAGACTCTTGAGAGTTCCTTGGACAGTAAGGTGATCCAACCAGTCCATCTTAAAGGAAATCAGTCCTGAATATTCATTGGAAGCATTGATGCTGAAGCTGAAACTCAGATACTTTGGCCTCCTGATGCGAAGAACTGACTCATTGGAAGAGACCCTGATGCTGGGAAAGATTGAAGGCAGGATGAGAAGGTTATGAAAGAGGATGAGATGGTTGGGTGGCATCACAGAATCAATGGACATGAGTTTGAGTAAACTCCAGAGTTGGTGATGGACAAGTAAGCCTGGAGTGCTGCAGTCCATGTGGTTGCAAGGAGTTGGGCATGACTAAGTGACTGAACTTAACTGAGGACAACATTTACCATGGCCTTGGAAGTTAGGCAGGTTTTAATTAAAATATTTACTGATTAGCCATGAAACTGCAGACAGATTATATTCCTCTCTGATTTTCCTCACCTGTCAAACATAATGTGTACATCTATGCTAAGACAATTCAGTTGCGTCTGACTCTTTGAGACCCCATGGATTGTAGCCTGTCAGGTTTTTCTGTCCATGGGATTCTCCAGGCAGAAATACTGGAGTGGGTTGCCATGATCTTTTCCAGGGGATCTTTCCGATTCAGGAATCAAATCTGCATCTCCTGAGGCTCCTGCATTGCAGGTGTATGCTTTACTATTGAGCTACTGGGTATACCCATGTAAAATGGAATAGTAACATTGAATACCCAAGAATGTTGAAAGGAATACTGCACTTATTAGAGAACCTATAGTGAAAGTTATTTTTTTCCTATCAGTTCAGTTCAGTTGCTCAGTTGTGTCTGACTCTTTGCAACCCCATGGACTGCAGCACACCAGGCTGCCTGTCTATCACCAACTCCCAGAGCTTACTCAAACTCATGTCCATCAAGTTGGTGATGCCATCCAGCCATCTCATCCTCTTTCATAACCTTCTCCTCCTGCCTTAAAATTTTCCCAGCATCAGGGACTTTCCCAATGAGTCGGTTCTTCTTATCAGGTGCCAAAGTACTGGAGTTTCAGCTTCAGCATCAGTCCTTCCAATGAATATTCAGGACTGATTTCCTTTAAGATGGACTGGTTTGATCTTCTTGCAGTCCAAGGGACTCTCAAGAATCTTTCCAACACCACAGCTCAAAAGCATCAATTCTGTGGCTCTCAGCTTTCTTCATAGTCCAACTCTCACATCTATACATGACTCCTGGAAAAACCATAGCTTTGACTAGACGGATTTTACTGGCAAACTAATGTCTCTGCTTTTTAATACGCTGTTTAGGTTGGTCATAGCTTTTCTTCCAAGGAGCGAGTGTCTTTTAATTTCATGGCTGCAATCACCATCTGCAGTGATTTTGGAGCCCCCAAAATACAGTCTTTCACTGTTTCCATTGTTTCTTCATCTATTTGCAATGAAGTGATGGGACCTGATGCCATGATCTTCATTTTTTGAACATTGAGTTTTAAGCCAACTTTTTCACTCTCCTCTTTCAGTTTTATCAATAGCCTTTTTAGTTCCTCTTCACTTTCTGCCATAAGAGTGGTATCATCTGCATATCTGGGTTATTGATATTTCTCCCAGTAATCTTTTTTTTAAATTTTAATGTATTTCTTTTAATTGGAGGCTAATTACTTTACAATATTGTATTGGTTCTGCCACATGTCAACATGAATCCACCATGGGCGTACACGTGTTCCCCATCCTGAACCCCTCTCCCACCTCCCTTCCCATACCATCCATCCAGGCCATCCCAGTGCACCAGCCCCAAGCATCCTGTATTGAACCTGGACTGGTGATTCGTTTCTTATATGATATTATACATGTTTCAGTGCCATTCCCCCAAATCGTCCCACCCTCTTTCTAGCTTCTACTTCATCCAGCCCAGCATTTCGTATGATGTACTCTGCATGTAAGTTAAATAAGTAGGGTGACAATATGAAGTCTTGATGTTCTCTTTTCCCAGATGAAACCAGTCCATTGTTCCATGTCTGGTCTAACTGTTGCTTTTTGACCTGCATACAGATTTCTCAGAAGACAGGTCAGGTGGTCTGGTATTCCCATGTCTTGAAGAATTTTCCATAGTTTGTTTTGATCTACACAGTCAAAAGCTTTGGCATAGTCAATAAAGCAGAAGTAGTTGTTTTTCTGGAATTCTGTTGCTTGTTCTGTGATCCAATGAATGTTGGCAATTTGATCTCTGGTTCATCTGCCTTTTCTAAATCCAGCTTGAACATCTGAAAGTTAACAGTTCATGTACTGTTGAAGCCTGGCTTGGAATTTTGAGCATTACTTTACTAGCATGTGAGATGAGGGCATTTTTGTGGTAATTTGAGAATTCTTTGGCATTGCCTTTCTTTGGGACTGGAATGAAACTTGACCTTTTCCAGTCCTGTGGTCACTGCTGAGTGGTCCAAATTTGCTGGCATATTGAGAACAGCACTTTAACAACATCATCACTTAGGATTTGAAATAGCTCAACTGGAATTCCATCACCTCCACTAGCTCTGTTTGTAGTGATGCTTCCTAATGCCCACTTGACTTTGCATTCTAGCATGTCTGGCTCTAGGTGAGTGATGACATCATTATGGTTATCTGGTAATGATGATCTTTTTTGCGTAGGTCTTCTGTGTATTCTTGCCACCTTTTCTTAATTTCTTCTGCTTCTGTTAGGTCCATACCATTTTTGTCCTTTATGGTGCCCATCTTTGCTTGAAATATTCCCTTGGTATCTTTTTTTTTTTTTCCCTTGGTATCTTTAATTTTCTTGAAAAGTCCTCTAGTCTTTCCCATTCTATTGCTTTCCTCTATTTCTTTGCATTGGTCTCTGAGGAAAGTTTTCTTATCTCTCCTGCTCTTTTTCTGTATTCCCCCTTATACTCAGTAAAACTATTTATATGCATTCTTGTCTCTCTTACTAGACTATCATTTTCCTGTGGACAAACAATGTTTACTTTAATTACTTTATTCCTAGCAAAAATCTTTCCAAGAATATCTCAGGTGGTCAGTAAATATGTGATGTCTTAATTATTCATCATGTTGATGATTCAAAATGTAACGTACTTTGACCCATTGTTTTTAGTACACATGGTATGAAGTGAAGTGAAGTCTCTCAGTCGTGTCCAACTCTTTGTGATCCCATGAACACCAGGCTCTTCAGTCCATGGGATTTTCTAGGCATGAGTACTGGAGAGGGTTGCCATTTCCTTCTCCAGGGAATCTTCCTGACCCAGGGATTGAACCCGTGTCTCCTGCATTATAGACAGGAGCTTTACTGTCTGAGCCACCAGGGAATAAATGGTGTAGTTACTGAAATTTTTCATCATATATACATCAACTTTACCAGGAATCTTTCCTATTACACATCCTCATATCTACTTTACTATGAAATATGTAAAACAGAATTAATTATAGTAATTTCTTTGTGAGATAAATGATTGTTAGGAAAATAGAAAGGTGAATCTCTTATTTTAGGTAGCAGTGGACCCAAATTGTAAAGCCAGATGGTCACGATACTCTCTAAAGTCCTGTAAATCTAATTCAGATTAAGAGGTTAAACATTAAAATTTGTATTGTAAGCTAGATTACCACTGCATTTGATTTTATAAGTGAGAAATTTCGATATGCAAAGTTCATTTTTTTTTTGCCTACATATTAGTATTTTTGAAACAATGTTATTTAAGCCTAGTTTCTGATGAGTACTTTGACTATGGTTCAAATAAACTGTTTCAAAAAACTGGCTTCCTAAGAGCCAACTTCCCCCAATTTTTAATTCCTGTGGTAAATTATCTAAACATTTTAAAGTAATACTTGGCAAAATGGCCCAAAAAGAGTAGAGAAAAATCAAACTATTTATTTAAATTTCATACATGTTTGTTGAATCCCCTAGCCATGCCATGGACTATAAAGAAGATGCATCTTGTCCCTGAATGAGCTGACAGACATATAGTCAAATATAATGAGAGTTAGATTAATAGAGCTGTGCATTAAGTGCTCTAGTATTTGAAAGCAGAAGCTGAGAAAATTAATTCTGCTATTTTAAAGAGCCAAGAAAGTCATGATAAGGAGCTTATGTTTGAAATTAATCTTGAAAGATAAATAAAAGTTTGAGAACATGAACATTTTGGAAAAGAAAGCATGTGCAATGTTTAACAATGTGAAAGTGATGATTTTCTTTTTGAGAATAACAAATGCTTTATGTCAGGACCATAAAACTGTGTCAGAGAAAAGAGGTATGAGATGGTAACAGAAAAGTGGACCAGGACCTAACAGTGAAGCACCCTGTATTCCAAGCTAGGAAGCTTAAACTAAAACTAAATTGAACTGAACCCATAGTATTGAAGAATGTTAAGAAAGGATGGATAAAATTAGATCCACCTTTTAGAACATCCTCTAGTTACAGTATGAAGAATGGATTAGGACATGGAAAATTTGTAGTGTAATAAAGCTTATGCAGTAATCTATGGGGATGATGAACTTATCTGAGTAGTACTAAGGTAGTAGTTGGATTGGAGATAAGGAAACAGATATGAGAAGATATTTAGAAACTAGAATTAATAAGATGTGATAGGAACAATAATAACTAGTGAATAAATACGAGGATTAGCTAATTTTTAGCTTAGTGAGGAGGGTGAATATGACCATCTTTAATGCTTCTGTATCACAATATTTATGGCTTTCTCCAAGAATATGGAAGCTGCCTTTGTTGAAGAGTATAACCACATGGCTTACCTTATCTAATGAAATTCTAGAAGTGAAATTTCTACTTCTCAGAGGAAGCTATAGAAACCCGAGCGTGATTTCCCATGCTCTCTCTTTCCCTTTGCTGGTAATGTAATAGTGTCTAAAACCATGGATCCTTGGGTAAAAAGTATGCAAAGCAAAACTGTAAGATAATGAAATCAATTTCTATTTTTTTAAAGGCACTGAGATTTTCTGGTTGTCTTCTATTATACCATTACTTTGATAATACTAAAGTGATGGTGAATAACCTTCAATTAGGAAAAGCAGGGTTTGCAAGTAAGATAGTGAGGTTAGTTACATACATAGGAAATTAACTGTTAGGTAATTATATTTCCAGTTGTCCGATTTGTAGAGTTTGGTTCTCCAAATCAAACTATAGATAGGAGATACCAATTGTGTGATAGCCATAGAACAGACATAAATATGCAGTAAAAATAAAGATTAGTGAGAAAAAACTACAGAAGACAAAACCCTTAAACACACCTACACTTTTATTGTGAATTTGGACTTTATCTTGAAGGACATGGCTTGTCATCAGAGAGTTTAAATAGAGAAATTACGTGGTAAGAACTGTGCTTTTGAAAAGAATCTTCATACTTGGGATGATTGATTGTGAATAATGATAAGCTGGTTATGAGCAATTTCTTCATTCTCTGATTTACTTAGTAGAGTTCTAGAAAATCTATCTTGAAAATATTCATTGCTTTTGATCTTATCGTCCTTTGACTGCCCTAAAATTGTCATAGGCAAGTTCAGGGTTTAGGATTATATTTCATACCGTACATCCTGAAGTTATATAAACTCCATAACTTCATGGCTCTGAACAGATCCATAGGAAATACACTTTTATTGGAGAGAAAATGCTGCTAAAAGCTGAATGTCCTTGAAACTTGGCATAAGTGTTCTGCAGGATACCTCGGAATACGCCATACTGACAATCAATTTATACATTATCAGCAATTACATAGTGTCATTCACTGCAAAACACATAAAGGAATATAAGCTATCTTGCTGTCCGCAAATATGTATAATCAAGGGAGAAGTTGAGAGAAAATTTCTATCATGGTCTTTCTGTAGAAAGTAAATGTTACATAATGCTAGTAAATAACACCTAATGGCCACTTGGTGTTATCTCTAGGGCATTGTTTGTGGAAAGTATTTTCTTTAATGAAACTTCAATTTTTATTTTTTATGTTTCATTTGTGCTCTACTTCACTCAATTTTAATTCTCTTCACCTTTACCCTCATCCATAGATCAATTATTACTGGTTATTACTTTCATTAAACTACTTCAGATGTTGAATTAAAAACAGAGCATTCTTGTTTTCTAATGTCTCTGATAGTTCAATTGATAAAGAATCTGCCTGCAATGAAAGAGACCCCGGTTTGATCCCTGGGTTTTGAAGATCCCCTGGAGAAGGGAAAGGCTACCCACTCCAGTTTCTGGAGAATTCCAGAGACTATACAGTTCATGGGGTCGCAAATTGTTGGACACGACTAAGCAACTTTCATTCTTGTTTTCTGCTATATTCACTCAGTTCAGTTCAGTTCAGTCGCTCAGTCGTGTCCAACTCTTTGTGACCCCATGAATCACAGCACGCCAGGCCTTCTTGTCCATCACCAACTCCTGGAGTTCACTCAGACTCATATCCATTGAGTCGGTGATGCCATCCAGCCATCTCATCCTCTGTCGTCCCCTTCTCCTCCTGCCCCCAATCCCTCCCAACATTAGAGTCTTTTCCAATGAGTCAACTCTTCAGCTTTAACATCATTCCTTCCAAAGAAATCCCAGGACTGATCTCCTTCAGAATGGACTGGTTGGAACTCCTTGAAGTCCAAGATATCTAACAGTTAAAAATACTAGCAATCACAGAATGCTGTATTTCATATTTATCCACATTATACAGTAAGTTCTTTGAACCTAGGTCAGGAAATAGTTTTCATAGTTGAATCATGCTGTTAATAATGAAAAGCTAACACATATTTTTTAAAGTCAAAAATAAAAATGTATTTAATGACTGATCAATCACAGGCTGCTGACTCTTGGAAGTGTTGGAGGAAGTAAACCATCTGTTATTTGGATGCTTACACACAACAACAGAAGAAGGAGAAAGACAGGAATATATCTCCCAAATGGTATAGGGAGTATTTTAACATTACAGAGATTGGTTCTTTAAAATAAATGGGTAGCTTCAGGACACTCCAGACAGACTGTTGACCTTGCCTGAGTAAATACAGAAGAATAAAAGGAAAGAAAGAAGCACAAAGTATATAAAATGACCTCAAGTAGGATAAAAACAGGAAATCCTCTTATCTGAAATTGCCTTGTAATCCCTATTTGAGTGCAGCAAAATAAAGATTTCTATTTCATACTTTATTTTCCTTTCCAATTTATAACAATCTAATTACACTTTAAATTAATGCATCAGCAGTAATATTTTTCCTTTTATGCCCCAGTCAGTTGCATAGCTGCTTGTTCTATACTGTGAACAGGTTATAAGTCTCTAATATGAAATGTCATTTTTACTCTAGTTTCTTCACGTACATAATATAATTTTTAGAATAACCTGCAAATACTAGTGGTTTTCCATTAATTAAGACTCTATGATTATCATTAATTTGAATCTAATTTGATGCTGGAATTTGCCCTGAATTTAGATTAGAATCAGAATGCAAAACAGGATAAATTGTGAAAATGGGAACAAATTGACTTTTTTAAACATAGTGAGTCTGAATATATGTATATAAATGCAATATGTTATGTATAGCATCTATTATTATTTTCAGTTAAATCCTAAAAGACATTTTTAAGGCTTTATCTTTTGCAAGTAGTCTGGCTATTTTTTTTTCTTAAGCCATATTCTTTGATAAGTACTACCAATAACAAAACTAAATATACATAAATATTTAATCATCGGGCTACACAGCTGAATTGCCACTGAGAGGTACACTGTCTTGAACTAAATGCTAAGAGGTAGATATTTGAAACTAAGTTATTGCCATAGTGAAAGTGAAGTTGCTCAGTCATGTCCGACTCTTTGCGACCCGTGGACTGTAGCCCACCCAGCTCCTCTGTCCATGGGATTCTCCAGGCAAGAACACTGGAGTGGGTTGCCATTTCCTTCTCCAAGTTATTGCCATACTTTCAAATATATTTAGTCTTTAACTGTACAATCTGGAAATCCTTAAATGCTCTTTGGTTTTAAATAATGATGATATCTCTAACCCTCTAAGGAGCTTCCAGAAATATATGAGAAAAGATACATGGTCATTATAATTTGGTAATTATCAGTTAATGTGTTTATTTGCAAAGATAGGACATCCAGATATAATATATAATATAACTCTCTAATGAGAAAAATCCATACAAATTAAAGATCCATCCAGTGAACTTTAGTTTTCAGTTATATGTAGAAATACTCAAGAAAGAAAATCGTGTCTGACTCTTGCAACCTATGGACTGTAGCTTGCCAGGCTTCTCTGTCCATGGGATTTTCCAAGCAAGAATACTAGAGTGGGTTGCTATTTCCTTCTCCAGTGGTTCTTCCTGACCCAGGAATCGAACCCAAGTACTCAAGCATTATTTTAATCAGCTCTATACTTTGATATTCCCATAATTGGCATGCATTTAAAAACAGTTCTATTCACTTTTAACTTACAGATAGTTACATTTTTAACTTCTATATTTAAACTATAAGAAAAGCTTTTTTCCCAATTCAGTTTATTACACTCACACTTTTGTTGCTTTTTTGGTTATTAGATCTGTGACACTTCCTAATATTAAATGAAATACACACAAATATATTTTAACTTCCAATCATCCAAGCAAATCTTGAGTTCTTTTTTTTTAATTAATTTACTTATTTTAATTGGAGGTTAATTACTTTACAGTATTGTAGTGGTTTTTGTCATACATTCACATGAATCAGCCACGGGTGAACATGTGTTCCCCATCCTGAAACCATCTCCCACATCCCTCCCCATTCCATCCTTCAGGGTCATCCCAGTGCACTAGCCCTGAGCACCCTGTCTCATGCATCAAACCTGGACTGGCGATCTGTTTCACATATGATAATATACATGTTTCAATGATATTCTCTCAAATCGTCCCACCCTTGCCTTCTCCCACAAAGTCCAAAGGACTGTTCTTCACATCTGTGTCTCTTTTGAGGTCTTGCATATATGGTCATCATTACCATCTTTCTAAATTCCATATATATGCATTAATATACTGTATTGGTGTTTTTCTTTCTGACTTATTTTACTCTGTATAATAGGCTCCAGTTTGATCTACATGATTAGAACAGATTCAAATGAATTATTTTTAATAGCTGAGTAATATTCCATTGTCTATATATACCACAGCTTTCTTATCCATTCATCTGCCAATGAACATCTAGGTCGCTTCCATGTCCTACCTATTGTAAACAGTGCTGTGATGAACATTGGGGTACATGTGTCTCTTTCAGTTCTGGTTTCCTTGGTGTGTATGCCCAGCAGTGGGATTGCTGGGTCATAAGGCAGTTTTATTTTGAGTTTTTTAAGGAATCTCCACACTGTTCTCTATCAGGTCAGATCAGATAGATCAGTAGCTCAGTCGTGTCCGACTCTTCGCGACCCCATGAATCGCAGCACGCCAGGCCTCCCTGTCCATCACCAACTCCCAGAGTCACTCAGACTCACGTCCATCGAGTCAGTGATGCCATCCAGCCATCTCATCCTCTGTCGTCCCCTTCTCCTCCTGCCCCCAATCCCTCCCAGCATCAGAGTATTTTCCAATGAGTCAACTCTTCGCACGAGGTGGCTAAAGTACTGGAGTTTCAGCTTTAGCATCATTCCTTACAAAGAAATCCCAGGGCTGATCTTCAGAACGGACTGGTTGGATCTCCTTGCAGTCCGAGGGACTCTCAAGAGTCTCCTCCAACACCACAGTTCAAAAGCATCAATTCTTCAAAAGCATCAGTTCTCTATAGTGGCTGTACTAGATCGCATTCCCACCAGCAGTTTAAGAAGGTTCCCTTTTCTCTGCACCCTCTCCAGCATTTATTGTTTGTAGACTTTTTGATAGCAGCCATTCTGACCAGTGGGAGATGGTATCTCATCGTGGTTTTGATGTTTGTTGGCCATCTGTATGTCTTCTTTGGAGAAATGTCTGTTTAGTTCTTTGGCCCATTTTTTGATTGGGTCATTTATTTTTCTGGAATTGAACTGCAGGAGCTGCTTGTATATTTTTGAGATTAATTCTTTGTCAGTTGCTTTGTTTGCTATTATTTTCTCGCATTCTGAAGGATGTCTTTTCACCTTTTTATAGTTTCCTTTGTTGTGTAAAAGCTTTTCAGTTTAATTAGGTCCCATTTGTTTATTTTGCTTTTATGTTCATTACTCTGGGAGGTGGGTCATAGAGGATCTTGCTGTGATATATGCCAGAGAGAGTTCTCCCTATGTTTTCCTCTAGGAGTTTTATAGTTTCTGGTCTTACATTTAGATCTTTAATCCATTTTGAGTTTATTTTTGTGTATGGTGTTAGAAAGTGTTCTAGTTTCATTCTTTTACAAGTGGTTGACCAGTTTTCCCAGCATCACTTGTTAAAGAGATTCTCTTTTCTCTATTATATATTCTTGCCTCCTTTGTCAAAGATAAGGTATCCACAGGTGTGTGGATTTGTCTCTAGGCTTTCTATTTTGTTCCATTGATCTATATTTCTGTCTTTATTCCAGTACCATACTGTCTTGATTACTGTAGCTTTGTTGTATAGTCAGAAGTCAGGGAGGTTGATTCCTCCAGTTCCATTATTTTTTCTCAAGATTGCTTTGGCTATTCGAAATTTTGTGTATTTCAATATAAATTGTGAAATTATTTGTTCTAGTTCTCTGAAAAATACCGTTGGTAGCTTGACAGGGATTGCATTGAATCTATAGATTGCTGTGGGTAGTACACTCATTTTCACTATATTGATTCTTCTGATCCATGAACATGGTATATTTCTCCATCTATTTGTGTCCTTTTTGATTCACTCATCAGTGTTTTATAGTTTTCTCTATATAAGTCTTTTGTTTCTTTAGGTAGATTTATTCCTAAGTATTTTATTCTTTTTGTTGCGATGGTGAATGGAATTATTTCCTTAATTTCTCTGTTTTCTCATTGTTAGTGTATAGGAATGCAAGGGATTTCTGTGTGTTAATTTTATATCCTGAAACTTTATTATATTAATTGATTAGCTCTAGTAATTTTCTTGTGGGATCTCCAGGGTTTTCTATGCAGTGGATCATGTCATCTGCAAACAGTAAGAGTTTTATTTCTTATTTTCCAATCTGGATTTCTTTTTATTTATTTTTCTTCTCTGATTGTGTGGCTAAAACTTCCAAAACTATGTTGAATAGTAGTGGTGAGAGTGGGCACCCTTGTCTTTTTCCTGACTTTAGGGGAAATGCTTTCAATTTTTTACCATTGATAATGTTTGTTATGGGTTTATCATATATGGCTTTTATCATGTTGAGGTAGGTTCTTTCCATGCCTGCTTTCCAGAGGGGTTTTTATCATAAATAGATGTTGAATTTTGTCAAAGTCTTTCTCTGCATCTATTGAGATAATCATATTGTCTTTATCTTTCAATTTGTTAATGTGGTGTATCACATCAATTGATTTGCAAATATTGAAGAATCCTTGCATTCATGGGATAAAGCCCACTTGGTCATGATGTATGATGATCTTTTTAATGTGTTGTTGGATTCTGTTTGCTAAAACTTTGTTGAGGATATTTGCATCTATGTTCATCAGTGATATTGGCCTGTAGTTTTCTATTTTGGTAGCATATTTGTCTGGTTTTGGTATTAAGATGATGGTGGCCTTATCAAATGTACTTGGAAGTTTACCTTCCTCTGTAATTTTCTGGAAGAGCTTAAGTAGGATAGGTGTTGGCTCTTCTCTAAATTTTTGCTAGAATTCAGCTGTGAAGCCGTCTGGTCCTGGGCTTTTGTTTGCTGGAAGATTTCTGATTCGTTTCAGTTTCCATGCTTGTGATGGATCTGTTAAGATTTTCTATTTCTTCCTGGTTCAGATTTGGAAAGTTATACTTTTCTAAGAATTTTTCCATCTTTTCCAAGTTGTTCATTTTATTGGCATATAGTTGCTGATAATAGTATCTTATGATCCTTTGTATTTCTGTGAGGTATGTTGTCATTTCTCCATTTTCATTTCTAATTTTGTTGATTTAATTCTTCTCCTTTTTTTCTTGGTGAATCTGGCTAATGGTTTGTCTATTTTATTTATCTTCTCAAAGAACCAGCTTTTAGCTTTGTTGATTTTGCCTATGGTCTCCTTTGTTTCTTTTTATTTATTTCTGTCCTAATTTTTATGATTTCTTTCCTTCTACTGACACTAGGGTTCTTCATTTCTTTTTTCTAGTTGCTTTAGGCGTAGAGTTAGGTTATTTAGTTGATTTTTCTCTTGTTTCTTGAGGTAAGGGTATATCACTATGAACCTTCCCTGTAGCACTGCTTTTACTGCATCCCATAGGTTTTGGGTTGTGTTTTCATTTTCATTCATGTCTATGCATATTTTAATTTCTTTTTTTATTTCTTCTGTGATTTGTTGGTTATTCAGAAGCGTGTTGTTTAGCCTCCATATGTTTTTATTTTTAATAGTTTTTTTTTTCCTGTAGTTGACATCTAATCTTACTGTATTGTGATTAGAAAAGATGCTTCAAATCATTTCATTTTTTTTGAATTTACCAAGGCTAGATTATGGCTCAGGATGTGATCTATCCTGGAGAAGATTCCACGTGCACTTGAGAAAAAGGTGAAATTCATTGTTTGGGGTGAAATGTCCTATAGGTATCAATTAGATCTAACTGGTCCATTGTATCATTTAAAGTTTGTGTTTCCTTGCGAATTTTCTCTCTAGTTGATCTATCCATAGGTGTGAGTGGGGTATTGAAGTCTCTCATTATTATTGTGTTATTGTTAATTTCCCCTTTCATACTTGTTAGCATTTGCCTTACATACTGCAGTGCTCCTATGCTGGGTGCATATATATTCATAATTGTTATATCTTCTTCTTGGATTGACCCTTTAATCATTATGTAGTCCTTCTTTGTCTCTTTTCACAGCCTTTGTTTCAAAGTCTATTTTATCTGATATGAGTATTGCTACTCCTGTTTTCTTTTGGTCTCCATTTGCGTGAAATATCTTTTTCCAGCCCTTCATTTTCATTCTGCATGTGTTCCTTGTTTTGAGGTGCGCCTCTTGTAGACAGCATATATAGGGGTTTTGTTTTTGTATCCATTCAGCCAGTCTTTTTCTTTTGGTTGGGATATTCAACCCATTTACATTTAAGGTAATTATTGATAAGTATAATCCCATTGCCATTTACTTTGTTTTTGAGTTCAAGTTTATAAACCTTTCCTGATTTTCCTATCTAGAGAATATCCTTTAACATTTGTTGAAGAGATGGTTTGGTGGTGCTGAATTCTCTCAGCTTTTGCTTATCTGTAAAGCTTTTGATTTCTCCTTCATATTTGAATGAGATCTTTGCTGGATACAGTAATCTGGGTTGTAAGTTTTTCTCTTCTGTCACTTTGAGTATGTCCTGCCATTCCCTTCTGGCCTGAGGAGTTTCTATTGAAACATCAGCTGTTATCCTTATGGGAATCCCCTTGTGTGTTATTTGTTGTTTTTCCCTTGCTGCTTTTATTTTTTTAATTTAAATTTATTTATTTTAATCAGAGGCTAATTACTTTACAATATTGTATTGGTTTTGCCATACATCAACATGAATCTGCCATGGGTGTTCACGTGTTCCTCATCCTGAACCCCCCTCCCTCCTCCCTCCCCGTACCATCTCTTTGGGTCATCCCAGTGCACCAGCCCCAAGCATCCTGTATTCTGCATCGAACCTGGACTGGTGATTCGTTTCTTATATGATACTTTTGGACTCCCTTGCTGCTTTTAATATTTGTTCTTTGTGTTTGATCTTCATTAATTTAATTAATATGTGTCTTGGGATGTTTCACCTTTGGTTTATCCTGTTTGGGACTCTGGGTTTCTTGGACTTGGTGGCTATTTCCTTCCCCATTTTAGAGAAGTTTTCAACTATTATCTCCTCAAGTATTTTCTCACGGCCTTTCTTTTTGTCTTATTCTTCTGGGACTCCTAAGACTTGAATGTTGGGGTGTTTAATATTATCCCAGATGTCTCTGAGATTGTCCTCATTTCTTTTAATTCTTTTTTTCTTTTTTCCTCTCTGCTTTATTTATTTCCACCATTCTATCTTCCACCTCACTTATCCTATCTTCTGCCTCAGTTATTCTACTGTTGGTTCCCTCCAGAGTGTTTTTGATCTGAGTTATTGCATTATTCATTATATATTGACGCTTTTTTATTTCTTCTAGGTCCTTGTTAAACATTTCTTGCATCTTCTCAATCCTTGTCTCCAGGCTATTTACCTGTAACTGCATTTTGTTTTCAAGATTTTGGATCATTTTTACTATCATTATTCTGAATTCTTTTTCAGGTAGACTCCCTATCTCCTCTTTTATTTGGTTTGGTGGGCATTTATCATGTTCCTTTACCTGCTGAATATTTCTCTGCCTTTTCATCTTGTTTAGATTGCTGTGTTTGGGGTGGCCTTTCTGTATGTTGGAATTGTGGTTCCTCTTTATTGTGGCTGTTCCTCCCTGTGGGTGGGGTTGGACAAATGGCTTGTCAAGATTTCCTGGTTAGGGAAGCTTGCATCGGTATTCTGGTGGGTGGAGCTAGATCCCTTCTCTGGAGTGCAATGAAGTGCCCGGTAGTGAGTTTTGAGGTATCTATGGGTTTAGTGTGACTTTTAGCCACCCTATTTTAATGCTCAGAATTATGTTCCTGCATTGTTGGAGAATTAGCTTGGTATGTCTTGCTCTGAAACTTGTTGGCTCCTGGGTGGAGCTTGGTTTCAGTGTAGGTATGGAGGCTTTTGGATGAGCTCTCGTCGATTAATGTTCCCTGGAATCAGGAGTTTTCTGGTGTTCTCAATTTTGGATTTAAGCCTCCTGCCTCTGCCTTTCAGTCTTATTCTTACCTCAAGACTTCTCCATCCATACCACACTGATGATAAAACATCTAGTTTAATGGTGAAAAGATTCTCCACAGTGAGGGACACCCAGAGAGGTTCACAGAGTTACATGGAGAAGAGAAGAGGGAGGAAGGAGATAGAGGTGACCAGGAGAAATAAAGGGGAAATCAAAAAGGGAGAGGGCAATCTAGCCAGTAATCAATTCCCTATTTGCTCTCCACAGTCTGGAACACTCAAAGAGGTTCACGGAGTTCCTAGAGAAGAGAAGACAGAGAAAGGAGATAGAGGTAACCAGGAGGAGAAGAGGGAGAGTCAAAAGGAGAGAGACAAATCTTGCCAGTAATCAGTTCCCTAAGTGTTCTCCACAGCCTGGAACACCCAGAGACATTCACAGAGTTGGGTAGAGAAGAGAAGGGGGAGGAAGGAGATAGAGGTGACCTGGGGGAGAAAAAAGAGAGTCAAAATGGGGGGAGAGAAATCAAGCTAGTAATCACACTCTTAAGTAAAAATGAGCACTGACGATTGGATTCTTAAAGGTACAAAATTGATACCAAATACCAAAAAGCAAAGATTAAAAATCTAGAGTAGAGGTTAGACTCTCAAAAATAGAGTATTAACAAAACAAAACAAAATCACAAAAATCATAATATATATATATATTTGCTTTAAAAATAGGGTCTTTTAAGCAAGGTAATATTAGGTTATAAAAATGAAAATTAGAGGAGTAATAAAGAACTTAAAAATAAAAAATTAAAAATGATAATAATAAAATATATCTAGGAATTTCTCTGTTGAGGACAGTGTGGGGTTAGTTTAGTTTCAGATAGTTCCTTTTTTGCTTATACTTCTTCTCAAGGTCTATAGACCCCTTCCAATGTACTCAATGCTAACTACAGGGTTTTAATCTGTTGCACCTCTTTCTTCCAAAGCGGTTCCCTCTTCTGTGTTTATTTTGGCTTCTTCTGTTTGTATGTCTCTTCAGTGTCTAATTTCTGTCCTGACACAAGGGAGCGAAGGTGGTCACTTATTAGGCTCACTTGTTCAGTTGTGCTGTGGGGAGGGAGGAACACTGCAAGCAAATATCACTGGCATGTGTGGGGAGTGCTCTCAGTGTCTGGGCCACAGGGTTTGCCCCCTGCTCACGGTGTATGTGCTTTCCCAGTCTACCCTGCTCAGGCTCCAGGCTGTTCTGCAGGGGAACTGTCTAAAGTGGGCCCAGGGTCGTGTGTACTTCCCAGGTCTAAGCCTCTCATGTTCAGGTTCTCAGGTACTGCACAAAAGCACAGACTCAGTTGGGCCTGCGTTTTGTGCCTTTCCCAGGTCCAAGCATCTCAGGTGACCAGGGGCTTGGCAAGTGTACTCTCCCCAGGCTGGCGGTGTGTCTTATCACCTCCCTGGTCCAGCCCCTTGGTTTCCTGGGTGCACAGCAGGAGCTCCGTCTCAGGTGTGCCATGTGTCTCCTCTGGGGAGCTGATCTCTGACTGCGACCTTCCTGGAAGATGTCAACCATCCTGGATCAGTCCAGGAAGACTTGGTTAGCAATTGGGAGCCTGCTCACAGTTTGATGGAGGATGCCATCTCTGGGGCTGAGATTGCACCTCACCTTCTGGCTCTGGCAGTCGCCTGCCTGCCTGTCTGCCTCCAGCAGGGAGAGGGGCTAGTCTGCAGTCTGCTAGCTCTCCTCTGGTATTCGCTCAATCCTCTGTTCTGTGAGTGGGCCAGGTTGTGCCTTATAGCTTTTCATGGGAAAGTTCTCTCTCTCAGTCTTTTATTTTTTTTCTCCTATCTCTGGCTATCCCACAGTTTGAGTTGCTATCTAACGTTAGCTCCCTTAGATTGTCCTCAGGGCATTCAGGCAGGTCCTTACTTTAAGCATGTAGCTTGTGCCTCCCTGTTCCCTGGTGGTTCAGACTGTAAAGCGTCTGTCTACAATGCGGGAGACCCAGGTTCGATCCCTGGGTCGGGAAGATCCCCTGGCAAAGGAAATGGCAACCCACTCCAGTACTATTGCCTGGAAAATCCCATGGATGGAGGAGACCGGTAGGCTATAGTCCATGGGGTCACAAAGAGTCGGACACGGCTGAGCGACTTCACTTCACTTCACTTCACTTGTGCCTCCCTGTTCACCCCCCACCCGCTGCTGGCAGACGTGATCATCTGGGCTATTTCTCCGCTAGGAGTTGTGGTTAGGCACGTAAACTGTGGATTTTTTGTTTGTTTTTTCCTCCCAATTATGTTGCCCTCTGAGATTCCAAAACTCCCCACAGACCCGCTGGTGAGAGGTGTTTAGAAACTTCTTCACCACACCCTCCCTGGGACAGATCTCCTTCCCTAATTTTTTTGTCTCTCTTTTTATCTTTTATATTTTGTCCTACCTCCTTTGAAGAGAATGGGCTGCCTTTCTGGGTGCTTGGTGTCCTCCACCAGTGTTCAGAAGTTGTTGTGTGGAATTTTCTCAGCATTCAAATGATCTTTCGATGAATTTGTCGGGGAGAAAGTGGTCTCTCTGTCCTATTCCTCCATCATCTTAGGACTGTGCTCAGATCTTGAGTTCTTTTCTCTTCTTTAAATCTTAATAAAAATCCTTGGACAAATACTTTTGACAGTTTCCTAAAGAGCATATGTTTCTTCTTCAGCATGGTTGAAAGTTTGGGATTACCGGTTTAAGTATCCATCTCTGCTAGTTTGTAGTCTTCAAGAGGACAGAGACTTTATCTTTGTTATTCCGAGATATGTACACAATCCCTAGATTATGTCTATAACATAGTACATGCACAAGTAAAATAAGTTGCAATGATAACCCCACATAGAGTTTACTAGTTGTGGAATTGACTAGTAAGTTTGAGATTTTACGATTTTGTGAATTGCATAATCAGGGCTTATTATCTTTATTTTAGGTCACTAATATAAAGGACAAAAATATAAAACAAATTATCTATAATTATCCATTACACCTCTTGCCAAATGATTGACAGCCTAGTCTTTTCTAGTAGCAAACCCAAGGTGGGCTGAGAAATATAGTGCAAAGGGAAACATGAACTTGCTTAGATCTTACCATTCTCTGTCCCCTGTTAAGTTTACTTCATCAGTGTTTGGATTCTTAGCAACTTATTTCTTTTGGGAGTTTTGGCCATAATGATTAGCTATTATTTCTGCTTATTTCAGTTGTTCATTGAGATGTTTAGGCTACACAGTATGAGAACAAGAAGTATTATGCATTAATTTGTAAAACCTTTAACTGTATAATCTATTTTCAAGTATGGAAATTGAGAAATAAATGAGTGTAAGTGTAGTTTGTAAACAAGTTACAAAATACTCACTTAGCAGGTCCCTTTAAATTTATTTTAAGTTGAGGTGTATAATGCATTCATAATTACTTAATGAATTCTAATGATGTTGAGGAATCATAGTGATTGATGTTCATACACTGAAATGGATAACATCTCTAGTGAGTTAGTTTACTCATAAATGCATATGTATGTGTCCTAGTTAATATCTCTTCACAACTTTATCTTCATCAAAAATCAACAAATTAACAGGTTATATTTGACCCAGCTGTACTCACAATAATTGATTTGCTTAACTAAATTATTCAATCTGTTTCAAGGGCTTATAGCACGTAAAAATATTTTTAACCAATTAGCCCTAGGAAAACTTAAGATGTACATTATTTAACTTGACTTAACAAGAAGATTTTGATATATTAAGGGGTCTTAATGATAGCAGACCCACTATTATTGTTAAATACATATTAAGAATCATAGTGTGGAATCAATCCATTAACTTGCTGGATAACAACATCCTGTGGAACTGCATTATGTTTCTATCACTCATAGACATATATATCAATGCCTATAAGAAATAAAGAAATAAGTAAATGAATAAGATTAGTAACCTGTATGATGAGATTCAACTACAGAATGAATGCACATATTAAGATCTTTAGCTGATATTACTGATTGCTTGATATATCAGTGTATCTAGTAAACTATTATATATATAGCTTTTTAAGTTTAAGAAGAGAATTTGGGAGAATCAGAAAGATATATAATTGCAGGTATTTTGAACCCAAAGCTACTGACAATTTTAGCATTTACTACAAATAGACTCTAGTCCAAAATATTTCCTTGAATAAATTACTGTTTCATTAATACACAAATAACTGTGCTACTGCTGGTTTTTTCCATAACAGTTTTTTGAAGTGCCTTGATATATTTTTATTTAAGAGCTCTAAATATCCACATTCTATTTACTACCTCAATTCAGTTCAGTTCACTCACTCAGTCATGTCTGACTTTTTGCAACCCCATGGACTGAAGCACATCAGGATTCTGTATCACGAACTCTCAGAGCTTACTCAAACTCATGTCCATACAGTCGTTGATGCCATCCAATCATCTCATCCTCTGTCATCCCCTTCTCTTCTTGCCTTCAATTTTTCCCAGCAGGAGGGTCTTTTCCAAGAAGTCAGTTATTCTCATCAGGTGGCCAAAGTATTGGAATTTCAGCTTCAGCATCAGCCCTTCCAATGATTATTCAGGACTGATTTCCTTTAGGATAGACTGGTTGGATATCCTTGCAGTCCAAGAGACTCTCAAGAATTTTCTCCAACATCATAGTTCAAAAGCATCCATTCTTTGGTGCTCAACTTTCTTTATAGTCCAAATCTCACATCCATACATAACTACTGGAAAAACCATAGCTTTGACTAAGTGGACTTTATTGCCAAACTAATCTCTCTGCTTTTTAAAATGCTAAGTTGGTCAAAGCTTTTCATCCAAGGAGCAAGCAATTTTTAAATTTCACAGCTGCAGTCACCATCTGCAGTGATTTTGGAACCCCCAAAATGAAAGTCTCTCACTGTTTCTATTGTTTCTTCACCTATTTGCCCTGAAATGATGGGACCAGATGCCATGATCTTAGTTTTCTGAATGTTGAGTTTTAAGCCAGTTTCATCTGAGTATCTTTAGTTCTTCTTCTTCACTTTCATCAAGAGGCTGTTTCACTTTCACTTTCATCAAGAGGCTCTTTAGTTCTTCTTCACTTTCTTCCACAAGGGTGATGTTATCTGCATATCTGAGGTTATTGATATTTCTCCCAGCTATCTTGATTCCAGCTGGTGCTTCATCCAGCCTGGCATTCCACATGATGTACTCGGAATATAAGTTAAATAAACAGGGTGACAATATACAACCTTGACATACCCCTTTCCCAATTTGGAACCAGTCTATTGTTCCATGTCAAGTTCTAACTGTTGCTTCTTGACCTACATACAAATTTCTCAGGAGGCAGGTAAGGTGGTGTAGTATTTTCACTCTTGAAGAATTTCCCACAGATTGTTATTATCTGCACAGTCAAAAACTTTGGCATAGTTAATAAAGCAGAAATATATTTTTTCTTTTTTTTTTCCTGGAACTCTCTTGCTTTTTCAATGATTCAAGAGATGTTGGAAATTTGATCTCTGGTACCTCTGCCTTTTCTAAATGCAGTATGAACGTCTGGAAATTCACAATTCACATACTGTTGTAGCCTCAATGGAGAATTTTGAGCATTACTTTGCTAGCATGTGAGCTGAGTGCAATTGTGCAGTAGTTTGAACATTCTTTGGCATTGCTCTTCTTTGGAACTGAAATGAAAACTGACGTTTTCCAGTCCTGTGGCCACTGCTGGGTGTTCCAAATTTGCTGGCATATTGAGTGCAGCACTTAAACAGCATCATCTTTTAGGATTTGAAATAGCTCAACTGCAATTCCATAACCTCCACTAGCTTAGTTCATAGAGATGCTTCCTAAGGCTTACTTGACCTTACATTCCAAGATGTCTGGGTCTAGATGTGTGATCACACCATTGTGCTTATCTGGGTAATGAAGATCTTTTTTATACAGTTCTATGTGTATTCTTGCCACCCCTTCTTGATAGCTTCTGCTTCTGTTAGGTCCATATCATATCTGTCCTTTATTGTGCCCATCTTTGCATGAAATTTTCCTTCAGATCAGATCAGATCAGATCAGTCACTCAGCCGTGTCTGACTCTTTGCAACCCCATGAATCGTAGAACACCAGGCCTCCCTGTCCATCACCAACTCCCAGAGTTCACTCAGACTCCCGTCCATCGAGTCAGTGATGCCATCCAGCCATCTCATCCTCTGTCGTCCCCATATCCTCTTGCCCCCAATCCCTCTCAGCATCAGAGTCTTTTCCAATGAGTCAAATCTTAGCATGAGGTGGCCAAAGTACTGGAGTTTCAGCTTTAGCATCATTCCTTCCAAAGAAATCCCAGGGCTGATCTCCTTCAGAATGGACTGGTTGGATCTCTTTGCAGTCCAAGGGACTCTCAAGAGTCTTCTCCAACACCACAGTTCAAAAGCATCAACTCTTCAGCGCTCAGCCTTCTTCACAGTCCAAATCTCACATCCATACATGACCACTGGAAAAACAATATCCTTGACTAGACGGAACTTTGTTGGCAAAGTAATGTCTCTGCTTTTGAATATGCTATCTAGGTTGGTCATAACTTTCCTTCCAAGGAGTAAGCATCTTTTAATTTCATGGCTGCAGTCACCATCTGCAGTGATTCTGGAGCCCAAAAAAATAAAGTCTGACACTGTTTCCACTGTTTCCCCGTCTATTTCCCATGAAGTGATGGGACCAGATGCCATGATCTTCGTTTTCTGAATGTTGAGCTTTAAGCCAACTTTTTCACTCTCCACTTTCACTTTCATCAAGAGACGTTTTAGTTCCTCTTCCCTTTCTGCCATAAGGGTGGTGTCATCTGCATATCTGAGGTTATTGATATTTCTCCCGGCAATCTTGATTCCAGCTTGTGCTTCTTCCAGCCTCACATTTCTCATGATGTACTCTGCATATAAGTTAAATAAACAGGGTGACAATATACAGCCTTGACGAACTCCTTTTCCTATTTGGAACCAGTCTGTTGTTCCATGTCCAGTTCTAACTGTTGCTTCCTGACCTGCATACAGATTTCTCATGAGGCAGATCAGGTGGTCTGGTATTCCCATCTCTTGAAGAATTTTCCACAGTTGATTGTGATCCACACAGTCAACGGCTTTGGCATAGTCAATAAAGCAGAAATAGATGTTTTTCTGTAACTCTCTTGCTTTTTCCATGATCCAGCAGATGTTGGCAATTTGACCTCTGGTTTATTCCTCTGCCTTTTCTAAAACTAGCTTGAACATCAGGAAGTTCACGGTTCACATATTTCTGAAGCCTGGCTTGGAGAATTCTGAGCATTACTTTACTAGCGTGTGAGATGAGTGCAATTGTGCGGTAGTTTGAGCATTCTTTGGCATTGCCTTTCTTTGGGATTGGAATGAAAACTGACCTTTTCCAGTCCTGTAGCCACTGCTGAGCTTTCCAAATTTGCTGGCATATCGAGTGCAGCACTTTCACAGCATCATCTTTCAGGATGGAATAGCTCAACTGGAATTCCATAACCTCCACTAGCTTTGTTCATAGTGATGCTTTCTAAGGCCCACTTGACTTCACATTCCAGGATGTCTGGCTCTAGGTCAGTGATCACACCATCGTGATTATCTGGGTCATGAAGATCTTTTTTGTATAGTTCTTCCATGTATTCTTGCCACCTCTTCTTAATGTCTTCTGCTTCTGTTAGGTCCATACCATTTCTGTCCTTTATCGAGCCCATCTTTGCATGAAATATTCCTTTGGTATCTCTGATTTTCTTGAAGAGATCCCTAGTCTTTCCCGTTCTGTTGTTTTCCTCTATTTCTTTGCACTGATCGCTGAAGAAGGCTTTCTTATCTGTTCTTGCTATTCTTTGGGACTCTGCATTCAGATGTTTATATCTTTCCTTTTCTCCTTTGCTTTTGGCTTCTCTTCTTTTCACAGCTATTTGTAAGGCCTCCCCAGACAGCCATTTTGCTTTTTTGCCTTTCTTTTCCATGGGGATGGTCTTGATCCCTGTCTCCTGTACATTGTCATGAACCTCATTCCATAGATCATCAGGCACTCTATCCATCAGATCTAGGCCCTTAAATCTATTTCTCACTTCCACTGTATAATCATAAGGGATTTGATTTAGGTCATACCTGAATGGTCTAGTGGTTTTCCCTACTTTCTTCAATTTAAGTCTGAATTCGGCAATAACGAGTTCATGATCTGAGCCACAGTCAGCTCCTGGTCTTGTTTTTGCTTACTGTATAGAGCTTCTCCATCTTTGGCTGCAAAGAATATAATCAATCTGATTTCAGTGTTGACTATCTGGTGATGTCCATGTATAGAGTCTTCTCTTGTGTTGTTGGAAGAGGGTGTTTGTTATGACCAGTGCATTTTCTTGGCAAAACTCTATTAGTCTTTGCCCTGCTTCATTCTGCATTACAAGGCCAAATTTGCCTGTTACTCCAGGTGTTTCTTGACTTCCTACTTTTGCATTCCAGTCCCCTATAATGAAAAGGACATCTTTTTTGGGTGTTAGTTCTAAAAGGTCTTGTAGGTCTTCATAGAACCGTTAAACTTCAGCTTCTTCAGCATTACTGGTTGGGGCATACTTGGATTACTGTGATATTGAATGGTTTGCCTTGGAAACGAACAGAGATCATTCTGTCGTTTTTGAGATTGTATCCAAGTACTGCATTTTGGACTCTTTTGTTGACCATGATGGCTACCCCATTTCTTCTAAGGGATTCCTGCCCACAGTAGTAGATGTAATGGTCATCTGAATTAATTCACCCATTTCAGTCCATTTCAGTTCACTGATTCCTAGAATGTCGACATTCACTCTTGCCTTCTGTTGTTTGAACACTTCCAATTTGCCTTGATTCATGGACCTGACATTCCAGTTTCCTATGCAATATTGCTCTTTACAGCATCAGACCTTGCTTCTATCACCAGTCACATCCACAGCTGGGCATTGTTCTTGCTTTGGCTCCATCCCTTCATTCTTTCTGGAGTTATTTCTCCACTGATCTCCAGTAGCATATTGGGCACCTAGTGACCTGGGGAGTTTTTCTTTCAGTATCCTATCATTTTGCCTTTTCATACTGTTCATGGGCTTCTCAAGGCAAAAATACTGAAGTGGTTTGCCATTACCTTCTCCAGTGGACCACAGTCTGTCAGATCTCTCCACCATGACCCACCCATCTTGGTTTGCCCCAGGGGCATGGCTTAGTTTCATTGAGTTAGACAAGGCTGTGGTCCTAGTGTGATTAGATTGACTAGTTTTCTGTGAGTATGGTTTCAGTGTGTTTGCCCTCTGATGCCCTCTTGCAACACCTACCATCTTACTTGGGTTTCTCTTACTTTGGCCTTGGGGTAACTCTTTATGGCTGCTCCAGCAAAGTGCAGCCATTGCTCCTTGCCTTGGACGAGGGGTATCTCCTCACCACTGCCCTTCCTGACCTTCAACGTGGGATAGCTCCTCTAGGCCCTCCTGCGCCCGCACAACCTTGGACGTGAGGTTGGTCCTCCCGGCCACTGCCCCTGGCCTCGGGTGTGGGATTGCTCCTGCCGGCCGCCACCCCTGGCCTCGGGCTTAGGGGCATGGGGTTGCTCCTCCCGGCCGACGCCCCTGACCTCGGACACGGGGTAACTCCTCTCATCGCTGCACCTGACCTCAGACACTGGGTATTTCCTCTCAGCCGCCACCCCTGACCTCGGACGTGGGGTAGCTCCTCTCGGCTTTTCCTGCGCTGTAGCAGTCTGGTATTCTCAGCCACTGCCCCTGACCTCGGACATGGGGTAACTCCTCTTGGCCACCGCCCTTAGGGCATGGGGTCCTCCTGGCTTCTGCCCCTGACCTCGGACATGAGGTAGCTCCTCTCGGCTGCGCTTAGCGCACCGGTCGCAGCCGCCTGCACTTGTCCTTAGTATCTCTAATTTTCTTGAAGAGATCTCTTGTCTTTCCCATTCTAGTGTTTTCTCTATTTCTTTTTACTGATCACTGAGGAAGGCTTTCTTATCTCTCCTTGCTGTTCTTCAGAGCTCTGCATTCAAATGGGTTCATCTTTCCTTTCTCCTTTGCCTTTTGCTTCTCTTCTTTTCTCAGCTATTTGTAAGACCTCCTCAGACAACTCTTTTGCCTTTTTCCTTTTCTTTTTCTTGAAGATGATCCTGATCATTGCTTCCTGTACAATGTCATGAGCCTCTGTCCATAGTTCTTCAAGCACTCTATCAAATCTAATCCCTTGAATCTGTTTGTTGTTCCATTGTATAATCATAAGAGATTTGGTTTAAGTCATCTCTGGATGGTCTAGTGGTTTTCCCTACTTTTTTCAATTTAAGTTTGAATTTGTCAATAAGGATTCATAATCAGAACCACAGTCAGTTCCTAGTCTTGTTTTTGCTTACTGTATAGACCTTCTCCATACCTACAGGCCATCACATATTGTAACTTGTCTGCAACATTGACCTACCAACAAACCAAAAAGGTAATAAACTTTTTAGTTTGGGGAAAGTGAAAGAATGTGAGTGTTAGTCTCTTTTTCATGTGGACTCTTTACAGCCCCATGTTCTGTCCGTGGAATTTTCCTGGCAAGAAAACTGGAGTGGGTTGCCATTCCCTTCTCCAGGGGATATTCTTGACACAGGGATCAAACCCAGGTCTCTTGCATTGCAGGCAGATTCTTTACCATCTGAGCTACCAGGAAAGCCCGAAAGTTAAGTCTAAAATTCATTACTGTGTGGTAGATTTGGAAGAACCATAACATCCTTTTTGAGAAAATGATTGATATTTGCTTTTATATTCCTTTTTAACATGTTTACCCTCTTTGTACACAATATTTACATTAGGATGGCCATATTGTGGAGGCTCAGAAGGGCTATAAATTTCCTGAAATATCACCAAACAACTAAAGGGTATAAACTTTAAAAATAAGAACCTGTTCTCTGAGCTCTGAGATATTATGCAAAAGAGGTATTATCAAAAGCAATGACAAATAGCCACATAAAACCAAGTCTTGCATTAAAATAGGCATTATCCATCATCACAATAGAGCTACTGAACACCTACTGAGTTCCTGACAGGCAGTAGTTTAACAATTAAGTAACCTCATTCCCTCCAAGATTTTCTTACATAAAAGCTAATTGCTAGGCCCTAGGCTGAGAAATGGGGATGTTCAATTCATGAACATATATGGCACCCCTACTATGTGACCAGCAATGTGCTACAGAAATTAAAATACAGGATCAGCAGATAATTTATAACCAAAACATGTGCTTATGGTCAAAAATGCACATTTGATTGCTGTCACACACTTCTGAAAACTATAAGACTGCCTAAAATATCTAAAAGTCTATGATCTTACCTTAGGTACATGTTCTAAATTATGTCCTGTCATGGAATCTCCTTTAACTCAGACTTTCCAAAGAAATAAATCAGCCTTCAAAAGTGAATAGACTATGGGAGTCTTCACATTTAAGAGGCATCTAAGTTTCCTAGAAAATATAGATGTTTAAAGAAATTAGAGATCACCTGGTTTATTCCTCCATAATTACTCCACCAATAGAAGTTGCCAAAATAAATGCATTTATAAATTCAGCCAGTTATTGGTAAACCAGATCAAATCTGGGCCTTGAGATTTCTAATTTATAGTATCTTCTACCAAAATATAACCTTCAGTTGTTCCTCAAGAATCTTACGTCTAAAATTGATTGACATTGAATATAAAGTTGAGAAAATCATAAGCATAAGATAATATCGTGAGGTTGGTGTTTAGCCAGACACAAGCAGGCTTTAGAACTAGCTCTGGAGGCCTGAAGAAATCTGGCCCAGCAATATAGTTAGCAAACATTTTCAAAATTCTTTAAATCTGTTATTGATCCCAGAAATTTTCACTTCTCAATGACCGTACTGTGAACACTTATAGCAATGCCTCTAAAGAAATAAAAATAGAGAAAAAATTTAAAAATACATTTCCATAAGACATATTTTTATCTGACATATTTTTATCTGAGGTTTCTTAATCTGTCTTCTTGTTTATGATAATGATTAAAAATCAATCTACTAAATATGCTGCAATGAAATCTCAGTAAGAGGTTTATCTTAATCTGCCACATTTCTCTTCTCACAGTTATTACAGGGTAGGCAATTTTATTTTATTATCATGTCACTTCCTCAGTCTAAGAACAGAGAAATTGAGAGTGATTTGGCTGGTAACTGTACATACTGCTATATATGCTAATAGGACTTATGTTTTCATAGTTATTTCTCAGGTTATTGTAGATCTGATTAACTACCCTGAAGAACACCAAAAAAAGCATGGTTGACAACTAGAATTCTCTCTAAATAAAATATCACCGTTATGAGAGGGCCATCGTTGTAGAATGTTGAACTAGGAAGAGAGATTCTTTCTTATCTCTTACCTTGATTAAAAAAAAAAAAAAATCACTGTTTTCAAAGCATAGAGATTTAACTTCATGGAGAACAAAGAAAAATAACACTGACTTAATTTGGATCTTCTTTTTCCTAATGAGAAATTGTAATGATGTTAACATCATTACAGTAGCAGTTTTAGAATTTTAGATACAACTCATTAATATGCTTGGATGAACTGAAATTTAAACTTTGTAGCAGTGAATTTGTAGTGCAAGTCTTAGAGAATTTGTAATACCATTTCTGTCATCTACTGGATCACAGAATAGAGAAGTAATGATTAAGTTAGTATGGCCAGAACATTTTTCAAGAAGTCAATTTTAAGAATTTTGTCAGATTTAACAAGTATTAAACTGAAACATGTAAGGAAATGGAACAAAAAAGTGGCTCTTACAAAATGGACTGTGTGTGTATACATGTGTTATGTACCTATATATTTTACTATGTTTTTACGGAATGAAAGATTCTTCAAATTCTGTAGTACTTTACAATTTTTAAAACTTTCACACTTATGCTTTCATATGATCCCATATAATCCTTTACTTCTTATCCTATATTGCCCCTCATTTCCCTCTAACAACTGGTAACCTCTGACTTGGTCTCTATATCTGTGACTACTTTTGTTTGTTTGTTTTATTCACTAGTTTGGTCTATTTTTTAGATTCCATACATAAGTGATACCTTGCAGTATTTGTCTTTCTCTGTTTGACTTATTTCATTTAACATAACGCCCTCCAAGTCCATCCACGTTACTGCAAACAGCAAGATGTCATTCTTTTTTTTTTTTTTTTTTTCCGCTAAATAGTATTCCATTATCTATACATCACATCTTCATTACCCATTCATCTGTTGATGGATACTTAGGTTGCTTCCATTGACAATTGTAAATAATGCTGCTGTGAACACTGGGGTGCATATATCTTTTCAAATTAGTGATTTGTTTTTATTATTGTTTTGATGTTTTTATATAGACACAGGGATGGAATTACTGGGTCATATGGTAGTTTATTTTTTTATTTTTTTTAGGAACCTCCATATTGTTTTCCACAGCAGCTGCACCAACTTACATTCCCACCAACAGTGTATGAAGATTCCCTTTTCTCTACATCCTTGCAAACAATTTTGTCTTCTTTATGATGATAGCCATTCTGACATGTATGAGATATTTGTTGTTGTTTTGATTTGCATTCCACTGATGATTAGAGATTTGAACAACTTTTCATGTGCCTTTTGGCCATTTGCATTTCCCCTTTGGAAAAATATCTATTCAGATTTTCCACTCATTTTTAATCAGGTTGTTTGTTTCAGTGTTGAGTTTTATGAGCTTTTTGTATATGTTAAATATTAATCCCGTATCAGTCATATCATTTACAAATATATTCTCAATTTCAGTAAGTTGTCTTTTCATTTTGTTGATGGTTCCATTGCTGTGCAAAAGTGTTTAATTATACCCCATTTGCTTATTTTGGCTTTTATTTCCTTTACTTTAGGAGGCAGATCCAAAAAAATATTGTTGATATTTATGTCAAAAAATGATCTATATTTTCTTCTAAGAGTTTTATGGCTTTCCCATCTTATATTTATTGTCTTTTTTAGTTTATTAATTAACCTATTTTGAGTTTATTTTTATGTTTGATATTTTATTTTGGTTTTATTCTTTTACATATAGCTGTCTGGTTTTTCTAACATCATTTATTGAAGAGCCTATCTTTTCTCTATGGTATACTCTTGCCTCCTTTCTCATAGCTGAAATGACCATAAATTTATTTCAGTGCTCTCTATTCCATTGATCCTATGTGTCTGTCTGTGTATGTTTATGTGTGCATGAATATGTGCACACATTGTGAGGCAGTGCCACACTGTTTTGATTATAGTAGCTTTGTAGTATAGTCTGAAGTTAAGGCTAATGACTCCTCCCTGTCTGTTCTTCCTTCTCAAGAAATTTTTTGGCTATTCAGCGTCTTTTCCATACAACAAATTATGAAATATTTTACAAATATTAACAGGAATGTTAGAACTGCAATTTTTAAAGAGGCAAGGCATACAGATGTGTAGTTTACATGACCATATTGTGAGTTTGGACAATAGTTTCCTTTCTGGAATAAGATAAGCTAAAGAAAGTTGTTAGCATTATATTCAGTTCAGTTCAGTTCAGTCCTTCAGTCCTGTCCGACTCTTTGTGACCCTATGAATCGCAGCACGCCAGGCCTCCCTGTCCATCACCAACTCCTGGAGTACATCCAAACCCATGTCCATTGAGTCAGTGATGCCATGCAACCATCTCATCTTCTGTTGTCCCCTTCTACTCCTGCCCCCAATCCTTTCCAGCATCAGAGTCTTTTTCAATGAGTCAACTCTTCACATGAGGTGGCCAAAGTATTGGAGTTTCAGCTTCAGCATCAGTCCTTCCAAAGAACACCCAGGGCTGATCTCCTTTAGGATGGACTCGTTGGATTTCCTTGAAATAGCTTTGACTGGATTGATCTTTGTTGACAAAGTAATGTCTCTGCTTTTGAATATGCTGTCTAGGTTGGTCATAACTTTCCTTCCAAGGAGTAAGTGTTGTTTAATTTCATTGCTGCAATCTCCATCGGCAGTGATTTTGGAGCCCAGAAAAATAAAGTCTGACACTGTTTCCACTGTTTCACCATCTATTTGCCATGATGTGATGGCACCAACATCTGCTGGATTATGGAAAAACAAGAGAGGTCCAGAAAAACATCTATTTCTGCTTTATTGACTATGCCAAAGCCTTTGACTGTGTGGATCACAATAAACTGTGGAAGATTCTGAAAGATGGGAATACCAGACCACCTGATCTGCCTCTTGAGAAATTTGTATGCAGATCAGGAAGCAACAGTTAGAACTGGACATGGAACAACAGACTGGTTCCAAATAGGAAAAGGAGTTCGTCAAGGCTGTATATTGTCACCCTGTTTATTTAACTTATATGCAGAGTACATTATGAGAAACTCTGGACTGGAAGAAGCACAAGCTGGAATCAAGATTGCTGGGAGAAATATCAATAACCTCAGATATGCAGATGACGCCACCCTTATGGCAGAAAGTGAAGAGGGACTAAAAAGCCTCTTGATGAAAGTGAAAGTGGAGAGTGAAAAAGTTGGCTTAAAGCTCAACATTCAGAAAACTAAGATCATGGCATCTTGTCCCATCACTTCATGAGAAATAGATGGGGAAACAGTGGAAACAGTGTCAGACTTTATTTTGGGGAGCTCCAAAATCACTGCAGATGGTGACTGCAGCCATGAAATTAAAAGACGCTTACTCCTTGGAAGGAAAGTTATGACCAACCTAGATAGCATATTCAAAAGCAGAGGCATTACTTTGCCAACAAATGTTCATCTAGTCAAGGATATGGTTTTTCCTGTGGTCATGTATGGATGTGAGATTTGGACTGTGAAGAAGGCTGAGAGCTGAAGACTTGATGCTTTTGAACTGTGGTGTTGGAGAAGACTCTTGAGAGTCCCTTGGACTTCAAGGAGATCCAACCAGTCCATTCTGAAGGAGATCAGCCCTGGGGTTTCTTTGGAAGGACTGATGCTAAAGTTGAAACTCCAGTACTTTGGCCACCTCATGAGAAGAGTTGACTCATTGGAAAATACTCTGATGCTGGGAAGGATTGGGGGCAAGAGGAGAAGGGGACGACAGAGGATGAGATGGCTGGATAGCATCACTGACTCGATGGACATGAGTCTCAGTGAACTCCGGGAGTTGGTGATGGACAGGGAGGCCTGGTGTTCTGTGATTCATGAGGTTGCAAAGAGTCAGACATGACTGAGGGACTGATCTGATCTGATCTGATTGGACCAAATGCCATGATCTTAGTTGTTTATCCATACCCTAAAATCCATGTCTATAATATTTAGTATTTTTTCTTATATTGAGACATATGCCTACTAATTTGTAAAAATTTAGATTATATAGAAAAAACACTTCCCTTTTTTTTTCAGTTACAATATAATCTTAGTCTGTAGCTACACAATTTATTATGTTTTAATCTTTAAATATTACGTTATGGGCAGCAATCCACTTTTTATTAAATTTTCTTTGAAGACATTTAATGCAGACATAATATTCCTTTTTTAAACTATACAGTATTTGCTATTTTGAAAGCTATCATATTTATTGTCTATATATTGGTTATGTGAACAAATAATAATTTACCTAACTTAGTTTCCAAGAAGAGAGTTTGTGATTTGATGGGTATTACCACTGATGGCTTCCCACTAGTATTGAAGGAAGGGTTAGTGTTGCATCAACTGACCCCTTGTCATTACTCACAAATCTTCAATGAGTGACTCAATGCTTCCAAAGCATCTCTCATGAGAAAATATTTTTGGTACCAATGAAGGGTGTTAGGCTGTGGGCTTCACATGGAGAAAGTAGGCATCTACAGGATGTTCTCAGCTGATTCAGGGGAGGCAGGACTCATAGTCACATATGCAGTATTTATTGGGTCTCTAAAATGGACCTGGCCTATGTGAAAGGCACTTGAGAAACATTTTCCCAAACCATTATCCGAATTCTGTAAACTCAGAGACCTGTTGCCTTACATTGGAAAGTTTGCAACCCCGTTCCATGACCTATGAGGTAGAATTGAGGGAAGACTTAAGGGCTTTCTGCTGTCTTTCTCATAAATAGAAATGGGCTTCTATTTCATGAAATAAAGTATTATTAGAACCACCAGGGTTTTTCACTCCTTAATTTAGTTGCATTATACTAATATTCCATGAATTTTGTCTTACACTCTAATAAAAAGTCCTTGCTACACTTTTGCTTTCAGAACCATTTACTTTTTTTTTTTTTTTTTTTGCCTTTTATTTGTCTTTAAAAACATTATAACTGCAAGGTGGTAAGTCTATATCAGGATCTGCTAGACAGATGCAATTTCAATTTAGAGACTCAATATGTCCTTTAACTTTTACCACTTGTGAAAAACCAGTCAGAATTGATGTGAATTAGCCATTTTTATTAGGGCAAGTGTTAAAAATCACTAAGCT
Organism: Bos indicus; assembly: GCF_029378745.1. Classification (NCBI taxonomy): domain Eukaryota; kingdom Metazoa; phylum Chordata; class Mammalia; order Artiodactyla; family Bovidae; genus Bos; species Bos indicus. The sequence goes on from NC_091767.1 coordinate 33,729,212, forward strand.
TTGGCAAGCACATCACTTCATTGTAAAGAGGTCAAGCTACTATTAAAGTCAGTGCTACTTTATTGATTACTTTCATGTAGCTATGCAACAATAGAAGTTAGAGGAAGAAACACTGTACACAAGAAAAGCACATCAGTTTTGATTGTTTCTCAGAAACTGACACCAATTCTGCTGTTTTTCGAACAGATTTTTTCAAGGGAAGGAATACCAGAAAACTGAATAAGAAATATATTTACAGCAATCTAGAACATGAGGAAAAAACCTTCCAGAACAATATATTCTCTTCAATATTAAATAATTTGTTACATGCGGTCTAACATATATCCTAAAAAAAAAAAAAAAAAAAAAAACTCCCAGCTTCTGCACATAAAGCATTGAGTATTATTAACATGTTAAAACTGAGTGCTCATATAAAGTACATTTTTTTCTTGTGAATGACTACTAAATATTCAGAGATAAAGAAATACAACATAATTTTTTAATTAATATTAATTCATATTTTAGGAGAGATGATTCCTAACCTAGCAATGAAAATAAATGCTGACTCAAATGCGATAGAGAGATAGAGAAGGGACAGTGTTTCTGAAATTAAGTAAAATGGGCAAGAGAGAAATTCAGTAATCATGAACCGACCCTCTAATTCTCTGCAGAAGTCATGAGGATTGATCACTTTGGTGCTATTTATTTACCAAGGGGAAATTAAAGTACATAAAACAAAATAAACACATGTATGAATGTGTGGACTTGCCTTATTGGAAGGTACTTATGTGCGAAGTTGCTTCAGTCCTATCCGACACTGTACGACCCTACGGATTGTAATACACCCGGCTCCTCTGTCCATGGGATTCTACAGGCAAGAATGCTGGAGTGCTTGCCATGCTCTCTTCCTTGGATCTTCCCAACCCGGGATCCAACCCGCATCTCTTATATCTTCTGCATTGGATATACCACTGCATTACGTCTTTACCACTAGCACCACCTGCTACTGCTGCTAAGTGGCTTCAGTTGTGTCTGACTCTGTGCGACCCCATAGACGACAGTCCACCAGGCTCCGCCGTCCCTGGGATTCTCTAGGCAAGAGTACTGGAGTGGGTTGCCATTTCCTTCTCCAGTGCATGAAAGTGAAAAGTGAAAGGGAAGTCGCTCAGTCATGCCTGACTCTTAGCGACCCCATGGACTGCAGCCTACCAGGCTCCTCCTTCCATGGATTTTCCAGGCAAGAGTACTGGAGTGGGGTGCCATTGCCTTCTCGAGCACCACCTGGGAAGCCCTTATTGGAAGGCTGCTGCTGCTAAGTCACTTCAGTCGTGTCCGACTCTGTGCGACCCCATAGTCTCCCCCACCCTAGGGGAAATGGGCTGCCATTTCCTTCTCCAATGCATGAAAGTGAAAGTGAAGTTGTGTCCGACTCTTAGCGACCCCATGGATTGCAGCCCACCAGGCTCCTCCATCCATGGGATTTTTCAGGCAAGAGTACTGGAGTGGGTGCCATTGCCCTGCTGTTAAATACTACTTGACTTTCATGCAACACGAAGTGAAGTGAGAAGATCAAACACTTCCAAAAGTTTCATTCTGTTGAGTCTAATTACCTAGACCACTTATCTGTACCCTGAAGTACTAAGACAAAACATTGATGTTGTCATTTACCAAAATTAAATTCAGTTGCAGATAGAGTTGGGCATTCATTAGACCAAGTATGGAAGAGAAATCTATGCTTAAAAATTCCCCTTCTTGTTGTGATGTATGTCAGAGAGTGTTTTGCCTATGTTCTCCTCTAGGAGTTTTATAGTTTCTGGTCTTACATTTAGATCTTTAATCCATTTTGAGTTTATTTTTGTGTATGATGTTAGAAAGTGTTCTAGTTTCATTCTTTTACACGTGGTTGACCAGATTTCCCAGCACCACTTGTTAAAGAGATTGTCTTTAATCCATTGTATATTCTTGCCTCCTTTGTCAAAGATAAGGTGTCCATATGTGTGTGGATTTATCTCTGGGCTTTCTATTTTATTCCATTGATCTATATTTCTGTCTTTGTGCCAGTACCATACTGTCTTGATAACTGTGGCTTTGTAGTAGAGCCTGAAGTCAGGTAGGTTGATTCCTCCAGTTCCATTCTTCTTTCTCAAGATCGCTTTGGCTATTCAAGGTTTTTTGTTTTTCCATACAAATTGTGAAATTATTTGTTCTAGCTCTGTGAAGAATACTGTTAGTAGCTTGATAGGGATTGTGTTGAATCTATAAATTGCTTTGGGTAGTATACTCATTTTCACTATATTGATTCTTCCAATCCATGAACATGGTATATTTCTCCATCTATTAGTGTCCTCTTTGATTGGATCCTCTATGACCCACCTCCCAGAATATTGGAAATAAAAGCAAAAATAAACAAATGGGACCTAATTAACCTTAAAAGCTTCTGCACATCAAAGGAAACTATTAGCAAGGTGAAAAGACAGCCTTCAGAATGGGAGAAAATAATAGCAAATGAAGCAACTGACAAACAACTAATCTCAAAAATATACAAGCAACTCCTACAGCTCAACTCCAGAAAAATAAATGACCCAATCAAAACAATGGACCAAAGAACTAAATAGACATTTCTCCAAAGAAGACATACAGAGGGCTAACAAACACATGAAAAGATGCTCAACATCACTCATTATCAGAGAAATGCAAATCAAAACCACTATGAGGTACCATTTCACACCAGTCAGAATGGCTGCGATCCAAAAGTCTACAAATAATAAATGCTGGAGAGGGTGTGGAGAAAAGGGAACCCTCTTACACTGTTGGTGGGAATGCAAACTAGTACAGCCACTATGGAGAACAGTGTGGAGATTCCTTAAAAAACTGGAAATAGAACTGCCTTATGATCCAGCAATCCCACTGCTGGGCATACACACTGAGGAAACCAGAAGGGAAAGAGACACGTGTACCCCAATGTTCATCACAGCACTGTTTATAATAGCCAGGACATGGAAGCAACCTAGATGTCCATCAGCAGATGAATGGATAAGAAAGCAGTGGTACATATACACAATGGAGTATTACTCAGCCATTAAAAAGAATACATTTGAATCAGTTCTAATGAGGTGGATGAAACTGGAGCCTATTATACAGAGTGAAGTAAGCCAGAAGGAAAAACATAAATACAGTATACTAACGCATATATATGGAATTTAGAAAGATGGTAACAATAACCTGGTGTACGAGACAGCAAAAGAGACACTGATGTATAGAACAGTCTTATGGACTCTGTGGGAGAGGGAGAGGGTGGGGAGATTTGGGAGAGTGACATTGAAACATGTAGAATATCATGTATGAAACGAGTTGCCAGTCCAGGTTCGATGCGCGATACTGGATGCTTGGGGCTGGTGCACTGGGACGGCCCAGAGGGATGGTGTGGGGAGGGAGGAGGGAGGAGGGTTCAGGATGGGGAACACATGTATGCCTGTGGCGGATTCATTTTGATATTTGGCAAAACTAATACAATTATGTAAAGTTTAAAAATAAAATAAAATTAAAAAAAAAAAATTCCCCTTCTTTCAATAGACTTGTTCACTTGGTAACTGAGGGCAAGTTACCTATCTCCTTTGTGTCTCACCTTTCTTGTCAGTAAAATAGACAATAATACAATTTAGGTGCATATGCTGCTGCTGCTAAGTCACTTCAGTCGTGTCTGACTCTGTGCGACCTCATAGACTGCAGCCCACCAGGCTCCCCCGTCCCTGGGATTCTCCAGGCAAGAACACTGGAGTGGGTTGCCATTTCCTTCTCCAAGGCATTAAAGTGAAAAGTGACAATGAAGTTGCTCAGTCATGTCCGACTCTTAGCGACCCCATGGACTGTAGCCTACCAGGCTCCTCCGCCCATGGGATTTTCCAGGCAAGAGTACTGGAGTGGGGTGCCTAGTTGCATATATTTACATGTATTTTAGGTTAGGTATCATCTTCCCTAAAAATTTCTCCCCTGCTCACCTATACAAATGAAGACCCTTTGTTCATGATTCTATGACTAATTATTCTCCACTACAGACTAGATCATAAACTGTGAGTTTCTTACTGATATAGTGGAAAATTATGAGAGACTTGAAAATTAGTAAATATCCTGACCAGATTCACCTTCTTGGTTATCTCTACCTATGTTTGTCATTAATTAGGCTATTTTATACCTAGAAATGTAAAATAGCTTGTAGAATGCTGGTATAATACAAGTGTGTCCAGTAGACTGCAGTTGATTATTACCTTGAAAATATTAAACAGTTTTTCTATCCACTTATATATTTATTTTGGTATTCTTTTTCTGATTCTAAGTGTGTAACATTTTGAAATCTCCTTTGAACCATATTCTACAGGTTTCCATATTAACTAGTCAAAATTTTTTAAAAGATATTCATTTTATATCTATAAGATGTTTTATGCTCTGAAAAAATCATACATTCACTATTTCATACTCTAAAAAATTAACATTTAAGAAAGAGCTGCATCTTGTTCTCTGTGTTATCCCATTTTAAATTTAAGAAATTTTGGCAATTCTTTAGCACAGAAATAGTACAAAGAATGAAATAATTATTTCTAGGTTGGATCCTTGGGATTTAGTGCTGTTAAACTATTATGGATAGAGTTTATAGCACAGGTTTAGATGGAAATTGACCTAAGGAAAAAAGGGGAAAAAAGATTTTAAGGCCATGCCATAGAATATTATACATCACTTAAACCCACATTCCCTTATCCAAAATTCATTCCAACTGGAATATGCCATATGAGTATGTGCCTAAAAAAGCAGTTAGGGAAAAAGTACAGATCTCTGTTTCTGCTACATCAGTTGTTCCCAAATCAAGTGTTTCATGATTTAAGATTCATGGTTTTAGATGAAGATCATATGATCATTTAAGATCATAAATCATGATTCATGGTTTAAGAAGCACAATATCACAAAACAGTATGGGTTCATCAAATAATTTCTACCTATATTACCCATTCCCCATGACAGCCTCCACTACAGAGGTTATGTAAATATTGTAATAGTAAGGCCCCCCTTCACTTAGGGATAACTGTATAATACTGTTTTTGCCTGTAGGATGATGGGACATGTCCACTGGAAGGGCAGGGCTTCTGGAAAAGGTTCTTACTTACTGTCAAAAAAATAGATCTGCCTATATCCATGCTTTTTATTTATTGATTTTTTTTTTCTTGAATGAAGTTTTAAAGCCCTCTGTTACTCTGTGGTAAAATCAAGAAAGTTACATAGATGCCAATCCAGAATCTTGTTTCAACTGAATCATGAGAAAATAGCAGAACCAGATTACTGAGATAAAATGAGTCTCTATATTTTAATTGATCACCAGTCAAATTTTCTATATCTGAACACAGACACATGTAAATAATTCCCAACTTTTGTATTTTATGTTAGAAAAGAAAATGGTTTACATAAATTCACTTTGTGATCAAATATTCTTCAAATATATTTCTTTACTCTATTAAAATTGCATATTTTAGAAATAATATAAATAGCACTCACCTAGTATAGTGTGTGCTGATTTAATCTCCTGTCAGCAGTGCATAAGGGTTCCCTCTTTTCCATGTCCTTGCCAAGACTTGTTATTTCTTGTCATTTTGATAATAGCCATACTAACAAGTGTGAGGTGATGTCTCATGACTTTGATTTCATTTCCCTGATGACTAGTGATGTTGAAAACCTTTTTACGTACCTGTTGACTATTTGTCTATCTTCTTTGGAAAAGTATCTTATCGAGTCCTATGCTTATATTAAAGTTTTTTCCTACTGAGTTGAATGAGTTCCTTATATATTCTGGATACTAACTTCTTATCAGATGCATGATCTGCAGATATTTTTCTCCCATCCGGTAGTTTGCCTGTTCATTTTGTTGATGGTTTCCTTTTTGTGTAGAACCTTTCTAATTTAATGTGGTTGCACTTAGTTATTTTTGCTTTTGCTGTCCACATTTTGGGTGTCTTGTCCAAAAAATTATTGCCAATACAATGTAAAAGAGCTTTCTACCTATGATATCTTCTAGAAGTTTTACAGTTTCAAGTTTTAAATTTGTTTTTGGTGTAATGATAGCTATTTTTAAAGAGAAAGTGTTCAGTGTTCAAAACAAAAATAAGAATGTGATCATATCTCAAAAATTGTAAGAAGGTACTAAAAATAATTTTCACTGGACATGACAAAAATTTTATTTTTCAGTGACATATCTATATTTTTAATATAAGATAACTTAGTTAAATGCATTTAGATACTGATTTAATGACATTTAATTTCTCTCCATTCTTTATGTAGGTAAGTGGTAGATGTTGCCTGATCCTTAGAAAATCCTGCAGGTAAGCAAATACTGTAAGATGAAAAGTGCCAGAACACTGAAGATAATTTGCATTCATTGACTCTGTAGAGGACCTGGACAAAGGCTCATTTTTTAAATGCAGCACAATTAAAAATTATAGACTAGACAAATCAATAATTCTTTATACATGTCAGGTGAAGCAATTATCTCAGCTAGCTAATTGCCTTTAAGGAAAGTATCTTATTAAACTAAAAAATTCAGAGGTAAGGATGAAAAATATCTTTTTATTTCCATCTATTTGAAACCAAAGTCTGAATATCTTAATTACAATTTTCAATGGCATGCCAATTCTTTAGATTAAATTTTATCATTTTTTTTCTAAAGGCTTTTTGCAAACTTTTGAACTTAAAACACATTTGTACTTTGCAAAGAAAAATTTAACCCACTCTACTTTGTAAGGATTTGCGAGGGTGCTCTCTAAGTGAACATGAGTATGAATTTGGAACAGTTGATTCATAAAAGCCAGAGACCTTGCTTCTTTAAAAGGTAAATTTTACATAAGCAGGATGCACAGTAAATTCTCTGTAAGAATTGCTGAGGCGATGCACTGAACTATTCACTTTTCAATATTTCTCCAGCTTGCAAAATATGCATATATTAGAAGTAAAGCTAGAGAAAGTATTTCATAAAGAAACTTCCACAAATGGTGCTATATCCCTGGTATTTATATGATTGGAACTGTTCCGACCACCTCTCCCTATGATATCCTGTCACTGATTGAACTGTGGAAATATGCATTTTGTTACTTAGTAATCTCAAACTAGAATGATGCTGGATGTAGATGTTTTAAAGACTAAAATATTAATTTGCTTCCCAAAATGTTTCTTCTTATATGTCCAGGTATAGGGAATGTCACACACTTGGATGGGCTTTAGGAACTTGAACCCCATTAAATTGTTTTACTGAATACTAAGAGATAAATTAGCATCTTCTTCACTGACGTAAATGACAAACCTAGTATTTTTTTTTTTTTTTGTCCTTCATTGGGGCTTACATTTGAGTGCCCTGGGAGATTTTGATATCATATCTCTCCTTTCCTTGGACTGCTTGCAATTCAGTTGCAAAATATTTATTCTCTCCCAACATATTTTTTTTTTTAGTTTCTTACTCTTAGACTGAACAACATCAATGCCTTTTTCCCTGGCACAATTAGGAATAAAAAACTAAATGAAATAGGCTGCCTATAGTAGAAATGGCAGAATTTTCCTGTGTGTGTGTGTGTGTGTTTAGTATAATTATTTTTCCATCTTGGTCAAGCAATCAAGGATTTCAGACAAGCAAGTTTTGTATTGTTTTGTATGTGGTTGATGTGTAAATAGTTAACCTGGGAAACTTGAGGTGGAGAGATTTGACAGGGAGCCCAAGGTTCAGAATATTATTATTACTTTATTAGTTTTAAGATGGAAAAGAAGTATGACCTTCACAAATTAGGCAAGCTATAAATTCAGCTACTCTAAAGGATTTTTTTTTCTCTCATTTTCTCATAATCTCTAGAGTTAGAATCAATGTTGCTATGCTAAACTTTCTCCCTGGCTTAGAACAAATAAATATTTATAAGAAGGAGGAATCAAACCTATCATTCAGTTGGAATTTTTTTTAATTTGGGTTCTGGAATACCCTTACATTCCATTGAGAAATATTCTTGGATCTTCTCAGACCAATAATTGAGAGCTAAAAATCACAGAACATATTAACTTTCTTTAAGAGTAGCTCCAATTTATCTGCTATTGGAGCTCTCCACTTCAAATTTTATCAAATATCAATTTTAGTAATTAATTACTTGGAAAAGTCCTGTTTTCTGTTTCTCAACTTCCATTGTTCAAGCATGACAATAGCAAATATTATTTCCCTAAGCCTAACAAAGAATGCTCAAACTACTGCACAATTGCACTCATCTCACACGTTAGTAAAGTCATGCTCAAAATTCTCCAAGCAAGGCTTCAGCAATACATCAACCGTGAACTTCCAGATGTTCAAGCTGGTTTTAGAAAAGGCAGAGGAACCAGAGATCAAATTGCCAACATCCTCTGGATCATGGAAAAAGCAAGAGAGTTCCAAAAAAACATCTATTTCTGCTTTATTGACTATGCCAAAGCCTTTGGCTGTGTGGATCACAATCAACTGTGGAAAATTCTTCAGGAGATGGGAATACCAGACCACCTGACCTGCCTCTTGAGAAACCTATATGCAGGTCAGGAAGCAACAGTTAGAACTGGACATGGAACAACAGACTGGTTCCAAATAGGAAAAGAGTACATCAAGGCTGTATATTGTCATCCTGCTTCTTTAACTTATATGCAGAGTACATCATGAGAAACGCTGGACTGGAAGAAGCACAAGCTGGAATCAAGACTGCTGGGAGAAATATCAATAACCTCAGATATGCAGATGACACCACCCTTATGGCAGAAAGTGAAGAGGAACTCAAAAGCCTCTTGATGAAAGTGAAGGTGGAGAGTGAAAAAGTTGATTTAAAGCTCAACATTCAGAAAACGAAGATCATGGCATCTGGTCCCATCACTTCATGGGAAACTGATGGAGAAACAGTGGAAACAGTGGCAGACTTTATTTTTGGGGCTCCAAAATTACTGCAGATGGTCATTGCTGCCATGAAATTAAAAGACGCTTACTCCTTGGAAGGAAAGTTATGACCAATCTAGATGGCATATTCAAAAGCAGAGACATTACTTTGCCAACAAACGTCCATCTAGTCAAGGCTATGTTTTTTCCTGTGGTCATGTATGGATGTGAGAGTTGGACTGTGAAGAAAGCTGAGCACCTAGAATTGATGCTTTTGAACTGTGGTGTTGGAGAAGACTCTTGAGAGTCCCTTGGACTGCAAGGAGATCCAACCAGTCCATTCTGAAGGAGATTATCCCTGGGATTTCTTTGGAAGGACTGATGCTAAAGCTGAAACTCCAATACTTTGGCCACCTGATGCGAAGAGTTGACTCTTTGGAAAAAACTCTGATGCTGGAAGGGATTGGGGGCAGGAGGAGAAGGGGATGACAGAGAATGAGATGGCTGGATGGATGGCATCACTGACTCGAGGGATGTGAGTCTGGGTGAACTCCAGGAGTTGGTTATGCTGGGAGATCTGGCATGCTGCGATTCACGGGGTCACAAAGAGTCGGACACGACTGAGCAACTGAACTGAACTGAACTGAACTTCCTTTACAATTGTAAAATATCAGAATTATTTTATTAATTTTCTACTTGTCTCCAATACATGGAAAGTTCCCACCCTTTTCCAAATCAGTCTGGGCTTACACCGTGGAATTCAAGACTTCAAAACTTCTATGTCTGTATTTTCCCTGCAAAGCCTTCTGTGGTAACTGCTGAAGTCACATTGATCAGTTCCACACTTGATCTCATTGTATGGAAATGATTTTGATGTGTCAATACTCCAGTACTGTTGGAACCTGCAAAGAAATGCAAAACCAATACAATATTTTAAAGTTAGAAAATTAAATTAAATTAAATTAAAAAAACAGAAAGCTGTCTCTGAGCACTTAATGGAAGGAAAAGCACAGTGTGCTTTCTGTGTGAGGAAAGAATCTCACTTTCCTAACTATGCTAATCCATGATTTTCTAGGCAGTGCTTTGACTTTCAGAAATTAGTGAAATCTGTACTTTCTACCAATTCCCTCTCAAAATATTGGAAAATATTATTCAAAGTGGTGACACAGTGGCAAATTATCTGCCTGCCAATGAAGTCTTGTGAGAGATAAAAGTTCTATCCTTGGGTCAAGAAGATCCCCTCAAGTAGACTTAACAACCCACTCCATTATTCTTGCCTAGAAAATTCCATGAACAGAGGATCCTGGTGGACTACAGTCCATGAGATGACAAAGAGTCAGACATGACTGAGCACACACAATAGAACAACATCATTCAAAATGAAGATATGGGCTTAGGTGTGCACACTCTTATCAGGGTTTATTTCTGTTAAGTGGGCCTTAGAAAGCATCACTACAAACAAAACTAGTGGAGGTGATGGCATTCCTGTTGAGCTATTTCAAATCCTAAAAGATGATGCTATGAAAGTGCTGCACTCAATATGCCAGCAAATTTGGAAAACTCAGCAGTGGCTACAGGACTGGAAAAGGTCAGTTTTCATTCCAATCCCAAAGAAAGGCAATGCCAAATAATGCTCAAACTACTGCACAATTGCACCCATCTCACATGCTAGTAAAGTAATGCTCAAAATTCTCCAAGCAAGGCTTCAGCAATATGTGAACCATGAACTTCCTGATGTTCAAGCTGGTTTTAGAAAAGGCAGAGGAACCAGAGATCAAATTGCCAACATCCTCTGGATCATGGAAAAAGCAAGAGAGTTCCACAAAAAACATCTATTTCTGCTTTATTGACTATGCCAAAGCCTTTGATTGTGTGGATCACAATCAACTGCGGAAAATTCTGAAAGAGATGGGAATACCAGACCACCTGATCTGCCTCTTGAGAAATTTGTATGCAGGTCAGGAAGCAACAGTTAGAACTGGACATGGAACAACAGACTGGTTCCAAATAGGAAAAGGAGTTCGTCAAGGCTGTATATTGTCACCCTGTTTATTTAACTTATATGCAGAGTACATCATGAGATATGCTGGACTGGAAGAAACACAAGTTGGAGTAAAGATTGCCGGGAGAAATATCAATAACCTCAGATATGCAGATGACGCCACCTGTATGGCAGAAAGTGAAGAGGCACTAAAAAGCCTCTTGATGAAAGTGAAGGTGGAGAGTGAAAAAGTTGGCTTAAAGCTCAACATTCAGAAAACGAAGATCATGGCATCCGGTCCCATCACTTCATGGGAAATAGATGGGGAAACAGTGGAAACTGTGTCAGACTTTATTTTGGGGGCTCCAAAATCCCTGCAGATGGTGACCGCAGCCATGAAATTAAAAGATGCTTACTCTTTGGAAGGAAAGTTTTGACCAACCTAGATAGCATATTCAAAAGCAGAGACGTTACTTTGCCAACAAAGGTTCATCTAGTCAAGGCTATGGTTTTTCCTGTGGTCATGTATGGATGTGAGAGTTGGACTGTGAAGAAGGCTGAGCACCAAAGAATTGATGCTTTTGAACTGTGGTGTTGGAGAAGACTCTTGAGAGTCCCTTGGACTGCAAGGAGATCCAACCAGTCCATTCTGAAGGAGATCAGCCCTGGGGTTTCTTTGGAAGGAATGATGCTAAAGCTGAAACTCCTCATGCGAAGACTTGACTCATCAGAAAAGACTGTGATGCTGGGAGGGATTGGGGGCAGGAGGAGAAGTGGACGACAGAGGATCAGATGGCTGAATGGCATCACCAACTCAATGGATATGAGTTTGGGTGAACTCCAGGAATTGGTGATGGACAGGGAGGCCTGGCGTGCTGTGATTCATCGGGTTGCAAAGAGTTGGACATGACAGAGCGACTGAACTGAACTGAACTGAACCTGACAGAACAAAGAAATATATATTTGTATACTAATGTCTACATACACACACATCTATATCTATCTGTATATCCATGTATATATGTAACCATTTGTAACAGTGTTGAGCTAAAGTTGATTTCCTACTGACAGTTAGTTTTAAATTTCTTCCACCTATTTATATATATATTTTTTCCATTTCCTGATTTTATTCTGTATCTTCATATTATCTTCTTTAAATTAGGCTGACTCATCTGAGTAAAAGTATGCTGGAAACCGCTAAAGATCTGTCACCAGCATTCAGATAACTACTAATTAAAGCTCTGGAATAAATGCAATAACTCATAGAAACCTATGAGTTGGGAAGGGTAGGACAGTCTGATGAGTAGTCCAGAAGAGGAAGAGCCAATATAGTATTTTCACTAAAGTCATCAGATAATGTCTGTTCATAGCCAATTAATCATAATTCTCCCAATAAGTTGCTTTCTTTCAAGCCTACATGCCTTTGCGTATGTTATTTGTTCTGCATAGAATTCCCTACACAAACTATTCCAACTGGTGAATTTCTTTTCACCATCCTGTATTCTCTCTCCTATAAATGTAATTGCTCCAGTTAAGGTTTTGTTTTTCTCAGTGTCTTTACCCAAATAGGTGTGTGTATCATTCATTTCCACTTTTTTATTAAATGCCTTTCTTATAATTTTTATCTTATTGTGCTGTAGTTATGTATCTAAAGGTCTTGGTCCTGCAATAAATTGTGCATTTTCTAAAGTTATTTGCCTTCAATTTAAAACAATGTCTGGCACATAGTAGACATTCTGAAATCCTTTATGAATTGAATAACTGAATTAATTAATTAGAGGAGAATATGTACTTACCTTATAGGGGTTAAAAGGGACATTATATGAATAAATTTGTAAATGAAACTCAGAACAAAATTAAGGATGCTAACTCTGGAAAATTCTCCAACTCCCAAATTATTTACTTGTTGAGCATTTGTAATTCACCATCAGAATTTCATCCAGTTCAGTATATTTTTGTTCAAGGTAATGTTTTTCAAAGTGGAAACATGTTCAGCAAGGATAACCTTTTAACTAATAGTATATTGTCAATCTTTAACACCTTAGTGTGTAGAAGACCTCAAACCTCCTCATAGTTTTAGTACTGAACATTAACTACCTAAGTAAAAGACAAGATTATTTGGTTCTTAAGAGCATTGATACTAATATTAAGACTAGGAGGAGAAAATATGTTTTACCCTTTATAGTTTGTGACTTTATTGTGAATAATTATCTTCTCCAAGTCTCAGTTTTGTCATCTGTAAAATGATTCTACAATCAGAGTAATTGAAAGTTGTTGAGCAGATTAAACAAGATTACACAAAAGTTATCCTGCTGCTGCTGCTACTAACTCACTTCAGTCGTGTCCGACTCTGTGCAACCCCATAGACGGCAGCCCACCAGGCTTCCCTGTCCCCGGGATTCTCCAGGCAAGAACACTGGAGTGGGGTGCCATTTCCTTCTCCAATGCATGAAAGTGAAAAGTGAAAGTGAAGTCGCTCAGTCGTGTCTGACTCTTCGCGACCCCATGGACTGCAGCCTACCGGCTCCTCCGCCCATGAGATTATCCTAGAGCCATATAAACAGTAAGCACCGTTAAATATCAACCGTTTTTATTATTTTTTATATTATTCAAGAATGGGAATCTTGATAGAGTTGAATAGAGAGAGATTGTTTTGCTTTAAAGGGCCCATACTGGGAAATCCCAAATGGGATATCAAAAGGACTTTTAGAATTTTTCCTAAACCCAGTGTATTCATTAGAGAGCTGGAAGCAGGAGGAAACAGGTTAAAGGAAAAGTAAAGGTTAGATTGAATGCTAGTGCGGATTAGAGTGTATCCATGCTGCCTGTCCGGAGAAGGCAATGGCACCCCACTCTAGTACTCTTGCCTGGAAAATCCCATGGATGGAGGAGCCTGGTAGGCTGCAGTCCATGGGGTCGCTAAGAGTCAGACATGACTGGGTGACTTTACTTTCACTTTTCACTTTCATGCTTTGGAGACGGAAATGGCAAACCACTCCAGTGTTCTTGCCTGGAGAATCCCAGGGACGGGGGAGCCTGGTGGGCTGCCGTCTATAGGGTCACACAGAGTTGGACACGACTGAAGTGACTTAGCAGTAGCAGCATGCTGCATATCAAAAGGAAACATTTTGTCTATTACAGAATGTTATGGAGGGTTTTTTTTTTTTTTTCTTTACATGAAGAAACTGAAAGTTGACCAATGATTCATTCTGTAACAAACATTTACTGACAGCATACTATGTATGGTCCAGGCATTAATCTAAGCCCTGAGGATTTAGCAGTAAACAATAGAGGAAAGAGAAGTCTTCGCTCACATTTAAATGTTAGTGGAGGTGGTGGTATTTTTCTAGACTAGAAATAGGGCTCTGACTACAAATGGTTTCTCATGTAAGAATGATTAAAAGTAGGCTATGCTTTACCCTTCTGAAACACATCAAAATAACTTTTAAAATATGAACACATTTATGCAGTTAACATGAACAAGGGACTATGCTAACTCCTCTATTATATAATTAAACCCCCACAACAAATTATAATGTAGGTGTAAATTCTTCCAGTGCAGAAACTGAATCACAGAGATGGAAATTCACTTTCTTGAAGTCACATACCTAAGAAACAATACAGTCAGTATTCACAACCCAGAAAGTCTGACACCAGAGCTCTAATCACCAGCCAATACAATAAAGTTTAAGACAAATAATGTCCTCTACAGCCTGCTGTTGCCATCATTTCCCCTAAGACTACACAGAGAATAGTCAATTGGCACATTTCCAATACTCTTTATCTCTGTGTAGTCATTCCCTTCCAAGTCCATAGGACGTGAGTCATGCAGGAAAGTAATCTGAACCAAAGTGGACTGCATTTTTGCAGCTAGGTCACACATGATTTTTTTTAAATTGAATACACAAAAATCAATACACTAGTAGGACTGGGAGCTATAGTATTTCTCCACAAGTATTAAAAGGAGACATATACATATATATGTATATATATATGTGTGTGTGTGTGTGTGTATAAATATGTCTTTAAGTATAGTCTTTTAATACACCCATTCCTTGCCTAGTCTGCAAAGAATACATCAAATTAAATATTTGTACTAATAGCATAGCCAAGCTAATCTTAATAGGCTATTGTAACAGTAGTTGGCAATGAAAACATTTTGTAAGAAAGGGGAAAAGAGCGAGGAGCATAATTTAAAAACTATCTAATATTACTATAAAGGCAAAATTGCTAAAATATATGAATTCTTGATTTATTTACTGGATTGCCAATTTTTAGGCAAGGAAAGAGTACTAATCTCAAGCCATTTAAAAAGGATCTAAAATTCATATTTTTATATATCTAAATCACATGTCTTAATCCTGTTTAATTAAATATCACAAATGAAATTTTTGTGGGTTAATAGAATCACTGGTGTGCAAACCAAATGAGAACATGTTTAAAATAATGGGAATATTCTCTAAATTCCAGTGAATATCATTAATTTGCTTCATGGGAATACTCAAATCAGATGACTTAGACTAAAATGATCAGCTTTGATTTGATCATTTTGTTAATTTATTATTTAGAGATATTATTTATATTTTTAGACATAATCTTCAACTGAGACTAAAAAATGTCCCAGTACATGAGAGTTTATAATATCTATCTCCTATTTATTTTTGCCTTGTACATAATTTGTGATTAATCATAATTTTCTTCTATAGCCTTTATTTTGCCAGATTATTTCTCATGAATCATTTTAAAGTCTACCTAGAACTTTCATGATAGTATAGGGTTTTTCTCTTAATCATTTTAGATATTTTTAAAGATTCTGTTACAATGTGAGTTTCATGTATAAGATATAGAATTAAGTGATAGTTTCAAGCTTCATCTAAATGCAGAGAACAGACATGAGAAGTTATAGAACCATTTATAGGAATTAAGTACAACAGCATTTCTCATTTAGTATTTTTATTACTATCTCACACTTATAATTACTTTTCAGTAAAAAAAAATGATTTTAAGTCTCTTATGCTAGTCTTCTTTGCAGTACCATGATTTACGCAAGTGCTGCTATTTTCAGTTTTAAATTGTTAAGTACAAAAATTGCTAACTTTTTGATTCTCTTAAACTAAAATGGGATGTATGTCATAGTTAAATACTAGAAGATAGAATCTCAGCAGAAGAGAAATCAAATTCTATCTCTGTTACTTGACGGTTATATGGTTTAGAGCAAGGCACTTAACCCCTTTAAAATACAGGTCACTCTCCTGTAAAAGTGAAGTCAATTATATCTGCTTCATATAGTGGTTGTGAGGATGAACAATACTGCAAATAATATATGGCTTGACATAGAGTAGTTGTTTTCTAGACATGTAAACTGTGGGTTATATTAAGTTATTGTTTGCTTGTTCAAGGAATATCATCTTCATTTCTTAAGTTAGAATTAAATAAAAATTTGTGTTGTGAATTTAAGTTCTTTAGCAAGAGAATGTGTAACAGAAGTACTTTTTGATATTCACAGAACACCAAGGCCATGCACGTTTGGGACTAAGAGAAATTTGAAAAGTGAAGTTAGAATGTAGGTAAATCAGCCCAGCTGTGTTTGTGTATATATATTATATGTGTGAGTATCTCTGCCTCTGTGGATCTTAATTGGGAGAAGAATGTGATTCACTTTGTCAGTTTCAGTTTCAAGGTGTTTTTTGCATCTTGGAAGTGTTAAATTAGTTTAAAAAGTTTTATGTAGCCTTTAGAGGTTTGAAGAAGAGAAAGAGAAAGAGCTGAAAATCTAGGTTAAGGTATTAAAAGATACTACATCTTCTATGTCCACTCATCCATCCATGAATGGTTAGGTTGCCTCCATACATTGGCTATTGTAAATAGTGTTGAAAAGAACATAGGAATACATATAGCTTTTATTTTTAAAAAAACTTATATTGGTTCTTTTTTTAATTGAAGTATAGTTTATTTACCATGTTGTAAAAGTTTCAGGTTTACAGCATAGTGATTCAGCTATATATATACAGGCTATAAATCCATTCTTTTTCAGATTCCTTTCCCCTATAGGTTTTTATAAAATATTGAATCTAGTTCCCTGTGTTATACAGTAGGTTCTTTCTGGTTATCTATTTTATATACAGTAATATGTGTTAATTCCAAACACTCAATGTATCACTCTATTCCACTTTCCCCTTTGGTAACCACATGTTTGTTTGAATTAAGCATTTTAATTTTCTTCAAGTAAATATCCAGAAGTGGAATTGGTAGATCATATGGTAACAGTGGTGCTTGCCAGGTGGGACCGCTGGTAAAGAACCCATCTGCCAATGCATGAGACCTGAGATGCAGGTTTGATCCCTAGGTTGGGAAGATTCCCTGCAGGAGGGCAAGGCAAACCACTCCAGAATTCTTCCCTGGAAAATCCTTGGACAGAGGAGCCTGGCGGGCTACAGAGTTGGAAAATCTATTTTTAATTTTTTCAGGAAACACCGTACTGTTTTCCACAGTACCTGCACCATTTCTGGAGGACTGACAAACTAGGCTGGGATTAAGAGGCACAAACTTTGAGCTATAATATAAGTCATGGAGATGTAATACACGGCAGAGGGAATATAGGCAATAATATAACTTTGTATGGTGACAGATGGTAGCTGGACTTATTGTGTAGATAATTTCATAATGTATAAAAATATTGAATTACTATGTTGAATACCTGAAATTAATATAAAATTGTATACTAATTATAATTCAATAAAAAGGGCACAAAACAGAAAAAAAGAAAAACATGTAACATTTCAATGACTGAATGGAAGAAGGGCTAAAATATTGATATCCAAATTCAGAGTGATCACAGTTGATTAAGTGACCTGGAAACAATACTAATATTTAGTATGGAAAATATGAATGAAAAATGATTTTTAATTAACAACCAAAATTTATTTGTTTTATAGAAGTAATCTGATCTAACTGGCAAAAGGAAAAATACAATACTATACTTTGTACTTTAATAGTCATCTTAGTGTATATAACTTAAAGGAGGTAGATTCTTAAAATGAAATAAAAGTAATGCCCCAATATTGTCTCTGCATTCAAAATTTCTTTATTCAAACATGAGACAGCAATGGCTATAATCAGCATTGTTTTATTTATGACTTATTTTGATTTTTTTTTCCAATTTGTGACTATTTTCTGAAAATAAAAATACTAAATGAAAAATTTCAAGACTACAAAGGTATGAAACTAACTTTCAGTTCAGTTCAGTCTCTGAGTAGTGTCCGACTCTTTGTGACCCCATGAATCACAGCACACCAGGCCTCCCTGTCCATCACCATCTCCCAGACTTCACTCAAACTCACGTCCATCGAGTCGGTGATGCCATCCAGCCATCTGATCCTCTGTTGTCCCCTTTTCCTCCTGCCCCCAATCCCTCCCAGCATCAGAGTCTTTTCCAATGAGTCAACTCTTCGCATGAGGTGGCCAAAGTACTGGAGTTTCAGCTTTAGCATCATTCCTTCCAATGAACACCCAGGGCTCATCTCCACTAGAGTGGACTGGTTGGATCTCCTTGCAGTCCAAGGGACTCTCAAGAGTCTTCTCCAACACCATAGTTCAAAGGCATTAATTCTTCAGCACTCAGCCTTCTTCACAGTCCAACTCTCACATCCATACATGACTACTGAAAAAACCATAGCTTTGACTAGATGGACCTTTGTTGGTAAAGTAATGTCTCTGCTTTTCAATATGCTATCTAATTTGGTCATAACTTCCCTTCCAAGGAGTAAGCGTCTTTTAATTTCATGGCTGCAGTCACCATCTGCAGTGATTTTGGAGCCCAAAAAAATAAAGTCTGACACTGTTTCCCCTGTTTCCCCATCTATTTGCCATGAAGTGATGGGACCAGATGCCATGATCTTCATTTTCTGAACGTTGAACTTTAAGCCAACTTTTTCACTCTCCTCTTTCACTTTCATCAAGAGGCTTTTTAGTTCCTCTTCACTTTCTGCCATAAGGGTGATGTCAAACAGCAATAATAATAGTTTGAAGTTAATATTCACTGATTGTGTTAAAAGCCAGGGTGATGTGTTATATTATTAACCTATGTTCTATCAATTTATTTATTTATCAGACAAGAAAACTGAGGTAAGGAAAGGGAGAAGTAAATTAATTACTCACAGTCACACAAAACACACACACATTAATTTCCATTTGACTTGAAATCTTGAGTAGGGGAAATGGATTTTTGTTGCAGTTATAAAGGAATGTTGTTAATACTAGAGATTTTTAAACAGTGAAACAAATAGTCAGTCACTCAGTCGTGTCTGACTCTTTGCGACCCCATGAACTTACAGTTCATGCAATTCTCCAGGCCAGAATACTGGAGTAGGTAGCCTTTTCCTTCTCCAGGGGATCTTCCCAACCCAAGGATTGAACCCAGGTCACCGTCACTGCAGGAAGATTCTTTAACAGCTGAGCCAAAGGTAAGCCCAGATTGATTATATTCTTTGCAGCCAAAGATTGAGAAGCTCTATACAGTCAGCAAAAACAAGACCGGGAGCTGACTGTGGCTCAAATCATGAACTCCTTATTGCCAAATTCAGACATCCACTGAAGAAAGTAGGGAAAACCACTAGATCATTCAGGTATGACCTAAATCAAATCCCTTACAATTATACAGTGAAAGTGACAAATAGGTTCAAGGGATTAGATCTGATAAGCAGAGTGCCTGAAGAATAATGGAAGGAGGTTTGCGGCATTGTACAGGAGACAGTGATCAAGAACATCCCCAAGAAAAGAATTGCAAAAAGGCAAATTGGTTGCCTGAGGAGGTCTTATATAGCTGAGAAAAGAAGAGACGTGAAAGGCAAAGGAGGAAAGGAAAGATATATCCATAAAAATGCAGAGTTCCAAAGAATAGCAAGGAGAGATAGAAAGCCTCCCTCAGTGATAAGTGCAAAGCAATCAGCTCAGTTCAGTACAATCGCTCAGTCGTGTCCAATTATTTGCGACCCCATGAATCACAGCATGCCAGACCTCCCTGTCCATCACCAACTCCCAGACTTCACTCAAACTCACGTCCATCAAGTCCGTAATACCATCCAGCCATCTCATCCTCTGTCGTCCCCTTCTCCTCCTGCCCCCAATCCCTTCCGGCAACAGGGTCTTTTCCAATGAGTTAACTCTTCACATGAGGTGGCCAAAGTACTGGAGTTTCAGCTTTAGCATCAGTCCTTCCAATGAACACCCAGGACTGATGTCCTTTAGAATGGACTGGTTGGATCTCCTTGCAGTCCAAGGGACTCTCAAGAGTCTTCTCCAACACCACAGTTCAAAAGCATCAATTCTTCAGCGCTCAGGTTTCTTCACAGTCCAACTCTCACATCCATACATGACCACTGGAAAAACCATAGCCTTGACTAGACAGACATTTGTTGGCAAAGTAATATCTCTGCTTCTCAATATGCTATCTAGGTTGGTCATAACTTTCCTTCCAAGGAGTAAACATCTTTTAATTTCATGGCTACAATCACCATCTGCAGTGATTTTGGAGCCCCCAAAAATAAAGTCTGACACTGTTTCCACTGTTTCCCCATCTATTTCCCATGAAGTGATGGGATCAGACAGTATGATCTTCGTTTTCTGAATGTTGAGCTTTAAGCCAACTTTTTCACTCTCCTCTTTCACTTTCATCAAGAGGCTTTTTTGTTCCTCTTCACTTTCTGCCATAAGGGTGGTGTCATCTGCATATCTGAGGTTATTGATATTTATCCTGGAATCCAGCTTGTGCTTCTTCCAACCCAGCATTTCTCATAATGTATTCTGCATATAAGTTCAATAATCAGCGTGACAATATACAGCCTTTACATACTCCATTTCCTATTTGAAACCATGTTGTTCCATGTCCAGTTCTAACTGTTGTTTCCTGACCTGAATACAGGTTTCTCAAGAGGCAGGTCAGGTGGTCTGGTATTCCCATGTCTTTCAGTATTTTCCACAGTTTACTGTGGTCGACACAGTCAAAAGCTTTGGCATAGTCAATAAAGCAGAAATAGATGTTTATTTTGAAACTCTCTTGCTTTTTTGGAATCCAGTGGATGTTGGCAATTTGATCTCTGGTTCCTCTGTCTTTTTTAAACCACCTTGAACTTCTGGAAGTTCACAGTTCATGTACTGCTAAAGCCTGGCTTGGAGAATTTTGAGCATTACATTACTAGTGTGTGAGATGAGTGCAATTGTGCGGTAGTTTGAACATTCTTTGGCATTGCCTTTCTTTGGGATTGAAATGAAAACTGACCTTTTCGAATCCTGTGGCCACTGCTGAGTTTTCCAAATTTATTGGCATATTGAGTACAGCACTTTTACAGCATCATATTTCAGGATTTGAAAGAGCTCAAGTGGAATGCCATCACCTCCACTAACTTTGTTCATAGTGATGCTTTCTAAGGCCCACCTGACTTCACATTCCAGGATGTCTGGCTCTAAGTGAGTGATCACACCATCATGATTATCTGGGTCATGAAGAACTTTTTTGTACAGTTCTTCTGTGTATTCTTGCCATCTCTTCTTAATATCTTCTGCTTCTGTTAGGTCCATACCATTTCTGTCCTTTATCGAGCCCATCTTTGCATGAAATATTCCCTTGGTATTTCTAATTTTCTTGAAGAGATCTCTAGTCTTTCCCATTCTGTTGTTTTCCTCTATTTCTTTGCATTGATTGCTGAGGAAGACTATCTTATCTCTCCTTGCAATTCTTTGGAACTCTGCATTCAGTTGTTTATATCTTTCCTTTCCTCCTTTGCTTTTCGCTTCTCTTCTTTTTTTTTTTAATTGACTAGAGGATATTTTTTATTTAAAATAGTATGCAGCATATTCTAATGTTAAGATCTCTATTGATTTAGTGCACCCTTGACCTAATCTGGCATAGGTAAAATGTTTATGTCTGTATTCTTTTTTTTTTTTCCAACTACAATTTTATTTTAGTTTTAAACTTTACAAAATTGTATTAGTTTTGCCAAATATCAAAATGAATCCACCACAGGTATACATGTGTTCCCCATCCTGAACCCTCCTCCCTCCTCCCTCCCCATACCATCCCTCTGGGTCGTCCCAGTGCACCAGCCCCAAGCATCCAGTATCGTGCATTGAACCTGGACTGGCATCTCATTTCATACATGATATTTCACATGTTTCAATGCCATTCTCCCAAATCTTCCCACCCTCTCCCTCTCCCACAGAGTCCATAAGACTGTTCTATACATCAGTGTCTCTTTTGCTGTCTCGTACACAGGGTTATTGTTACCATCTTTCTAAATTCCATATATATGCGTTAGTATACTGTATTGGTGTTTTTCTTTCTGGCTTACTTCACTCTGTATAATAGGCCCCAGTTTCATCCACCTCATTAGAACTGATTCAAATGTATTCTTTTTAATGGCTGAGTAATACTCCATTGTGTATTTGTACCACTGCTTTCTTATCCATTCATCTGCTGATGGACATCTAGGTTGCTTCCATGTCCTAGCTATTATAAACAGTGCTGCAACGAACATTGGGGTACATGTGTCTCTTCCCTTCTGGTTCCTCAGTGTGTATGCCCAGCAGTGGGATTGCTGGATCAAAAGGCAGTTCTATTTCCAGTTTTTAAGGAGTCTCCACACTGTTCTCCATAGTGGCTGTACTAGTTTGCATTCCCACCAACAGTGTGAGACGGTTCCCTTGTCTCCACACCCTCTCCAGCATTTATTACTCGTAGACTTTTGGATTGCAGCCATTCTGACTGGTGTGAAATAGTACCTCATAGTGGTTTTGATTTGCATTTCTCTGATAATGAGCGATGTTGAGCATCTTTTCATGTGTTTGTTAGCCATGTGTATGTCTTCTTTGGAGAAATGTCTATTTAGTTCTTTGGCCCATTTTTTGACTGGGTCATTTATTTTTCTGGAGTTGAGCTGTAGGAGTTGCTTGTATATTTTTGAGATGAATTGTTTGTCAGTTGCTTCATTTGCTATTATTTTCTCCCATTCTGAAGGCTGTCTTTTCACCTTGCTAATAGTTTCCTTTGATGTGCAGAAGCTTTTAAGGTTAATTAGGTCCCATTTGTTTATTTTTGTTTTTATTTCCAATATTCTGGGAGGTGGGTCATAGAGGATCCTGCTGTGATGTATGTCAGAGAGTGTTTTACCTATGTTCTCCTCTAGGAGTTTTATAGTTTCTGGTCTTACGTTTAGATCTTTAATCCATTTTGAGTTTATTTTTGTGTATGGTGTTAGAAAGTGTTCTAGTTTCATTCTTTTACACGTGGTTGACCAGATTTTCCAGCACCACTTGTTAAAGAGATTGTCTTTAATGCATTGTATATTCTTGCCTCCTTTGTCAAAGATAAGGTGTCCATATGTGTGTGGATTTATCTCTGGGCTTTCTATTTTGTTCCATTGATCTATATTTCTGTCTTTGTGCCAGTACCATACTGTCTTGATAACTGTGGCTTTGTAGTAGAGCCTGAAGTCAGGTAGGTTGATTCCTCCAGTTCCATTCTTCTTTCTCAAGATCGCTTTGGCTATTCGAGGTTTTTTGTATTTCCATACAAATTGTGAAATTATTTGTTCTAGCTCTGTGAAGAATACTGTTGGTAGCTTGATAGGGATTGCATTGAATCTATAAATTGCTTTGGGTAGTATACTCATTTTCACTATATTGATTCTTCCAATCCATGAACATGGTATATTTCGCCATCTATTAGTGTCCTCTTTGATTTCTTTCATCAGTGTTTTATCGTTTACTATATATAGGTCTTTAATTTCTTTAGGTAGATATATTCCTAAGTATTTTATTCTTTCCGTTGCAATGGTGAATGGAATTGTTTCCTTAATCTCTCTTTCTGTTTTCTCATTATTAGTGTATAGGAATGCAAGGGATTTCTGCGTGTTGATTTTATATCCTGCAACTTTACTATAGTCATTGATTAGTTCTAATAATTTTCTGGTGGAGTCTTTAGGGTTTTCTATGTAGAGGATCATGTCATCTGCAAATAGTGAGAGTTTTACTTCTTCTTTTCCAATTTGGATTCCTTTTATTTCTTCTTCTGCCAAAACTTCCAAAACTCTGTTGAATAGTAATGGTGAAAGTGGGCACCCTTGTCTTGTTCCTGACTTTAGAGGAAATGCTTTCAATTTTTCACCATTGAGGATAAGGTTTGCTGTGGGTTTGTCATGTATAGCTTTTATTATGTCGAGTTATGTTCCTTCTATTCCTGCTTTCTGGAGAGTTTTTATCATACATGGATGTTGAATTTTTTCAAAGGCTTTCTCTGCATCTATTGAGATAATCATATGGTTTTTATTTTTCAATTTGTTAATGTGGTGTATTACATTGATTGATTTGCGGATATTGAAGAATCCTTGCATCCCTGGGATAAAGCCCACTTGGTCATGGTGTATGATCTTTTTAATGTGTTGTTGGATTCTGATTGCTAGAATTTTGTTAAGGATTTTTGCATCTATGTTCATCAGTGGTATTGGCCTGTAGTTTTCTTTTTTTGTGGGATCTTTGTCAGGTTTTGGTATTAGGGTGATGGTGGCCTCATAGAATGAGTTTGGAAGTTTACCTTCCTCTGCAATTTTCTGAAAGAGTTTGAGCAGGATAGGTGTTAGCTCTTCTCTAAATTTTTGGTAGAATTCAGCTGTGAAGCCATCTGGACCTGGGCTTTTGTTTGCTGGAAGATTTTTGATTACAGTTTCAATTTCCATGCTTGTGATGTGTCTGTTAAGATTTTCTATTTCTTCCTGGTCCAGTTTTGGAAAGTTGTACTTTTCTAAGAATTTGTCCACTTCTTCCAAGCTGTCCATTATATTGGCATATAATTGCTGATAGTGGTCTCTTATGATCCTTTGTATTTCTGTGTTGCCTGTTGTGATCTCTCCATTTTCATTTCTAATGTTATTGATTTGATTTTTCTCCCTTTGTTTCTTGATGAGTCTGGCTAATGGTTGGTCAATTTTATTTATCCTTTCAAAGAACCAGCTTTTGGCTTTGTTGATTTTTGCTATGGTCTCTTTTGTTTCTTTTGCATTTATTTCTGCTCTAGTTTTTAAGATTTCTTTCCTTCTACTAACCCTGGGGTTCTTCATTTCTTCCTTTTATAGTTGCTTTAGGTGTAGAGTTAGGTTATTTATTTGAGTTTTTTCTTGTTTCTTGAGGTATGCCTGTATTGCTATGAACTTTCCCCTTAGGACTGCTTTTACAGTGTCCCACAGGTTTTGAGTTGTTGTGTTTTCATTTTCATTCATTTCTATGCAAATTTTTCTTTCTTTTTTGATTTCTTCTGTGATTTGTTGGTTATTCAGCAGCGTGTTGTTCAGCCTCCATATGTTGGAATTTTTAATAGTTTTTCTCCTGTAATTGATATCTAATCTTACTGCATTGTGGTCAGAAAATATGCTTGGAATGATTTCTATTTTTTTGAATTTACCAGGGCTAGCTTTATGGCCCAGGATGTGATCTATCCTGGAGAAGGTTCCATGTGCACTTGAGAAAAAGGTGAAATTCATTGTTTTGGGATGAAATGTCCTATAGATATCAATTAGGTCTAACTGGTCTATTGTATCGTTTAAAGTTTGTGTTTCCTTGTTAATTTTCTGTTTAGTTGATCTATCCATAGGTGTGAGTGGGGTATTAAAGTCTCCCACTATCATTGTGTTATTGTTAATTTCTCCTTTCATACTTGTTAGCATTTGTCTTACATACTGTGGTGCTCCCGTGTTGGGTGTATATATATTTATAATTGTTATATCTTCTTCTCTTTTTTTCACAGCTATTTGTAAGGCCTCCCCAGACAGCCATTTTGCTTTTTTGCATTTCTTTTCCATGGGGATGGTCTTGATCCCTGTCTCCTCTACAATGTCACGAACCTCCATCCATAGTTCATCAGGCATTCTATCTATCAGATCTAGTCCCTTAAATCTGTTTCTCACTTCCACTGTATAATCATAAGGGATTTGATTTAGGTCATACCTGAATGGTCTAGTGGTTTTCCATACTTTCTTCAATTTAAGTCTGATTTTGGCAATAAGGAGTTCATGATCTGAGCCTCAGTCAGCTCTCAGTCTTGTTTTTGCTGATTGTATAGAGCTTCTCCATCTTTTTCTGCAAAGAATATAATCAATCTGATTTCAGTGTTGACCATCTGGTGATGCCCATGTGTAGACTCTTCTCTTGTGTTGTTGGAAGAGGGTGTTTGCTATAACCAGTGTGTTCTCTTGGCAAAACTCTATTAGCCTTTGTCCTGTTTCATTCTGTACTCCAAGGCCAAATTTGCCTGTTACTCCAGGTGTTTCTTGACTTGCTACTTTTGCATTCCAGTCCCCTATAATGAAAAGGACATCTTTTTTGGGTGTTAGTTCTAAAAGGTCTTGTAGGTCTTCATAGAACTTCAACTTCAGCATTACTGGTTGGGGCATAAGCTTGGATTACCATGATATTGAATGGTTTGCCTTGGAAACGAACAGAGATCATTCTGTCGTTTTTGAGATTGTATCCAGGTACTGCATTTCCGACTCTTTTGTTGACCATAATGGCTACTCCATTTCTTCTAAGGGATTCCTGCCCACAGTAGTAGATATAATGGTCATCTGAGTTCAATTCACCCATTTCAGTCTATTTTAGTTCGCTGACTCTTAGAATGTCAACGTTCACTCTTGCCATCTCCTGTTTGACCACTTCCAGTTTGCTTTGATTCATGGACCTGACATTCCAGGTTCCTATGCAATATTGCTCTTTACAGCATCAGAGCTTACTTCTATCACCAGTCACATCCACAAAGCAACAGAGGAAAACAATAGAATGGGAAAGATGGAGAAGGCAATGGCAACCCACTCCAGTAGTCTTGCCTGGAAAATCCCATGGATGGAGGGGCCTGGTAGGCTTCAGTCCATGAGGTCATGAAGAGTCGGACACGACTAAGTGACTTCACTTTCACTTTTCACTTTCATGCATTGAAGAAGGAAATGGCAACCCATTCCACTATTCTTGCCTAGAGAATCCCAGGGATGGCAGAGCCTGGTGGGCTGCCGTGTATGAGGTCGCACAGAGTCAGACATGACTGAAGCGACTTCACAGCAGCAGCAGCAGAGATCTCTTCAAGAAAATGAGAGATACAAAGGGAACATTTCATGCAAAAATAAGCTCAGTAAAGGACAGATGATACAGACCTAACAGAAGCAGAAGATATTAAGAAGTGGCAAGAATACACAGAAGAACTATACAAAAAAAGATCTTCATGAGCCAGATAACCACAATGGTGTGATCACACATCTAGAGCCAGACATCTGGAATGTGAAGTCAAGTGGGCCTTAGGAAACATCACTGCAAACCAAACTAGTGGAGGTGATGGAATTCCAGGTGAGCTACTTTAAATACTAAGGTATGATGCTGTGAAAGTGATGCACTCAATGTGCCAGCAAATTTGGAAAACTCATCAGTGGCCACAGGACTGGAAAAGGTCAGTTTTCATTCCAATCCCAAAGAAGGGCAATGCCAAAGAATGTTCAAACTACCACACAATTGTCCTCATCTCACATGCTAGCAAAGTAATGCTCAAAATTCTCCAAGCCAGGCTACAACAGTATGTGAACAGTGAATTTCCAGATGTTCAAGCTGTATTTAGAAAAGGCAGAGGAACCAGAGATCAAATTGCCAACATCCACTGGATCATGGATAAAGCAAGAGAGTTCCAGAAAAACATCTACTTCTGCTTTATTGACTGCCAAAGCCTTTGACTATGTGGATCACAATAAACTGTGGAAAATTCTTCAAGAGATGGGAATACCAGACCACCTTACCTGCCTCCTGAGAAACCCGTATACAGGTCAAGAATCAACAGTTTGAATCGTTGCTTTCCAAAATTGAAAGTACAAATTTGGAAAGGATTATTGTCACCCTGTTTATTTAACTTATATGCAAAGTACATTGTGTGTAATGCTGGGCTGGATGAAGCACGAGCTGGAATGAAGATTGCTGGGAGAAATAACAATAACCTCTGATATGCAGATAACACCACTCTTATGGTAGAAAGTAAAGAGGAACTAAAGAGCTTCTTGATGAAAGTGAAAGAAGAGAGTGTAAAAGCTGGCTTAAAACTCAACATTGATAAAACCAAGATCATGGCATCTAGTTTCATACTTCATGGCAAATAGATGGGGAAACAATGGAAATAGTGAGAGAATTTATTTTGGGAGGGCTCCAAAATTACTGCAGATTGTGCAGCTATGAAATTAAAAGATGCTTGCTTCTTGGAAGAAAAGCTATGACCAACCTAGACAGCAGAGACATCACCTTGCCAACAAGGTCCATCTAGTCAAAGCTATGTTTTTTCCAGTAGTCATGTATGGATGTGAGAATTGGACTATAAAGAAAGCTGAGAGCAAAAGAATTAATGCTTTTGAACTGTGGTGTGGGAGAAGTCTCTTGACAGTCCCTTGGACTGCAAAGAGACACAACCAATCTATCCTAAAGGAAATCAGTCCTGAATATTCATTGCAAGGACTGAAGCTGAAACGCCAATACTTTGGCCACCTGATGCGAAGAACTGACTTCTTGGAAAAGACCCTGATGCTGGAAAAAATTGAAGGCAGGAGGAGAAGAGGATGACAGAGGATGAGATGGTTGGATGGCATCACCAACTTGATGGAAATGAGTTTGAGCAAGCTCTAGGAGTTGATGATGGACAGGGAAGCCTGATGTGCTGCATTCCACGGCATCCCAAAGTCAATCAGACATGACTGATTGACTGAACAAATTGCTGCTAGATCCATTGAAAGGGCAATAGCTTCTCTTCCTCTTGAGTGCACTTAAGTGTTGTTCTTAGAGGTTTATTTCTTAACATGGGCCTCAGGAATTATTGTTATGCCTTTACATTGTATGCAAAACTATGTGTGTGTGCATGTAAGAATGAGAATGTATCTAGGTATGTGTTGGTTATATGCTTGACTTGTGGGTAGATGTAAATTTGTTTTGGTTCATTTTTTAAGGGGCTGAAGGAACAGTAGTTAACATCAAATTTCCAAAAGTTCTCATGATGCAAAATTTTTATAAGAAAGCCTTTGTTTCATAGGGACCAGCAGTTTAGATCTTTAAAAAAGATAAATTGAGGCACATATAAATTTAAGAGTTTGAGGAAAACAATGATTGGGACCAAGGAGCACAAAAATCAGAGTGGTAAAAACACTCAACCTAAAGAACTTAGGGGAACGACTTTTATAGAGAAAAGGTGGAATTAAAGCAATAAATGATTTGATTTGGCTATAGCCTAAGTGTTTGCCTAATTTAGAAATAAATATGCTGTGTATGATCCAGTTGTTCTTCCATTGTTTAACCTTGAGTTATTTAGTCTTAGGTTTGGGTTTGCTTACATAGGCAGGTAAGGTATTACGATCACCTCGGTATGATGATCTTCTGTTTAATTAATTTAACAAGATCAGTGGATGGAATATCTATGCACATTATAACATCTGGAAAGATATCTAAGAATATTGATAATAGGCTCCACCACCATATTTATTATTCTTGGGTGGGGTTTATGCAGTACCTTATTGGAAAAGTTTCCCAAATGATTCTAATATATAATTAGTCTGGAGAACTACTTATTTAAACTACTTATTACTTAAATAAACTACTTATTTAAATGATCTTATAGATCATTTCATATTGTTTCATAGCAATAATTACAATCACTATTTTATTATCATAGGAGAGGATAACTTTAATTTTAGTTTTCATTTAATTTTTTTTAACACACAGCTTTTCTGTCTTAAAGTATGTTTAAACAGTAAATCTTAAGTATACATTTCACTTGCCTACAGTTATTGAAGAGTTCTTAGGGCATAAATTTTTATTCTCAGATTATTGTTTTGAATATAAATAAGCTTAGGAAATAGACACTAGTATTGAAATTTTAAGGAATAAAATATTCCATATTAAATCATCAGTCTGACAAAAGAATACAATTTTGTTCATTGATTCAGATTCTGAGAAGAGATTGACATCAGTGTGTTAATCTCTAGGGTATTGAAAACTTTAGTAGAGAAAGCCATACTTGAAATGATCCTTAAAATCTATACTGTCTGAAGATCATTCATTAATATGGTGCCACTAGAACCAAGTAAAAGTTCTTTCATACAAAATAAAGGAAACAGGGAAAACAAATTAAAATATTAAAATAACAATTACTTTGGGTTTGGGTTTGTTTTAATACAATGTCTTTGGATATAAACCTCTTAGTTTCTTCTAAAATCTGTCTGTTTTTCTTTGATATCATTTTAAGGAAACTAGTGAAAGAGCTATTAGTTATGATTGGAAATGAAACTGCCAACCCCATTTAAAGAGTGATGGATTGTTGGATACTTAACAAAAATTAACAAAATTAGATCAGATCAGTCACTCAGTCGTGTCAAACTCTTTGTGACCCCATGAATCACAGCACGCCAGGCCTCCCTGTCCATCAGCAACTCCCGGAGTTCACTCAGACTCACGTCCATCGAGTCAGTGATGCCATCCAGCCATCTCATCCTCTGTCGTCCCCTTCTCCTCCTGCCCACAATCCCTCCCAGCATCAGAGTCTTCTCCAATGAGTCAGCTCTTCGCATGAGATGGCCAAAGTACTGGAGTTTCAGCTTTAGCATCATTCCTTCCAAAGAAATCCCAGGGCTGATCTCCTTCAGAATGGTGATGGAAATATTAAAGAAACTCATATTAACCCTTTAAACAGTCATATTTTAAAGATGAGGAAACTAGGTCTTATGGAATTTACTGATTAAAGTTAACACACATAGGGTCAGATGACACTGGAATAAATATATTTTTGACTTGAGTGGCAATGCTCTTAATCTCTGTACTTTCTATTCATGAACTCCTTGCTTATACCCCTTCCCTTGTCAGCTCCTCTCAATTTGTGCTGTTTCTGATAAGGGGCTCTCATTTCTCAAAATTACTGGATCCACTTGAGTCTCAAATTTAAGTTTTTGGAACCTGTGAACTAAACAGAGAAGTGTTTGGTATGAAAGATAATGACAGTGAAAGCAGTGGACTCAGATTTTAGCCCCACACCTGCTCTGAGAAGTTTCAGGGTGAAGAAGGCTTTTACTTTTGCTTAGTTAAATGTTTCCTACTATATTTCTACACAAAATATTTCCCACCCCCTCTGGATAGCTACTTTTCTAATATCTTAACAAATACTATTTGGGTACTTTTCATTATAGCATTTACATTCTGTACATCAAAGAAATTTAGGAGACATGTAAGGTATTATGTATGTTTCTTCTTCTTTTTTTTTTTTTATTTTTGCTGTGCTGGGTCTTCATTGCTGTATGCCAGATTTCTCTAGTTGTGCAAAGTGGAGAGTACTCTCTAGTTACAGAGCACAGGCTCTAGAGTGTGCAGGCTTTGGTAGCTGTGGCACATAGGCTTAGTTGCCACTAGGTATGTGGGATCTTAGTTTTTGGACCAGAGATTGAACCCATATCTCCTACATTGGCAAGTGGACTCATAATCACTCAGCCACCACACAAGTCCCTATTTTTATCTGGCATCCATTTTACCTGCACTAAGGGAGGTGAAATCACTCATGGAAGCTAGTATTCACTCGGATACTGCTAGAGTGAGTATTCCATCAGATGAAAGAAGCCTCTCATTCCATTAGTGTGTGTACATGTGTGTGCTTATACATGTATGACTATATTTATTCTTAGATCCAGGATTCCTAAGAGAGTCATGTGCCAAATAGTTATTATCCTAAGATACAGAATGATCCCAAATACAAGAAAGCAGCAGTGATTCATGCTTACCCTTTCTTCCCTCTAACCTTAATTTAATATTCCTGATCTCTACACTTTCGTTCTGCTGACTATGATTTCCAGCTTGTGATTTCCCTTATATTCCTCCAGAATATGATTAAATTTCCAAAAAAAAAAAAAAAGCCCATTGAGTGGTATTTTCTATAAGTAATTAAATGCATTGATCTTTTACATAGGTATTACAATACAAGAGAATGTCAGAATGATATGACCTCATGTGTTACTTTTATTCTCTATGTCTAGTCCAGTAACTGGGCTTTGCATCAATGTCCATTGGAAAAGATTAGAATAGAGGAAACAGCAAAATTCTGGGTGAGTTGGAGAACCAACAAAAACAACAGATGCATTTCAAAATGCATATTTGGATTAAATGTTTATACAAAATCTCAAAGCTCTCCCTTATTTTGCCTTTTGTAATACCTAGGTTTCCTTGTAATTCCACTCACTAGTCTTGTTGTGTTCAGTAAAAGGCTTAGATTTACATCTCCCATGTCATTGTAATGTGCATAGCTGTGCTGTGTTTTTTTTTTTTTTTTTCCAGCTACTTTGTGTTGTACCCATATAAGTCTTCCTCCATTATAATCAGAACATGAGGTGGTTTTGTGAAAGGACAATGATCCAAAGGGGGCAAAAAACACATGCATTTATTACTGCATTTGAAAGATCTTTTTACACATCTTTATATTTGTATCATTTAACTTATAGGCATTGTTTGGTGTTAGATTGGTCATTTCTTTCTCACATTCCTTATATGTCAGTTATTTTTCTAATTTACTTTTTGGTCAGTTGTTTGTCTATTTTAATATAATGTTTTTCTTACAGTATATTATTTCCTTAATTTCTTACAGTATAGTACAGTTTTTCTTATGCCACCATCATTTCTCATCAGTTTTAACTATAATCATTTTATTTTTAAACATGAATATCATTTATCAAATATACAGAGTTCTCTTATTGTAGTATAAGTTTAAATGGTTTCCAAAGCATTTTCTTCTTTTATCATTATTTTTAATATAAATTTATTTAAATTGGAGGCTAATTGCTTTACAATATTGTATTTTTTTTTTTACGTATCCCAACACAATATGTTGTTTATTTTTTCTGATTTTGCACTTTGTACAAATGAATCACACAGTATGTTTCTATGCCTTTCCTTTTCACTCAACATTTTTTTTTTCTTTTAAATTTTATTTTATTTTTAAACTTTACATAATTGTATTAGTTTTGCCAAATATCAAAATGAATCCGCCACAGGCATACATGTGTTCCCCATCTTGAACCCTCCTCCCTCCTCCCTCCCCACACCATCCCTCTGGGTCGTCCCAGTGCACCAGCCCCAAGCATCCAGTATCGCGCATCGAACCTGGACTGGCAACTCGTTTCTTACATGATATTCTACATGTCCCACTGCTGGGCATACACACTGAGGAAACCAGAAGGGAAAGAGACACGTGTACCCCAATGTTCATCGCAGCACTGTTTATAATAGCCAGGACATGGAAGCAACCTAGATGTCCATCAGCAGATGAATGGATAAGAAAGCTGTGGTACATATACACAATGGAGTATTACTCAGCCATTAAAAAGAATACATTTGAATCAGTTCTAATGAGGTGGATGAAACTGGAGCCTATTATACAGAGTGAAGTAAGCCAGAAGGAAAAACATAAATACAGTATACAATATTGTATTGGTTTTGCCATACATCAACACGAATCTGCCATGGGTGTACACATGTTCCCCATCCTGAACCCCGCTCCCACTTCCCTCCCCATACCATCCCTCTGGGTCATCCCAGTGCACCAGCCCCAAGCTACCTGTATCCTACATCAAACCTGGACTGGCGATTCATTTCACATATGATATTATACACGTTTCAATGCCATTCTCCCAAATAATCCTACCCTCACCCTCTTCCACAGAGTCCAAAAGACTGTTCTATATACATCTGTGTTTCTTTTGCTGTCTCGTATACAGGGTTATCATTACCATCTTTCTAAATTCCATATATATGCATTAGTATACTGTATTGGTGTTTTTCTTTCTGGCTTATTTCACTATGTATAATCAGCTCCAGTTTCATCCACCTCATTAGAACTGACTCAAATGTATTCTTTTTAATGGCTGAGTAATACTCCATTGTGTATATGCACCACAGCTTTCTTATCCATTCATCTACCAATGGACATCTAGGTTGCTTCCATGTCCTGGCTATTATAAACAGTGCTGCAATGAACATTGGGGTATATGTGTCTCTTTCGATTCTGGTTTCCTCGGTATGTATGCCCAACAGTGGGATTGCTGGGTCATATAGCAGTTCTATTTCCAGTTTTTTAAGGAATCTCCATAATGGCTGTACTGGTTTGCATTCCCACCAACAGTGTAAGAGGGTTCCCTTTTCTCCACACCCTCTCCAGCATTTATTGCTTGTAGACTTTTGGATTGCAGCCATTCTGGCTGGCATGAAATGGTACCTCATTGTGGTTTTGATTTACATTTCTCTGATAATGAGTGATGTTGAGCATCTTTTTATGTGTTTGTTAGCCATGTGTATGTCTTCTTTGGAGAAATTTTGTTCTTTGGCCCATTTTTTGATTGGGTCATTAATTTTTCTGGAATTGAGCTGCAGGAGTTGCTTGTATATTTTTGAGATTAATTCTTTGTTCATTGCTTCATTTGCTATTATTTTCTCCCATTCTGAAGGCTGTCTTTTCACCTTGCTTATAGTTCCCTTTGTTGTGCAGAAGCTTTTAATTTTAATTAGGTCCCATTTGTTTATTTTTGCTTTTATTTCCAACATTCTGGCAGGTGGGTCATAAAGGATCCTGCTGTGATTTATGTCAGAGAGTGTTTTGCCTATGTTCTCCTCTGGGAGTTTTATAGTTTCTGATCTTAGGTTTAGATCTTTAATCCACTTTGAGTTTATTTTTGTGTATGGTGTTAGAAACTGTTCTAGTTTCATTCTTTAACAAGTGGTTGAGCAGTTTTCTCAGGACCACTTGTTAAAGAGATTGTCTTTTCTCCATTGTATATTCTTGCCTCCTTTGTCAAAGATAAGGTGTCCATAGGTGCGTGGGTTTATCTCTGGGCTTTCTATTTTTTTCCATTGATCTATATTTCTGTCTTTGTTCCAGTACCATATTGTCTTGATGACTGTGGTTTTGTAGTAGAGGCTGAAGTCAGGCAGGTTGATTCCTCCAGTTCCATTCTTCTTTCTCAAGATTGCTTTGGCTATTCAAGTTTTTTTGTGTTTTCATACAAATTGTGAAATTATTTGTTCTAGCACTGTGAAAAATACCGTTGGTAGCTTGATAGGGATTGCATTGAATCTATAGATTGCTTTGGGTAGTATACTCATTTTCACTATATTGATTCTTCCAATCCATGAACAGGGTATATTTCTCCATCTATTAGTGTCCTCTTTGATTTCTTTCACCAGTGTTTTATAGTTTTCTATATATAGGTCTTTTGTTTCTTTCAGTTCAGTTCAGTCGCTCAGTTGTGTCTGACTCTTTGCGACCCCATGAATCACAGCATGCCAGGCCTCCCTGTCCCTCACTAACTCCCAGAGTTCACTCAAACTCATGTCCTTCGAGTTGGTGATGCCATCCAGCCATCTTGTTCTCTGTAGTCCCCTTATCCTCATGCCCCCTATCCCTTCCAGCATCAGGGTCTTTTCCAATGAGTCAACTCTTTGCATGAGGTGGCCAAGTATTGGAGTTTCAGCTTTAGCATCAGTCTTTCCAATGAAGACCCAGGACTGATCTCCTTTAGGATGGACTGGTTGGATCTCCTCGCAGTCCAAGGGACTCTCAAGAGTCTTCTTTAACACCACAGTTCAAAAGCAACAATTCTTTGGTGCTCAGCTTTCTTCACAGTCCAACTCTCACATCCATACATGACCACTGGCAAAACCATAGCCTTGACTAGATGGACCTTTGTTGGCAAAGTAATATCTCTGCTTTTCAATATACTATCTAGGTTTGTTTCTTTAGGTAGATATATTCCCAAGTATTTTATTCTTTCTGTTGCAATGGTGAATGGAATTATTTCCTTAATTTCTCTTTCTATTTTCTCATTTTTAGTGTATAGGAATGCAAGGGGTTTCTGTGTGTTGATTTTATATCCTGCAACTTTACTATATTCATTTATTAGCTCTAGTAATTTTCTGGTGGAGTCTTTAGGGTTTTCTATGTAGAGGATCATGTCATCTGCAAACAGTGAGAGTTTTACTTCTTCTTTTCCAATTTGGATTCCTTTTATTTCTTTTTCTGCTCTGATTGCTGTGGCCAAAACTTCCAAAACTATGTTGAATAGTAGTGGTGAGAGTGGGCACCCTTGTCTTGTTCCTGACTTTAGGGGAAATGCTTTCAAATTTTCACCATTGAGGATAATGTATGCTGTGGGTTTACCATATATAGCTTTTATTATGTTGGGGTATATTCCTTCTATTGCTGCTTTCTGGAGAATTTTTATCATAAATAGTTGTTGAATTTTGTCAAAGGCTTTCTCTGCATCTATTGAGATAATCATATGACTTTTATTTTTTGATTTGTTAATGTGGTGTATTACATTGATTGATTTCCAGATATTGAAGAATCCTTGCATCCCTGGGATAAAGCCCACTTGATCATGATGTCTGATCTTTTTAATGTGTTGTTGGATTGTGATTGCTAAAATTTTGTTAAGGATTTTTGCATCTATGTTCATCAGTGGTATTGGCCTGTAGTTTTCTTTTTTTCTTTTTTTTTTTTTTTTTGTGGCACCTTTTCTGGTTTTGGTATTAGGATGATGGTGGCCTCATAGAATGAGTTTGGAAGTTTACCTTCCTCTGCAATTTTCTGAAAGAGTTTGAGTAGGATAGGTGTTAGCTCTTCTCTAAATTTTTGGTAGAATTCAGCTGTGAAGCTGTCTGGACCTGGGCTTTTGTTTGCTGGAGGATTTCTGATTACTGTTTCAATTTCTGTGCTTGTGATGGGTCTGTTAAGAGTTTCTATTTCTTCCTGGTCCAGTTTTGGAAAGTTGTACTTTTCTAAGAATTTGTCCACTTCTTCCAAGCTGTCCATTATATTGGCATATAATTGCTGATAGTGGTCTCTTATGATCCTTTGTATTTCTGTGTTGCCTGTTGTGATCTCTCCATTTTCATTTCTAATGTTATTGATTTGATTTTTCTCCCTTTGTTTCTTGATGAGTCTGGCTAATGGTTGGTCAATTTTATTTATCCTTTCAAAGAACCAGCTTTTGGCTTTGTTGATTTTTGCTATGGTCTCTTTTGTTTCTTTTGCATTTATTTCTGCTCTAATTTTTAAGATTTCTTTCCTTCTACTAACCCTGGGGTTCTTCATTTCTTCCTTTTATAGTTGCTTTAGGTGTAGAGTTAGGTTATTTATTTGACTTTTTTCTTGTTTCTTGAGGTATGCCTATATTGCTATGAACCTTCCCCTCAGCACTGCTTTTACGGTGTCCCACAGGTTTTGGGTTGTTGTGTTTTCATTTTCACTCATTTCTATACATATTTTGATTTGTTTTTTGATTTCTTCTGTGATTTGTTGATTATTCAGCAGCGTGTTGTTCAGCATCCATATGTTGGAATTTTTAATAGTTTTTCTCCTGTAATTGAGATCTAATCTTATTGCACTGTGGTCAGAAAAGATGCTTGGAATGGTTTCAATTTTTTTGAATTTACCAAGGCTAGATTTATGGCTCAGGATGTGATCTGTCCTGGAGAAGGTTCCGTGTGCACTTGAGAAAAAGGTGAAATTCATTGTTTTGTGGTAAAATGTCCTATAGATATCAATTAGGTCTAACTGGTCTATTGTATCATTTAAAGTTTGTGTTTCCTTGCTAATTTTCTGTTTAGTTGATCTATCTACAGGTGTGAGTCAGGTATTAAAGTCTCCTACTATTATTGTGTTATTGTGATGCTCTTATGTTGGGTGCGTATATATTTTAAATTGTTATATCTTCTTCTTGGATTGATCCTTTGATCATTATGCAGTGTCCTTTGTCACTTTTCATAGCCTTTGTCTTAAAGTCTATTTTATCTGATATGAGAATTGCTACTCCTGCTTTCTTTTGGTCTCTATTTGCATGAAATATCTTTTTCCAGCCCTTCACTTTCAGTCTATATGTATCCCTTGTTTTGAGGTGGGTCTCTTGTAGACAATGTATATAGGGGTCTTGTTTTTGTATCCATTCAGCCAGTCTTTGTCTTTTGGTTGGGGTATTCAACCCATTTATGTTTAAGGTAATTATTGATAAGTATGATCCCATTGCCATTTACTTTATTGCTTTGGGTTCGAGTTTATAAACCCTTTTTGTGTTTCCTGTCTAGAGAAGATTCTTTAGCATTTGTTGGAGAGCTGGTTTGGTGGTGCTGAATTCTTTCAGCTTTTGTTTGTCTGTAAAGCTTTTGATTTGTCCTTCATATTTGAATGAGATCTTTTCTGGGTACAGTAATCTGGGCTGTAGGTTATTTTCGTTCATCACTTTAAGTATGTCCTGCCATTCCCTCCTGGCCTGAAGAGTTTCTTTGAAAATTCAGCTGTTATCATTATGGGAATCCTCTTGTGTGTTATTTGTTGTTTTTCCCTTGCTGCTTTTAATATTTGTTCTTTGTGTTTGATCTTTGTTAATTTGATTAATATGTGTCTTGGGGTGTTTCGCCTTGGGTTTCTTGTTTTGGATTCTCTGGGTTTCTTGGACTTGGGTTTCCTGGTTAGGGAAGCTTGTGTTGGTGTTATGTTAGGTGGAGCTGGATTTATTCTTTCTGGAGTGCAATAAATTGTCCAGTAATGAGTTATGAGATGTCAATGGGTTTGGAGTGACTTTGGGCAGCCTGTATATTGAAGTTCAGGGCTACGTTCCTGTGTTGCTGGAGAATTTGCATGATATGTCTTGCTCTGAAACTTGTTGGCCCATGGGTGGTGCTTGGTTCAGTGTAGGTATGGAGGCATTTGATGAGCTCTTGGCGATTAAAGTTCCCTGAAGTCAGGAGTTCTATGGTATTCTCAGGATTTGAACTTAAGCCTCCTGCTTCTGGTGTTCAGTCTTATTTTTACTGTAGCCTCAAGACTTCTCCATCTATATAGCATCGTTGATAAAACAACTAGGTTAAAGATGAAAAGTTTCTCCACAGTGAGGGATACCCAGAGAGATTCACAGAGTTACATGAAGAAGAGAAGAGGGAGGCGGGAGATAGAGGTGACCAGGATGAGATGAGGTGGAATCAAAAGAGGAGAGAGCAAGCTAGCCAGTAATCACTTCCTTATGTGTGCTCCACAGTCTGGACCACTCAGAGATTTCATGGAGTTACACAGAGAAGAGAAGAGGGAGGAGGGAGACAGATGTGACCAGGAGGATAAAGGGGGGAATCAAAAGGAGAGAGACAGATCCAGCCAGTAATCAGTTTCCTAAGTGTTCTCCACCGTCTGGAACATACAAAGAGATTCACAGAGTTGGATAGAGAAGAGAAGGGGGAGGGAGGAGATAGAGGTGAGCTGGTGGAGAAAAAGGAGAGTCCAAAGAGGGAGAGAGTCAAGCAGTCAAGCCAGTATCTCGCTCCCAAGTAAAAAAGGGTACTGAAGATTGGGTTCTTAAAGGTACAAAATTTATAACAAATACCAAAAAGCAAAGATTAAAAATCTAGAGTAGAGGTTGGATTTTCAAAAACACAATATTAAAGAAAAAAAAAGTCACAAAAATTATAAAAAAACAAAATATATATATATGAATTTGGCTTTAAAAAATAGGGTCTCTCTTTTTTCTTTTGCAAAGTAATAGTAGGTTATAAAAA
Source organism: Bos indicus (assembly GCF_029378745.1). Taxonomy (NCBI): domain Eukaryota; kingdom Metazoa; phylum Chordata; class Mammalia; order Artiodactyla; family Bovidae; genus Bos; species Bos indicus. Next base: position 33,768,697 of record NC_091767.1, read on the forward strand.
TGAAAATTAAAGGAGTAATAGAGGACTTAAAAATAGAAATAAAAAATTAAAGAGTGATAGTAAAAATATACCTAGGACTTCCTCTGGTGTTGTTGTGGGCAGTGGGGTCAGTTCATTTTCAGATAGTTCCTTGATCTGGCTTATATTTCTCAAGAACTATAGTCCCCTTCCTATGTAGTCGGTACTAAGCACAGGGTTTTAATCTATTGCTCCTGTCACTTCCAAGGAGGTTCCCTCTGGTTTAGCTTCTTCTGTCTGCTGGTCTCTTCAGTGTCTAATTTCCACCCTGACACAATGGGGTGGTGGTGAACACTTTTTTAGGCTTACTTGTTCAGTCGTGCTGTGGGGAGGGAGGGAAACTGCAAACAAATAACGCTGGTGTGTGCTCGCAGTGTCTTGGCCACACTGGGTTTGTCTCTGCTCGTGACGTGTGTGCTTTCCATGTCTACATTGCTTAGGCTCTAGGTTGCTCTGCCGGGAACTGTCTGAGGCCGGCTCTGGGTTGTATGCACTTCTTAAGTCTAAGCTGCTCAGTGTCAGGCATTGTAGGCAGACGCTTTACCCTCTTTTCGAGTGGTAGCTATCCCACAGTCTGGTTTGCTATATCAAGTTAGTTCCCTCATATTGCTCTCGGGGCATTCAGGCCCAGTTCTTACTCTAAGCTATGCAGCCCTTGCCTCCTTGCCCAGCCCCCGCTTGCTAGTGGCAGATGCAGGCGTCTGCACTGCTTCTCTGCTGGGAGAGTTACCATTGGGCACGTAATCTGTGGGTTTTAATTATTTATTTTTCCTCCCAGTTATGTTGTCCTCTGTGGTTCCAAGGCTTATCACAGACTCAGCAGTGAGAGTGTTTCCTGGTGTTTGGAAATTTCTCTCTTTTTTAAGACTCCCTTCCCAGGATGGAGCTCTGTCCCTACCTCTTTTGTCTCTCTTTTTATCTTTTATATTTTTTCCTGCCTCCTTTCAAAGACAATAGGCTGCTTTTCTGGGTGCCTGATGACCTCTGCCAGCATGCAGAAGTTGTTTTGTGGAATTTACTCAGCGTTCAAATGTTCTTTTGATGAATTTGTGGGCGAGAAAGTGGCCTCCCCTTCCTATTCCTCTGCCATCTTAGGACCATCCCCTCCTCTTTTATCATTATTTTTTAATGATCCTGAATGTAGACATGATTTAGGATCTGGTAAAATTATGTATATATGTTTAATCACATATATGTATAAATATATATATGTGTGTGTGTATATACAGGTGACCCTTGAAAACAGGGGTTTGAACTGCATGGATCCACTTATAAGAAGGTTTCTTTTTATAGCAAATACTATAAAACTACATGATCCTGAGTTGATTGAACCCATAGATTCAGAGGAACTATGGATACTGAGAACTAACTATAAATTATACAAAGACTTTTGACTGTGCAGAGGGTCAGTGCACCTAATTCCCATGTTGTTAAACTGTCAACTTGATATATCCTTGTGTATATATGTGCTGTGTATATGTTGTTGCTTTTGTTCAGTTGCTAAGTACTGTCAGACTCTTCTGTGACCCTATGAACTGTAGCCTGCCAGGCTCCTCTGTCCATGGGATTTTACAGGTAAGAATACTGCAGTGGGTTGCCATTCCTTTCTCCAGGGGATCTTACCAACCCAGGAATCAAGTCCATGTCTTCTATGTCTCCTGCATTGACAGTTTCTTTACCACTGAGCCACCAGGGAAGCCGAGTATATATTGTAGATGTATCTATACACGTACAGGCTTCACAGGTGGGGAAGGGATAAAGAATCTGCCTGCCAATGCAGGAGACATGGATTCAATCCCTGGGTGGGGGAGATCCCATGAAGAAGGAAATGGAAGCCCACTCCAGTATTCTTGCCTGGGAAATCCCATGGACACAGGAGCCCGGTGGTCCATGACTGACCACACGTCTGTATGTGTATAAGGATATAGACTTATAAATAAATAATATTTTATTTTTTTACTTAATAATAATTGATATGTGAACATAAATGCATAATTTTATATGCCACAAGTGTCTCAATAGTGATTTAGTTTCTTATAAAATGTAGTTATGTGTGACATATATGATAGTTTAGTAAATCTAATCAGTCTTCATTAGTATACATGAAAAACTATAGTGAGTAGCAAAAGGGTAAAGTTACCCCAACCAGATTTTCAAGATCTGGGTCTGGGATTAGATAAAAGTAATCTGAGGATGGTTAGCATCTATAATTACAAATATTTGTAGCATTAAGTCTAATAGCAGTATCGATCCTCACATAGATAATTCCTGCTGCTGTTATTCACCAATTTAACACTGGCATATTGCACTACCTCTCACTAACTCATGGGTTCACAGACAGTGTGATTCATGCCCCTAGTCTTTGAATATAAACACACTGCAATAAAACTTGTCTAAATTTGAAACATAAATTAGTGAAGAATTAATCAGTTTGGCAAAGATGTTAAACAACATTCTAGTCTCTTGACAATTTCAAGACTCTTATCCAGCAGATTGTTTTAAGATGAAATTTTCTCCTGATGCAAGATTTGGGTGCTGCCATTAATAATTCAGTTGTTAATAGGAACTCAAATGTGAAGTTTAATATTCTGATAATGAATGTATCGAGTATCAATACAGGAACTAAAATCTTATTATGAAACTGTATGTACATTTTTGGTCAACTGAATAACTTGAATTCCTCCAACATATCCTTTTTCCTTCCTTTACTCAGACTTCTGTCTATCTTTGCATAGGAACAGCCTGATAGATTTTACTCTGGAGATTCCTATTTTGGAAGACTTTTTTTTAAAAGCTTAGATACTCTCTCCAATGTGAATTTTACCCATAACAGGAAAGAGCCTGATGCTGTTTCTTGGAATACTTTTCTCATTCTATAAAATGTCAAACTACTTGGTAAAACATCCAGAAATATAAGACAGAGAAATGTTTTGAGTAGTGTTGTTCTCTTAGAAAATAATTGGAATCTATTTCACAAGACAGGCTGTTAGAATGAGATTATGATCAGAAAGGAAACTCTTCTAAACTCAAAGTGTTACGGAACCAAACTTGGATCTTCTCACCTGCCAATTTACTGACTTGGTTGTGCTGAGGGAGAGTGCAGTGTTTATTTTCAGGGCACCAAGCAAGGAGAACAAGTAGCTCATGCTCAAGAGACTCAAGTTCCCTGATGTCTTTCAGAGAGGGTTTTTAAAGGCAGCATTTGGAGTAAGGCATGCAGGACATATGACTTCCTTCTGATTGGTTGGTGGTGAGGTAACAGAGTGATGTTTCAGGAATATTAATCATCAATCTTCTGGTTCCAAAGAGTCTGAGGCCTAGTGCCGGTGCTCAACATATAGTCACCACCTACCACTTGGGCAGGGATTCTAAGTTCCTGTAGAGCAACTCAAAGATATATGTTATATCATTATGTATATCCTTTGAAGAGGAACTAGAACTCTCATTTTTTTCTGAACTACTGTTGGTACTTTTCTTGTTAACTGATTTTCCTTTGTTTCTGCATTCCCTTACCTCTCTAATTAGTAAATACTTAGTCTGCTCTTTGGAACTCGGGGAAGGCATAAGAGACTAGGGCCCTGCAGGTCCTTCATGGTTTCAGTCTCCCCCTTTCTTTTGTACTTCTCAATCCAGAGGGGAAATGGGGCAGGGCAGTAAAGGGAATAAAGTTTCAGATACAGAGGTAAGTCACAGACTCAACAGTGGAACTTGGCTTTAGGGGGACTTGATTTCAAAACCTCATAAAATATTTGATTTTAGATGATGGCCACCAGATTTGAAAAAAGCATTCACCAAATTATAAACATAATTCAACCATTGTTACATTTTGAATATCAAATTTGCGTATCAAATTTTATTACCTGACAGATGCTTAAATTGACTATACCTTTTTGAACTTTAAAATTAGGCCTTTACATCTCATTGTCTAAATTTTCTTAGTACCAATGACATAGAATCCCTAGCATGCCAGACCACTAGTGATATTTAGGCTCACAGTAGTAGTTCTCAAAAGTCATTATCTTACTTCTTTTGGAGTTACCCCAGATCATCAATGACATGTTTCATTTCTACTGTTGTGATAGAATTTCTGCTTTAAGATTTGACATTTCTTAGCCTTATCGCAAACATAGCATGTTAAAGACCATAGCTTAATTAACTACAATCTTAAAGGACAAGTGGCCACTACTAGCAATTAAAGTATGTCACCAGTCTCCACATTTGTTTTTAAGTCGCTGAGTCATGTCTGACTCTTTGGGACTCCACGGACTGCAGCATGCCAGGCTTCCCTGTCCTTCTCTCTCTCCTAGAGTTTGCTCAAAAACTCATGTCCATTGAGTTGGTGATGCCATCCAACCATCTCATCCTCTGTCGCCCCCTTCTCTCCTGCCCTCAATCTTTCCTAGCATTGGGGTCTTTTCCAATGAGTCGGCTCTTCGCATCAGGTAGCCAAATTTTTGGACCTTCAGTTTCAGCATCAGTCCTTCCAATGAATATTCAGGGTTGATTTCCTTTAGGATTGATGCTCCACATTATCAAAGTATAAATTATTTCTTTATATAAAACACATATTTATTGCATAAAACACAGGAATGCTGTAATGAGTAGTAAGGTTCCCCTAAACAGTCTACTAAACCCCATTTAATTTACAATGTGATTTTAATTATAGAACCATGACTAGCCTATTTCTGGTGTTCAGGAGCAATTGGTCATGTGATACAAGAAGGAAACTAAAAATGCCATTCCCCATTCCCTCTTCACATACTTTTGATTCAGGAAAAGGATAAGGACATTTTCTGTAATTTTTTTCTGTCACTTTCCTGTATTTTTTCTCTATGCTTCATTCGACTTATATTTTTTTTTCACTATTTCTCTTTACCAATACTCTTCCAAATCATTTGCCTCCACCTAATCAAAACCACAGCTCTACTAATTATTTACAAAAAATTCTCATGATATCTGTTAATTATTAAGTTTACCTATATGATGTGGGAATGATACTGGCAACTTGAATTTTCATCTTGTAAAACTAAAGTCTTTGTAGAAAGGAAAAATAAGCCCTCAGGTACCATAGAAAGGCATATATCTGGACAGAGATTCCAAAAGATGGGACAAGCCTTCTCGGGAATTTATACCTCAGAATTAGCTTCCATATGTGTTCTTTCTGCTTTTCATACATTTTTTTTCTTTTCTCTATTTCAGAATCTACAAATTCTTAAAGAATTTTCAGTATTTTTAAACAGGCCCAATGACTGCCGTAGAAGTCAGGTTTCCCAGAGAAGGGAATGGATATAGTGGCTTTCACATCAGATTATTTGTAGTTTCTGATGTGCTTGTTAGAAACATAAGGATTTAAATATCTTTGGATAAAGAAAATACACATGCACACTCTTTAGGTTCTTGCTTTTGTTATCGCTCTTTAGGCTAAAAGCTTTATTAGGCCCTGACCTCTGTGATTATGGCTCCTAGAATTATTCTAGTTTACTTAGCACCCTCTTGTTTAAACTTAATCTACTTTGCTTTATTATTTTTTCCTTTCTTTTTAATTTTTTTTTGTCTGTGAGTAAGTAGCATCTTGTTACAATCCATATTTTTACCTTTCAGTCCATACTTTTTACCCTAATCAAGTCTCTATATGTGTCCTTTCTCTGGGTAGATTACTCTTTGGCTGAAAACATTGAATATTTCTTCCCCAGATAGAAATATGTGTCCTAATCTGAAGTAGATTTATTTTTCCTTTCAAGGTTTCCTTGCTCTCAGTCACAGCACCTTCTCTTTTGACCTCAGGCCTTGTACTTGACCTTGTCTCTAGTATTAATCAGCAAACATTGTGTATTCCTTGACACCTAATGTTTATTTTTTATAGCATGTGGCTTCTAGTTACTTGTTCCATTTTTTCTTGCCTATCGAGTATATTGCCTTTGATGACATGGTAGCAGTTTTGTAGTTCAAATGCACTCTTCTGCTTTGTTGATCTTTAGGAAATGTTTCTCAGCCTACTTGTTTTGTCAAAAGTGGCTTTAAGACAGTACTTTAACCCATAAGATCTGAGACTTTCAACTCTCAGTCACATATCCATGTAGGGATAGATGGATGAACGTATGTATATATGTATGTGTGCATGTATGTGAATGGTTTTCCCTGGTGGCTCAGACGATAAACAATATTCAATGCAGGAGATCCAGATTTGATCCCTGAGTCAGGGATCAGAGTCCACTATTTTTGCCTGGGGAATTCCATGGATAAAGGAGCCTGGGGGCTATAGTCCATGGGGTCTCAAAGAGTTGCACACCTATTTATCTCTAATCTATGTCTGCCTTTATTTCATCAACCTCATAAGGCATGGATCTTGGATAAATACTTTGGATTAAATGATAGGTGAAAGTTTAACAATTTAAGAAACTTTCATGTTTTTTAGTTTTCCAGTATTTGATAATCACTTTGGCAGTATATGAGAGTTCAAGTTGCTCAATATAATCAATAGTAAGCTTTGTCAGCTTTTTAATTTTAATCATTCTCTTAATTTCAACCATAACCTTGTTATGGTTTTAACTTTCTTTGGCCTGATGAGAAATTGTGTCATGCATGCATTTCAAGCACTTAGACATTTGCATAGATTTTTTTTTTGTAAAATGTCTGTACAGATATGTCCATTCCTTATTGGGGGACGTATGTTCTTATAAATTGGGTTGTAGAAGTTCTTTATATATTCTGAATATAAATCCTTTGTCAGCTGTATGTATTATAAATATTTTCTCTCAGGCTGTGACTTGCCTTTTTTTTATAGCTGTCTTTCCAGAGTAATTTTTACAATTTTGATAGTAACCATTTTATTGTTTTTCAAAAATTGCTCACACCATTATGTCCTATTTAAATGATCTTTGCCTACACCAAAGTCAAAGATTTATGTTTTCTTCTAAAAATGCTATATGCTTGTTTTTAGACTCATGATCCATAATTTTATACTTGATTTGAGGGAAGGGTAGATGTTTATTTGTCCTTTCAAATATCAAATTCTTGCAGCAACATTTGTGAAAAGGCTTTTATTTACCTACCGATTGCCTTGTCACTTTAAAAAAAAGTGAATTATCCACGTATGTGCAGATCTATTTCTAAACTTTATCTCTATTCATCTGTATGTATAAACTTAGGCAAGTATAACAGTAGTGAATAAAAACAGATGCCTTATAAGTCTTGAATTCACATGGTATGAGTGCTATAGTTTTCTTTTCCTCCAGTTATTGCTTTGGTTATTCTTAGGTTGTTGGCTTATCACATGTGTGTGTATGTGTGTGTGTGTGTGTGTGTGTGTGTGTGTGTGTAATATATGTATATGATATACTCTTGGCAAGAATACTGTAGAAGGTACCCATTCCTTTCTCTAGGGGATCTTCCTGATCCAGGGATCAAACCTGGGACTCCTCCATTGCAGGCAGATTGTTATTGTCTGAAATAGCTTCCTTGGTGGCTATATCATACACACACACACACACATACACATAGCACGTATACCACTTATAACACATATGTGTGTATTTACACATACAACTTGTCAATTTCTAAGAAAATAAGTTTCTAGCCTCTTCTTACAGAATAAATACTGTATCATAAACATGTCTTTTTTTGCTTGTAGTGTTATTGCCAGCTTCTAGAAAATGTAATCATATATAATAAACATGTGTATGATGTTTAAATTAATGAAGAAATTATGTTTGCTTGTGTAGTTTATTAAAAAAAGGAACAAACTGATAGTCTAATGAGGTGGATGAAACTGGAGCCTATTATACAGAGTGAAGTAAGCAGAAAGAAAAACACCAATATAGTATACTAATGCATATATATGGAATTTAGAAAGTTGGTAATGATAACCCTGTATGCGAGACAGCAAAAGAGACACAGATGTATAGAACAGTCTTTTGGGCTCTGTGGGAGAGGGAGCGGGTGGAATGATTTGAGGGAATGGCATTGAAACATGTATAATATCATATAAGAAACGAATCGCCAGTCCAGGTTCAATGCAGGATACAGGATGCTTGGGGCTGGTGCACTGGGATGACCCAGAAGGATGGTACGGGGAGGGAGGTGGGAAGAGGGTTCAGGATGGGGAGCACGTGTACACCCGTAGCGGATTCATGTTGATGTATGGCAAAACCAATACAATATTGCAAAGCAATTAACCTCCAATTAAAATAAATAAATTTAATTTTTAAAAAAAGTATTAGAGCTTAGTATAAAGAATTTAGAGAATGTGAAAACCAATTTTTTTCATGCATAAACAATCATCTTTAATTATATGTTCTATAAATTCTCTTTGATTCACAAGTTATGGATATGCTTTTCATGGATAAGTATGGATATACTTTTCCCAAAAACAAACTTAGCATTTCCCCTAATATTTTAATTTTAATTCTACTATAGCAATTATCAAACTATATTGAAATATTTTCCTTAGTTGCTTTATCTCTTATTTTCTCTAGGACTGTGAAGACAGGGACATTATCTTATTTTCATCTTTATATCCTGATAGCCAAGCACAGAGTTTGCCCCAAGCTCTTCTCACAAAGAATGTATGATTGAATGGCCAAGCAAATTTTTGGTGATTTGTCTTTTGAGTGTGACATCAGGTAGTGCTGATAAAACTACTCAAGATGATGAATATGGCATCCTTGGCAGTTATATTTCCTGTGACCATATAGATTAGACACAAATACTACTCCTGAGACTTGCAGCTTTGCATAGTTACTATATCATGACTGTCAACTTCCCAAAAGACATACTGACCTTTCTTAATCAGTGCATCATTTGGAATATGTGGCAGTGGAGCTTCTTGACAACTTTTAAGCTTGAAAACCATAGTCTGTATGTAAAGATTCCCTTGTGTAGGCAGGCCATGATTTCCATCTTCATGCTTGTCATTAGCAGTTCTTTGCTGACCCTGCACATATTCTTTAACATGTAAGAATGCAGTCAGTAGCAGTTTCTGAATTACTGTCCTAAGAATTTATGATGATCTTCATAGCCTGTTGAGTTAAAAAAAAAAAAAAAAGTTTCCCAAGGGACAAGAGGTACGGTACGTTATGACACCAGTTTCCATTTTTAACATATGTCTCAGGGTAAATTTAACATAGTAATGAAATACTTTAAAATAGACATTTCTTCCACTTAAGAAATACATACTTCTTTTAATTAAAAATATTCTGTCTTCTCCAGTGAGAAAAGAAAATCAAATGGCAGACAGGAAAATAAGAAAAAAAGAAAAAGAATGAAATGTGTATCAATTAGGCAATTGTCTATTCTTGTATTTAATTTGACAATCAGGTTAACTTTATGTGCTGAAGTTGATTATATACTAAGGTGATTATAATCTATTAGTCAAGTTTGTTCCCACAACAGTTAAAAATCTGAAGTGTGCAAACAAATCACTCAGTATTTTTCTTTTCCATCTTACTCAATTATTTAGCTTCAGAGTTACAAAATGTCATATCTGACCACATGCTATTAAAATATTCAGGAATTTTATAACTGGTTCAACAATTTATAAGCACTTTTTAGTCCATTTTATGTTTGCATGTATTCTTGATTGACATAAGTTGTAATGGATAATTACAAATGAGAAAATTATCACATTGCATTAGAACAGACTTCTAAGGAAATCATCTCTGGGAATTTTGGTTGTTTTATTGTTCCTGTTACACTAGCAGATGTATGTGCCGAAATGTCCCAGATATAAGTGGAAATGATAAGGTAATGGTACTGGCATAAAATATCATTCTGAGAACAAGAGTCATATTAAGTACTGAAAGATAAGGAGGTATAAAAACAAGTATAGTAGCCTACCCGGTGTTTCTGCCTTTATGCATGATTTCCTATCCACCTATTCTCCATATAGCAAAGTTTTAAAATGTAAATCGAGTCATCAGTTCAGTCGTTCAGTCGTGTCCGACTCTTTCCGACCCCATGAATCGCAGCACGCCAGGCCTCCCTGTCCATTGCCAACTCCCAGAGTTCACTCAAACTCACGTCCATCGAGTCGGTGATGCCATCCAGCCATCTCATCCTCTGTCGTCCCCTTCTCCTCCTGCCCCCAATCCCTCCCAGCATCAGAGTCTTTTCCAATGAGTCAACTCTTCGCATGAGGTGGCCAAAGTACTGGAGTTTCAGCTTTGGCATCATTCCTTCCAAAGAAAACCCAGGGCTGATCTCCTTCAGAATGGACTGATTATTCGCTTAATCAAAATTTACTAGCAGATTTTCTTGGGTAGTCATGTTTAGAATAAAATTTGAAGTCCTTTCCAAGTCTGAACAGCCCCACATGACCTAGACTCTTACTACATCTTTCTCTTTATCACTACATCTGTGCCCAGTTCATGTTACAGCTACTCGATCTTTATTGCTGTTCTTGCATGAGCCTAATATGCCCCTTCCCAGGGATGTATGCTGCATCCTCTGCCTACAGCACTCTTATCCATGTATTCATTGGCTCTTCTGCATTTCACTCTGGCCCCAGAGAAGTTTCTCTTTCACCTTAACCAAAGTAACTTAACCATTATGTTTCTTTACCCTGCTTTCTTTTTATATAATATTTATCACAATCTATTTTCTACTTACTTATTTCCTCTCTTTTTTATTAGACTATAAACTCAATGAAGACAGATTTCATTCCTTTATGGACCCTACACCTTCTCATTTTTACTTTGTCACCTGTTTTGTTAAAGTTTATTTTCCAGTAAATTTCTAAAAAGTAGACTGTAAGAAGTGTTATTTGAAGGCTTGTATGTAAGGAAATATCTTGAATCAATCACCCACCCACCCTTGGAATAATAATGAAGGCACTATTTCATAAAATTCAGTTTGTTGTTAGTGACATTTTTGAAAAAAAAAAAGTCACTTTGTTTCCCTTTTTATGTTAATGTGACTTTTTTTCCTCTCCTTATTTATGGGCACTCTTAAAATCATTTATCTATTTTTTTTAATTGCAAGGCAATGTATCTTAATATGATCTTCTTTCCTTTCATTATACAGGAAATTTGGTGGGTCCTTTTTTTCTAGAGACTGGGATTCTTGGTTTGTGGGGTGAGCTATTTTCTACTCCTTTGTTGTCTATTTCATCTGTGCTTTCTCCCTGTCTCACTTTGGAAATCCTATTAGGATTTTAGGTGTTGAAAATTATGAATAGATACTCCAAATTGATACTTGTGTCTGTTTTGTTCTAACCCATTGTTTTAAGCTTTTCCTACAAGTGAAAAGATTTCCTTGAATTTATCTTCTCACCATTCTGGAGGACAAAGTCTAGGGGAAAAAAAAAAAAAAACTGCTCTTTTAATTTCCAAGGACTTCCTTTTTCTCTAAATTTGGTATTTAAAACACATCAGTCTTTATGTTTACATGCAACATTTTGCTTATCTTTGAAATAAATTAGTTTTTATGAAGGCTTCTTTAGTTTGTTTTCTAGGTACTTTTATCTGTTTGTTTTGAACTCTTCTTTTTTTTGGTGGAGGTTTTTTCTACATTGCTGGGGAGCCCTAACTCTCCCTCTCTATTCAAGAGTGGGTGGATTTCATTGACAGAGTAGGTCACCTCATGGTGTTTAAATGTCAATCTGCATTTTCAGTGGAAGATTTCCAACTCTTAGTGTCTAAAGGGAAGAAGGTGGAGCAAGGAGAGTGCCCCAGACAATTGGTTAATTCAATCCCACATGGGCGCTCAGGAGACCCAGAGCTGGTCTAAGCAGGAGGCAAGTAAGTTCGTGTATGTAGACTCTGTTGTTCATCAGACACAGGCCACCAGCTGCTCTCTGGCATACACAGATATCTGGGTGGCCTAGAAACAGTTCTCTGACAGAAATGCTAGTATTAGCTGAAGGGGATGATGTGTTATCCAGAGACAATGTGCATGGAAAAGGTAAGGATATCTCTTACCGTCTAATCAAAGCTATGGTTTTTCCAGTAGTCATGTATGGATGTGAGAGTTGGACTATAAAGAAGATAAGTGCCGAAGAATTGATGCTTTTAAACTGTGGTATTGGAGAAGATTCTTGAGAGTCCCTTGGACTGCAAAGAGATCTAACCAGTCCATCCTAAAGGAGATCAGTCCTGCGTGTTTATTGGAAGGACTGATGTTGAAGCTGAAACTCCAGTACTTTGGCCACCTAATGCAAAGAACTGACTCATTGGAAAAGACCCTGATGCTGGGAAAGATTAAAGGCAGGAGAAGGGGACAACAGAAAATGAGATGGTTGGATGGTATCAGCGACTCATGGACATGAGTTTCAATAAACTCTGGGATTGGTGATGAACAGAGAAGCATGGTGTGCTGCAGTCCATGAGGTCGCAAACAGTCGGAGATGACTGAGCGGCTGAACTGAACACACATGCACCATATTAATTAGTAACTTGCTGTAATTTTTGTCATAAGTCAGTCAAGTTGGTCAACATAATGGGGCAATAAACAGCCAAAAACTGTGAAGGGCAAAAGATGGGAGAATAGTTTGAATTAACAGAATTGGAAATGTATCAAATCATGTTTTTTTCAAAGATTAATGAAACTAGACATGGAACAATCTTAATGAAAATACATTTTATTACATTCTTACATTCTGTTTAATCTGATGGATCTAAAATGTAATACATGTTTTCTAGGAACATTTTCTTGATGGTGTTGTTTTAAAAATGACCTGTAGTATTTAGGAAAGTGCTGAACATATAATACATATTCAGTAAATAGTTGTATCTGGCAGTTAAATAAATGACAGTGTCTAAAATGTAAAGGTCAAAAATGCTTATGGTAGAAAAATACCAAGAAGTTTCATGATTTTTATTTATATTACAAAATATATGAAATAGGAAACTATCTAAACAGAAACTAGTACAGTAAATGATTATTCAGTTATTTTCAAACTCATTTCTCTGAGTGGTACAGTAGAAATGAACAAAACTATATTTTGTTGATCCATGGTCTTCTGTCCATGGTCATTCTCCAAGCAAGAATACTGTAGTGGGTTGTCATGCCCTCCACCAGAGGATCTTCCCAACCCAGGAATCAAACCAGGGTCTCCTGCACTGCAGGCAGATTCTTTACCAGCTGAGCTACCAAGGAAGTCCATATATATTGAATATTTATATATGTATATATAAATTGTTTTTCATAAAGGTTATAATACCGAGAGTCTTCTTAATCTATCAGATCTTACCTGAGAACTAGAAATAACTCAGTGGAGATGATGTCTCTGAGTATAAGCCTTAATGGTTATATTTTGCTTTCTTTTAAATAGAATACTAGCACTTCTATGTCATTTAATACAAGCCAGCTGTTGTTCTAAACATGATGTTGTCCCTTACTTTACAAATAAGGGAATTGTTAAATTGTTGGAGAGTTTCTGATATGAATATGATGGCACAAGCAAGATTTACTTTGCAGGATCTCTTTAACTAGGAATACTTGACAACACCATGGTCCAATCAAGTAGCTAACTAACCCATGTTGTCCTTGCCAGTTGTCAAGGTGAAAGTGAAGTCAGTCAGGCGTGTTTGACTATTTGTGACCCCATGGACTGTAGCCTGCCAGCCTCCTCCATCCACAGGATTTTCCAGGCAAGAATACTGGAGTGGGTTGCCATTTCCTTCTCCAGGGGATATTCCCAACCCAGGTATCAAACCCGGGTCTTCTGCATTGCAGGCAGACTCTCTACTATCTGAGCCACCAGGAAATCCCCATTGTCAAAGCCCTGTGCATTAAGAACAAAAGGAATAATACTCCATTGTGTATATGTACCACAGCTTTCTTATCCATTCATCTGCTGATGGACATCTAGGTTGCTTCCTGATATTTGGCAAAACTAATACAATTATGTTAAGTTTAAAAATAAAATAAAATTAGAAAAAAAAAAAGAACAAAAGGAGGAGTGAACACTGTTAAGGGAGGTTATTTGATATATCACTTATGGAAATAGTCTTTGGAGTTTTAAGCTTTAGCAAAGTCCTTAACCATATACAAGTGTCTGAAAAACGATTCTTTATTCTTTTTTGCCTAGAAATCCAAATATTTAGGGAGTATTTTTATACTTCTATTCAGTTTTTATTTCTGGTTTTTATCATATTTCTTATGACTTACAGCAATGATTAGCTAAGAACATTATCATCAGAGGCAGTGATACTTAACTTAATTGCAGTGTACTTTTTGTAGCCTGTAAAGGCTTATCAAACCATTTAGTGTGAATGATGAGCAGGGGAATCAACACAGTGAAAGACCGAAAAAAAAAAAAAAATGAACATTTTGTTACCGTAGCTTAAATGGAAAAAAGCAAACTTGCAAAGAATAGTCATTCATCCCTTGACATAAAGAATCTAAATGAATATGCTTCCTTCTTTTCTACGGTTAAACACTAGTTTATGAGATACCTAATCCTTTAATCAAGATTGAAATCCTTTAATCTTGCTGAGTAGAGCCCAAAATGAGAGTTAAGAAAGGTATATCAGATATATTCATTATTGTACCAATGAAACTACAGTCCTTGCCCAGACAACTCATGTCCTCGATTGCATTTTAGACCTTCTTCTGATCTAGATAAGAAAATTAAAAAAAAAAACATAAACAGCAAGCAGTTTTGGAATTACCAAATAGTAGTTGAAAGAGCTGAGAAAGTAGTTTGTTTGCTGTGATACTGAAAATATAACTTAAAGCATTGCTTATTTATAGATTGATTTACAATTTTTATACTGTGTGTTGTTGTAAAACTTGTTTATTACACCTACTGATAATAATTATAATAATAATAATTAAGATTGAGAAATAGAGCTATAGCTTGAATGTTTCCAAAAATATATTGACTAGAAAATATATGTTTTTTTTTTTGAAACATTCAAGCTATAGCTCTATTTCTCAATCTAGAAAATATATGTGGAGAAGGCAATGGCACCCCACTCTAGTTCTCTTGCCTGGAAAATCCCATGGATGGCGAAGCCTGGTAAGCTGCAGTCCATGGGGTCGCTAAGAGTCGGACTCGACTGAGCGACTTCACTTTCACTTTTCACTTTCATGCATTGGAGAAGGAAATGGCAACCTACTCCAGTGTTCTTGCCTGGAGAATCCCAGGGACGGGGGAACCTGGTGGGCTGCCGTCTCTGGGGTAGCCCAGAGTCAGACACGACTGAAGCGACTTAGCAGCAGCAGCAGAAAATATATGACTGGACAATAGAACTAACTCTAAATATAATAATTGGTCTGAAAAGTGCTTCATAACTTTCATGAATTTCATCATTCAGAATTTGTACTGCTTTGGTTTTATCTTTGACAAATGGATATCAAGAAATATACAGTTTTCTGCTTGATTGAGAAAGTAAAATTATATGTTTTTGTATGTGAGTAGAGGAAAATGCATTATTAAATGGTAGTTACCTAAAAGCAGCTTCATAAATATCTGTTGAGAGATTATTTCATCCTGCTCACACTAAATAATAGGCCTGGCTGAGTTCTTCCTATGGTTCTAAATAACAATTTTTTTTTTTTTGCAGTCATCCTAGAAAGAGAACCCACCTTCAGTTTGAATTTTCAAATCACTTTAGAGTTACATTTGTCATTTTGCTGTATTTCTCGTTTATTACTCATTTGTTCTTTAGAAGACAGAAAAATGGAGGAGGGGAGGGCAAAGGGACATTTGGAGAAAAGAGAACAGTAGTAAGCTAGTAGAAAGATAGTAGATTTAAATCCAACCATGCCAATAACTACATTAGATTTAAATGCTAAATACTCCAATAGACATTGTCACATTGGAAAAAATCTGTAGCTGATTATGTATTAAATACAACATGCCTAATTAAATGTAAAGGTATAAAGTAAAAAGTTGGAAAATATATACCAAGCAAATAGTAATTGAAAGAAAATTAAAGCTAAAAAAAGGGGGGGCGGGAATTGAAGTAGTTATAGTAATATCACATGAACTAGATTTGAGAGCAAAAGATTCTAATATTTGATGGATAAGACCATCATAACTTCATCAAAAAGACATGGACCTTAAAGATTTATGAATCCAATAAAAGAGATTAAAAATACAGCAAGTAAAAATTGATAGAACAGCAAAAAGAAGTAGACAAATTCACCATTATGATTGGAGACTTCAACACAGTCTTTTTGATAACTGAGAGAAAACAATGACACAAAATTGGTGAGACTATAGAAAACTTGAACAGTCTATCAATGAATTTGATCTAATTGATATACAACAATGCAGAATGCATGTTATTTATAAGGTCACAAAGAACTTTCATCAAAATACACCATGTTCTGAGAAAGCTACTCCCCATACATTTAAAAGTACTCAAGCCATATCAAGTATGTTATCTGATTGCAATAGAATTTAATTCAAAATTAATAACAGAAGATGTTTTGAAATATGAAAATGAAATGAGATATTTCAAAGCAAACCAAAGCCAAATAAGTAAGAAAAATTACAAAAAAAAATTTAAATAAAATGAATACACAACATATCAAAATTAATGAGAGGCAGCTAAAATAGGGCTTTGAGGGAAATTTATAGCATTAAATGCCTATAAAGGTCTCAAACTAATGACCTAATCTTATGTTTAGCAGAGCAAGCAACAACAATAACAAAAACAGGAATCAAGCCCAATTTTAGAGGAAAGACAATTTTCCTAGAAGAAAGGAAATAGTAAAGATAAAAGCACAAGTAATGATATACAAAACAAAAACAATTTGAAAAACAAATCAGTGAAATAAAAACTAGTTATTTGTGGAGATCAGCAAATTTAACTCACTTCTAGCTAAAGTGATAAGACAAAAACAAATAAAAAATATCATTATTAAGAGAGTGAATATCCCTTAAAATCAGATAAAATATAAGAAAGGAATTTGAATAACTTTTTGTAGTTTAGAACTATATCCATTATTCCTTATTAATTCTCTTTTAAAAAGTTGAGTCTTATTGCCCTGTCCTTCAGTTTTAAGCAGGACTTTATAATTTGTTTCTAACGAATAGCATAAGTGAGAATTATGCTGTGCAAATGTGGAGGCTGGGCCATGAAAGGCACTGTGACGTCTTCCTCTCTCACTCTCTCTTAGATTCCTTGCTCTGGGAGAAATTTTCATGTTGTGAGAAAGCTTAAGTACTTAAGCAGCTTATGGAGGGGCCATGTGGTAAAGAACTAAGACCATTTGTGCCAAGAGTCATCAAGGAACTGAGGTCTTCTTCCAACAGACACGTGAATGATCCATCTTGAAACTGGATACTCTGAGTCCTGCAGCCAAATAAGAGACCTTGAGCCTGAAAGATCCAAATAAACTGCTTCTGAATTCCTGAACCAGAGGAACTAGATATAATAAATGTTTGCTGTTTTAAATATTGAGGTAATTACTTACATAGCAATAGATAAGTGGAAAAAAAAAAACCTTTATGCTAATTACTTTGAAACTTAGATTAAATTTAAAACTTTTATGGAAGATGAAAAATACTGACACTCAATGAGAAATAAATAACCTGAATAACTTTAAATCTACTAAAGGAATTGAATTTATAGTTTAAAACTTTCCCCAAAACAAAATGTCAAGCACAGATGTCTTCACTGATGGCTTCTACCAAACATAAAGGAAGCAACAACAACAACAAAAACAGCAATTCTAGAAGAGAAACACATCCCTGCTTTTTCAGTGAAGTTATCATTACCCTTATACCAAAACCAGAGGAAGACTTTGAAAGAGAAAAATATCTGTTTATCTTTCTATATCTGATGCAATTTTAGTACATTAAATCCAACAATGTATATAAAGGATAACAGTGTATGGCAATGTGGGTTTATTCTGGGAATGCAAGATTACTTCAATATTTGAAAGATTAATTTATCATATCAACAGAATAAAGATGAAAAACTATATGAGCATTCCAACAGATGCAGAAAAAGTATTCAAAATTCAATATCCATTAACGATAGAAAATCTCAGTGGACAAGAAATAGAAAATAACTTTGCCAAGTGTGTGTAAGGGCATCTACCATGTACCTACAGCTAACATAAAGTTGAAAGATTCAATGTTTTCTTTCTATCATCAAGAAAATGGCAAGATGTTCAGTCTCACTGCTGCTCTTCACCATTCTCTTATAACTGATCTGAAGCAATATAACAAGTAGAAGAAAGCAATGATATACAGATTGAGAAGGAAAAACTAAAACTGTCTCTCTCTGCATCAACATGATTATCTATAGAATAATTCAAAGAATCTACAGAAAGTATGACAAATAACAAGTGATTTTAGCAAGATTAGAGAATACAAACAATGTAAAAGAAATATATGTTTATGTAATAGCAATGAACAATATAAAATTGTTTTTTAAACTAACATTTATATAATAGCAAAAATATAAGACACAAAATATGTACAAGATCTGTAGGCTCAAAACTATAAAACTCTGATAAAATCAAATATGACCAAAATAAATGCAGGGAAATAATATTTTGTAGGTTGGACAACTCACCCTTTATTGTCAAGACATACCTTCTTATCAAAGTGATAGATTCAACAAAATTCCATTCATGACCTAGCAGGATTTTTTTTAGAAGTCAAATTAATATGAAAATATATATGTAAGGATAAAGAACTAGAAGCCAAAATGAATCCTTAAACAGAAGAATAAAGTTGGACAACTCTCTCTCACAACTTCATTTCAAAGCTTATTATAAAGTTATAACCACCAAGAGAGTGTAGTATTGGTAAAAGGTAGAAAATGGATAAATGCAACAAAATAGAGTTTAGAAATGAACCACTTATACACAGTCAGTTGATTTTCACAAATGTGCAAACACAATTGAAAAGAGAAGGATTTTTTTTTTTTTTAAACAAGTGGTGCTGGTACAATTGGGTACACATATACAAAACAAAACAAAAAGAACCTTAATCCAGTTCCTGAACTTACATCATATGCAGAAAATAACTCAAAATGTATTATATAGACATATAAGACATAGATGCAAAACATGTCTATAAGAAAACATAGGTGAAATTTTTGTGATATTGAAAAAAAATAGTTTCCTGCATGTAACACTAAATATACATTCCAAAATTAAAAGAAAAAGTCCATAAATTGTACTTCCTCAAGATTAGGAACTTATTTTTGAAAGACACTGTTCCACTAAAACACAAACAGTGATTGAAAATTAAAGTCACAGACTAGGGGAAAATATTTGCAAATCACCTAACAAAGAATTTAATGTATCCTGGATGTATAAAGGACTCAAAAACTCAACAAGTACATAACAATTATTTCCTTTCATCTAACTTCTGATCATGTTTTCATTACTTTTCTGCTATCACTCATAGCTTCTTGAGGTCCTTTAGACCTTTTTCTAAGAATTTCCTTAAGGCATTTTCAGTTTCCACTCTTTTTCCAGTTTTGACACCAGTGTCACAGTCTTAAGTATTGTCATGTCAACTCCCTACTTCTAGGTACACACATTTATATAGTCTGTCAAACAAGAGATGGCAAGAGTGAATGTCAACATTCTAGGAATCAGCGAACTGAAATGGACTGGAATGGGTGAATTTAACTCAGATGACCATTGTATGTACTACTGTGGGCAGGAATCCCTCAGAAGAAATGGAGCGGCCATCATGGTCAACAAAAGAGTCTGAAATGCATTACTTGGATGCAATCTCAAAAATGACAGAATGAAAAAAAAAAAAAAAAACAGAATGATCTCTGTTCGTTTCCAAGGCACACCATTCAATATCACAGTAATCCAAGTCTATGCCCCAACCAGTAACGCTGAAGAAGCTGAAGTGGAAAGGTTCTATGAAGACCTACAAGACCTTTTAGAACTAACACCCAAAAAAGATGTCCTTTTCATTATAGGGGACTGGAATGCAAAAGTAGGAAGTCAAGAAACACCTGGAGTAACAGGCAAATTTGGCCTTGGAATACGGAATGAAGCAGGGCAAAAACTAATAGAGTTTTGCCAAGAAAATGCACTGGTCATAACAAAACCCTCTTTCAATAACACAAGAGAAGATTCTATACATGGACATCACCAGATGATCAACACCGAAATCAGATTGATTACATTCTTTGCAGCCAAAGATGGAGAAGCTCTATACAGTCAGCAAAAACAAGACCAGGAGCTGACTGTGGCTCAGACCATGAATTCCTTATTGCCAAATTCAGACTTAAATTGAAGAAAGTAGGGAAAACCACTAGGCCATTCAGGTATGACCTAAATCAAATGCCTTATGATTATACAGTGGAAGTGAGAAATAGATTTAAGGGCCTAGAACTGATAGATCTGATAGATGCCTGATGAACTATGGAATGAGGTTCGTGACATTGTACAGG
The DNA here is from genome assembly GCF_029378745.1 of Bos indicus. Taxonomy (NCBI): domain Eukaryota; kingdom Metazoa; phylum Chordata; class Mammalia; order Artiodactyla; family Bovidae; genus Bos; species Bos indicus. Next base: position 33,789,042 of record NC_091767.1, read on the forward strand.
AGACAGGGATCAAGACCATCCCCATGGAAAAGAAATGCAAAAAAGCAAAATAGCTGTCTGGGGAGGCCTTACAAATAGCTGTGAAAAGAAGAGAAGCCAAAAGCAAAGGAAAAAAGGAAAGATATAAACATCTGAATGCAGAGTTCCAAAGAATAGCAAGAAGAGATAAGAAAGCCTTCTTCAGCGATCAATGCAAAGAAATAGAGGAAAACAACAGGATGGGAAAGACTAGGGATCTCTTCAAGAAAATCAGAGATACCAAAGGAACATTTCATGCAAAGATGAGCTCGATAAAGGACAGAAAAGGTATGGACCTAACAGAAGCAGAAGATATTAAGAAGAGATGGCAAGAATACACAGAAGAACTGTATGAAAAAGATCTTCATGATCCAGATAATCATGATGGTGTGATCACTGACCTAGAGCCAGATACCCTGGAATGTGAAGTTAAATGGGCCTTAGAAAGCATCACTACGAACAAAGCTAGTGGAGGTGATGGAATTCCAGTTGAGCTATTCCAAATCCTGAAAGATGATGCTGTGAAAGTGCTACACTCAATATGCCAGCAAATTTGGAAAACTCAGCAGTGGCCACAGGACTGAAAAAGGTCAGTTTTCATTCCAATCCCAAAGAAAGGCAATGCCAAAGAATGCTCAAACTACCGCACAGTTGTACTCATCTCAAACGCTAGTAAAGTAATGCTCAAAATTCTCCAAGCCAGGCTTCAGCAGTACGTGAACTGTGAACTTTAGAAAAGGCAAAGGAACCAGAGATCAAATTGCCAACATCTGCTGGATCATGGAAAAAGCAAGAGAGTTCCAGAAAAGTATCTATTTCTGCTTTATTGACTATGCCAAAGCCTTTCACTGTGTGGATCGCAATCAACTGTGGAAAATTCTTCAAGAGATGGGAATACCAGACCACCTGATCTGCCTCTTGAGAAATTTGTATGCAGGTCAGGAAGCAACAGTTAGAACTGGACATGGAACAACAGACTGGTTCCAAATAGGAAAAGGAGTTCGTCAAGGCTGTATATTGTCACCCTGTTTATTTAACTTATATGCAGAGTACATCATGAGAAACGCTGGACTGGAAGAAACACAACCTGAAATCAAGATTGCCGGGAGAAATATCAATAACCTCAGATATGCAGATGACACCACCCTTATGGCAGAAAGTGAAGAGGAACTCAAAAGCCTCTTGATGAAAGTGAAAGTAGAGAGTGAAAAAGTTGGCTTAAAGCTCAACATTCAGAAAACAAAGATCATGGCATCCAGTCCCATCACTTCATGGGAAACAGATGGGGAAACAGTGGAAACAGTGTCAGGCTTTATTTTTCTGGGCTCCAAAATCACTGCAGATGGTGACTGTAGCCATGAAATTAAAAGACACTTACTCCTTGGAAGGAAAGTTATGACCAATCTAGATGGCATATTCAAAAGCAGAGACATTACTTTGCCAACAAAGGTTCATCTAGTCAAGGCTATGGTTTTTCCAGTGGTCATGTATGGGTGTGAGAGTTGGACTGTGAAGAAGGCTGAGCACCAAAGAATTGATGCTTTTGAACTGTGGTGTTGGAGAAGACTCTTGAGAGTCCCTTGGACTGCAAGGAGATCCAATCAGTCCATTCTGAAGGAGATCAGCCCTGGGATTTCTTTGGAAGGAATGATGCTAAAGCTGAAACTCCAGTACTTTGGCCACCTCATGAGAAGAGTTGACTCATTGGAAAAGACTCTGATGCTGGGAGGGATTGGGGGCAAGAGGAGAAGGGGACGACAGAGGATGAGATGGCTGGATGGCATCACTGACTCGATGGACGTGAGTCTGAGTGAACTCCAGGAGTTGGTGATGGATAGGGAGGCCTGGCGTGCTGCGATTCATGGGGTCGCGAAGAGTCAGACAGGACTGAGTGACAGATCTGATCTGATCCGATTGTTGCATAAAAATCCAACCCGAAACTTAGTGGCTTAAAATAACGGAAATCATGCTTCACTTAAATTACTAAAAAATTGGTGCTGCTAACAATGAAAGCTGGACTGTGGGCCTATGGTTCTAATTCTTCATGTGGACCTCTATACCTGCTGCTTGGGTTTCCTCACACCATGCAGACTGTTACTAAAAATGACCATTTCAGAAGAAAAGGAGGAATTGCATAACATTTTGATCATCTCATCTCCAAAATCACATTGTATCCTTTCACCATAAGCTCTTGGTGGAAGCAAATATCAAAGAAAGCCTATGTTGAAAGGTATGAGACATAGCTTTCTTTTGATGGAGAGGTGACATGTTACTAGGAGAGCATTTAGAAGGAAGAATATTTCTGTAACTGTTGATATTCTGAAAACTACAGTCTTCCTCAGTCAGTGTACCCCATATTAGCTGTGACATCTCCATTAATTAAAAAGCATTCTGAGTCCTAGTTTCTCCTCATTAAATATGAGTGATAATTATTTTATATTTCTGCAAAGTTTTTGGAGATAATATTTAAGACATATAACTCAATCTCTAACACATGCTGAGCATTAAGTACTTGGTAGCTGCCAACGTTATCCACCTTAGATATTACTACCATTGCACATGCTGCTTTTCAGTTTTCCTCACTAGTTGTCCTTCCTATTCTAAGATTTTCTGAGATGTTCCATTGTACTTTCAAAATTTTAAATCTCAAACTGGGCACCCTCATCCACTTGTATCCATTCAGTTATCACTTAACTGCAGATGACTTCCAAATACATATTTTATGTTCAGTTCCTTCTTTTATATTTCAAAACCATGCATTTACCTGCATTATCAGGCTTTACATTTGTATTTCCCCAAATAATTTTCAAGTTTAACATAGTTTAAAAATGAACTCAAAATTGCTTCTTGCTTCTACACACCCTTGTAGGTCTGGTTTTGCTTTCTTAGTTAAAGGCACCAGTACCCACCATAAAGTTGCCTTATCAGAAATTTATTATTCAAATTAATAACATTATCTCAATTACTTCCTTTATTTTGTCACTAAGACCAATCAACTTTCCCTTCTAATAAATATTCTATTGATCTACTGCTATTTCCACTTCCTCTCCTTTTCTTCTAACACTCATTTTATTTGCTTAGAACAGAGTAATAGATACTTAACTGGTCTCTGTCTCCAGTTGAGCTCTGTTCCAGTCTTCCTAGATATACTAATTTGGGGGATAAAATTTGCAACCCCAAAATGTCTCTTTGGCATGAGAACTAATTTAGGCTGGTTATTTTTAAGAAACAGACAGTTCATGGTGTCTTTTTTTTTTTTTTTTTTAACCTCCACTTTAGCTGTGTGAAGAATTTAGAAACAAGACCTGCTCCTGAAATACAGGTATTAAACCAGAGGTACCTGAAAAGAATATGGGTTTAGGTGTGGTGGGGGAAACTTGCAGGGCCCAGAGATAAGTGTTTACTCTGTGTTGCACTGTGAGACGTAAAGCCAAATTACCAAATTACCAAATATTACAAGATTGCCAAATATTTGCTTTTCCATCTCCATGTGAACTGCTTTGAGGTTCCAAACCACTACCCCCAACATCCTCTTGTCTTTAACTGAAGATGGTATTTAAGGTGATTATTTCAGCCATTTTGGTGAGTTTTCCTGGGTCTCTCCCATGTTTACATGTTATTAAATTTGTTTGATTATTTTTCTTATTAATCTATCTCATGTTAATTTAAATGTATAGGGAAATTTCTACCTCCCTGACACCAATCAAGGGATGTGTTCTAACACAAACCTAATTACAATAAACAGTTATTTTAAAAAGGCTTCCAGTGCTTCCCACAGATTTCAGAACTGCTAGTTCGGGCTTCCCTCCTGGTTCAGTCGGTAAAGAATCCTTCTGCAGTGCAGGAGACATAAGAGACCTGAGTTCGATCTTTGGGTCAGGAAGATCCCCTGGAAAGGAAATGGCAATCCACTCCAGTATGGAAAATTCCATAGACAGAGGAGCATGACAGGCAACAGTCCGTGGGATCGCAAGAGTCAGACGTGACTGGGAGACAACCACTACCACAGTTTAGCTTGGTACTCCCATCTCACATGCTTTGTCTCATGTCTTACCCCTCAGCATTTGATCCAGCCATAAACAAAAACTTACAGATTCTTTATTTGCAAGATACCATTTAACAACAGCATGACTCTTAGCATAATGTGGTATACACTCTTCTGCAAACTCAACACCCAATATGTGCCCAAACAACTTCAATTTATCTTTAAAGACTGAAATTTTATTTACTCAGAGGAATATCTCTTGATCCTAAACTTTTATCCCCAAAGGAAGGAAGGAAGTGAAGTCGCTCAGTCATGTCCAACTCTTTGCAACCCTACAAACTGTAGCCTACCAGGCTTCTCCGTCCCTGGGATTTTCCAGGCAAGAATACTGGAGTGGGTTGCCATTTCCAAGGTTCCTAATACAAGTGCTTCCACCCCATAATCTAATTATCTTCCACATATAAATCTGCCATTACCTGAATTATAATAAATTCATAACATTTATTTTTTGACTCCAGATACTAGATGTTCAGTTGTTGTGGATTCAAACTATGTTTAAGAAGTTCTTAGAATCTTAATGTCAAGCATGACTCTGGCATTTCAAAATTACCTAATAAATGTTTATGTGATTAAAATAATCAAATTGTTAAAACTTTAAAAGTTAAGCATTAATATGGCATGTGTGGTATCGCCTTTCCCCCTTTTTTCCAGTTGAAATGACTATACACACGCAAGTTAAACCCAATAATTTACAGAAAATAAAACAAATAAGTGGTATGAAAATGTAACAACGCATTTTATTGATTGTGCACTTTTCCAAGTTTGTATCGAGAGATTGCTAAGCTACATCTTCAAAGCTTTGTCAAGGACTGAGAAAGATCATTCATCCCAATGTTTGCCAATGTCATATTTTCCCTAGTTCCTTGATCTTGCCTTTTAAAAATTAGATTTCCTGTTAAAATTATGTATATTTAAACAAAAATTCAAAAAGCTCCAGTTCATTAATTCTCTAGGTTTGACGCCTCCTTGGAGATTTAAAAACACTCTAATGGAAAGATAGTCATGACTAAAAGTAGTATACTGTAAGTTTGAATGAGAAATAAAAAATTTTGTTTCACACCAGTGGAAAGAAGCCCTTTAGGCAAGATGACTCTTGCCTAAGAGTGTGAGAAGTGGATAGAAGAGATAACAGTATAACCTTTAGGGTCTAAAACATGATTTTTGCTACAACTATTGAGGCTGTTAATAGCTATAGTTTTTGGATACGAACATATTCACTGGAACTAACAGTTCTTAATCCTAAAGCAAGGAGGCATCAATACACAAAGACAAAATGACCTAGCTATGATAGAGTGTGGCAATTCACATATCTTATACTCTTCCTTTTCAAATTCACAATAGTATGAACATCCTTGTTGTCCAAATAGTTTGCCCCAGTTAAATCTATGAGTAATGTCAAACTCCTGGATATCTCATTATTGCCTTGGAACACTTAGAGTTGTAAGTTTCAATACAGAGAAGTCATAGTATTTTAGTTTTCACATCTATTGACAACATGCTATTCTGTATTTATTTTTCTTTGGTTAATTTTAAAAGAAATTATGTTTCACTATGTTTTATTACTGGAAAGCAAGTTCAAGGAAAAGGTTTATAGGCTACTAACATAATGGAATGCAATTTTATGGAGCAGACACTAGGGCAAAGGGGATTGAAACAGGGAAGAAGAAATGTCAAATCAAGGACCAGGTACTGGTATCAATTCATTTGTGACTGGTTGTTCAGTCTTGCATGATCATCATCTAAAAGGCCACTGACATGACTTTCCCTTTAGACAGATATTAAAATTTGGAGAAGGACTTATTCAGAGTTGAGCACAGTAGTCATGACTGGATGTAGGAAGTGAAAGAGGTCCCCAAGACAGAAGACACAGAGTGGTACTTAAGAGATATCTGATGTAAAATATCTCAGTTTTATCCATTTCTTTTTTCTGGAATGGCTTTGCTATAGGCAGTATTCGACTCCTTCTTTCTAATTACTGTTTCATGTTCATTACCACTTACATACTCTATGACTGCAAAATTATAAAATGTAACATAGCTTATGTGATTACTGTAGCCCTCTCTATGGATGATGTAGTATGTCCCCTGACAAATTAGAAGATTACTTCTATTTTTAGGAATAGCTGACGTTGATTAGAACTTCTATACCACAGCTCAGTCCCTTCTTTCAAGGATTGGCTTTTCTTGTTTATAAAACTTTGAAAGAAGTAAGGATATTGCCTATTTTTTCCTTTGTCTCTCATTTCATCAATTAAAGATGAGTGAACACCATGGAGGGGTGGCCTGTTATTTTAGATTTCAGGATGTCTTGAGTTTTTAAAAGTTGTCCAATCTACAGGGTGAAAAAAATACTCATTCATCCTTAATATAAAAAAGAGGAACTGCTGCTGCTGCTGCTAAGTCACTTCGGTCGTGTCCAACTCTGTGTGACCCCCATAGACAGCAGCCCACTAGGCTCCCCTGTCCCTGGGATTCTCCAGTCAAGAACACTGGAGTGGTTGCCATTTCCTTCTCCAATGCATGAAAGTGAAAGGTGAAAGTGAAGTCGCTCAGTCGTGTCCGACCCTCAGCGACCCCATGGACTGCAGCCTTCCAGGCTCCTCCGTCCATGGGATTTTCTAGGCAAGAGTACTGGAGTGGGGTGCCATTGCCTTCTCTGAAAAAAGAGGAACAGAGTAGCATTATTTCAGCCTTGAGAGGATTACAGGAAAGCCTAAATGTTGCTGGTTAATAGGAAAGGAGACACTTAGCTGGATTTGTGGCTATTCTTTCAAAACTTGAGATTAAGTGGACATGGCACAGGATTTGACCTATTTATCATGTGCTCAGTACAAACGAAAAAGTAGGAAGTCATTAAAAGTAATTAAAAAATGTGCAATATATGAGAAAGATAGATATTGGGCTCCTGGAGTCTTGTCTCTGGAAATATGTGGGCATAATATTTCCTTGAAAATACTGTCTCTATTTTATCTTTTCTGGTGGTATATCCTCTACCTTCACATGTTAACTTCTCTCTAGCAATCTCTGTCATAGTCTACAAATTATTTCGTCAGTCTTTCTCTTGAGCTCAGCTGAATTTTAAGATCAATGAACTTGCTTGCCAATTTGACAGGGCTATCAGTTGTTCTAACAATTAATTAAGCCTTATAAATTATTTTAACCCACAACTAGCAGTCTCTACACTGCTTAATTGCCACTCAGTCACACAGTTAAATTTGCCTGAAATTAACACTGTATTCCACAAAGGAGACAGTTTCAACCAGTCAGTCCAGTTGCTAATTTTCTGAAAATTTCCTTAGGCATAGCTTTGAAAAACATATTAAAGCTTCAACATAAGAATCTTACTTTTCTGAAAGTATTGGAAAATATTTTCTTCCTCCTTCAAAGCCTAATTTGAGGTCAAACAGAAAGTGTTTGTGTAGAAGCATTTTTATATCTTTGTAATAAGTAGCACTGATTCAGAGGAGATAAACCAACTGGAGAACAGGATACAGAAGGAAAGGGTAAAAAAGACAAACATATGCAAACATACATATCCACATTTTCCCTTATCTGGTTCACTGACTTTGTCTTGTGAAATGATAGCCAAGAAAGAGAAAGTGGTAATGTGAACAACTTTGCAGCTGATCTTCACACTTAAATATCATTCACCATGACAAGCCAACTTGGAAACTAACTATCTATCCACCTGCAAAAAATATATTTAGAGCTGCTCAGTGCTAGCTAGCATTCTTCACTAGGATGGCTCTAGCAGACACATCGCTTTTGTGATTGCATGGCAAAATAGCAGTATTAGAGTGTGTGTGTGTGTGTGTGTGTGTTTTTAATCACTATTTCTGCCTGGATTTTTAGTCCAAACTGCATAACACATGCAATATATGAACTTCTTTTGAGATACCTATTTAAAGATGGCATGTTTCTTTTTCTAAGCACATAAATGTACATGTTAATCAGTTTCCAGCAGCAGAGCTTCTCCTCATTCTTTGCTCATTGAAAGAGGGATTGTCATGAGAGAGAGAGGAATTATGTTATAGAGAAAAATCATCTTCCTTATAAAATTGGAAACTAACTTACTAGAGGCTAAGAACTAATGAAGGGAATCTACTAGTAAAGTGCCTAATAGATTTCTGTCACTACACTAGCTGCTTTATATACATATTATCTAACCTTCACAACTTCAGGGTATAGCCAATATATATATATATTTTTTTTAATGAGAAAGCTGAGGCTCAGAAAAGTTATGCAATTGAACACACTTCTACAATTGTTAAGTGAGGTAATACTTCACCATCTTTGCCCCTTCTAAATCACTTCTAATCAGGTCATGTGATCATATCATATCTCTACCTAAAATCTTTCTATTGTTACTTATTGCTGAATCATAACATCTGAAGCAAGGTTCTTTTTTTTTTTTTTTTACCCATTTCCCAGTGTCATCCATCAACTTTGTGCACTCTGCACTGTGTTGCATCAGTAGTTAATTATCTGTGGGTCCCGGGGAGGGGGGGGAACAAAACTCCAATTCCTGTTTACTCCTAGCTTTGGCACATCTTCACGCCTTTCTTGAGAGATCGAGCTCACCTCCCTTCCAACCCAACAGACTTGTATTGCTCACAATTCCTTATATCCTTCAGAATTCAAACCAGGCTTTATTTCCACTGGGAGTCTTTCTAGGACTTGACCTTGGTCAGATTCCTCCTGATTGTTTCCTTAGCCCTTTGTGCTTGTATCTTACCTTGTGGGTGTGTATTGATGTCTGCCATACAGACATCATTTCTTTTTCACAAGAAAACTGTTTTAGCTCTAAAACACACATTACTTGATACTTCATAGACACTGTCTAAAATTTGATAAAACAAATGAATTGGATCAATGAAATGGGGGTCAGGGAGAGAAAAGTAGATGGAGAAACAAGAAAAGAATGATGTGTATTTAACCAAATGTATCTTGATAAGTTAGTTCACAATGACATAAACAAATATCTTAGTAAATTCTCTTTTATGATATGGAATTTATTGCTTAAAGTCAATTAAAAGATCGACCATATTCCAATGAATTTTTTTTTTTAATGAAGAGAGCTCTCTTTTATGTTTTTGTTTTTAATAACCTCCTTTATCTTAGAAGAAACATTTTTTTTTTAACCTGTGGATTACTGGACTTTGTGTTTGCCCAATGCATTTGAAAATTGCAGCAGAAAATATTCACCCTTGAATATTTTCTTTATTTGGAGAAGGCAATGGCATCCCACTCCAGTACCCCTGCCTGGAAAATCCCATGGGCAGAGGATCCTGGTGGGCTGCAGTCCATGGGGTCGCTAAGAGTCGGACACGACTGAGTGAATTCACTTTCACTTTCATGCGTTGGAGAAGGAAATAGCAACCCACTCCAGTGTTCTTGGCTGGAGAATCCCAGGGAGGGGGGAGCTTGGTGGGCTGCCGTCTATGGGGTCGCACAGAGTCGAACATGCCTGAAGTGACTTAGCAGTAGCAGTTAGCTGATTTAGAAGTATATAAGGAATAATAATGGTTTCTGTGTGTACTCCTCGCCCCTAGAAAATTAGTTCAACTGACATTTCATTCTTGATTCCCCTTGTGAGAATTTGAAAAGAAGAACTTTTTCAACTGTATCTTCTTGCATTGGCATTCAAAATGAAGTTTTTCATCTAAAATCCAATTGTTGTTTTCAAAATTTCTCATTATAATGTACTTAAAATATATTTATACTTATGCAAGCCAATAATGACATCATGTTACAGGGTTGCTCTGATTGCTGGGATTTATTCATGTGAAGGTTGATAAGCTTATAAGAAACTAAAGAACCCTGAAAAAGAGAAATATTTTTTGATGAGAATGAACCATAGTTAGTGTTTCTGAGGGAGAACTAATTTTATATTCTCAAATTGTATTCCACCCAACCGCTTAGAACATCAGTTCTTAGGCAAAAGGATTGATTGCATTCTTGAGCCTGATTGAAAAACCGTTTCCACTATTCTCTCTGTGGATCCTGGAGAACTCAGTCTTAAAGGAAAATTTGACCCATATAATTTATTATTTTTATCATTAATATTTTGGCTCACTTTTAACGCCATTTCTGCTCTAAGTATCAACATTCAGAAAACGAAGATTATGGCATCTGGTCCCATCACTTCATGGGAAATAGATGGGGAAACAGTGTCAGACTTTATTTTTCTGGGCTCCAAAATCACTGCAGATGGTGTTTGCAGCCATGACATTAAAAGACGCTTACTCCTTGGAAGGAAAGTTATGACCAACCTAGATAGCATATTTAAAAGCAGGGACATTACTTTGCCAACAAAGGTCCATCTAGTCAAGGCTATGGTTTTTCCAGTGGTCATGTATGGATGTGAGAGTTGGACTGTGAAGAAAGCTGAGTGCCGAAGAATTGATGCTTTTGAACTGTGGTGTTGGAGAAGACTCTTGAGAGTCCCTCGGACTGCAAGGAGATCCAACCAGTCCATTCTGAAGATCAGTTCTGGGATTTCTTTGGAAGGAATGATGCGAAAGCTGAAACTCCAATACTTCAGCCATCTCATGTGAAGAGCTGACTCATTCGAAAAGCCTCTGATGCTGGGAGGGATTGGGGGAAGGAGAAGAAGGGGACGACAGAGGATGAGATGGCTGGATGGCATCACTGACTCGATGGATGTGAGTTTGAGTGAACTCTGGGAATTGGTGATGGACAGGGAGGCCTGGCGTGCTACGATTCATGGGGTTGCAAAGAGTCGGACGCGACTGAGCGACTGAACTGAACTGAACTGCTCTAAGTAAAACAGAATATATCTAGAGCAGTAATCCATCAAAATATGGATATCGGGAGAAAATACATATTTTAAAACTCCATTAAAAAACAGTATTTTAGTTATGTTTAATATCTTTTCATGTGCCTTTGCTCATCTGTGGGTGTTCTTTGGAGAAATGTCTACTTGAATCTTCTATCCATTTCCTGGTTCGGCTGTTTGGTTTTTGGCATTGAAGTAGGGGAGCTGTTTGTATATTCTGAGGATTAATCCCTTGTCAGTTTCTTCCTTTGCAGTTGTTTTCTCCCACTCTGTGATGGTCTTTTCATTTTGTTTATGGGAAACAGTGGAAACAGTGGTTGACTTTATTTTTCTGGGCTCCAAAATCACTGCAGATGGTGATTGCAGCCATGAAATTAAAAGACACTTACTCCTTAGAAGGAAAATTATGACCAACCTAGACAGCATATTAAAAAGCAGAGACATTACTTTGCCAACAAAGGTCCATCTAGTCAAGGCTATGGTTTTTCCAGTGGTCATGTATGGATGTAAGAGTTGGACTATAAAGAAAGCTGACCACTGAAGAACTGATGCTTTTGAACTGTGGTGTTGAAGAAGACCCTTGAGAGTCCCTTGGACTGCAAGGAGATCCAACCAGTCCATCCTAAAGATCAGTCCTGGGTGTTCATTTGAAGGACTGATGTTGAAGCTGAAACTCCAATACTTTGGCCACCTGATATGAAGAGCTGACTCATTTGAAAAGACCCTGATGCTGGGAAAGATTGAGGGCAGGAGGAGAAGGGGACGACAGAAGATGAGATGGTTGCATGGCCTCGTCGACTCAATGGACATGGGTTTGTATGGACTCTGGGAGTTGGTGATGGACGGGGTGGCCTGGTGTGCTGTCGTTCATGGGGTCGCAAAGAGTTGGACACAACTGAGCAACTGAACTGAACTGAACTTGCTGTTCAAAAGCTTTTAAGTTTAGTTATGTCCCATTTGTTTATTTTTGTTTTTATCTTCATTATCAAGGAGGCAGATCATAAAAGATCTTCCTGCAATTTATGTCAGAGAGTGGTCTGCCTGTGTTTCCTCCAAAAGTTTTATAGTAGCTGGTCTTACATTTAGGTTTTAATCCATCTTGTGTTTATTTTTGTGTATGATGTTAGGGAATGTTCTAATTTCATTCTTTTACATGTAGCTGTCCAGTTTTCCCAGCACCACTTATAAAAGAAACTTTCTTTTCCCCATTGTATATTCTTGCCTCCTTTGTCATAATTAGGTGACCATAGGTGTGTATGAGTTTACCTCTGGACTTATTATTAGAGAAATGCAAATCTAAATGGCAATGAGGTATCCCCCTTGCTTCTCAGAATGGCCATCATCCCCACCCAAAAAAAAAATCTATGAACAATAAGTGCTGGAGAGTGTACGGAGAAAAGGGAACCATCCTATACTATTGATGGGAATGCAAATTGATGCAACCATTATGGAGAACAGTATGGAGGTTCCTTAAAAAAAACCTTAAAATAGAGCTATTATAGGATCCAGGAATCCCACTTCTGGGCATATACCCAGAGAAAACCATAATTCAAAAAGATACATGCACCTCAGTGTTGACTGCAGCACTGTTTACAATAGCAAGGGCATAGATGCAGCCTAAATGTCCATCAACAGAGGAATAAATAAAGAAGATGTGGTGCATACATACAATGGAATATCACTCAGCTATAAAGAAGAAGAAAATAATTCCATTTGCATCAAAAAGAATAGACTTAGAGACTGTCTTACTGAATGAAGCAAATCAGAGAACAGCAGATGTCATATATAACTTATATGCAAAATCTAACCAAAAAAATCTAACAAAATCTAACAAAAAAAGATAAATTATACAAATGAACTTATTTACAAAACAGAAAGACAGTCACAGATGTAAAACAAACTTATGGTTACCAGTAAGAAAAGAAGGTAAGAGGGATAAATCAGGAAATTGGGATTGACATATAAACAGGACTATATATAAAATAGATAACTAATAAGGACCTGCTGTGTAGTACAGGGAACTCAACTCAGCATATTATAATGACCTATATGGGAAAAGGATCTGATAAAGAGTAGGTGTATGTATGTGCACAACAGATTCACTTTGCTGTACATCATAAATTAACATTATAAACCAACTGCACCCCAAATTTGTTTAAAAAACAATATTTTAATATATAGGTGCTATTTTAAAAAGCTTGGATTTCATTTATATAATAGCAAAGTTGAAATTTAGCCCCCAATATTTAAAATAAGATACATTAAGTATACTTAAAATATTTTTATATAATATTATTATTAAGACCAATATTAAGTGGTCTTAATGTTTATTGTGGTGTTGATTTTTTTTTTTTTTAAGAAACAGAATATCAGAAGTCATATTATAAATACAATAAGGATTGGAAGAGTTTTGAGATGCATTCCCTGACACTCACTATCTCGCTCTGTCTCCCTACTCTTGTCACTCTGTCACACATACACACACGCATACACACACGCATACATATTTCTCATTAGGCAGAACTATTTATTATTCATCCAACATTTAGCAGTATAATGTAGATTGTATTTAAAGGTATGCCCTTTCTTCTCTGTTCTACAACCTCTTTTTGGAAACCTATTCCAGTGTTTAACAGCCATTGCCCTTCAGGGAAATCTTCCTTATGGTTAACTTAAATCACTCATGCTATAATCTAGAGCCATTTACAGTTTCGTCCTCAGTGCTCCTCAGAAGGAGAACTGATGAGAAGATGATCACTAAATTATCCCTTATGCACCTTCTGTTGCTTGTTTCCCTTTGTTTGTGACTTACTAGCATGAAGTTCTCACCATCTGAACTCAGTTCAGTTCAGTTCAGTCGCTCAGTCATGTCCGACTCTTTGCGACCCTATGGACTGCAGCACACCAGGCTTCCCTGTCCATAACCAACCCCTGGAGCCTACACAAACTCATGTCCATCGAGTCGGTGATGCCATCCAACCATCTCATTCTCTGTCGTCCCCTTCTCCTCCTGTTCCTCCTGCTCTGAACTCAGGCATTTACTAAAAGAAGTTAGAAATTAAAAAGGAAATAATAATAAAACCTGAGATCCTAGATAGGGGTTTAGAATAAAAGAGGTATAATTTTATAAAATAAAATTATAAATAAAAGAAGCATTATCATTCAGAAGCTAAAAATAAAAACTCAGTCTCTATGGGTTTGTAATGATTTTTCTTTATTTTGGAAACCACTTGTACCAAAATGACACCTTTTGCATTCATTATAGAAACCTCACATTGTTCAGCATGTTTCTTGTTCCTATGGATTCTGCTTTTTTTTTAATGATGTGCCTCTTTTAATGAGCATAACATTAGTTTACACCCAACATTTTAATCTGTTATATTAATTTACCAAAAATAAATAATGTTTTTAGCATACACATGGGTAGGTGATATACTGGATGTTGCTTAATGAAAGTGATTAGATAGATTATGTATAAATTACTTTCTCTACCTATCAGTCAACAGGACTTTTTTAAGCTATTTTTTTAATAGATTATCTTTTAAGGATTCAGTTTGCCAGAATAAGTAGGTTTTATTTATTATGCAAACTCTCTAGGAAGTACTATGCTTATAAATAGGAAAATAAATTCATTTTCAAAACTTTAGGGTTCACAGTAATATAATTTAATAACACATTCTCATTAAGTAAAAAGCATGAAAAGAAATCTAGTGCTACTTCTATCTTCTGACTCTGTCCCTACAACTAAAAATATACAATAAGCCTCCTACATAGGAACCTTTCAAAGATGCGAATGTGCCTTCACATGTCCAATCACATAAGTTAATTCACATGTCTGATGTACCTTGTTCCATGTATGCATCCTCTACAAGTAGCTGTGGTTTTATGTACTTTACTGCACAGTACTGTATGGAGTACAGAAATACAGTATCTTTATTTCAAGCCCAGGATGTCAGGAAGCAAGTGTAAAAGCAGCGGTGATGTAGACTTGTACTGCTAGGAAGAGATTCATGATGAGGAAATCGCAGGGAGATTGTCTTTATTTGAGGAGGCACTGTTAGTTTTTGACCCACAGGACCTGAATGTAGAATGGTACACGAAGGTTGCAGCAGCTATTCAGTATACAATCCAAAGTCATCTATGACATGAAAAAAAAAAAAAAAAAAGATAGACTACCCAGACATCACTGGATCATTTTTTCAGGAGGGTAGATATAATTGAATACAGCAAGGAACCAGAACCTGTGCCATCAACTTCGGGCATGAGTGAAATTGAAGCTTACCTTCCATGTCCATGGGCTTCCCTTGTGGCTCAGCTGATAAAGAATCCACCTGCAATGAGGGAGACCTGGGTTCTATCCCTGGGTTGGGACGATCCCATGGAGAAGAGAAAAGGCTACCCACTGCAGTATTCTGGCCTAGAGAATTGCATGGACTGTATAGTCCATGGGATTGTAAATAGTTGGACACGACAGAGCAAATTTCACTTCACTTCGTTTCCATTTCCATTCTTCAGTTCTAATATCTCCCATCTCCTCTCCCTCCTCTAGTTGGTAACTCTTCTTGCCATTTCACTCGATGGTAACCAATTTATACCAGTTGTTGTATTGTACTATTATACTTTTCAAGGTACTGTACTATACAATTAAAAATGTTTTCTTTTTTGTGTTTGTTTTTAAGTATTATTTGTGTGTAAAGTATTATAAACCTATTATAGTACATTACTATATAGCCAGTTGTGTTGGCTAGTTGGGTACCAAGGTTAATATCATCAGACTTATGAATGTGCTCTAGGAACAGAACTTGTTTGTATATAGGGGACTTACTGAAAAAGCAAACTGCATCCATGCCACAGTTTGAGTTCCACTAAGAAGCAGACTCTGAGGCAAATTTCAGTATTCAAGATGTTCACTACAGAGAGGTGGCCCTTTGAATCACCACCATGGAAAAGAAAAGAAGGAAATGGGACCAGACCAACCTCCTCAGCCTGCTCCATGGGAAACTTTAAGCTAACATAGCTGTCAGAGACCTTCTGTGCTGGACTGATTGGGATTTTATACTTTCTGTTGATCAGTCATCTAACATAGGCTGTCCTTGGAAGAGCATGACTTGATGTATGGTGAATTTCTATTACTGATGTAATTCCTGGAGGAGATGACAGCTGAAAGTGCCCCTTAACAGCTCTCCTAGAAGCTAGGGTGTCAAGTCCTCCCTTGAAGGAGAAACCAGGTAGTGCATATCCAAATACCTAAGATCTAACCTGTGTCTCTTACGTCTCCTGTAGTAGCAGGCATATTCCTTATCACTGTGCCAGCTGGGAAACCCATGTCCAAATACACCCCCATTTATATAGATATGCACCAAATATTGTTCTGAATTCTTTACATATATTAACTCATACAAAACCATAATCATATGAGAAAATCACTAGCATGATACTCCTTTAGATTATACAGAAAGTGGGGATCATGGAATTTAAGTTACTTGCCCAAGATCACAGAGTGGTAAATCTTGAGGATTCAAGCAGTCTGACTTTAGAATCTACCACTTAACATTATAATATACTAACTCAGAGGTTGCCAAGGTCCTCCTTGTTGCCAAAATTCAAGTTTCCAAGTTTTTCATTTACTCTTTATGTTATTTACCTTTATGAATTGACTGACATGGTCTAATTTGTTTTACTTCTTACAACTTTTTACTAGTTTAATTCACATGTCCTTATGTTGATTTTCACACCTGCTTTCCTGAGACTTTTCTAATGACTCCTCTTCATCTCTGTATTCCTTGTAGTGTTCATTTCTCAGTTTACTTCTCTTCTCACACTACATGTTTTACTTCAAGTGTACTTCAAGCATATTTCATCCATACCACCATAAATTCTTATTATATTATAAATACTCAAGTATCAGATTATTTAGGAATAAATATGGTGGTAGAAAAGATGACAGAGTTGGAATTGTTCACTGAAAGGGCTGATGAAAAAGAAAAATGCAAACAGCAGTTTCAAACACTGGAAAGGGTTGGGAGTTACTATCCAAAGAGCACCTGTTGCAAGGAATGAGGATAAAATATGATCTAGGAATTATGGAAACAAGAGTGTGGTAGGATACTGACACAGTAAATCCTTCACCATAAAATCACCTAATTGAGGTATC